>NC_065583.1:1946726-3213393 GCF_024542745.1 Macaca thibetana thibetana | reverse complement strand
TGAGTGTGGTGGCTCATGCCTGTAGTCCAGCACTTTGGGAGGCTGAGGCAGGTGGATCAACTGAGGTCAGGAGTTCAAGACCAGCCTGGCCCACATGACGAAACCCCGTCTCTACTAAAAAATTAGCTGGGCATGGTGATGGGAGCCTGTAATCTCAGCTACTTGGGAGGCTGAGGCAGGAGAATCGCTTGAACATGGGAGGCAGAGGCTGCAGTGATCTGAGATTGCGTCATTGCCCGCCAGCCTGGGCAACAAGAGTGAAACTCCATCTCAAAAATAAATAAAACAAAATAAAAAGTAAAATAAAATAAGACACAGGGCTGCCGCGGCAACAAATTACCACAAGCTCTCCCAGTTCTGGGGGCAAGAAGTCCAAGGTGCCTGCGGGTGGGCTCCTCAGGGAGAGTCCCTCCCACACCCCTCTGTAGCTCTGGAGGCTGCCGGCATTGTGGTGTTTCTCGGTTGGCACATGCAGCATGCCAGTCCCCACTCACCAATCCCCACTCTGCAGTCATCTAGCCCCCTGGTTTGTGCTTCTCTGTCTCCAATCTCTCCTTGCCTTTTCTAAGGACAATTGGCATTGTATGTAGACACACCCTAAATGCTGAATGACCTATTCTGAGATCCCTGATTACCCCTGCAAAGACCCTATTTTCCAAGGTCATATTCACAGCTACTGGGGGTTAGGACTTGGACATATTTTTTGAGGGCAACAGGATTCACCCCACTACACTATTTTATTGAGGAGAGTAAGGCTCACCAGAGCCAGCTCAGGCCCCCCTGCCAGTCCTCCTGCCAGCGATATCCACTGGCTGGGGCAAGAGAGAAGCCCCTGCCACCACGCTCAGCCTCACAATGGGGGGCACATCCAGAAAAGCCACCCCTCCTCTGGCCTTGCTTATCTGCCTGCTGCAGGCCAGGATCCAACAAAAGATTCCGCTGACTCCCGGGCTGCTGCATGGGGAGCTGCGGCCAGCTCTAATCAGACGGGGAGCCCCGCTGCAGAACACGGTCTGTGTCTCCACACCCCAAACGCCCGCAGGACACGCTGGAGCCTTGCAGCGTTGGAGCCGGGGAGAAGAGGAATGAGTGAGGACTTCTGGTGTTGGAGGCAAGGGCCTCTGTTCTTTATAAGACAAGGGGCTCATGTGCTAGCCTGCTGGGGAATAGCATTCATGAAGGCTCCAGTCTAAAGGGCTCTCGAGGTGATGGGAGAGAAAGTGCAGGCATGGACATGGGTGTGCTGAGGGGTCTGGCTAGGGTTGTCGTGCTGCACCCCAGGTCCACACTGACCACACCTGCCAGGACGGCCTCCATCAGAGCCTGGAGTTCCTGGGACAGCATAAGCACGGTGCTGATGGCCAGCAGGGGCTTCCCAGGGAGCAGGGAAGTCCACCATGCCTTCCTCTCAGTGGGACTGGAGGCTCTGACCATCCCTTCAGTCCCCCATGGTCTTCCCCAGATCTTCTTGGGAGCCTCTTTCTAGAGGAGTTCAGGTCCCCTGTTCCCTGCTCCCTACTTCTGATGGAAGGCAGGACACAGGTCCATCTGTAGTCACTGGCTTTAACTTATACCTTCTCCATAACCTCAGAAAGCCCCCCAGAGCCTGCTTCAAGGTGTTATCATTTACTGATAAAGACCCTCCGTGCTAGTAAGGGGCAGACCCAAGATGTGGCCCCAGTTCGGACTGATCCGGGAGCTCCATGCCAGTCGGCATCCCCCTTCTCCCACTCTCCATCCATCATCTGTCCTGGGGACTTTCAAGCCTTCTGTCGGTAACCCACAGCAAGAAACCGGTCTCACGCCACCCACGTCCAATCCACAAATACTAATAGCCAAAACCAAAATCTCACTTGGGCGTTTTTCATTCCAGACTTCTATGCGAGTTCAGAGTTTCATGCTAGTGGTTGCTGGCGGCACCCAACTAAACTGATGTGGTATCTCACAAATGGGGTGTGACTCCCAGTTCAAAAAACACACACATAGGTATGCATCCAAATAACACTCAGAAAGAGGGGGACCAAAAAGAAGGATTGTTGGCATTTTACACATTTTGCAGATCATCTAAAAATCCATTTGTGGATGTGAATTTTTCCTCCCATTTAATTGCAATTTCTGACTCTTTTTTCTTTTTTTCTTTTTTTTTTTTTTTTTTTTATGGAGTCTCACTCTGTCACCCAGGCTGGAGTGCAATGGCGCAATCTTAGCTCACTGCAACCTTCGCCTCCCGGGTTGAAGCAATTCTCCTACCTCAGCCTCCTGAGTAGCTGGGACTACAGGCACGTGCCACCACGCCTGGCTAATTTTTTATATTTTTAGTAGAGACGGGGTTTCACCACGTTGGCCAGACTGCTCTCGAACTCCTGACCTCAGGTGATCCGCCCGCCTCGGCCTCCCAAAGTGCTGGGATTGCAGGCGTGAGCCACTGCACCCAGCCACAATTTATGACTTCTTGATCTGTGAATAGAGTCATTCCCTTGTCAAGTCCTCTTTCTCTTATTAAAACCTCAGAAGTCCTATAAGGCTAGCTCAAGCTCAACCACAAAAATCATCTCCACCCAGCCCTCACAGACAGAAGTTTCACACCATGAGACTCACCTTTGCAGAAATCTCGGGGCATCTCCCAACCCTGGGATGTTAGTGAGTTCGGTTTCTGGACCACTTGGCTAATGGAAGGAATGACAGTGAGGACAAGGGACACTGCGCAGTTCCTGTGTTCTCTGGACCAATAACAAAAGTCACCTTTCCCTGCATGTCGAGAAGTCTGAGATACATCACGATTTTCCACTCATTCACTGGTATTAGACACCATTCTAAAGGAGGCTCATTCTAACTCTGAAAACACCAGCGTTAGAGACCACACAAAGCTCCCCTGAGGACAGCCAGGAGACCTGTTATGAGCCTAGATTTAAGCCATGTGGATTAGGAGTCAACAATTCCTGGTTTCATTCATAGCCATGCGGATCTACACCAGCAAAACCAGAGAAAGTCCATGATAATCTGAATAATTCAGACCTCGTTTCCTGTTTCCTTCCTCTGCCTCCATCGCAAGAAATGAAAACAAGAAGCCTATGTCCACTAGATTATTTATCTACCTTCTGCACATCTGACATAGAGCTCTGGTCGCAATGTTGGTGCAGTGGGGGCGACTGGTGTTCCAGGCTGTCACCTCCCATCAGTTCACACCCCTTTCTCCATCTTTGAAATGCACCAGCTGCTACTCCCTTACCATCTAAGTCTTTAGGCAGCTAAGTCATCTCTGACGATGTCTTAGCTCCTCCACCAATACCACCCAGCAAACTGAGTCAGTTTACTTTGCTGGAAACTGACCAGAGAGCCTACCAGGGTCAACGTGGGAAGAAAAGGCCCCAGAACAGTGCACGAAGACGACGGCCTGACACCCCAGTCCACCTTCTAGACCATGCTGTTCCCAGCAATCCCAAGCAAATGGCGGCGGCAGGCAGCAGGCAGAAGGGAGCTCAACCTTCACTTACCTGGGGGGCAGACACATTCGGATGGGGCTTCCCGAGCAGTCCGGAGCTTCACTAGTCCGTCCAACTTCTGAGTCGGGGAAAAAAAAAAAAGAAAAAAAAAACATAGAAAGAATGAGTTTCAGAACAGAGAGGGGTAAAAGTGGAAACATCAGCAAAAACAAATGTATCTAAACCATCTACAGTGCTGGGGGTGTCTTTGAGACCATCTCTCAAAAGATCATTAAATTCTACAGGGAATTTTAGAATGAGAAAAAACAAACACAAACACTAAACAGTTACTGGTGAGTCCCTGAAAAGGTGGCAGGTTTCTGCTTTGTTACAGCATTTTCAAATAGAATGCCAAGAGTTACGAACAACAGAAATAGCTTCCTGCAAGTCAAGAAAAGCCACAGCGACCACCACTCCTGAAGGGAGCGAGGCTGGGGCTGAGGGAGGCCTGGGGAGGGCAGATCAAAGCTAGTCCTCCAGGCGGCTTTCTGCACTCACAAGGCCACCCCGTTCGCACCCGGGAAGTCCCCAAACCCCATGGCTGCAGCCCCTCCCAGCCCACGGGCCCGGCCCCTGATGGCCCGGGCTAAATCACCCTGATGAAAACATTTTCCTTTGTTGTTTTCTGTTTTCCATTTTCCTTCCTTACCAGTGGGGATCCTTGGCCTAGAAAATTTGGTTCAGTAAAATTTAACAAGAATCCCTACACATGCCCAGCCCTGTGCCAGATTTGGGTGAAAGGAAAAGAATCACCACAGAAAGAGGGTCAAAAGGCACAGCTCCCCTACAATGCAGGGATTGCTCTGGCAGGCTCCTGGCCCAGTGAAACCCTATGGGCACCTCTGAGGCCAGAACAAATGGTCCCTGCCTCACAGACGAGGAACGCAAGCTTGGAAAAAAAGAAATTTGTCCTGCATCCCAAATCTAGGTTTAGAGGAATGAAGCAATTGGCCCAAATCCCAAAACTAGCCAGAACTTGAGTCCCAATGAAGATACACAGTCTTAACCTTTCTCTAAGAGGGAAAAAAAATCCCCCTAAAAGCAAAACAAAGCAGAGCACAAATCCGTGCAGACCTAAGTGAAGAGTACAGTGCTACCATAAGAGCAGAGGGCTTCATGTTCAAACGTTGAACAGTAATTTTTAAGCACTGCTTTAGAGGAGGAGAGAAGGGCACCCCTTGGTCTTGAACTCTTGACCACCAAGCCTGGAATTTGCATAGAGGACAAGACCCCAGCCAGGCCCTGCCTGCCTCTGACTGGAACATCCCAGGACCAGGAGACTTCACCAGGGCACCTCCAGCCACCGGAAAGGCAGTTCCATTTCACCTCCCATTTCATCCTCATTTTACAGACGGGCAGCAAGAGGCACAGAGAGCCAAGCAGCTCCTATAACAGAGGAAGTTACCATGGTGTAAGTGTGTCGGGGTTGGGTCCTGCCGGTGGGTTCGTGGCCTCGCTGACTTCAAGAATGGAGCCGCAGCGTGGTGGCGGGTGCCTATAATCCCAGCTACTCCGGAGACTGAGGCTGGAGAACTGCTTTAACCCGAGAGGCGGAGGTTGCAGTGAGCCGAGGTCGCGCCCACTGCACTCAAGCCTGGGTGCCAGAGCGAGACTTCACCTCAAAAAAAAAAAAGAATGGAGCCGCGCGCCAGACGCGGTGGCTCACGCCTGTAATCCCAACACTTGGGGAGGCGGAGGCGAGCGGATTACCAATGTCAGGAGATCGAGACCATCCTGGCTAAGACGGTGAAACCCCGTCTCTACTAAAAATACAAAAAATTATAGCCGGGCGCGGTGGCGGCGCCTGTAGTCCCGGCTACTCGGGAGGCTGAGGCAGGAGAAGGGCGGGAACCCGGGAGGCGGAGCTTGCAGTGAGCCGAGATAGCGCCACTGCACTCCAGCCTGGGCGACAGAGCGAGACTCCCTCAAATAAAAAAGGATGGAGTTGCGGACTTTCGCAGTGAGTGTTACAGCTCTTAAAGAGGGCATTGACACAAAGAGTGAGCAGCAGGGAGAGTTACTGTGAAGAGCCAAAGAACAAAGATCCCACAACCTTAAGGACCCGTTCACACTGCCGCAGAGTGTGTTGGCCAGGGGAGCAGCTTTTATTCCGTTATTTGTCCCCGCCCATGTCCTGCTGATTGGTCCATTTTACAGAGTGCTGATTGGTCCATTTTGCAGAGTGCTGATTGGTCCATTTTACAAACCTCTAGCTAGCTACAGAGCACTGATTGGTGCGTTTTTACAAAGCACTGATTGGTGCATTTTACAAACCTCTTCTAGGAAAAGTTCTCCAAGTTCCCACTTGACCCAGAAAGTCCAGCTGACTTCACCTCTCAAAAGCAATATCAGGGCAGCCGGAGGGTTACTCCAGGGGGTACCTTTAGGCACACTCACTCTTCCATCATCACTGCACTCCCCAGCCCTGACTCTGCAAGCCCTTGGCTTGCCCTGTAAATCGGAATCTGGCTAGGCCTCTGGATGCCAGGCTCCCAGGTGCTCTCAGGGACTGGACCTGCCACTCACTACTGTTCTGGATGGAGCTGCCCAGCTGTCCCACAGGGACCTTGTGAGCAGCCTGGGCCAGCCCCCAGCCTCCAGAGGCCCCCTGCAGCCTGTGGGTGAGAGCTGCTCCACCCTAGCGCGGCAGACACTACCCCTACTCATCCCCACTCCCAGCAGGGCTGCCTGGGGTGGAGTCCATGAGGGGCTGAGGCTTTTGCACAGAATGGAGCACAGTGGCCACACCTGTCCCAGTTGAATGGCGGGCCCATGCAAAAGCTGCAGCCTTGAGCCGGACCTCAGAACTCACTCGGTTTTGTTTTGTTTTTTTGAGACGAGGTCTCACTCTGTCATCCAGGCTGGAGTGCAGTGGCACAATCTCCACTTACTGCAGCCTCAACCGCTCAGGCTCAAGCAATCCTCCCACTTCAGCCTCCTGAGTAGCTGGATATACAGGCATGTACCACTACACTCAGCTAATTTTTAAATTTTTTGTAGAGACAGGGTTTCACTATGTTGCCCAGGCTGGTCCCAAATTCCTGGGCTCAAGCAATCCTCCTGCCTCTCAGAGTGCTGGGATTACAGGCATTGAGTCACCGCGCCCAGCCAGAACTCACTTTTTTCCCCATTGCATTTGCAGATATTAAAGCAGATTTCAAAATATACTTGGAGAAGAAACCCAACGTTTTAGTTTAAGCCAGTCAATCTGTGTGAGAAGCTCTCATCTGTTTTTATCAGTGCTAGACAGGACAGAAAGGACTTCCACACTAATTTCATTTTTTAAACAAAAGCATTTCATGCCAAAAACAATTCACTTCTAACAACTGCTGTCACACTTGGGCTACTGCTATCACATCTGAACCTCTCTCCTGAAGGGGGAGAAGGATTTTATCAACTACTGATAGGAAACACAATTACTTTTAAGCTACTCTTACCTTAAAATAAAAAGCTAGGTACTGTTAATGCTAGTGGCGGGATCATAGGTTACTGGGATTGCACTTGTCATTTATCCTAACTCCCTTTGTGCTTTTGTTTCTCTAGATTAGATGGTGAATCTGTAAAGTTTTCTCTCCTGGATCCCTCCCCTCTCCCACCTCCAGGTCCCTCACTTTCTGTGTCCTGACTACTAAGAATACAAAGCGAAATGTTTGAATTAGAAACCCAATCTCACAATCTTTACTTCATGCTCTTTTTTTTTTTTTAATCCTAAGAAAATATTCCTTTGTGTCCAGGTTTGTAAAAATGACTTACAAGCCTCAACATTTTATATTCAATTATCTGGCAGCACCCCCATCATCTGCAAACAATATGGTCCTGGTTTTACATATGCAAACAAGTCCTGACTCTAAAAGTAAATAAAGGATGAGTTTCTGAGAAAAGACAAGAGACTTTGGGTGAGTTCCCTTCTAGAAGAACTGGGAAGGAGAACTTGAAGTCTGGGGGAGGGGTGGCAAGAGCTCAGGGAATCAGGGAAATCTGGTTTTTAAAACAGCATTCGTGACATAGTCAAGAGGATACGTTTATGAATGATCTGTTGGGGCACTAGTCTTGAACACTTCACCAGATGTTCGATCACATCCTCAAGTGGTTTTTTGTTCTGAGGAAATATAGACTGACAAGCAAAAGAAAGATGCAATGATTTATTCCTGTAAAGTGCTGTAAATAATTAAGACATTTCTATCCTTTGACTAAAAATTCCTACTCTGGGGAATATATCCTAAGGAAATAAATCAGCAGAAGCAAAACATGATATTTATGAAGAAGTTGCACTGTAAAACAGTGGGCATGGTTTAGTGAAAGATGTGGAATCCCCTTGATGCAGCTGTGACATCAGGAAATAGCATTATGAAAACTGTATAGCAACAAGGAAAAATGCTTATGCTACAATAAATAACATGTCTACATTGACGTAGAAACACAGGCATGGGGGAACAGCAACTAACAGAACAACCCAGGTGGGTGTTGGAATGATGGTGATTTACTTCTTTCTGGGTTGTTGTAATATCATCTTCTCAGTGAAAAACAAAAAAGCCTGAAAGTAGAAGAGACAATGTAAACCCTTGAAATCTTCCTGCTGAGGGCAATTTCAGAGCGATGGACTCCGTCTCCCCAGGGAGCCCCAGCTCCAGGATCCATCCTGTGAATACACGCACGCCACAAACACCAGAGGAAGCGCTTGTCAAGAACCAAATGCTGACCACAGGCACAGCTTCTCTGCTCTCGGTCTACCCGCTTATGAAGAGCCAGTTCAAGCCTTCTCACCACCACGAGCAACCCGCGGGGACTCCCTTTCTGAACCCCTTTAAACGTTCTCTTTTGATACCCCACCACGATGATGATGATGACAAATACAACCGAAGTATTATTATCAAGACTGGATTACTTATTACGGGCCAGACACTGCGCCAATTGCTATTATCTTATCCATTCCTCCTAGCCGGGCGAGGTGGCGGCGCCTGTAGTCTCAGCTACTTGATAACCCCCGGAGCTTGCAGTGAGAGGCTGGGATTCTTATCACACCCATTTACAGATGGGAAAATTGAGACAGAAAGAGAAGTGTCAGGGCTGGATTTACATCCTGGTAGCAACTGACACGGATCACAAGGCATGACAACCTCTGCTCCCAAGTAACGTTCCTATCTACAAACATTCGTTAAAGCGATCAGGGTTGGGCGCGGTGGCTCACACCTATAATCCCAGCACTTTGGGAGGCCGAGGCAGGCAGATCACCTGACGTCTGGAGAGTTCGTGACTAGCCTGGCCAAAATGGTGACACCCCATCTCTACTAAAAAATACAAAAAAAAAAAAAATTAGCTGGGCGTAGTGGCACACACCTGTAGTCCCAGACACTCAAGAGGCTGAGGCAGGAGAACCATTTGAACCCGGGAGGCAGAGGTTGCAGTGAGTGAGATTGTGTCATTGCACTCTAGCCTGGGCAACAAGAGCAAGGCTCCATCTCAAAAAATAAATAATAAAAATAAAGTTGCTATCAGAAGCCAAGCCATACATAACTCAGAAACCAGCACAGTGTCTGCAAAAGGTTGGGAGAGTGACAGGAATTAACTACAAGGGCAGCATGGAGGAGATTAAGGGTGACAGAACTGTTCTGTGTGGTCCTGGGGTGGCGGACACATGATTATGCATTTGTCAAAAACCATAGGACTGTCCATCCCAAAGAGTGACCTGTAATGAATACCAATTACAAACCAAAAGTCAGGACGCTGGAGAAACCCACGCTAGAGTAACAAATCTGACTATATTAAAGTTGCATGACATCACCTCACTGAAGGTTGGGGAAAAGTGTAGCTGACCTAAGTAACGTTGCAAAATGGTGTTTTCATTGAAAACTCTAAGGCTGGCCAGGTGTGGTGGCTCATGCCTGTAATCCCAGCACTTTGGGAGGCAGAGGTGGGAGGATCACCTGAGGTCAGGAGTTCAAGACCAGTCTGGGCAACGTGGTGAAACCCCCTCTCTACTAAAAATATAAAAATCAGCCTGATGTGGTGGCACACATCTGTATTCCCAGCTACTTGGGAGGCGGAGGCAAGAGAATCACTTGAACCCGGGAGGCAAAGTTTGCTGTGAGCCAAGATCGTGCCACTGCACTCCAGCCTGGGCAACAGAGTGAGACTCTGTCTCAAAAAAAAAAAAAAAAAAAAAAAGAGAGAGAGAGAAAAGAAAACTCTAAGGCTGAAGACAAAAGGAATCTGATGTCAACACTGTACTCTAGCTAGGAGGTAACGATGTTTCTCACAGGGATTCAGGTTAGCAATTTTGAAACTACTTTCTATACACATTAGGGTTGAACAGATAAGTAAACAAACTATGAGTAATGAGAGCCAGGTTTCTCACTGTCCAAGAAAGAAGTTACAAATAAGCAAAAGGAGGAAAGCTACAGTGAACCCTGTGGTGCTGAATCAGAATCAAAGACAAAACTATGAGGTCATGTTCATGTTCTGTATACAGATAGATAGATAACAGAAATAATCCCAGATACATGCATATAGAGGAGTCAATATACATGTTTCTATGCCCTCCCTCTGTCTGCAGAGAACTTCTACAAACAGTCATACCCTGGTAGTAACAAGCACACACAGTACCCAGATCTTGGTCTCTAATATCATTCTCCAATAAAAGGAACCAGGGCTTCTTGGAGAGATGAGAAATGGGAAATTCTAGGCAGAAAAACCACAAGATGAGCCTGGAGTCTGACAGAGCCAGAAAGTAAGGAAGTGCTTTGCAAAGGGGTTGGGGTCGGGGCACTCATCAAAGAAATATAAGAAAGGCTGGGCGCGGTGGCTCACGCCTGGAATCCCAGCAATGTGGGATGCCGGGCGGGACCGGCAGATTACTTGAGGGAAGGAGTTCAAGACCAGCCTTGCCAACATGGTGAAACCCTGTCTCTATTAAAAATACAAAAATTAGCCAGGCATGGTGGAGCACGCCTGTAATCCCAGCTACTTGGGAGGCTGAGGCACAAGAATTGCTTGAACCTAGGAGACGGAGGTTGCAGTGAGCAGAGATTGTGCCACTGCACTCCAGCCTGAAAACCAACCTGAATGAGCTTAGAATGGCCAAAGTTGAAACAATTTAAGCAACAAAATAAATAATGTAGTGTGGTCTTATAACGCAAAGAATAAATTAAATATCCTTGAGTCTACAGTGATATTAATGATTAAATAAATAAATGGAAAGAAGAGATAAAACTTCCTTACAGAATTCCAAACATATATGTAAATACTTCCCCCTTCCTGGAGGTGAAGCTAACTTCCCCTCTCTCCTTGGGCTCTAACCCATGGGCTAGAGTTAAACAAGAAAGCTGGCAGATTTCCCTTCCCTTAACCAAGTGATCAAGGTTAATGTCACAGGAATACCTCATTCTGGCCCCATGGGCCCCCGATAGGATGCCATGAACGTGGCAATCCACCTCAGTGGGATTCTTTCCAAACGCTGCTCATGAGGAGTATTAGACTATCCCAAATTGTGGGACATTCTATAAAACACCTGCTCAATGTCTCAAAACTGTCAAGGCCATGCAAAGCAAGGGAAGACTGAGAAATGGTCACAGATCGGAAGAGACTAAGAAGACAGCACAACTAAATGCAGTGTGTGTCCTAGATGGACCCTGGAATAGGAGAAGGACATTAGAGAGAAGAAATGGGTGAAATCTAAATAAGGTGTAGTTTAGTTTAAAAAAAAAAAAAAAAAGCACAATCACAAAGTCACTTACCACTAACTAAGATATAGCCTTGTTCTTTTTAAGTAAGATCTATTTTTTAACTGGGAGGTGAAATTCACATAACTATTAACATAAAATTAACCATTTTAAAGTGAACAATTCAGTGGCATTAAGTAGATTCATAATGTTGTACAATCACGCCCTCTATCTACTTTCAAAACACTGTCGTCACCCCAAAAGGAACTCCTATATCCTTTCCTCCCCAGCCCCAGCCCCAGCCACCACCAGTCTGCTTTGTTTCTATGGGATTTACCTATTCTGTATATTTCACATAAGCAGAGTCAACACCACTTGTGATTTCCTTGCCCTTTGTCTGGTTCCTTTCACTCAGCATGATGTGTTTGAGACTCATCCACACTGGCATGGATCATTCATTCTTTTTATGACTGAATAATATTGCATTGTGTCTACACTACCATTTGCTTATCCATTCATTGATGAATATCTGGGCACTTTCCAGCTTTTGGCTCTTGTGTATAGTGCTGCTGTGAACATAAGTCTACTTTTATTTGAGTATCTGTTTTCAACTCTTTGGGGTATAAACCTGGGAGTGGAATTGCTACATCATATGGTAATTTCACATTTAATTTTTGAGGATCCCACCAAACTCTTTTCCATAGTGGCTGAGTCATTTTACATTGCCACCAGCAACGTATGACAGTTCCAATTTCTCCACATTCTTGCCAAAAGATCCTAGTGGATGTGATACGGTGTATCATTGTGGTTTCGATTTACATTTCCCTAATGACAAATGATGTCGAGATGCTTTTCATGTCTTTGTTGGTCATCTGTATATCCTGTTTGAAGAAACGTCTGTTCAAGTCCTTTGCCCATGCTAAAATTGGGTTGTGTGTAGTTTTGTTGTTGAACTGTAGGAGCTCTTTATAGATTCTGTATACTAGACCCTAATCAGATATAGGACTTGTGAATATTTTCTCACATAACAGATCAATTCTTGATCAGGATTCTAACCACCTCCAACCAAGATGCAATATGAGTGTGTTAACATCATCTTGAATGTTGGTGGAAGTTTTCCAACCGTTTCGTGCTGGTCTTCACATTAGTCCTTATTGAGATCTCGCTACAATATAAGTGGGATATTGTTACGAATATATTTGATCTGATCCTCTTTAGTTAACAGTAATTGTATTTGTTTTCTATTGTTCTATAACAAATGCCACAAAGTTAGCAGTTTAAATACACATTGACTATATTACAGTTTGTGTGGTCAGAGGCTGGGCATAACTGCAGTTGGTCTCTGCTCAGGTTCTCACAGGCTGAAATCAATGAGTCAGCTGGGGGGTTTCTTCCTGGAGCTCCGAGTCCTCCTCTCTCAAGTTCCTGTGGTTCTTCGTGGTTTAGCAGGAAGGCCTCATCCTCTTGCTGGCTGTTGGCTGGGGGCTCTCAGTTCCCAGAGGCAGCTCACGGTTTCCTGCCATGCAGCTCCTCCACACCCCTTCATGCTGCACATCCCTGACCTCAGGAGGGGCCTCATCCCTTTGAAGCGCTCACTTGCTTAAGTCAGGGCCACTGAATAATCTCCTTTTTCACTAACTCAAAGTCGAGTGATTCATTAGTAACTGAATCATAGGAGGATAGCTCATCATACCCACGGGCTCTGCCTGCACTGGAGAGGAGGGAACTGTACAAAGTCTATCCACCAGGGAGCAGGAATCTTGGAGACCATCTTAGAACTCTGCCTGTCACAGTATCACAATTCATTCCTTTTTCTTTTTCTTTTCTTTTTTTCTTTTGAAACAGAGTCTTGCTCTGTCACCCAGGCTGGAGTGTAGTGGCACCACCATGGCTCACTGCAGCCTCGACCTCCTGGGCTCATCCTCCCGCCTCAGCCTCCCAAGTAGTTGGGACTACAAGAGCCACCAAGTCAGGTTAATTTTTCTATCTTTTGTAGAGACCAGGTTTCATCACGTTGCCCAGGATGATCTCAAACTCCTGAGCTCAAGTGATCCGCCCGCCTCGGCCTCCCAAAGTGCTGGGATTACAGGTGTGAGCCACTGTGCCTGGCCTAATTTCTTACTTTTGACAAATATACTATGGTTATGTACATATGTACAGTTTGTACGTATGTTTTTCTACATTAGTACATTCGTTTTTCTACAAATCTAAAATCACCCCCACATTTTAAAAAGACCACATCGTGAATTTACACTTACAGGCAAGACAGAGTGGCAATGACTAGATTTGCCCTTTTGCCTAAACAACATCAACAACAAAACCCACAAATGTATTCCTGCATATAAAACAATAATTTTGAAGATGCTAGGGCCAGGCAGGCGAGGACAGTGATCTCTGAGACAGGCACAACTGCTCCAGCTTCCCACCTGGGGAGTGGCCAGGCTACGCACATGGAGGGGGGACACGGGTGGTGCCTGGCAGCCTCCCGAATTGAAGACATGGGGCTGGGAGCCAAGGTTGGCCGAGGCAGTCAGAGTGCGCAGAACAGAGGACCAGAGAGATGAAAGCCACCAAGATCTGCTGAGGATCCCCTTCAGCAGGAGGCAGAGGGCCTAATCGGCCCCTGGAGGCGAGGAAACGACTGAGGTCAGGGAAAGAACCGCCCAAAAGGATTCCAGGGCACCGCAGACAGCACTCACACAGGGGCCAGAACGCTCGTTCCCACCAGCCAGCCCAGGAAACCTTACAATCCACTGTCAGAAAGTACTGAGGAGAGGCCTGGCACGGTGTTTCACACCTGTAATCCCAGCACTTTCGGAGGCCGAGGCAAGTGGATTACCCGAGGTCAGGAGTTCAAGACCAGCCTGGCCAACATGATGACATCCGGTCTCTACTAAAAATACAAAAATTAGCCAGGCAGAGTGGCGGGTGCTTGTAATCCCAGCTACTTGGGAGGCTGAGGCAGGAGAATCACTTGAACCCGGGAGGCAGAGGTTGCAGTGAGCCGAGATCGTACCGCTGCACTCCAGCCTGGGTGACAGAGTGATCAGAGTGAGACTCCATCTCAATAAATAAATAAATAAATAAATAAATACTGAGGGGAATACCAGGAAGGGCCCTGCCTTGCCAGTAGGGAAGAGTTAACCCTAGGGCCTCAGTGAAACACTGCTCTAGTCCCACCTAACAGATCCCAACGAGACCCTAAAGGACCAAACTATTTCCAAGTAACTTAATTGTGGCATCACACAGCCCAGGAATAGATATACAAATGCAAAAATATTCAGCATCTCGTGAGGTAAAATTCATCATGTCTGGCAGAGGAATAAGAAGTTTCCTGCAGGAAAATAGGCCCTATAATGAAAAAAAAATTAATCAATTGAAACTGGCCCAAAACCGTCACAGACGTTAGAATTAGCACACAAAGACATTTAAAAAAAGTATTATAACCGCACTGCCTATGTGCAAAAAGCTAAGCAGAGACAACAAAGTATTTAAAAGACTGAAACTGAAATTCCAGAGATGAAATTTCATCAGGTCTGAGATGAAAAATATGGTGGAAGGGATTAATGGCAGATGAGACGTTGCCAAAGAAAAGATTATAAACTTGAAGACAGCAAGAGAAACTACCTAAAATGAACACACAGAGGAAGAATTATTTTTAAAAGGAAAAGACAAAGAAGAGGGCTAGTGAACTGCGGGACTTCGAGCGGCCAGAATATGTGTAACTGGAGTCACCAAAGAAGAGGAGCGAGAAACAGCAAAATAGAAAAAAAAATTTTGAAGAATAGTCAAAAACTGTTTTCAAATTTGGCGAAAATTATAAATCCACAGATCCAAGAATCACCATGAAACCCAAGCACAAAAAAAAAAAATCAAGAAAACGACACCTATATATATCATAATCTGACCGCTTAAAACCAGTGATAAAGAGAAAATCTTAAAAGCAGTCAGAGAAAAATGACATATACATGAGCAAACTGGAATTGTCCTACACTGCTGGTGGAATCTGAAATGATGCAATGGCCTTCAGCAACAGTTTCTTAAAAAGTTAATCACAAACATATCATATGCTCGGCCATCCCACTCCAAGGTGTTTACATTCAAGAGAAATGAAAGAATAAATCCGTACAAGGACTGGCACATGAATACCCATAGCAGCTTTATTTATAATAGACAAAAACTGGAAACAATCGAAACATCCATCAATAGCTGAATGGATAAACAAATCGTGGCATATCCATATAGTGAACTAATACTCGGTAATGAAAAAGAATGAATTAACTACTGTGCAAAAGCAGTTCTTTGTATAACCACTACATAAACATACTAAAGCATCTCTCAATAACTACTCTGAGTGAAAGGAACGAGACTAACAAAGAGAGTGTTATTCCACCCAGAGAAAAGTCCTGGAAAATGAAAATGAATCAATAGTAACAGAAAAATCAGTGGCACGTTGGTGGCAGGCAGGGAGGGGTGGAAGGGAGAGAATTAAACGCGGCAGGAGGAAACTCTGGAGGGTGAGGGATGCATTTCCTATCGAGATTGTGGAGAGGGTTTCATAGTTGTGCACAGATGTCAAAATTTATTAGCCAGACACAGTGGCTCACACCTGTAATCCCAGCACTTTGGTAGGCCGAGGCGGGCGGATCATGAGATCAGGAGATCGAGACCATCCTGGCTAACACGGTGAAACCCCGTCTCTACTAAACAGATACAAAAAACTAGCCGGGCGAGGTGGCAGGCGCCTGTAGTTCCAGCTACTCGGGAGGCTGAGGCAGGAGAATGGTGTGAACCCGGGAGGCGGAGCTTGCAGTGAGCTGAGATGGCGCCACTGCACTCCAGCCCGGGCGACAGAGCAAGACTCCATCTCAAAAAAAAAAAAAAAAAAAAAGAAAAGAAAAAACAATTTATTAAGTTGTGCATTTTAAATTTGTGGAGTTCACTGTATGTCAATTATACTTAAAAAAAAAAAAAAAAAACCGGCAAGCAACAAAAATTCCTGGCCGTGGCTTCCATAGCATTGGTGGGGTGGTGGAGTATGTGTCCTGGGGACAGAAGGCATCACACAGCCTCAGGTTCTGCTTGGGTTCGGTGCCAGGTAAAGCCCCCAGCAGAGTCACAGCAAAGGCCAATTGTGAGAGCATCTGGCCCAGCCACCGCACTTGGCAGGAGCCGCCTGGCTTTTCTCTAAGGAATGTGGGTTTAATCAGCGACTCCCATTGGCACACTGAGTGACTCTCTTTCAAACCACGTCAGCAAACGCATTTCCTCAAGGGTCCCTGATAGGTCCTGAAATACATTAACATGTTTGGAAAGGGTTGCTCTACAAACAAATGGGATTCCTCAGTAATCCTTCATGCACATTCACATTCATTATTGTTTAAAATTATTTTTGTACAAAATATTCACAGCAGCTTTATTAATAATAACTCAATACTGGAAACAACTCAAATGCTCATTAACAGGAGAGTGAATAGTGATACAGTCATACAATGAAATACTACTCTATAACACAGAGTTACTGATACATGCAAATACGTGAATACATCTCAAAAGCACTATTTTAAACAAAACAACCACACATAAAAGAAGACATACCATACCATAGGGTTCTTTTATTTTTCTTTTTTGAGACAGAGTCTCGCTCTGTCACCCAGGCTGGAGTGCAGTGGTGCAATCTCTGCTCACTGCAACTTCAGCCTCCTGGGTTCAAGCAATTCTCCTGTCTCAGCCTCCCCCAAGTAGCTGGGGGTACAGGCACCCGCCACCACACCCAGCTAATTTTTGTATTTTTAGTAGAGACAGGGTTTCACCATTTTGGTCAGGCTGGTCTTGAACTCCTGACCTCAAGTGATCCACCCACCTCGCCCTCCTAAAGTGCTGGGATTCCAGGCATGAGTCACCCACCTGGCCCCCAAGGGTTCTATTTATATGAGGTTCTAGAACAGGCAAAATCGAGCTATTGGTGATAGAAAGCAAGATGGTGGTTACCTCTGGGTGGAGACAAGAAAGGGGGATAGGGAATTTTCTGAGGTGTTAAAAATATTCTGTATTTATTGGAGATGTCAGTCATGGGTGCATATATTTGTCAACATCCATCTAACTCTACACTTAAAATCCGTGATTTTATTGTGTGTAAATTATATCCCCCCCCCCTTTTTTTTTTGAGACAGAGTCTCGCTCTGTCACCCAGGCTGGAGTGCAGTGGCGCGATCTCAGCTCACTGCAAGCTCCGCCTCCCAGGTTCACACCATTCTCCCGCCTCAGCCTCCCGAGTAGCTGGGACTACAGGCGCCCGCCACCACGCCCGGCTAGTTTATTTGTATTTTTTAGTAGAGGCGGGGTTTGACCGTGTTAGCCAGGATGGTCTTGATCTCCTGACCTCGTGATCTGCCCGTCTCCGCCTCCCAAAGTGCTGGGATTACAGGCTTGAGCCACCGCGCCCGGCCACCCCCTTTTCTTTAAAGAGTTAGAACAACAAAAAAAAGTAAGTTGCAGGATGTGGAGGGAAATTCTCAGTGGAATCCCACAAGCAAACCATGCCAGCCCCTCAATTTATCCAAGCATTCTACTTGCCATGGGGTTGGATGACTCCACAAATACTGCTGTTTGCTGCAAAGATGCCAATGAAAAGGCTGCGGAATTCCATGAAATATTTGGCAGCCGTTTAAATGCTCCTTGCAGGGAGACATTCAGATAATATAAGTTGTTTCCCCAGAAATATACACACTCTGAAAGAGCAGCTTACTCCAAAAGGGTGGGTCAAAACTACAGCATTCTGTTTCTTGCGGCAACTGGTTTGAAGTGTCAAGAAACATAAGACAATCTACGTTGTCTTTCCCACTGCATGAATGTTAAACGCGGAAGGTATCCAGGAGCCTAGCATCTCCGAGTTGGAGAGAACGAGGACACCATCCACCTGACATCTCTTCAAACCAGAGTCCCTTCTCCAGCACTCCTGCTCAATAGGAATCCAGGCACTTACCTGATTTGACGCGTGAGATCAACACTTCCCAGCCCGTTCTTTTGGGACAACTCTTCATTTGCTTTCAAGTTCTTAGCAGCCATTAACTAGCAATCTGCATCCTGGTATCTTTCACGTGTCAGTCGCTTTTTTACCTTCAGAAGAAGGAAACGACAGCTCCACACAGCTCCCCACCTGTATTCTTAGGGTCAAGGGGAGCCAGGCTGTTCATTCGATCCATCCTTTCTCAACACCACTTCTTGCCTTATGAATGCTGCAGAAATATCCGCCAATGAAAAGAAAAGCGTCCTGCTTTAGCAAACAGGAACCTCCAGGTCTTAACTACTATCCTGGGAATGAAGTCAGCCACAAAACTAAGGGATAATCGGACAGTTAGGAAGGACCTCTTAACCTCAAAATATCAACCCTTCCTGAGGCTGTCTTTTCACCATTCCAGCTTCATTCGTGGAGGGAATGAAGAAGCTTCCCTCTTCAAAGACCCCTCTTGAAAGTGCAGCATCTCCCAAGGAAAGTCACATATTCAGCTGCTTATCAGCAACAACATCTTGTTTTTCATGTTAATTTGCCGTTCACAACACACTCCCATATGTTACCTCCTTCGACTACCTCACTAGGAGCTCCTGCAGCGGATAACTGATTATTAATATTTCCACCTATCTTTTTGGAAGATAAATCTCAAGCAGTTCCATGGCTCACCTAGACCACCTCAATGGGCAGTGGCAAAGCTGGAACTAAAAAGCAAGTCTTCCCACAGCAGGTCCCGTGCTCTTCCCATAGACAAGGCACCTGCCACCTGGTCCTCCCTATTCAGGAGATTGATTGCTGTGAGAGCAGAAACAGAATGCAGGACAGTTCCTGGGAAAGGCAAGAAGAGTGCATGAGCCATTGTGTTGGGGTTGAGGAGAAGGGGCTCAGGACAGGAAGGAAGCGGGGACCAGGCCCACCTTCACTTGCTCGAAGTTTTGCCAGGCATATCTGTCCTCAGAGAAACTCACATACACCGGGTGTTCAGAATATGACTGTAGCCACAACTACTGCACAAGTCTTCCAAGCCAGCCAGTCAATTCATTGATTCCTCTAGCAGCAATGGACAAAAACCCAACTCGAACTGGCCTGAACAGTGGTGTCCACAGGGGCTTGAAGGTCACGAAGCCACAGTGCTTTTGGCAGTCCCTCAATACCCCCTCGGACTGCGTTTCTCCTAGTGCAGCAAGTCGATGCTGGGAGCTCCAACTTACAGCCGTTGGGGGTGATTTTGCGAAGGTAGTTTTTTCAAGCGAAGTTCAGTTCCCTAAAGCATACTGGCTGAAAAAGTCTTGCCCTCCTGCCCAATAGCCCACTGGCGTTGCCATTCATTATTTTTCTTTCTTTACTTTTTTTTTTTTTTTTTTTTTTGAGACGGAGTCTCACTCTGTCACCCCAGACTGGAGTCCAGAGGCGTGATGTTGTCTCACTGCAACCTCCGCCTCCCAGGTTCAACCTATTCTCCTGCCTCCCAAGTAGCTGGGATTACACGCGCCCGCCACCACGCCTGGCTAATTTTTGTATTTTTAGTAGAGACGGGGTTTCGCCATACTGGCCAGGCTGGTCTCAAACTCCTGACTCCACCCGCCTCGGCCTCCCTAAGTGCTGGGATTACAGGCATGAGCCACCGCGCCCGGCCTCATTAGTTTTCAAAGACACACACGGCCGCTCAGAACCCGCCCTCCAGGGTTCGCCACCCTGGGCTGGCACAGAGACCCATCCAGGCGCGGGGTCGCCACCCTGGGCTGGCACAGAGACCCATCCAGGCGCGGGGTCGGGAGGGCCCTGGGCTGTTCCTGATCCTCGAACCCTCTCCTCACCGCAGCCGCCGTCCCCTCCCCGGGCCCCGCGCGCCAGGCCCTGCTAAAACCCCAGCGGGTCCCCCGCTACCGCCGCACCGGCCTCTGGGTCCCGTCCTCGGAGGCGCCGGGCCTCTGGGCAGCGCCGCCCTCCCCGCGTGGGCACCGCAGGCGGCCTGGTTGCGGCCTCGGGCTGGGCGAGCAGCGTGGCGCCGGCCGCTCTGCAGGGTCAGCCCCGCGGGGATTTGTGCCCCGCGGCCCCCGGGCTCCGCGCAGCCGAGGGAGCGGCCCTTCCCGCAGCGGCCCCGGAGCCGTCCCGCTTCCGCCCGCGGACTCCCCGCCGGGGTCTTCCTGTCGCCGTCGGCGCCTCCCCGCCCTGTGGGCCGAGGCCCCGGCGCCCCCAGCTCAGCCCCGCTCCCAAGGCCCGGCGGGTCCCTGCTCTGCCGTCCCGGGGCCCTCGTCCTGGCGGGGCCTGGTTCTTCCCGAGCCCTCCCTGCGGCGGGTGGTCCCAGCGCCCTGGCCGCGTCTGCTCCTCCGGGGGCGCCGGGACACCCGCCCTGTCGGATTAGGGCACCCCCCCCCCAACGACCCGCCCCTCCTTACAGGCCCCGTTTCCGCGGGCGGCCGCATCCGGAGGCCCAGGGCCGAGGACTTCGCCACGTGAAGGGGGCACACGGTTAGGTCTTGACACCGCCCCCTCGGCGCGGAGCTGTGGGGGAAGCTCAGGCGCCCACCGAGGGCAGGGCCCGGGGACCCGCTAGGGCTTTCAGCAGGGCCTGGTGCGCGGGGCCTGGAGGAGACCTGGGAACAGACCAGGGCCCTCCCCGAACCCGCGCCCGCACCCCCCGCTCAGCCCCCAGCCTGGGTGGGGTCTCTGTGCCAGCCCAGACCCCAGTGAGTGCCAAGGGGGCGCCTCCGGCCGCGCTGCGACCCCGCGGGGCAGCCCCGGAAGGGCCATTGCTCCGTCCTCACTTAGACGAGCGAGGTGGATTCCGACAGCCCCTTTCCAGAAGAGGAAGCCCGAGGTTCGGAAAAGTCAACCAAGTTGTCCCAGGACGCTGGCGGGGTCAGAGGCAGCTCTGGACTCAGACCCAGGTCTCCCAATTCTAAAGCCCACTGCATGAGCCGTCAGGGCGCAGCTACAGGATCTTTTGGGGAAACTTGGAAGGGGTAACTTCCACGGTGAGGCGATAAGGTCAGGCTGGTCCCATCTGGGTACCTCATAAAGTCTCTCACTTTACAAGTGAGAAGCCTGTACAGCGCCCACACAGCATGCACACACATGCACATACACACACATGCACACGCATGCACATGCACACACACGCACATACACACACATGCACACGCATGCACGTGCACATGCACACACATGCACACACACATGCACATACACACATGCACACACATGCACATGCACACACATGCACATACACACACATGCACACACATGCACATACACACATGCACACACATGCACATGCACACACGCACATACACACATGCACACGCATGCACATGCACACACATGCACATACACACACATGCACACGCACACACCCACATGCATGCACACACAGGCATATTTATATGCATATGCATACATGCACACATGTGCACACATACACCCATGTATACACATATGCACACATGCATACGCCTGGCACGTGCACACACACCCATGTACACAGACACGCATGCATACTCTGGGCACACACATACACACTTCCACCCTCACACTAGCTTACGCTCACACACACTCTAGTCCCCTTGACATCACAGGAATCTTCCCTTCTTGACTGCATCACAACCCTGGTCTGCAAACAAGATGCTGTAGGAGGTAACAGCCCAAGCATCACACAAAAAGGCGCAGTTAAAGCACAGTTAAATCAATGAACAGATCCTGCATTTTTTGTGTGATGTTCTTCCCAGGAGGCCCAAAGTTGAGTAGATTTAAACTTTTTCAAATACATACTTTTTCAAATACATTCTAATTGCTTTATGCTTTGTTTCACAACTCAGAGTTGGAAACAAACTCCATTTCAGAAGTTGCCATTACCCATCTGCAAGCACCGCCTTTCCTCCCCGCCCCCAAATTCCGTGGCTACATCAGGAGAATAGATTTTCTCATTTACCAATGTGAAGCGAAGCAGATGTGTTGAAGCCTCTAGCTCACAGGTTAACCATGAGCATTCTGCCGTGTTGCTGCCATACTGCATGATTACAAAAACAGACTATCTTTTTTTTTTTTGAGACAGAGACTCTCTTAATTAAAGCAAATTGATGAGGTGTTTGTGTGCCCTTTCACAATGACAAATCCATAAACTTATTTTCATGAATAATTTTATTTTTATTTTGGTCATCATTATGACTTTTTTAAATTAATGGAAAGTCTCAGTCTGCTCAAATGGTAAACCAAAAAATGGGGTCATGAGGTTAATTCAGTCTTTGCATTTCTTCAACAACCAACTCACATTTCTCTGCTCCTTGCCTCAGAGGCTGGACATGTGCTAACAGCTTTTTTGCTTCTGTATGTCCTTAACGGGATGGCAGAATCCCGGTGTTAAAAGAATCTTAAGGTCAGCCATGTCACCATGGGACTGCCTGTGATTAGCAAACAGATGTAGACATTCCTTCCAGATTCAGTCAAAGAAAAAGTTCTAACAGCAGCAGCCATGTTCAGGGTGTGCACGATAGGCTGAGCGCTTGGGATAAATCCCCTTAATTCTCACAGAAACTTTGTGAGACAAGTACTATAATCCCTGTTTAATAGATGGGCAAACTGAGCTTTGGAAAAACACTCATTTACCCGAGGTCACACAGCTGGAAAATAGCAGTGCTGGGATGCGAACCTGGGTGTCCTCAAGGCTGAAGTCTTGTTTGTTTGTTTCAGACCGAGTCTTGCTTTGTTGCCCAGGCTAGAGTGTGGTGACGAGATCTCAGCTCACTGCAACCTCTGCCTCCCGGGTTCAAGAGATTCTCCTGCCTCAGCTTCCCGAGTAGCTGGTATTACAGACAGCCACTACCGCGCACGGCTAATTTTTGTACTTTTAGGAGAGACACCATGTTTGCCAGGCTGGTCTGAAACTCTTGACCTTGTGATCACCGGCCTCAGCCTCCCAAAGTGCTGGGATTACAGGTGTGAGCCACCACGCCTGGCCAAGACTGAAGTGTTCCCTTCCACTCCACACATCCGTCACTTACAGATGTCTGCCAGGATGTCCACACTCACAGAAAAAGCTGCTGCTCAAAGCGAAATCATTGTTTCCACCAGATCTGCCATGAGGCTGTGGAAAGGGCTGGGGATTAGGAGTGAGGTTACTGGGTCACCTAGGTTCAGGTGCCCACTGCCACCAGGGGCCAATCGCTGCCCCTCTCTGGAAGGCTGGATCCCATCTTACCCACGGCAGAGCAGCTGTAGAGAGAGGAGGCTGTTAAGAAACTTAAAGGACATGAGGCCGGGCATGGTGGCTCACGCCTGTAATCCCAGCACTTTGGGAGGCCAAGGCGGGTGGATCATTTGAGATCAGGAGTTAGAGAACAGTCTGGCCAACATGGTGAAACTCCATCTCTACTAAAAATACAAAAATTAGCCGGGTGTGATGGTGCATGCCTGTAATCCCAGCTGCTCCAGAGGCTGAGGCAGTAGAATCACTTGAACTTGGGAGGCAGGAGGCTACAGTGAGCTGAGATCGTGCCGTTGTACTCCAGCCTGGGTGACAGACTGAGACTCCATCTCAAAAAACAAACAAACAAAAAAAGAAACTAGAGGACATGTGAATCCTCTGCCCAGGGCGCACATGGGACGCACATGGGACGCACACAGCTGTTTGTCCTATAGCCTCTAGGAGTATGCCGACCCGTGACTTTCAGAGGCCATCTGCAAACTTATTTTTTTCTCCCAAAGGTTTGTGCTTAGTCCTGAAATATGTTTCTGGACATGATGAAGGGATGTTCTCTGAGTGCCTATGTCAACACTTAAAGATTAATCCTGATTCAACTCATGATGAAAATTGCATGAGGGAGAAAGCTGGAGGTGGTGTGTGGTCTCTGGAGAATTTTCCCAAACTGAATTACATTCGTTCACATAATGAGAAGTCACAGTGAGGACCAAGCGCAGTGCCTGGCACCACTAAATGCTGCTCAAGAAAGGTTTCTGGCTGGGTGTGGTGGCTCATGCCTGTAATCTCAACACTTTGGAAGGCCAAGGTGGGAGGGCTGCTTGAGGCCAGCAGTTAAAGACCAGCCTGGTCAGCATAGTAAGACAAAAACTTTACAAATTAGCCAGCTGTGGTGGTGCTCACCTGTAGTCCCAGCTACTCGGGAGGCTGAGGTGGAAGGATCACCTGAGTCCAGGAGCAGCCGAGGCTGCAGTGAGCCATCATCACACCACTGCACACCTGCCTGTGACAGAGCGAGACTCTATCTCAAAAAGAAAGAAAGAAAGTTTCCGCACCAAACCGATACAGGGGCCTAACTCTGAAATGAACCTTCAAACTTCTTCCATAACTTATTTTAAGGCTTTCTTTGTTATCAATTGCTTTATGCTTTCGACAACAATGATACATCCAACTGAAATTAAAAATTCAACTAAAAGATATATTGAATCCATGTTGCTCATTGTAAAACTTGAAGCACAATTTCATAATGCTCCCACAGGTTCTGAATACCACAGAAGGAGAAACCTGTCTGTCTCAAACTCGGTTGTTCTAAAATTAAAACAAGGCCGGGCGAGGTGGCTCATGCCTGTAATCCCAGCACTTTGGGAGGCCAAAACAGGCAAATCACCTGAGGTCAGGAGTTCGAGACAAGCCTGGCCAACATGGTGAAACCCCAACTCTACTAAAAATACAAAAATTAGCTGGGCATGGTTGTAGGCGCCTGTAATTCCAGCTACTTGGGAGGCTGAGGCAGGAGAATCGCTTGAACCCAGGAGATGGAGGTTGCAGTGAGCCACGATCATTCCACTGCACTCCAGCCTGGGTGACAGAGTGAGATTCCATCTCAAAAAAAAAAAAAAAAAAAAAAAAAAACGAAAAAGCCTGAAAGACATCCTTCTGTATCCAGTTACTCCACATCCCAAAGAATAACAGAAGAAAGAAACTTTCCCCTCAAAACCACCGATTGTACCACTATCTGCACTAACAAAAATAGGGGGAGGCTGTATGCCATGTTGATAGTAGGATGCAGATTTTGTTGATGGGATAGACAAGATTTTCTTGATGGGCTATACAATACAGTCATCAAACATGACCCTAAAGATGATGTACAGTTTACTGTGGTTAAAATTAGGTGAGCAAATATCTGTCCACAGGATGGATGAGAAAGGATTATGCCGGAAGTTAAATAGCCCTTGGTTTAGGATGGTAAGATTATTCAGTAACATTCATCATGCTAAATCAAGATATAGCTTGGTTATTTTTTTTAAAAAGCGGGGGCGGGGGAACAAGTGCAGTAGCTCAGATCTATAATCCCAGCATTTTGGGAGGCTGAGGCAGGAAGATTGTTTGAGGCCAGGAGTCCAAGACTGCCGTGAGCTATGATTACAGCACTGCACTCCAGCCTGGGAGACAGGATGAGACTCTGTCTCAAAAAAAAAAAAAAAAAAGGGAGGAGAGAGAAGGATGGAAGGATGGAAGGATGGGCAAGCCATCATGCCATTTCCCGACCTGAGAGTCTAGGTAAAGGAGGCAGCCACAGCTCCACGGCAGCAGGAGCCGGAGCACTGATGGGCATGTCAAGGGGCAAGAACACAATGTGCAGCTGCCTGGAGGAGGGCTCTGGGGAAGATCTCCACCTCCCAACACCCTCCACTGCCCCAGGGAGGGGCTCAGAATTATTTCCAGAGAGGGGAGCAACCTAGAAATCTGTGGGGCAGAGAGGGCTCCTCTGAAGACGCAGGATCACATCCACACTTCGCGAGGCCCTGAAAGCACAGGACGGCGGGGCACAGGGCTCACAGTGCACCCCTGGCTGCGCCAGCCCCACCTTACAGCCAGAGAACTGAGGCTCGGAGAGGCCCCCAGGCTCCTTGTCTAGAGCCTTCCCCTCCAGCCCTCAGCATTTTCCTCTTCTAGACTCAGCCCTCCAAAAGCACCAAGCAAGGCGTGACAACCCCCAAGCGACACGCACCTCACCACTCCAGGTCCTGAGGACTTGGGGCACTCCCCAGACTCCCCAACCAGGCCAGAGACATCCTCTGAGAACACTCCCCATGAGAACATTCCCCAGGAAGCTGATGAAAGTGGGCAGAGGAACAGGGACCTGGGAGCAGGTGGCCTGACCTGGGCACACCCACACCGTCCCAGACTGAGTGCCAAACCCGCACACAGGGTTCGCGGACATTAGTCCTCTTCACTCCCTTCTTCCAAGCCAGCCTGCAAACCTAAGGGAGCCCAGGCCTGGCCCTGCATGCTCTTCCACCTCTGTGACATTTCTCCCCCTGTAAAACAACGGCAGTAACCTCTGTCTGTACATCTCATGAGGCTGTTGTGGACAATTTTTAGGATCTGAAGTAACTTGTAAAGCTCACATTTTGTAAGCACAGCATATACAGAGAAACACAGATTTCAATACTGGCACAGATAAACCCAAATTTATCAATATACATAAACCTCTACAGAACAAGCACCCACTGGCCACCCACTGAATCAAAAATCCTTTCATTGAGTTTCATGCCATCGAGGTGGAATTTCTCTAGAACACAGCTCCAGCTTACAGCCCAGGCTTCTCACCCTATTCCTTGGATGGCCACCTACTGGTTTCACCGGCCCCATGTCCTCTCCCCCTTCTTCTAGTAACAACACTCCAAACTGTCCTTTGGGATCAGCTTTCGCTTCTTGGTCCCTAGAGCTCCAGTGGGGTTGATCGTGCACACACATGAACACACACACAGAGGCACAACGGAGCCTGGCCCATCGGAGAGGCTACCCTGCAGGTCTCAGTGACCAGGACAGGTAATCCGCATCGTTAGACGCAGCCGTCTGTATTGATACATGCAGGCAATCCACATGGGTCCATCAGACGGAATTAGGGAATTTCTGCTGGGACTGTTGGAAAACAGAAACTAACACTAAGGATGTGAATCTGGAGCTGCCGGAAGCATCCCTGGCACTTTACACGGAAAGCGGGGGCATCCTTGAGAAATATGGAGCCAAGAGGAAGAAACAAAATCCAGGCACCTGGAGCCGTGCCTACACAGATACTAGCCTGGACTTCTCTGTTACTCAAGCTAATTAATCCCCCCCCGCCCCCGCTTTTTCACCCTATTTTTATTTGTTGTTGAAACAGCCTCAGTCTGTCACCCAGGCTGGAGTGCAGTGGCACAATCATGGCTCACTGCAACCTCAAACACCTGGGCTCGAGCAATCCTCACCCCTCAGTGTCTTGAATAGCTGGAACTACAGGCTTGCACTACCACGCACAGCTAATTATTGTTATTATTTGAGATGTACTCACCCAGGTTAGAATACAGTGCCATGATCTTGGCTCACTGCAACCTCCGCCTGCTGGATTCAAGCGATTCTCATGCCTCAGCCTCCCAAGTAGCGGGGATTACAGACACCTGTCACCATGCCCGGCTAAATTTTGTATTTTTAGTAGAGACAGGGTTTCACCATGTTGTCCAGGCTGGTCTCAAACTCCTGACCTCAAATGATCCACCCACCTTGGCTTCCCAAAGTGCTGGGATTACAGGTGTGAGCCACTGCGTTTGGCCACACACACACCTACAAATAAATACATACAAATATATATATATATATATATATGGGTGTTGTTTTTTTTTTAATAGAGACGAGGTCTTGCTATATCATCCAAGCTGATCTTGAACTCCTGGGCTCAAGTTACCCACCCATCCTGGTCCCCCAAAGCACTGAGATTACAGGTGTGAGCCACCGCGCCCCAGCCTGAATTCTTTTAAATTGAAGCTGCACCATCTTGGAGTTGTGTCACATTGCTATTTGAGGGTAAAAGGATCCAAAGGCATCAAGAAAGGTTGAAGTTAATGGGATGCTCCTTGGTGAGGGAAGGAGGGACAGCCTGCTCTGGCAACCCTGCTCTGGTCATGACTCTAACTCTAACTGCACCCGCTCTGGAAGGGGATTTGGAGGCCACAGTCAGATATGGCTGCTAAGAAAGCCAAGGAGCTGGGGGAAAGGCAGGACAGGAGTGGGTAACAGAGCTTCCCAGACACACCGAGTGGGTGCAGGTGCACCGTATGTGGTCTCTGGGTAGACTGACTGCCTTGGTGCTTGGGGGCTGGGGAGTGGCTGGTCACCTCCAGCCTAGTGTCCTCTTCCCTTCTTGCAGTGAGGGGAAGTGCTACTGTTCTTTGCTTGTGCTGTGATCTGGGAAAGCTGGCAAGCAACGTCCTAGAGTGCCACTCTCAGTCACTCACTTCGGGGGCGGAACAGCATCCGCTCAAGGGTTAAAGGCCAAAGACTGCAAAGAATGGGACTGTGCCAGAGAGAATCCCAAACCCATCAACCTTCCCTTCCTTCAGCAGTGGCTGGGAGCACAGCTGGACAGCAGAGCCCCAAAGGAGACAGAAATTTTGTGGTTGAAGAATGTTCCCAAAGTGTGGGGCTTGGGAAACACCAAAGTGGAAGGAAGGTCCAGTTATGAAAACTGAGGCGGGCCAGTGGATGACTGAACCCCCACTCTGCCCCATCCTCCTCCGGGGTGACAGCAGAAACATTCCATGGCCTCAGCAGACACTGGGGTAACACTCCACGACTGACCCTGGGGTAACACTCCACGACTGACCCTGGGGTAACACTCGTGGCCCCGGCTGACTCTAGGGTAACACTCCGTGGCCTGATTATGTGGGGGTAACACCCCACAGCCCTGGATGACACTGGAGTCACATTCCACGTCCCTGGTTGACGCTGGGGTAATGCTCTACAGCACTGGCTGACTCTGTTGGTTGCTACCCAGTAGCCATGCCCAGTCTTCCTACCAAAGCCTCAATTCTGTTCCAGTGGCAATATGCCCAGCCTCAGGGGATGAGTTTAGCCAAAGCCTCCTATGGCAATCGCATTACCCTTGCCAGCGACAGGGGGATGGTGACCCTGTGACCCAGCTCTGGCTAGTGGCTATAAGACTGCTGAAAGCTGGGAAAGTTCTCCCCTGAATTGAAACTAAAGAGACAACCTCTCAAGAAGATCGCTGTTTTCCCTGTCCCCTCCCTTCTAACCAGGCTACTCCTGGGTGAAGACACAGGTTCGCAACTGCAGCAGCCATCTTGTGACCACGAGGAAAGGACAAGAGAATGGCAGACACTGAGTGGTACCCAGTTGTGGCCAAGTTGCTGACAAACCCAGGATGTGCCGACCATCTTCCAGGCTTCTCTTGTAGTGTATGGTAAGTAAGGACACTCGGGTATTCTGTTACTCGCCATCAAAAGCATATTTAGCATCCTGTACTTTTCCTATATGTTATCATATTTGCATACAGAGGAGTTGTGAGCACACCATCAGAGGAGAGGCAGTGGAAGAGGTTGGATGACAGAGCTGGTAAATGGTGGGACCAGGCCTCAAACTCTCTTCTGCTGATAGGAAGCCTCAGGTACCGTCTGCTCTGCTCTGCCCCCGAGGAAAAATTCCTTCAGCCTACAGATTCCCCATCTCAGGGCCAGGCCTCAAACCTTCAAAGCCAATGTGGAAAAGTCCAATCCAAAATGACAAAATAGATCTGTGAAAGGAATGCCCCAATCCTTGGCTCATTCTAAATATGCTGCTATTATTATAAAGCTCTCCCAAACTGTTGCAAGAAAAAAAAAAAAAAAAAAAAAAAAACAAGAAAAGAGAGAGAAAGTGAGCATGCCAGGAAGTCATTGAAAGGAAACTTTTTTTGTTGTTTTGGGAGCCAGGAAATGTCAAGGAAACAAATGTAGCTATGATTTCCACTGCATCTCCAGTTGTGCCATGGGATTCAAAAATAGGCATCTTAATTAAAACTGACAGCAGAGAGCAGCTCTGACAAGTAGACAAACCACCAAAGAGGCTGAAAAATCTCCATTTGACTCTGGGTTGACAGTATTTAACCAATACATAGAGTTGATAAGAGAGAAGGAAAGTGTGTAAACTTTACTCCCAGTCTCCGGGCTTTTCTTGTTTTCAAACTGATTGGTCTGGACAATGGAAGGCCAACAGCCAACAATAAATCCATTGTAAGCTGGCATGGTCTCCTCTGAATACAACTAAATATTTCTTTAATCCTTGCATTACATTTTTTACTGTATTATGAAAGCCATGTATTCTAAAGTTTTAAGCTTTTATAACATTGTAACTATAGGTATGAGATGGGAGGATTGATTACTTAGGCAACCTATTTAAAGCACTTTAAAAGGAAAATATTAGATTTTTTTTGGCATGAATATTTTCACATCATACTGAAGATACGATCGTTCATGGCTCTTACTCAGAAATCTTGTCTATCTCTTCCTTTGTGTGCCATAGGAAGGGTCTTTAATGATTATGAGTTGACATGAATATTCATTTCTTGTAGCTTCTGTATCTTCATTATCAGGCACATCAGCCAGGCCCAGAAAAAGTTACTTCACAGTTCTGTTCCCAAGGGAACGACGACGGTGGGTCCCACATTAACAGTGGCTTTTGTTGGCTTTTTTCCCCCTGACATTAAAGCCATGTATGGTTGGCAAGGATGTCTTTTCTTTTAATTTGGAAATGGTTTCTGCCTCTGGTTCTCTGGAAACAAGTTTGTTAGTAGAGGACAAGCTGCTCGCACACTCACATACACAACTACTTCAGCGCAGGCTTAAAAGGGGCTTCACTGAGAACAAATCAGAACTGAAAAACCGCTTCAAGTACAAATGTTCTTTTCTTCTGAGATTTTCAGTTCAACATTTGGCCTTCACATCTAACGGCTTGAAAAAGTATCTATACATCTAATTAGAGTCAATTACTCACTCCCCGTATGTGCCTCCCACGGTGGTCTCCTCCGAGCCAAGGAACTCATTGTCACCGGCCAGGCTGTGGACATTTCCCATCCAGTAACATTTACAAGAAGAATAGCCCCTAGCAGAAACAGACTGGTACCCCTAGGAGAGAGAAGCCGTCTCACAGGGGGCACCCAAACAACCAGAAGTTCGACCCCAACTGCATTCATACTGCACCATCTCTGACTCTCCACTGGCGGGAAACCCAACCAGTTTACACTCCTAGCATAGCATGTGCCTCAGCTACCCAGCTGGGATTAGGGAGTAGGACCATGTGTGAATGGCACAGCAAGTTCTCCAGAATCCAGGGTTCCCTAGATTCTAAATTTTTCTTTTGCCTTTCTAATCAAGAAAAGAGAGAGAGAGAGAGACAGAGAGAGCGAGCGAGACAGAGAGAGAGAGAGAGAAACACACCCGATCCAATAACTCGTTGTTCACGCAGTATAGTTCACCCAGGTAAAATTCAGTGCTGCTGGGGGCAGCCTGGGAGAGCAACTGCACAGCCTCTGCCAGCTGAAGTTCAGGACTTCAGAATCAACATTTCCCAGCGGCGGCTGCTGGCCCAGGAGGCCCCTCCCTCCTAAAATAGACACAATTTGTAGTTCCTTGTAAAATGGTTGTATCAGGACTTCTGATTTACTCGATCAGGGCTTGTGGTTTATTTTTAGCAAATAAGAGAGGCCTCCTATGAGAAGGAGCAGCCGCACTTATAGCGCTAACAGGTAGAAACTTGACTGGCCCTCCATAAATCAGTTCAACACCCTGGTCTCCAGGGATTTGCCAAAAGCTAATGGGCGGCAGTTATGAAACCATCGCCAGGAGCTGCCCGCAGGGCTGAGAGAGAGAGTTCTGAAGCCTGCAGGCCCTTGCAAGCGGAAAAGAGGAAATCATTTCATGAAGCAGCAATTTTACCCAGAACCCACCTAGAAGAGATGTGATCCTAGCTGAAATTAAAGTGACTAGGAAACAGGTGGGGTGAACAAGGAGGTGTGGCACACCTTCTTCCACTCTCCTTCAGAGTCCAAAGGAACGCAACATTGGAAACACAGCTGGACATACTAATAAAGATCCCAGCTGGGCAGAGTCTAGGGAATTGGGGGTGAACAGGCCTGTCCTCCCTCTCCTACCTTGAAACCCTGCCTGCTTTCACACAGCAATTGAGGACGCCCCCTTGGGCAGTGACTTTGGGGTCTGGGGCAGCCATCTATCCCAGGAGGAGGAGGAAGGCTTGGCAGGGGAGGCTCTGGCCAGCCCACCAGGGCCTGTCCAGTTTTGTGGGGAGGGGAACTGCCGCACAAAAAATGGAGGCTTTGACCAACACGTTGGGTGAGGGCTTTGAGGACCCAATGTGGCCCTTTCTTTGAAGACACACAGCAGCAATCTTAACCCTTAGAAGTGTCACAGAGCTTCATATGAGCCTTCAAGTAAGCTGTGGAAGTCGCGATTCCAGGTAAGGGACGGGAAACTCGGGATGTCCTGAGAGCCCATACCCCAGATGGCACCGCCTGATGCAGGTCCTCTACCCCCGACTGTTTCTCCTTCCCCTCATCCTACTAGCTCATGTGGTGTCCCCACCCCCATCCCCGAGGCCTCAGAGCGCCGGTGATGGCTCAGCCTTGGGGCCTGAGCTGCTGGAGACACACCGGAGCACGGCGGGGCCCAGCCCTTGAGCCTGTCTGAGGCTTTCCTCTGCTGTGACCACCGCCTCCCCAGGTGTATCCGCGTTGGTTAGGAACAGTAGGTGCTGCTGGTCACAGTCACCAGACACTTCCCACGAGCCTCATCTTTATCCCCGACGCCGGACGCCGGCGGGAAGCGGCGTGTCCGAGCGCACACCCCGTGGAAACTGACCCTAGGTCTGTTATTCCAAAGTCCCTGGTCTCTCCTTCCGTTTTCCCGCGGCCGCCTGCCTGGCACGGGACCCTGAGGCCGGAGCGGAGACCGCAAAACCCCCTGGGGCCGGCACCCCCCGCCTCCGCCTTGGCGCAGACGCGCCCGTCTCTGGGATGGCCCCGAGCACACGCAGCCGGCGGGCAACCCTCCTCCCAGCGACCCGCACGCTGCCCCGGCCCCCAGCGTTCCTCCACCCTCAGCCCGACAGACCCGGGTCCGCCCCGGCCTCGCGCCCCGACGCTCACCTCCCGCAGCAGGCGCTCCAGGTGCGGCTCGGCCCAGGCGTCCAGGGCGCCGGGCGGCCCCGCGCGCCGCAGCAGCTCCCGCTCCTCCTCGAGCGCCGCCACCCGGCCCTGCAGCGCGGCTGCCTGGACACCCAGCAGCAGGCAGGCAGCCGCCGAGCCCACGGAGAGCAGGAGGCACAGCGCGCTCACCGCCCGGGACCCGGCCGGCGTTGCCGAGCGCCCTCCGCCGCCGCCGCCGCCGCCCGAAGCATTGCCCTTCCCCGCGTCGCCGCCGCCACCGGCGCGCTCGCCTGGGCCCATGGCGCGTTTGTCGCGCGTGGACTCTCCGAGGGGGCGGTGCTGAGCTGGGGTAGAGGCTGAGTGCAAGAGAAGCAGGCGGGACAGCCCAAGGCACGAGGTGCGCGGGCGCGGGGCTTAGCCGCCGGGTAGCAGCGGATCGCCGCGCACGCCCCCTTCGCCGCCGCCAGCTCCTCCGCAGCGGCCACTTTGGGCAGTTGCCTCTATGCAAATAGACCCTGCCAGAAAAGGAGCGGGGACCCACCCAGGGGAGGAGCGGCCGGGCTGGCCCCGCGCGGCGAGGGGGAGGGGACGAGGAAGGCGCTAGCTCCTCCGAGCCACCGGTCTGCGCCAGGCTGATCCCACGCGCAGCGCGCCCCTCTGCCCTCACCTGCCCGGGGCGCCGGCACCCGCCCCCGCGCGCACCTCTGAAGCTTCCCCAGCGCAAGTCCGCACTGTGGCCCCCAGAGGTCGGAGGGGCGCTCAGCGACACCGCGCGCCTTCTGCAGCCCACCCGAGGCTGGAGCACCCACCACTCGTGCCTTAGCGCATTACTCTAAACTTGTGAATTAACCTTTCTGACACTTGTAAAAGTTCAAAACTTCAAATCCTGTGGGAAAACTTAGTGGGTCTGTCCTAGGCGGTGGATTAGCGCCGCTTGGTGGCGGAAAGCGACCTCTGCGCACTCACATTCGGAGAGGCAGGGTCGAGATTGCGCCAAATAGAAGAATTACGCCTCTTAGAATCTTCTCACGGGTTCTTACCTGCCGGACTTAGGTGCGGGAAACAAAAATGGTAAGACTGTTTCTGGCCTACAGAGGGCTTTTGAGAAAACTGAGACTATAACGAATGGGAAAGATTGAGAAAATGAACTCCAAGTCTTGTTGAACTGATGACTTAATTCTGTATTAGACGCACAACTTGGCCAAAAATTATGATCTAGTATGCGCCACCCTTAACCTGTACTGCGATTCTGCTGAAAATTTAAATCACAGGGCTGAGGCAAGAAGGCTCTGGCGTACAGCCTGGGTTCAGAGAACAGAATGAGAGGCACTAACAAGTCTTGGCAGGAAAGGGAAGAACTGCTGGAAGTCAGGCTGGGTTCAGATTCCTACCAGGTATATTCATGTCCTAAATGGGTCCCAGGTAACTCTTCCGCTAACTCCTGTAATATCTAAATAAAAACAACAAACCAGTAGCTCAGATCTTTGTGATTTGATAACTCCACAACCATTTTTTTTTTTTTTTTTTTTTTTTGGAAAAATACGTTATATCCATCTTCCCTGTCACTCTGTGGATATCTTCCGGTTGTCTAATTTCTGTGGATACTCACCGTTTAGAACTGTTGAGAGTCTCTGGCTAACATGTTCCTTCTCCTTCCCTTAATTCAGAGGGGAACCCCTGAGATGGCCGGGGGTTATGGTTATACAGCGATAGTCTTGGCTCTGTGCTAAAGTCTAGTGTATACTCAATAGAATTAAAAGTACTTGTGCTAAGCAAACTTGACACTCTATTCTGAAAAGAGGTCAACACCCTCTTGCAAGTCAGCACTACATTTCTTACAGACATATAGGTAAACTGCACACCACCTATGTTAATATTACTGCGTGTATTGTTTGCCATGTTCCAGAAGCTTCTGGGTATTGAAAAAGCCAAGCTCACTGGCCCCTTGGGCCTCTGCCCTTGCCTACCACCTCACTACCTGCATTCCTGCTCTCAGATCGTTGAACAGCAAGCCCCTCCTCATCCTCCAGGTTAAGGTCCTCAACCTCACTGCTTCTAAAAGACCTTCCCAGACTGCCCAATTTAAGGTGGCCCACAGGATTAATCAGGGAATTGGGGCAGCTGAATTAAGATGGAAATGCTGTCTACAACTCATTCTAAAAGGCAAAAAAGAAAATGACTTACTTGTGTCTATTGAGGTCCTGGAAGAATAGATGGCATCCTCAGAGAGGGTGACTCAAGACAGCCTGGATGTAAAGCCACTTCACAAAGTGGAGATCAGAGGGGCCAGCAGGGGAGGCCAAAGCAGCACTCTGTGGGTATTGACAGTGGGAGGCCATTAGCATCCCTAACTGGGAATCCTGGGGAACTGGGAGCTATAGAAGAGGGCTGCTCCACAGCACCTGTGGCCCTTGGTTAAGGGCACAGCCTCTGCAAAGCCATGGCTTGGAAGGGAGAGAGCTCATGGAATAAATACTGAACTGCTCTCTCCTGCTCTCTGATCTACTGGGGCCTTCCAATGACCAAACCTCCAGGGCCCAGGGCCAGCCTCCTAAAGGGCAGAGAGCAGAGGCAGAAGGGTGAAGGGCAGATCTTGAGGGGGAATAAAAGAATTTCCGCTAACCTATCGTGTGAAGCATCACCTAACAGGTGGATGGCACTTACATCAATCCCACTACCGAATGCCTATGAATGGCTAACCTGTCAGCAAGACTAAACAAGGTACTCCTCAGGGAGAGTAACTGGCCACCTGGTGGCAAACCAACTACTTCGGATTCCCTCCTTCCTGGAAGGGCCGGTGGTTTGCTCCTCACAGGGATAGCACCAGGTGTGGGCTTGTCTTTCCTGCCTGCAGAGCCTCAGCCAGCATTGCTATCCTTACAGAATGCCCAACCCACAGGTACGGGATCTCACACACCACCACACCCAACCAGGGCACCAACTTTACAGTAAAGGTCTGGGGGTGAACCCATGGACCAAGGAATCCACTGGTTGTATTGCATCCTACACTGGTCAGGAGCAACCAGCCTCACAGAATACTGGAAGTGCCTTCTGAAAGCACAGATGAAGCACCAGCGCAGAGGCCACTCCCTGAAGGATTTAGTGTCATCTCTCAGGATGTAGTGCACACGTTAAATCAGGAACCTCTGTATGATGCTGTGCTCCCAGTAAGAATACATGGGTCCACGAACCCAGGGGTAGAAGCACTAGCCCTCCCTCCCCATGACCCCATGGGGGATGTTGTGCTTGCTGTTAGAGGGTTGGAGGTCCTAGTTCTCAAAGGGGTTACATTCTCGCCAGGGCACACAGTAGGAGTTCCATTAAACTATAAGCTATGGCTGCCACCCAGGGCATTGTGAACTCTGTATATAGGGACCTGAAATCAAGAAGGCACCATTTGGCAGAGGCAGTTGACCCTAATGAGGAGGAAGAGGTAGGGCTGCTTTTATACAATGGGGGCAGGAAAGAATAGGGCGGGCACCTCATGATACACCTTTACCCCATTGCAACTGAACAAAAATGTGTAGCAACTCTGACCTGATCATCCACAAACGCTCAGACTCTTGGAGATAAAAGGAGCATATCAAACTATTTTATAAAATTGGGATTATTTGGGTCAGATAGGGTTGACAACCCCTGAAGAAGTAATGTTAATAATGAAAATGTTCAAATATGTTCAAACTACTGTTCAAGAAGGCATGGATATGTAATCCAGTTTACAAAAATTTTCAGCAGAAAATTGTTTAAAATTAAACCACAAGGTTTAAAGGGATAGCAAAGTGGTTTTTGTTTGTTTGTTTTGGCAATGTTATTTTAAAAAAATTTTTTAAGAAGGCAATGTCAAAAAAGGCACCAGGTTTTGATTCGATGCCTAGATTCTAGTTCTGGCTCCACTAATACCTCACCGTATAAACTGAAACAAGCTACAGACCCTCACTTTTTATTTATTTTAATTTCTTTTCTTTTCTTTTTTTAGAGGTGGGGGTCTCACTATATTGCCCAGGCTGCTCTTGAACTCCTGGGGTCGAGCAATCCTTCTGCCTCGGCCTCCCAAATGCTGGGATTACAGGTGTGAGCCACCATGCCTGGCCACCTTTTTGTTTTTAAAACAGAGATATTGACATGGACCAGATTTACTATCTTACTATTTAAAACAACTAAAAAGCCAAAAAAAAAAAAAAAAAAAAAAAACCTGTAAAAACAGCAGTTTTCGAGACACCAGACATCAGGCATCAAAGGCCAGTGATCCTTGGGAGATGGGAAACAAAGTGAACCCAAGGATTGCCCTGGGTTCCTACTCTGGAGAGGTTTTCCAGGACATAGTGCAGGTAGAGCCAGCCGACGGTGAAGAGAGAAAGCTGAGTCCAGGGAGGCCAAAGCAGTTAGAATTTGCAGAGAGGACAGGAGAGGGAGAGCTGCACAGAGAATTGGACAGCTGCACAGAGAATTAGAGATCTGCAACTGGTCCCCCTGAAGCTTTCACCTGAGGACTCATCAGCATCCACGTGAGGAAACTACCAGAGGCCAGGATGGAATAACCCAAAAGGATTAGACTCTAATAATTGGCAAACACAAACCCCACAGCTCACACAAAGCCAGGCATAGTTCTTCCTACCAACCAATGTGGAAAATCTAACTCCGAGAACATTGGGTAGAGTACTCAAAAGGTTTTTGCCTCGGTAGTGGGGAAAAAACTAGCCCTAGACTAATTGCTGCCCTGGTCCTGTCTAACAAAGCTTAAAACCCAAACCTGAAGAGATCAAACTGATTCAGATACTTAATCATGTCCCACAATGAAGCATACAGAATTTTACCCAATAAGGTAAAACAAAAGGTAAAATTACCAGTCATGCAAAGCAGCAAGAAAATGTGACCCATAATAGAAGAAAATGCAATCAAAACCAACCCAGAAATGACAGAGACAACAGAATTAGCAGTAAGCAAAGCTATTAAAAGCTGTAACTGTATTCCATATGTTCAAGGAACTAGAGGGAAGATTTAACATGTTAAGCAGAGACATGAAAGATATCTTTTAGGCCGGGTGCGGTGGCTCAAGCCTGTAATCCCAGCACTTTGGGAGGCCGAGACGGGCGGATCATGAGGTCAGGAGATGGAGACCATCCTGGCTAACCCCGTGAAACCCCGTCTCTACTAAAAAATATAAACTAGCCGGGCAAGGTGGCAGGCGCCTGCAGTCCCAGCTACTCGGGAGGCTGAGGCAGGAGAATGGCGTAAACCTGGGAGGCGGAGCTTGCAGTGAGCTGAGATCCGGCCACTGCACTCCAGCCTGGGTGACAGAGCGAGACTCCGTCTCAAAAAAAAAAAAAAGAAAAAAAAAAAAAAAAGAAAGATATCTTTTAAAAAGACTTAAAATTCTAGAGATAAAATGGTAATGTTTGAGATGAAAAATACATTGGATGACATTAAAGGCAAATTGGACACTTTGGGGCAAAACATCAAAGAACTTAAAAATATATCAATATAAGCAAAATGAGACAGTGAGAAAAAGACTGAAAAAAATGAAGAGTGTCAGTGATCTGTGCAGTCACTTCAAGTGGCCTAATGTATGTATAACTGGAGTCCCTAGGGAAGAAGGTAGGAAAAAATGTTTGAATAATGGCTGAAAGAATTTTCCAAATTTGGTAAGAACTATAAACCCACACACATATCCAGTAATTTCAAGAAACCCATACACAAGAAACATGAAGACAACCACACAAGCCACATTATAATAAAAATGCTTGAAATGAGTGAAAGAAAACAATGTAACCAGAAAAAGAGACATAAATACAGTAACAAGGATAACAGCAGATTTCTTTGTTGGAAATAATGCAACCCAGAAAATAGGTAAGCAACATCTTTTGTCAACCTAGAATTTTATACCCAGTAAAATTACCTTTCAAAAAACAAAGGCTAAAGAGAGACTCCTAGACATACAAAAGCTGAAAAAATTCATTCACCATCAGACCCATAATTTAAAAAATATTAATGGAAGTAATTCAGGCAGAAGGAAAACCATGCCAGATGGAAATATGAACTTATACAAGGACTGAACAGCATAGAAAATACTAACTCTGTGGGTAAATATAGGCTGCTTTTCTTATTATTTAAATGTCTTTTAAAGATAATCAACGGTTTAAAGCAATAGATAGATAGATAGATAGATAGATAGATAGATAGATAGATAGATAAAGGGTTTTTAACATGGATGGTTTTTAACAAGGATGTACACTATAAACTCTAAAGCAACTGCTAAACACACAATAGTTATAGCTAATAAGCCAGCAAAGGAGATAAATGGAGTTATTTTGGAGAAAAATAGTCCAAAATAAGGCAGAGAAAGAGGAAAATACTAATAAAGAACAAATGGAACAGAAAATATCAAGATGGCAGATCTAAACCAAACCACATCAATAATTACACTAAATGTAAGTGGTCCAAACATAACTAAAAGGCAGATTGTTAAATATGATAAAAAAGCAAATCCAACTGTATACTGCCTATAAGAAACATTTTAAAGACACAAAAAATTAAAAGTACACACATAGAAAAAGTTATTGTGCTAATATTTGCACTCACCCATTTATATAATTCCTGTAGGGTAAAAAGCAAAATAACAGGAAAATAATTTGTAGGCTATAGAATAGTGTATAAACCTACGGGGAATAGATCAAGAAATGGTGAAAATAATAGCTACTATTCACTAGCACTTTATGTAAATTTCAATTAATCCTCACAACCCTCAGGAAGTTAGGTGTCAGTTCAAAGATGAGGAGACTATAGAGATTATGTAACTTGTCTACATAATACAGGTGACAACAGAGTCTGAATCCAACAAACTCTGCTGACAAGCAAACCACATTGTTCTCATGTTATGCGGTTGTTGTGAGGACACTCTAAATATTTAAATGTTTCTAGAGTAATCTGAAAAGTGTAAATAGCGAGATCTTTTAAAAGTAAACTCCCCTATCAATGAGATACTCTAAACATCATAAAGCCTTACTTTTGTCATTCTGAAGACCGTGCTTGCTCATGTTGTCTTTAGCTAGAAGTAAACCAAGAAGCTTTTGAAAATTATTTTTTTTGTTTTAAAAACTCTATTTATAAAGGAAAAAATTTTAAGTCACCTGGGTGGCCAGGGCAGGGGGATCTTCCAAAAATCTATTAATCTTTACTTCATTTTGTTACACTGACTGCTGGCCTATGACATTCCAGCCTCAAAGGGTATTTAATTCAGGTGTTCCCTATGAAATCTATGCCTTTTTTTTTTTTTGAGATGGAGTTTTGCTCTTGTCACCCAGGCTGGGTGCAATCTCAGCTCATTGCAACCTCCACCTCCCAGGTTCAAACGATTCTCCTGCCTCAGTCTCCCGAGTAGCTGGGATTACAAGCAACTGCCACCATACCCGGCTAATTTTTGTAGTTTTAGTAGAGATGGAGTTTTGCCATGTTGGCTAAGCTGGTCTCAAAATCTTGACCTCAAGTGATGCACCCACCTTGGCCTCCCAAAGTGCGGGGATTACAGGCGTGAGCCACCATGCCTAGCCTCCTCAGTCTTTTAATTATATATGATTTCTCTCCAGAATTGTAACCATTAAAACCAAAAAAGGAAGGAATGTTAAAAAAAAAAAAATCTGAATAGTGAACATACTTATTAAATACAAATTTCTCTGAAAGTTCTGCTTCTTCCAATTTCAGTCAAATGCTGTAATAAAAACTAGGTTGTTAATGGATCAAAAACAGAATTCTTGACAGTAATTTCTGGTGCCATCAAGAACAATGTGCAGTGGCTCACGCCTGTAATCCCAGCACTTTGGTAGACCAAAGCAGGTAAGATTGCCTGAGGTCTGGAGTTCGAGACCAGACTGGCCAACATGTTGAAACCCTGTCTCTACTAAAAATACAGAAATTAGCTGGAGGTAGTGGCACACACCTGTAATCCCAGCTACTCGGGAGGCTGAGGCAAGAGAATCGCTTGAACCCAGGAAGCGGAGGTTGCAGTGAGCCGAGATTGCACCATTGCACTCCAGCCTGGGCAACAAGAGCAAAACTCTGAAGATAAAACAAACAATTAAAAAAAAAAAGTCTGGGTTTAAAACATTTATAGAAAAAGTAACTGCTACTTCCTAGTGGAACTACCAAATGCCAGGTAATCTGCTAGATGATTTTAATCACACTGTAACATGGATATTACTTCTAAGTAACCCCAAGTAACAAAGTAAAATTACTTGGTTGAGTGTTGTCAGAGAGGATCTGGGGCTAAGGTTCTAACCATGGTGCAAAAACTCCAAGTCCTTTCAATACGCTAAACTACTACCTCAAGGAATTAGATGATAGGTAAGAAATGAAAGGCAAAAAGAGCTAAAACCTTTATATTATAGCTTCAACCTAGAGGCTTCATCCTAGGTTCAACTTTTTAAGAAAATGGTATGTCACAGGTGCTGCATACTTCTCATTTCATCACCTCAGAAAGCACACCATCGGGTTATCAATCTTAGGTCGTGACTGATAACGGAGTTCAGGTATTGCCAGCCCAATCCTCCTGATAAAGTCCCCTGATATGGTTTGGCTCCCCGTCCCCACCCAAATCTCATCTCGAAATATACTCCCCATGTGTCAAGGGAGGGAGGTGACTGGATCATGGGGGTAGTTTCCCCCATGCTCCTCTCATGATAGTGAGTTTCACAAGATGTGATGGTTTTACAAGGGTCTCCTTCCCCTTCACTTTTGTTTCTCCTGCCGCCATGTAAGATGTGCCTGCTTTCTCTTCTGCCATGATTGTAAGGTTCCTGAGGCCTCCCCAGTCATGCAAAACTGTGAGTCAATTAAACCTCCTTCCTTTATAAATTACGAGGTCTCAAGTAGTATCTTTATAGCAGTGTAAAAATGGACTAATATGTCCTCCAGTTTTTACCCAATGATTCAGCATCTGATGATGATTAGGTGCCTGGATCCACTATTTGATTAAAAGTTGCAATATTGTATATTTCTCTACTGTATTTATTAGAATAAATTCTGCTTAAAAATATCATTTCATAGTCAATTTGTCTGAATCAGAACCACAGTCCACACATGCTAGTATGTCTCAGGGCTCTTAATCATTGTATATATAGTCTCCACCTCCAACCTCATTCTACTTTTTTGGTAATAAAACTGGGTCATTTGTCTTAAAGCATTTCCCATATTCAATATTTCACCATAGTGACATTCATTCCTTTAGTCCCCTATTTTGACTGGATCCTGATTCAAACCAATCAACTATAAATGGCATTTTCTTCAGACATTCATGAAACTTTAAATATGAACTGAATATCAGATAATTATTTTGTTAGATATGATAGTGACATGAGAAAAAACTTGTTAAAAATATTTTAGGAATTAAATTAATACCATATTATGATACCATATTATGTCACTATTTCATAATTAAAATAAAAATAATTTATCAAACTATTTTAATAAAAATAATTAAAACTCATGAGTGACATAATATGGTATCCAGCATTTGTATTTAAATACAACAGGGAAATTAAGTAGGGGGAAAGGAACAAAATTTGCAAAATGTTTTTAATTTTTGAAGCTGGGCTATATGTATATAGAAAGTCATTATTGACTTTTGCATTCTATTTTTTAAAAATTAATCCCTAAAATAGAACTGGTCAACTCTCTCAAATGACTTAAACAGAGTATATTCATATTAGGGGAATTTACTCTTTTAACTATATCCCAAAAGGCTGGATTGCCAGTTATAAAACTAACCTGACTTTTGAACGTTACATTCCCTTTACTTGTGAGCCCTGCACAGTGGCTCACACCTGTAATCCCAGCAACTTCGGGAGGCAAAGGTGAAAGGATTGCTTGGGCCCAGGAGTCTGAAGCTGCAGTGAGCTGTGATCGCACCAATGCACTCCAGCCTGGGTGACAAAGCAAGATCCCCATCTCTAAAAACAGACAAAATGAACTCCAACAAAACCAATCAACCAACCACATTCAAAAAATTATATTAAGACCTTTTAGGGATTTGAGTGGAGAGATCAAATTCTTAAAAACAGTGATCAAATGATTAAAAAAAAAACCTTTAAGAATTAGAATTGTTTGCAAATATGAGCTCTACCAAGACTACGATTGTCGGCTATTATTGACAATGAATTCTTCTGACTACAATATTTGAAAATGTAGCTTTTGTTAATCAAGTACTAGATGCGTAAAGTATTTCATTTGCACCAAATTTTGTGGGAATCAGAATTTTGAAACTGGAAGAGAGAGTTAAAAACCCAGGTCACCTACTCCCAAAGTGTTTCTTCATTCCAGGATGTCAAAAGACAGACTTAAATATTGGTCTCTGCCTACCATTTAAAACGCAATGTTTAACTCACTTAGTAAAGAAAATTTTGAATAAATGAAATACAAGTAATAAAAACCTGGGGTTTTTTGTTGTTGTTGTTGTTGAGACGGAGTCTCACTCTGTCGCCTAGGGTGCAGTGCAGTGGCACGGTCTCGGCTCACTGCAACCTTGGTCTCCTGGGGTTCAAGAGATTCTCCTGCCTCAGCCTCCCGAGTAGTTGGGACTACAGGCACATATCACCACACTCAGCTAATTTTTTATATTTTTAGTAGAGATGGGGTTTCACCACGTTAGCCAGGATGGTCTCAATCTCCTGACCTCATGTTCTGCCCACCTGGGCCTCCCAAAGTGCTGGGATTACAGGCGTGAGCCACTGCGCCCAGCAAAATCCTGGGTTTTATTATTCCATTTCATTCCAAGTCACTTCAGAGTAGAGCTGTGAATAAGAATCAAACTGATTGTTCTGACACAATGTATTATTACAGGAAAGCACAATGCTAGAATCTGGCAAACCTGAATGTAAGTCATAATTACCGGGAGATTTGGCCAAGTCACTTCCAGTTTCTCTAGTATGTAGTCCTTCTAGACTGCTCAGAGGAGGAGTTTTCACTTCTATGATAAAACTGTTAGTAGTTTGTCCCCTTGCTGTCAGCAGGAGTCAATTTAATTCAACTACTCTGAAAATTTTCATGAATGCATGGATGAATAAAAAACCTCAAGAAAATGAGTAGCAGCAGCAAACTGGAAATAATCTATTTAGCTGCACTTTATAAATGCCTCATAAGAAAACCAAGCTTGACTTCAATGGAATTTCTAGAAACAGTAAACTATGAGGTATCAAATTATTAAGAAAAATACCTAAATTACAAAGGATTCATGTACATTGGCCATTCTAAATCTTTTTCCCTTTTAGTGTTGAAGCTCAAGGCACGGTCCAAAAAAAAAAATTCTTGGAACTTGCAGAAAATGAGTTAAGAAATACAAGGAAAAAAGGCAATTAAGACTAGGAACTTTAAAGCTCAAAGAAGAGGGGAAGGAAGGTTGGCAAAAGACACTCAATGATCCCAGAGGTACAGCCCTAACCTCTAAACATTTCATCTATCCTAATTTTTTTAAGTTTCGTTTTAATGCCTGAAATTCCACGAATTAGGCCTAGAAATTAGCAAATACCCTTTGGGAAGAATGTAAATTTTCAGAAGAGACAGGGTTAGCAATCAATAACTTCTTAGTAAGAAATAATGGGAATATTTTTCTTTCCTCCTATATCCTGAGATCAGCTACTCTGAGAATGAGTTTCTGATGGAAAGTAAACACTAATTTGGGAACTTGAAACACTTACTGGGGGAAAAGGATAGGCGGCTTAGATAGTACAATGGCACTGGAAAATGAAAAGGAATGAAAGGGAAAATAAAGGATAGCAAACACCTTAATCTATAGAGCTACATTGGTAGACTCAGGAAAAACTTTTTTTAAACAGCAAATGCTTCTTTAAAAAAATTATCACATATAGTTCAACTATTCTGAAATACAGTCACTGTATTTGGACTACATCAGAGGCCTAAACATAATGTATGCCAGTCATTCTACAATAAACTTTTTGTTTCAGCTTTCTTAAACTCCTAATCTACTTTAGGAACACAGTCTTACTGTATTGACAAATGTTGCCCCTAAGTAACATGGGAAACCAAACTTGGTTTCATTATTTGTCCTACAAGAAAATCCCATGCATTTTATGTTTAAAATACATAAACAGATTAGCCAGGCACAGTGGCTCATGCCTGTAATCCCAGCACACTGAGAGGCCAAGGCAGGAGGATCACTTGAGGTCAGGAGTTTGAGACCAGCCTGGTCAACACAGTGAAACCCTGCCTCTGCTAAAAATACAAAAATTAGCAGGGCCTGGTGGCGCATGTCTATAATCCCAGCCACTCGGGAAGCTGAGGCAAGAGAATTGCTTGAACCCAGGAGGCAGAAGGTTGCAGTGAGCTGAGATCACGCCACTGTACTCCAACTTGGGCAAAAGAGCAAGACTCAGTCTAAAATAAACCAAAACATAAACAGATAAAACTCCAATATTTGTGTAATGCACTTACGAAACAGGGATACTTTTAACAAAAAATGACCTATATCTGGAAATAAGCACTTAGGAATTCTACGACAAAAAATATTCCTACCTGGCTGACTGAACCATAGCAACAGACTTTTTTTTCTTTTACCCAATTAAGTAACATTTACCACATAGTGGGTTTTTCTTTTGTTTCGTTTTTTCTTTTTTTGAGATGGAGTCTGGCTCTGTCGCCCAGGCTGGAGTGCAGTGGCACAATCTCGGCTCACTGCAACCTCCGCTTCCTGGATTCAAGCAATTCTCATGCTTCAGCCTCCCGAGTAGCTGGGATTACAGGCGCGTGCCACCACACCCAGCAAATTCTTTGTATCTTTAGTAGAGACAAGGTTTCACCATGTTGGCCAGGCTGGTCTCAAACTCCTGGCCTCAGGTGATCCGCCTGCCTCGGCCTCCCAAAGTGCTGGGATTACAGCGTGAGCCACCGCGCCCGGCTCCATAGAGTTTTTATGTGAAAACAAGGACAGTAAAAGAACAACAACAAACCCTAAAGTCACAAAGTTTATGTTAACCAATCAATTAAATTCTGGAAATTTCAGCAGCACGTTCTTCCCAAAATACTTTCCAATCAAATCCTCCTTCTCCAGTAAGAATTATCATAAACATAAATTGCCTAATTAATAACCTTAATTCTTACAAGTTTACATATTTATGTCATCTGATAAACAGATGCTGGCCAATGTTAAGACTCCTAAGGACTTGGTATTAAAAACTGAAACCTCTCATCAGAATTTCTATTTTTATATCTGTGACTCACCAAACATACTTGGAAATGTCCATTTTCCAAGCTGACTTTCCAGTTAGATTTTAATCTTAAATAAAGTGTGTATGTGGTTTTCTTAAACAAACTGTCACAATGGACAAACTGGATGCCTTTCCATGAATGTCTACTTACCACCCTAATATCACCCAATGAAAAAGAATACAACACTTACACTTTAATAGAATTCTACCAGTAAACATTTTCTGAGTTTTGGTTTCTAGTACCTGCTTATTTAGAGTTAATAATAATCACCCGTTCAACAATTACAGAAAAAAAACTAAAGTTCTAAATTTGAAGTATATAAAGAATATTCCTTTAAGAATATAAGGTAGTCAAGATTTCCTTTTACTCAAAAAAAATCACTTCAGAGGTGATCTCCATGTACAAAAGGCAAGATCAATCACATTTATCACTGGACACAAAGGATATTTCAAAGGTATTTAAAAATGGTAATCTCAAAAAGAAAAATTAATTTTAATTTTTCTATTGCATTATCAAGACCACAGTTGCTTAACAAGTTAATTATGCTATTGATACAAAACATACAGTATTTACACAACTGTACAAAATAATTTAATGTTTACAAAAATATTAGAATGTTTAGTTGACTGACACAGTCTTAAGTAATCTCTTCTAGAGAAGTACATAGTAAGACCACTGATTCCCATTTCATTTCTTTTTTAATAAGTCAAAGAAAGGATGCTGCAATGCTTCATCCAAGGTAATTCTTTGAGTTGGATCATATTCTAACATTCTTCGAACCAGGTCAAACAGTTTCTCATGTTCTTCATCATGACAAAGCATAAATTCCTGGGGGAGAAATGTTTTTGTTTTAAAAAAAATTAGTAATAGTGCAAACATGTGGTTTATTTTTTTAATCTTTAATCTTTTTTCTTTTACCTTTAATGGTCTGCAGCGTCTCCTAACATATCTACCAGCAGAACTGTGTTCATCCCAATCTAGCTGGTTATGGTGAAAATACTTGCGTTTTCTACAGAAAACAAAAAATCTGGATTAGTAAAATAACAAGAGTCACATCTTTACTCTGCACCCATGAGGGGAGACATGGTAAGCAGCTCTCTCTAGGTGTATAGACTTATATTATATATATGCATACAATTTTTAAAAACCTCAGCAACAATTACATATCAGATACCTTATATCCTCCACTCTGTGAGGTTTTAGTGTCTCAACTAAGTTGTTCCTAACTATCATACATGGAACAATGTCAGCTTAAAACTAGGGGCCCCCTGGATTCAGTCCTGTAAATTCTGTTTTCACTAGATCTAGAATGGGGCTAGAAATCTTTAAACTCGCTAGGTGGCTTCTGTGGTGAAGCTGTGTTTGGAAATACTACCTTGTCTAAGAATATACAGCTGGTTAAGGACAGAATACATTTCACACTTAGAGTGATATGATTCCAAAACACAAGCTTTTTCATATTCTATGTATTACTTTTACATCACCCTAAGAAAACATTTATGCAAACGTAAACTTGAGTTTACCCCAAAAGCCATTTTGTTTACTAGATCAGTGGTCCTCAACCTTTTTGGAACCAGGAACCGGTTTCATGGAAGCAGATCTGGGGAGGAGGGATGATGGTTTGGGATGAAACTTCCACCTCAGATCATCAGGCATTAGATTCTCATAAGGAACCTGCATGCAACCTAGATCCCTTGGATGCACAGTTCACAATAGGGTTCACATTCCTATGAGAATCTAATGCCACTGCTGATCTGACAGGAGGTGCAGCTCAGGCAGTAATAATGCTCACTCACCTGCCACTCATCTCCTGTTGTACACCCGGTTCCTAGGGTTTGGGGACCCCTGCACTAGATCACAAGGTAAATATTTTTTATTATATTAGGTTTTAAAAACACGGCCGAGTGTGGTGACTCATGCCTGTAATTCCAGCACTTCGGGAGGCCGACGCAGGCGGATCACCTGAGGTCAGGAGTTCAAGACCAGCATGACTAACGTGGTGAAACCCCATCTCTACTAAAAATACAAAAATTAGCCAGGCATAGTGGTGGGTGCCTGTAATCCCACAGACTCGGGAGGCTGAGGCAGGAGAATCACTTGAACACAGGAGGCGGAGGTTGCAGTGAGCTGAGATTGCACCACTGTACTCCAGCCTGGGTGAAACAGTGAGACTCTGTCTCCAAAAAAAAAAAAAAAAAGGAGTAAGATGCAGTTACAATTTACCTCCAGTACAGGGGGAAAAAAAAAAAAGTCAAAATCTATAGTCCTTGGAATGAGCATTACAACAACGTTGAGTTTTCTGTAGTCTGAATATATGCTACTGCACGTATCCAACAAAAGGCTTTAATCTTAAAAACATACCTTGTTTTCTGAATCATGTGTTGTGGTATGGGTCCTAATATTCGTTCCATCATTGCCAGGTGCTCTTTACTATCATGAGTCTAAAAAATACAAGAAAAAGAAATTTAGCACTCTGCATTTCCCTACAAACACATTAACTTGTTCAATCTAAAATTTCAGTTTCCTTCTTTATTTGTATTTCTTATACTGTTTAAAGAATAACTGGGCAAGATTACCAGAAAAACTGTCTCCTCATTTAATCAGCTGCTTAATGAAAATTAACTACCAATACTCAATGAATAGTTCACTTGTTAACACTTACTACTCCCAGGCAACAGACACACAGTCCCAATAATTCTCTAAACAATTCTGAGTGAGGTATGTGGGAACATGAATTTCAAAGACGTTAAGATACTACCTCAAGGTCATATAGCTCATACATGAGGAAAGTTAAGCTATCAACCCATGTCAAAGCACATATCCTTAAATTAGACAGTAACAGAGCCCTGGGTAAAGTGTAATACAGAAGACTGTCAAAGACTTACAGCTGGAATGGTATGCTTCTAGAGCAGAGGGTGGCAAACTTCTATAAACGGCCGGACAGTAAATATTTCAGGCTTGGCTGGTCATGAATGGTCCCTATTGCACATTCTTCTTCTTTTTGTAAGAACAGGCACCAGGCAGGATTTCACCATGGGCCAAAGTGTGCTAACCCTTGTTCTGGAGAGCAGAGGCTTTATGCAATACTTTTAGAAGGAGTCTATCAACTAGTGCACCTTGCATATTGCTTCCAAATCGTGATACATGACAGGAAGAAATAATACTAGCTTCACATTTTAAAGAAATTCCTTAGTTTAAGAGTATTTTGCAGGGTGGAGTTAAAATATAACTCACCTCTCCAATAATGTGTACTTCATTTAAAACTCAAAGTGATTTATAATCACAAAATCACCTGAAGCATCCATTTTATATAAGTCAGATGGAAGCATTCACTTCGCTTAACTTTTTCTTGACCCTACAGCTCACCACTGCAAAACCAGACAACACCTCCCAGAACTGACTGATAACCGTGATTCTAAGACATCAAACTTATCTATAAACTCGGAGCACTGTTCAACAGGATCTCTACGGATGAGACAGAAACAGAAACCTGGTGAGGTGCCCCACAGTGAATCCATCGCTGTGCACTGCTGCCAAGTGACTCTCAGCTCATCACAGCCGCACACCCCCGCCCCGCTCTAACTACAAACCAGCCTCAACAGTGCTGAGCTGGGACCTCCAGCCCCTCTTCCCCAAACAAGACAACACAACACCTTCATCATACCACAACCCTACTTAAAGTTCTTCAATGGTTGCATCACCTAAAGCTTTCAAGAATTTACATTTCAGGCTGGGTGCGGGGGCTCACACCTGTGATTCCCAGCACCTTGGGAGGCCGAGGAGGGCAGATCACTTGAGGTCAGGAGTTCGAGACCAGCCTGGTCAACACAACAAAACCCTGTCTCTACTAAAAATACAAAAAAGTATTGTGGTGTGGTGGTTCGTGCCTGTAGTCCCAGTTATTTGGGAGGCTGAGACATGAGAATCACTTGAACCTGGGAGGCAGAGGTTGCAGTGAGCCAACGTTGCGCCACTGCACTCCCAGCCTGGGCGACAGAGTGAGACTCTATCTCAGGGAGAAAAAAAAAAATTAGATTTCAGATGTAGGTACAACTTAAGGACAGAATGGAAAAGAAAGTAGTTTCCTACTTTTTGTTTTACCAATTGTGGACTTTTTATTTTAAAAGCAAACTACCAACAACTATGACTATAATTACATAAAAGAGACATTAAAAAAAAAAAAAAAAAGCAGGAGGGATAATCTAATCTCTAAATAATGGTCAGAATGGCAATCCTAGACAACCATTTTCATTTTGGACCAGTCTACTTTTGGAAACCACTGACTTCTAGGATCAAACCAATACCCTGCAAAGTCTTTGAAGTCCTTTATGAATTGATCCTTGCCTATTGTTCTAATTTTCCCATTTATACAGGACACTGACAACGCTATTCTACCCCGAGTAGAATATGTTCATTCACTCCTCTGTGCATTTACAAATACTATTTCCTCTTCCTTATATGCCCACTGCACTCCAGTTTTCCAACTCCTCCTCTTCCTCCTATGTTCTCAGTGATGCCTTCTCTAAAGAAAGTAATTATTAACCTTTCTTGGGTTCTCCCCACCTACACTTCGTTTTTTTTATTTTTTAATTTTTTTTTGAGAGAGTCTCACCCTGTCACCCAGGCTGGAATGCAGTGGCGCGATCTCTGCTCATGCAAGCTCCGCCTCCTGGGTTCATGCCATTCTCCTGCCTCAGCCTCCCGAGTAGTTGGGACTACAGGCATCCGCCATGACGTCTGGCTAATTTTTTGTATTTTTAGTAGAGATGGGGTTTCACCATGTTGCCCAGGATGGTCTCGATCTCCTGACCTCGTGATCCACCTGCCTCGGCCTCCCAAAGTGCTGGGATTACAGGCATGAGCCACCATGCCCGGCCCTCCCTATCTACACTTTCTACATTGTTCCATCACAGCAAATGCTACACTATACTGCAATAGTTTTCCAATGTCTTTTGCATGACTTGAGGAAGATGTTGTCTCTTCACCCTTATGTACTTATACTTAGAAATGCCTAGGACATTATAGATGCTTAATACTTTAGAGTAAAATACAATCCCTTGTTGTTCCTGAATTCTTTTATAAAAAGGAGTAAGTGACCCGTAATGGCCCATCGACAGTCAACATAACCAGAACTGAAAACTGACCACATTAACACTGCTGCAAACTTATGAAGGAGCTCCACAACGTAAAAAAGGAGACAGTATGAACCATACATGAACCATGTGTTACAAACACTAATCACATGCAAAATTAACCATGATCACTCACTCATAGTAATATTTCATTCAACTGTGGTTTTAAAGAATGACCATTTTGCAAATGTAAGTTTTAGTCTTAAGAATAATGATGTATGGCAATTTTCCAATATGGAAGTCAAAACTTTAGCATGCCTTTAACATTTACAATTTGTTATGAATTATTAAATGGAATTTACTAGCCACGTACCTGAAAGACTGTGAAACCAAGGTAATATTCAATAAGAATGCAACCTATGCTCCAAACATCACAAGGCTGAGACCAACCTAAAGCTATTTTAAAACAAATAGAAACATTTTACTATGAAACAACTTTTAATTGACAGTACATTAAATCCTTCCCTATATGGGTACTCCCTTTACAGAACCCATTTGGGAGAATATGACACCAAATTCAGGGTTTATATTTTTAGTTTTACAGCAAATGCTATTCAACACACTCTCATGGTCCATATGCTCACATCAAGACACAGTATTCTAACTAGGGAGGGGTGCATGTTATGTAAAATAAAAGGGGGACTACCATTTTCCAAGTATACAACCAATTTGTGCAAATATTCCATAGTCTCTGAACTGTTTATATTATGGGAGTGCATTGCTGTTGAAACCATTATTATGCTCAGTTCATGGTTAGTCCAAGAATTTTTATGTTTTATTAGCACAAATGTAGGTTTATAATTATCCTCAGAATGAAATTACTAATCCCTTATCAATTATTAGCTTGATGCATGAGTTACTTCTTCCATTAAGAGAAATACTACTGTTTTGCACAAATTATATAAAAAATGTAATGGGAATTATAAGCAGTGTCACCTATAAGCAGAAATTACAGACCCACTGGAGCTCAGAGAGGGATCTATATATAAACATCAGGGCTGTCTATACATGATTTTATATACTTTCTCCTTCAGAATTCTCAATGACAGTATTATTCAGATCAGAATAAAACATCTAGTCGCCTTAAATCTATACTTAACTGGGAAGGAGAAAGAACCAACCACATTGATATTTTAATCTTTCAAAGATCAAATATTTAGTAAAAAAAAAACAAATGTACAAATAAAACCTACATTCAAAGACATTTCAATTACTTTCAGTATCACTGAGGTTAAAGATAAAGGAAGAAATATATTCAAGTCAGTATATATTGACTGTGACTTAAGTCATTTTTGTTAACTCCCCCACCCCAGTGTCTATCATTTGAACAAATGGATAATAATGGAGCATGGGCCAGGTGTGGTGGCTCATGCCTATAATCCCAGCACTTTGGGAGGCCAAGGAGGGTGGATCACGAGGTCGGCAGTTCGATACCAGCCTGACCAACATGGTGAAACCCCATCTCTACTATAAATACAAAAAAATTAGCTGGGCATGGTGGCAGGTGCCTGTAATCCCAGCGCCTTAGGAGGCTGAGGCAGGAGAATAGCTTGAAACCAGAAGGCAGAGGTTGCAGTAAGCCGAGATTGCTCCACTGCACTCCAGCCTAGGCAATAAAAGCAAAACTCCATCTCAAAAAAATAAATAAATAAAATATATAAATGAGCTGGGCGTGGTGGTGTGCACCTACAATCCCAGCTACTCAGGAGGCCGAGGCAGGAGAATCGCTTGAACCCGGGGACGGAGGCTGCAGTGAGGTGAGACTGCACTACTGCACTCCAGCCTAGGTGACAGAGTGAGACTCTGTCTCAAAAAAATAAATAAATAATGGAGCATAGTTTCTACCTATTAACACATATAAAGTCTGTAAATGATAGAGCTTGGACCTCATAAAAGTTTTCTTTTTAGATCAGGCACCGTGGCTCACACCTGTAATCCCAGCATTTTGGGAGGCCAAAGCAGGCAAATCACGAGGTCAGGAGTTGGAGACCAACCTGGCCAACACGGTGAAACCCCATCTCTACTAAAAATACAAAAAATTAGCTGGGCGTGGTGAAGGGGGCCTATAAGCCCAGCAACTTGGAAGGCTGAGGCAGGAGAATCACCTGAACCCAGAAGGCAGAAGTTGCAGTGAGCCGAGATCGCGCCACAAAATCACATTTCTTTGATGCATTTAGCTAACAGAGCCTGTTTTCTTATGATCATTTAAGATTTACTTGTTCAAAAATAACCACCACCTGAAATATCTTTCACAGGCAGTATCACATGTTTACCACTCAGGAAAAGTATAGCAATGTCCACACATTTTTTATGAAAACAGAAAACGTTTTCTGAATCCTGCTAAGATCATACTTCCCCACACCACCAGTAAAGCTGTAAAGAACAAAAATCTCTTATTCAATTATAATATCAGAAAGACTGGTGTCTTGTCTACTGACCCAAAATGACCTCGGGAGCTCTGTAGTGCCGGGTAGACACCAAAGTACTGTGATGTTCATCATCATACGTTGCACTTCCAAAGTCAACAACTTTGATATCTGTGTTTTTCAGTGTGCGTTCATCACGTTTCTAGAGAGATACAGTTGAGTAAATATGAAATTCAACAGATATGAAATATTTTATAGCACTACTCAAAAGGCCAGCACATGAATTATCTTCTTGATTGTCAAAATAAGCTCATGAGAAAGGCAAAGAAGGATTACTTCTTTTCAGTTAAACATCAGGATATAATGAAGCTCAGGAGTGAAATTCCTCATCCAAAGATCATCAAGTTAAATTAATTTTAAAGACAACCACCAAAAGTAAAACAAGTCTTTAACTTACCATTTTAGAATTATATTTGACTACATAGTCAGACTTCACAAATAAAATATTTTCAGGCTTCAGATCTGTATGGGTTAATTTATTATGATGTAAAACTACAAGAGAACAAAAACACATTATTAGTTTCACTTACAAACTTAATTTGTACTACCAGGAAAGGAGGACTGGCAAAGGATACAGTGGTTAAGAGACATTTCACCTTTACTTGTAAAATGTCTATTTTTTTAGTGACATTTGGATATATAGCTTTTATAATAAAAACAAGTTTCCTGGTGCTTAAAGATTTATCTTAATTGTTAAGGAGGTAAAATACAAAAAATATTTAAAAATAGAGATTTATCACCGGCCATGGTGGCTCATGCCTGTAATCCCAGCACTTTAGGAGGCCGAGGGGAGCAGATCACCAGGTCAGGAGACCTAGACCATCCTGGCTAACACTGTGAAATCCTGACTCTACTAAAAATACAAAAAATTAGCCGGGCATGGTGGCGGTCGCCTGTAGTCCTAGCTACTCAGGAGGCTGAGGCAGGAGAATGGCGTGAACCCAGGAGGTGGAGCTTGCAGTGAGCCAAGATAGTGCCACTGCACTCCAGCCTGGGCGACAGAGCAAGACTCCATCTCAAAATAAATAAATAAATACATACATACATATACACATACATACATACATACATACATACATACATACATAAAAATAAAGATTTATGAAGTGTACTTACAATTTATTGACTGGCAGATCTGATATGCCATCTGCCTGATGTGGTCAATTTGAAATGGCAGAAAGCTGTTTTCTTTAATGAAATCGTAAGTACTAAGCCCCAGCAGTTCAAACACAATACAAACATGACCATGATGATCAAACCATTCCAGCATCTGGACACATCGGCTAAAAGAGAGCAAAATAATAATTCAGTTTACGCAAATCTGAATATTTCATGTAATAAGATGGCTCCTAGGTTAAATTTATACTTACAAGACACTATTGGGATCAGTACTATTTAAGTGCTCTAATACTTGGATTTCTGAACGAGCTGCTTCACGGTAACGGCCTACGTTTTTTACGATTTTCACTGCTACATGCATGCCATCCCTTAAAAATAAAATTAAGATAAAAATGATAAATGTACCGGAGTGAGTTGAAGCCATGTTATGCTCTAAAGCATAATCTTAATTACCAGTTCCTCTATGCCTTTTAAAATAATCTTTCAGAACACATTATAGCAGATTCCATATAACATCTTCTCAAAACATTTTGATAAAATACATGAAGTGATAATTCCCTTAATACTTATGAGTTTTAACATTTGCTCCCAGAATTTTAAATTTAATTACATTTTATACAACAACAGTTTTAAAATATATATACAATTGTAAACCAAAAATAGAATATGCTACTGTTGAAAGTATTCATTCATTTACCAGGCTAGGCCTACTCTGTGCCAGGCAATGCATAGGTATTAGTGATTAAAAGACATGGTGTGTCCCTACGTACTTTGAAGTCTAATGGAAAAGACAGACACATAAACAACTTAGACTTCTTCACAGAAGAGGCAGCACAGAACTGAGTCCTGAAAGATAGCTGGGAGTTTGTCAGACTGGGAGGGAAACATCCAGGTAAAAGAGACACCAACTCTAAGTAATGAAGCCCAGAAAAACCTTAGCAGATGCACTGATGCAAGTATACAGAAACAGCTGCAGGGGAGGGCACTGGGCTTTAAGACTGGGGCATCTGTAAGAATGCTTCCTAAAAAGCATAGAGCCATGAATGTTTCAAATCTTCTACTTCTCTTTGTCTTCCTTTTTAAACCTAATCTACCTACAGATGAGCCAGCATTCAAGCCTTCTTTTTCACTATGGCCCTTCCACTTTAAAAACCATACCCATCTCTTACTAGTATAACAAGATGTATGCCCTAGGCTATAAAAAACATTTGGGGCAAACAAACACGTATTCTAATGGCTGGATAGGAAACCTTTTTCCGCATCCAGTGGTTTCCTATTCATTGCTTTCAACAAGGCCCCAATGAATGTGAACTGATAAGTCACTAAACAAATTTTTTGATGTTTGGCATACACCTCAAGACTTAAAAGAACTCTAGTAAGATTACTGTGACAAAGCTTCTACTCCTATCTATTTAATTATATGACCAAAAAGTTTTCTCAGTGCTTGTATCCATAAAAACGAAAAAAGAAAACAAACAATGCTAAACAGTTAGATATTTATCTATGGCTACATGTCCTCATTTTTTTAGAGGCCTCAACCACCCCAAGAAAGGAAACATTCCAGGCCAGATATGGTGCAGGGGTGTGCCACACGTGACTACAGGCTCACACCTGTAATCCCAGCACTATGGGAGGCTGAGGCAGGAGGATCACTTGAGGCCAGGGGTTCCACACCAGCCTGAGCAACATAGTGAGACCCCATCGCATTAAAAAAAATTTTTTTAAAGATACATTTCATTAAATACACCAAGACTTAGACTTTCAAGAAATTCTAAAAGGACATTAATGGGATGACTAGTGAAATCTGAATATAGTCTGCAGATTAGTTGGCGAAATTTGAAAACATATATATGTATAATGATAAAGTAAATCTTATAAAATGTTAACATTTGGAAAATCTGGGTGAAGAATACATGGGAATTCTTTGAACTATTTTATTAACTTTTCTGTAAGTCTGAAAATATTTCAAAATACTTTAAAGTTCAATTTACCTTCACATATTTGTTACAGAAAAGCAAAATGTGGGGATAATTTAGGAAAATATTTATGGAAAGTGAAATGAAAATAAATTCAATAATAAAACATTTCTAAGTATTCAAGAAGAGTTTATGGATGATGGTAGGTGCCACGCTGCTATGGTATTTAGATTCCCTCAAATGCATTTAAAGAGAGGTAAGCTTTATTTCTTAATATTAATATTTATATCCAGTTGGAAATTACATCCTTCCCAAATAATTTATGATAAAAAATTTTAAGTCGTTTTTAGAAATGTGTAGTTTCACTAAAGTTCTAAGAGCTTCACTTACAAAAAAGTTTGCAAGCCACAAAATAGAGGTCCTAGAGGAAAACAGTAAAATGAGGCACAAAGGGTCAAATCACAAACTTTATTCTCTAGGCTCTAGATGATAAAATTTCTTTATAGTTTAGGAAGCTAACTCTTAACATTTAAGATTAGACATGCTTTATTGCCTCTGTAATCTGAAATTGCCAAATCTTGTATACAGGGTCAAGGCCCTCAGTTCTAGAGTTCTGGGAAATTCCTTCACTTGAACATCCACTTTAATTTCAATGATTTCCCCGCTGAAATTGGTCATTTTTTTTTTTGAGACGGATTTTCACTCTTGTTGTCCAGGCTGGAGTGCAATGGCGAACCTCCGCCTCCCTCCCCTCCCGGGTTCAAGTGATTCTCTTGCCTCAGTCTCCCAAGTAGCTGGGATTACAGGCACGCGCCACCACACCTGGATAATTCTGTATTTTTAGTAGAGACAAAGTTTCTCCATGTTGGTCGGGCTAGTCTCGAACTCCCAACCTCAGGTGATCTTCCTGCCTTGGCCTCCAGAAGTGCTGGGATTACAGGCGTGAGCCACTATGTCTGGCAGTCAGCATTCTTAAGATCCACATTCATGGTAAATTAATCATACACAGTTCAAGAAATTTTGGTAAGTAATTTACCCCTAAAACACGTGGCTACCATTTAAAATATATTCCATCTTGGCTGGATACAGTGGCTCAGGCTTATAATCCCAACCTTTTGGGAAACTGAGGCGGGTGGATCACTTGAGGTCAGGAGTTTGAGACCAGCCAGGCCAACATGGTGAAACCCCATCTTTTACTGAAAATACAAAAACTAGCTAGGTGTGGTGGCAGACTCCTGTAATCCCAGCTGCTCCAGAGGCTGAAGCAGGAGAATCACTTGAAGCCAGGAGACAGAAGTTGCAGTGAGCCAAGATGGCGCCACTGAACCCAAGCCTGGGCAACAAAGGCCCTATCTCAAATAAATAAATAAATTAAATTAAATTTCATCTAAATTATGAATCTTTCCCCACCAAAAATATCAGAATGTTCAAAAAGGAAAAAACAAACTTACATGCCATGATCAATGCACTCTACAACTTTGCCAAAGGCTCCTTCACCCAAAGTGTCCACGATTTCATCTAAAGTGAGGAGGGAAAAAGAGGTGTAAGTACCTGAGTACAAATTGTCTAGTTATTCAAACAATGAATGCTTAAGTGTGGAATATTTTCAAATGATCTCTATCAAAGCATAACTAAGGTTTCAGCACTCAAATTATTTTAGTTTCAGCTGCTACAAAAACAATTAGATAGAGCTATATTTCTTGCTCTAATCTCAAATTCCACTGATTATTTTGGAACTTTAGAATAGAAATATTTAAATTCTACAGAAAAGAAGAAATACAAAAGAACAAACAAACCCACAAAAAACAAAATAAAAAAGCAATGAAGAGTTCTTTAGCCCCCCGCTGACAAACTATTCTTAAAAAGATTATTCTTTCTGCAAAGTTTAAAAAGTGTTGAAAAATATTCTATACATCTTGCTCTTAGAACGTCTCCACTTTGACAGATCAGGTGACCCTCCTCATCATCCTCTATACTCCTGGATCTTTTCCTTCGGTGGCTCTTCTGGAACGGCAAGTGGGCAGCACCAAGATCGTCCAGCCAATCAATATATCAGAGTGAATTCAGGGCAGAATACGCAATTCATTCAGCGGGGAGATATTCAGGCATTCAGATAAGCACCAGGCCACGAACAGTTGGCAGGAGCAATTTCAAATTCAGTCCCCAGAAATTCACAGGGCACAGTTTATGTTACAGAAGAAAAACATGGCAAGGAACAGATTTTCAGATAAGATACTTAAAGTGGCAATAGAAAAAAACAACACAATTGTCTCTTTAAAATACTGATTTAATTGAAGTCTGAAATTTAAAGAATGCAATGTCATGATTTACTTATCTCTTGCTATAAATAGCATATGCTGTGAATTGAGATGTCTAGTTTGTCAGAAAAATGTTTTAAAATGTCAAGACTATTTGAAATTATTCTAATTTAGCAATATTTTAAAATATACATGATTAAAATAAAAGGGGAAATAAAGGCTAGTTAATTTCAATGTTCAATCTAATAAAAACTAGTTTTACTGAAGAAAACTTGGGGAGAAGCTAATTCAAAGTTCACTGTTCAAGCAGGTGAAGATGTCTGAGTACAAAAAAAAAGGGGTGGGCAGACTATTTGGATGTTTCCCATTCAGCACCCATTTTCACAACTTCAAAAGAATTCACTGCAGACAATGACGCACTGTGCTATGGAACTATGCTCTATGTAGGTTAGTAACATTTAGGTATCCACCAGTGCAATGTTTCACATTTGTTTTCAAGTACCAGATAAAGGGTTTCTAAGGGGAAAAAAAATGCTTAAGATGAAAGATGGGTGCATGATTTTTTTGTAAGAATATGTTACAAATACAAAAATATTATTATTAAAATCAATAAACTCATGATCTGGTCTGCAGAATATGAGGAAATGTGGGCAAATGAGGGCTAATAAATATATAGATCAGCTACAAGAATCTGGAGGTTTCCTTTAAGGATTTGAGTAACATAAATACAATTATAATATATCCAAATAGTATTTTATATATATATAAACAATTAGAAACTTATCAGCTCATTAAGAGTACACACAAATAAAACTCCACTCAAAATAAAAACAAAATCAATCATACCGAACGTGACTGATGACTTGAACAGTGTCTATTGCGCTTCCTTTTAGGACTGCTTCTCCTGCTGCGGACTGAAGATTTACTGCAGTGGATTCGATAACCGCTTTCAATGTCTCTGTGATAATGTCTAGGAACATATCCTTCACAGTAGTCATTCCTGTATTCGTCAACGTATCTCCGGTCCCGATAATCTCGCTCATTCAAGGACCTTGCTTCTAAATAATGACTGCAAACACATTAAAAGATTTCAAATTATTCTCTTCATTCTGCGATAATGTGGTTCAAACAAAACATTTTTCTCAAAAATTCTTGGTTTAAACAGGTAACTCAATATAAGAAAAAAATTCAAACAGATGAATTAGCATTTATATTTATCTCACAAAGCTTAAGAAATAATTTTACTTCAACAAACAAGCAAATGGGCCCATTATAGAGATTGCTGACAAGCATTTCACATCGAGGAATAAAGCTTGAGTCACATCATTAATTTAGGTCCAGTGTTTACTTAAGTGTTCCTTTACCTTCTGCACCTGTATCTAAGCTGTCTTAATCTCTCACAGAGGTACAATCAGAGGCAGGCAAAAACGATTCCTTTGTCTTTTAATGTAAGAGCATTTTAGATATCCCTGGCACACAGAGAATTCTTTCATGAAAGGTACATTAGAGCTATAAGGAGCCTTAAATGTATTCCAGCCCTTTCATTTTACCGACGACTAAATTAGGAACCCTAGAAGAAAAATGATTTGCCAAGGTTGTATAGCACATTAGTGACAAAAACTAAAATATTTTCTAACCGCTATTATACAAGCCAATTTTATTACACACATCATCTATCATGTCTCCTCTACTCTTTGCATTTCTAGCCTTGTTATTCCTGTTTGAGATATAGACAACGTAGCTTTTGAGGACTGCCTCATGTGCCAAAGGCATCTAAAATATATCCCCCTAAAGAACGAAAGGGATCCTGCAGTTTAGAATTACAGTAGTTCTACCACCGTACTTCCCTTTGCATTTCTAATTTCCTGTCATTCCTGTTTGAGAAGTATGTAAGAAACAACAGAAGCCACCATCCTCTAGTGCCATAGTGCTTTAATCTACAGATCCCTTTGAAAATCTGCTGGAAGCCATGGACTCTCTTCCCCAAGAAACACATAAACAAAACTTGGCAAGGATTTTCATTGGTCATGGACCTCAGGATGTCAATGGATCCCAGTTAAGTAGCCTTGATCTGATGGAAAGAAAAGGACATAGATTCATTTGGCCCAGTTTCCCGTCCCCCTCTCTACCTGGGATGAGTGTCCTCTTCAACAGAGTGCGAAGCTTCAAGAGGGATGCACATGGAGCACTGAGGGAGAGAGGGGACACCTGCCCAGTCAGACAAATCGGCTAAAATAATCCTAACAAGCAATGGAGTGACGGATGTTGACTAGATTGCCCTCACCAACCCCTTTCCTTTCCCCAGAGTACGATGTCATTCTTTTTCCCAGGGGGCTCGTTTTGGCAGAAATAGAAGCATCTTTACAACTACTACCCAATAGGGCTAGTATCAAATCCAGGCTGGGGAGATACAGAAACCTGGTTCTCTCTCCCTAGCGTCAGCTTTAAGTGGTATTTATTGGAGAAACAACTCCGGATATTTGGGTAAGACTGTGGGCAGTCTAGATTAGAGATCTGATCAGTTGGCTTGGAACTGTCAGGGAGACCACCAACACAATAAGCTAGAAGTGACCATACTCTTAAGGGCATCCTTCCCATAAAAGTCCAAAATCCTTCTACTAGAAAAAACTAACAGTAACAATCTTTAGCTGGAATACTGCATGAAGTTAGAGCTGCTAAGCCATAAACAATAATATAGAGTAACAAAACATGGAGTGAACACCATGAGGACAAACTAAAAGGATGAGAGTCTCTTCAACAGACAATGGCCAATGACCAAGGCTGAGAGATTATATAAACAAAGTCTACAGAATTACACAGGCTATGGAAAGGGTAGACAGGATGAACAGACTGATTTAATTTTTTAAAATATCCACTGAATGCCCAGTGAATATTTCACTATAGCCTTTAAAATAGCCAAGACGGATGAGGGTAAGGGCATTCGTTTTTATATATCCACAGGTCCTGTGGGAGATAAAAAAAAAAATTATATAAGGCAAAGTCCCTGCCAACAAATAATGAACAACTTGAGATTACTCACATAAAAATGAAACAAAATCCAACAATGTAGGAAATTCTAAAAAGTTACAACACATGAGTGCTTAGAGTCAGAGATGGGGAAAAAAATCTGTTTAAAATGGTCAGAAAATAATTACAAAAAAGATGGAAATAGAGTTGCATCTTAAAGGGAAGCCAGGATTTGGACAAAATAGAATACAGAAGAAATTCTGGTGGAGAAGAATGGCATGTTACCATCTTAAATTCATATGGCACTTTTAGCCACAATGGCTTAGAGATGGATTTGTCTATGCATTACTCAGGAAAAAGGCAATCCCGGCAAGACCAATTTTCACACAGGGGAATGTAGACAAATAAGTAAGCTGAGAATAGCATCATTAAAAGCCCTGCATGCTAGGCTAAAGAGTATTTCTCAAAAGACGGTCTATTTATCAGCAATATCAAATATGGAGTTCTTATTAAAAATGGTAACCCTGGGCCTCAAGTCATACTCACTGACTCTAAATCTGGTCAACATACCTCCAAGGTGATTCTTATTCACACTAAAGTTGGAGAATCACTGCTTTAAGACTTGATACTTTATGTTACAGGCTTCTATGCACAATATAAAGATAGGGTTTACAGCCACATCAGTCTTTCTAATGCAGAATGGATTAACTAAGCCTGTAGAAAGGGAGACCAATTCACAGGCTACCTTCAAAAGACAAATCATAAAGAAAAGACACTATGCAACATATATATGACAAATGGTTAAAATAATATGTCATAAAAAGCTCTTCTAAATCAATAAAATATACTTTAATAAACAGGCTAAGAATAAAAAGATGTTCAAATGATCAATACTTATGTGACAGTGGACAAATTTGTTAGAAATTTAAAAATTCAGTTTAATCAAAACATTATTCTTGGCCTTTCAAAACAGCCAAGATTGGTGAGAGCATGAAGGGGCACGTTGTATAATTTGGCAAACTTTCTAGAAAAAGAAATATGAACCTGTAGCAAGAAACTTTTAAGAGTTCATATCCTTTACCTTAAAAATGCTTCTTCTTGGAGTGTATTTTCAGGAAATAATCAGCAGCAAAGATTTAGAAACAAAGATTTTTTTTTAATTATAATTTTACAGCTAAATAATTGGGACTAATATCCTATAGAGATTACCATTTTTATACTTTTCTGCATTTTTCAGTTTTTTGTTATTTTATAAAAACACTCAAAGTTTTTGATCTTCAAAATTAGAACATTCTGGATTATGGTGAATGTTGACCACCAAACACATCTGGTACCAATGTCAAAGAAGGTATTGGCCTGGTGGTTAACTGGACTCAGTATCATGTTTATGTAATTAACTATGAGCATGAATGAATTGTTCATCACTCGTATCACTTCCTTTCTACATATATAACGTATAATTATCCTATTATCCAATGAGTAACTAGTACTATGACGTTAAGCCTTAGGGTTTTTTGTATTTATTAATAGTGGGGTACAGATAGTTTTCTTTAGTATACTGTACATTAATTATTAATTATTTCTGGTCTTTGAAATCCTGCCATAAACCTTCCCACTTCCCCTTATATAACAATGTGTATGAAGCATGATTTGTCTGCACTGACTACAAATAAGCTCAGTTTGGCAGAACAAGTCTGTTAACGTGGAGAAGGAAAGAAATTACATACTGTTTTTTAAAGTAACCCCAGCTGGCTAATTTAGAAAGCAATCTGGTAAACAGTCCCAATGGAACATCTGCACAAAACAAGAAGAAAACAGAACCAACAAAACAAACGAAAAAGGGAAATTAATGAAACAGTGAAAGAAACCTACCTAGCCTTTCTTTAATCATTTAGAACTTTAAGATTCCTTTAATTCTATATAAATGTATTACCTCCAAATTTTACATTGGTAAGAATACAACACAACAGGACACACGCTGTTGCAAGTTTTTTATTGAGGCCATTTCCCAAAATTACTAGCTACGACCTATGAAAACAACAGTTCTTAAACAAAGCCAGCTTCTAAAAATCCCAAACAAACATATCTCTTGGCCTCATCTACAAATACAATACAGTGTTTAAGTGACTAATAATACATGTTGCTTTTCTCTGTTGGAGTAACTCCTCCCCTATAAAACCCTATCTGATTTCTGAAACACTTAATGAGCACTACAACATACACGTCTCCCTCTTATATACAAATTAAAGGTACGCATTGGGCATTCGATCACTATTACTTAACTTTTTGTGTGTCATCTCCCTAGTCACGTTACTGGCAGCTGGGACGCACCATGTTATTTAATACATTTTACATTCACTTACTGATCAACTGTCTCCTACCACTCCCAGGGAGACAGACATACATAAGGATAAGAACTTTGTTTTATTCACAGCTGCAGCCTCAGCACCTATAGTCTAGTCTAAAATAAGTACTCAAATATTTTCTAAATGAGTATTTGTTGACTGAATTATAAAACAATTTGACAGATGAAAGCTATACAAGCAAATGACAAATCATTTAAAACTATTAGAGCTACAATGCTACTAGTTCAAGAGTTGATTTACCAATCAGATTCTTTAAACTGGTGACATGGTTTACAATGCCTGTTCTCTTGTGTGCTACTATGAGATCTCCTCTTCCGCTTGTGACTTCCACGGTAGCTTTCATGTCCCCAGCTTTCTCTGTTATCCCAATCAGGGCAGTGAGTTCGTTTGGAATGCCGCATCTGTTGATAGAAATGAAAAGGGAATTGAGGAGGTTATAGATGTGTGATAGGTAAAATATTATATATTAATATTATTTATCAAAACCCAACACACAGGGTCTTAGAGGCTCCAAATTCTTTTTAGGTGGTAATGTTTCCCAAGGCACTGGTATGTCAGATGACTGCTAAGAAGCATAGAGATCTAGTATTAAACTGTGGGTAATACTGATACCTTAAGACATTTTTTTTGAATTCTGATTACATCCAGGACAAATTCTCAGCTTGGTGCTTGTCTTCAACTAACACTTGCAAACTGACTTTTTAAAAATTAAAAAAAAAAAAAAAAAAAAAAAAAAAGGGCCAAATGAAAAGGTTCAGGGGTACCGTTTCCAGCGGACAAGAGTATTTAGCTAAAAATTAGTAACTTTTTTGTTTTATTTATCTTGTTTTGTTACTTTCTACTTATTAGTGATTTTCCAATTAAGTCACTGACATATTTTCTTTTAAAAATGTTAACATTAAAATGTGAGCTGATTTAAGGAGAAATAATATCACAGTGTCATGCAGCTTTGGCAAATTACTGTAATACAAATAACTTTAGTGCGAGACAAAAATACTTAGGGATACTAAATATGGGAGGTGACTTTGTTTTAACTGTAAAGAGCTATTCAATGATGAAGCTTTTTTTTCTCAAATTCTCCAAAGTTCTTTTCTCTAAATCTCAGAATGACTCTAAGCTTTGGGAATATTAGTTCTGTGTGGATAGAACACAATATTCAACAGAGAAACTGAAGACATATAAAAAGGTGATTTTTAGGCCGGGTGCAGTGGCTCATGCCTGTAATCCCAGAACTTTGGGAGGCCAAGTCCAGGAGTTTCAGACCAGCCTGGGCTACATATAATGAAACCCCGTCTCTACAAAAAAAATTTTCTTAATGTTTATGTGATTTTATGAACTCATTTTCTCTATCCAACAAGTTCATTTTCTTATCCAGCAGTTATTCTTAAACTTAAAATCTATTTGTAGTAAATCTGAAGTAACTCTGAAAAAGAAATCAGCCTACAAGGATGCACACTGAAGCATGGTCACAGTGAAATCAAACGATAACAGTGACATCTGACTCTATTTACAAACTCCAATGCATAACCTGGTTCCTTCCAGGCTCAGCATCTGTGCTCAAACAATATAACCCCTATCTGTCTCTCCCGATCTTAATTATTTTCCAAAGCACAATCAGGTCCAAACTCTGCTGAACAGGGTAGTTTAAATGGTAAAAAGAGAAGAATTTCACAATTCAGTAAGGAGCTGAAAAAAGCTAAAATGGAGTAAAATCCACTTAGTTAACCTCATTCAGCTTGCCCAAATGACTAATAAGCAAACAAATGCAAGTAGAAATTTAAATGATTTTAAATGGATTAAAGGCTTTGAAATGAGGCAGCTTCAATTCTTCTGGGAGGTATTCCACAAGAAAGTATGTGTCACACCATCAGAGTCTGATTGCCACCAGTCAGTCAGATATTTTCATTCATTCTCTTGCTGATTCTAATTCTATACCCATCAGGCATCCTTCTAATGTGGCTCTTAGCTTACTTTACAGAGGAAGAGAAGGCACTGATCAGGTCAAACAGAAATTCTAAAACTCTTGTTAGCGTCTCAATGGAAGTGAGCATTCCGGTTTGATACAAATGGAGTCACTTCCATATTGGAACGTGACGTGAGTAACAGCACAAATTTACTTGAGGCAAAAGGCCAGAACATAAACTTTCTTCGTTAGAGCTATCAAGAAAAATTTACGGTTGGGCGCAGTGGCGCCTCATCCCTTGAGCCCAGGAATTCGAGACTAGCCTGGGCAACAAGGTGAAAGCCTGCCTTTACAAAAAATACAAAAAATGAATCGCACATGGTGACTTGAGCCTGTAGTCCCAGCTACTGAGGAGAATCACTGAAGCCCAAGGAAGTCAAGGCTTCAGTGAGCCATGATCACGCCATTGCATTCCAGTATGGACGACAGTGAGACCCTGTCTCAAAAAAAAAAAAAAAAAAAATTAATAAATAAATAAATTTCAAGTGCAATTCTTCTGAACCGTTCCGTCAAATACCAAAGTTGTATTTTAACCACATCAGGAACTCAGCTTGGTTAAATATTTTTAAATCATAGCAAGCAAAATCACATCTGATGACCGAGGGTTATTATTATCAACCTCCATTATTATGAAGTTTTTTCAAGACTTCTGTGTCTACCTCCGTTTTGTTTTTTCTTCTTCTACTGTAAGTCTGCCACAACCAGCTAACCTCCAGCAAAACAGAATTCTCAAATTATGAGTTAATATGCAAACATTAAAATAAGAACGAGCTCCCTTGTGAGAGTACAACATTTTTCTCAAGTTCGCTACTTCAAATTTAATTCAGCTGTTAGTCCCAGCCTCTGACCTCCCCCACTCACCCTGCAATGTTCAAAAATATTTTATCTGGAGGCATAAAGATCACCCCACCCAGGTTCTATGTGGTAAGGTTCCTTCGCATACACAAAAAAGAAGTTATCTAGAATCATGACACTGCCTCTAATTAATAAAGGACCCTGCGTGCTAGAATAACCAGGTATCTTTCAAAAACTAATGACACAATGCATCTCATATGTAGATCCAGCGCCACCGCCCTTAAGATCCTGTAGTTCTTGACAACTTAACGCTATGTACATGGCTTAAAAACATCGAAATAGGTTATAAGTTTAGGATTGGAGGGCTCCAAGAGGACTGCATTTAATGGGTTACAAGCCAGTAGGGGTGTGTAAAAAGCACAATCGCACAGGACAGCTATGAAGCAAGACAAAGTGGCTGGCAAGTTCAGTTTGCGGGGCGGTTTCCTAAGGCTCGTATAAGCATATCTGGGCTATTTAGGCAACCAGGGATAATAAGATGCAAAACTACCAGAAATGCAGGTTCGCTGCAACAATGCTGTGTTCAGTATAGCACAGAGGAGTAGCCTCCGCAAATTTCCACCTCTCACAAGCACCTACTGCCCTCAACCACCTGGATTTGCGCGGACGCCCGGTACCCACCTCCCGGCTCCCGGGAACCCGGCCAGTGCCTCTGGCGCACTCAACACAGGGGCAAGTGCTTGACTCGGGAAAACCCCCCAAACGCTACAAACGGCCCAGGCCAGGAATCCAGGGAAAGACCTGATCTCCGACAACACGAACGCCGGAGACGGCTCTCGAAAAGTCTCCCGACAGGTCCTCGCGCCCGCCGGCTGGAAGAGGTCCCGACAGACTTAACCACAAGCCGCGCTCGCCAGCCAGCAGGGCACGGCCAGCCCAGGGCCTCCGGAGCCGCGACGCGAGCGGCCAGGGCCCTCAGAGAAGGGTCAGCGGCAGAACCGCGACGCCCAGGCAACTTTCGGTGCTTCCGGCGCGCACCAGCCGAGCAGTGCCCCGCAGAACTCCTCAGCTCCACCAGCCCAGGCCCCTAACGCGGTCGTTTCTCCGACACCTAGCTCGGGGACCTAAAGACCGACAGCCGCCTGGCCCCGCACACACCACCGGCAACCCTACCTCCGCAAAAGCAAATGGCCCTTCGGGCGAGAAATGTCGCCAAACTGCCGTCTTCCTTCCTCGGCCGCTGCGACAAACACCCCACAAAATGGCGGCAACGCCGTCGCCCTACAATCCCCCGGGTCGCCTCTAGCGCCACCTACGCCGCGCGAACGCGCCTGCGTGACACAGCCTTGCGCGCTCCCGCCGCTCCACGTAAGGGCGGGGCTCCACGTGACGTAAGAGCAGGACCCGAGCCTCTGCACTGCGGCTGCGCGGCCCAAGCATTTCTTCCCCCGGCCCCGCCCCGACTCCCTGCCGACCCCGCCCCGACTCAGTCCCGAGGCCTCTGGGCGGAGAAGGTGTTTAAGGTCTCGACGGGCTTGGGTGGAACCGGGAAGGAACGCCCGTGTCCCGCCCTAAGTGTGTAACGCGTGTCTGCCCTTTGAGGTGGAGTTATGCTGAGTGCGGCACCTCTCCGCAGAGCCGGCTGGTGCCCGGTTTCCTGCTCTCCCAGCCGAGGGGGCCGCGCCATCGCGCTTTGCCTGCCCCTCCCCCGGGACCTGGACTCCGGAAGTCCCCGGCACGCGACCACGGCCCCCAAACCGCCCAAGGCGGGGCCTGGCTGGTGCCTGGGCTGTTCCATGGACTGGGTGCTTGTAGTCCTGCGCACTTGGCGCTTCCAGTCTAAGGTGGATTCGGATAAAGAGGCTGTCCCAGAAAACAAGCTCACGGGGTGCTTATCTTTTCAAGGCACGTGCTCCTATTCAGAACAAAACAAAACCCAGGAGGTTTCAATGGAGACTCCTGACAAGGTTTTCCTGTCAGGATCCCTACCTCCTGAGCAGAGCAGGGAGCTGGAAGTTTCCCTAACGAAGTTTTCCCCTTTATTAGTTTTTGTCCCTGCGGGCTGATTTTATTCAATCAAGGCAGAAAAATGTCTCTGAGCTAGTGAGGGTCCGTTAAGGGGGCTTGCTTACCTCAAATAAGGTATTCTGCAGTTCTGAGAGCCCCCAGGCAGTTCCCCCGTGTAAGTATGGAGCATGAGAAATCTTAGGGTCAAAGTCGGAGCCCTATGGGAAACACTTAATGGCCAGAGGAAAAGGGGCCTGAGAAGGAATGAGCAGGAGAGGAAGAGAACCAACAATAGGGTGTCAAAGCAAGGGAGGGCTTAAGTGAGGGAAAGGGTCTAGGTAAGGTTAGACTGCAGATCTTCGAGGGGACGGCGGGCAGGGTGGGGGGGTGGGGCGGTGGTTCTGTATTCTGACAGGGATTCGCTGGATAAAAGGGAAAGTCAGAAATCAAAATTCGGAGGGTAGGGTTGAACTCTTGTGGGTATTAGCCCAATAGCATGTGGGAGACGTGTTATCCTGTTAGGTAAAAGGAGGGAACAGAAATGCCTTTAGTGATCTAACATTATAGAAACTTATGCCATCTGGTTTGGGTAAGTAGGGTAAATTTAGATAAATCTCGGAGATTGTACAGCATTTCAGAAAGTAAGTTGACATGACGAGTTGAATTTTCATGGAGATTGCACTCCAAGAAGTGAAGTTGAAAAAGAAACTTGAAAAATTGGAAGGGTAAACTGTGCTACAGAATGAAACAAATATTATTTTCGTCTAGAATAGCCACCATTTTTGCATCTACAAATTTAAATCTTACTCATCCTTGAAGGGCCATTTCTTTAAGGTGCTGTCTTTGACATCAGTTCCCACCCATTTCCCTGCCCCTGACTACTCCAGTGAGATGTGAAGTCCTCAAATAGTGGAGGATCTGGAGCCACCTGGTATGCTAACAGATTTTGCCCAAAGAGTGAAATGTATTGGTTCTACAATTGATTACACATCCTATCTCCAGGGAATCTATTAGAATGTTGAGCCGACCGGTCTGGGCGATAGTACAAGGTAGAGTGGGGCTCAAATTGCAGCATATGGGAATGTAAATTCAAGCTGGCACTAAAGAATGTTCTCGTGTTTCATGGAGTATGAGAGATCCTGCCTCATGAGGTTATAAGACTGTGTGGTCAGGACAGCCCACAATTCTGCTCAAAAAAGCAACACTATGTTAAAAAGCAGCCACCTTGAAATGCCACCTACAGAGGCCTTTATATTATAGATGTCACACACACTGTTACCCAATAGTAGAGTCTGCTTTGTAATTACATTTATCTCGCTTTAGTGTTTTAATTTGTATGCCACCAGAAGGTCTAGTGTTTAAAAGTGTATAGTGATCAGAAGGAAGCTGAGAATGACTAGCACTTCTATGCTGTGTGATGCAGCACTATGGTGCCCCTAGTCACTCTCTGTGGCTTTGTGCTTAGTTTGGAGACAAGGACCTGATTTATATTGTCTTTGGCATCTCAGACCTAGAACCCAGTAAATCTTTCCAGGTCATTTACATAAGCTGCTTTGGGCTATTTTGCTCAGTTGGTTTAAGGTCAAAGTGAGTAAGTTAAAGGTAGAGATTTCATCCCAGGATCACTGCACCAGTTAGCTTACCACCCTTACATGGCAGCCTCAACCCTTCCTATTAAGTCAGTTACCTGCAAGACTTAATGAAAAGATTTATCTAAATTTCTGAGAATCTACTACCAATACCAGAAACACTGCCTAATCTGGTGGTTTCATCTCTACACAAGAACAAGTATGTCCAAAAAAACCTTAGGTTAACTCGTGTCAAAAGCAACTAGTCAAAGGCTGGGCATGGTGGCTCACGCCTGTAATCTCAGCTTGGAGGCAGAGGTGGGTGGATCACTTGAGCCCAGGAGTTTAAGACTAGCCTGGCCAACATGGTGAAACCCCATCTCTACAAAAAATACAGAAAAAAAATTGGCTGGACATGGTGCTGCATGCGTGTAGTCCCAGCTACTTGGGAGGCTGAGGTGGGAGGATGGTTTGAGCCCAGGAGGCAGAGGTTGCAGTGACCCAAGATTGTGCAACTGCACTCCAGCCTGGGTGACAGAGCCAGACCCTGTCTCAAAAGCAAAAACAAAAACAAAACTAGTTTAAGACATTTTGTGGCCGGGCGCTGTGGCTCACACCTGTAATCCCAACACTTCGGGAGGTCAAGGTGGGAGGATCACGAGGTCAGGAGTTCAAGACCAGTCTGGCCAATATGGTGAAACCCCGTCTCTACTAAAAATACAAAAATTAGCTGGGCGTGGTGGTGAGCATCTGTGCTCCCAGCTACTCGGGAGGCTGAGGCAGAAGAATCACTTGAACCCAGGAGGTGGGGCAGCAGTGAGCCAAGAGAGCACCACTGCACTCCAGTCTGGATGACAGAGCGAGACTCCGTCTCAAAAAAAAAAAAAAAAAAAAAGAAACTTTTAGCTTCAAGGAGCAACCAGAGGAATATTCTCATCACACATTCCAGGATATGTATACTACATACTTACCTTCAGAAAACACTCATATATGAAAGCCAAGTTCTAGAGTAAAAATCTAAATTATTGTGTAAATTAAAAGCTTATTATCTTATAGAGTAACCTTTACAAAGGTATAAACCTTTGCCATTATAACCTCTGTTATTAGCTGCTCGTTATTGATATTTACTAATTAGACTTGCTTTTAGCTATCAAATACTCATTCTGTGCTAACCACTTTATATACATGATCTCATTTAATCATCTGAATCCTATAAAGTGATCATTGGCTATTTGCCCTAGATCAGTTATCAAGTCCCAGAATCAGGATTCAAACCCAGACCTTGCTTGCTCCAAAGCTCTTGTGTTTAATCCGTTCTACTGACTGCTTCAACTTACACAGCAAAGTACATAGCAACTTACTTCACTTAGTCATTAGAGCAAACATCTGAGTCCATCTTTCAGCAAGATCAAAGGTTTGTCTTAAAAAACCACTTTCCAAGGTAATATATCATCGAAGGTTTTTCACGATGACACAATGGGTCAGTTTATCTCCAGCACATCAAGGTCACTAAAGGTCTCAGTGCCTTATTTGCTATTTAACACTGAGTCACAAAGGGTCTCCCAGGCATCCCACACTGTCCCAAATGAGTAACATCCCAGGTGTCTCCAGTGTTTCCTGATACTATAAAGCAAGATTCAGTGGCAACAAGCAGTGCTAGAAGCATTCGTTGGTTCACAACACACTTTGCAGTGTACATGTGAGGTGGGCAGTGGAAGGGTCCAGGGAGGGATTTAGCTCAGAGGTTCTGTAGGGGAATATGATAGGCTAGACTTTCCAGCCTCCTTATCAGTTTCTGCTACCACCAATGAAGGGGTTTCAGAGCTGAGTCACAGCTGAATGTGCCTTTGGATATACCTGCCATATGGACTGCAGTAACCTTCAGGACCTCTCATGCTATTGGTTCTGGAAACTGTAGCATATCAACAATTTACCATATGTCCTGCCATTTCATGTCCAAACGCCCTCGAAAGAGGAAGTAATAATTTAAGCAGACTCAGTAATGGATTCTTACCTGCAGTGGATTAGCCATGTCATCCCTCTCCATTGATACAGAAAATCAGGAATTGAACTGAGATTTTTTTTTGGTCAATTTCAATTATTGGCTTGATAGGGAGTCCCTGGGTTTCAGAGCAGTCCCTACAATGTCTTATTGATTTCCTAATGTCTATCACTCATTACCCTATAGGCCATTGTACCCCAACACTGATCTGATTCAAATCACATTAAAAAAAATTTCCAAGATGTGTTTTCTCTAATGAATCTATGTAGTGATTTTCCCCCAGCATTTAAACCTGATTATAAAAGTATCCTGGTTGACTATGTTATCATTGTAGATCAGACATCAGACTAAGACTGTGGTTGTCTTGGACAATCTACAGGTCTGTGTTGGAAAAGCCTGCGCATACAGAGGCATTCACAAGAGCTAAATGCCCTCTGTAGAGGCCATTTCTCATCCAGGTTAGTAAATTAGGGCTTCTCAGCCCTCACTACCAATATCCTCAACTATCAACCATCCAATGAAACATTAAAAAGAAAGTATATTTACCTAAATCCTAAATATTTAAGGAACATTGTAGAATCCTACATAAAAGTATGAAAATATGTAACATGTATTTGTCTCTAAATCTTCTAGGGTTACCCTTTATTTTAATCTATAAATATCAATGTCCCATTTCATGTAATTATAGGAAGTACAGCATCCTTCAGAGTATTCTGATGACTTCTGGAGAGGAGGTTAACTTTTCTGGTAGCCCCTGTCACGTCTTACTCTGATTTCTGTCCTGGCTTCGTCTCTCAGTTCCCCTATATTATCTCATCTGCAATTGCTGTCCTTACTTCATAAAGTTTTGTGCCAACTGTGGACACAGATCCTTTGTCCTTTATTTCCCAAAGCCTATTCATACATAGCTTTAATGAGGAATAGGCTTAAAACTTTAAGGATGCAGGACCGGGCGCAGTGGCTCATGCCTATAATCCCAGCACTCTGGGAGGCCGATGCGGGCAGATCACGAGGTCAGGAGATCGAGACCATCCTGGCTAACATGGTGAAACCCCGCCTCTACTAAAAAACACAAAAAAATAAGCGGGGCTTGGGGGCGGGCGCCTGTAGTCTCAGCTACTCGGGAGGCTGAGGCGGGAGAATGGCATGAACCCGGGAGGCGGAGCTTGCAGTGAGCCAAGATCACGCCACTGCACTCCAGCCTGGGCGACACAGTGAGACTCTGTCTCAAAAAAAAAAAAAAAAAAAATGTTGAGGCTGCAGGAGTCCCCCTGCATTAGTCCGTTTTCACACTGCTATAAAGAACTTCGTGGCAACTGGGTAATTTATAAAGGAGAGAGGTTTAATTGACTCACAGTTCCACATGGCTGGGAAGGCCGCAGGAAGCTTATAATCATGGCACAAGGGGAAGCAGGCACCTTCCTCACAAGGCAACAGGGGAGAGAAGTGTGTGTGAAAGAGGAATTGTCAAATACTTATAAAAGCATCAGATCTCATGAGAACTCACTGGCTATCAGGAGAACAGCATGGGGGAAACCACCTCCCTGATCTAATCACCTCCCACCAGGTCCCTCTCTCAACACGTGGGGATTAGGGGATTACAATTTAAGATGAGATTTGGGTGAGGACACAGAGCCGACCATGTCATCCCATTTATCCTCGGTTTCACTTCACATGGTTTTAGTTACCCGCAGTCAACTGCAGTCAGAAAATATTAAATGGACAATTCCAGAAATAAAACCTCATATGTTTTAAATTGCACATTGTCGGGAGTAGTTTCATGAACTCTTGCATGGCCTGGCTCCCTCCTCCCCATGTGGTGAATCCTCCCTTTGCCCAGTGTATCCACGCTGTATCCCCTACCTGACAGTCACGTAGTAGCCATCTGGGTTGTCATCCACTGGGACAATATCACAGTGCTTGTGTTCAAGTAACCCTTATTGATAATAATTCTTGCCCCAATGCATGACAGCAGTGATGCTGGCCATTTGGGTATGCCAAAAAGAAGTTGCAAAGCGCTTCCTTAAAGTGGAAAGGTGAAAGTTCTCGACTTAAGGAAAGAAAGTAAAATCATATCCTGAGATTGCTAAGATCTACAACGAGAGCAAGTCTTCTATTTGTAAAATTGTGAAGAAAAAATAAATTCATGCTAGTTTTGCTGTCATACCTCAAACTGCGTAAGTTACAGCCACAGTGCCCAGTGAGTGCTTAGTGAAGATGGAAAAGGGATTACGTTTGTGGGTGGGAGACAGGAACAGAAACGTATTCCAATCGATGCCAACTGAGTTCAGTACTGTCTGTGGTTTCAGGCACCCACTGGGGGTCTTGGAACGTATCACTGAGGATAAGAGGAGACTGAGATACTGGAGGGTGGGTACAGCACAGAAGTGAAAACAGCTTAAAATTTAGCATCAGAATTAACAATTCTGAAGGTGCCAAATCATTCCCCATTAAGTAGGGTCATTTCTTACTGGCCGTTGTCTCCTTAGGTCCCAACCAACCAAGTTCCTTTGAATCATTCTCAACTTTTCTTTCAAGAACTCTCTCCTTTTGGGTGGGCGCGGTGGCTCACACCTGTAATTCCAGCACTTTGGGAGGCCGAGACAGGCAGATTGCTTGAGGCCAGGAGTTCGAGACCAGCCTAGAAAAACCCCGTCTTTACTAAAATTAGAAAAATTAGCCAGACACGGTGGTGCACACCTGTAATCCCAGCTACATCAGGAGGCTGAGGCACAAGAATTGCCTGAACCCAGGAGGCAGAGGTTGCAGTGAACCGAGATGGCACCACTGCACTCCAGCTGACCGACAGACTCCCTCCTTCCTTCCTTCTTTCCTTCTGTATTTATTGGGCACTTATGTATGCCACATACTGTTCTTGATGCTAAAGGTACAAAAGTATATAAGACAAAGTGCCTATCCCCATGGAGGTTAGGTTGCAGTGGAAGAGAGAAAAAAATGGAAATAAATAAAATACTTCAACATTTTCCATGTGCTATGAAAGAAACAAACCAGGGACTGAAGGAGGGCTTGCTTTAGCTGGGCTGGTCAGAAAAGGGCTCTTGGCAGCTGTAACGTTTTAGTTGAAGCTAAAGGAAAAGGGGAAGCCAGACATGTGAAGGAGGGGATAAAACCTCTTGCAAGTCTTATTGAACTCCATGAGGAAATTGTGAGGATGCTCGGGGAAGTTTTGTTTGTCATAGAAAGAAAAACTTGGAAACAATGTAGAGATCCATCATTAGGGGAATGAATAAGTAGAAAATATATATGAATACTACGTATCAGTTAAAAGCTATGAACTAGATTTATGTACAGCAGTATGAACATACCTAAAAAACTTGAGGGGAGAAAAAAACTTGACGATTTACAAAACCATTTATGCAGATATTTAAAAACCCACAACTACCCTACATATTTTCAAGGCCACGTGTACATCTGAATAAGTGACTTGAGGAAAGATTGGAAGGACAATATATGAAACACACTGGAGATGTGCTTCTCAGAGGTCTGAACTTGGCATAGGAGACCACTGAGGTTTGGCATTCCGTTTCCTCTGCAGCTTTGCCACCTGACAATTAAATCCTTGGTCTGATTTTCAGCACGATGTTCCCTATGGCTGCAGCAGGCCTTCTGCCTCTACAGTGTGCTTTAACTTACAATTGACTGACCTGAGCTTGTCATTTTCCTTCTTCAAAGTTGTTTGTTTGTTTGTTTGTTGTTGTTGTTGTTGTTTGAGATGGAGTTTCACACTGTCACCCGTGCTGGAGTGCAGTGGCATGATCTCGGCTCACTGCAACCTCTGCCTCCTGGGTTCAAGCGATTCTCTTGCCTCAGCCTCCTAAGTATCTGGGACTACAGGCGTGCACCACCATGCCCAGTTAATTATTTTGCATTTTTAGTAGAGACAGTTTCACCATATTGGTCAGGCTGGTCTCGAACTCCTGACTTCAAATGATCCGCCCACCATGGCTTCTCAAAGCGTTGGGATTACAGGCGTGAGCCTGGCCTCAAAGTTTTAAACATAATCAAAGGCAGACAACTCTTACACAATGCTTATAATTGCCATTGCCCCCGTGCTATTCAAGTGCCTCCAGCTACTGCATCAGCCAGTGTTTTACCTCCACCTGGAAGTCATTCCAGTTCCCCACCAGTGGGGTTTTTCTAGATCCAAGGACTACCTTCTTTTTCCTATTTTACCACCTTGTCTCCCTTAGAAGTAATGATGATGGTCATCCTTGCCTTATCACTATTTGCGAAGGGAATGCTTCTAATACCTACAGGTCACGTTTGGCAGGCTTCCAAATTAACCTGCCTGGGGAGGTCTTGTGGTTCCTGACGACCTTCTGTCCTCAGCAAAGAATCTTCTTGTGAGCTCCTCAGACTGTTGACATACTGATTAATGCATAACCCACTGACGTTGAACAAGACACTGATTTGCTTCTGAATCCTGAAGTTCTACTGATTGTTCTGCATATAGAATATTGTAGCCCGCATGTTGTCATCTGTAGCCAATGACTATAACCTCTGTACTGTACCCTCCAGTGCAGAGGGTACGACTCCTCTGGGAAGGAGGCCCCTGTCTTCTAAACTTTCTTATAACAGCCTTCCACCTTGTAGCACACTCTAGAATGTGCCAGCCTTTTTGGTGTGTCTTCCCAGGTCGAGCCTCACATTTGGCTTCCAATACAACTTTATCAAATCAGCCTTAGTTTTGGTCAACACTTTCAGATGTTAGTTAAGTTTAATGTTACAACTTTTCTTCTCAATATGTTGTGGAAATATGTTCATCCCAATAAATATTTATACACAGTCAATCCTTATTATAATAATAATAATTATTATTATTATTTTCTGCGAGGGAGTCTCGCTCTGTCGCCCAGGCTGGAGTGCAGTGGTGCGATCTCAGCTCACTGCAAGCTACGTCATTCTGCCTCAGTCTCCCGGGTAGCTGGGACTGCAGGTACCCGCCACCATGCCCGGCTAATTTTTTGTATTTTTATTTAGTAGAGACAGGGTTTCACTGTGTTTGCCAGGATGGTCTCGATTTCCTGACCTCATGATCCGCCCACCTCAGCCTCCCAAAGTGCTGGGATTACAGGCGTGAGCCACCGTGCCCGGCAGTCAATCCTTATTATTAGGGATTTTGTATTTGCAAAGTTGCCTACTCACTAAAATTTATTTGCAACCCCAATTCAATACTTGAGTCACTTACATGGTCATTCACAGACATGAGCAGAGCAGCAAAAAAAAAAAAAATGTTGCTCAATGCAAAGATTCCCAGCCGAGTTCAAATGAGGCAACCTCTGCCATCCTGTTTCAGCTGTCATACGCAAAACCAGCGCCCTTTCCACGGTTTACTCAGTGCCACATTTTCCCCACGTCTGTGTTCACTGTTGATGACTGTTTAAAGTGGTCCCAAGCACCGTGCTGAAGGGCTGACTAGTGTTCCCAAGTGCAAGAAGGCTGTGATGTGCCTTACGGAAGAAATACATGTTCCATAAGCGTCATTCAAGCATGAGTTATAGTGCACTTGGCCAGGACGTGAATACTAATGAATCAACCATGTATATTAAATAAGATGTCTTTAAGCAGAAACACAGACAAAAAAGGTCACATACTGAACAGTTGATGAAAGTGTCACGAGCAGAGGCTCACAGGAACTGTACCCCCTGTATCACCCTGGAGGTAGTGGTTCCGTATTCACAGACTCGGGCTTCACAGGCACTCTGTCGAGCCTAACTGATGCCATGTAATTAGATCAACTGCATACATTAAGATTAAAAAAAAGTTGCATGGGAAAATCCTTGTACTGAAAACAGTTCATGTTCTATCTGAAATAAATTGTAAGTATCTATGTGCTCTCCCTCTAATTGTATTTCCCTGACAATTTGGCTCTCCTTGACAGTTCCTAGTTTTGTAGAATTTGCTTATAAAATTCCTTGCAGTTACAATCTACGTTCCATTTACATTGTTACATAGTTTCTACAGTGGTCATATCAACTTATTCCATTCTCCTTCTATTAACTCATTAATGAGAAAATACTCTCAACATTAATATTATGAGCTATATATGTATATGCACATATATAACTATATATACATACTGCATGTATATTGAACATGCATTATCATAAAATTAATAACTGAAAACTGATCTTCCAGTTTGATCCATTGAAGCACATAATACCATCTTTCAAGGAATAACTTTCCATTCTTCAGTATTATTTTACATCTCTTGATCAAAATCTATATAAAAGAATAAAATTATTCAAAACCCACTTCAAAAGACAGCAGTGGCAAGTGTCATAAAAATTATCCGTTACAATTCAGAATTTCTTTTTATTTTCTTTCCTTTTTTCTTTTTTCTTTTTTTTTTTTTTTTTTGAGATGGAGTCTCACTCTGTCGCCCAGGCTGGAGTGCAATAGCGTGGTTTCGGCTCATTGCAACGTCCACCTCCTGGGTTCAAGCAATTCTCCTGCCTTAGCCTCCCGAGTAGCTGGGATTACAGACACGCGCCACTACACCTGGCTAATTTTTGCGTTTTTAGTAGAGACGGGATTTTGCCATGTTGGCCAGGCTGGTCTCAAACCCCTGACCTCAGGTGATTTGCCCACGTCAGCCTCCCAAATTACTGGGATGACAGACGTGAGCTACAGCTCCTGGGCCAGAATTTCTTTTTATTTTCACAAGCAAGGTCGTCCCTTTTAAGAATTGCTTGACACTTAAAGGGATGACCTTTTCATCAGCTCTCTTTAACACAAGATTAAACGATTTGAGCTGACTAGGCTTCCACCCATTGCCGAGGGAAGCTGTGTGTGGGTTGAGGAATGTGTTCAAAGTTCAGTGAGTTAGCAAATCTGCCTCAGCTTTCACTTCCTGCTTGTATAGGGTCTCAAGGTCGGTCAGATGCAAGTATAAACTGGGGCCTGTCTTGTTCCCTAGATCTCCCTTTCAAATGTCTTGCTGATTGCTTGCCTGCCCTAAGTGTTATCACAGCCTTAGGAGATTCCATGCTCTGCTGGCCTCGGATTGCTACCAAATATTATTGTTTTCAACAAAACCAAGGGAATAGAGCTTTTCCTTGAAACTCCAAATCATATCAGCGCCTTTGGGCACCAGTAAGGCAGCCAGTCCCACCAATACTGCACCATGGAGCTGGGGCGGGGGCAGGGGGAGTGAGAACCGGAGCAGTTCTAAGACGATGTGTCACACACTTGGTTGATCTTACCAAGGTTCACTAGTTTCTCTTGAATAAATGCTTTTCAGCTTGTTGTACGCCTTTGGTTGGTTTCCAGAGTTCTGAAGTAATTCTTTTTAGTAATTTGCTATTTATTTTTTAGTTGCTTCTTTTGGGAGAGAATGTGTCAAGGTCCTCTCTCTGTTCTTCTGGAAGTTCCCCATGGGTATAATTCAAAATTTTCTATTTTAATTTAATCTAATATATCAAAAATATCATTTAAACATGTAATTTATATCAGTATTGTTATTATTATCATTTTGTAGAGATGGGGCTTTGCAATTTTGCCCAGGCTGGTCTTGAACTCCTGGGCTCAGGTGATCCATCTGCCTCTACCTCCCAAAGTGATTGGATTACAGGCTTGAGTCACTGTGCCTGGCCTATAGCAGTATTATTAATGAACTATTTTGTTTTCTTTTTTTTTTGTACCAAGATTTTATAACTGATATATATTTTACACTTACAGCTCATCTCAATTTGAACTAGTTACATTTTCAGTGCCTAATAGCCACGTTGGCTAGTGGCTACAAGATTGGACACACAGTTTTAATTGTTGCTAGAGTAAAGAAATGCTGCTGGTTTTCAGATATTAATCTTATGTGTTGTCACCTTGCTAAATTCTCTTGTCATGTCTAATTTCCTGTCTTTAAATTATTTGGGGCTTTCTAGGTAAAAGATTGTATCATCTGCAAATAATAATGGGCTTGTTTCACCTCTTGGTCTTTACACATCTTATTTATTTTTCTTCTGTTCCTGTGTGCTACCCTAAGGTGACCAGTACAGCTACAAATGGAAGCAGTGATAGTGGGCAACATTGTCTTGTCAGATCTTACAAGAAATACGGTTAACATTTTGCTGTTAAGAATGCTGTCCGTAACAGGTGTTGATAGCAACTTTTCATTAGATTGAGATGGTGCCTTTCCATATCAAATTCATACACACACATTCTTGGTAGGCATTTTATTTGCTTTTTATTCTTCTTTTGAGATGATTACATGGTTTCTATAGTAATATAAAATTACATTTAGAGTTTCTTTAACTTTAAGCTACTTTTTTCATTGGGGGAAAAACCTTTTATATATTATACTTTTCTGGGTCATTGTCGCAATTTTTTAAAGGCTTTTTGTGTCTATGTCCATGAATGAGATTGGCCCCCACTCTTTATTCTCCTGTAATTCATTATTCACCCAGAAGCTGGAAAAGTCTTAGAAATACTGAACTCATTACTTCTCTATAGAAAGCTATCAAAAATTTCTAAGTTTATTTAAAACAAATTTAAAACTATTATTCTGGCCAACAAGGCCTTACAAAATCTAGTATATCTTATGCTATTCTCCATTTACCTTCAGCCTTTTTCAGTGCTACTCAATGTTTTACTGGATAGCTTATCTAGTTCATTAAGACAAGAAAGATAAATAAATGAATTGCAGGAAACAAACAAACAAACCCGTCATTATTTCTGGATGCTATCATTGTATGTGTAGAAAATGGAAAATACGTCTGTAATCCCAGCACTCTGGGAGGCCAAGGTGGGTGGATCACCTGAGGTCAGGAGTTCAAGACCAGCCTGGCCAACGTCGTGAAACCCCGTCTCTACTAAAAATACAAAAATTAGTTGGGCGTGTTGGCGCATGCCTGTAATTCCAGCTATTCGGGAGGCGGAGACAGGAGAATTGCTTGAACCAGGGAGGTGGAGGTTACAGTAAGCTGAGATCTCACCACTGCATTCCAGCTTGGGCGACAGAGTGAGGCTCCATCTCAAAAAAAAAAAAAAAGAAAAGAAAATGCCAAATAAGGCCTAGCATGGTGGCTTACTCCCGTAGTCCCAGCACTTTGGGAGGCTGAGGAGGGCAGATCACTTAAGCTCAGGAATTTGAGATCAGCCTGAACAACATGGTGAAACAACATCACTACAAAAAATACCAAAAAATTAGCCAGGCTTTGTGGTGCAGGCCTGTAGTCCCAGCTACTGAGGAGGCTGAGGTGCGAGAATTGCTTGAGCCCAGGAGGCAGAGGTTGCAGTGAGCCAAGATTGTGCCACTGCACTTCAGCCTGGGCAACAGAGCCAGACCCTATCTCAAAAAAAAAAAAGAAAAAGAAAAAAAAAAAAGGAAAGAAAGAGAAAATGCACAACATAACCTGTAAATCATTAGCAAAGTTGATGGATATAAAATCAGTGTAAAAAAATCAAGTATGTTTCTGTCAACAATATATCTTAGCAAAGATTTATCATTCCTACCATTTTACCTTATGGTAAAAATGATAAAACTTTGCTAAGATATCTTGAGGAAGACCTACATGAAGATACCAAATTCACTGGGTAAAAGACTCAGTATTAAAAATACGGCCCATTCTTTCCAAACTGATCCATTAGATCAATCACAAAATCCCAATGGGGCTTTTTGTAGAAACTGAGAAGCTGATTCTAAAAAAAATATAATAAAACTACAAAGAGCCAAGACTCACCAAGTGACTTGAAGAAGAATAAGGCAGGGGCACATGCTTTAACAGATATGACAGTAAATCTATAGTGACTAAGACAGCATGATGTCGGTACAAGGATAGATAAGTAAACCAACAGAACAGAATAGAGAACCCAGGAATGGATCTCCGTACATTGGGTGCCTCTGGAAAAAGATTCCGGACTCTGATATTTGTGGCAAGAAGTTTCATAAGGAGCATTCTCAGTAAGAGGACCTTGAGGTAAGGAGCATTCTCGGTAAGAGGACCTTGAGGTAAGGAGCATTCTCGGTAAGAGGACCTTGAGGTGAGGAGCATTCTCGGTAAGAGGACCTTGAGGTGAGGAGCATTCTCGGTAAGAGGACCTTGAGGTGAGGAGCATTCTCGGTAAGAGGACCTTGAGGTGAGGAGCATTCTCGGTAAGAGGACCTTGAGGTGAGGAGCATTCTCGGTAAGAGGACCTTGAGGTGAGGAGCATTCTCGGTAAGAGGACCTTGAGGTGAGGAGCATTCTCGGTAAGAGGACCTTGAGGTGAGGAGCATTCTCGGTAAGAGGACCTTGAGGTGAGGAGCATTCTCGGTAAGAGGACCTTGAGGTGAGGAGCATTCTCGGTAAGAGGACCTTGAGGTGAGGAGCATTCTCGGTAAGAGGACCTTGAGGTGAGGAGCATTCTCGGTAAGAGGACCTTGAGGTGAGGAGCATTCTCGGTAAGAGGACCTTGAGGTGAGGAGCATTCTCGGTAAGAGGACCTTGAGGTGAGGAGCATTCTCGGTAAGAGGACCTTGAGGTGAGCAGATGTGCTGCTTCAACTGGTCCTGTTAGGAAATCTCTGTCTGAAGTCGCCCGTTGCTTCAGCTGGTCCTCTCAGGAAATCTGGGTCTGAAGTCACCCCTTCACAGTTGTCCCAGTTGAGTTAGGAGGTCCCGATCTTTATATTCCAACGGTGACCAGTCATTAGAGATAGGCTGACCCCAGGGAAGGCACGTAGCTTTGAGAAAGAAGCTTCCTTAGGTTGAGGGCAGTTTGTAGACAGTGACTCATCTGTAAGCCGGCAGCCGGAGCAGTGGGTGTGCTGGTCCTGAAGTGGCATATGGGTGGCACAGCACCAAGTCCACTGCAGGCCACCCTTCCACTGCAGTAAGCCCATGCCGTCTGGAGCCACTCTTCCAGGTTTCTGGCTGGTCTCTTTTCCTGAAGAGGAGATAGGTTAATGGGATGAGGTTTGGCACCTTCTGCTACAGCTGGTTTCCAGGCCACAGCTGGTACCCACCGTCTCCCTCTACTTTCCAGCTTAGATTCTCTGCACCTGTGGCTAGCTCCTTTGCTGGAAGGTAACCCAGGCCCTCAACCCTGTGTGGTCTAAGCCCCGAGTCACCCTGTCCTTCTCAGGCCACGGCTTACTTACTTGTCCATTTACTGTTAAGACTGGGAAAGAGGCTGGGCACTGAGGCTCATGGCTGTAATCCCAGCACTTTGGGAGGCCAAGGCAGGCAAATCATGAGCTCAGGAGTTCAAGACGAGCCTGGCCAACATGGTGAAATCCTGTCTTTACTAAAGATACAAAAATTAGCTGGGTGTTGTGGCATGCACCTGTAATCCCAGCTACTCGGGAGGCTGAGGCAGAAGAATCGCTTGAATTTAGGAGGTGGAGGTTGCAGTGAGTTGAAATCGCCCCATTGCACTCCAGCCTGGGCGACAGGTCGAGACTCTGTCTCAAAAAAAAAAAAAAAAAAAAAAAAAAAAGACTGGGAAAGAGGGTACCAAGATCACCTGAATTGGTCGCTCAGTGTCTCGCTTATCTTCAGTGTCCCCATGATGTAACAGCAGTCCCGCCTCCTCCTAATCATCAGGGTTGGTCACCTCCAGCAGGATTCTGACTCTTTTTCTTGCCTTCTAATCTCTTGGCACAAGGCACCCAAATAAGGGCAACAGGTCAGCTGTAGCTTAAAGTTTAGTGGGACTTTTTCTGTGTCTTTCTGCATTGTCCCTCTGAGACCTAAGACCTCTCCACCCACAGAGTGTGGAATTGTGGGGAAACAAAGCACAGATTCTCGTCATGGTGTTTTTGCCCCATCACAGATCTCTCTAATACTGCAGGGTCTTCCAGACTTTGTAGCCCAAGTGACAAGGCTGTGTACGCCAAAGCTGAAATCTGCTCTCTTGCCATTTCCTGCTCTGGGTCTCAATCCTGAGTGGCTTTTCCTATGGTCATGGCTGGCCTTAGAGGATGGGCCCCACTGAGCTTCTCGGTGATGCTGGTGACCCTCTCGTCAGCACTTTCCTTATCTCCTTGGAGGATGGAGCCTCCTCTAGGCCCTCTCACAAGGCAGAGTCAGCTGATGAGTTTTCTGGCCTTGTAGAGCACATCCCCTCTAGTGTATCTCCTTCTGGTTCTTATGTTCCCCTCGTCTGCCATTTCCCACAGCACTTCCAGCATTTGCACTTCATGCAGGGTAAGTGGCACTTTCCCCAGGCTTCATCTCTAGCAGCACATTAGCTTTGTCTCCCAAGGGCCTTGCCCAGGTGTTAGTCCTGTGTCACAGCAGAGTGCTCCTGTATCAATAAACTCGCCCTCCCCAGGCTTCTGTTGCACAGCCCTTGATGAGCACCTTTGCGATCCAGCCCATGTTTCCTCTTTCAGCTCCTGCCAGTGCTATGAAGCAGGTTCACTGTTGACTGTGCTCTAGTTACCGCACTGTCTGAATCTGGTGAGACAGAACACCCACATATAAATTACATGAAGAAGGTTTATTTCTTACTCATAGGCAGCAAGGGACAATGGAAGCCTGGAATTTGTTGGAAGCTAATCCCCAGGGCTCAGGAAAGCCGCCTGAGGTTGGATTGGAGTCTGGCTGTGTGTATGCTCCACTTGGACTGCAGCCAAATGGCCATGAAAGAAAGTACATCCTGGGATTTTTGCCCCAGGGCAACGTGACTCACTGGAATAAGACACGAAGGACATCCTGTTTCTGGGGCAGGGGGAACTGGAACAGAGCCCAGGCCTTTCCAGCCAGTTTCTCCTTATCTCACGTTGTTGTGTTCCCAGCACATTCTATGGTTTTTCTTGAGAACTGCAAGTAAGAAAGAGGAGAGAACTGGGTTGGTCCAAGGCCATCTGCAGAACTGTCCGGCAAGTATTTGTTGCCAAGGTCCTGCAGTTCCTTTGCCTATGGTTCTTTCCTTCCCTTAAGACGCCCAGCACTTGCCTGGCCAGATTACATTGTACCTTGACCCTAGTTACTGGTCTTGGGATTGGGGAAGAAGGGATTGATCTTGAGAAGGGTGCATGCTTTCTTTAAAGGAGAAGCCTCCGGATCTTCTTTACATCTTCAAGCATGGAAGCAGCACTGACTTTTAACAGGGAAGAATGGGCCACTTCTGCAGACCCAGGAGGTTCAGAGCAATCTGAGAATGCAAAATTTTTTAGCGCATCAACACGGATATCCCTATTTCAAGTATCAGGCTCCTATTCGTTCCCAATTAGGATCCTGACTTTGGCATAGCAAACCTACTGGAGTTGAGCATCCAACCTTCTCTGGAATTCTACTATTCTTATGTCTAAGTCCTGTGAGTACTTGCCATATTCTCTTTCTTGACTTAGTGATTGATTTCGTATTTGCTTTATGAGTTTTCAACTCTATGTGCTATGGTTTGAAAGTTTTTGTTTCCTTCAAAGTTTGTGTTGAAACTTAATCCCCAGTACAACAGTATGAAGAGGTGGAACCTTTAGGAGGTGATTAAGCCATGAGGGCTGTGCTCTCATGAATAGATTAGTGCCTTATAAAAGGGCTTCAGGGGATGAGTTCACCCCTTCTACCTGTTGTGTCATGTGAAGATGCAGCTTTTCTCACTTCCAGAGAAAACAGTGTCCATGCCGCCATCTTGAAAGCAGAGACCAGGCCCACACCATACAGACCCAACCTGCCAGTACTTTGATCTTGGACTTTCCAACCTCCAGAATGGTGAGAAATAAATTTCTATTATTTGTAAATTACCAAGTCTGTGGTATTTTCTTATAGCATCACAAATGGACTAAGACACTATGGGAAAGCTATGGCCACACAGGCCAAATCTGGCCTGCTGACTGTTTTTGTAAATGAAGTCTTACTGGAGAACAGCCATACCCATTCACTTACCTATCATCTATAGCTGCTTTCCCACTACAGTGGCAGAATGGAACAGTTATGGCATTGTATGGCCCGCCAAAGATGAGAATATTTATTATCTAGCTAGTTACAGAAAAAGTTTGTTGAGCCCTGCGTTCTACCATATATTTTAATTTTCTCTTTTGTATATGTATTATATATCTTAATCTAAAAAAGAAAGAAAATCTAGCAGCTATCCACTCATCCTGAGAACATATATATAATTATTATGCCTTCCTATAAACAGTTCTTTGATTATTTAAAACCAGTCTAAATATTTGCCAAGGGCCTTTGTGGTGAAGGCTCTGCACACCAGCCTATAATTTAGGTTTGGGGATTAGTTGAGTCACACTTGGGAAACCTGCAGCCCACCAATCACACCTCACTCTTTTATTCCCCTTCATGCTGCGGCAGGCGAATTCCTCGGTTCAAGGAGGCCCACCAGGTGGCTGTCTGGGGGTCATCAAAGGTGACCTGGAAAGCCCTTTTCTGCACTGGAGACATGACGATGGAATAGGGACAACATCTCTTAACATCAGGAAGGTTACCAGAGGTGACTTGCTGGGAGAAAAGGTGAGAGCAGGGAAGAGAACATGTTTACTATTTGGGGGCATAGTACATTTGGAACAGCGACCCTGGGGGTCAGTTATAAGGCACACAGATGAGCAGAAGGATCCCTAGAGAGCTTTACTCCCAGACAGGAGGAGATGGAGACATGTGTGTACATGAACTTGTTCACTGAGAGCAGCTGTGATGATGTACCTAAAATCGGAAATGTGGGTAGGAGTGACAGTGTGCCAGAGCCTAAGACAGGGGTGGTTGGTGGGTCCTTTGGGGAGCGACAAGGGGGTAGTGGCTGCAGCCCCTCCCCAGAGTGTGTGTGTGTGTGTGTGTGTGTGATGGTGAGTGAAGGGGAAGGGATCGTGGTAATGCATGATATTGCAAGGGTGATGGGAGCATTGGCTTGCTTCTTCATCCTTACAGCTGGGATTGATGCATATTTTCCCACCTGCCTCTTTGTTAAAATCTTTGCCTTTTTAAGTAGCTGAGAAGGAGGGCGGGGGTAGTGTCATGTTGTGAGCTGAGTCACAGGAAACTTAGGCTGTCAGACACATATGGGGAAAGGGTGGCAATCTGAGAGGTAGGAAGAGGATATTTCAGGGGGAGAGTGGAGGAAGCTCAGTGAAAGGGAGCTTGGCGGCTCCTGCTCTACCAAGCATTTTCTAGCTGGATGGTGATCACGTAGGTCTTTCTGATCTCCTCAACCAGGTTGCAGCTGCCGTAGTGGTCTGATAGCCAATAGCTCACTTCCCGTCCTTTCTGTTCTCCTTCCTGTAGGGTAGAGAGTAGTTCGTGGGGAATGTGGTTGGAAGAGCTGGGAAACGTCTGCTACTGTGGGGCACAGGCTTCCAATTAGAACATGTGGCTGGATCTAGTGCAGGGTGGGCCCTGCTCCATCACCACCCTTGATATGAAGTGGCATTGTGCGCCTTCGTCTTGTTTTCCCTAAATAAGAAGTGCTTTTTACTTAAGAAATTCAGCCAAGAATTCTGTTGCCTCTGGTCCTCGTCTCCATGTCCTTACATGCCCCACGGCTTGAAGGCGAGGAGCTCTCTCTTCAGGGCCTGCGTTGTTCTCGTAACTTCTGTCCTGCTACGCCAATCCTCAAGCCTAGGGAAAAGTGACTGGAGAGAGTTAAGAAAAGAAACTAAATCGGGCTGGGCGTGATGGCTCATGCCTGTAATCCCAGCGCTTTGGGAGGCCGAGGTGGGCGCATCGCCTAACGTCGGGAGTTCGAGACCAGTGTGACCAAAATGGAGAAACCCCGTCTCTATTGAAAATACAAAATTAGTCAGGTGTGGTAGCGTATGCCTGTAATCCCAGCTACTCGGGAGGCTGAGGCAGGAGAATCACTTGAACCCAGGAGGCAGAGGTTGCAGTGAGCTGAGATTATGCCACTGCACTCCAGCTTGTGCAACAAGAGTGAAACTCCATCTCAAAAAAAAAAAAGAAAAAAAAAGAAACTAAATCAACATAAGCAGCTTTAATTATTTAATAAAGGTACCTATTCTCACTTTATTTCAATGTAAAATGAATCTAGGAAAAGTATTACTAGTTATTCAGGAGCTACAGAGGAGTGTTGTGATGGTAATCTAATATTCTTAAATTTTAGAATATGTCATCTTCTGCTTTCTGTTATTGTTTGTGTGTGTGTGTGTGTGTGTGTGTGTGTGTGTGTGCATGTGCGCTTATGTTGTGTGCATGCACACCGTAGGGGTTCAGGAAAACACCAGTGTTATCCTGTGGATGTAAGTATGTTTAATCACCTTTGTTAGTTGAGGAAGAGTATGGTGGATGACATTATTGTTCACCAAATATTCACTCCTTCTCTGACAACATCTGTGGGAAGAGGATAATGCCCTGCTCTGTTGGTATAGGCCTCAGCCATGTCACTTGGCCAGTTAAATGTAGGTAGGAGTGACGATGGGCCGCTGCCTAAGCCTTAATGTGTTCTGCGTGTTTCCCTTGCCCCTCTTACACTCCTGCCTTTCACTTCAACCAGAATATGCCTTGGATACATACTGGTCCAGGGAGAAGGAGAGACTCATGAAGGCAGCATAGACCCAAACCCCAGCTTGGACTCAAACCAAGCTGGGCCTCTCCGAGATCAGCCAAACGCAGCCAGACTGCAGATGCGTGAGTGAGAAGTAAAGGCTTGCTGTGGGCAACTGAGTTTGGGGGTGTTATACACACTCTTGTAAAATTAGCTAACTGGCATGGAGACTTCTAACGTCCTAATGTCTAATCTCCCCTTCTTCCTTAGCAGTAGTTCTCCTACCCAATAGTTAGCTGCTGCTAGTCACTTAGCCTAAAGATTGTATGTTTCTGACTCTTGCAGATTGGTAAGGCCTTGTAACTAGTTCCAGGGAATAACAAGTAAGTAGAAATGTTCCTAAATGGAGAGGGTGTACATTTCTGTTCTTTGCCCTCCTCCCATGGGTATAGCACAGGTGCGATGGCTACACCAGGGATCCATAACGTGCTGCCTAGTGGCTGGCAAGATGTTTTTAAAGTTTTATTAGAATATAGTCACGATGGCTGGGCACAGCGGCTCACATCTGTAATCCCAGCACTTTGCGAGGCCAAAGTGGAAGGATTACTTGGGCCCAGGAGTTTGAGACCAGCCTGGGCAACCCTACCTATATTGAAAATTTGTACAAAGTAAAAAAGATAAAAATATATAGTCATGCATATTCATTTGTACATGGTCTGTTGCTTTTGTATTACAAAAGTGGAATTGATTAGTTATGATAGAGACTTTGTGGCCAGCAAAGCCTAAAATATTTAGTCTCTGGCTCTTTAAGCATGAATTTACTCGCCCCTGGCCTAGAATATGAATTGCCTCCTTATACCATAAAGAACCTGAGAAAACAATATGCTGTAATACAATGCTTTTTCCCTGGGAATTTCTTTCAATATTTACTAGTGTCCATCCACCTTTTAATGTTTTTCAGAGATGGGATCTCACTCTGTCTCCCAGGGTGGAGTGTATTGGCGTGATCACAGCTCATTACAGTCTCAAATTCCTGGGCTCAAGCAATCCTCCTGCCTCAGCCTCCTGTGTAGCTGAGACTACAGGTATGTGCCACCATGCTGGGCTAATTTTTTTAAAAAAAGTTTTCGTAGAGACAGGGTCTCACTATGTTGACCAAGCTGATCTTGAACTTCTGTCCTCAAGCAACCCTCTCGCTCCAGTCTCCCAGGTACCTGGGATTCTAGGCTCAAGCCATCTACTTATTTCTTATTTAATTAATTAATTTATTTATTTATTGAGATGGAGTTTTTGCTCTTGTCACCCAGCTGGAGTGCAATGGTCTCAGCTCACTGCACCCTCTGCCTCCTGGGTTCAAGCAATTCTTCTGCCTCAGCCTCCCCAGTAACTGGGATTACAGGCACCTGCCACCATGCCCAGCTAATTTTTGTATTTTTAGTAGAGACGACGTTTCACCATGTTGGTCAGGCTGGTCTCGAACTGCTGACCTCAAGTGATCCTCCTGCCTTGGCCTCCCAAAGTGCTGGGATTTCAGGCATGAGCCACCGTGCCTGGCCCATCTACTTATTTTTAACTGATACTTGAAAGAAGGAATCATTATCACTAATTATAGTATACAATATTTTCTGGGCATCTTAGTCATAGACACTTTATTGATATGGGATTGAACCTTTCATTGGGTTTCTATTAAGGATCATGCGAAGGGGAACGGGGACTGAGACCTGGGAAGTATATACATTCAAGAGTCTTCCATGTGGGTGCTGGTGAGAGGCACGGGGTTGAACAGGGTTAGCAGGGGCACAGTAGAGCAAGAACAGGGCTGAGGACGAAGCCCTGGGAGCAACAGAACTTGTGGGGTGGGAATAAGAGCCCGTGAAGGAGGCCAGAAAGTCAGGAAGGGAATGCTGGAGAGGAGCAGACCTCAGGAGCTGTATGAGGGAGGGAACTGAATTGCAGCAAGAGTGGTGTGAAAAGCTAAAGAAAGAACATGTTGGCTAGGAAATAAGAAGAGAGTGATTTAAAAAATTAGGAAGTCCATTAGCTCAGTATGGGTGTGCATGCCTGTAGTCCCAGCTACTCAGGAGGCTGAAATGGAAGGATCACTTGAGCTCAGGAGGTCGAGGCTGCAGTGAGCTGTTACTGTGCCACTGCACTCCAGTCTGGGTGACAGAGTGAGATGCCATCTCTACTTAAAAAAAAAAAAATTTAGAAACTCCCTAGTTATCAGGGAAATGCAAATTTAAACCACAATGAGCTACAATTTTCCCTCCCCTACTAGAACGGTTAGAATGAAAATTAGATAATATCAAGCACTGGCAAAATGTAGTGAAATTAGGCCGGGCGCGGTGGCTCACGCCTGTAATCCCACCACTTTGGGAGGCCGAGGCGAGCGGATCACGAGGTCGGGAGATGGAGACTATCCTGGCTAACACAGTGAAACCCCGTCTCTACTAAAAATACACAAAAAAATTAGCCGGGCGAGGTGGCGGCGCCTGTAGTCCCAGCTACTCGGGAGGCTGAGACAGCAGAATGGCGTGAACCTGGGAGGCAGAGCTTGCAGTGAGCCAAGATCGTGCCACCGCACTCCAGCCTGGGCCACAGAGCGAGACTCCGTCTCAAAAAAGAAAAGGAGCGAAATCAGACCCTCCACACATGGATGAGAAGAATGTAAAGTGGTGCAGCCACTTTAGAAAAGTCTGGCAGTTGCTCAAATGATTAAACTGTTACCATATGACCCAGCAATTCCACTCCTGGGTATGTACCCAAGAGAATTGAAAACATGTGTTCACAAAAAACGTATACATGAATGTTCATAACAGCACTATTCATTACAGTCCAAAAGTGTAACAATCCAAATGTCCATCAGTGGAAGAATGGATAAACAAACTGTGGTCTTTCCACACAGTGGAATATTATTCAGCCATGAAAAGGAATGAAGTGCTGACACATGCCACAGCATGGACGGACTCTGAAAACATTATGCTAAGTGAATGAAGGCAGTCACAAAAGGCCATACAGGGTATGATTCCATTCAAATCCAAGGAAGTGGATTAGCGGTTGTTTAGGGCCAGGGGAAGAGGATGGGAGTATGGGGAGCGAAAGCTAAAGGGTGTGGGGTTCCTTTTTGTGGTGATAGAAACATGCTAGAGACCATCGAATTGTGAACTTCACATTAGTGAAGTGTATGGTATATGAAACATAAGGCTCAGTGAAGCGGTTTAAAAAATTAGGAAGTCACCGGTAGCTTTGAGGAAGCATTTTTAATCAAGTACAGAGTGATGAGGCCAGGAGCCCGGGTATGGTATGTTGAGGGTGATTGGGAGTTGCAAAGTGATGAAGGGGAAGCAATGCTGAGAGGTTATTTCAGGTTTGAGAAGATGTGAGGCTGCTTGGAGAGCAAGAGGAGGTAACCTGTCAGTGGAAAGGAAGAGGGGTCGTCAGGGAGACAGTGACAGTTGATGGAGACAGGGCCAGAGAACATTCTCAGGGGAGGCACAGGTGGCAAGTGGAGCTTTTGAAGAGGAGAGAGACCAGTTTTCCCCTAAAACATGAGGGAAAGAGAGAAGAATCCTGAGAGCTCATTGAAAACAGGAACCACATCAGATTTGATTTTGTAATCTCCACATCTAGCTCAATTAATGGGAAATATACACTTATTCATTCACTAAACATATAATGAGGGCAGACTGTGCCAGGCACTACTTTCCTGGCTAATGATCCCACAGCAGGCCTCACAGACAAAGCCCAGACTTTCATGGAACCTCCATTCTAGTTCAAGGGGGTGAAACAGCACGCAGGCTGTGGAAGAGACGTTAGCATTCACCAAATGTCCATGAGTGCCTCTATTTCCCAGCTCTCCTTGCAGTGAGGCTGAAACCACATGACTAGTTCTGGCCAATGGCCTGTGGGTGCATCACTTTCAGGTTGGGGCAATAAAGAGCTAGTGTGTGGCCTCCTTTTCTCCTCTTCTGCTATGGTGACCTTGGAAACCACACGTCCGTGAAGCATTATGGATCCTTTCTGTGTGCAACGTGTACTCACCTCTTGATTTGCTTTGATTCTCCTCTCTATCTCCTCTTTCATTTCCTTCTCTCTGTCTTTCTTTTAAGTGCTGATCACAACAGGCTAAATGCTTTCATGAGTCACTAATAAGCTCTTTGAAAGACATTGTTCTAGATCAATACTTAATCTGCACATGAATCATAAGGGATCCTGTTAATACAGGTTCTGGCTCAGTAGGTATGGGTTGGGGCCTGAGAGTCTGCATTCTAAAAAGCTCCAAAGGCAGAGGGTGCAGTGGCTCACACTCATCATCTGAGCACTTTGGGCCCAGGAGTCTGAGACTGGCCTCAGCAACATACTGAGACTCTGTTTCTACAAAAAACTTTTAAAAAGCAAAAAAATTAAAAAATGGAAAGCTCCTAGGTGGTGGTGCTGCTGCTGCTCCGGGTTCAAGGGTCACAATTTTAGTAGCAAGGTCCTAGAGGGCATCCCTGTGCCCCTGGTAATGACATTTTTGACAAAAGTATATCTCACTGGAGTAATACACACATGCAGATGTAACAGACTTGCACATATGTATACTCATGTACATGTGTCCACCACACACATGTGCCATTTAGTTGCATTCGGTGAGTGGATGAACAGATTTGTGACCATCTACTCTTCCCCAGGTACCCTTATTGGTATCGGTCAGCTTAAAGATGAGATATGTTCAAACATCTTGTTAATCGGTGTTTTGACTGTGTGCCATTTGAGTTGCATTTGGTGAGTGGGTGAACACAGAGTCATCCTTGAGAACAGTCATGGGGGTGGATGGAGGGGAGATAGTGGGGGAGGAAATAAATCAAAACTCCAACAAGAGTCAAAGGGAGCGTCCGGTGCCTGGCAGAGTCCTCACTCCACTTGCTGGGCTTCATCCAAGCCCTTTGTACACATGGGAAACTTCTGGGGACGTCAGTCGTAATTCCTGCTTTCTACAACCATCCCTTTTGATTTGTACGTCATAAATAAAGTTCATCTTCTGTGTCTGTTGACATCATGCTATACGTCCCATGGCGTCCCAGTCTCATAAATCTTCTGCCCTTTTCGGCAGCCCCACTAGTCTTATTTATTATTATTGTTGGCAAAGTTGTTTGCTAACAGTGATGAATCTCTGGGAACAGAGTATATGAAAATAAGAGCTTTACAGAGAGAATAGCATTAATGCTGATGTTAATGAATCATCAGCATGAATACCATTGAAGTAAGAGGTAATTGTAAGGGCCTCTGTATTGTCATGATGGCATTTTAGTGTTTTCATGGGAAGTTTTTCATATACAAAGCAATGCACATTAATTTGAGGCTACTATAAGAGTAATGTTTGCAAGCAAACAAAACAAACTTTTTTTCAAAAATATGCCATTAGGGAATACAATAAGTCCTTGAACATCTCTAATTTAGAGTCATAAAAGCCTTACAAATTCCATCTATTCTTTTGCAAGGTACTTAAAGGAAATGAGTTCTATAGAAGCCGATACTCAGCCTTAGGACACTTGTTACAAATTATTAAACTCATTTTATGAAAGTGGGTGCAAGACATGAGTGAATGAATGGGTTACAGAACAATGGAACTAAATCACACACATAAATCACACTTCTAACCAGCAGTGGTTCACACCTGTAATCCTAGCACTTTGGGAGGCTGAGGTGGGTGGCTCACACCTGTAATCCCACCACTTTGGGAGGCTGAGGTGGGTGGATCACTTGAGGTCAGGAGTTCGAGACCAGCCTGGCCAACATGGTGAAACTCCGTCTCTACTACAAACACAAAAAATTAGCTGGGCGTGGTGTCATGCATCTGTAATCCTAGCTACTCAGGAGGCTGAGGCAAAAGAATAGCTTGAACCCGGAAGGCGGAGGTTGCAGTGAGCCAAGATTGTGCCACTGCACTCCAGCCTGGGCAACAGAGTAAGACTCCATCTTAGAAAAAATAAATAAATAAAAGTAAATCACACTTCACTCAGCTTCTCAGCCATGCAGGGTACACTTGCTTACTGTGTCTTTCCCAAGAGCCACATAATTATGAAAAGAATAAGACTTTCCCTTTTATTATTGTACAGACAGTACAAAAAGTATTTGTTCCTTTAAGACCACTTCATTGAGGTATGATTGACATATAAAGAACCGTGCATATTTAATGTATCCAGCTGGATGAATTTAGGAATACGTATACCCCTGTGAAACCATCACCACCACCAAGGCCATATACATGCCCATCACTTTTCCAAGCTTCCTCCTACCCCCTTTATTATTATTACTATTATTTTGTGGTAAGAGCACTTAACAGAAGATCTGCCCTCTTAGCAAATTTTAAATATCCAAGACAGTATTGTTAGCTATAGGCACTATGCTGTAGGAGATCTCTAGAATTTATTTATCTTGCGTAACTAAAATTTTGTACCTTTGACCATCACTTTACATTTCCCCTCCTCCAGCCCTTGGCAACCACCATCCTGCTCTCCACTTCCATGAGTTCAACCATTTTAGATTCCTCATCACACTGAAACCAGGCAGTATTCATCTTTCCGTATGTGGCCTATTTCAGTTAGCATGATGTCCGCCAGGCTTAGCCAAATTGTCACAAGTGGCAGAATGTCCTTCTGTGTTTTATGACTGAACCCCATTCCATTGCATGTACATACCACGTTTCTTCATCCATTCCTCCATCGATGGACACGTCGGTTGTTTCCATATCCTGGCTATTGTGAACAACGCTGCAGTGAGCGCAGGAGGGCAGATGTCTCTTCGAGATCCTGATTTCCGTTCCTTTGGATAAATACCCAAAAGTAGGATTGCTGGATCATATGATAGTTCTATTTTTAATTGTTTGAGTAACCTCCACACCGTTTTCCATAATAGCTGTACCAATTTACGTCACACCAATATTCACAGCAATAGTGTATTAGTGTTTCTGTTTTCCCACATATTCGCCAACACTTATCTTTTTTTTTTTGAGATGGAGTCTCGCTCTGTCGCCCAGGCTGGAGTGCAGTGGCGCAATCTCGGCTCACTGCAAGCTCTGCCTCCCGGGTTCACGCCATTCTCCTGCCTCAGTCTCCTGAGTAGCTGGGACTACAGGGGCCCGCCACCACGCCCAGCTAATTTTTTTTTTTTTTTTAGTAGAAATGGGGTTTCACCGTGTTAGCCAGGATCGTCTCGATCTCCTGACCTCCTGATCCACCCGCCTCGGCCTCCCAAAGTGCCGGGATTACATGCGTGAGCCACTGCACCCAGTCTTTTTTTTTTTTGAGACAGAGTTTTGCTCTTGTTGCCCAGGCTGGAGTGCAGTGGTGCGATCTCGGCTCACCGCAACCTCCACCTCCTGGATTCAAGCGATTATCCTGCCTCAGCCTCCCGAGTAGCTGGGATTACAGGCGTGCACTACCACACCCAGCTAATTTTGTATTTTCAGTAGAGATGGGGTTTCTCCATTGTTGGTCAGGCTGGTCTCGAACTCCTGACCTCAGGTGATCATCCGCCTCAGCCTCCCAAAGTGCTGGTGAGCCACCGAGCCTGGCTGTTTTGTTTTTAATATAATAGCCATCCTCACAATGAGGTGATCTCTCATTATTATTATTATTATTATTATTTTTGAGACGGAGTCTTGCTCTTGTCACCCAGGCTGGAGTGCAATGACCCAATCTCGGCTCATGGCAACCTCCACGTCCCGGGTTCCAGCGATTCTCCTGCCTCAGCCTCCCCAGTAGCTGGGGTTACAGGCATGCGCCACCACGCCTGGCTTATTTTTGTGTTTTTAGTAGAGATGGGCTTTCACCATGTTGGTCAGGCTGGTCTTGAACTCCTGACCTCAAATGATCTGCCCGCCTCGACCTCTCAAAGTGCTGGGATTACAGATGTGAGACACCACACCCAGCCAGTACCCCTTTTTAACTTGGGTTCTTTGGCGGCTTCTTGCTATTGAGCTGTTTGAGTTCCTTGTACATTGCGGATGTGAACCTTCCATCAGGAATGTGGGTTGCAGGTAGTTTCTCCCATTCTGTAGGTTGTCTTTTCAATGGTTTCCTTTGCTCTGCAGACTTTTTAGTTTAATATAATCCCACTTGTTTATTTTTATTTTTGTTGTCTGTGCTTTTGTTGTCATGTCCAAACAATCATCGCCAAGACCAATGTCAAGGAGCTTTTCCTCTATGTTTTCTTCTAGAAGTTTCACAGTTTTAGGTCTTAGGTTTAAATCCTTCATATATGTTTAGTTGATTTTTGTGTGTGATGTAAGAAAGGAGTTCAGTCTCGTTCTTTTGCCTGTGGATATCCGATTTTCCACATCATTTATTGAAGAGACCATCCTTCCCCTGTTTTGTTTTCTTGGTACCTTGTTGAAGGTAAGTTGACCGTGTGTCTGGGGAATTGGGTTATTCCTGGCTTCTCTACTTGGCTCCATTGGTCTAGGTGTCTGTTTTTAGGCTAGTACCATACTGTTTTGATTACTACAGCTAAAGTAATAGCTTTCTTCACTGAAAGGAGGCTTAAAAGTATTATTCATGAACTGTAAAATTTTAGTTTACTAGGGTAGAATCCTTCAAAAATGGCATATGGGAAAGTATAAACTGATAGGTTTCTCACTAACAGAAATTCTGAGCCCAATTTAGGACCATGAACAGATTAATTTCTGTTTATACTAAACAAAGTGTTATGTAGAGGATCTCTTCAATCTAATACTGTGTCTTATGCTAAAATATAGCTTTAAAAAAAACTAGTTTAGAAACCATTTCAATTTATATATTTCCTGTACTTCTGTTCTTCCAAAAGATAAACACACACAAACACCTCGCAGTTTCTTTTGAAAGTCCTTCCATGAGAAAGGTGAGCAGGAAGAAACGGACGACAGCTACAAGCCTGTCACACTCTTGTTGGTTTAACAATCTGGGAACTGTTGGTCAGGCGCAGTGGCTTACACCTGTAATCCCAGCACTTTGGGAGGCTGAGGTGGGTGGATCATCTGAGGTCAGGAGCTCAATACCAGCCTGGCCAACATGGTGAAACCCTATCTCTACTGAAAATACAAAAATTAGCTGAGTATGGTGGTGCGCACCTGCAGTCCCAGCTACTTGGTAGGCTGAGGCAGGAGACTTGCTTGAACCCAGGAGGCGGAGGTTGCAGTGAGCTGAGATAGCACCCCTGCACTCCAGCCTGGGCAACAGAGTGAGACTTTGTCTCTGAAAAAAAAAAGGAATCTGGGAACTGTAAACCATGCCCTTCCAACAGAGGCAATTTTTGTTGGCTCTTTTGGTGCCTAATCACTTGTGTGTCTGCCGGGAAACATTCGATAGAGCAGCATGTGGGCGTGGTGTGTGCACCCTCCGTTCTGAGGAAGGCCTGCTCCCTCCTGCACTAACTCAGGGTGCTTTCGCCCACTTTAGACCAGTGTGAGGTATGGCTTTGTGTTCCAATAACGACACGCTCCAAACTGATCTGGCAGCCAGAACTGTTGGCCAGTGGTCAGCTTGTTTAAGTGATATAAGGAAACCAGTAAAACAGAATCCTGACGATTCATACAAAAATTAAAACAGGTCTTTTTTTTTTTTTTTTTTTTTTTTTTTTTTTTTTTTTTTTTTTTTGAGACGGAGTCTTGCTTTGTCACCCAGGCTAGAGTGCAGTGGCCGGATCTCAGCTCACTGCAAGCTCTGCCTCCCAGGTTCACGCCATTCTCCTGGCTCAGCCTCCCGCGTAGCTGGGACTACAGGCGCCTGCCACCTCGCCCGGCTAGTTTTTTGTATGTTTTAGTAGAGACGGCGTTTCACCATGTTAGCCAGGATGGTCTCGATCTCCTGACCTCGTGATCCACCCGTCTCGGCCTCCCAAAGTGCTGGGATTACAGGCTTGAGCCACCGCGCCCGGCCTAAAACAGGTCTTAAATCTAAAAAGTACGTATTACCACCTTGTGGCCATATACCCCTACACTATGGCAAAAATGGAAATCCTGCAGCAGCCAGAGGTGTGAGAGAAGGGAGATAGCCCTCCATCCCAGAATAGTAAACAAACGAGCTGCAGGGCCACGGAGCACTGAGGAGTGCTGTGCTCCTCAAACACGGCCCCACTGAGACATGCCTCCCTCAGCAGACTTTCCTGCAGATGGGCGTACTGACAGATGGATGTTCAGACACATAGACATTCAGAGAGACACACAGATATTCACACAAGTGCATCCTGAGATCGTGCCATTGCACTCCAGCCTGGGCGACAGAGTGAGACTCCGTCTCAAAAAAATAAAAAATAAACAGACAAGTGCGTTCCAACAGATGGACAGGCATTCTGTCAGACAGGCGTTCAGACACATGAATCAGAAATATGCATATTCAGACACTCAGATGATTAGACACATGGACAGATGTTCCATTCAGAGACAGATGTTCTAACTGATGGACAGAAGTTTAGACAGACAGACGTTCCAGCAGATTGGCATTGTGACACACAAGAAGTTCTAACAGAAGATGTTCATACAGATGTTTGGATGGACTGACATTTAGACAGATGGACAGAGGTTCATACAGATGGACATTCCAACAGATGGACGTTAAAACAGATGGACAGACATTCAAACTGTCAAATGAGCATTCTGACAGACAGGCGTTGTGACACACAGCTGGTCAGAGATGAACTTTCCAACTTACGGATATTCCAACAGATTCATGTTCGGAAAGATGCAAATGGGTGTTGCCAAAGAAGAGACTTTCAGACGGACAGATGTTCCTACAGATGGGTGTTTTCACACACAGAAATTCAGACACACAGATGATTGGCTAGATCTTCATACTGATGGACACATTGGCCAATAGATGCTTAAACAGATAGATATTTGGACAGATGGACATTCAGACAGGAGGTCGTTTGGGCAGGCCAACAGACATTTAGACAGATCGCTTTCAGACAGATGGGCAGACATTCAGACAGATGGACAGACATTCAGACAGATGGACATTTGGACAGACAGACCTTTGGACAGGTGGATTCACACACACAGACGTTGTGGCAGATGGGCATACCGACTGATGGACATTCAGACACGTGAACAGACATTCTGGCAGGTGGGTGTTTTGGCAGACAGGCATTCTGGGAAGACATTCAAATGGACAGATGGTGGATGGATGGACAGGAGGAAACATTCAGAGAGGTGGATGCTCAAACAGATGTTTGCTCAGTCACAAAGATGTTCAGACACACACATGTTCTCACAGGTGGATGTTCTGACAAACAAATTCAGACGTTATTGGAGGATGGAGGGGTGTTCAGAATGATGGGCATCAGACAGACAGAGTGTCAGAGGGCTGGACATTCAGATACATGGCCAGATGCACAGAGAGACAGATATTTGGACAGATGTCCCGATGCCCGGACAGACAGATGGCTGTTCAGACGGAACAACATTCAGACAAATGAACAGACAGACATTCAGACTGAAGGACTTGTGGACATAGGGACAGACATTCACAAAGATGGTTGTTCAGGCAGAGAGGCTGAGTATCTGATAGACAGACTGGATCCATCTGAAGGTCCGCAGGTGGACAGATATTCAGACTAACAGGTGTTTTGGGGGAAGGGTGTGCCAGTGTACAGCAGTTCTGACAGACGGACGTTCAAATGCTTGCTCCTGTAGACTGAGGTTCAGACAGATGATATGCATTCTGACAGACGGACATGGTGACAGGACAGTGAGGAAAATGGACATTTGGGCAGATAGGCCATTCCAGCAGATAGGCGTGTCTACAGAAGATATCCTGCGTGTCAGATGCTCGTACGTGGGAATGTCTGTCTGACAAGTCGACTTTCTGTATGTTCCAGTGTCTGTCTCTCTGTATGTCTATCTGTCTGCAACTCTGTCCATCCACCTAAACACCTGTCTGTCTGAACATCTGTCTGTCCGTCTGGGCATCCATGTGTCTGAATGTGCATGTGTTGGAATTTCTGTGTGTTGGAATTCCCATCTGTCATAGCATCCATCTGTCTGAATGTGTTTGTACGAGTACCCATCCACGTGTCTGACCATCCTTAAGTCTGAACATCTTCATGCTGGCACACCCATCTGTTGGAATATCAGTTTATGAAAATGTCTGTTCATCTCTCCAAACATTTGTCTATCTGAATGTATGTTCTTCTGTCCTAATGTCCCCCTGCCTGTCTTCATGAATGTCAGTGGGTCCAAGCATCTGTCTGTCTGAACGTCCATCTGTTCACTACAGAGTTTATAAAACTCTTGTGAAAGTGTCCCTGTAGGTTGTCACAGAATCAGGAGGACTTCAAGTGAAACAGGAGACTCGAGAGCAGGTTTGGATGTGGGAACAGGAAGAGAATTTGGGGTACTATTCACCTGGGAACCGAAGGTGGGATCATGACTAGCAATGCTGAGAAAATGCCCCGCACCCAACCCCAGAGCCTGGCATATCAAAGACCAACTCCCCCTCTTGTTTCATTTTTATGAGGCCAAGCCTATGCCTGACTCTCGGCTCCTCCAGTGGGCAGCCTGGCAAGGGAGGGAAGCTCTAGGGAGTCCGTGTCATCCTCCTGGTTCTGTGTGCACAGAGGGAAAATGCGGCTGGTGCCTAATTAATGTGATCTTCAGGACAGGTGATTTGAGGTTGTCAGATTAACACAAACTGAGACTGATGAATTTCAGGTGGAAAAGGATCTGCTCGGCAGAAGACTCGGGAAGGCACTGGATCCGGAATTCAGCCAGGACAGGGAGAGAGCTGGACCTGATTGGTGAATCACAGGGAAGCCTTTGATTTTGTTTGTTTGTTGTTTGTTTGTTTGTTTTTGAGACAGAGTCTCGCTCTGTCACCCAGGCTGGAGTGCAGTGGCACGATCTTGGCTTACTGCAACCTCCACCTCCCGGGTTCAAGCAATTCTCCCGCCTCAGCCTCCTGAGTAGCTGGGATTACAGGCGTGCACACCACGCCCGGCTAATTTTTGTATTTTTAGTAGAGATGGGGTTTCACCATGTTGGTCAGGATGATCTTGAACTCCTGACCTCGTGATCCACCTGCCTTGGCCTCCCAAAGTGCCAGGATTACAGGCGGGAGCCACCGCACCCATCTGCAGGCAGCCTTTGTGACGACGGTCACGGTGGAGATGATGATGGGTGTACAACGATGGTGGCCGCCAGCTGCTCGTGTTTAATACCTGCCAAAGCTTCTGCTGGGTCTTCCACATGCACCGTCACATACACTACTCGTGCTGATGTTATACGGTCAGTATTATGATCCCCAGTTCAGATAATAAAACTGAACTTTAGAACCAAAATGTCCCTTGTGTGAGTTCACTTGTACATTAAATGTCAAAATTGGAAATAAAAGCCATTTCCGACTACAGAATTCATCCATTCACCCCTTCATTATTTACATCATAATTATTACGTACTAGCAGGCCAGGCGTTGTGCTCAGTGCTAGGGAAAATACAGTGAGGGAAAAAAGGCATAATTCCTGCTTGCGTGGACTTTTTTCTCCTGGGGGCATGGAGGCAAACATGAATAAAATACCTATCTAGTCAAAACCTGGTGCTAAGGGTGAGAAAGAGAGTAGGATGGTGGGTGTTGAGGATTTGGCCCAGGGCACCTGATCAGGCCCTTTAGGAGGCTTCTGGGAAGAAGCCACATTGAAAATGGGGAGAGCGTGGGTTATGGGATGAAGGATGGGTTGGGGTGGAGCATTCCAGGCAGAGGGAAGGACACGCTGCTGTCTGAGCAACTGGAAGAAGACCCCGAGGCTGGGACAGAGAGGGAGAAGAGAAAAAGCATAGGGTGAGGCTGGACAGGCCGGTTCATTTTGGATCCTCTGGGCATCTTAGGGCCCGGGACCTTTCTTCTAACAGCAAAGGGTAGCCATTGGCTGGACTGGTGAGGTCCTTCATTTTTTAGAGCCCCAGCCTTCTTATCTGTGAATTGGGACACCTGAGGCCTCCTTCACAGGCTTCCCACGAGTATTTGGTAAGAGACTTAACCTAAAAGCTCAGCACACTGGCTGTATCAGATTGATTTCTGTAACTTTACATAGAGGCCGAGACGTTTAAAGAAGAGAAATCCAAAATAATCAAAGCATATTTCTGTAAATAAAGATAAAAAGAAATAGATGTCTTTGGTCTGAAGGGACGAGTTACAGGCAGACTAGGATTCAAGGGCACGAGCCCACAGAAGTGGGTTGTAGGCCCAGAGGAGGAAACAGGGAACAGCAGGCATTAGGAAGAGCTGAGCAGACACTCGGTGTAAGTTGGGCTGCTTTACCTACGGTCCAAACACTATTTCTTTTTCCTTTTTTTTTTTTTGAGACAGAGTCTCACTCTGTTGCTCAGGCTGGAGTGCAGTGGCACAATCTTGGCTCACTGCAACCTCCGCCTCCTGGGTGGGTGGAGAATTAAGCGAGTCTCCTGCCTCAGCCTCCCAAGTAGCTGGGATTACAGGCATCCGCCACTACACCCAGGTAATTTTTTTTTTTTTTTTTTGAGACAGAGTCTCGCTCTATCGCCCAGGCTGTAGTGCAGTGGTGGGATCTCAGCTCACTGCAAGCTCCGCCTCCCGGGTTTACGCTGCCTCAGCCTCCAGAATAGCTGGGACTACAGAGGTCCGCCTAATTTTTTGTATTTTTTTTAGTAGAGACGGGGTTTCACCGCATTAGCCAGGATGGTCTCCATCTCCTGACCTTGTGATCCGCCCGTCTCGGCCTCCCAAAGTGCTGGGATTACAGGCTTGAGCCACCGCGCCTGGCCGGTAATTTTTGTATTATTAATAGAGATGGAGTTTCCCCAAGTTGGCCAGGCTGGTCTCAAACTTCTGACCTCAGGTGATCTGCCTGCCTCGGCCCCCCACAGTGCTGGGATTACAGGTGTGAGCCCCTGTGCCCAGACTCCAGATACTATTTCTGAACTCGTCCCTGTTGTCCTTTCCAGGTTTGGGGAGATATGAGAAGTGTCCGGCACCGCAGGCCAAGGGATTGCCACCTCCCCACGGCCACCGCCTTCCTGGACTTAGAACCCTTGGGAAGATCTAGCCTGTGCAGCTCTGTCCTTCTCTCTCCTCATAGCCCTGGTTCAGAGGGTCTTCGTGAAGCATTGAGACACTCCCATTGTCAAAGCCCACAGCTGGTCTCTCAGCTATTAGATCGGTGCCATTGCTTTTAATGGCAAGACTGCAACGACTTGCACCAACCTAAATACATTCTCCTCACCTCATTCCCTTTGTGTCTTCTGCTCCCTGCTCTTCACTGACGGTCCTGTTACCTGAAACGGGTCCCAATCCAGACCCGAAGAGAGGGTTCTTAGATCTCACACAAGAAAGAATTTGAAGTGAATCCACACAGTAAAGTGAAAGCAAGGTTATTAAGAAAGTAAAGGAATTAGGCCAGGAGCGGTGGCTCATGCCTGGAATCCCAGCACTTTGGGAGGCCGAGGTGGGTGGATCACGAGGTCAGGAGATCGAGACCATCCTGGCTAACACGGTGAAACCTCGTCTCTACTAAAAATACAAAAAATTAGCCGGGCGTGGGGGCGGCGCCTGTAGTCCCAGCTACTCAGGAGGCTGAGGCAGGAGAATGGCGTGAACTCGGGAGGGGGAGCTTGCAGTGAGCCGAGATCGCGCCACTGCACTCCAGCCTGGGCGGCAGAGCGAGACTCTGTCTCAAAAAAAAAAGAAAGTAAAGGAATTAAAAGAATGGCTACTCTAACAGGCAGAGCAGCCCCAAGGGCTGTTGGTTGCCTATTTTTATGGTTATTTCTGGATTATATGCTAAACACGGGGTGCATTATTCGTGCCTCCCCTTTTTAGACGATCTAGGGTATAGGGTAACTTCCTGATGTTGCCATGGCATTATGACGCTGGTGGGAGTGTAGCAGCGAGGACGCCCAGAGGCCACTCGTATCGCCATCTTGGTTTTGGTGGGTTTTAGTGGCTTCTTTACTGCAGCCTGTTTTATCAACAAGGTCTTTCTGACCTGTATCTTGTGCCGACCTCCTATCTCATCCTGTGGCTTAGAACACCTAACCGTCTGGGAATGCAGCCCAGTAGGCCTCAGCCTTATTTTACCCAGCCCCTATTCAATATGGAGTTGCTCTGGCTCAGACACCTCTGACAGTCCTATCACAGCGACCTGCCTCTCCAGACCATCCACCCTTGGAATCCTATTCCCGGGAGCCGTTTCCACTATGCCAGAAGATGATCACGGTGGTTCTGGCCTGTAAAACCGTAAGGCCAGGGAGGAGCATCAGACAGCTCATAGCACCTAGAGCTTCTAACTCCTGCATTTTCACCTGCTCCCTGGTCCATGTGATGCTCTATGGGGGTGGCTAGTGAACTCTCCTCTCTTCCCAGATGCAGGTCCTTATCTGAGCCTGGACACGTCAGCCTGGAGTGCAGCGAGTGGCCAGTCACTGCCTCCCACTGTGTCCCGGGCTGCTTCCCAGTTGTGGTCAGCTTTTCTGTCACTTTTGCAGCTGGAAACCTCTCTGATACCTTCTATGAGGCCAGATTCCTCATGTTCTATATGCCCGTGGTCCCACAGTGTCCAGGCATCCTTTCTGCTCACCAACCTGTGCACCAGAGGCAAGGCCATGGGGGCCAGGGAGGTCTCTACATTGGCCTCCAGCCTGGGGTTGCTGGGATGCGTATTTGATCTCAAATGCTACACAACCCTGCTGAGACCAGACCAAAATTTGGTTATAGATAAGGAAGGTTTGAGGAACAGCATATTTTCGGGAGCTTTGACTATGCACAAATCGTGAGCATCTTGGAGAAAAAAGGAGCATTGCTATACTTGTACATCCTGTTTCTATTTAAGAGGTATCTATATTCTCTCAGGATGAGAGAATTCTCCTGTCATAACCATCCAGGGCACCCCAGTGCTCATGCGACTCACCTCAGAACAAAAACATTTGAGACTTGTTGGTGTGCCAAGTATCAGGCCATGGACAGTCTTATCATTTCTTTGCCTCGTTCTTTTGTGGGAGCTGCTTATTTCCCTCCGTATCTTTAAACAGCAGTCTGGTTGCCTGGAGTCCGGAAACACATTTCTCTAATTCCTTCTGCTTGTTGTCTCTAGAGCCCACTAGAGAATACACTGTTAATACCTGAGCCATGTATTCCTTTAGCGCTTCAATACTTTTCTTTTCTTTTTTTTTTCTTTTCTTTCTTTTTTTTTTTGAGACAGTCTTGCTCTGTTGCCCAGGCTGGAGTGCAGCGGTACAATCTCGGCTCACTGCGACCTCCGCCTCCTGAGTTCAAGCAATTATCCTGCCTCAACCTTTCAAGTAGCTGGGATTACAGGCGCACACCACCAGGCCCAGCTAATTTTTGTGTTTTTAGTAGAGATGAGGTTTCATCATGTTGGCCAGGCTAGTCTCAAACTCCTGACCTCATAATCTGCCTGCCTCAGCCTCCCAAAGTGCTGGGATTACAGGGGTGAGCCCCCGCACCCTGCTGAGCCTCAGTACTTTTCACTGTGCATTGAACTTCATAGACTCTTCTGCACCCCTTCACCTCCCGTCATCAGCCTGGAAACAGCACACTGTTAGGGTGACCAACCATCCCAGCCTGCATGGGACTGAGGGGTTTCCCAGGACACAGATCTTTCAGTGCTGAAGATGGAACTGTCCCAGGCAAACCAGGATGGCTGGTCACCCTGACAGTGATGTGGATTCAGGCCACGCTTTGAAGCTGGGCAGATGGTGGTGCCAACATACATGTTCTTTGATTTACTTTAGTCCATGCCCTTGGACATTTCACAAAACACTTCGGAACCTCGTTTTGTCTCATTTGCCAAATGTAGGTAACAATAGTCAACATGTAGCACTGTTCCGAAGATGAAATGGGCTCATGCGTGTCAAAATACGTCCCTTGATATTTGATGAGCGTTGATGATCTTTGCCTGGTGTCATCTAAATGGGCATGATGAGGTTGAAGTCTTAGGATGCAGACTGATAGTAGACAGAATTGAAAATATATTATCCCAATAACCATTTCTCCCATTTTTTTTTCTTGAGACAGTCTCATTCTGTCACCAAGGCAGCAGTGCAGTGGTGCAATCTTGGCTGACCACAGCCTTGACCTCCTGGGTTCAAGCGATCTTCCCACCACAGCCTCTGTAGTAGCTGGGACTACAGGCACACACCACTGCACCTGGCTAATTTTTGTATATTTTTGTAGAGACTGAGTCTCCCCATGTTGCCCAGACTGGCCTCAAACTTCTGGGCTCAAGGGATCTACCCACCTCACTTCCCAAAGTGCTGGGATTACAGACATGAGCCACCGCACCCGGCCTCATTCCTCGCATTTGTGAAATGCTTTATTCTTTACTGTGACCTCTGACCGCGTTAGCCTGTGCCTGCTCGTGTGGGAGTCACCCTCAGCTGATGGTGGCCGGTCAACAGGGAAAGAGGGGCCTGGATAGGACTGGAGGAGGCTGGAGATACGTGGGTCACTCAGATGCCACAGGGGTTAAGCTGAGGGGCTGAGAGGCCGAGGAGTTCAGCTTTGCTGGGAGTGGCCCAGGCGCCCCAGGCAGTCCTGACTGTACTTGAGCAGAAAGCTGAGCACAGGAGCCAGAAAGGCCCTGGCACCTAGAAGCCTCCCGCAGCTGCCACTCGAGTCCGCTGCTCCATTCAAGGTCCTCTTCTTGGCCCCGACCGGGTCCCCATGTTCTCTTTTCCTGTTGCAGTCACTGGGCAGTCCACTCATCCTCCCCAGCGTCTACCCCCATGCACTCTCCCCAGTCCTGACTTCGAGGTCCTCCACCATCGCTAACCCTTCTTCGTTTCTAAATTCAGAGATGACTTCTCAGCCCTTGCAGGTTTCAGGCTGATCCTACTGATCATTTTAGACAGCAGCTGAGTGACAGCCATGATCACTAACATGAGGAAGTTCAAGCACCTCCAGGGCTCCTTCCACGATGACTCCTGACCCCATAGAATGAGAGAGAGAAGCCCTCACTGGGCATCCCTCTTGACTGTCATCTCTACTCACCATCCATGTGACTCCACTGTAGGAACACACATAATGGCCTCACCTTCTGATATCCAGGCACAATATACAGAGAACAATATTAACAGTGATAGTCACTGTTTGCTTTTATTGAGGGACTGGAATATGCCAGACACTAGATAAAAACTTTCCAAGGCCGGGAGCGGTGGCTCACGCCTGTAATGCCAGCAATTTGGGAGGCTGAAGCAGACGGATCATGAGGTCAGGAGATCAAGACCATCCTGGCCAACATGGTGAACCCCTGTCTCTACTAAAATACAAAAATTAGCCAGACATGATGGCGTGTGCCTGTAACACCAGCTACTTGGGAGGCTGAGGCAGGGGAATCACTTGAACTCAGGAGGCGGAGGTTGCAGTGAGCCGAAATCGTGCCACTGCACTCCAACTTGGTGACACAGCAAGACTCCATTAAAAAAAAAAAAAAAAAAACTTCACAAGACACCAGCTAGGAGGAGGGACCCATGGCTGAACTCACATCTGGGCTACATATCACTTGAAAGCCAAAACTCAAGAGACAAAAGCTCCCATCAGAGAAAGTTAGCACAATTGGTAAGTGGGCGATCCAGGAGGAGGCAGTGACATGTGTTCAAAGACCCCCTCTTGGAGTTGTGTCTCTAGATCAGTGGTTTTTAAGGGAAGTTAGGGGAAGCACAAATGATGATCAAAGCATTCTTTGCAACAGCAGCTACATGCGCAGCCCCAGGCAGGCAGTTCATCACTGCTGTCTAAGTGAGCGTATCGTGACCTTTTGCAGGTGCAGCCAGACTCTTCTTATCTGGTGGTCGAAAACTGCCAGGCAGCCTGCTCCCAGGATTGTTAGCGCATTTCTCTCTCATCTATGCCCAAGGTCCTGTTTTCTTGAGGCTGTTTTTAGTTAATAAGTCTACCAGTTTCAGCAAAGCCGTAATTACACTCAAGCAGGAAAAATTCTTCTTTAACATGGAATTAGTGCTGACACAGGCCCACTGCCTGAATGAGGAAAGCTGGGCCTCAGGGGACAAAGTGCCATGTTCCAGGTCCCACTGGGACCAAGGAGCTGCAGACACAGTGACACTCATGCCACGAGGACCTGCCACGTGGGGATGTGGCCACGAGGACCTGCCACGTGGGGATGTGGCCACATACATCACAGGAGGCTAAAGGCAGTGAGCAATTCAAGCCCCGGAAAGAAAGCTGGCACATGCCAGCAACGCAGAGACTTGCAGCAGCTCAGGCACAGGTTAGGAAACTCCAGATGGACTTGCAGGTGCTGGTTTGAGGAGGGAGTTAGAATTCACCCTGCGTGAATGTCCCCCATTGCCAGAGAGGAAGCTGGTGGAAGGAGCTGCAGGGACAGTGATGAGCTGCACTGCCACATTCAACCTGCTTTGGGAAGAGGGAGAGACAGTGACAATTGCTCCGACAGGCTGCCCAACCACTCTGCCTGTCTCCCACCAGTTCTCCCACTGCAGTCAGAGCGATCTTTCAAAAAATCAGCCTTCAAAAGGAAGGAAATTCTGATGCATGCTACAACATGGAGGAACCTTGAGGACATGATGCCAAGTGAAGTAAACCAGTCACAAAAGGACAAATACTGTGTGATTCCACTTACATGAGATGCCTAGAGCATTCTAACTTAGAACATTCTATAGAAAGTAGAATGGTAGTTGCCAGGGGCTGGGGGTAGGGGTAGCAGGGAGTTGTTTAATAAGTACGGAGTTGCAGTTTTGCAAGAAGAAAATGTTCTGGAGATGGATGGTGCTGATGGTTGTGCAACAGTGTGAATATATTTACGGCTGCACTGCCTGTACACTGAGAAATGGTGAAGATGATAAAGCTTGTATTCTGCATTTTTTACCACAATACAAACGAATAGTAATCATAATAAAATATCACATGCCTAATCCCTCCAGAGGCTCCTTCTCATGCCTAGGAAATCTAAAACTTCTTGCCATATGTGTTTGTTTCCAAGAGCTGCTGTCACCAAGTTCCACAAACCGTGTGGCTTAAACAACAGCTATGTATTGTCTCATGGTTCTGGAGGCTGGAAGTCCAAGATCAAGGGGATGGCAGGGCCGGTTCCTTCTGAGGCTGAGAGAGGGGATCTGCTCCACACCTCCCGCCTGGCTTCTGGTGGTTTGCTGACAAGCGTTGGCATTCCTCAGCTTCTAGAGGCATCACCCTGATGTCCACCCTCATCTTCACGTGGTATTCTCCCTGTCTCCAAATGTCCCCTTTTTCTGAGGACACGAGTCATAGTGGATGAGGGGCCAACCCTCATGACCTCATTTTTGTTTGTTTGTTTTGTAATAGTCTTCTTTTCATCTTATTACCCCTGTAAAGATCGTTATCTCCAAATAAGATCCCATTCTGAGGTATTGAGGGTTAGGACTCTGACATACGGATTTTGGGAAGATACAGTTCAACACATAACACCGTGGCTCCGCAAAATGTGAACCCTGACAGCCCGTGGCCTCGTTTCTTAGCGTTCTCCCCGCCACTGCAGGACAGCCACACTTACCTCCTTGCTCATCCCCCAATGCACCAAGCACTGCCGTCTTCCGGCCTTTGGGAATGTCACTCCTGCAGCAACAGGCGTGCCCTTGTCTCACAGAGTCCACAGCAACGGAAGAAACGTGTCGAGCATCATCCCCACATGAGAACGCTTCTTCCCTCTCACCTCTGCTCTCAACTGGGCTGTTCCTGGGGAGCTTCACAAAGGGTAGGGATTTGTCAAATCCTAATTCCACCAGTTCATTCACTTGTTAAACAGTTTCCTCTTTTTCATTCACTGATTCACTCCTCCAACAAACATTTGCTGACTATCTACTTTATTCCACGCAGCCTGCAGGTGCCTGGGACTCACTGGTGATTGACACAAATGTCTCTTCTTCTTCTAGCTTATATCCTAGCGAGAGAGACCCAACACAGACAGTGCAAATAAATCGTGAACAAAATGCGTGATGCCAAAAGGTGATAAGGGCTTAAATAGAGAAGAGGAGGAGTGACAAACGGGGTCTATGAATATGACGGGCAGGCTCAGTGACAGCAGGAAAATGGGTGGTCAGAGAAGGTCTGTGGAAAGACAAGAGCTGAGCAATAACTGAAGACACGGAGCGAGCCACAGAGCCAGCCATGACACTGTCCGGAGGACACACATTCCAGGTTGAAGGAATTGTTAGAGCAAAGGCTTTGGTGAGGAACTTTCCCTGGTGTGTTGGAGCTGCAGCCCGCGGGGTTAAAGTGGACAAAGGGGAGAGTGGTCGAGGAGCAATTCAAAGGCAACTGGGAGCAAATTCACGTTAGGGCTTTAGTTTCCGCTTGATTTAGAGGACAGACTGTAGAGCTCTGAGCATGTCACAGAGTAGACTAAGGGACAAAGGTAGACACAGGAAAACCTACTAGGAGACTGTTACAGAGTGCCAGGGAGAAATGACGTGGGTTAAACCAGATGCGGAGCAGTGGATGTGGTGAGAAGAGAAGTATCTGGAAGGTCCTGCCGTCATTGTTTCACAGACTGGATGCTTGTGGGAATATCAGAGGGCACGAGTGTTCGCAGCCTGAGCAACTGAAAAGGCAGATTTGCCTTCAGCTGGGACAGGAAAGGCTGTGGCCAAGAAAAGTAGGTCTGCAGGGGAAGACCCTCGGTTCTGCTCTGGACTGGACTGAGACAGACGTCTAGACGTCAAAGTAGAGGAGTCACAGGAATTTCTTTTTTTTCAACGCCATAGTGGAGGTCACAGCAAGAATTTCTGAGCTGAGTTGACGGAGACTTAACATAATGGTCAGCAGTAAGAACAAGAACAATGACAGCAATAATAGCAATAACAATAGCCCCAGTCTGCTGTCTTGAGTGGACAGACCACAGAGCTCGCATGATGACATGTTCCACCATCTCCAGTGTACACAGGAGCACTCTGAGGCACAAGGGGAGGGAAGAGCTGGCTCTAGCTCACCCAAAAAGCTAGGGCAGACTTGGGGCTAGAGTCCAGTTCTTCTGATTCCATATCCATCTCCTGCTTTTTTCTGACACGTAAGATGTTCTTTGATCCAACAGAACAGCCCCCCTTTCCCTGAACAGATGCTGTATCTTCCCACTCTGCCAGGAATATCTGCCTCGCATCCTGACTTCCTTCTGACGAAGCCCATTTCAAATGCTGCCTCCTCTTCATGTGGGCATCGTCCACCTCTCTCCTCTCTCCTCTGACTGCTCCAGCCACTCCCTTGCTCAGCCTCCGTCTCAGATTCCCTGATGCTCCCTGGAGGCAGGGCACGCATCTGACTCACACCCAGACCCCAAAGTTCCTCTCCTTGTGAACTCACAGCGGGAGCCACTCGGTGTGATTGAATGGATAAGGGAAGGGGTGAATGCATTCCACACTCAGTAACCATGTTCGTGACACCCTAGAAGATGCAGGACATGTTTATTCATTTATTCGTTTGCAGACATTCTTAGCCATTGGCATCACTAACTTCTTAAAAATGTGATAAAAGCTGTGAAATCTTTTGCCAGAAAACTACACATATATACACACAATTTGCAGACAGATTCAAGGGGGTTATGAATTTCAACCCACCTGTATTCCTTAGACTTCAGGTTAAGCATCTCTACCGCTGCATGCCACAGAGCTGGGGACCCAGGCCGGGCTAAAGCATAGCCCCGTCTACCTTCTGGGACACCCACTGAGTTGGAGTTCAGTCTGTCTTAGATAAAAATATTCGCAATCACTACACAGCTTCTTCCCACATTTTCTCCCACAGGGCATGTGGAGAGGAGTCTGGCTCAAGTGATCTCTGGGCAGTGAAGATGAATCTGTTGTCATGAACAATGGTTTCTGTCTCGTTTGGAGTTCAGGGATTTGTGGACCTTCAGAGGCAGGTGTGTTTAGGAGCTGTTGGAATTTTAGCATGATGCCTAGACTGTGGTTGTGGCTGGTGCCTGCCCTTCCATCGTGGATTGGCTGCATTTCAGAAGTGTGTGGACTGGTAAATGACAAAAAAGTAAAAACCCTGTTACTGATAAATTAGAATGGGTTTTCCACTGGTTCATATAGTAACTTGTTGCTATGGCAAAAGAAAAATTAGTGCTTTCATAGGAGAAAGGAAATGTGTCATTCTCAGAGCTAAGCAGAAATTCATTCTTCTCAGAAAAGCAGAGGGAAATTTCTCACTGTCTCTTGGTGCTTAGGTAAGAAAGGCCTGTGAAGGGCAGGGTCTCCGAGAACAAAATGAGAGAGTGGAGCGCCCTAGAAGGAACGGGGAATTGACGCTGTTGATCACAAAAATACCTTTTCCCTGGAAGCATTTGTTATCTAGCGTCAGCTACAGGCTGAGAATCTAAGCCTGGCCTGGGAAGAAGGCCACTGTAAGGAGACAGACACCTGGCCCAGCTTTGGATGTTGCAACGTGATCCCCCTGTAGGGAGATCTGCAGAATTCCGAAGCTGCATGAGTGGAAAGACAAAGAGCTAAACCACAATTCTCTCTGAGGCCAAGCAAAAATTCACATATTCCCTGAGCCCCAGAAGACAAAAATACACTGGGCTCAGGAGGGCCAAATCTAAAGAACAGGATGAAGCAGACACTGACTGAATCTTGCCGGAACTGCAACAAAGGTTTGACTCAGCCCAGTCTGTTGTTTAACTCAGATGATCGGATCTCACCCAGTCTACCTTCTGGAAGACAGACAGACTCTCTCTGGTGGAAGATGAAGACATCTGGGGTTAGTACAGTTTTTCATGCACAATGCCCAGTGCACTAGTGAATATTATGGGAATGCAAAGAGACAGAACCCGTGAATAAAGACTAGAAGAATAAAAGCAGACTTAGGAGCAGACACACAGGTCATAGAGAGACTTTAAAATAATCATAGGTTTAGAAGAATAGAAGAAAAGAATGACAAAATAGATGGAAAGGCAGTAAATTTCAACAGAGAATTAGAATTTATATATATGACTCATATATACATATATGAGGCAAATGGACATTTTTTTTTTTTGAGATGGAGTCTCGCTCTGTCGACCCAGCTGGAGTGCAGTGGCCGGATCTCAGTTCACTGCAAGCTCCGCCTCCCAGGTTTACGCCATTCTCCCGCCTCAGCCTCCCGAGTAGCTGGGACTACAGGCGCCTGCCACCTCGCCCAGCTAGTTTTTTGTATTTTTTAGTAGAGATAGGGTTTCACTGTGTTAGCCAGGATGGTCTCGATCTCCTGACCTCGTGATCCACCCGTCTCAGCCTCCCAAAGTGCTGGGATTACAGGCTTGAGCCACCGCACCCCGCCTGCAAACGGACATTTTTAAAGCTAAAAACACAATTTGTATAACTAAGAACTTAATGGAAATAGAACAGGGTATGGCGGAGATTGAAAACAGAAGAATATGGGACAACAAACAAGAAAATAAAATGATAGAAAGTGTCCAAACTGATGCACGAAAAGAAAAAAATTAAAATGAAGAGGAGAGTGTAAGATAACTGTGGGACACAATCGAAAGGTTCCATATAAATGTTATCAGAACTCCAGAAAACAAGGAGGACGGGGGAAAAGGTGGTAGCAGTAACTAGAGTAATAGGAAGGGAAATACCCAGTGCTCACCCACTCTAGCCTTCCTGTCTCACCAAAAGGGAAAAATGAAACAAAACAGAGAAGTGTGGTGAAGGTCACAACCCATGGGCCACAGGCCCATTAGAAGGCTGAGGCCCAATCATAAGACTGTGGAAGGCTTCCCTACCCCAAGAGTTTACCATCACATCAGTAGGGCTCAGCAGGGGACAACTAAAAACACTGTGTGTCTCAGACATTATGTAGGAAGAGGTCTCTAGAAAATCCCAAAGACAACAGGGGAGGCAAAACAAGGACATCAGAAGGAACGTTAGCCTTTGATGCCTGCAGGACAGTAAATGCAACCTAGGCCCTAGCCAGACAAACACAAAACCTCACACCAAAGGCCCACGTACCTCGGTTCCTTTAACCCAGGACATAATGTCTGGCTGTTAACAAAAAACTACAGAGAATACTAAAAGACGAAAGCACAGTTTTAAGAGACAGAGCAAGCATCAGACCAGACTCAGATATGGCAGAGATGTTGGAGTCATTAGATTGTCAGTTTAAAACTATAATTGGCCAGGCGCGGTGGCTCACACCTATAATCCCAGCATTTTGGGAGGCCGACGCGGGTTGATCACCTGAGGTCAGGAGTTCAAGATCAGCCTGGCCAACATGGCGAAACCCTGTCTCTACTAAAAAATACAAAGAGTTAGCCAGGCGTGGTGGTGGACGCCTGTAATCCCAGTGACTCAGGAGGCTGAGGCAGGAGAATCGCTTGAACCCAGGAAGCAGAGCTTGCAGTGAGCCGAGATTGCACCACCGCACTCCAGCCTGGGCCACAGAGGCAGACTCCATCTCAAAAAAACAAAAAAACTAAAAACAAACCTATAATATGCCAACAGCTCTAGTGGAAAAAGCAGACAAGATGCAAGAACGCATATGTGTTGGGGTGATCAGACTCAACACCAGGTCGTGGGGGCGACGAAGTCTAGCAGAGTCAAAGGATTGAGAAAAAGACAGTTGGAGAGAGAGAAGTGGGACCAGGGGGCCATCGCGAGTGTATGGAGGCTGCAAAGGCCCTGAGCTCTGGGAGCCCACGCTATTTATTGGTAATTCAACAAGGAAACAGGTGGTGAGAATGTGGAGGTCGAAAGGGCATGTTGCATTAAGCACATGATTTACAGCTGGGATGGTTGAGCATTTGCTCTGCTACTTGAGATAATGGAGAGCAGGCTCTTTTAATTCAAGATACAATCCATCCTGGGAGAGCAAGGAGCAAGGAGCCAGCAAGTCTAGACTCATTCCAGAGCCACGAGCCCTGGACTCTATCCAAGCCATGAGAGATTTTATGCCCTGGGCTTAGAGTATGGTGCGGCAGGGCAGCCTTCCACCCTTTAGCACAGAGCTTGGTGTTCCAAAGGCCATGAGGGGTTTTAGACCCTGGACCCTGGACATGTTCCAAGACTCTTACATTATGTCAGACATGCAAGCCCTGCCTGAGCTTCTCTCAACACTCAGCTTTTTCCCAACACACATGTAATATAAGCAGAGAGATGGAAACTTCAAGAAAGAATCAAAAGGAAATGCTAGAAATTTTAAAAACTCACTATAATTGAAATGGAGAATGCCTTTGATGGGCTTATCAAAAGATTAGACATGACTGAGAAAAGAATCAGTGCGCTTGGAGAAATGTGAAGAGGAAGAAGGAATGGAAAAGATAGCGCCTATCTAAGAACTGTGGGACAACAAGAAAACATGTAAATAATGGACATACAAGAAGGGGAAGAGAGAAAGGAATTTTAAAGATTCTTTTCTAACCAAAGCATTTATGGCTGTAAATTCCCCTCCAAGCTCTGTCTTAGCTTCATTCTACAAAATGCTTCTAATTTTCTGTGTGATTTTTTTCTTTGACTCATGTAATATTTTGAAGAATATTCTTTAATTTTCAAATATTTGGGGTTTTCCTAGATACCACCTTGTTTTTATTTTAATTGAATACTGTCTAGTCAGAGGCATATTCTGTAGGATTTCAATCTTTTGAAATCTGTCAAGGCTGGGCACCTTGGCTCACACCTGTAATCCCAGCACTTTGGGATGCCAAATCGGGCAGATTGCCTGAGGCCAGGAGTTCGAGACCAGCCTGGCCAACATGGTAAAACTCTGTCTGTAATAACAATACAGGCCAGGCACGGTGGCTCAAGCCTGTAATCCCAGCACTTTGGGAGGCCGAGACGGACGGATCACGAGGTCAGGAGATCAAGACCATCCTGGCTAACACAGTGAAACCCTGTCTCTACTAAAAATACAAAAACTTAGCCGGGCGAGGTGGCAGGCGCCTGTAGTCCCAGCTACTCGGAGGCTGAGGCAGGAGAATGGCGTGAACCCGGGGTGCGGAGCTTGCAGTGAGCTGAGATCCGGCCACTGCACTCCAGCCTGGGTGACAGAGCGAGACTCCGTCCGTCTCAAAAAAAAAAAAAAACAATACAAAAAATTAGCCAGGCGTGATGGTGGGTGCCTGTAATCCCAGCTACTTCGGAGGCTGAGGCAGGAGAATCGCTTGAACCCGGGAGTCGGAGGTTGTGGTGAGCCGAGATGTCTTCTCCTCTTATAAGGAGTCATATTGAATTAAGAGCCCGCCCTACTCCAGTATGATCCTGTCTTAATTTAATGACACGATTTCCAAATAAGTTCACATTCTGAGGTACTGGGGTGGCAGGGCAGTCGGAGGCGGGGGTGCGGGTAGGGACACACTTCAACTCATAACACTTGCTAAACTCATTTAAAGTTCTGCTTTTGGGTGGGTTCCTTAGGATTTCTGTATACATGATCATGTTGTCTGTAAATAAAGGTAGTTTTACTTCTTCCTTTTCTTTGTAAATCTTTTTATTTTTTTTTTTTTTTTTTTTTGAGACGGAGTCTCGCTCTGTCTCCCGGGCTGGAGTTGCAGTGGCCGGATCTCAGCTCACTGCAAGCTCCGCCTCCCGGGTTCACGCCATTCTCCTGCCTCAGCCTCCCGAGTAGCTGGGACTACAGGCGCCGCCACCGCCACCTCGCCCGGCTAGTTTTTTTTTTTTTGTATTTTTTAGTAGAGACGGGGTTTCACCATGTTCACCAGGTTGGTCTCGATCTCCTGACCTCGTGATCCACCCGTCTCGGCCTCCCAAAGTGCTGGGATTACAGGCTTGAGCCACCGCGCCCGGCCTTGTAAATCTTTTTATCTTTTTTTCTCACTTGATTCCACTGGCTAGAAGCTTTAGTACAATGTTGCATAAAAGTGGTAAGAACAGATACTTTTCCTTAAGAGGAAAGAATTGTCTTTCATCATTCAGTATGATATTAGCTGTCGGTTTTTGGGTATATGTCCCCTTTTAAGTTAAAGAAGTTCTCTTCTTTTTTTTTTTTATTTATTTATTTATTTATTTTTTTGAGACAGAATCTCGCTCTGTTGCCCAGGCTGGAGTGCAGTGGTGTGATCTCAGCTCACTGCAAGCTCCACCTCCTGGGTTCACGCCATTCTCCTGCATCAGCCTCCCGAGTAGCTGGGACTACAGGCACGCACCACCACACCCAGCTAATTTTTGTATTTCTAGTAGAGACAGGGTTCACCATGTTAGCCAGGCTGGTCTCGATCTTCTGACTTCACGATCCACCTGCCTCGGCCTCCCAAAGTGCTGGGGTTACAGGCGTGAGCCACCGCACCCAGCCTGGCTGCACCATTTTACGTTCCCACAGGGTATGTATGAGAGATCCAACTTTTCCACATCCTCGCCAGCATTTTGTGTTTTATTTTTGAATTTTAGTGTATTGTGATAGGTGTGTAGTAATATCTCATTGTGGTTTTCATTTGCATTTCCCAAATGCCCAATGATATTCAACATATTTTAATGTGCTTATTCTCTATCTGTACTTAATTTTTTAATTCTTTTGCTTCTTTGAAAGGCCCCTGTTACAGCAAACTAAATACAGCCTGAGCGGGACTCCATACTTCTATATTTGAGTCCTGGTGGACAAGCTGTAGCCTAGCTTAACAGGCAGCCAAGATTGCAAACCTCACTTGGGAGTATGCTCCTGTAACAGTAGCTGGGTCTTGATCAAGGGTCTTGGTCAATCCCAGAGGTCATACTTCAAATACTCATAGATTGCTAAGTGTTCAAATAAGGCAAACGTCAACCTGTAACCAATCCCGTTGTTTCTGTACCTCACTGCCGATTTCTGTACGTCACTTCTCTTTTTTTTTTTTGTCTGTAAATTTGTTCTGACCACGAGGCACCCCTGGAGTCTCTCTGAATCTGCTGTGATTCTGGGGGCTGCCTGATTCACAAATCGTTCATTGCTCAATCAAACTTCTTTAAACGAATTTGGCTGAAGCTTTTCTTTTAACACCCCATACTTACCCATCCCTGGGGCCTTCCCTCACTTGCCCTGAACTAGCATGACTTTGTGTGTACCCATCTTTCCAGACCCCCAGGGGTAAGTTGGATCTGAAACGTCCCTCCTTGGCTGTCTCGTCCACTGGCTATCCCTGTTGAATTCCTGGTTGGCCTGCCATTTTGATGCTTGTCCCAACCAATATCTTGACCTCAGGATAGCTGGAACATTGGTTTTATGTGACTGTCTGCCATTAAGATCCCTATTGTTTTTTACAACATCCTTGGGCATTGAATTTTCCATGCTCTGCTACACACAGGCCTATCTGGACAGACAGGAGGCTCCTGTTCCTGAAGACCTGGCCTGCTCGGCTGGAGACAACGTCCATAGCACAGGGGAAGGGGAGTAGCGATTGGAGAACTCTGAGATGCTCTATCTTCTGACCAAGCTTCAGTGGATTTTTTTGAGTAAATGATTCTCAATTTGTTGTTTGCCTTTGGTACGTTTTCAGCATTTAAATAGCTGTTTTTGTCAATTTTATCTAGTTATATTGTTGCTTTTTGTGGAGACAATTGGCAGAGCTCCTCACTCAGCCATTTCACAAGTTCCTCTTGATCTTCTCCATTTTCATCATGTGTTTTGAGGCTCTGTTATTAGATGGATACATATTTATGACTGATACGTCTTCCTAGTCAATTGATCCTTTTATAATTATAAAATATTCATCTTTAACAATAAATTTTGTTTTAAAGTCGCTTTTTTTCTGACACGGTCTTGCTCTGTCTTACCCAGGCTGGAGTGCAGTGCTGTGATCTCTGCTCACTGCAACCTCCGCCTCCCGGGTTCAAGCAATTCTCCTGCCTCAGCTTCCTGAATAGCTGTGATTATAGGCAGGCGTCAGCACGCCCAGCTAATTTTTGTATTTTTAGTAGAGATGGTGTTTTGCCATATTGGCCAGGCTGGTCTCGAACTCCTGACCTCAGGTGATCCACCTACCTCAGCCTCCCAAAGTGTTGGGATGACAGGCATGAGCCACTGTGCCCAGCCCTTAATGTCACTTTTATTTGATATTAGTATTAGGTATATTATGTTTATGTTTTGTTTTTTGAAACAGGATCTTACTCTGTCAGTTGGAGTGCAGTGGCACCATCTCAGCTCACTGCAGCTTCAACCTCCCATGCTCAAGTGATCCTCCCACTTCAGCCTCCCGAGTAGCTGGGATTATAGGCACCACCACCATGCCCAGCTAATTTTGGTATTTTTTTGTAGAGACAGGGTTTCACCACGTTGCCCAGGCTGAAGTGCCATGACTATTTACAGGTGTGGTTACTGCACACTACAACCTCAAACTCCTCGGCTCAAGCAATCTCCCCACCTCAGCATCCTGAGTAGCTAGGACCACAGGCATGCACCACCATGCCCAGCCAATGTTTTAAAATTTTTTGAAGAGATGGGGTCTTACTTTGTTGCCCAGGTGGGTCTTAAACTCTTGGGCTCAAGCAGTCCTCCCATTTCAACTTCCTAAAGTGCTGAGGCTATAGGCTGAGTCACCACACCTGCCTATATGCTATGTTTATATGGTTTATAGATTTCCTTCCATTTACTTTCAAATATCTACACTTATGTTGAAAGTAGATTTCTTACAGCCAGCCAATGGTTGAGTCTTTCCTTTTTCACTCATTACTGCAATCTGTGCCTATTGATTAGAATGTTTAGTATAATTGTTGACATTATGCCACCTTCCCATCATAGAGACCCTACAGTGGTATAGATCCATTTACCACCATCCTTTATAACATAGTTATTATAAGTAGTACAGTCAGCTGGGTGTGGTGGCTCATGCTTGTCATCCCAGCACTTTGGGAGACTGAGGTGGGTGGGTCACCTGAGGTCAAGAGTTCGAGACCACCAGCCTGGCCAACATGGTGAAACCCCGTCTCTACTAAAAATACAAAAAATTGGCCGGGCATGGTGGTGCATGCCTGTGGTCCCAGCTAAACAGGAGGCTGAGTCAGGAGAATTGCTTGAATTGGGGAGGCAGAGGTTGCAGTGAGCCGAGATCACACCACTGTACTCCAGCCTGGGCAACATAGCAAGACTCCATCTCAAAAAAAAAAAAAGGTTCAAGATGGCTGAATAGGAACAGCTCTAGGCTACAGCTCCCAGCGTGAGCAACACAGAAGACAGGTGATTTCTGCATTTCCAACTGAGGTACAGGGTTCATCTCACTGGGGTGTGTCAGTCAGTGGGTACAGGACAGTGGGTGCAGCCCACTGAGTGTGAGCCAAAGCAGGGCGAGGCATCGCCTCACTGGGGAAGCACAAGGGGGAAGGGAATTCCCTTTCTTAGCCAAGGGAAACCGTGACACACAGCACCTGGAAAATCGGGTCACTCTCACCCTAATACTGAGCTTTTCCAAGGGTCTTAGCGAACGGCACACCAGGAGATTGTATCCTGCGCCTGACTCGGAGGGTCCCATGCCCACGGGGCCTCCCTCATTGCTAGCACAGCAGTCTGAGATCTAACTGCAAGGTGGCAGAGAGGCTGGGAGAGGGGCGCCCACCATTGCTGAGGCTTAAGTAGGTAAACAAAGTGGCCAGGAAGCTTGAACTGGGTGAAACAAACCGCAGCTCAAGGGGGCCTGCCTGCCTCCGTAGACTCCACCTCTGGGGACAGGGAATAGCAACAAAAGGCAGCAGAAACCTCTGCAGATTTAAGTGTCCCTGTCTGACGGCTTTGAAGAGAGTAGTGGTTCTCCCAGCATGGAGTTTGAGATCTGAGAACAGACTGCCTCCTCAACTGGATCCCTGACCTCCGAGTAGCCTAACCAGGAGGCACCTCCCAGTAGGGGCAGACTGACACCTCACATGACCAGGCACCCCTCTGAGATGAAGCTTCCAGAGGAACAATCAGGCAGCAACATTTGCTGTTCAGCAATATTCACTCTTCTGCAGCCTCTGCTGCTGATACCCAAGCAAACAGGGTCCAGAGTGGACCTCGAGCAAACTCCAACAGACCTGTAGCTGAGGGTCCTGACTGTTAGAAGGAAAACTAACAAACAGAAAGGACATCCACATCAAAACTCCATCTATACATCACCATCATCAAAGACCAAAGGTAGATAAAACCACAAAGATGGGGAAAAAACAGAGCAGAAAAGCTGAAAATTCTAAAAATCAGAGTGCCTCTCCTCCTCCAAAGGAACGCAGCTCCTTGCCAGCAACGGAACAAAGCTGGATGAAGAATGACTTTGACGAGTTGAGAGAAGAAGGCTTCAGATGATCAAACTTCTCCGAGCTAAAGAAGGAAGTTCAAACCCATAGCAAAGAAGCTAAAAACCTTGAAAAAAGATTAGACAAATGGCTAACTAGAATAGCCAATGTAGAGAAGTCCTTAAATGACCTGATAGAGATGAAAACCATGACATGAGAACTACGTGACAAATGCACAAGCTTCAGTAACCGACTCAATCAACTGGAAGAAAGGGTATCAGTGTTGAAGATCAAATGAATGAAATGAAGTGAGAAGAGAAGTTTAGAGAAAAAAGAGTGAAAAGAAATGAAGAAAGCCTCCAAGAAATATGGGACTATGTGAAAAGACCAAATCTATGTCTGATTGGTGTACTTGAAAGTGACGGGAGAATGGAACCAAGTTGGAAAACACTCTACAGGATAACATCCAGAACTTCCCCAACCTAGCAAGGGAGGCCAACATTCAAATTCAGGAAATACAGAGAATGCCACAAAGATACTCCTCAAGAAGAGCAACTCCAAGACACATAATTGTCAGATTCACCAAAGTTGAAATGAAGGAAAAAATATTAAGGGCAGCCAGAGAGAAAGGTCGGGTTACCCACAAAGAGAAGCCCATCAGACTAACAGCGGATCTCTCAGCAGAAACTCCACAAGCCAGAAGAGAGTAGGGGCCAATATTCAACATTCTTAAAGAAAAGAATTTTCAACCCAGAATTTCATATCCAGCCAAACTAAGTTTCATAAGTGAAGGAGAAATAAAATCCTTTACAGACAAGCAAATGCTGAGAGATTTTGTCACCACCAGGCCTGCCCTACAAGAGTTCCTGAAGGAAGTACTAAACATGGAAAAGAACAACCAGTACCAGCCACTGCAAAAACATGCCAAAATGTAAAGATCACTGATGCTAGGAAGAAACTGCATCAACTAACAAGCAAAATAACCAGCTAACATCATAATGACAGGATCAAATTCACACATAACAATATTAACCTTAAATGTAAATGGGCTAAATGCTCCAGTTAAAAGACACAGACTGGCAAATTGGATAAAGAGTCAAGACCCATTAGTGTGCTGTATTCAGGAGACCCATCTCACGTGCAGTGACACACATAGGCTCAAAATAAAGGGATGGAGGAAGATCTACCAAGCAAATGGAAAACAAAAAAAGGCAGGGGTTGCAATCCTAGTCTCTGATAAAACAGACTTTAAATCAACAAAGATCAAAAGAGACAAAGAAGGTCATTACATAATGGTAAAGGGATCAATTCAACAAGAAGAGCTAACTATCCTAAATATACATGCACCCAATACAGGAGCACCCAGATTCATAAAGCAAGTCCTTAGAGACTTACAAAGAGACTTAGACTCCCACACAATAATAATGGGAGACTTTAACACCCCATTGTCAACATCAGACAGATCAATGAGACAGAAAATTAACAAGGATATCCAGGAATTGAACTCAGCTCTGCACCAAGCAGACCTAATAGACATCTACAGAACTCTCCAACCCAAATCAACAGAATATACATTCTTCTCAGCACCACATCACACTTATTCCAAAATTGACCACATAGTTGGAAGTAAAGCACTCCTCAGCAAATGTAAAAGGACAGAAATTATAACAAACTGTCTCTCAGATCACAATGCAATCAAACTAGAACTCAGGATTAAGAAACTCATTCAAAACCACTCAAATACATGGAAACTGAACAACCTGCTCCTGAATGACTACTGGCTACATAACGAAATGAAGGCAGAAAAAAAGATGTTCTTTGAAACCAATGAAAACAAAGATACAACATACCAGAATCTCTGGGACACATTTAAAGCAGTGTGTAGAGGGAAATTTATAGCACTAAATGCCCACAAGAGAAAGCAGGAAAGATCTAAAATGGACACCCTAACATCACAATTAAAATAACCAGAGAAGCAAGAACAAACACATTCAAAAGCTAGCAGAAGGCAAGAAATAACTAAGATCAGAGCAGAACTGAAGGAGATAGAGACACAAAAAACCCTTCAAAAAATCAGTGAATTCAGGAGTTCGTTTTTTGAAAAGATCAACAAAATTGATAGACTGCTAGCCAGACTAATAAAGAAGAAAAGAGAGAAGAATCAAACAGACACAATAAAAAATGATAAACAGGATATCACCACTGACCCCACAGAAATACAACCTACTATCAGAGAATACTATAAACACTTCTATGCAAATAAACTAGAAAATCTAGAAGAAATGGGTAAATTCCTGGACACACACACCCTCCCAAGACTAAACCAGGAAGAAGTTGAATCCCTGAATAGACCAATAACAGGCTATGAAATTGAGGCAATAATTAATAGCATACCAACCAAAAAAAGTCCAGGACCAGATGGATTCGCAGCCGAATTCTACCAGAGGTACAAGGAGGAGCTGGTACCATTCGTTCTGAAACTATTCCAATCAATAGAAACCTAAGAGGGAATCCTCTCTAACTCATTTTATGAGGCCAACATCATCCTGATACCAAAGCCTGGCAGAAACACAACAAAAAAAAGAGATTTTTAGACCAATATCCCTGATGAACATCAACGCAAAAATCCTCAATAAAATACTGGCAAACCGAATCCAGCAGCACATCAAAAAGCTTATCCACCATGATCAAGTGGGCTTCATCCCTGGGCTGCAAGGCTGGTTCAACATATGCAAATCAATAAACGTAATCCAGCATATAAACAGAACCAAAGACAAAAACCACATGATTATCTCAATAGATGCAGAAAAGGCCTTTGACAAAATTCAGCAGCCCTTAATGCTAAAAACTCTCAACAAATTCGGTATTGATGGAACGTATCTCAAAATAATAAGAGCTATTTATGACAAACCCACAGCCAATATCATACTGAATGGGCCAAAACTGAAAGCATTCCCTTCGAAAACTGGCACAAGACAGGGATGCCCTCTCTTACCACTCCTATTCAACATGGTGTTGGAAGTTCTGGCCAGGGCAATCAGGCAGGAGAAGGAAATAAAGGGTATTCAATTAGGAAAAGAGGAAGTCAAATTGTCCCTGTTTGCAGATGACATGATTTTATATTTAGAAAACCCCATCGTCTCAACCCAAATTATCTCCTTAAGCTGATAAGCAACTTCAGCAAAGTCTCAGGATACAAAATCAATGTGCAAAAATCACAAGCATCCTTATACACCAATAACAAACAGAGAGCCAAATCATGAGTGAGCTCCCATTCCCAATTTCTTTGAATAGAATAAAATACCTAGGAATCCAACTTACAAGGGATGTGAAGGCCCTCTTCAAGAAGAACTACAAACCACTGCTCAATGAAATAAAAGAGGCACAAACAAATGGAAGAACATTTCCTGCTCATGGATAGGAAGAATCAATATCATGAAAATGGCCATACTGCCCAAGGTAATTTATAGATTCAATGCCATCCTCATCAAGCTACCAATGACTTTCTTCACAGAACTGAAAAAAACTACTTTAAAGTCCATATGGAACCAAAAAAGAGTCCGCATTGCCAAGACAATCCTCAGCCAAAAGAACAAAGCTGGAGGTATCACGCCGCCTGACTTCAAACTATACTACAAGGCTACAGTAACCAAAACAGCATGGTACTTGTACCAAAACAGCGATATAGAACAATGGAACAGAACAGAGCCCTCAGAAATAATACCACACATCTACAACCATCTGATCTTTGACAAACCTGACAAAAACAAGAAATGGGGCAAGGATTCCCTATTTAATAAATGGTGCTGGAAAAACTGGATAGCCATATGTGGAAAGCTGAAACTGGATCCCTTCCTTACACCTTATATGAAAATTAATTCAAGATGGATTAGAGACTTAAATGTTAGACCTAAAACCATAAAAACCCTAGAAGAAAACCTAGGCAATACCATTCAGGACATAGGCATGGTCAAGGACTTCATGTCTAAAATACCAAAAGCAATGGCAACAAAAGCCAAAATTGACAAATGGGATCTAATTAAACTAAAGAGCTTCTGCACAGCAAAAGAAACTACCATCAGAGTGAACAGGCAACCTACATATTGGGAGAAGATTTTTTGCAATCTACTCATCTGACAAAGGGCTAATATCCAGAACCTACAAAGAACTCAAACAAATTTACAAGAAAAAAAACAATCAACCCCATCAAAAAGTGGGCAAAGGATATGAACAGACACTTCTCAAAAGAAGACATTTATGCAGCCAACAGACACATGAAAAAATGCTCATCATCACTCATCATCAGAGAAATGCAAATCAAAACCACAATGAGATACCATCTCACACCAGTTAGAATGGCAATCATTAAAAAAATCAGGAAACAACAGGTGCTGGAGAGGATGTGGAGAAATAGGAACACTTTTACACTGTTGGTGGGACTGTAAACTAGTTCAACCATTGTGGAAGACAGTGTGGCAATTCCTCAAGGATCTAGAACTAGAAATACCATTTGACCCAGCCATCCCATTACTGGGTATATACCCAAAGGATTATAAATCATGCTGCTATGAAGCACACGTATGTTTATTGCAGTACTATTCACAATAGTAAAGACTTGGAACCAACCCAAATGTCCATCAATGACAGACTGGATTAAGAAAACGTGGCACATATACACCATGGAATACTATGCAGTCATAAAAAAGGATGAGTTTGTGTCCTTTGTAGGGGCATGGATGAAGCTGGAAACCATCATTCTCAGCAAATGGTCGCAAGAACAGAAAACCAAACACCACGTGTTCTCACTCATAGGTGGGAACTGAACAATGAGAACACTTGGACACAGGAAGGGGAACATCACACACCAGGGCCTGTTGTGGGGTGGGGGGAGGTGGGAGGGATAGCATTAGGAGATATACCTGATGTAAATGACGAGTTAATGGGTGCAGCGCACCAACATATCACATGTATACATATGTAACAAATCTGCATGTTGTGCACATGTACTGTAGAACTTAAAGTATTAAAAAAAAAAGTACCACAGTTACATGTATAACCCACAGTACAATGTCATACTTTTTTATTTACATAAATTTTGGATAAACTAAGAGAATAAATAGTTTAAAAATATCTACTCATAGATTTACCATTTTGTTGTACTTTGTTGCATCTAGTTTCATTTTCCTTCTCCTTAAAATATTTCCTTTAGCATTTTTTTTTTTTTTTTTTTTTTTTTTTATTGAGACGGAGTCTTGCTCTGTCGCCCAGGCTGGAGTGCAGTGGCCGGATCTCAGCTCACTGGAAGCTCCACCTCCTAGGTTCACGCCATTCTCTTGCCTCAGTCTCCTGAGTAGCTGGGACCACAGGCGCCGCCAACACGCCTGGCTAATTTTTTGTAGTTTTAGTAGAGATGGGGTTTCACCATGTTAGCCAGGATGGTCTCAATCTCCTGACCTCGTGATCCACCCGCCTCGGCCTCAAAAAGTGCTAGGATTACAGGCGTGAGCTACTGTGCCCAGCCTCCTTTAGCATTTACTACAATGCAGCTCTACTGGCAAGAAATTCTCTTTGTTTTCTGTTACCTGAAAGTATTTTTATTTTCTCTTCAGTTTGGAAGAATAACTGTACTAGATATAAAATGCTGATTGACAGTTTTGCTCTCTTAAAGAGGTCTACCCAACTCTTCTGCTCTCCGATCAAGAACTGTCAGTGGTAATTTTCATTTATTGTTTCCTCGTATGACATGTGCCATTTCCCTCTGGCTGATTTCAACATTTTGTCTTTATATTTGGTTTGTAGTAGGTTGACCATTATGTGCCTACGTGAGGTTTCCTTTAATCCTGTAACGTGATTCTCCAAATTTATGGCTTTCATTCATTGGAAAATCTAGGGACATTGTTTCATTTCTTTTCTAAAAAATTGTAGCAAGAAGGCCAGGCGCAGGGCTTATGCCTGTAATGCCAGCACTTTGGGAGGCTGAGGCGGGTGGATCGCCTGAGCTCAGAAGTTCAAGACCAGCCTGAGCGATATGGCGAAACTCTGTCTCTATCAAAAATACCCCACCCCCCAAAAAAAGGAAAAGAAAAAGAAGAAAGAAAAAATTAGCCAGACCCGGTGGCACGCACCTTTGGTCCCAGCTACTCCGAAGGGCTGAGGTGGGAGGATCACCTGAGCCCGGGACAGAACAAGACTCCGTCTCAAAAATAAAATAAAATAAAATAAAAAGGCCAGGTGCCATGGCCCATGCCTGTAAGCCTAGCACTTTGGGAGGCCAAGGCAGGTGGATCACCTGAGGTCAGGAATTTGAGAACAGCCTGGCCAACATGGCAAAACCCCGTTTCTACTAAAAATACAAAATTTAGCCGGGCGTGGTGGCAGACGCCTGTAATCCCATCTACGTGGGAGGCTGAGGCAGGAGAATCGCTTGAACCCAGGAGGCGGGAGGTGGAGGTTTCGGTGAGCCGAGATCACACCATTTGCACCTCAGCCTGGGCAACAAGAGCAAAACTCTGTCTCCTCAAAAAAAAAAAAAAAAAAAAAAAAAAAGAAAAAAAAAAAAAAAAAAGTAGTAAGAACATTTAACATGTTCTTGACAATGTTTCTGCGCACAATACAGTATCGTTAATACAGGCACGATGTTGTGCCGCGGCTGTCTAGAGCATCCTCATCTGGCATAACTGAAACTGAATACCTGCTGAGCAGTAACACCTCCGTTTACTCCGCCCCCCAGCCCCTGACAACCGCCATTCTACCCTCGGTTTCTACGAGTTTAACTTTTTTTTTTTCCCCAAGACGGAGTCCTGCTCTGTCACCCAGGCTGTAGTGCAGTGGCGTGATCTCAGTCCACTGCAACCTCTATCTCCTGGGTTCAAGCAATTCTCCTGCCTCAGCCTCCTGAGTAGCTGGGACTACATGCACCTGCCATTACGCCCAGCCAATTTTTGTATTTTTAGTAGAGACGGGGTTTTACTCAGGTTGTTCTTGAACTCCTGACCTCAAATGATCCACTTGCCTCGGTCTACCAGAGTGCTGCAATTACAGGCACTAGCCATTGTGCCCAGTCTAATTTTTGTATTTTTAGAAGAGATGAGGTTTCACTGTGTTGGCCAGGCTGGTCCCAAACACCTGACCTCGTGATCTGCCTGCCTCAGTCTTCCAAAGTGCTGGGATTACAGGCGTGAGCCACCACACCTGGCTGAGTTTAACTGTTTTAGATAAATCACACAGTAGTTGTACTCTTTGACTGTCTTATTTCACTAGAAAACGGTATGAGTTTACCAAGAAAATTAAAAATAGAACTACCATATGATCCAACAATTCTACTTCTGGGTATATGCAAAAGAATCGAAATCAGAATCATGAAGAGATATCTGCACTCTCAGGTTTATTGCAGCATTACTCATGACAGCCAAGATATGGAACAACCTAGGCATCCCAGATCCACAGATAAAGAAAATGTGGTGTTTACATAAAATGGAATAGTATTCAGCCTCTAAAAAGACAAGTGCAGCTGGGTGCCGCGACTCACACCTGTAATCCCAGCACATTGGGAGGCTGAGATGGGTGGATCACGAGGTCAGGAGTTCAAGACCAGCCTGGCCTAGATGGTGAAACCCGGTCTCTACTAAAAATGCAAAAATTAGCTGGGCATGGTGGTGGGTGCTTGTAATTCCAACTACTCAGGTGGCTGAGGCTGAGAATTGCTTGAACTCGGGAAGTGGAGGTTGCAGTGAGCCAAGATCACACCACTGCACTACAGCCTGGGTGACAGGGCGAGATTCTCTCTCTCTCTCTCTCTCTCAAAAAAAAAGAGTGCATTATTTCTTAAAGTATTTTTTTCTGTTTCATTGTTTTTTTCTTCTCTCCTCCTAACCCACCAGTTACACAGATTTTTAAACTTGTTCCACAGAGCCCTTTCTTTCCCACTATTCTTCAGACAAGCATGTCCTTGGATCTGTCTTCAAATTGACTGACTCTTTCTTCTGTCATCTCCAATCTGTAGTGAAGCCCATCCAGTGAAGTTGTTCTTTTAGATAGTGCTTTTTTTTTTTTTTTTTTTTTTTTTTTTGAGATGGAGTCTCACTCTGTTGCCCAGGCTGGAGTGCAGTGGCTCAATCAGTCTCGGCTCACTGCAAGCTCCGTCTCCCGGGATCAAGCAATTCTCCTGCCTCAGCCTCCCAAGTAGCTAGGATTACAGGCAAGTGCCACCATGCCCAGCTAATTTTTGCATTTTTAGTAGAGAGGGAGTTCACCATGTTAGCCAGGCTGGTCTCGAACTCCTTACCTCAGGTGATCCACCCACTTTGGCCTCCCAACGTGCTGGGATTACAGGCATGAGCTACCAAGCCCGGCCAGATAGTATATTTTTAAAGTCAAACATTGTTTTTCATTTTTAAACTGGTTTCTTTTTCTCTGTTGAGATATTCTACTTTTTCATTTGTTTATAAGCATGTTTTTATTTACTTTCTTAATCCTAGTTATCATACCTACTTAAAAATTCTTATCTGCTACTCCATCATTTGGATAATTTTAAAATTTTTGATTTTTTTCTTTAGAATAGGTCATGTTTTTCTGTTTTATATGTCAATAAGTTTTTTAAATTTACCCTTGACATTGTGAAAAAGGATAAATAATAAATTTACCCTTGACATTGTGATTCAGTTAAGGGTAAGGGAGTGGGGGAGTAACACCAGGTTGGATTTCATCTAAGGGAAGGTAAGAACACATAAATATAAGAAAGATAATCTGAAAATTCTTTAAAGACTTTTTTTCTTTTTTTCAAGATAGAGTAAATGAAGTGTTAGTTGGAGGGTAAAGTCTGGGGAAATTTTTTAAGTTGGAAAAATTAGAACACCTTTATAATGGGAATGAATCAATAGAGAGGAAAAAGTTGGACAAGGTAGAAGAGAGAGGTAAAATTCACTAGGTCAGAGTATCTGAGTAGGGTAGAGGGATGGGAACTATTGCACATGTGGCCTTAGATAAGAGAGTGAATGACAGCTCCGTCCCATCACATTTTCTGTGGTGATAAAAGTATTTTGTGTATGTGCTGCCTGATATGGCAGCCACTAGCCAGCTGTGGCGATGAAGCAGTTGAAATGTGGCCAGTGCAACTTAATACATGCATTTTAAATTGTATGAAATGTAACTAATTTAAATTTGTAGCTAGTTGTTGCCATCCAGAAGAGCACAGATCTGTGGTAACAGGAAGGATGAGGATGTGGGTACTCGTGTCCATGTGGTAACAGGAGCTGTACAAATTCTGTTTTGTTCTCTTTTCATTTCTTCCCTTTTTCACTGAAGTAGAAAACACTGTTACCAAGTGAGTTGAGATCCAGGAAAGGAGTGTGGAGGGATTGAAGAGAGAGAAGTCATCGAGATCGTCTCTTGGATTAGTAAATGGTTGAAAGATTTCATCCATTTTGCTGTCTTTATTAGGCTATGCTTATCAGACCCCCCAAATCTCAAAGCTAAGATTCATTGCTCATTTTCCATGTCAGCTAGTTATATTTCGAGGTTACGAGACTTCTGAGGGATTACAGACCTAGCTTCTTTCCAATGAATCATTTTGTCCATCTGAAGAATTGTGGTTTAGCCGTTTTTGCGCAAAGATTTTCAGTTTTATCTTATATAGTTGAGAAACATATTGTACAAGGAGAAGCATTTGAATCTTTCACACTTGCAAGTCCTAGATCATTTGGGTCTTCTCATTTCTTTTTAATCCTGATTGCTACATTTTTTTGGATTCATCTTTCCTTCAGAGTTCCTTGTCAAATGCAGAACTAACGAATAAATAAACCACACAAGGCCAGGCTTGGTGGTTCACGCCTATAATCCCAGTGTAGCAGGATGAGCCGCAGACAAAACTCCTCAGACACCGGATTAAAGAAGGAAGAGGTCTTTTATTCGGACGGGAGCGTCAGCAGACTCGCGTCTTAAGAGCCGAGCTCCCCGAAAAAGAAATTCCTAGCCCTTTTAAGGGCTTACAACTCTAAGGGGTCCACGTGAAAAGGTCATGATAGATTGAGCAAGCGTGGGGAACGTGACTGGGGGCTACATCCATCAGCTAACAGAACAAAACGTTTTACAGTGCTTTCTCCTACAATGTCTGGAATTTACAGACAACACCAGTAGTTTTGGTCAGGGGTTACTATTATTATTATTATTTTAACCACCAGGGCCAGGTGGTGGCGCCAAGGTCGTCTAGCTATTTATCTTACTTCTGTTTCTTTCCAACTTTTTGCTTTCACCCTTTTCTCCTGTTTTATAAACTAGGGAAAAGGGGAGGTGGGGGAGAAGCTGGGAAGGACAACGGGAGAAGTGGTGGTCTCATTCCATAACAGCACTTTGGGAGGCTGAGGCGGGCGGATAACCTGAGGTCAGGAGATTGAGACCAGCCTGGCCAACATGGTGAAACCCCGTGTCTACTAAAAATACAAAAAATTAGCCAGGGCGTGGTGACACACACATGTAGCCCCACCTAATTGGGAGGCTGAGGCAGGAGAATCACTTGAACTTGAACCCGGGAGGTGGAGGTTGCAGTGACCCTAGATGGTGCCACTGCATTCCAGCCTGGGCAACTGAGCCAGACTACGTCTCATAAATAAATAAACAAACAAACAAACCACACCAGTAATCATATATTTCTCAGCCTCTTGACTTAAAGCTAACTTTTTAGGTACATGCCTTCTATAATATTGCAGGATACAGTTTTACAAAAAGTTTTCCCACTACATGACATGGGTTGTCAACTTGATATCATCCAATAAGTTTCTCAGCCACCTGCTGTCTGGACGCAAAGGCAATGCCGCATATTTACATACCACTGCGTGCAAGTGCTATCAGTTGCTTTGCTGCAATCACAAAGGGCCCCGAGTCTAAGCAGCTTACGTTAGACAGGTTTTATTTCTCTTACATGCTACTTGTGAGCTGCCGCTCCGTTCCTGTGTAACACATATGTCTTCTTTACCCCAATCTGAGGTATTCCAGTACCTAGGCTGAATGAGCAAACTGTCATTCTCTGGCAGAGAGCAAGCAGCAACGGCGATGGCTCTCAAAGCTTCTCTTCGGAAGTAGTGACTATAACATCTGCTTACTAGTGATTCTCGTGGCCAAACCCAACGCCAATGGGTCAGGGATGCGTACTTCTCCCTCCTTGGGAGTCTGCAAGTCAGTGATGGAGGGGAGACAGCAGAAGCTCTCCACGCCCTATTAGGATTTTTATGAAGGCTTCATTATATTGGCAAGATTGATTAAATCATTGATTGCTGGTAATTAACTCTGCTCCCTGTAGATTGGAGGAATGGGTCAAAAAGTTCCAAATCTCTAATCACAAGGTTGGTTCCCTTGGCAATCAGCCCCCATCCTGAGGCTGTCCAGGAGCCCCAAGCCACCAGTCATGTCATTAGCATACAAAATTGCTTCAGAGATTCCGAGGGCTTTAGAAGTTGTGCGTCAGGAAACTGGGACAGAGACCACATATATATATTTTTTACTATATGCATGTAGTTGTAAGTTTCTCTTTCCAAGAATATTCAGTCCATTTACATTTAGTTTTAATTATCTAAATAGGAGAGAGGTAGCCCACCTTAATCCAATCACTCATTGAGCTGAATCCAAATTGGTCTTAATTGTATTTCAAGTTCAGTCCTGTTTCTAGGTTGTAAACCTACAAGATTCTCCGCTACATACCCGAGGTGTTCATCTGCTCCCTGAACTCCAGTTTTTGTCTCCCCTGTGCACAGATTTCCTGCCTCTCAGCTCCTGCTTTCCAAGTGGCAAATATTCACAGGGGAGAAGCCGCTCCAGAGGCCGGGGCGCTTCTCAGGGCTTCCCTCCTGTCTGTGATAAAGGCCCTCACGCCTTGGCTGCCTTAGTAGCTCCTTAATTCTTTCAAAAATAAATACGTTTTCTGTTTTGACTGACTTTTCTACGTTTCTTTAGCAAGCTAATTGGTCTGAAATCAGCTATTTGACAATTTCTAGGATAATTTTTATATTTTTTCTTTTTCTAGCCAGGCGCAGTGGCACACGCCCCTAATCCCAGCACTTTGGGAGGCCGACGCAGGCAGATCACGAGGTCAGGAGATCGAGACCATCCTGGCTAACACGGTGAAACCCCATCTCTACTGAAAATATAAAAAATTAGCCGGGCGTGGTGGTGGGCGCCTGTAGTCCCAGCTACTCGGGAGGCTGAGGCAGGAGAATGGTGTGAACCCGGGAGGCGAAGCTTGCAGTGAGCTGAGATCCGGCCACTGCACTCCAGCCTGGGTGACAGAGCGAGACTCCGTCTCAAAAAAAAAAAAAAAAAAAAAAAAAAAAAAGAAATATATGATTATATAAAAACAAAATGAAAAGCTAAAGAGTATCACTTCTAGTAAAAAAATTTTGGGTCTATTTTCAGTTTGATACTATTTCCTGTTTATGTAACTTAAATCACTTCAGTTTTCAGAAACTACACCTAGAAAAAAATTTATTTTCTTCAATTTATTGAGGCATAATTGACAGAAAATTGTATATATTTAAGATGTACAATTGATGATTTGACATATGTTAACACTTTAAAATGATTACCTTGGCCAGCCCTGGTGGCTCACACCTGTAATCCTGGCACTTTGGGAGGCCACGGCAGGTGGATTACTTGAGGCCAGGGGTTTGAGATCAGCCTGGGCAACATGGCGAAACTCCAGCTCTCAAAAAAAAAAAAAAAAAAAAAAAAATTAGCCAGGTGTGGTGGCACGTGCCTTTAATCCCAGCTACTACTCAGGAGGCCGAGGTGGAGAATTGCTTGAACCTGGGAGGCAGAGGTTGCAGTTAGCCGAGATCGTGCCATTGCACTCCAGTGTGCGTGACAAAACCAGACTCTGTCTCTAAATAAATAAATAATAAAATAAAATTATACCACAATAAATAATTAGCATGCTGCATTAGTCTGTTTTGCGTTGCTGTAAAAGAATACCTAAGGTGAGTAATTTATACAGAAAAGAGGTTATTTGGCTCACAGTTCTGCAGCCTGCACAAACATGGCATCAGCAACCGCTGGGCGTCGGGAGGCCTCAGGAAGGCTTTACTTTTGGTGGAAGGCAAAGCGGGAGCAGGCATGTCACATGGCAAGAAAGGGAGATGCCAGGCTCTTTTAAACAATCAGATCTCTTGGTAACTAATAGAGTAAGAACTCACTCATTACCTCAAGGACAGCACCAGCCATTAATGAGGGATCCACCCCCATGACCCAAACACCTCCTACTACCCTTACCTTCAACACTAGGGATTGCATTTCAACATGAGATTTGGAGGGGCCAACATCTAAACCATAGCACTTATCCATCACTTCCCATAGATACCTCCTCCCTTTTCTGGTGAGAACACTTCAGATCTACTCTCTTAGCAAGTTTCAAGTATACAATATAGTATTATTAATTATGTTCACCACGCTGTACATTAGATCTTTAGAATTCTCTTCATCTTATAACTGAAAGTTTGTACACTTTGATCAAGATCTTTCCATTTCCTCCCCTACCCCCATTCCTGGCAACCACCAGGTTGCTCTACTCTCTGCTTCTATGAGTTGGAAACGTTTCTTCTTTTTAGATTCCACACGTAAGTGATGCCATACAGCGTTTGTCTTTCTCTGTCTGTCACACTTCACTGAGTATAGCGTCCTCTAGGTTCATCTATGTTGTTGGTAGGCAGGGCTTCCTTTTTTAAAGTGGCTGAATAATATTCCATTGTGTGTATGTGGTCACGTTTTCTTTATCCATTCACCTGTCAATGGACACTTAGATTGTTTCCATATCTTTGCTACTCTGAATAGTGCTGCAATGAACATGAGATGCAGATCTTTCAAGATCCTGAATATACACCCAGAAGTGGGATTGTTGAATTATGTGGTAGTTCTACTTTTAATTTTTTTGAATAAATTCCATACTGTTTTCCAGTGAAATAAGACAAAGAGGTTTTTCCATATCTTAGTATCAGGAACTTTAGCTCAGGTCCAACTCACAGTGGACCCAGCGGGTGCCAGAACCCCCTCTCTGGTCATTTCCCAGGTCCAGATGTGTAGTTGGAATAGACATGCTCAGCCGCTAGCAGAGACCCCACACTGGTTCCCTGGCCTGTAAAGTGAGGGCAGTTGTGATGGGAAAGGACAAATGGAAGGCGTTACAGCCACCTCTACCTAGAAAAATACTAAAACAAACAAAAAACACACCAAGACTGCCTTTCTGGAGGAATTACAGAGACGAGTGCCATCATCAAAGACTTGAAGGATGCAGGGCTGGTGCTTCCCACCACATCCTTGTCCAACTCTCCTGGCCTGTGCAGAAGACAGATGAATCCTGGAGAATGACGGTGGATTCCCAGAAGCTTAACCAAGTGGTGACTCTCATTGCAGCTGCTGCACCAGTTGTGGTTTCATGGCTTGAGCAAATTAACGTGTCTCCTGGGACCTGGTGTGTAACTATGGATCCGGCACACAGCTTTTTCTCCCTCCCTGTCCAGGACGCCCACCAGAAGCAGTTTGCCTTCAGCTGGCCAGGCTAGCAACACAGCCTCACTGTCCTCCCTCAGGTTAGATCAACTCTCCAGCCCCACGTCACAGTTTAGTTTGCAGGGATCTTCATGGCCTCTTTCTGCCATAAGATATACTGATCCTGGGCCGGGCACAGTGGCTCACACCTGTAATCCCAGCACTTTGGGAGGCTGAGGTGGGCGGATCACGAGGTCAGGAGATCGAGACCATCCTGGCTAACACAGTGAAACTCCGTCTCTACTAAAAACGCAAAAAAAATTAGCCGGGCTTGGTGGTGCGTGCCTGTAGTCCCAGCTACTTGGGAGGCTGAGGCAGGAGAATCGCTTGAACCCGGGAGGTGGAGGCTGCAGTGAGTCGGGATAGAGCCACTGCGCTCCAGCCTGGGCGACAGAATAAGACTTCATCTCAAAAAGAAAGAAAGAAACGATACACTGATCCTTTACATTGATGACATTATGCTGACGGGACCTAGTGAGTGTGAAGCAGCGACTCCTCTGGGCTCATCGGTGAAACGTGTGTGTCAGGGGATGGGAAATAAATCCAACTAAAATCTAAAATTCAGGGCCTTCTACCTCAGCGAAATTTCTAGGGGCCCAGTAGTGTGGGGCCCGTGGAGATACCTCTTCTAAATGAAGGATAAGTTGTTGCATCTGGCCCCTCCTGCAACCAAGGAAAAGGCACAGTGACTAGTGGGTCTATTTGAATTTTGCAGGCGGCATATTCCTTATTTGGGTGAGTTACTCCAGTCCATTTCCCAAGTGGCCTGAAAAGCTGCCAGTTTTGAGTGGTGCCCAGAACAGGGGAAGGCTCTGCAACAGGTCCAGACTGCTGTGCAGGCTGCTGTGCCACTTGGACCCTATGACCCAGGAGATCCAATGGTGCTTGATGTGTCAGTGGCAGACAGGGATGTTGTGTGAAGTCTTTGATGGGCTCCTATGAGTGAATCACAGCAGAGGCCCTTGGAATTCTGGAGCAAGCCCCTACCACCACCTGCACGGAACCACTCTTCTTTTGAGAGACGCCTGCTGGCCTATTACCTCTTAAGCCAAGAGACTAAGAAGGAAGTTACAGTGTTGGCTGGGATGGTTGGATTACTGCTCCACAGTGGAGGTAAGAAAGTGCATGTCTGGAATAGAGACGATCCCTTAGGGAGTCTCTTAGTACTTGCATGCCCCATGATGAAGTCAATGGAAAATTAGAACAACTCAATCCAGGCAAGACTATGAATGGTCCAGACTCTCCAGGAAGAAAGGTTTGGGTCACCCTTCCAGGTAAAGAACAACAACCCGCTGAGGTGCCTGCTGAAGGCAAAGGGAACGCAGAACGGGTAGTAGAAGGTAGTTATCAGTACCAGCCATGACCACGTGACCCGTTACAGAAACAAGGACTGTAATTGTTATAAGTATTTCCTCCTTATTTTGTCAAGACTAGGTCTGTGTGTATAGATACACATAGTAAGCAAATCTCTTTGTTTCCATTCCTCTCTTATTACTTTATCATGTAACATTAGACTTATTGAATTTATATAACCATTGAAGTATTGTTAATTTTACATGACAGTATTAAGTCATGGGATATCAGGAGAGGAATAAACTTTATCTTTTCTTCTGGAGAAGGGATTAACGCATTTTTGGTTGTATGCAGGGTATTTGCATCATGATAGGCAGAACGATTTTCCCTGTTATTGTCTTATTCAGAGATTAGGTATGGTTTCAGGAAAAGTGTATTGTTGCCAAGGTGACAAGGGAGAGGCTTGCAATGACACTTAATTTTAGCTTGACACCAACTTTAGGCATCAAGTTTACTGGATTAAGGAATCCCTAGTAACCTGGTACAGCATTATTTTTGGGTGTGTTTATGGGGGTGTTTACAGAGGAGATTAGCATGTGAGTCTAAGTGGACTAGGTGGGAAATATCCAGCCTCAATGTGGGTTGGCATCGTCCAATGCTGGGGGTTTGGAGAGAACAGAAACAGAGAAAAGGCAAATATGTTTACCTATCAGCTACAGCTGAGACACTCTCATCCTCTCTTATCCAGGATAACTCCAGGCTCCCTGGCCTTTGGACTCCAGGACTCATACAAGCAGCCCTCAAGTTTCTCAAGTCTTTGGCCTCTGACCTAAGAGTTCCATCATCAGTTTCCCTGGTTCTGAGGCCTTCGGACTTGGACTGAATCACATGACCAGCACCTCACAATCTCCAGCTTGCAGAAGGCTTGCCATGGGACTTAGTTTTCACTGCACGAGCCAATCCCCCTAATAAATGCCCTCTTATATGTCTCTCTCTCTCTCACTTATTGATTTTGTATCTCTGGGGAAACCTGACTAAGTATATCACTTGTATGTGGAATTTTTAAAGTTGAACTCATAGAAGCAGAAAAAGCATTTTATGGCCGGGTGTGGTGACTCACGCCTGTAATCCCAGCACTTTGGGAGACTGAGGCGGGCAGATGACGAGGTCAGGAGATCAAAACCATCCTGGCTAACACAGTGAAACCCCATCTCTACTAAAAATACAAAAAAAAAAAGAAAAAAAAATTAGCCGGGCGTCGTGGTGGGTTCCAGCTACTTGGGAGGCAGAGGCAGGAGAATGGGGTGAACCTGGGAGGCGGAGGTTGCAGTGAGCCGAGATCAGGCCACTGCACTCCAGCCTGGGCAACAGAGTAAAACTCCATCTCAAAAAAAAAAAAAAAAAAAAAAAAGAAAAAGCATTTTACAAAATCCAGCATGCATTCATGATTTAAAAAAACAAAACAAAACAAAACAAAACTCTCTCATTAAACTAGGAATAGAGGGGAACTTCCTCAACTTGGTAAATAATATCTACTAAAACTCTACTGCTTACATCATATTTAATAGTGAGAAAGTCAGTTATATCTCACCAAGAACAGGAACAAAGCAAGGCTGTCCTCTCACATCACTGCTTCTCAATATCACAATGGAAGTCCTAGCTAATGCAATATGAAGAAAAGGAAATAAAAGGTACACACCTGTGGAGGAAGAAATGAAGCTGTCTTTCTTCACCAATGACATGATCATCTACGTAGAAAAGGTAGAAACACAAAAGAGTAAATAAAAAATCTCCCAGAATTAATAAGCAATTACAACAAACTTCAGGATATATAAAAGTTAATCATTTTTCTTAGTATCAGCAATGAACAAGTGGAATGTGAAATTAAAAATACAATTTACACCAGCATCCCCCAAAATAAAATTCTTAGTTATAAATCTAACAAACCATGTACAAGATCTATATAAGTAAAGCAACAAACTCTAATGAAAGAAACCAAAGAACGAAATAAATGGAGAGAAATTCCATGTTCATGGATGGGAAGACTCAATATTATCAAGCTGTCAGTTCTTCTCAACTTAGTCTATAGATTCAATGTAATCTCAATTGAAATCCCAGCAAGTTATTTTGTGAATAACTTTCAAAATGATTTCAAAATGATTCTAAAATTTATAAGGAAAGGCAAAAGACCCAGAATAGCAACACAACATTGAAAAGAAGAAAAAAATGACCGACACTACCTGGCTTTAAGACTCATTATAAAACTACAGTAATCAAGACAGTATCATACTGGCCAAAAAAGAGACAAATATATCAATGGAATAGAGTTGAGAGCTCAGAAACAGATCCATACAAATAGAGTCAAATGTTCTTTGACAAAGGAACAAAGGTAATACAATAATACAGAGGAGGAAAGGCAGTCTTCAACAAATGGTGCTGGAAAACTGGCCTGGACATCCAAATGCAAAAAAAAAAAAAAAAAAAAGAAAGAAAAAATTTACACAGAGACTTTACACCTTATACCTTTCACAAAAATTAACTCAAAATGGATCCCAGAACTAAATACAAAATATAAAACTATAAAACTCCTAGTGGATGACATAGAAGAAAGTCTAGATATCCTGGCATTTGGCAATGACTTTTTTTTTTTTTTTTTTAAGCAGAAACAATATTCATTGCCTGCTTTAGGGATAACTAATGTAACCATTTTTCTAGATCAGCAGTTTGTAACCTTTTTGGAGTCATGGATCCCTCTGAACATTTGCTGAATGCTACAGATTCCAACTCCAGGCAAAATTCTACAAACTTGTACATGGACTATTTTTCAATCAGTGTAACTTATTGCACTAGACTGGAAATGTATTTTCTTCATGTAAAGAGAATAAAAAGTGTTTTCCAGAATTCTCATTCCCATTTTCATATATGTATTTGTATATATTATTTTTCATATATATAAATGAGTACTTGCTGAAAAAGTCCATAAATTAAAATTAACATTTAATTCTGAAGGCTTATTTCAGGACAAAAATGGTTGTCGGCCTGTTCAAGAAGGTATAAATTGTAAGATGATCTTGAGTATAGAAATATGTATGACTTTGACACGAATACTTTTAAACTTTTCATTTTAATTGCGGAACAATTTTTAGACATGTATGTGATATCAATAGCTTCAGGTACAAATAGGCTTATTTCTGGATACTTAAATTCCCCAGGTTTCTTCAAGTTGAATTAACATTTCATCATCTTCTTTATCCTGATCATTGAGGTCAGCCTTGTCAGTGTCTGTGTTGATTGGCACTATTTTATCAACAGAAGGATGTCTTCTGAATCTGTGTTTCCAAGTTTGAAGGAAATAATCCAAGCAGAAGTATCCTTCTGCAATGTTTGATTTTTGTCTTTGGATTTCTGCATATAGTTAAATCTCTAAGGCTTTATTCTCTCTTCTCTATTTACAGAAGCACTTTTTTTTTTTTTTTCTTTAGATGGAGTCTTGCTCTGTCACCCAGGCTGGAGTGCAGTGGCCTTTCTATAGCTTTAGATATTTAGTTTAGTTAGCTTGGTTTTCTGTGTCCAATTTTATCTTTGAGCATAGCAAAAAAATAGCTTAACCAAAAGAATTTTGTTTTGTTTTTACCAGCATCCATAATGATGACTGTAGTCTTTTTATTCAGCTTTATTCAAGTATAATTGACAGATAAAAATGGTATGAATTGTCTGGGCACAGTGGCTCACACCTGTAACCACAGCACTTTGGGAGACTGAGGCAGGTGGATCACGAGGTCAGGAGATCGAGACCATCTTGGCTAACACAGTGAAACCCCATCTCTACTAAAAATACAAAACATTAGCCAGGCATGGTGATATGTGCCTGTAGTCCCAGCTACCTGGGAGGCTGAGGCAGGAGAATCGCTTGAACCCGGGAGGCAGAGGTTGTAGTGAGCTGAGATCACACCACTGCACTTCAGCCTGGGTGACAGAGCGAGACTCCGTCTCAAACAAAGTATCGATTTTAAAACTTGATTTTTAAATATATGTATATATTGTGCAATGGGCACCACAGTCAAGTCAGTTAACATATTTATTGCCTCACATAGTTAACCTCTGTGTGTGTGTGTAAGACGAGAACACTTACGATCTACTCTCTAAACACATTTCAGGTATAAAATACAATAGTGTTAACTATAGTCACCATGCTGTACATTCCATCTCCAGATCTTATTCATCTTGAGTAATGGAAACTTTACACTCATGACCAGCATCTCCCCATTTCCCCATTTCTCCCTCCCTCCAGCCCTGGCAACCACCATTCTACTGTCTTCTATAAGTTTGACTATTTTAGATTCCACATAAAAGTGAGATCATGCAGTATTTGTCTTCCTGTGGCTAGCTTATTTCACTTGCAAATTTACTTTATGAAGCTAGTGTTATCCTGATACCAAAACCAGAAAAAGACAGTATAACAAAACTGTAAAACAGCATCTTTCTTGAATACTGATGCAGAAATCATTAATAAAACATTACTAAAAATAAGTCAATAATAGATGAAAAAATTATATGATGAACAATTGAAGTACTCCAGACTGGTTCAATGTTTGAAAAATCAATCAAAGAACAAAGTAGGAAGAATTAATTTATAGGATTTAACAACTTATACAGCTATAGTAAGCAAGGGTGTGTGGTATTAGCAGAGTGTAGACCAATGGAACAAGGTACAGAACCCATGACAACAACCACACAAATATGCCCACCCAGTTTGTTACATAAATGCAAAACCAATTCAATGCAGAAAAGACAGCCTCTTCAGAAAATAGTACTGGAGCAACTGGACATTCACAGGCACATACACACAAAATGAACCTTAACCTAAACTTCACAAACTTTAATCACGATTTAACTCAAACATACCAGGGACTTAAATGCAAAATGTAAAACTGTAACACTTTTAGAAAAATATAGGAAAAAGTCTTCAGGATCTAGGACTAATGAAAGAGTTCTTAGATTTGCCACCCAAAGCACTACCCATTAAAATTTTGATAAATTGTACCTCATAAAGTCTTTTCTTTGTGAAAGCCCGTAAGAAGAGCATGAAAAGACAAGCTACAAACAGGGAGAAAACATCTGTGAAACCCATATCCCTTAAAACTAGAATATATAAAAAACTCAAATAATAACAATAAAAACAAAAATCCAATTAGAAAATGGTCAAAACCATGAAGAGCCATGTCACTGCAGAGGATACACAGATGGCAAATAAGCATACAACATGTTCCGTATCACCAGCCGCTAGGGAACTGAAAATGGAAGCCGTAATTAGGTATCACTGTTTGTGATGCTCTACAGAGGGGCCCTGGCAGAGGCCAGTCCCATCATTCCGAGCTCTGCTCAGGCCCTCTGTGCTGGACACTCTGAAGGCCATTCTATTCGCCTTTTCATGAACAGTGACAAAACAAAATGCTGGTGAGGATGTGGAGAAACTGTTTCACTCATACATTGCTGGTGGGGGTGTAGAATGACACAGCCATCCGGTAAACAAACAAACAAACAAACAAACAAATTAGGCCAGGCACGGTGGCTCATGCATGCAATCCCAGCACTTTGGGAGGCCAAGGTGTGTGGATCACCTGAGGTCAAGAGTTCGAGACCAGCCTGGCCAATATGCAGAAACCCTGTCTCTACTAAAAATACAAAAGTTAGCTAGGTATGGTGGCAGGCGCCTATAATCCCAGCTACTGTCGAGGCTGAGGCAGGAGAGTCGCTTGAACCCCGGAGGCAGAGGTTGCAGTGAGCTGAGATTGCACCACTGCACTCTAGCCTGGGTGACAGAGCGAGACTCCGTCTCAAAAAAAAAAAAATTACACATGCAATATTATACACCCGGAAATTGTACCCCTGGGTGTTTATCCCAAAGGAAGTCTTCAGTTTACACAAAACCTGTATCTGGAGGTTTATAGCAGCTTTATTCACAATAGTCCAAACTGGAAACAGCCTGGATGTCATTCAATGGGCAAATGGTTTAATCTGGTACATCCACACAGTGGAACACTACACGGCAAGAAAAAGGAATGAACATTGATCCATGCAACAACCTGGAGGAATCTCTAATGAGTAACTGAAAAAAACTATTCCCAAAAAGCTACATACCGTACAATCCCATTTATATAACACTGTTGAAATAACAAACTTGGCCGGGCGCGGTGGCTCAAGCCTGTAATCCCAGCACTTTGGGAGGCCGAGACGGGCGGATCACGAGGTTAGGAGATCGAGACCATCCTGGCGAACACGGTGAAACCCCGTCTCTACTAAAAAAAAAATACAAAAAAAAAACTAGCCGGGCGAGGTGGCGGGCGCCTGTAGTCCCAGCTACTCGGGAGGCTGAGTCAGGAGAATGGCGGGAACCCGGGGGGCGGAGCTTGCAGTGAGCTGAGATCCGGCCACTTTATGCACTCCAGCCCGGGCGACAGAGCCAGACTCCGTCTCAAAAAAAAAAAAAAAAAAAAAAAAAAAAAAAAAAAAGAAATAACAAACTTATTAAAAGGAAGAGTATTTCAGGGGTTGCCAGGAGTTAGGCAGGGGCTGAGGGCAGGAGGGACGTGCATGTCCCTCATAAAGGGCAGTGAGACGGTTTCTTCTGCTGACCCTCTTGACTGTATGGATGTCAATATCCTGGTTATGATATTGTGCTTTCTGGCTGTTACCGCTGGGGGAACCTGGACACAGGGCCTAAGGGGTCTCTCTAATCCCTCTCTACTAGTTGTTACAACTGCATGTAAAACTGTAATTATCTCAAAATCATGTTTCCTAAAAAAATAAGACCACGGGCTGGGTGCGTAGCTCACGTCTGTAATCCCAGCCCTTTGGGAGGCGGAGGCCGGCAGATCACCTGATGTCGGGAGTTCCAGACCAGCTGACCAACATGGAGAAACCCCGTCTCCATGTATTAACAAATACAAAAAGTTAGCCAGATGTGGTGGTGCATGATTCCAGCTACTTGAGAGGCTGTGGCAGGAGAATCGCTTGAACCCAGGTGGCAGAGATTGCGGTGAGCCGAGATTGTGCCACCCTACTCCAGCCTGGGACAAGAGCTAGACTCCGTCTCAAAAAAATATAATAACAATGTGTCCGGAATGTATTCCTTCTGGTGGGTTCTTGGTCTGGCTGACTTCAAGAATGAAGCCGCATACCTTTGTGGTGAGTGTCACAGCTCTTAAAGATGGTGTGGCCGGAGTTTGTTCCTTCAGATATGTCCAGAGTTTCTCCTTCCGGTAGGTTCTTGGTCTCACAGACTTCAAGAATGAAGCCACGGACCTTCACGGCGAGTGTTACAGCTCTTAAAGGCGGTGCAGACCCCAATGTGGAGAACAAAGAAAGAACAAAGCTCCCACAACATCGAAGAGGATGTGATCAGGTTGCCACTGCTGGCTGGGGCGGCCAGCTTTTATTTCCTTATTTGGCCCCGCCCATGTCCTGCTGATTGGTCCATTTTACAGAGTGCTGATTAGTCCATTTTTACAGAATGCTGATTGGTGCATTTACAATCCTCTAGCTAGACACAGAGCACTGATTGGTGCATTTACACTCCTCTCACTAGACAGAAAAGTTCTACAAGTCCCCACCCCACCCAGAAGCCAGCTGGCTTCACTTCTCAATGAGACCACCGAGAAATGTGGGAAAATGAACGTAACACAGAGTGATTATGCCAGGTATGTGTTTTTTCCCAAAAACTCTCTCCTGAAGTAAGATATCAGCTTCAATTTTAATATGAGGATCTGGGGGCTCAGAAACATGAAATAAAAGTTCTGGCTGGGCGCAGTGGCTCACGCCTGTAATCCCAGCATTTTGTGAGGCCAAGGGGAGTGGATCACCTGAGGTCAGGAGTTCAAGAGCAGCCTGGCCAAGATGGTGAAACTCCGTTTCTACTAAAAATACAAAAATTAGCTGGGCATGGTAGCGGGCGCCTGTAATCCCGGCTACGTGGGAGGCTGAGGCAGCGAATTGCTTGAATCCAGGAGGTGGAGGTTGCAGTGAGCGGAGATTACACCACTGCACTCCAGCCTGGGCAACAAAGTGAGACTCCATCTCAAAAAAAAAAAAAAGGTTTCTGTGGTCACACAGCCAGGAAATGAAGGCAGGATTGAGCAGTTACCTCTGGGGTAAAAGTTGTCCCTTACTACAAAGGGGCTTCCATGCAGGAAGCATGATGCAGGAATGAAAGGATGGGTCCCAGGTCACCGGGGGCTGAGCCCCCTCCCTGTCCCATGGTCTCTACAATTGGAGGTTCAACCCAAGCCACAAGCACGAGCCAGAAAGGGATGAGGTCACGGTCGATCATTTATTTCACATTTATTCTCATTGCACCAGGTGAGGAGGGGAAGGAGTCATGCACTAACACACACAGATTGTGCTACTTTTCAGTCTTTCTGAAGAATCGGGATCCAGATTCTAATTGTCTTCAAGATCTGGATCAGTCAGTAGAGATGGCCCACTGTGGTAGGGGGCCTGGGGCTGCTGGGGGAAAAGCAGGATTCATATATGGAGCATGACTATTCGTGTTCCAGGGCTCCCATTCGGGTACCGGAGGATTTCCCACATAGATCACAGGTGTCGGGGCCCACGTCGGCTCCTGAACGGCTATGGGAATGCCACAGGCCTGGGGCTGGTGCTCAGGAGGTGCGAGGTCAACCGCATCTGCACAGGGAGGACCTGAGAGAGACAGAAGACACATGGAGGGCTCGTGAGGGCATCACCCACCCTGTACCTGAATCCTTGCCTGTGACCTCACCCAGCCCCAGGGCCATGTCCATTCTGAACAAGTCCCTGAACAAAGTCCTCAGCATTATTACTTTGGGGAAGAACAAAAAGGAAAAATAGAGGCAGGCAGCCCATCAGAGCAGCAAGTCCCCTGTGCTGTGTGCCAGGGGCTCTGGGCAGGGGCCTGTCTCGTCATTCTCTGCTCTACTCAGGGCACAAGGATGGTGGGGGTGGGGTGGGGGAAGCCAATGGCAGTCACTAAAGGACTATGAAGATGAATACAAAACACACAAACCTGAGAAGACACCGATTTTCCATCTGTATCCCAGAATCCTGTGCAGGGCCTCGCCATAAGGACATGGCAAGGGTAGGCACCTTGGCCTCTGGTTGGCCTCCTGAATAGTGAAGTATAAGTCCTGCAAGCTTATTAGCATCTGGAGACATTCCTGCCAGCTCTTCTTCATACCTCTCTGCTTGAGACGCTGGGCAATTGTTTTTGATACTACGTGGTACTTCTTCTTCACCCTGTACACTTCCCGTTCAAGAAATTCCCATTCCTGCAGGAAACTCTGGATTTCCTGGTCACTCCAAGGTTTAATTGACCGGACTGGAAGGAAAGAGGAATATGGATGTACTTTGGCATAACTCACCTGCACACGTGCAAGATGCTGCCTCTACACGGACAGGTCCGAACTTGACTTTATTCAGTTACGGGAGATAATAGGACCTCAAAGGAGAAGTGAGAGATTCGGTATCTGCCTAAGTCCTGATGCCTGACACATCCGGTCACTGGGACAGGCAAGGAGGCACCTGAGAGCCTGGGTCTTGCTCAACTTCCTTAAAATGTCTCAGAGGATACTGACAGGGTGTGACGGCGTATTTGCTGCCTGGGAGCGCTCCTCTGATGTGGGACTCACATCCCACCCCTGCGGGGCCTCTCACTGTCACCTGAGCTGTGGGCAGGGAGCTTGGGGGATGCTGAGGGCAGCCCTGGAATCCCCTGAGATGCCCCCTCTTGGGGCTGGGATGAGCATATCAGACTCGAGAAGACGGAGGTGGGCTGGAAAATTTTCTCTACTACATATAAGACTCTGAGGACCCCATACCTGAGGCCTTTTCTGATTCCTGGGCTGCATTTTTCTGCTTCATTTTCTGGATGTTTCTGGTAGTTTCGGTGGGAAGTGTTACTTTCTAATAATAATAATAATAAAAAAGATAAATATTTACATATTAGAATATCTTTTTTTTTTTTTTTTTGAGACAGAGTCTTGCTCTGTCACCAGGCTGGAGGGCAGTGGTGTAGTCTCAGCTCACTGCAACTTCTGCCTCCTGGGTTCAAGTGCTTCTCCTGCTTCAGCCTCCCAAGTAGCTGGGATTGCAGGCACGCACCACCACACCTGGCTAATGTTTTGTGTTTCTTTAGTAGAGACGGGGTTTCACCATGTTAGTCAGGCTGGTCTCGAACCCCTGACCTCAAGTGATCCGCCTGTCTCGGCCTGTCTTGGTCTCCCAAAGTACTGGGATTATAGGCGTGAGCCATTGCGACTGGCTCCCCTTGTATTTAAAAAGTAAACTGCCAGACGAACAACATGAACCCAGGGGTTTTAGACACTGGACAAGGGCGCATGGGGCAATGGAGTGAAGGCAGGAAACAAGACTTGGGGCTCCTACAAGTACCCAGCTCAAACCTGCATCCAGTTTCCAGGCTGGAGAGCAGGGAGAGGGAAATCAAGCAGAGCGTATGTGTTCTCCTGAGCTGAGAACTTCAGGAGAGTCTGCTGGACCTCACAGTGGCAAGTGTAGGACACAGAAGCAGTACTGGGGAGAGGGTGGAGAGAGGGAGAGAGAGAGCTCTGTGGATCTACTGGGAAGTCCCCCGTCCAAGCAGAGATCAGAGCATGAATGAGACGAAACTGCCTGGGCTGGGAAAGCACCGCGAGAAAGGACCAGGCTGAAAAATTCCTGGGGTCACTCTGGGCGATGGAGAATCTGAGTCTCCACAGCTGGAGTGAAAAGTCTGCCTAGTCCAAGGGCCTTTGAAGAGAGTGCTAGGAGAGCAGGGCCTCAGCAGTGGGGTCAAATTACCCACAGACTGAAGTTTCTTCTCATACCAACTAACAAAGATTCAAAACGATCCCCCAAAGCATCAGTCTAATTCCAAATAATTTAACTGCATGACAAACAAAAGCCCAACATTAGTTAAAAGAACACGAAGTATTTGGCACCTAATCACGTAAAATGCACAGGGCTGGCCTCCTACCTTCAATGGCCCGGCATACAACAAAACAGAGAAACACAATTCACCACTGGCAGAAAATCCATCAAGAGACCAAGAAATGACACAGATGGTGGAATCAGTGGAGCTAGACTTCAAAACAGCTACTAGAGAACGCCTGTGGCTGAGCATACAGAGGAAGCGGGCACCTGCGAGGGTAAGATGGCTCATGCCTGTAATCCCAGCACTTTGGGAGGCCGAGGCGGGTGGATCATGTTAGGAGATCCAGACCATCCTGGCTAACACACTTTGAAACCCTGTCTCTACTGAAAATACAAAAAAAAATGAGCCGGGCGTGGTGGCGGCGCCTGTAGTCCCAGCTGCTCGGGAGGCTGAGTCAGGAGAATGGCGTGAACCCGGGAGTTGGGAGTTTGCAGTGAGCTGAGATCGCACCACTGCACTCCAGCCTGGGCGACAGAGCGAGACTCCGTCTCAAAAAATAAATAAATAAAATAAAAAGGAACAGCGTACATTTCAATGGCTGCAAAAATTCTTGTGAGATGAAATGAAAGACAACCCCAGCCACCCTCCCACGAAACAGGCATCGGGCTGCCTTAAAGTTACCTCCATTTTTCCTCCTGAGTGCTCTCCCGGGAATCTGTCTTCTCGCTGCGCCTGCAGGGCCTGCTCTGTTCCTGGGTTGGCGGAACACTGGTACTTAGTCTCCGCTGACTGAACCTAGGAGAGTCAGGGGGAGCCGGAGTGTGGAAACGTGTGTGCTTCTCTCTGCTTCTGGAGGTCTCTGAAGCCAGTGCAGATCGACCATGTTTAAATATCTTAAATGTGATTGGGTTAGACCCACCCAACCTTGAGACTTTGGATTAACTAAAGATAAACTAATTTAGTACTTTAATCACATCTGCAAAATCCCTTCATCCAGACTAGAATATGATTGAATAACTGCGACAGGGAGATTGGAGATCAGCTCGGCAGGGGTTCTAAGGGTCTCTGAGCCCAGCATCTCCAAAGGCAAAAGGACGGGTTGTTACATTCCCACAGATCACCCCTTCCCCCTGAGCTGGCGCTGATGGTCAGCGACGTCCTTAGGGTTTGGCCTCTGAGGATTAACTGTGATGTGAGGATTCGGGGAAGAGACTGGGCTTCAGCTGGGTGAGGGTGAATGGATGGTCATGGATGGCAGTTATGGATGTGGGACCCTCTCTGAGAAGCTTAGATTGAAAAGGAGTTTAGGGTAGGGAGGAGAGAGGCAAACAGAGCTTTCTCCTGACAAGAGGACAGACTTGAGATGTGCATATACAGAAGTGAGGAAGCAGAGACGGATATTGGAGGGTGGTTAATAGTTTGGGAAAGATGGTGGGGACCGAGAGGGAGGGTGCTGAGTACCCAGCATGGGAGGGAAACAACTCCTAGGTTGTTTTTTGGCTTCAGAATCTCAGATGCAGTCCAGGATTAGGGATGCCCCTCAGAATAAATCTTAACTCTTGGGATTGATTCCACTCTACTTGACACAATCCTGATTCATGGCTTTTAGCTCATGATAGCGTCTGAGAAGACAGGAAAGGGGGCTTTACAGTGATTGGTACTTTATTTCTACACATGTTTTATTTTTAGGGGCAGGGTCTTGCTCTGCTGCCCAGTCTGAGGTGCAGTGGCATGATCACAGCTCACTGCAGCCTCAAACTCCTGGGCAAGTGATCCTACTGCCTCAGTCTCTCAAGTAGCTAGGATTACTACAGGTGCTTGTGCCACCACGCTTGGCTTTTTTTTTTTTTTTTTTTTTTTTTTTTTTTTTTTTTTTGAAGAGACAGGGTCTCACTACGTTGCTCAGGCTGGTTGTGAACTCTTTATTTCAAGCAATCCTCCTGCCTCGGCCTCCCAAAGTGCTGAGATTGCAGGTGTGAGCCACCATGCTCAACCTAGTGGTACCCTGTTAAGTCAGAACAAACTCCATGTGTATTGGCTTAAGACTAATCTTTGCTTTTCCATGTTGTCTAAAAATATCACATTTTCTTCATTTCCACAGACATTTCAGGCCTCTGTTTCCGGATGCCCATATGGCCCGGAAACTGTTCCCTATGCTTCCCACTTTGGGCCTGTCCAATACACCCCCACTCTGCCTCAGGGACCATCTGAGACAAAAATCTGACCAAGTTATTCCTTCCTCTCCCCCAAATGTTAATGAACATCATCTTTTTCCCCAGGCTTGAGCCTTCTGTCTTGTTGGAGGCAAATAGGAACTTTAGGCATCTCAGCTCTACATCTAGCAGGAGCCTCCACTCAGCGTATTCACCCCCAGCATCACCTCCCATTCAACTCATCTTCAGGGTTTCTGCCTTGGTATAAATAGCAACTGCATCCAGGCTGTTTCAAAAACAGAAGTGCAGAAATAATTCCTGAATTCTTTATTCCCAATGACAGCTTCTTCTCAATCAGAAATGATTGGTAGCCGATTTTCATTCCTTCTTTTTTTTTTTTTTTTTCTGATAGAGTCTCACTCTCTCACCCAAGCTGGAGTGCAGTGGTGCAATCTCAGCTCACTGCAACCTCTGCCTCCTGGTGTCAAGCAATTCTCCTGCCTCAGCCGCCCAAGTAGCTGGGATTACAGGCGTGTGCCTCCACACCGGGCTTATCTTGTATTTCTAGTAGAGACGGGTTTCACCGTGTTGGTCAGGCTGGTCTTGAACTCCTGGCCTCAGGTGATCCACCCACCTTGGCCTCCCAAAATGCTGGAATTACAGGCATGAGCCATCGCAACCAGCCTGATACCCTATTTTCTAAATAAGTACCATTAACTGACTTTTTATTCATGCTGAAATTAAAATAGTGCAGGCGTCAAGGTTCCTTCCACGGGCCACAGCTGTTGCATTCTAATGGGGACCCTGCTTATCTTGTCCTCGGTATGCACCCAAGCCTGTTTCTGTGACTTTTCGGGGCAGACATTCTTCATTCCATGGCCATGGGGCAGCTTCAGATCAAGCTGATTTTCTCTGTTTGTCCGGGCTCCAGGCTTCTCCCATTTCCTGAACACGCTGGGCACTGTGTGGCCTTGGGCCTTTGCTGCTTCTGCTTGTTGCTCTGCTCCCATCACCAGTCACCCAGCAGGCCCGCTCCTCCTGCAGGCCCCCGTCGCCCTGGGCATGGAGGCCTTCTCCAACCCTGGCACTCCTCACAGGCGCTGCCTCACCATGCTGTCCTCAACTTGGACACAGTACATTTCAACACAACTCCCTGGTCAAGTCTAGCTCTCCCACTGGCCTATGCATTCAGTGAAATTGTGGATCGTGTCTACAGGTGAATCCCGTGAAAGGACAGCTTCCCAGCCCTGACTCTACGATGGAATCCGCTGGAAGACTTTCTCAAAGGCCAATTCCAGTCGTACAAATTCAGTTATCCTGGGCTGGTCACTGTGTGGTGAAAAGTCCTCTGGTGGTTCTAACACTAGTCAAGCATGAGCTCTTTGCCTTAAAGGAGTGCCATGGGCTTTGCCATGAACTACACTGAGTCCAGGGGCCACCTTGGTCCTGCCCCACCTCACTGGGCCCCTGGGAGGTGGGAGATTAGATTAGAACTGCCCAGGCTTCAGGCTAGCACTCCAAAGAGAGGGTGTGACCACCCTGAGAGTCCCTTCTCAGAGATTCCAGTGTGGCCATCCAGGTTGATCCTGAGCACCAGGAGCTCGGAGAGTCCCAGGTGGGTCTGATGCACAATCCGGGCTGAGAGGCTGAGCTTGAAGAGACTTGGAAGGCCAGGGACCGTTTTATTTCCGACGACAGATGGAAGTGCCACGGCGGTTCTGGGGCCCAGGGCAGGAGATTGGGGCCTGACTTAGGAAAGCCTTCTTGGGCTTTGAGATGTATTAGACAGGAGGGCGTGAATTTAAAAGAAACGGTTTTCACACATTTTCAGGGCTGCTTGTCTTTTCAAGGGTGAGGAAACATGGGTGTTCAGTTTTTTTGTTTTCTGTTTTTTGCTTTTTTTTTTTTTTAAGACAGAATCTCGCTCTGTCGCCCAGGTTGGAGTGCAGTGGCGTGATCACTGCAAGCTCCGCCTTCCAGGTTCACACCATTCTCCTACCTCAGCCTCCCAAGTAACTGGGACTGCAGGTGCCCACCATCACGCCTGGCTAATTTTTTTGTATTTTTTTTAGTAGAGATGGGGTTTCATAGCCAGATGGTCTCGATCTCCTGACCTCATGATCCACCTGCCTCAGCCTCCCAAAGTGCTGGGATTACAGGCGTGAGCCACCATGCCCGGCCAGGTGTTCAGTTTTAAACATTTGGGAAAATCATCTAATTTAGGGGATACTGTTTCAATGTTTCAGTGTAAAAAATTAATATATGATGAATTTTGGCTGGATTTTTGGAAACTAGAAGAGCAACAGGGTAGAATACTGGGGGAGTGACTGAAAGTAACGGAAGTGTAAGGTAATGGGGTGTGTCTGCATGAAGGAAGATCTGCACGGGTCAGACACTGGACAGGCTTCCCTGGATTAATTTTAAAATATATATATATTTTTAATTAGTGTGGTGGTACATGCAGGTAATCCCAGCTACTTGGGAGTCTGAGGTAGGAGAATCTCTTGAACCTGGGAGGTGGAGGTTGCAATGAGACAAGATCACGCCACTGCACTCCAGCCTGGGTGACAGACTGAAACTCCATCTCAAAAAAATATATATATATTTAAATACATAAATATATCTATTTATTTAAATACATAAATACATCTATTTATATATATACCTATTTATGTATTACATATTTATAGACATATATTTATTATTAAAATATATTTTTTTGAGACCGAGTTTCCGCTCTTGTTGTCTATGCTGGAGTGCGATGGTGCGTTCTTGGCTCACCGGAACCTCCACCTCCTGGGTTCAACCTCAGCCTCCAGAGTCGCTGGGATTACAGGCATGCACCACCATGCCCAACTAATTTTGTATTTTTAGTAGAGACGGGGTTTCTCCATGTTGGTCAGGCTGGTCTCGAACTCCCAACCTCAGGTGATCCGCCCACCTCAGCCTCCCAAAGTCCTGAGATTACAGGCGTGAGCCACTGCACCTGGCCAAATATTTTTTAAACTAATAAAAATTGCAAAGAACCTCCTTGGATTAATAATAATAAAAAAAAAAAAGAAAGAAAGAAAGAAAAGAAACAGGACAGGGTGAGCCAGTAGTAGTTTCTGATGTACCAAGGAAGTTTTTTATTTGCAAATCAAAATGGAGTCTTTTCAGGTTCCCTAATGACAAAGGGAAATTGATCTAAGAGAGATTAAGTGTCATGCAACAAGGGAGTTTGAAAGAAATGTTGGGAGAGAATACATGGCACTCCTTCCTTCCTTCCTTCCCTCCCTCCCTCCCTCCCTCCCTCCTTCCTTCCTTCCTTCCTTTCCTCCCTCCCTCCCTCCCTCCCTCCCTCCTTCCTTCCTTCCCTCCCTCCCTCCCTCCCTCCTCCTCCCTCCCTCCTCTCCCCTCCCTCCCTCCCTCCCTCCTTCCTTCCTTCCTTCCCCTCCCTCTCCCTCCCTCCCTCCCTCCCTCCCTCCTTCCTTCCTCCCTCCTTCCTCTTTCTTCTCTCTTCTTCTCTTTCTCTCTTTTTTTTTTTCTCTCTGGAGTCTCGCTCTGTCGCCCAGGCTGACATGGAGTCTCGCTCTGTCGCCCAGGCTGAGTGCAGTGGAATGATCTCAGCTCACTGCAACCTCCGCCTCCTGGATTCAGGTGATTTTTCGACCTCAGCCTCCCAAGTAACTGGGACTACAGGCACACGCCACCACACCCGGCTAATTTTTGTAGTTTTAGTAGAGATGGGCTTTCACCATATTGGCCAGGCTGGTCTTGAACTCCTGACCTCATGATCCGCCTGCCTCAGCCTCCCAAAGGGCTGGGAATACAGGTGTGAGCCACCACACCCAGGAAATTTTTCTTTGTTTTCAAGACGGAGTCTCTCTCTGTTGCTCAGACTGGAGTGCACTGGCGCCATCTCAGTTCACTGCAACCTCCGCCTCCCGGGTTCAAGCAATTCTTCTGCCTCAGCCTCCCGAGTAGCTGGGATAACAGGCGCCTGCGACCACACCCAGCTAATTTTTGTATTTTTTAGTAGAGATGGGGTTTCACCATGTTGGCCAGGCTGGTCTTGACCTCCTGACTTCGTGATCTGCCCGCCTCAGCCTCCCAAAGTGCTGGGATTACAGACATGAGCCACTGTGCCCGGCCCATGTAAATTTCCACCTAAATGGTATCAAGAGGGTCTGAAGTAGTAGCTGAGAGGTCAGAGAAGAGAGAAGTCATGGAGACAAACACACAGGGTGATTCCACTGTGCAGACAGAGCCCAGCCCTCCCCATGCCAAAGACGCAGGAGAGAGCACCTGAGAGAACAGATTCCATGAGGACATCATCTTCCTCTCTGGATCTCAGCCTTGAGGGAGAGGCCGTGTCCACTCAGAACAGGAGAGGCCAGGACAGGTCCTCAGGGCTGCTGCTTTGTCCACCCGTTGCTGAGGAGTAGCAGGAGTGAGGCCTGGGCACGCTCGCGTGGCAAGCCCTGTGGGCAGGTGTGCAGAGGGCGTCCACAGGCAAGGTCCCGTGTCAGGGTGCTTCACCTGTCCCACAGTGTGATGCACTGGGCTTACAGAAGTCACTCCCTTCACAAGCGTGAGCTGGAACACAGGAGAGAAAACCCTGAGGAGACTTGGTCCTCCATTCTAGCCCAGGATTCTTTCTAGGGCCCCTCTCTGCAATGTTCAAGTCTAATGGTCCAGTATATACCTTATAAAGGGAGTGGATTTCACCATGGTTTAGAGCTGCTTCTATTTTCAACATTATGAGAGACGAGAGATTGATTAATGGGTCCCAATATACAGTTCGATAAAGAAATAAGACCTAGTGTTTGATACATCAGTAGGGTGACCATAGTTTACAATAATCTATTGTATATTTCAAAATAGCTAGGAGAGAGTAATTTGACAGTCTCGACCATAAAGAAAAGAAAATATTTGGCTGGGCACAGTGGCTCATGCCTGTAATTCCAGCACTTTGGGAGGCCAAGGCAGGTGGATCATGAGGTCAAGAGATGGAGACCATCCTGGCCAACATGGTGAAACCCCATCTCTACTAAAAATACAAAAATTAGTTGGGCGTGGTGGTGTGTACCTGTAGTCCCAGCTACTCGGGAGGCTGAGGCAGGAGAATCACTTGAACCTGGGAGGCGGAGGTTGCTGTGAGCTGAGGTCGCGCCACTGCACTCCAACCTGGGTGACAGAGCAAAACTCTGTCTCAAAAAAAAAAAAAGAAAAGACAAATATTTAAGGTGATTGATGATATCCCAACTATAGTGATCTAATTTTTACCAATTATATGAATGTAGTAAATTATCACATATATCCCCCCCAAAAAATTTAAAAGAAAATCACCAATTGTTTCAATACCAATCCCAAATAATTCACACAGCCACAGTTTTGGAATTCAAGGGGATCTGGAAGGAATGAAGTCATTGGAGAAAAGTAATTGGGAATTAAGTGTGTCACATCTGAATGCTTGTGTGCCCCAACATTCATGTGTTGAAACCCCACAGCCTAATGTGATGGTGTGAGGGCATGAGGCCCTCGGGAGGTGATTAAGACTAGCTGAGTCATGAGGGGGAGCCCTCGTGCATAGGATTAGGATCCTTACAGGAGTCCAAAGAGAGCTTGCAACCCCTTCACCACCCAAAGAAGGAGCTAGAAGGCGCCTTCTGTGAGCCAGAAAGTGGGCCCTCATCAGACACCGAGTCTACCACAGCCTCCTCTTGGACTTCCCAACCTCCACAATGCGAGAAATACCTTTTTGTTTTTATAGCATAGCCAGTTTGTGGAATTACATTGTAGTAGCCCAAATGGACTAAAACAAATGGGTACGTAGTGATATCAGGGTTCCTGGGCAGAAATCATTGTCAACAGAAGAGATTTGGGAAGCAAGTCAGAAATCGTGGATGTCTACAGAAATCTCAGAAGTGTCTGCTGAGCTATGGATGAGAACCAGAAGAGTTGCTTTTGCAGATAAGGAGTCATTGTTTTAGTGACAAAAGAATATAATATTTTAGGGATAACAACAAAGTGTCATGAAACAGAAGTTGAGAGCAGAGAGAGAATTTACGCACTCTTAACCCGGCTGTGGAAGGAGGGGCAGGCACAGGGGATGAGACTGGAGAGTGGAGACAGAGGGGCCACAGGCATGTTTCCAGGCAGTGGATATCGCTGCGTAGGAGCAGAGCACAAGGCCCAAAGGGCAGAAGCCAGCCCCAGTCAGGGAACAGGCCATGACTTGCAGTGGGTGCTGGGTATCAAGACCTTGGTTTTCTTTTTCTTTTTTTTTTTTTTTTTGAGATGGAGTCTCTCTCTGTCGCCCAGGCTGGAGTGCAGTGGTACAATCTCGGCTCACTGCAGCCTCTGCCTCCCGAGTTCAAGCAATTCTCCTTTCTCAGCATCCCCAGTAGCTGGATTACAGGCATGCGCCAGCAATACTGGCTACCTTCTGTATTTTTAGTAGAGATGGGCTTTTGCCATGTTGGCCAGGATGGTCTCGATCTCCTGACCTCATGATCTGCCCGCCTTGGCCTCCCAGAGTGCTGGGATTACAGGCATGAGCCACCACATCCAGCCTAAAACCTTGCTTTTCAATGAAACAGTCTGAGACTGAGTCTCAGCACTTTCACTTGCTCTGTGAGCTCCAGCACATCCTCTGCTCTCGCTGGGTGCCGGTGTCTTCCCCTGCAAAAAAGGAGAACTTATATCTCACCCTCCTGATTGAATCAGGTCCACCCCAGATGTACTCCCTGTTGATTAGCTTAAGGATTTGGGACTTTGATGGCATCAGCCAAATCCCTTCAGGGTGGTACCTAATCCAGGGTTTGATTGGATACCTGGGTGGGGTTGTGACTGCCTTCAACTTGCACAAGGATTTGTTTTTTTTTTTTTTTTTTGAGACAGAGTCTCGCTCTGTCGCCCGGGCTGGAGTGCAGAGGCCGGATCTCAGCTCACTGCAAGCTCTGCCTCCCGGGTTCACGCCATTCTCCTGCCTCAGCCTCCCGAGTAGCTGGGACTACAGGCGCCCACCACCGTGCCCGGCTAATTTTTTGTATTTTTTAGTAGAGACGGGGTTTCACCGTGTTAACCAGGATGGTCTCGATCTCCTGACCTCGTGATCCTCCCGTCTCGGCCTCCCAAAGTGCTGGGATTACAGGCTTGAGCCACCGCGCCCGGCCTGCACAAGGATTTGGAAGGATTCTGGGCCCTGTGTCCCCAACTGCAAAATAGGAGGTTGTCTTGGCTGAGGTGCGGTGGCTCACGCCTGTAAACCCAGCACTTTGGGAGGCCGAGGCGGGTGGATCACGAGGTCAGGAGATCCAGACCATCCTGGCCAACATGGTGAAACCCCGTCTTCACTAAAAATACAAAAAACTAGCCGGGCATGGTGGCGGGCGCCTGTAGTCCCCGCTACTTGGGAGGCTGAGGCAGGAGAATGGCGTGAACCCGGGAGGCGGAGCTTGCAGTGAGCTGAGATCCGGCCACTGCACTCCAGCCTGGGCGACAAAGCGAGACTCCATCTCAAAAAAAAAAAAAAAAAAAAGAGGTTGTCTTATTTTGCACCAATGAACATCCATGATTTCTGAATTGTTTTCGACTTCATCGAGCTTCCAGTGAAACAGGAAGTGCTGAAATCCCAACCTTGGTGTAAGTGTAGAGTTAGCTGCATTTTGTGATATGCTTTTTCTGCATCAAGATAAACACGTCCCCCCTACCCATTCTATTAAATGTGGTGTGGTTGATTTTCACATGTTGAACAAACATTGGACTTCTGGGATAAGTCCCAGAAGTTCATGATGTGTAATCATTTTCATTAGCTGCTTTATTTATATGAATTTGGCTAGAAATTACCTACTCATAGGTGCCAGGGGCTTCAAATTCCTCTAGTATCCTTGCTTTGGTCTCCACTTGTGACGGAGTTTCCCCAAATGGTCCCCCTCAGGGACAGTCTGTGGCTCTGTCTGCTATAACCCAGCGCTGTTGCACTGTGGCTCTGTTGGGATGGTGGCAGACGGGGCGCATGCTATAATCTTCCAGTAAAATCTGTCAGTACTCCTGTATCCAAGGGCTGGACCTACTCAAATGTTCTCCAGTGGTAAAACTTCGCCTCCTTGCCCTGTCCTCCCTCCCCTCCCCTGGTTGCAGGATTCCAATCTACTGGAATCCTCAAAGTCTTGAGCCATGTTGACAGTTTCCTCTCCCTTAGGTGAGACAGGAAGGACAGAGAGAGTGGGGGAACGTCCTTCCTCCAGCTAGCGTAAGACTCTGGCAAACTCTTTTCCCTGGAGTGTAGGCTTTTATGGAGAACACTCTGGGTGTATTTCACAATGATTCCCCTTCTTCTGCCACAGGCCTCAGGCGATATTTCTCAGATCATCACCTGGTGAATCTGCTGGGACTCCTGGAGCTAATGGCAGTGGCGGTATGCGGGACCCGTTATGACTATGGACCGAGAAGTTCCACATTCTCAGTTTAGTCCATATTCAACCTCCAGCAATTCATCAAAATTACCTGTTAGTTTTCCGACCAGTTTATGGCTCCAGTAGGCTCCAAGTAAACAGACCTCTGTCTCTGGATACACCCGTCTCTCCAGATTTCACGGTCGTGACTTCAGTTCTCGGAAAGATAAAAGTCACTGATTTTCAGCTTGACTAGCTTTTTTCTTATAAGGATAGGGGTGATGACTTCCAAGCTGTTTGCATGTTGTAGTTGAAACCGGGAGTTCCAACAAGTTTCTGACTGCAAGAGAATTAAAGAGAGAATTGAAGAATAGAAGAATATCGAATGACAACAGAATCACAAAAATCCTTTAACTGCTCAGTTTAAACAGTTTAAATGCCGAGGCAGGAAACAATTTCATGATGACTTCAGTGTCAATAGAATGGCTATCAGAGGTTGTCTGTGTAGCATCATGCAGAAATGCAGAATATGGACAGGACACCTTCTACAGCGTACTCCAAGCTTTGCTTTAATTTTGAATAGCAATTGTTTGCACTTCTGGCTGGGCGCGGTGGCTCACGCCTGTAATCCCAGCACTTTGGGAGGCCGAGGTGGGTGGATCATGAGGTCAGGAGTTCGAGACCAGTCTGGCCAACATGGTGAAACCCCATCTCTACAAAAAACACACACACACACACAAATTAGCTGGGCATGGTGGCGGGTGCCTGTAATCCCAGCTACTTGGGAGGCTGAGGCAGAAGAATTGCTTGAACCCAGGAGGTGGAGGTTGCAGTTAGCCGAGATCGCGCCATTACACTCCAGTCCGGGTAACAGTGCGAGACTTCGTCTCAAAAAAAAAAAAAAAAAAGTTGTTTGCACTTCTACACATCTACATAAATTTGTATTTGTATTATATCAACCAAAGGAATACAATTTGACTTAATTGAGTTTCTGCAAAAAACTTCAATTTCCCAGGTCTCATCTAGAAGGGATAAGATAACTTTATAAGCACAGTTTTTCAAAAGATAAACATCGCACAGGAAAAAAAAAATTCTCATTGTTATTATTTGCATCTGGGGTTATACTGTAAAAAGAGACATTTTAGATCTTTTACAGTCTCTAGTAGTAAACAGAAAGATTACATTTTTATTACTGTGGCTTTTATCCTGGCCCTTGAAAATTCGTTTGCAATTTTAGAACCAGGAATACTTTTGGTGTGTCCAATTGGCCATTTGAGCTGAAAAGATTGATGATGGTGATATACAGTGTGGAAGGTCATTATAATTTCGGCTATGGTTGTTTTAATTTTATCTGAATTTCCTTTCATCAGAAAATTTGTTACTTTATCCGTTTCTTTAGCACTATTTGTGTCATGTATCTCTTAGGCTTAGCTGTTAGTATATCCTGGCTTATATCTGATTTTCCAATATGTTCAATACTGAATGAACAATTGTGTACTGTAGAAAGAGCTTCAGAACATCTTTTCTCTAATTTAATAGATACCAAATGTTTTGGAAAAAAATTTTTTTTTTTTTTTTTTTGAGACAGAGTCTCGCTCTGTCGCCCAGGCTGGAGTGCAGTGGCGCGATCTCTGCTCACTGAAAGCTCTGCTGCCTCCTGGGCTCACGCCATTCTCCTGCCTCAGCCTCCCGAGAAGCTGGGACTACAGGCGCCCGCCACCATGCCCGGCTAATTTTTTTGCGTTTTTAGTAGACAAGGGGTTTCACCGTGTTTGTCAGGATGGTCTCGATCTCCTGACCTCGTGATCCGCCCACCTCGGCCTCCCAAAGTGCTGGGATTACAGGCGTGAGCCACCGCGCCCGGCCAATTTTTTTTTTTTTTTTTTTTTTTGAGAGAGTCTCGTTCTGTCGCCCTGGCTGGAGTGCAGTGGCACGATCTTGGCTCACTGCAACCTCCGCCTTCCTGGTTCATGCCATTCTCCTGCCTCAGTCTCCCGAGTAGCTGGGACTACAGGCTAATGTTTTGTATTTTTAGTAGAGACAGGGTTTCACCGTGTTAGCCAGGATGGTCTCGATCTCCTGACCTTGTGATCCGCCCACCTCGGCCTCCCAAAGTGCTGGGATTGGTGTGAGCCACGGCACCCGGCCTTGAAAATTAATCATGAAATTTATACTTGCATTTTGATTCAAATATACATAAATGAAAATAGGCAATAGGGTAGATTTCATATTAAGTATCCTTAACACAAAATATAAAATAAAAAATAAATTATAGTAATCACAATAATTGAAAATACTAAGTTTGATCATCTCACAAGAGTGAAGCATAATTACCAATAAATTGAGGCCGAACTATTGAAAGGTTGGAAACTTACAAACTAACAATAAACTTGAACTTGATATGTGACACAGAAAAGTCAAACTTTACGCATGCCTGCAAGGGAGAACTGTGTTTGCAGGAACAGTATCCCTGAAGAAAGCCAGAGCTGATCTTATCCAAAATTTTGAGCAGCTGTGTCTGGGATTGGCGAATTTTCAGAGGCAGGGTTGTTTATGGATTGTTACACTTTTAAGTGTGTTAGTATGGTCACTGGAATTAGATGGTTGTCGACCGGCTAACTTCCAGAAGCACGGTCACTGGAGGGAGGGACTTGCTGACCCATCGTGGTCTAGAAGCAGCACTAAGTGGCATTCGGAGGCTGTCATTAAGTTGATCTCAGAAGCGTGGCTGCTGGCAGTGAGGCCATCACTGATTTTTCAGACCATGTGTACTGATCCAAAGGTCGAATTATTGGAGATTATTTTACAATTTAGGAATTTGGCCAAAAGAACAATCTTTTCCTTTCTTTAATATGGAAAACAAGTACTTTTATTCTCACTTCCCTCTTTTGTCTTCCCTCAAACACATAGGAGAGAACATAAAAGAGATTGTTCATCTCTTTATTTGTGGAGGTATGATTTCCAGCTTGTATTGCCACTTAAGCGCTTAATTTAAGAGCCAATTACTGAAGCAGAACCGTAGCTTTAAGTGCTGATTTTTCATTAATGAGGGGAGAAACCCTGAATACATTTAAGGCATCCTAACCAAGTTAATACAGGATTCAGGACAAAATCTTTAAATACAGGGCGTTTGGCAACCCTACCTGAGTCAGGTTTCTTCTCACTCGCCACTCTCACCTACTTGCCTGTGAAAACCGTGCCTTATTTATTCTAATACATAATTATCTGTCTTCTGTTCTTCGTCAGTGCTGTCCCTGTTTGAGTTGGGACCTCATTTACCTACTACTTGAATTTAAACAGCCCAGATTTCCTGGGGGGCATCAGTCATCAGGCATCAGCTCTCTTCAACCCCATACACTTATCTTCTATGCAATTTCCCTTGCCTACCGTCTTTGACTCCACCAATTTTACCATAAAATCCAAACTCCTTAGCTTGGCAAATAAGGCCTTTTGTGATTTGGCTTCTGCAGTCTACTCAAGCTTTAACATTTGTCATTTTCTTGCTCGCTAGTTCTAAATTACGTTTCCCAAATGTGCCCTATTACCCACCTGTGCTTTGGCGCATGCAGTTTCCTCTTAATCGGAATGTGTCTCTCTCCCTCGGAGTTCCTATTGTTCTCCCCAAATAGAGCTCAGGCATCATTGGCCCTGGAAAGCTTTGATGTCTCCAGGCTCTCTTGATGAGTCTTTCTTCATCCTGTGCAAATCTTTACAATATTCTCATAGTGGAACATATTGTCGTAACTTATTTGTCTATTGAAACAACAAAAACTGCAACATAATCTGCTTGCTCATTTGCTAGTTCAATTCCATCCCCTTCCCCTCAATTCATGGCTTCTTGAAGAAAAGCCTGTGTCTGTCTTAAAACTTGTACAGTTTTAAGACTTGTATACTTGTAAACATATATAGTGCCTGCTCCAAAGTTAAAAAATATTTACTGTTATGAGAAAAACTTGGGACTGTAATATCCCCCCTCAAACTGGGAAGGAGCTGAGACCAAAGAATGACTCAGACAAGTCCAGCTTGATGAGCAGATTTTATGATGATTTCCATACAGGGCACTCCTGGGCGGCAGCAGGACCGCTCTGGAGATCTGTACCACCTTGCACCTCTAAGCTGCTTTTAAGCCAGTTTTCTGGCTCTTTGCCTCATGTGTGTGATTGGACCGTTTGCTTAGTGTGTTCCCAGACACTCCGGGATTTTTGGGTTCACAGGGACACTTGCTCCTTGGTTCAGCACCATGGCCTTTCCCAGCCTTCAGGGCTCAAGCAGTGGATATAAACCCTTAGGTAAGCCGGTAGAGGATCTGTCACACTACACTGAGTTTATGAAACAATTCACATGTCTTGTTTGGGCTGCTGTAACAAAATACCTCATCATACTAGGTAACTAATAAAACATTTCTCACAGTTCTGGAGGCTGGGAAATCCATTTAAGGTGCTAGCATGGTTGGTGTCTGGTTATGGCCATCTTGATTCAAAGAAGGTATCTTATCACTGTGCCCTCACATGGCTGAAGGGCAGAACAAGCTCCCTTGGGGCTCTCTGATAAGGGCACTGAGGGCTCCGCCCTTATGACCTAATCACCTCTCCATACATCCCACTTCATAATACGATCACCTTGGAGGTTAGCATTTGGACATATGGATTTCGGGGGAAGACATAAACATTCAGACCATAGCAATGTCCTTTACAAGAGTTTGCCACAGGTGTTAGATTTGTGAAGTTCTTCTGATGTGTTCATTATACATTTAAAAAATACATATTTAGGGCAGCTGGGCATGGTGGCTCATGCCTGTAATTCCAGCACTTTGAGATGCTGAGGCGGGCTGATCAACCAAGGTCAGGTGTTTGAGACCAGCCTAGCCAACATGGAGAAACCCCATCTCTACTAAAAATACAAAATTAGCTGGGCATGGTGGCAGGTGCCTGTAATCCCAGCTACTCACGAGGTTGAGGCAGGAGAATCACTTGATTCTCGCTCCTGGGAGGTAGAGGTTGTGGTGAGCTGAGATCGCACCACTGCACTCCAGCCTGGGCGACAGAGTGAGACTCTGTCTCAAAAAACAAAAAACAAAAACCTATTTAGTAGCTTTAAACCTGAAATAATTTGCCTGTTTTTCTATCTAATACAGTTTATGGCAAATAACTGGTACACCTTCCTAATAAATGACTTCAGAGAAATAAAAACCAAAACAAAGTTAAGACACAGTTGAGTAGAAAATTCCCAACTACTAGAATAAAAGACCAGATTTTTCTTTTTCTTTTTTAATGAAATCCATGCACAAGTTTGACATGAGGGTAGGAAAAGGACGAACCCCAGAGACTGAGAGGTAGTTCATAATTCATTTTTCTTTTATTTTGGTCCTTTTCTCTAAAAAGGTACAATTTGATCAATTCATTTGTATGCTATTAAAATGCTATAAAAATATTACCAGTTTGGTGGTCTTCTAATGAGAAATCTAAAGCACGCCTCCCCACCCACTTGGATCTGTTTCTGATGATCACATGACATCTAGCATGTATGTCTGTAGGAAAAGGGAAAAAGCAAACCCATTTCACAAATGGCTGAAGTCAGTGTCTCCAGTGGTAAATTCTTCATCTCAGGTTATTTTTTTAAGTGTCTGACAAGCACAAACACTTTCCTCATATCTATTATATAGTTGAGGTTTATCCATGGAATTAAATACCTAATGAGGGCTAAATTATCATAGTTTCACATCCATTACATTTATTACATCTCTCTCAAGGATGCATTCTTTGATGAGCTTTGGTTTAAGGCTTTCACACACACAAATCTACTTTCTAGGAGTCCTCTTCAATGTGAATTTTATAATGATTCGTGAGGGATGACCTATGGTTGAAAAGTTTCCCGCATGTATTACATTCATAGGGTTTCTCTCCAGTATGAATTCTCTGATGTGCAATACGTGATGAGCTTTGTCTAAAAGTTTTTCCACATGTATTACATTTAAAAGGTTTTTCTCCTGTATGAATCCTTCGATGTTGAATAAGAGCTGAACTTTGGCCAAAAGATATCCCACATTCCTCACATCGATATGGTTTCTCTCCAGTATGAATTCTCTGGTGATTACTAAGCGATGAGTTACACCTGAAAGTTTTCCCACACTCATTACATTTATAGGGTCTTTCTCCAGTATGCATTCTCTGATGTTGAATGAGAGCTGAACTCTGTCTGAAGGCTTTTCCACATACTTTACATTTACAGGGTTTCTCTCCGGTATGAATTCGCTCATGAATAATAAGTGTTGAGTGGGAACTTAAGGCTTTACCACATTCATTACAATTATAAAACTTCTCTCCAGTATGAATTATTCGGTGTCTATTAAGTCGTGAAATAGAAGTAAAGCCTTTCCCACATTCATTGCATCGATAGGGCTTTTCTCCAGTGTGAATTCTTTCATGTTGAATAAGAGATGCACTCTGGCTGAAGGCTCTCCCACATTCACTACATTTGAAAGGTTTCTCTCCTGTGTGAATTCTCTGATGATAACGAAGGGATGAGCTAGACTTAAAGGTGTTGCCACATTCATTACATAAGTAGGACTTCTTTCTAGAATGAATTCTTTGACATCCAGAAAGGGATGTGCTGCAACTAGATGCCTTCCTACCTGGATTATACTTACAAGGGTTTTCTTCAGCATGGATTTTTTGATGTATAAAAAGGCCTGACCTTCGGCTGAAGGATTTACCACATTCTTTACATCTATAGGATTTCTCCACAGTATGGGTTCTTAGATGTTTATAAAGGGATGTACTGAGAGTAAAGGCTTTCCCACATTCTTTACATATGTAGGGTTTCTCTCCAGTATGCGTTATTTGATGCTGAATAAGAGCTGAACTTTGGCTAAAGGCTTTTGAACATTCTTTACACTTAAATAATTTCTCTCCACTATGGTTTTTCTCATGTTTACGAAGGGATGAAGTGTTAATGAAGGTTTTTTCACACATACTACATTTATAGCGTTTATCTGCTGTAATTTTTGGTTGATTAAGTAAATGTGAATTCTGTTTGAAGCTGTTTCCTTGTATTTCACATTTTGGTGGTGTTTTGTCTCTGGGAAGTATCTGTTGCCTAATAAGCACTGACTTTGGGCTGAAGTTTTGGCTTAATTCAGTATTTTTATGGCTTCTTTCTATACTGGGGATTTTTTTGTGGGTGGCTGAAACTATCTGAAAACTTCCCTTTTTATCCTGCTTTTTCTCTAATCTGCCTTCATATATGTAAGGCTTTTCTAATTTCAAATCCCAAGGTACATTCCTGTTGGATCTTTTCAGTATCAGTCCCTGAAATGAAGAGTCTTGTGTTTGCGTTGACTTTGTGGTTTTATGACTGCTCTTCGATCCTGGAGGGAAAAAAAGAAATTGAAGATGTTTCATGAGATATCATAGCATTTGACTACTGAGACTAAATGTGTAGAAGGAATAAATATTGGTGATATTTAAATAAGGCCCCGATATCTGTATGAAAAAAATTGCAAGAAGAAAAAATAGGACAGTTAGACAGTATAATAAAATATAATTGACAGCAATTTAAGTACTAGGGTGAAGAAAAAAATAAAGCAAACCCACCATTTAAAGAGGGTGAGAGTGACCAGGAGAATTGGCTAATGAAGAACAGAGAGAAGTGTTGCAAGGGGAGCATGAGTTGAAAAAGGAAGTCTGGGGTCAGGACCCAAAACCCATGATGGAATCCTACAATTTATTTTTTTGTGACATTTATCTTCTTTGTGTAATTTTTTTTTCTTTTTGAGACAGTTTCACTCTGTTGCCCAGGCTAGATAGAGTGCATTGGCGCGATCTCGGCTCACTGCAACCTCTGTCTCCCAGCTTCAAGCGACTCTTGTGCCTCAGCCTCCTGAGTAGCTGGGATTATAGGCACCCACCATCATGCCTAGCTAATTTTTGTAATTTTAGTAGAGACAGGATTTCACCATGTTGGCCAGGCTGGTCTTGAACACCTGACCTCAAGTGATTCACCTACCTCGGCCTCCCAAAGTGTTTGGATTACAGATGTGAGCCACTGGGCCTGGCCTCTGTGTAATTATTCTTAATCTGGAAAGTCCCTCCACCCTATGTCAAATTCCCTCATATCCTTCAGATTCAGTTCAAAACTGGACTCTTTCAATCCTCTGACTCTGAGCAGCCACAGTCCATTCTCCTTACTATAGCACTTACCAGAGTATTAAACATATGTATTACCGACCTTTATAATATTTACACACATATACAGTATATTATAGTTATATATCTATGTCTGTATATATCTCACTCTCCTTTTCTAACCGTTCTTCACAAGCAGATCAGCGTGCCCTATTTTCCTACAGATCCTCTGGATAGCACTCCAATTATATACAAAAGTTGTATGTTTTGTTAATCTGCCTTAATTACGTATACATTTCTAACTTGAACAATGTCAAATATTCTTATGTAGTTCACATATATACAAATATGCATATGTATTATACATACATACACATTTCAGACCCTTGTAGAAGTTGTCTCCTAGGCCAACACATGGGTGATTAGAGAGGTTTCAGGGCCAGTTCAAACAGGAGGGCCCTGTTATTGAATTAATCGACAAGAGGTGCCACAAGACAGGCCTAGAGCCAAGAGCTGCAAGAGAGGAAGTTAGCCTATTCATGCATCAAGCAAGAGACGCTACATGGGAGGGCTGAAAAGAGTCAAAGATCAACAGTAAGACAGGCATGGATATATAAGATAAAGCATGGTTAACATGGAAAAGTCAAGAACAGAATTGAAGAAATATTAAAATTGGATAAGAATACAATTCAATACTAAATTCTGTCAGGGATGGTTACACACATATCTTAGCATTTTCTCCTGGGGTAGAGGTAAGTGTTTAAAGGGATTATTTGTATCTCACTGTATTTGGATTGACAGTTACTTTCACACATCTACACATTACTTCTGCTTAATAAACACAATACCTTTGCTTTTCCCTTATTAGTGTTCACTCACTAGTTCCCTTCATGGATAACTCTTCTTCATTCCTTCTTTGACAGTGGTACTGCCTAGGGTTTAGGGTTTTTTCCACTCCACACGCCCTCCCTGACTAACTTCACATGCCCTCTATCTTTACACTATTTACTGTAAGGGAAAGCAGAGTTTCTTAACTTTATGCTTAACACCTTCCTAGTTCCTTCTCCGTTTCAGTCTTGCTAAATTAAGTGATCAAATTTTAATACATTATTTGGGCCAAATATATGGAAGGGGCAGTGGCAAAAATGAAGTGCTTTTCCTTGTGTTTATCGGTCATTGTTTCTAGGCTTAATATATGTGCTGGGAAGAAGGCAGCAAGATTCTGCAACTTGAAATCTAGCTTGTAAGGCAACGATACAGAACCTGCCTTAGGCCTAGTGTTAAGAAAGGCCGCTCACCTTTCCTAGAGCCCTGAGCAATGGGATCAGGTACTTAAGTGGTATTTTGTTTGCCATGCATTACTATCTCTACCATAATCTCCTAACTAGTCTTGCCCTCTGTCAATTCAGCCTCCACAGTGCAGCCAGAATAATGTTTTTTTTTTTTTTTGGAAATGGAGTCTCCCGTCACCCAGGCTGGAATGCAATGGCGCGATCTCGGCTCACTGCAACCTCCCCCTTCCGGGTTCAAGTGATTCTCCTGCCTCAGCCTCCTGGGTAGCTGGGATTACAGGTGTGTGCCACCAGGCCTGGCTAATTTTTGTATTTTTAGTAGAGACGGGGTTTCACCATGTTGGTTAGGCTGGTCTCTAACTCCTGACCTCATGATCCGCCTGCCTTGGCGTCCCCAAAGTGCTGGGATTACAGGTGTGAGCCACCGCGCCCAGCCAATCTTTCTAAGTTCATTATTTTACTATGTTGCAAACTCCCTTAAGATCCTCCAACAGATTTTCAATGATTCACATCTGAAGTCTCTTAACATGGTGAATACAGTACTATCTGACCTGACCTTTAGCCACCTGTCCTCACCCCTCTCCCCTGGCTTCTTGCCAGGTAGGCCGAACTACATGCAGCTTCAGGGACACTCCATCACTTTTCCTTGTTTATCTTTACATATGCTGGCAGCATCCTTTCCATTCACAAATACTCATTAAGTGCCTACTATGGGCCAGGTAATGTTCTGGGGAATGCAGATAATGTATCCAATAAGAAGGGATTCCAGCCTTCAAGGAGCTTATACTTTGGAGCATGTGCATGCATGCCTGCTGGGGAAAGAGGGGGATGAAGGGACAGATAACAAGTACATAAATAAAAGTCATGTGGCTATCTGAGTAAAGTGCTCAAGAGCTCCCCAGGCAAACGAACCAGCAAACACAAAAGTGTGGCTGACTCAGAAACAGCAGAGAGACTGGCTGGAGTAAAGCAGGAAGAGGGAAAATGGTGAAATGATAAAATAAGAGTGGAACAGGCTGGGCACGGCAGCTCAGGGCTGGAATCCCCGCACTTTGGGAGGCCAAGGCAGGTGGATCACCTGAGGTCAGGAGTTCAAGGCCAGCCTGGCCAACATGGTGAAACCCATTCTCTACTAAAAATACAAAAATCAGCCAGGTGTGGTGGCACACACCCATAATCCCAGCTACTCGGGAGGCTGAGGCAGAGAATCACTTGAACCCGGGAGGCAGAGGCTGCAGTGAGCCAAGATTACACCACTGCACTCCAACCTGGGCAACAGAGTGAGACTCCGTCTCAAAAAAAAAACACAAAAAAAACAGAAAACAAAGAGTGGAGCAGGAGGCGGGGGACAAATCCTCTAAGGCCCAGGTCATGGTAAGGACTCTGGAATTTAAGCCTTATGGGAAGCTGGGGAATTATGTGTTCATCTGAGTTGGCTGCTGCGTGGACCGACTATGCCAGGGCACCAGTGGAAGCAGGGAAGGGAGAGACTACTGAAGAAGCTACTGCAGCTCTTCAGGTGAGAAAGGGCTGGAGGCACAGATGACTACACCAGGCTGTACTGAGAAGGAAGAGCTAGCGGGACCGAGAATAACAAGACTCAGGAGTCCCAGGAAGCTGAGAGAGAAACAGGAAAGTTAGTGATCATGCCTAGGTTTCCAGCCAGAATTCTGAGTGCTGCCACCAATTACCAAGAAGGGGAAGACCAGGAAAGGGGCAGGTCTGGGGGGCATTCTGCTTCAGGTATGTTTGTGGTGGCTGAGATGCCTTAACAGAGTCGCAGGAAGACACCGAAATACTAGTTATATTGATGATTCTGGAGATCTGGGGAAGGTCAGAGCTACAGACAGGCATTTGGGGGTCAGCAGCATGTGGGTTTTATTTAAAGCTGAAGAACTGAAAGGAATCACTTGGACACTGAAATATCTGGAGGTTAAGAAGAATAATATCAGGAGAGTACAGTGTTTCAGAAGCCAAAGGAAGAAGTACTTCAGGGAGGAGTGAATGATAACTGTGGCAAATAATTTGAGGACTAAAAACAATCCTGATTGTGCCAAGACAGAGGTTGTTTGGGATTTAATAACAGAGCTATCAGTGGAATCATAGGGAAGCAAGCCTGACTGGAGTGCATGGAGGAAACAATGGGAGAGGAGAAAATAGAAACATCAAGAGCAGAAACCCTTTTCAACAGTTTCCAAAGGAGAGTAAGAAAATGGGACATAGGGGAGCTTTTATTTTTTAATGGATGTGATTACGACTCAAAAGTCCATTATCAATTCTGGAAAACTCACCCCAACTCTAAAGTGCCAATATTTTAGTCCTGAAATCATGTTTTTCACTGAAGCAGACATGGGTTTTGGATTGTGGCTATCCTAACTCTTTCTTATGATCTGTTTAGAACTTTCCAGAGGCCTACAAATAGGTCTCCTGAGGTTCAGTTCAACCTTTGCTCCCTCCCAGAATCAAGCCCAGGCCTCAGCAACCTGAAGAACAAGGTAAAGGCCTAGGTTAGAAGCTGAGAAACAGAACGACCTTGCTGATGGCCACTGCCCTGACCAGTTCCTGTTACTAGGTCTAGACTCTTCCACCTGGACTCCTACTACACCCAGACAGTGCTTCTTCAACCTGCTCTCCCTGGATGATTTCATTCACTCCCACACCTCCTACGTGTATGACTATCCTGAAAAATACTTTACTGAGGTCTTTCCAACTGCCGGCTACAATTTCCACTTGAGGATCTTTCTTTTTAAATTCAGCCTGCCCAAATCTGAACCCAGAGCGTTCCTTTTCAAACCTTTTTTATATGTTTTCCAGTTCAAAATGACATCATGATCTCTTCAATTACTTTACCATAAATTCTTAGCTTTATCTTAGAATTTTCTCTTCCCTAGGCACTCATCAAAATCTTTTCTTTTTTGTTTTTTGAGAGACAGGGTCTTGCTCTGTTACCCAGGCCAAAGTACACTGGTGCCATCATAGCTCACTGCAGCCTCAAACTCCCGGGCTCAAGCGATTCTCCCACCTCAGCCTCCTGAGCAGCAGGAACGACAGGTGCACACTGCCAAGCTTGGCTAATGTTTTTATCTTTTGTAGAGACAGGGTTTCATTTTGTTGCCCAGGCTGCACATTCTCTTAAATCTCATCACTAAAATGTCTCTAACAAGCCGTCGTGAATATGTCTAAGTTCAGGATCTCCTTACTGTAGAGTGACTTGCTCCTGATCCTTAAGTTACTCCCTTGACCTGTTTCTCGCCTTTCCAGTATTATTTCCCACTGGATTTACCCCTCTTAATACACAGAATTGCTCATGTTATTTCAAAAAGCAGTGGTCATTTCTCACTTTATTAATTTATCAAATATTTAAAAAGCACCTACTACGTATTAGGCTCTGTCCTAGGCATCGGTGATCCACAGTTCCCTACGGATCCAGTAATTAAAAGGAACAGTTGATTTCTTCAAGGAGTTTATGGTTAGACATTAGAAATGAAGACATCAACAGGTAATCACAATACAATGTGACAATTTCTACAATAGAAACGTAAGCTAGAAATGGACGTGACCATGTGCTTAGAATCATATCCAACTGTCCTTAGACAGTGAGGGTGCAGAGAGAAAAGGGGTGCAGCAGGAGGTTGCTGGAGTGTTCTGTAAGAACTGACATATAAGATGGGATGTGAATGGTTACAGGATAGATGAAGGGTCAGCACGAGGGCCGAAGGCAGCACCCAAGTCTCTGAATGCAAGTCAGTTTTACAGACTTATTTGCTGGAGTATTCATCCCCACCTTGTCCTACAGCTAGTCAGTAACAGCTCCACCTACAGAAATCACCTTGTCCTACAGCTAGTCAGAGTAACAGCTCCACCTACGGAAATCACCTTGTCCTACAGCTAGTCAGAGTAACAGCTCCACCTATGGAAATCACCTTGTCCTACAGCTAGTCAGTAACAGCTCCATCTACGGAAATCCTCTTGTCCTACAGCTAGTCAGAGTAACAGCTCCACCTACGGAAATCACCTTGTCCTACAGCTAGTCAGTAACAGCTCCACCTACGGAAATTGCCTTGTCCTACAGCTAGTCAGAGTAACAGCTCCACCTACGGAAATGACCTTGTCCTACAGCTAGTCAGTAACAGCTCCACCTACGGAAATCGCCTTGTCCTACAGCTAGTCAGAGTAACAGCTCCACCTATGGAAATCCTCTTGTCCTACAGCTAGTCAGAGTAACAGCTCCACCTACGGAAATCACCTTGTCCTACAGCTAGTCAGTAACAGCTCCACCTACGGAAATCGCCTTGTCCTACAGCTAGTCAGAGTAACAGCTCCACCTATGGAAATCACCTTGTCCTACAGCTAGTCAGTAACAGCTCCACCTACGGAAATCCTCTTGTCCTACAGCTAGTCAGTAACAGCTCCACCTACGGAAATCCTCTTGTCCTACAGCTAGTCAGAGTAACAGCTCCACCTATGGAAATCACCTTGCCCTACAGCTAGTCAGTAACAGCTCCACCTACGGAAATCCTCTTGTCCTACAGCTAGTCAGAGTAACAGCTCCACCTATGGAAATCACCTTGCCCTACAGCTAGTCAGTAACAGCTCCACCTACGGAAATCACCTTGTCCTACAGCTAGTCAGGGTAACAGCTCCACCTACGGAAATCACCTTGTCCTACAGCTAGTCAGAGTAACAGCTCCACCTATGGAAATCACCTTGCCCTACAGCTAGTCAGTAACAGCTCCACCTACGGAAATCACCTTGTCCTACAGCTAGTCAGAGTAACAGCTCCACCTATGGAAATGTCACTTGCATTTGCAGTCACACAGGGTTTTCTGGAGTCAGAGAACTCAGGGAGCAATCTGCTGGGAACTATACATAAACTGTGATGGGGGTAGTATTGCATATTTGTAAACATCCTCATAATCTTTGTGCTGGTGGAAAAGAGAAAAGCTGTTCTGGAAATTTTGTTGTGGTAACTCTTATTTTTAAAGCTTTTAACGTAGAAATTTTCAGCATATGTAAAACTAGTGTGAATTGTACAATGAATCTCCAAGCCAGCTTCAGTAACCACCAACACTATTCTATCTATAACCTTGTTATGGGCTGAATTGTATCACTCAAAGAAGACATGTAGAAGTCCTAACTTCCAGGACCTCAGAAGGTGACCTTATTTTAAAATATGGTCTTTGCAGGTTCAATCAAATTAAGATGAAGTCATTGGGTGAGCCCTAGTCCAACGTGACTGCTGTCCCTGTAAACTGGGGAAATCTGGACACAGGCATCCAGAAGGAAAGATGATGTGAAGACACAGGGTGAACACAGTGTGAAGACGGAGGCACAGATAGGACTGACGCAGCTGAGGCCATGGAGATCTCCAAGTTGGCCATCACTACAAGCTAGCGAGAGGCCAGGAAGATTCTACGCAGAGTCTCAGAGGGAGTGGGGCCCTGCGAATATCCTGATTTTGACCTTCAGAACTGAGACAGTAGGTCTCTGTTGTTTTAAGCCACGAAGTGTATGGTACTTCCGTATGGAGCCCTAGTAAACTAATACAAACCCTTACATCTCTTCCACTAGATTATGCTAAAGCAAATCCCAGACAGCAATCGTTTCATCTGCAAAAACATCGAAACTGCTCTTATCACATCCATCAAAATGGACACTATTGCTTGCAGTTACTTTTGCCCTTAGAATACATACCACTAATAAGTCAAACTGCTGCAATGTAAAGGCAATTCGAGTAATTCTTTCTGTGACTAAGCCACCGATCTGAACCACAATTAGGGTTGTTTCATTCTGCTCTCAATATGGAGGGGGTACTTGTTCATTTTTGTTTAATTTTCTTTTATAATTTTTATAAACCTTTTTTATAGTTCTGAAGTCAAAATTATGAGACCTCAAAAAGTTCTAGATTCTACCCCGTTCCATCCTTTGTATTCCTTCACCTCATAGATAGCCATCTTTATTGATCTCTTTTTATTCTTTTTCTTTTATCTTTCTAAAAAAAAATAATTGCACTGCTTAATGACTGGGATATGTTCTGAGATATGCGTTGTTAGCAATGTTGTCATTGTGCAGTCATCACAGAGTGTACTTACACAAATCCAGATGGTACAGGCTACTACACACCTAGGCTATACGGTATAGCCTGTTGCTCCTGGGCTACACCCCTATACAGCATGTTTCTTAACTGAACACTGTAGGCTACTATAACACAATTGTAAGTATTTGTGCATCTAAACATATTTAAACATAGAAAAGGGACAGGAAAAATGCAGTATTACCATGTAAGGGACCATCATCACATATGTAGGCCATCACTGACTGAAACATTATGTGGTCCATGACAGTATAGGCAAATACACACACTGTTCTTGGCATCCCCCACCCACCTTTCTCAGATAACAATACTAACTGCTCTGTTCTGTGATTATTCTCACATTCTGGAGATCACCCCATAGCGGAATTTACAGAGGTCTTCCTCATTCCACTTTACGGCTGTGTGGATGTACCACAGTTTATCATCCTCGGAGTGCCTTAGCTTTAGTTCTATGCCCCCAATTCTTCTCACTCCGCATCTTTCCACAGGCAACTTCAATTGTAGACTCATCCTCCAAGCAAGATAGCAGCTTAGATGCCTCAAAGTCAACACACCTAAAACCAAACCCACGATTGTTCCCTCCAACCTGGTCAACCCCGTGTCTCTGTAAATGGCGCCAGTTCTGAATCAAAACCTTAAGAGTTATCCTTAATACTTCTCCCTTCCTCAGCCCCCTCATCTAATCAATTACCAAGACTTGTTTATTCTGCCATCCAAACCTGCCTCACATTCGTCTACCTTTCCCCATCTACTGCCACCGTCCCATCACGAGCCTTGCCTCCAATGTCACGTGCCTCTCCTGATTTTCCTTAGAGTACGCTGTCACCTGTCTTCCCTACGGGTTCATTTCTCTCTGCCTGGCTTCCTGAAACGCTGGAGTTCCTCAAGATTCAGTCCTAGGCTCTTTCTCACTTACTGTAATATGAACGCTATCCCTAGGCCAACTCACCCTCCCCCATTATTTCAATTACCCTATATTGATGAGGTTCTTCCAAATTTACATTTCATGCTCAGTCTGTATTTTGAGGTACTGTACTCCAAAATCAACACTACTTGGCATCGCCATTGGGATAACTAGGTCAACCAAAACCAACTCAATTTAATTAATCTAAAACCGAATTTATATCACCTCCAAATCTGATCTCCTTCTAGTGTTCCTATGTCACTGAATGATATCACCGACCATCACAGAACAAACCAGAAACCAAGCAAGCATCCCCGACAACCCCATCTCCCTTTTGTTTGTTTTCATTTTCTTTGTTACCCCATCTCCTCTATCTCCCATGTCTAACAGTCCTGCTAGGTGTATCTCCTGGATATCTCTGGGACTGGTTCACTTCCTTCTGTTTCCAACACCACTAACCTAGTCCAAGTCACTCGTGCATTCATTATGTAACTGGACGCCTACCCTTGCCAGGGGGCTGTTTTAGGTTCTTGGAAAACAGGAGTGAATGAAACAGGCAGCCCCTGCTACAGCAGCTTACAATGCAGAGGCAGAGACAGATCGCGAAGAAACAGGTACTATTACACAGCACTAAGCACAGGGAGGGAAAATAAACAGCAGGCTGAGGAGATAATGTGGGGGCTGGAGGGCCATGTGTCAGATGAGCTGTGCCTGTGTGAGCCGAAGCCTGTGCAGCACAAGGAAGTGAGTGAGCCACACAGGCCCATGACCACCACAAAGAACAGTCCCAGACAGAAAAAAGCAAGGGAGAGGCCCTGAGTGGGGCCTGCTTGGCCCCCTAACAAACTGCAGGGCGGCCGACGGTGATCAGAGGCCTTGAATGAAGGGCAGAGTAGAAGGAGTTGAGGGTGAAGAGGTAGCCAGGGCCAGACCATGTAGTGTATTTCTCCCAAAGGACAGTTAAAAAGATAGACAAGTGTGGTTCCCATATCAAAAAAATCTCAACTTTCTTCAGGGAGGAGAAAGCTCTCCCCAGCACAGGGACTGTGGGGACCGAGGATGCCTGCCCTGCAGCTCCTTGCTGGACCCATGGCACAAGGGGCCGTCACTGAGCCCTCTGGACCTGACAAGCCCTGCACTGTGGCCATCAGGTTCTCCACATGGGCTGGTGGCTGCAGAACGCAGCCTGGGCCTGCCCTGTGCTACTTATGGTTCCTCAGAGCCTGTGCTTGGCTCTCAAGCACCAACCAAACCCTGTGACAGGGCCCACAGCTCTCTCGGGCACCTGTTCCGCCTTCTCCTCGCTGCCTTTGCTTCTCCGGATCTTCAAGAACACCATTTCTTTTGTTTTTGAGACGGAGTCTCGCGCTCTGTCGCCCAGGCTGAAGTGCAGTGGTGCGATCTCTGCTCACTGCAAGCTCCGCCTCCCGGGTTCACGCCATTCTCCTGCCTCAGCCTCCTGAGTAGCTGGGACCACAGGCGCCCACCAACACGCCCGGCTACTTTTCTGTATTTTTAGTAGAGATGGGGTTTCACTGTGGTCTCGATCTCCTGACCTCGTGATCCGCCTACCTCGGTCTCCCAACGTGCTGGGATTACAGGTGTGAGCCACCGCGCCCGGCCTACAAACACCATTTCTTAGGCCTGGAGCAATTCTCCATATTCTTGGATCCTGGGCCCTTCCTCAGGGAAGCCTTTGCTGACGCCACCTGCCTGCTCTGCACTCTCTCTGCACCGAGTGTCTTTCCCACGTGGTCCTCACTGGAATGTGTCCTTCTGTGCCTTGTGTGCAATGTGTGTTCACCTTGTCCCCCCGCTAGATCGTGCACTCCAGAAGCATGAGACCTACATCCCTTTCTGCCCAGTGCTATACAAGGGACAACAAAGCTGTGGGCGAGGGTTCAAGCTCAATCCCCCAGAGCCAGAGTCCCCCAGCTCAACCGCTCTCAGTCCCCCAACTGCTCTCAGTCCCCCACTGCCACGATGGCCACTCCCCGTTTCCTCTGATTACTTCTCAGGCTCTGTCACAGATTCCTCCTGCTTAAGCACCTCACAAATGCTGGTTTCTTGGGATTCGGGCCTCCACCCGGCCCCCTCACTCGGCCAGCTCTAGGCTTCCAATGCCCCTGTCATGCTGATGGCTCCCTGACCTCCCTTGAGTCTCGGCCCTGTCACTTACACACCTGCCCACCAGCGATCTCCACCCGACTACTTCACTCACATCTCACGTGAGATCTACCACACACCCACCTGCTCCTGTGCCCTGATCACGCGGGCACCTCCTCCTCCCCCCTCACAAATTCACGGCAAGTGCCTTCATCCAGGCCCTCCCACCTCCTGCCTCCCTCCATGACTGCAATCGCTCTGCAAGGCTTCCTGTTTTTTTCTTTTGAGACAGAGTCTCGCTCTGTCGCCCAGGCTGGAGTGAGGTGGCACAATCTCGGCTCACTGTAACCTCCGCCTCGAAGGTTCAAGCAATTCTCCTGCCTCAGCCTCCTGAGTAGCTGGGATTACAGGCATACACCGCCACGCCTGGCTAATTTTTGTATTTTAAGTAGAGACAGAGTTTTGCCATGTTGGCCAGGCTGGTCTCAAACTCCTGACCTCAGGTGATCTGCTTGCCTCGGCCTCCCAAAGTGCTGGGATTACAGGTGTGAGTCACCATGCCCAGCGTTTTGCCTCACTTTCAATCACGATACTTCTAACATGACCATTCTCGTAAATTCAAATCACATAAGAACGTCACGAATATATTCTCTTTGTGAAAAATTAAAACTACGTGTAAATAACGTCCCCTTCCACAGGACCCATTCTCAATCCTATTCCAAGTATAACTAATGTCACCAGTTAATTAAGGTGTGTCCTCCTAACCTTTCTCTCCGGGCTCACGTGCACATGACACATACACATAATTTTCACTGAACATAGATGGTGGCGTCCTAACAATGCTCTGTAACTTGCTGGGAGCTCTGTCCACGTCCCTGGACTCTTGTTTTCAGGGTGGTGATGCTCGCCAGAGTAAGGACACGCCAGAGTAAGGACACGCCGCAGGTCCCTTAGCTGTTCTTACACTGATGGAGACCCAATTGTTTCTGATTCAAACCAACTTTTCAAAGATACCAAGGACCATACGATTCCCTGCCCAAATCCTTCAATTATTTCCAGTGCTCCATGGGACAGTTTCCACCTCTTAGAACTGTGCCAAAGCTCTTACCACGCGGCCCTTCTCCAGCTTTCTATTTCCTTCCTCACCTCCTCCTTTCCCAAATACACACTGAGCTTCAGCCAGAGTGATTATTTGAAATTCCTGAAACATACTATGTTTGCTGAATGAATACATGAAAATACAGCTCCATTCTAAAACAACAGGAAAGAATAAGAAAAGAGATTCTGAGAGATTCATGGGGAAGTGATTACAAGGGAGTAATCGTAGTGGGCTTCCCCTTCCCCACCCCTTCTTGAGGTCTGAGAATCCTCAAAGGAGTTTCCCGACCAACACTCCTACCTCCTCTCATTAACCAGACCGCTGTCTGCGGCGATTCCCGAGCACCTTGGGCCACCCACTTACCCAGAGAGGAGTCGCCAGAACTGTCTTTCTCCACCTTCCAGGGATCTTCTCCTTGCTGCAACAGGGAGATCACTTTCGGTTTGGTAAATGGGAGTCCTGCACGTAGACAAAAAACCAAAACAAAACAAATCAGACTTGGTTTTGCTTTGATACAGTTATCCCAAATTTAAGCACAGAACTCACAGGATGATACAAAGAGCTTCTGTGTAGTGCTTAAGTTGTGCCCCTAGGAGGTAAGTGGGTAGTGTAAGGAAAAGACAAGTGACTTGTAGGACATGACTTTGGTACAATTAATTCTATGTTGGGAAAATATGACCGACATGCAGTATTGGTAATAGGATGCCATAAGCTTTCTATAAAAGAGGAAATGTTAAGACAGAGAGACTGGTTAAAATTTATAAGTAGGTTATCTATGAAAAGGATGATGTACCAGGTAGCTTGTCTAAAATGAGAGAACACTATCTGACTCCCCCCTTTTTTTTTTAGGAGGAGTCTCGCTCTATTGCCAGGTTGCAGTGCAGTGATGCAATCTTGGCTCACTGCAACCTCTGCCTCCCGGGTTCAAGTGACTCTCCTGCCTCAGTCTCCCAAGTAGCTGGGACGGCAGGAGCATGCCACCACGCCTAAGATTTTGTATTTTCAGTAGAGATGGCGTTTCACCATGTTGGCCAGGATGGTCTTGATCTCCTGACCTTGTGATCCACGTGCCTCGGTCTCCCAAAGTGCTGGGATTACGGGTGTGAGCCACCGCGCCCGGCCTATCTGACTGCCTTTGAAGGATGGCAGTGATCAGCAAACTATGGGTCATGGGCCAAATTCAGACCACTGCCTGTTTATGTATGGCCCTGTGCCAAGAATGGTGGAAAAAAAAAAGAGAAATATGTTACAGAGACCATTATGCAACCCACAAAGCCTAAAATCTTTACTATGTGCCTTTATTTATTTATTTACTTTTGAGACCGAGTCTCGCTGTCGCCCAGGCTGGAGTGCAGTGGTGGGAACTCGGCTCACTGCAAGCTCCGCCTCCCGGGTTCACACCATTCTCCTGCCTCAGCCTCCAGTGCAGCTGGGACTACAGGTGCCCGGCATCACACCCAGCTGATTTTTTTGTATTTTTTAGTAGAGGACTGAGTTTCACCACGTTAGCCAGAATGGTCTCTGTCTCCTGACCTCATGATCCGTCTGCCCTGGCCTCCCAAAGTGCTGTGATTACAGGCGTGAGCCACCGCGCCCGGCCTACGTGGCTTTTTATGGTAAAAGTTTGCTGATCCCCGGAAAAGACAAGTGGGAAAGGCAAGTGGCAGGCCTAGAGGCTGAACGAAGCCCCCTGCTGGGAGATAAGCAAACTACAGAATTGTTGGGAAATGATGCCTGAATCATGGACAAGCTTCGAATGTGCAATTACATGGAGGGAGAAGAACGATTATCAATACCACCTTTTTCATTCCCAGACGCAGGGCAATTCCACGCCGATAAGGGGAATATGTTTTTAATGTTTATTTATAGAGATTTGATTTGTATAATCCTCAAACTCAGCTCAAAATTTTCAGTGACCAACCACTTTTATTCAGGGAAGGAGGTGCTGTGCTATCCCAATTTTCGAATTCTGTTTCTACAGGGGAAACTTCCTTACCCAGTGCGACCAGGTTCCTGTAGTTCTCCAGCATCACATCCCGGTACAAGTTTCTCTGAGAAGGAACCAGCTTTCTCCACTCATCCCGGGTAAAGAGCACGGCCACGTCCTCGAACGTCAGTGACACCTGTAAGGACAAGTCGTTCCAGCTCACCCAGGACCCCCCTCACAGAGTGGACGGGATGGCAGTGGGGAAGACAGGCTACCCGTGATAACAGTTCTGATACTATTCAAGCTTCTGAAGGTTCCAGATCATTCCTTTAATGAACAATTGGCCAGTAACAAATATATACTGAGCAGCACACAGTGAGATTCAGGCCTTGTGCAGCCACTGTAAGAGATGGGTAGAGGGATTACAGCCATTAGTGGGAGTGTTCATTTGAAAACTCTTTCTGATGGCAATTTGATAATACATATTAGAACCCTTAGAGTATACTCCTTAAAGTACCAATTACTCTATTTGTACTGTAATGAACAGTGCACAAAAGTACACACAAGAACATATTCATGGTGTTTGTAAGAGCAAAAAACCAGGAACAATCTACATACTTAATGATGGAGGCTAGGTTAAATAACTGAAGGTACTCGCTGTGTGTTTACTCAAGCTTAAGGATAGTAATGATGAAAAGTAAAATAGCTATAATTTATTGAAGGCTTTCTATGGGCCAAGTATTGCTCTCAGAGCTTTGTCAATTTGCAGTGTATAATCTTTATTTAACATTCACAACAATCCTACGAAGACGATACTATTTTTGTTACCACTTTACACAAGAGAAAACAAAGTCACAGACAAGATACTTGTCCAGGTCACACAGTCACTGACAAGCTGTGTGACTTGTACACATTTTTTTTTTCCCTAGAGATGGAGTTTGGCTCTTGCTGCCTAGGTTGGAGTGCAACGGCATTATCTTGGCTCACCGTAACCTCCACCTCCCAGCTTCAAAAAATTCTCTTGCCTCAGCCTCCTGAGTAGCTGGGATTATAGGCGTTGGACACCATGCCCAGCTAAATTTTGTATTTTCAGCCTGGCCACCATGTTAGCCAGGCTGGTCTCGAACTCCTGACCTCAGGTGATCTGCCTGCCTCAGCCTCCCAAAGTGCTGGGATTACAGGTGTTAGCCACTGGGGCCAGCTGACTTGTATACATTTCTTATCCTGTGACTTTGTTTTTTCTTGTGTAATTCAAATCCAGTCAGATGCTTGACTGAGCCTCCATTCTTAACTACTCTGGAAAACTGCCTTTTAATGCCTGCCCCTTAGGGTTAAGAAATAAATGTGGTAATCCACACAATGAAGACGGATAGTGATGATGGTTGCACAACAATGTGAAAGTACTTAAAATGCCACTGAATTACACACTTAAGTTAAAACGGTAAATTTTGTTATATATATTTTGCCATAATAAAAAAAGGTTAAAATGGTAACATACATGGTAGCATACATACATAGACACACACACACACAAATGTGTATAGAAAATGATTTATTCAGGCTGGGTGCAGTGGTGCACGTCTGTAATCCCAGCACTTTGGGAGGCTGAGGCGGGTGGATCACCTGAGGTCAGGAGTTTGAGACCAGCCTGGCCAACGTGGTGAAACCTCGTCTCTAATAAAAACACACACAAAAAATACTTAGCCGGGCGTGATGGCGGGCGCCTGTAATCCCAGCTACTTGAGAGGCTGAGGCAGGAAAATTGCTTGAACCCAGGAGGCAGAGGTTGCAGTGAGCCAAGATCCCGCCACTGCCTGGGCGATAAAGCGAGACTCAAAAAAAAAAAAAAAAAAAAAAAAAACCACTAGACATGGACGGGGAGGGCGGCAGGTCCTCCCTACAGAATCCACCACTCATGAGGGCGGACCAGCGCCTCCAAGGGAAAAGGACTTGGGCTCCATCCTGGCTGAAGATGGTCCCGGGTGAAGAACCTCAGTCAGCGGGGAAAATCCACCCACGAGGATCTGGAAGGACAATGAGCTCACCTGGGGCCTCGCTTCCCGCCGCCCCGCAGCCATGTCCTCTCCGGGCTCTCCCCTGAGGACGGTGCAGTCTCCAGCAGGCAGATCTGAGAAGGAAAAGGGAGCCGGGAAGAAGCCCCTTATGCTTTCCAGCCCCGGAACCCGCAGCTCTGACACCCCGACTCCCGCCGAGAAAGACCCCGGGCGCCCGCACAGGCAGTCGGAGGAGCCGGGAGCCCGCGGACCGGAGCAGCGCCGGCCGCCGTCCAGGCCCAGGTCTCACGGGCTTGGGGCTCACGGAGGGGACGCCGGACCCGCAGCGGCAGCACGACCCGCCGAGCCCGCCAGGGCCAGGGCTGCCCCGCGCCGCTGAGTCCCTCGGCGCCAGCTGGCACTACCAGCACCCGCCGCACCGCTCGAGAAACTGAGGCAGCGCCGGGGCACCTGCTCCGTTCACGGCCCTGCGAGGCCGGCCGGGACTCCCACAGCCACGGCCCCGGGGACGACTTCCCTCCGCCTCATCACGCCATTCTCCTGCCTCAGCCTCCCGAGTAGCTGGGACTACAGGCGCCCGCCACCCCGCCCGGCTAGTTTTTTCTATTTTTAGTAGAGACGGGGTTTCACCGTATTGCCCAGGCTGGTCTCGAACTCCTGATCTCGGGTGATCTACCCGCCTTGGCATCCCAAAATGCTAGGATTACAGGTGTGAGCCACCGCGCCCGACCCCACGTATCCCATTTCTAACACAATGCTTCATTTTTTTTTTTGAGACGGAGTCTCGCTCTGTCGCCCAGGCTGGAGTGCGGTGGTGCGATCTCGGCCTACTGCAAGCTCCGCCTCCCTGGTTCACGCCATTCTCCTGCCTCAGCCTCCCGAGTAGCTGGGACTACAGGTGCCGCCACCACACCCGCCTAATTTTTGTATTTTTAGTAGAGACGGGGTTTCACCGTGTTAGGATGGTTTCGATCTCCTGACCTCGTGATCCGCCCGCCTTGGCCTCCCAAAGTGCTGGGATTACAGGCGTGAGCCACCGAGCCCGGCCGGAAAACGGCTTTGAAGAGGAAAGCACTTGGTGTCCCGAGGCGGGAGGGAAGGGGTGGCCGTCCTGGGGACGGGCTCGGAAACCGGGGCCCGGCTGCGTCCGCCCTGCCCTCGGGGTCCCGGTGCCCCGACTCCACGAGGCCCACACGGAGTGGGCAGGGCGGGCCCAGGAGGAAACGCCAGGCCCCGCGTCCACGGCGGGCTGCGGCGAGTCGGACGCAGGTGCACCGGCAGCGGCGAGGGAGCGCCCCGCGGGGGTGCGAGAGTCCAGGTCCCGGCGCGGAGGCCGGTGACAGACGCGGGGGTGCCCGCCAGCGCCTACAAAGGCTTTCCGAGCCCCGGCGGCTGCAGGCCGTCCCCGCGCCGGGCGCCGCCTCCTCCCGGCCTGGCCCGCCTCCGCCGCTCACCTCCCTAAGCTCGGGCGTTCCCGGGCCGCGCCTCCCCGGCCGCACTCCGCAGGCGGGAGGCTCCGGAACCGCCGGGCCAGACTGCAGCCTCGGGACCCGGCTCCGCCCCGGCGGCGTCTGGGCGACCTCAGGCCCCGCGCCGCTCACCCCGCGGCGCGCCGGGGACCAGGAGGGGCGGGGCAGCCGCGGAGGCCGCTGGGAAATGGAGTCCACGGGAGGACGCCGGCTTTCGGGGAAGTGTAGTTCCATGCGTTTGCGGCGGGGTCCAGGCTGAGCTGTTAGGCGCCCACACGCCACAAGAGGGCCCCTGTGAGCTGGAGGGCCCCAGGTTCCTGGTTATAGGGAAGAGAAGGGGAGGGAGGTTCGCGGACGGCGGTAACTTGCAACTCTGGGTCGGTGTGAATTTCGGAAGGACGGGCGTGGGCGGCAGGAAAACGACGGCCCAGAACAGACCTATTTCCCCTCAGTTATTCACCAGAGGAGCACTGAGCACCCGGTGTGTGCCAAGCACGGTTGCAAGTGGTTTCAAATGCATCAATGAATGAAACAAACGTCATTGCCGCGGAGAACATTTTTTGGGGGGGGTAGGGAGCAGACAATAAACCATACACGTAATTATATAACATCTTGGGGGATAAATGTGGGGAGAAAAAGGGTATGTGAAGGGTTTCGTCGCTGAGGTGAGAATGGACGAGGTCTCCCAGGACGTGCCTGAAGCACAGGGGACGGAGGTTCCAGCTACTCTGAAGCCAACGGATGTGTATATATATATTCAACTAAATCTTCTCCGTTACAAAAAGAACACCGGCTCTATTTAGAAAGTTTGGCGCTTCCCTACTGAAGAACATGCCTTGAACATTTGAATTTGTCAATATTCTCCCTCAGTGGCATTTTTGATAGCTTCATTGCATTCCATTGCATTTAATTATTATTTTTAAAAAAATGTTTAGCCGGGCGCGGTGGCTCAAGCCTGTAATCCCAGCACTTTGGGAGGCCGAGACGGGCGGATCACGAGGTCAGGAGATCGAGACCATCCTGGCTAACGCGGTGAAACCCCATCTCTACTAAAAAATACAAAAAACTAGCCGGGTGAGGTGGCGGGCGCCTGTAGTCCCAGCTACTCGGGAGGCTGAGGCAGGAGAATGGCGTAAACCCGGGAGGCGGAGCTTGCAGTGAGCTGAGATCCGGCCACTGCACTCCAGCCTGGGCGACAGAGCGAGACTCTGTCTCAAAAAAAAAAAAAATGTTTAATTGGCTGGGGGCGGTGGATCATGTCTGTAATCCCAGCACTTTGGGAGGCAGAGGCGGGTTGATCACGAGGTCAATCCAAGACCAGCCTGGCCAAGATGGTGAAACCCCCGTGTCTACTAAAAATACAAAAATTAGCCGGGCGTGGTAGGGGCGCCTGTAGTCGCAGCTACTCGGGAGGCTGAGACAGAGAATTGCTTGAACCGGGAGGCGGAGCTTGCAGTGAGCCGAGATTGCGCCATTGCACTCCAGCCTGGGAGACAGAGCAAGACTCCATCTCAAAAAAACAAAACAAAGTTTCATTAAATTAAGCTTATTTCAATATATTTAAACTCCTAGTTATTTATATAATTTATATTTTAGTTATACAGTTGTTTATATTTCAAATTTTTTAACACCTTTAATATCCTTGCAGCTATATCTTTGAAGATTATTTTCTTTTTTTTTTTTTTTTTTTTTTTTTGAGGCGGAGTTTCGCTCTGTCGCCCAGGCTGGAGTGCAGTGGCCGGATCTCAGCTCACTGCAAGCTCCGCCTCCCGGGTTTACGCCATTCTCCTGCCTCAGCCTCCCGAGTAGCTGGGACCACAGGCGCCCGCCACCTCGCCCGGCTAGTTTTTTTTTGTATTTTTAAGTAGAGACGGGGTTTCACCATGTTAGCCAGGATGGTCTCGATCTCCTGACCTCGTGATCTGCCCGTCTCGGCCTCCCAAAGTGCTGGGATTACAGGCTTGAGCCACCGCGCCCGGCCGAAGATTATTTTCTTAAACCGCTTTAAATTGACGAGAGAGAGCAAAGTGGGAGGGGCCATACACATTCCAAACAACCACATCTCAGGAGAACTCACTCACTATGATGAAAACAGCATGGGGGTGGCCGTCCCCCAGACCCCTCCCTCAACCTGTAGGGATTACCGTTCAAGATGAAGATTTGGGTGAGGACACAGAGTCAAACCATATCACAAGTAGACCTCAATAGCCACCTGGAAATCAGCTTAGGAAGTAATGAGAAAGGAACAGAATCAATGAACTTCTGATTTAACCACTCCAGCACTTATGCTATTTAAAATGTGAAATATACATACAAAAACCCAATTAGAACATATAGGTTATAAGCATAGAACACATGATTACAAAGATAATACCCCTGCAACCATCCACCCAAGTTGAGAAGTAGGCCCTTACTAACGGCCAGTACAGTTGTCCCTAGGTATCCACAGGGGATTGGTTCCAGGATACCCGTGGATACCAAAACCTGATGACGCTCAAGTCCTTATTTAAAAAAAGGCATGCTATTTGCATATAACCTATAGGTATCCTCCTACATACTTCAAATCATCTTTAGATTACTTATGATACCTAACACAGTGTAAAGCTGTGAGTATATCATATGTGGCCTCTATTATTTTGAGGTATATTCCTTCCATACCATGTTTGTTGAGGGTTTTTATCATAAAGGGATGCTGAATCTTACTGAATGCTTTTCAGCATCTATTGAAATGAGGATACGCCTTTTGGTTTTAGTTCTGTTAATGCGGTGTAACATTTTTATTGATTTGGGTATGTTGAACCATCCTTGTGCCTGGGCTTGATCTCACTTGATCATGGTGAATGACGTTTGTAATATGTTGGTGAATTCAGCTTGCTTGTGTTTTGTTGAGGGTTTTTACATGTGTTCAGCAGAGCTATTGGCTGTAGTTTTCTTTGCTGTTGTTTCTTGTGAACGTACAGCTATATGGTTACATTGGAGGATTATTTATTCCAGTCTTCTCCGTCTGGCTTGTTTTGATTTTTATTGGATATGTTTACTTAGAGATTCTTTGTAATTTACCTGTTGATAGTTTTGATAGTTTTCTTTTGGTTTTGTTTTTGTTTTGAGACGGAGTCTCACTCTGTCACCAGGCTGGAGTGCAGTGGTGCGATATCGGCTCGCTGCAACCTCCACCTCCCGAGTTCAAGTGACTCTTCTGCCTTAGCCTCCTGAGTAGCTGGGACTACAGGCGCCTGCCACCACATCCAGCTAATTTTTATTTATTTATTTATTTATTTTTGTATTTTTAGTAGAGAAAGGGTTTCACCATGTTGGCCAGGCTGGTCTTGAATTTCCTGAACTCAAGTGATCTGCCTGCCTTGGCCTCCCAAAGTGCTGGGATTACAGGTGTGAGCCGCCTCGCCCGGCCTGCTCGGGTTACAGGCGTGAGCCACCGCGCCTAGCAGCCTGTTGGTAGTTTCTGTCCCCCCACAACTCGGTCTCTGCCTTCTTTTTAGCATTAGATGGTGCTGCAGGGCCAGGTTGGCCTTGGTTCTGGTCAACAGTGCTGCTTGCCTTAAATGGGGGAGGTTCCAAAAGGGATGTGCTGGTAGTGCGGGAAGGCTGGCCACAGCTTCATGACCAGGGAACCTGTGGCATGAACCTCTTACAGCATAACGCTGATGAACAGCCACTTGGATTTGGCATCTCCTTTGGCCAAGTTACCAAGCAGGGTTTCCAAAGCTGGGAATGGTAGTCCTGCCTCCCGCTTTGTCTCTGGCTGTCCTCAGGGATATGTCTTCCTTCAAGGATTTTTGGTGCTTCCTGTGGGCTGAGGCAGGACAGATCTCCTGTCAAGGAACCCAGGATGAGTGAGGAGGCTGGTTGTACACGTCGGTCTCACTTTTTCCAGTGTCGAAGTCATGAGTTGGGGGAAATTCTCCACACAGTTGGTCAGCCAGATGGAGGGAGAGCTGTTACAGATACGGAGTTCAATTTGCAGACTGTCTGCTTGGAGCTTTCTCACTTGTCTGTGGCCCTGATAACTGTCTCCTCCTCATATTTGAATTCAGAGATATCGTTGGTGATAATCTTGGTGCTCTATATTTGTTTGCTGGCGGGGGAGAGAATGAAGCCAATTGTGCCTAGGCTGCCATTTTGGAAACATAAGTCTATAGATGGTCATTTGTGTTGTTTCCAGGTTTTAGGTATCAAGAACCATGTTAAAACAATATAGTAACATGTTTGTGGTGGAATCTAGGTGGTGGTATATGGGTGTTCACTGTCAAATTTTTTCAATGTTGCTTTGTGTTTGAAAATTTTCATAATAAAATGTTGGAAAAATCTGGCTGGGTGCTGTGGCTCATGCCTGTAATCCCAGCACTTTGGGAGGCTGAGGCGGGAGGATCGCTTGAGTTCAGGAAATTCAAGACCAGCCTGGCCAACACGGTGAAACCCTGTCTTTACTAAAAATACAAAAATTAGCCAGGAGTGATGGTGCACACCTGTAATCCCAGCTACTCAGGAGGCTGAGACAGAATCGCTTGATCCCGGGAGGCAGAGGTTGCAGTGAGCCGAGACTGCGCCACTGCACTCCAGCCTGGGTGACAGAGCGAGACTCAGACTCAAAAATAAAGAAATACATAAAATGCTGGAAAAATTCTACATCTGGGCCAAAATGGAGGAACCCTATGCCTCCCAAGTCTTCCATCTTACAACAAGGAAAACTTGGACAAAACACAAAAACAAGCATAGGAAGTCTCTGAAATGTGGAAAGAAGAAGGAAAACTGGGGATTTTGGGGCTGAGGCACAACATGGTAGTAAATTTCTTCATTTTCCTTATTGCCTCCCAGATCTCCCAGCTAACTCGTTCCAGAAGCTTCCAGTCTAGAACCAGCAACAGGCAGTTATTGACTGAATATTTCTGTCCCTCTGCCAGATTTTTTTTTTTTTTTTTTTTTGAGATGGAGTCTTACTCTGTTGCCCAGGCTGGAGTGCAGTGGTGCAATCTCAGCTCACTGCAACCTCTGCCTCCCAGGTTCAAACAATTCTCCTGCCTCAGCCTCCCAAGTAGCTGGGACTACAGGTGCCTGCCACCACGCCCGGCTAATTTTTTGTATTTTTAGTAGAGACAGGGTTTCACCGTGTTAGCCAGGATGGTCTCAATCTCCTGATGTCATGATCCGCCCGCCTCAGCCTCCCAAAGTGCTGGGATTACAGGTGTGAGCCACTGTGCCCAGCCCCCTCTGCCAAATTTCTGTGTTAAAATCCTATTCCCCAACAAGGTGTTACTAGGAGGTGGGTCCTTTGGGAGGTGATTAGGCTATGAGGGTGGCATCCTCATAAACTGGATTAGTGTCCTTGTAGGAAGAGACATGAGGACTTGCTTTCTCTCTCTGCTTTCCACCCTGTGAGGATCGAATGAGACGACGGCCACCCGAAAACCAGGACTGGGACCCTCACCTGACACTGGATCTTTAGGCACATCGGTACTGGACTTTCCACCCTCCAGAGCTGGAAGCAATAGGTGTTTAAGCCACCCAGTCTATGATAGCCTCAATGACTAAGACTGGCGCAGTCAAAAAGAGCTCTAAGAAAAGTCTGTTCCTTGCAGCCAAAGGACCAGCATAAGGGTGGCCTAACACAGAGAAGCTTTTTGGTAGTATTCACCCTGCTCCAACCAGAAACCAAGAGAAAAACCATACTTCCCACTTATCCGAGCCCCTGAAAACCAGAAGGAAGTAGTGCATTTTTCTCAAGTACAAAGAAAAAAAGAATTATGAACCATGAATTCTATATCTGGCAAAAAGTATCACTCAGTAATGAAAGGGAAACAAAAATATTCTCAGACAAAAGATAAGTAAGAGTATTTGTTGCTAGCAAACCTACCCTTAACATCTAACTAAAGGAGGCACTCTAAAGTACATGATAACAGAAAGAGGTATGGAACTCAAGGAAGGGAAAGGAACATTGCAGTAAGTAAAAACAGGGATAAATAGAATATACTATCCTGCTTATGAGCTTCTGAAATCATAGTTATGTGGGAAGCGAAAAGTATAATACCATTTCATGCGGACTCAATGTATATAGAGGAAATACTTGAGATAATTTTATTTAAAAAGCGGGGAGGCAGGAGTAACTATATGGAAGTAAGGTTTCTGCACTTTGCCGACTGTGGTAAGTCATGTACGTATATTGTTATTCCTAGGATGACCACTTAAAAAGCCATACAAAGTATAAAACCCAAAATACTATAAATACATCCAGACGAAATTTTAAAAACTGTTCAAGTAGCCCACAGAAAGGCAAGAAAAGAGATGAAAAAATGAGAAACAGAGGAAACAAACAAAACAAAACAAAAAATCCTTTCTCTGTCATTAATCAAATGGCTTATAATAGGCCAGACAGCGGCCCTATCTGAACATCCTTTTTTCTTTTTCTTTTTCTTTTTGAGACAGCCTTGCTCTGTCACAGAGGCTGGAGTGCAGTGATGTGATCATAGCTTACTGTAGCCTCAAACTTCTGGGCTCAAGTGATCCTCCTGCCTTGACTGTTTAAGAATTTTTTACAGCTAAGAGTAACCATAGCTTTAAAAACATGTTGTTGGGGGAGAGGGGGCTGGGAGAAGAGGTGGGGAGACAGGCTGGGGAGAGGGGGTGGGGAGTGGATGGAAAGAAGACTTTGGGGAGAGGGAATGAAAAGGAGATGGGGAGGAGAACAGGGTGGAGAGAAGAGGGCAGGGAGAGGCAATGGAGAGCAGACGGTGGGGAGGGGACCTCCGGGAGAGAATGGGAAGAAGATGGTGGGGAGAGGGGGTGGGACAAAGAAGACTTTGGGGAGAGGGAATGGAGAGAAGATAGTGGAAGGGGTGTGGAGAAGATAATTAGAAGAGGGGGTGGAGAAAAGGGGGTGTGATTTGGAAGAGGGGATTGGGAATAGGAGTGGGGGAGGGAAAAGGGGGTAAGAAGAGGGGGTGGGGAGGGAAAAGGGGGGGAATGGGGTGGAAAGAAGATGGTGGGGAGAAGAGGGTGGGTAGAGGCACTAGAGAGTAGATGGTGGGGAGGGGACCTCGGGGAGAGGGAATGGGGAGAAGACAGTGGGAGGAGACCTCTGGGACAGGAAATGGGAAGATGGTGGAAGGCCGCGGAGAAGGAGGGTGAGGGGAAGGGGGAAAGACCTTGGAGAGAAGGAATGGAAAGCTGACCCTAGGGAGAAGAGGGTGGGGAGAGAGGATGAGGGTGTGGGGAGAAAACATTTAGAAGAGGGGTGGGGGAAGGCCGGATGCCAGGGCTCACGCCTGTAATCCCAGCACTTTGGGAGGCGGAGGCGGACAGATCACCAGGTCAGGAGATCAAGACCATCCTGGCCAACATGGTGAAACCTCGTCCCTACTGAAGATAGAAAAATTACCTGGACGAGGTGGCGGGCGCCTGTAGTCCCAGCTACTCCGGAGGCTGAGGCAGGAGAATGGTGTGAACGCAGGAGGCGGAGCTTGCAGTGAGCCGAGTTCGAGCCAGCACTCTAGCCTGGGCGACACAGCGAGACTCTGTCTCAAAAAAAAAAAAAAAGACGAGTGAGGAAAAGGGGGTGGGGGATTGGGGAGAGGGGAAGGGGATCAAAGGAAACCTCAGGGCGTGGGAATGGGGAGAAGAGGGTGGAGAGGGCAACAGAGAGCAGACTGTGGAGAGAGAAGATGGGGGGAAGAGGGTGGACAGAGAGGGGGGTGGGAGAAGACGTTTGGAAGAGGGAGTGGGAAAAGAAGTAGGGGATGGAGAAAACGGGTTGGGGGAAAACAAAAAGGAAAAAATAACCGTGTTGCTGCGAACATTCTGTGCATGCTGGTACCTCTTTATGCGTTTCTCGCAAATGCCTGGGAATACATGAAGACTTCCCCAGGGGTATATAGTTATTGATAGTTTTAAGGGAGTGAATTTCTGGGCCACAGTTTCCTTTTACACTCTCCTTGCATAAGAGAGGTCTCTGTTCTCTCCATTACCGCCTTCAAACAGCCCTTCTCCCACTCCCCAGAGGACTCTAAAAACCGTGCCTGGCGCCGGGCTTGGTGGCTTCACGCCCCTAATCACAACACTTTGGGAGGCCGAGGCGGGTGGATCACCTGAGGTCAGGAGTTCGAGACCAGCCTGGCCAACATGGTGAACTCTCGTCTCTACTAAAAAATACAAAAATCTGCTGGGCGTGGTGGTGCGCGCCTGTAATCCTAGCTACTTGGGAGGTTAAGACAGAAGAACTGCTTGAACCCTGGAGGTGGAGGTTGCAGTGAGCCAAGATCTTACCATTGCACTCCTGCCTGGGCAACAAAGCAAAACTCCGTCTCAAAAAAAAAAAAAAAAAAGAAAAAGAAAAAAAAGGTGCCTGGCCAGGGCTGTAAAATTCTGCAGGGCATCACACCCTAATGTACCAAAACTGCACATTCCCCTCAGAATTTATGAAATTCTTCATAAAAAGTGATTATTTCACCCTTTGTTATAGCTCTCTACAATCCACAGCAGCTCAAAAAAGTAATTTGCCATCACTTTTTTTTTTTTGAGACGGAGTCTCGCTCTGTGGCCCAGGCTGGAGTGCAGTGGCCGGATCTCAGCTCACTGCAAGCTCCGCCTCCCGGGTTCACGCCATTCTCCTGCCTCAGCCTCCCGAGTAGCTGGGACTACAGGCGCCGCCACCACGCCCGGCTAGTTTTTTGTATTTTTAGTAGAGACGGGGTTTCACTGCGTTAGCCAGGATGGTGTCGATCTCCTGACCTTGTGATCCTCCCGCCTGGACCTCCCAAAGTGCTGGGATTACAGGCGTGAGCCACCACGCCCGGCCTTGCCATTACTTTTAATGGCTAACACCGCAGTTACTTTTGCACCAAGCTTAAAGTCCCTGGGCCATGGTGAAACAAACAGCACCACGTAATGCCTCCCCATTTGGCCCCTCTCAGCAGTCCCGTAACAAATCCTCTCCTTAAGCACCCGCCTCCCCGCAGAAAATCTTGCCACGTAAGTAGACACCCGGGCACAATCAGAACCCCAGTTTAGGCTCAGCTGGGGCCTTTTGCCCCATCTGTAAATATCCAAAATTCACCCTGTATCAATTGATAACTCACTGTGTTGCTTCATGAACCTTCCTTTGTTACCTGTAAGAAGAGAGTTTACCTGAGAACGACGGTAGCACGGGGCAAAGCAAGCCGGGAGATGAAGAGACGCCCCCATCAACCTCATCTGAGCCCCCGAAACCAACCTCCAACTTTGTTTTCCACAGTTACATGTGGCAATAAAATCCCTTTGTTGCTGGAGTTTGGTTGTATGCCACTTGCAACTGAAATAATCTTCACTAATACACTAATAATTATTAAATTTTGGCAGGGGGCTGTGGCTCATGCCTGTAACCCCAGCGCTCTGGGAGGCCGAGGCAGGCGGATCACAAGGTCAGGAGATCAAGACCATCCTGGCTAACACGGTGAAACCCCGTCTCTACTAAAAATTAAAAAAAAAAAAAAAATAGCCGGGCGTGGTGGCGGCGCCTGTAGTCTCAGCTACTCGGGAGGCTGAGGCAGGAGAATGGCGTGAACCCGGGAGGCGGAGCTTGCAGTGAGCTGAGATTGCGCCACTGCACTCCAGCCTGGGCGACAGAGCAAGATTCTGTCTCAAAAAAAAAAAAAAATCAAATTTTATTGGGTTATATAAATATCAGTGCCTCGGGAACTTGAAATAACAAATCCCAGAGATGTGTAACTATAAACACTATAGCCTGATGATTTAATTAAATATGTACGTATAGATCATTCCCAAAGCCACATATATAAAAATAAGGAGAAATAAATCTGAAGGAGGAGGAAAAACTTTCGCATTTTGACACAATTTATCAAGCAGAAGACAGCTGCCCAATGTCTAGGTCTGGAAAGATAAACTATTCCATTTTATGTTGTTATTAAATTGTATTACTCTTCATTAAGTTAAATGCATTTAGAGGAATTAAGCTTATCGAAAATTTGGCAGTGTAATATAGGTGATGATTCTTTGTTTGTTTGACAACATCCTCCTGTGAGTGGATTCACAATTTTAATTTTAGAAAACAATGTTTCCTTGATGGGGGCTGAGAGAAAGATGTGAACTGCTGCATCATGTTGCATGAAGTCATATTGATTGTGAAAGGCAACAGAAGCCAAGTGATTTAAGCAGTTTTTCAAGGAGCATTATGACAGTAATGTTTCCGTATTGTCAGAGAGGATCACATCAATTTAAGAACTGAAATTAAGCTTCAGGAGACAATCACCTGTCCTTTTAAAGTACAAGGGAACTCTATGAAGATAAGCATTCTAAATGTTAGTGAAAAAAAAAATCAGTTAAAAATGGGTGAAATTATGTATCTATATCAAGCACCTTCTATAGATACAATGATGAGCAAAACAGACACATCAGAGAGCTTTCAACCTAGAGGAAGGCATTAGCCAATCACAGAGAATTATCATTCCAACTGGGATGTTACCAGAGAAACGGGCCAGGCCTATGCTGGGGCTTCATGCTAAGCAGAGAGACTAGGGAAGGATTTCAAGAAGAAGTGATATTGAACTGATATTTAAATAATGAATAAGCCCTGACTTGATAAAGAGGGAAAACAGCATTCTGGTCTGAGGGACAAGCCTCTACATAGGTGTAGGGAAGACTGGGGCAGGAATTCGAGACTTAAAACTGCCCTGAGGCCAGAACCCAGGGAAAGCAGCCGGTGAGTAGGTAGGGTCCGGGCTGAGCAGACGTAGAAAGTTTCCTCCTAAAATATTGGGTAGACTGAATGGTTTCAGGCAGGGCTCGTATCATCAGTTTTGCATTTAAAAAACCATCACCTTGGCTTCAGGCTGAATGATAAATGGGGGATGGGGTCAGGGTCCAGGCAAGGGAAACAGCTGGGGCTGAGCAGAAGTAGGGGTGAGGGTAAGACACAGGGAGAGGAGCCATCTGTCATGGCAGCTTATCCTCATCAAACGTTCAGTGAGAGTCAGCAGCAGGAACTCTGACTAAATCGTTCTCTTCTTTAACAACTCTTTATTGGGCAAAAATCTTGAACATCTAAAAGAGTAGATAGAATAATTTAATGAACCCCTATATGCTCAACCTTAAGCATCGACAACAATCAATGCTGGACTAATCTTGCCTGATCTATATTCCCAGTCTTTCTCTACTCTCAGATATATTTTTAAATTATGAACATTTCAAACCTTCAGAAAAATTGTGAGAGTAACACAATCATCATCCATTTAACATTCATCTAGATCCATTGTTAACATTTTGTTAACTTTATATATAGAAAGTATATATATGTAATACTGTGTGTATTGTGTATATACAGACACAGACATATGTATATATATACACAGTATATACATAAACAGTTACATACATATAAGTTACATAACAGTAACACACATATATATACTGTGTGTATATATACATATATCTGTGTATATACACAGCAGTAGAAAGCTGCTTACAAACAATTCATAGAAACAGGACATGAAATTTAATTTCTAACAGAGCCTTAAAACAGGAACACCGTCTTTCCATAACCTGTGATTAGCAAGATATTAATCAGCAGTAACAGTTGCAGCAAAAGCTGGTTACAAAAAATTCATAGAAACAGGACGTGAAGTTAGACAACTGGTTAGACCACAAATTCTCAGAAGGGAGTATGCCTTAACCCTAAAGAGGCCTAGAAGAGCTGCGGCAAGATGAGGGCGTTTATAGCCCTATCTTATCCATATGGACAGGTGCCCCTCATGCATCCGTTTTAAGGCTCTGTTAGAAATTAGATGCACACACTACATTGTAAATTCTTATCTCTGTACACTGTACTTCTGCGTACAGATGTTATGTTAAAGAATTGCTTCATCCCCATGTGACCATCTCACCTCATAATCAAATGATCTTAAATCCCTCACTTACCTACCCCTGCCCTCACTAAACTTAATAATAAATGCTGGCATATCCAGTGCATTGTTGGCACTGCGGGACCAGAAGGCAGTGACCCCCCTGGACCCAGCTGTCACCATCTTGTGTGTGTCTATTATTTCTCGACCTGCCGATCCGCCTGGGAGCAAAGAGAGAGCCCCATTGCATTGTGGGCTGCTGGCCAGATCCCACAGTCCATCAGTCTCAAGAGTTCCTCAGCGTTTGTGTCTTTTGTGATATTGAGGCTGGTGAAGGGTCCTGGCCGGCGGCTTTGCAGGATGTCCTTTAAAGTGCGTTTGTCTGATTGTTTACTCATGAATAGATTGAGGTGAAACATTTTGGCGGTACTATCGCATAGGTGATGTTTGTCCTTCTCAACGTATCACCTCAGGAACCACATGATGTCAGTCGTACCATTACTGATCTATTTCTAACCTATTGAGTTCATATCCTATAGACATATCCATTACTGAGGAAACCAGACAAGGACTGCAAAATATAATTTCTATTTCCTCATGAGCCATCTTAACGCCAAGAGACATTTACACGGATCATTTATACAAATTATTTGCAAAAGATGGATATAGATCATAAATAGACATGGATGGGGTATGAAGATCCTAAAAATTGGAAAAAATCAGCAAGCTTGGGAATTAGAATCCGGAGAGGAAGTAAAAGTCTGGAGGGGAAGCACCTCACCTCAGGAGCCAGACTGCCCTGCCCCTTCCCACCTGTGTGACTTTGGGCAAGTTACTTAACCTTTCTGTGTCCACATCTGTAATACGAGTCATCATAGAACTCTTCCTATATGGTTGGTGTGAGCACTGAGATGCTACATGTGCAGTGCCTGGCATACCACAAGCTGTCAACGGGATGATGATGATGATGATGGTAATGTTTCTAGAGAAGGACCACTAACTTCCATGGCTGACTAAAGGAAGACCCTAAGGTTTTTTTTGTTTTTTGGTGTTTTATACTTTAAGTTCTAGGGCACATGTGCACAATGTGCAGTTTTGATACATAGATATACATTTGCCATGCTGGTTTGCTGCACCCATCGACTCGTCATTTACATTAATGAAATTAACATTAATTAATAATGTAAAATTAATTTACATTAGGTATTTCTCCTAATGCTATCCCTCCCCCAGCCCCTCATCCCCTGACAGGCCCCAGTGTGTGATGTTCCCCGCCCTGTGTCCAAGGGTCCTCATTGTTCAATTCCCACCTATGAGTGAGAACATGCAGTATTTGGTTTTCTTGTGATAGTTTGCTGAGAATGATGGTTTCCAGCTTCATCCATGTCCCTGCAAAGGGCATGAACTCATCCTTTTTTTGGCTGCATAGTATTCCATGGTGTATATGTGCCACATTTTCTTAATCTAGCCTATCACTGATGGACATTTGGGTTGGTTCCAAGTCTTTGCTATTGTGAATAGTGCCGCAATAAACATACGTGTGCATATGTCTTTTTTTTTTTGAGATGGAGTCTCGCTCTGTCACCTAGGCTGGAGTGCAGTGGTGCAATCTTAGCTCACTGCAAGCTCTGCCTCCCAGGTTTACGCCATTCTCCTGCCTCAGCCTCCTGAGTAGCTGGGACTACAGGCGCCCACCACCACACCTGGCTAATTTTTTGTATTTTTAGTAGAGACGGGGTTTCACCGTGTTAGCCAGGATGGTCCCCATCTCCTGACCTAGTGATCTGCCCGCCTCCACCTCCCAAAGTGGTGAGATTACAGGCGTGAGCCACTGCGCCCAGCCAGTGCATGTGTCTTAATAGTAACATAATTTATAATCTTTTGGGTGTATACCCAGTAATGGGATTGCTGGGTCAAATGGTATTTCTAGATCATTGAGGGATCGCCACACTGTGTTCCACAATGGTTGAACTAGTTTACAGTCCCACCGACAGTGTAGAAGCATTCCTATTTCTCCACATCCTCTCCAGCATCTGTTTCCTGACTTTTTAATGATCACCATTCTAACTAGCATGAGATGGTATCTCATTGTGGTTTTGATTTGCATTTCTCTAATGACCAGTGATGATGAGCATTTTTCCAAATGTCTGTTGGCTGCATAGATGTCTTCTTTTGAGAAGTGTCTGCTCATATCCTTTGCCCATTTTTTTGATGAGGTTGTTTTTTTCCTGTAAATTTGTTTGAGTTCTTTGTAGGTTCTGGATATTAGCCCTTTGTCAGAAGGGTAGATTGCAAAGCTTTTCTCCCATTCTGTAGGCTGCCTGTTTACTCTGATGGTAGTTTCTTTTGCTGTGCAGAAGCTCTTTAGTTTAATGAGATCCCATTTGTCAAGTTTTGTTTTTGTTGCAATTGCTTTTGGTATTTTAGACATGAAGTCCTTGCCCATGCCTATGTCCTGAATGGTATTGCCTAGGTTTTGTTCTAGGGTTTTTATGGTATTAGGTCTAACATTTAAGTTTTTAATCCATCTTGAATTAATTTTTGTATAAGGTGTAAGGAAGGGATCCAGTTTCAGCTTTCTACGTATGGCTAGCCAGTTTTCCCAGCACCATTTATTAAATAGGGAATCCTTTCCCCATTTCTTGTTTTTGTCAGGTTTATCAGAGATCAGATGGTTGTAGATGTGTGGCGTTATTTCTGAGGCTTCTGTTCTGTTCCACTGGGGAAGACCTTAAATTTTTTTTTATATATATTTATACAAAAATATTGTCTGAGGCTGGGCGTGGTGGCTCATGCCTGTAATCCCAGAAATTTGGGAGGCCGAGGCGGGCAGACCACCTGAGGTCAGGAGTTTGAGACCAGCCTGGACAACGCGGCGAAACCCCGTCTCTACTAAAAACACAGAAATTAGCCAGACGTGGTGGTGCATGCCTGTAGTTCCAGCTGCTTGGGAGGCTGAGGCAGGAGAATTTGCTTGAACCTGGGAGGTGGAGGTTGCAGTGAGCCAAGATCACGCCACTGCACTCCAGCCTGGGTGACAGAGCAAGACTCTTATCTTCTCAAAAAAAAAAAAAAAAAAAAAAAATATATATATATATAGAGAGAGAGAGAGAGAGAGAGAGAGAGAGAGAGAGAGAGAGAGTCTGAAGTTTGTACCCTGTTAAAAACATAATACGGTAAAATGTCAACACATTTGTATAAAATCATCAACATCATTTAATGAGAACTACATAGGGCAAAAGCGTTTGATTTTAACAATTAGATGACTAGCATTAACATTTCCCAAAAATTCAGTAGAAGATACCATAGGATAGAAACATCTAGATGACAGAAATAGAGGAAAGGAGCAGGGAGAAGCAAGAGAAGGGCAAAGAGGTGGAGGAAGAGGGAAAGTCCAACATTCCTGGCCCTGAGTCTTCAAATCTCACCCTCCCCAGGACTTAGAGTTACTGCCCTTTCCACCACTCACAGGCTTGCTTCCCTAAACAGCCCCCTCTGGGCTTCTTTCTGCTGTAGGATTTAAAAATCCAGGCTTTCATTATTGTCTCCCCCACCTCAGCCTACCTACCCATACCCCAAACACACACAGCATGTTTTCTTTTTCTTCTTCGTCTCTTATTTTTCAATGATGTCCCATCATTTATTTAAGTTAAATAACTTTTATTTTTTTGAGATGGGGTCTCCCTCTGTCGCCCAGGCTGGAGTGCAGTGGTGCAATCTCGGCTCCCTGCAACCTCCGCCTCCCGGGTTCAAGCGATTCTCCTGTCTCAGCCTCCGGAGTAGCTGGGATTACAGGCACCCACCACCACCCAGCTAATTTTTGTAGGTTTTAGTAGAGACGGGGTTTCACTGTGTTGGCCAGGCTGGTCTCGGACTCCTGACCTCATGATCCACCTGCCTTGGCCTCCCAAAGTGCTGGGATTACAATCGTGAGCCACTGCGCCTGGCCGAAGTTAAATAACTTCTGTAACAAGCATGAATTTCACAGTCCCAAAACCCAGATGTGCAAACATTAAACCCCCTTTATTTTTTTTCAAACTGACTTAGATCACAAGACTCACTTCCACAAATGAAAAATACCTTACTGCCAATTCAAGGAAAACTCAGACATTTCTGGGATTTGTTTCACAGTTTCTTTGGGTAAATAGGAAGTCAAAATGAAATTCATGCTTTCTCTTATTTCCTTCTGTTCTTTCCATCACTCCCTAAATCTGGGGGCAGTAGGTAGAGCAGCTTGAGCTGCAGAAAAGAAAAGATCCTCTCAGTTCTCTCAAGGAGACTGTCTAGAACAGTAGACTGTCAACTCATCAAGTAAATGCCCAATTGTAATACAGGTAAGTTTACCAAAAATGTTTTGGGAGTACAGAGCAAGTATAAAGAAGCATAAACTCAGCTCAAGGGGCCAGAGAAGCTTCCAAGAGGAGGCAATTTTTAAGTTTTATCTTAAAGAGTGAGACAGAGATAGTAAGTTTAAGACAGGGATACCTCAGGGGGAATTTGCTAGGGCATGGAATAGTGGGAGGGGGTGACGTGCTTGGGAAATACAAGTAGTTCTGTCCAGCTAGAATACTTACTGGGTAGGAGATGACTCTAGAGAGATGAATACACTGTACATCAAGCCAAAGGATTTGGATTGTATTCTCTAGACCAGGGCTTGGCAAACTGTACATGGAATCCGAATCTAGCCTGGTTTTGTAAACAAAGTTGTACCGAATACAGTCATGCTCATTTGTTTACATACTGTCTTCAGCTGCCTTCATGCTTCAACCTCAGAGTTGACTAGTTATGGCAGAGGCTATATGGCCACCAAAGCTTGGGATATTTACTATCCAGCTCTTTACCTTAAAAGTTTGCTGGCTGGGCCTGGTGGCTCACGCCTGTAATCCCAGGACTTTGGGAGGCTGAGGCGGGTGGATCATGAGGTCAAGAGATGGAGACAATCCTGGCCAACATGGTGAAACCCCATCTCTACTAAAAATACGAAAATTAGCTGGATATGGTGGCGAGTGCCTGTAGTCCCAGCTACTCAGGAGGCTGAGGCAGGAGAATTGCTTGAACCCTGGAGGCGGAGGTTGCAGTGAGCCAAGATTGTGCCACTGTACTCCAGCCTGGAGGCAGAGCGAGATTCCGTCTCAAAAAAAAAAAAAAAAGAGAAAAAAAGAAAAGTTTGCTGACCCTGACCCAACCCACTTCAGTAATATATGCACCCTCTTTAAAAGGATAAATTATCCTAGAGCCAAAACTCTATTTAAATATTGTTAGTATATTGTTATTTAGATATATCCAAACTTAAAATTAAGTGCAAGCATCTTATGCTTATAGCTCTTCTGCAACTATAAAAATTTGTATAAACAAACAAAAACAATACAATTCAAATTAATGTATTGATTCAATGTGACATCACTTGTATGGAGACAGATTTCCACCGCGAACACTGGACTGTCACAGCACAGGTACTTTTGAATTCGGCAGCTTATACCACGCAGACCACAGGATGGCTTTACTTCTTTGAACTAGGGTAAAACTTTTGTTAATATAACAAAAGACAGTGACTTCATGGAACTTTATCCCAAATGCCTCATTTTGAGGTACAAATTCCCCGTCTTTTTTGCATAAGCTATTAATAATTACAGTAATGCCCATTGGTACAATGAAAACAAAATGCATGTGCAGACACCAACATCAGTTGTCAGTACTCAGCTCTAAGGCAGCCATTCAGGTGATCCACAATTGTTCATGTTTTAAAATATCATCCAAATGAAAACACGGTAATTTAAAAATTACTACAGAGAGCTGCAGCTTCTGGATGATATGCAGTGACTGAAGAAATCTAACAGACAGCTATTCATATGGCAACAAATAGCTAAAAACAACTAGTCCGAACTAGGTGAACCCAACGGGTAGTAATGGATGAGAGAGAAGAGCACACATTTAAGAATATTCAGTACTCTGTCTGGACAAAACTTTAAACATCAAATGGTCGTGGGGAGGAAGAAACATACGGGAAGATTCAGGAATGACTCACAGGTTTCTGGCGTGGGCATGTGTGCTCACCGAGGTGAATAAACACAGAGCAGGTAAAAGTCGAGGAGAGAAAGACGCTAAGTTCCCTTAGGTATGTTGAATTTAAGGCATCTGTGAGACTAGCTCTTATTCTGAATACAGTTGGCTGTATAGGACAATGCAGTTATAAGCGATAACTGGCTCATAAAGATATGGAAGTTGGAGGCCGGGCGCGGTGGCTCACGCCTGCAATCCCAGCACTTTGGGAGGCCGAGGCAGGTGGATTGTGTGAGGTCAGGAGTTCGCGACCAGTCTGGCCAACATGGTAAAACCCCGTCTCTACTAAAAATACGAAAAAATTAGCCGGGCGTGGTGGTGTGTGCCTGTAATCCCAGCTACTCAAGAGGCTGAGGCAGGAGAATTGCTTGACCCAGGGAGGTGGACGCTGCAGTGAGCCGAGATCGTGCCATTGCACTCCAGCCTGGGTGACAGAGCAAGACTCCGTCTCAAAAAAAAAAAAAAAAAAAAAAAAAAAGATATGGAAGTTGGAAATAAGTTGTTATTGAACTACCAATACAGGTGAGATGCTAGCCCACGCAGAAAAGTAAAAAGTGAAAGAAGAAGAAAGCACTAAAAGATACTTAACAAAGAACTGGTCATGACAGGGAACTGGAACTACATTTATGCATCCCTAAATAGAATCAATTCAGTACAATCTATGCAAACAGAGATGCAAATGGAGGGAAATTATAATATGCATGAGATATCAATACAAAAATTACTTCTTATATTCATTTTGGTGGACACGCAGAGGAGAGAAGCATTGATAGAAGATTTACTTACGTTTGCTAAAATTTGGCTTGCTCTCCCAGAAGGCACATTAATTTGGATCAAAAGACAAAATGGTATAGAATGTGGCAGTCACTGTTAGCTGTCTATTCAGCATCCGTTTCTTCTTCACAAACCAACCTGAATTTTTCTCAGTGGCAACGTGCCTAGCTGAAAACTTCATTTCCCCGCCCCCTTTACACCTATGAATGGCCATGTAACAGTTCTGGCCAACGAAATACAAGCGAAAGTCAAAGGATGAAACTTCTGCAAAAGCTCTTTACAAGGCAGATAGACGCAAGTGACTGGATGCTTTGCGCGTACCCTGCTTCCTTCCTAGATACATCGTGTTGGAGGTGGAGCCACAGCACTGTGACCACCAGGCCCCAAAAGCATGGTAAGGATTACTGAGCTGAAATACAGGAGGATCCGGGGGGCTTTGCACATCCTCAAATCTGACTCTGCTTCCAGATGTAAATAAGAATAACCGGACCCCTACTTTTTAAAGTCACTTTTTTCTGGGTTTCTGTTACTCGAGGCCTGGTGAATGTCTCTCTTCACGGAAGGCCTATTTGAAAATAGTCTCAGCTAAAAACTCCCCATAGATAGCTTTCAAAGTGAATGTAATGTCCAGGAACAAATGAAGAGTTGATTTCCCTGGTAGATGCAACAGGAAACCTCGCAACCCTATTACCAGGGCCACCTGCTTCAGCCTTGATTAAACAAAGTGAAGGAAAAAGGAAGTGGGCAGCCCAGAGTTTAGCTGGCCATGACAAATGAGTTCCTGGTAAGACTTTTGTCCTCCAAATCTGCAATTTCTAGCATCCTCCACCTTTCATCTTCCCTTCTATTCTTAATCTAATGGAAGAATAAAGTGAATAATAAAGTATGAATGCTATTATTCATTCACCTTCAGTGCTTTCTCATTGTCCACCCAGTTAAGCTTATGAAGGATAATTTATTGAACTATTAATCTGTGCTTTGTATTGCCAGTGTTTTCCTCGCCTATTCCAAGCAAGTAGCCAGGCGAATTGCTGCCTTACTTCAGGGAAGTCTGTGGCAGAAGCTTGAAAGCAAATGCCCTGCTACCCCTGCTTGTGTCTGGTCTTCAAGAGCTTGGGTTCCTGAAGTGGATTATGCTGGAGGAACACAGGTAGAAGCAGAAGTAACAAAGGAGGAGGAGGAGACTGCCCTATACCAGGAAGGTGTGGTGGTTTCTACGATCACCAAGGGGCCTGTGTCCTACTTCTGGCAGAACCTGGGGAAGAAGAGGCGGCCTCTGCAGGGCCCGACTGTGTGGTGAAGCTAGCGAGGCTGTACCCTTGGCAACAGGGCTTCCACTGTGAAGAAAGATGCCTGCAGGTCAACAAGAGAATCAGACTCACTGCCATTCAAGGGTCCGTGACAACTCTGACAAAAGGGCCACGGTAATGAGCCAAAAATTAGGGGCAATTCTCCTTTGTGTGAAGGAACCACAAAGTCTCTGAGATGCTGAAGAAGAGAGAACACCCAAATGACAGATTGAATTTACCTCCAGCAAGGTGGGATGAAGGCTCACAGAAACATCCAGCACACTCTACTGGCGTCTACTGGGGTCCCAGACCTCAACAGCACAGTCTCCTCAACCTGCTGCTCCAGACATTTGGCTTTTCTTCCCCTGCTTGAATCCTACACTTGCGATGCTTTCCTGCCTCTGTGTTTGCTTGGAATTTTCTGTCCTTTGCTAACTTAATACATGCATTCATTCATTTAATAGTAAGTGCCCGACGGGGCATGGTGGCTCGCCTGTAATCCCAGTATTTGGGAGGCCAAGGCGGGTGGATCACGAGGTCAGGAGATCAAGACCATCCTGGCTAACATGGTGAAACCCCCGACTACTAAAAATACAAAAAAATTAGCCGGCCGTGGTGGCGGGTACCTGTAGTCCCAAATACTCGGGAGGCTGAGGCAGGAGAATGGCGTGAACCCGGGAGGCAGAGCTTGCAGTGAGCCGAGATCGTGCCACTGCACCCAGCCTGGGCGACAGAGCAAGACTCTGTCTCAAACAAACAAACAAAAAAAGCCCATCTTTTCTATCTTCAAATACTTGCCTTTCATAAGGTTCTCCCTGACCCCTCTGAAAAGCCATAATTTTCTGCTTTAGGTCTCCAAGTTTTGCACTTCTCTTGGGACATTTACCCTGTACTACTTTTTGTTACAATTTCATATCTGCTCCCCCCGCATATCTTAAACATTTATTTAACATCTACTATGCACCCTGAAGATAGTGACTGTTTCCCAAGTATCTAGCACAACACCATATGTCCTTGACCTTACAAAAAAAAAAAAAAAAAAGAAAAAAGAAAAGAACACTAAACTGAACAGAGCACAGAGCCCAACCTCAAAGTTCTCAAAGTCTATGCATCATGCTCAAGGATCATGGGATTGTATGTAGTAACTTCTCAGCCTTGACTGTCAGCACTTTAAAACTCCATTCAGCTACTTATATAAAATTTAAACAAAATGAGGAAGATAATTTTGTTGGAGAGAAAGCTGCTGGGTGCTTTAGAATATGCCAACTCACCTGAATGGTAACCATTACACCTGTAAATAAGATAAAATAGCAAGAAAAATGGAAACGTGTGCTTTGATCATTTCCTTTTTGAAAATCAAAATAAGATCACTTTTATTTTCAAAGAAAATGTGCAAGTAAAAATATTGTTACCGCTTATTTGAAATCCATGAAAAGTGCTGAGATGAAGGAACTGTTGTCCAAAAACCTCTTTCTCTTCCCGGGCTTACTTCCTTTGCCTTCGTTGTTTTCTGTGGCCACTGCTGCTTTGGAATTTGCTGTTATGTGTAATAAGACCCCACCACAGTGTGTGTGGATAAATCAAGAAATATTCGCTGGAGATCTTGTCACAGGCCACAATCCAGACTTAATCCCTGCTCTCCCTTCCCATGCTTCTTAGTCTGTTTAGGCTCTCTCTCTGCTTCCAAATTCTCCATTCTCCTGACTCTACTAACCTCTGGAGGTAACCTTTCTGTTTTCCATCTTCCAAATACGTCACATGCCTGTATCGTAGGGGGCCAGTGAAGGAAGGGGCACTGGCCTGGCATCAAGAAGCCTAAGCTCATTTGGTCATTTATTCAATCAACAAACATTTTTGAGTATTTTCTATACATCAGGACTTGGTCTAAGCCTAGGAAAGGAGTCATGAACAAGGTAGTAAAATCCCCAGCTTACATTCTAGTGGATAAAGTATACAGATTATACAGAAGATTATAGCTGGTGATAAATGCTATGAAGAAAATAACGGGGTTGATACAATAGAGTAATTGTACAGGGTCACTTGGAGTGCAGCTGTCAGGGAAGGCTTTTCTGCCATTAAGGCAGATACCTGATGGATGGGAAGGTGTTAACCAGTTTCCAAGAGTATTTCCAGCATCACAACCCCAATATGTCCAAGGCACAGAAAGGAGCCTGTATGGCAACAGCAGGGAGCAGGAGGAAGAGAGGGACCCTAGCAAGATCAGTAGAAGAGGATGAGCGAAGAGCCAGAAGACACGAAAGGCAAGCGAATGTGAGAGCTTCACCACCTTCCCACTCCAGGACGGTGGACACTGGCCTCTCACAAGAGGTTTGAAAGCTGTGATGTCCTCACCGTCTTCCTTCCCTCTCATGGAATGAAAAGCCATTTTTGCCAGAATATTATACCTGTAAGATCTCATGGAGAGGAGACTGCAGCCCACCCGCCGGAGATTTTTGCCTACAGAAAGCTTCCCTTTCTTTGCAACCCAAAGACGGACTTTTATAGCACCTCCAACTCCCCTTGATTTTTAAGAGAGAAAAGAAAGGCCCAAGTGAAAGACGGTGGTCATCTATGCCTTGGAAAGATAAATGGGTGTTAGTTTTGTTTTTAAATGAATTTTCCTTTTCTAAAGAATCTCTTTCAAAAAATTAGTGGGAGCTGAGGTGAGGCAGGTGTTTTATATATTTATATATACTTTATATAGAGTCTCGCTCTGTCGCCCAGGCTGGAGTTGGCGCGATCTCGGCTCACTGCAAGCTCCGCCTCCCGGGTTCCCGCCATTCTCCTGCCTCAGCCTCCCGAGTAGCTGGGACTAATGGCGCCGCCACCACGCCCGGCTAATTTTTTTGTATTTTTAGTGGAGACGGGGTTTCATTGTGTTAGCCAGGATGGTCTCGATCTCCTGACCTCGTGATCCGCCCGCCTCAGCCTCCCAAAGTGCTGGGATTACAGGCTTGAGCCACCGCGCCCGGCCGGTGTTTTATATTTTTATATCCACTTTAGTAGGTTTTAACTTAATGTCTTGAGTCCCTTTTGAATTTTGAATTTCTTTATGACCCAGGTCAAGCTGCCCTCTCTCAGGTTCCACACTGGTAAAAATTAAATTGTAGCTTCCATCCATGTCACAAATATGTAAGCTGGGGAGGTAACCTACTATCAGGCCATATTTACAGAATGGCTAAAAAACTAAGCTAAACTTATCGAAGATGTCAGTACTTAAGTGTCTTTGGGATACTTCCTGAAACTACCTGTGAGAATCTGTTCATTTTTTCTTTTAATTAGGACTTCATTTTACTGGAAAAAAAAAAAAAAAACTTGAATGAAGAGAGCCAAGGTACCTGCTGACGTGAGTGTGAGTCATGGAACTTGTTCTTTTTTCTGAAGAATTATTTCACTTAAGAAGACATCCAGATAATTTGACTATTTGCTGACCTCTTAGATATACCATAGATTCTTATGAATTGGATCCTTGAAGACTTACGCTTCAGGATGGCAGGCTGGGCACACAAGTTCACTTCCCCCTTGCAAAGCCACATGACATTTATGGTAAAGAAATAAGGCAGAAATAAAGTCATGACACTGCTGTGACCAGAAGGAAGACCATCTGAGAGAAATATGCTTTTGTGACGTTCTTGGCAAGAAGAAAGAGGACAGGAACATAGTACTGGATAAACCACAGCAAAGGAAGCTGAGGTCCAGAACACGTTTGGAAGACGGCTACAACACAGGCGGTAGCCATTCTTTACGTCAGAGTCCTAGGAGACCCTAAGTTTGTAGATAGCAAGAAACCAAAGCAGAAGCAGGAAGCAGAGCAGTAATCAGTGTAATTAATAAAAGGACTGTTTATGAAATACCTGGTGTAGGTAGCCCCTCCCATCTCACTCCTATCGCCTTGCATCAAAGCAATTAGAGAACAGAGAATTTATGCTGCAGACCTGGTTGCTTCCTGCTCCACACCCGTGTGCCCTAAAGGAAAGCACGTCCCCTCGTGGGGTTCACAGTGGGACTCAAGGATCGGTAGAGAAGCTTGTAAGAGAACACAACAACAGGGAAAACCCACGACACTGATCTATAGGATTGAGCACTAATCACCTGAAGAAATCCACCCCCGAGGTGACAGATTTGAGAAGGGGCCCAAGAGAACTTGGTGGGTTGATGAAACTATTCTCTATCTTGAGTGTGGCTGTAATAACATGACTGTATACATTTATCAAAACTCATCAAACTGAACACCTTAAACAGGAGAATTTTACTCTCTATAAATTATGCCTCAATAAACCTGAACTTCGAAAAAGCAGCACAAACCACGAAAGGACAGAAAGCTAAAGTTGTTGCCATCTGACTTGGTTTGCAGCAGTGCTAGGGAGTTTGTCTGCTTTTCTAACAGCACAGAGGAGTGACAAACAGAAAGCCAGCTCCATCTTAACGAAGGCATTAAGCTAACCTGACTAACTCAGAAGCAGGAGGAAGGAAGTTCCAATGTAAACCAAATGCACGCCAGGTACCAGGCATTCTGAAGGTCCGTCTTTTATTTAATTCACAACACAGTGGATACGTCTGCCTAGGGAGATGCCGCTCGTCTCTGTAGGTAGGACATTCGGGAGTGTCTTACATCAGCCTAGGATACCTAAATAGGTGCTCAATAAATGTAAACTAAATGTCATGCAAAACGAAAATAAACACAATAGGCTTTTCTTTTCTTTTCTTTTTTTGACAAGGTCTCATTCTGTTGCCCAGGCTGGAGTGCAGTGGTGTGACCATAGCTCACTGCAGCCTCAAATTCCTGGGCTCAAGGGATCCTCCTACCTCAGCCTACTACGGAGTAGCTGAGACTACAGGCATGTGCCACCATGCTCGGCTAATTTTTTTTTTTTAAATACTGGTAGAGATGGGTACCTTGCTTTGTTGCCCAGGCGAGTCTTAAACTCCAGGCCTCAAACCATGCTCCTGCCCCAGCCTCCTGAAGTGCTAGGATTACAGGCATGAGCCACTGCATCCAGCCCCAAAGAGGCTTCTTATAAAAAAGGAACAACCAGAAAACAAGGAAGGGTTACCGGAAATTAAAAATATGGCTAAGGTGCCTCGTTAGCTCAGTCAGTTGTGCTTCAGTCTCATAAAAATATGGCTGCTAAAAAGTTTTACCTGTAACACAAACTGAAAAATGAAATCAAGGAAATCTACCAAAATGGTGAGTAAAAAGAAAGAAATCAAAAATACGAAAGAAAAGTTAAAATCAGAGAATCAACAGAAGTCCTACACCCACCTAACAGAACTGTCAGAAGAAAACTGAAAAAAATGTGCAGGAGAAAATCGTTGAATGAATCATAGGTGAAGAATGGATAAACAAAATGTGGTACATACATACAAGGAAATACTATCCAGTCACAAAAAGGAAAGGAGCTACATGCTACAACATGGAGGAACCTTGACAACACTATGCTGAGTGAAAGAAACCAGACACGGCCGGGCGCGGTGGCTCAAGCCTGTAATCCCAGCACTTTGGGAGGCCGAGACGGGCGGATCACGAGGTCAGGAGATCGAGTCGAGACCATCCTGGCTAACACGGTGAAACCCCCGTCTCTATTAAGAAATACAAAAAAAACTAGCCGGGCGAGGTGGCGGGCGCCTGTGGTCCCAGCTACTCGGGAGGCTGAGGCAGGAGAATGGCGTGAACCCGGGGGGCGGGGCTTGCAGTGAGCTGAGATCCGGCCACTGCACTCCAGCCTGGGTGACAGAGCCAGACTCCGTCTCAAAAAAAAAAAAAGAAACCAGACACAAAGGCACAAAGACCACATATTGTATGATTCCATTTATACGAAACATCCAGAATAGGCAAAGCCACAGAGACAGAAAGTAAATTAGTGGTTGCCTGGGGCTGGGGGAGAGGGGGAATGAGTGAGTGATTGCTAATGGGCTGGGATTTCTTTTGCGGGTGATGAAAATATTCTGAAGCTAGATTGTGGTGATGGTTGCACAGCTTTGTAAATATACAAAAACCATTTCCTTATATGCTTTAAAAGGGTGAATTTTATGGTGTGTGAATTATTTATTTTTAACTAAAAAAAAATAGTAGAAGAAAATCTCCAGGAACTCAAAATAAAAAGACTGAAGGTTGCATATGAAGCAGAGTAAATATATAGATACTCACTCTCAAATGCATTCTTATGGAATCAAACACTAAAGAAGGACAGGGAAAAATGCTAGTGTCAAGAAAAAAGTTACAGAAACATTAGAATAAAATTGGCATCAAACTTCTCATTTGAAATACCACCAGAAGAAAATGGAGCAATGCCTTTTTCACAGTTCTGTAGGAATATGTTATTGACCAAATTAGGATAGGAAATCAGACACCTAGGAAAATAGTATCTTCTAAGAAAGTGTTTTTCATTCAACAGTAGTGTAACTAAGAAGCTGATGTCTTCGTGATATAATGAAGAACACGTGTGTTTCTGTTCTCAACAAGAAAAATGGAAGACAATTAGCAATTCTGGATTAAAAAACAGTTTCAAGAACCAGTGTGTAAATATGAACAACTAAAGTGTGGCATGATTTTTAAGAAATTGAGTGTGAAGAAAGAGAACCCATTTGATCTCAATGCCTAGAACACGCTTCTATGACTAGTTTAGTGACATAGGATTACATTCCGTTTTCTGGGGATTAAACCACTGAATTCTGCATTTAATTGTATATAATGTAGTAAGAAGGTGAAAATTGGCACTTACTGATTTAAAGCTATAAATGTAGCTGTAGAGGAAACGTAATACATGCGGGGAATGGTAGAAGATAAATTCTTTCAGAGTAGGGACGGAATAGAGACTGTCTAAATAATGTGTTCAGAATAGAAGAATAGGCAAATTACCCTAAATTACAGTCTAACCACCAGAGGACCGAAACAGAAGCAATGAAAAGGAGTTGCCTTTGAGGAGGGTACAGGGAGCTGGGAACAATACTTGCACTTGCTGTTTAACACCATGATATATTTGTCAACACTTTGCTTTACCATATGCCTGTATGACATGCATTTCTTTAAGAGAGAAAGAACAATTTCCAGGCTTGCAAAATTGACTGTATCATTAGCAATACTTCCAGCAGCAATATACAGAAACATTTACTAACAGTGGCTTGCATCATGACATTTATTACTTGTTTAAAAAGCGATCTAGAGTGGGCAGAAGGAACTGACCACAGTTGGTTTGGTGGCTTGAGGACATCAGCACGGGCTCCGTTTCTTCCCGTCCGTCTGCTCTGCCACCCAAAGTTCTAGCTATGGTCTCCACTCAAGAGCCCAACATAGCTGCCGGCTCCAGGAACTGGGTTTCTCACAGCCACATCCAATATCAGGAAGGAAATTACAGAAACAAAGAGAACTGACTTCCACATGATGACCACCTTTTATTTTCTTCTCCAGAAGCCACCATCCCTTCTTCCTCCAACTCATTCAGCTCCTTGTCATCCTTCTCTTGCATTTCTTTGGCCAGAATTAGGTCACTTCCTCACCTCTGAAGCAATCACAGGGAATTTAGTTGACCTGAACTGAAGCAGATCCATATATCTCATCACCTGGAACTGAGCACGTTGCTCCCTGAACAAAACTGGTGTTCTTGACAAAGAAGAAGCGGGCACTGACTGTCAGGTAGGCAGTAACAGGGTGTACCAGGTTGACTGACTGACCGATTAACTAACCAGCTACCATCCCTTATGAGGAGACAACTGCCAGTCTGTCTGTCAGAAACACAAAGCCCGGAATCTCTCACGACGAAAGGCTATCCAATCCTGAGGCCTTGGTCCTACGTTAATTTAATGTGGATTAATCTTTTGAGATAAAACCATTAGTCATGTGTTGGCATCTGCAAATTAACATGGGCTTCTGGGGAGAAACTCCTGAGGAAGAAAAAATCACATCACGCATTTTTCAAAGGTTCAACATCAAAAATTTATCAAGTGTAAAAACCCAGTCTGTTTGGTACTGTTAAAACGATTAATATTACAAATAGCTGCTAGAAACAAGGCACATCTGACAACCTGAGGGACTGGCAGGAGAGGCAAACATTTTCCTTTCTGAAGTAGGAAAAGTTAGTTTCATCATTTGCATTTTCCCTCCCTCATGTCATCTTATGTCTCTGGTACATTTCCTAAATCAAAGACTTTCCTGGGGATTCTATTTATCAGACAGGTATTGGCTTGCTTTTCAGCAACCCTTCATAGTTGATTTACTAATATATCCTACAGACTTTGTGCACAATCTATACAGCGAAGGCCCATAGTGCCTCGTAATTCCCATCTATTTTAAGTGGAAGGCTTAATGCGTAGACGGGATCTGACATATGAGTGCTGCTCACCAGCTCACTGTCAGCGCAGGTCTGAATAATTAGCACCAGCAGCTCTTCTTTGCAGATATTAATACTTTATATCATAAATGTCAAGCATAGCACAAAGATGCAACCGGAAAACCTCCGAAGGGAAGGAAGCCCATAAATCACGAAGCTTTCACTCTATTTTTCTTCCATTTTACTATCAGCAATATATACCTGGAGGATTTGCTGGGTCAAATGGTAGTTCCGCTTTTAGCTTTTTGAGGAATCACCATACTGCTTTCCACAATGGCTGAACTAATTTACACTCCCACTAACAGTGTATAAGGGTTCCCCTTTCTCCACAACCTTGCTATTGCCAGCATCTGTTGTTTTTGTTTTGTTTTTTTACTTTTTATTAATAGCCATTCTGACTAGTGTGAGATGGCATCTCATTACGGTTTTGATTTGCATTTCTCTAATGATCAGTGATACTGAAGTTTTTTTTAAGATGCTTGTTGGCTACATGTATGTTGTCTTTTGAGAAGTGTCTCTTCATGTCCTTTGCCCAGTTTTCAATGAGGTTGTTTTTCTCTTGTACATTTGTTTAAGTTCCTTATATATGATATTAGACCTTTGTCAGATGCATAGTTTGCAAATATTTTCTCCCATTCTGTAGGTTGTCTATGCACTCTGATAATAGTTTCTTTTGCTGCGCAGAAGCTATTTAGTTTAAGTAGGTCCCATTTGTCAATTTTTGCTTTTGTCATGATTGCTTTCAGTGTCTTTGTCATGAAATCTTTGCCTGTTTCTAGGTCCAGAATGGTATTGCCTAGGTTGTCTTCTGGGTTTTTATAGTTTTGGGTTCTACATTTAAGTCTTTAATCCTTCTTGAGTTGATTTTTGTATATGGTGTAAGGAAGAGGTCCAGTTTCAATCTTTTGCATATGGAGAGACAGTTATCCCTGCACCATTTACAAAATAGGGAATCGTTTCCCATTGTTTGTTTTTGTCAGCTTTGTCAAAGATCAGATGGTTGTAGATATGTGGCCTTATTTCTGGGCTCTCTATTCTGTTCCAATGGTCTATGTGCCTGTTTTTGTACCAGTACCATGCTGTTTTTGTTACTGTAGCCTTTTAGTATAGTTTGAAGTTGGGCAATGTGGTGCCTCCGCCTTGTTCTTTTTGCTTAGGATTGTTTTGGCTATTTGGGCTCTGTTTTGGTTCCATATAAATTTTAAAATAATTTTTTTCTAGTTCTGTGATGAATATTTTGGTAGTTTGATAGGAATAGCATTTAATCTGTAAATTGCTTTGGGCAGTATGGCCATTTTAATGATATTGATTCTTCCTATCCATGAGCATGGGATGTTTTTTCCATTTGCTTGTGCCTTCTCTAACTTTTTTTTTTTTTGAGATGGAGTCTTGCTCTGTCGCCCAGACTGGAGTGCAGTGGCGCGATCTCGGCTCACTGCAAGCTCTGCCTCACGGGTTCAGGCCATTCTCCTGCCTCAGCCTCCCAAGTAGCTGGGACTACAGGCGCCTGCCACCTCGCCCAGCTAATTTTTTGTCTTTTTAGTAGAGATGGGGTTTCACCATGTTAGCCAGGATGGTCTCAATCTCCTGACCTCATGATCCGCCCACCTCAGCCTCCCAAAGTGCTGGGATTACAGGCATGAGCCACTGCACCCAGCCCATGGACATCTATTTCTTTCTGACTATCCATCTATCCTTTCTTCTCAGAATGTTGGCTTTTCTATGAACTTGAACAATCTTATCATTTTTCCAGGAGATATCCAAATCAAAGTAGGTACATTTCTGAATCCAAAAAAAGAGAGTAATATTAGATCAAAAGGAAGTATTTTAAAGGGGTTTCCAGATTCTAAGGGTATCTCAGCTCTCCATCTTTGAGCTTCATCCTTTCTTTGATATATTTCAATTGGTAAGTTATGAAGTAATTACAATATTTATCCCAGGCTCCCTAGTTCTTACCTAAATGCAAATTGGTTTTTCTTCAGCTCTTAGCAATTCTCATCTGATGTACATTATGATCAGAAACAGGCTACCATGGGGCTATTTTGACCATTTTGGAAGGAGTCAATATTGTTCTGCTAGAAAAAAACTGATTCTAAAGTATCAAGTGGGCATTCATTGGCCACACATTCAATTTATTCAGTCTGAGAGTGATGATAATATTCCAAGTCGCTGAGTGTTATCCTTTACTTTCAAGTCACTGGGTCCTTACCATGTGCTGAATGCTTCATTCTGTGATCTATGGAGGCTTTTGATGGAGTAATTTCTCCTAGTGAGTTTTCTCTTACAATTTTTCACACATAAACTGTCCATATCATTTACCAATTCCATTTGACATTTGCTAAAATACAACCCCAACGTGAGTTCATGGGTTTGGAAATGACATATAATGCACGTCTCAAAGAAATCTGAAACACAGGTGATTATTACAGCTGATTGTCTTTTGGAATTGCTGAACAATGCTTGGTGCAAAACGCTGTCCTCAATGCTAAGGAGAATGGTACTTGTAAAGTTCCCACCTTCTAGTTTGGACATTGAAACCTAAACAGGGGAGAGTCTTAAGGCCCACTGTTAACACCATTGTTTGAACACGCTCCCCTCATTAGGGAAGAATGTTCCCTATCTTTATCAGCAGGGTATTTTTATTCAGTACAAATGAAGGTTTTCTCCAATATGTTTCTAATTTGTGGTTAAGTCACCCTCATAAGGGACATTTCAGAAGCAGGTATCTCTGGAAAATATTGCATATCGCACATATTGCCATTTCTAACAAAGTCTTTTAAAGTAAACTTGGGGTTGATTCACAGAAGTATTCATGTTGCATTTTCATTTTGAATGTTTAAAAACTCCTCTTACCTGGTTCATTAACAAAGAAAAAAATCAAAGGAAGCCAGCCCAAGGATAGTCAGAATAGCTTGGTCTGAAAAAGCAAGAAAAAGGCACCTAAAGACTATCTAAAAGTTCTAGTCCCTCCAGTGTGCGTCTCCAGCCACTGGGCAAGCATCCATTCAGTAAAATCCTGCTGGTTTTCAGTTTTCCCTTTGTCTTTTTATGAGCATAGCCTGCACGCTCTGGGCCCACAGGATGAGTGATTAGGGAGGTGTCAAGTGGAGAGACAGTGCCAAGTCTGGCAAATGAGTTTGTAGTTAATGTCAATGCCGGTTTTCAAATATATGAAGGACACTGCTTGAATGATGAGCTTTTAACCTTGCAGCTGGTCATTTGTTTTTCTGATTAGGACAAGCCACTGTCTCAACTTCCAGGTGGTTGTTCACCCTGGGCAATAACGGCCTCATTTACTAATCTCCAAACTGCCACGTGTTCCTGGCTCGTCACTGTGCGTCATCCTGCCTCTGAGTGCCAAACGATTGTGGAGAATCAGTTTTGATCTTTTTCTCTTTGTTGTGTCAGAGAGAATCATAGAATATTTAAAGTCCAGCATTTACAGAGGGAAACAAATATCGTGTGTGCGTGTGTGTGTGCGCGTGCGCGTGTGTTTTAAGAGAGCAAATGTGGAATCAGGGAGTTCCAAAACACAGAACAAAACAATCCAACGATATGCATTTTCCAAAGTCAAATAAGGCAAGATGAAACCCAGGTAAAAACACTGCTCCTCAGAAATGTTTTACATTAGCCAATTGCTATGGTTTAAATGTCCCTCCAAAATTCATGTTGAAACTGAATCTCCAATGTGTCAAGTATTGAAAGGTGGGGTCTTTAAGAGGTGAATGGATTGTATCAATTCATTCATGGCTTGATGTATTAATAATGGGTTATAATGGGAGTGATACTGGTGGCTTTACAAGAAGAGGAAGAAAGACCTGAGCCAGCACATTCAACCCTCTCACCATGTGATTCCCTGTGCCACCTTGACACCATCCTGAGACTCTACCAGCAAGAAGGCCCTTATCAGATGCAGCCCTGGAGCTTGGATTAAATCTGCATAACTATCTTTAAAAATCACCCAATTTCAGGTATTCTGTTGGAAGCAACAAAAAACAGACTAAGACACCAATCAAGCCCTAAGGGCCACACACTCCTACTTTACAGTTTAGCATTTCATTTGTTGCATTTATAATTTACTTAATTTCCATCCATCCATACCCTCCCCTTGTGAACTTTAATAAAATCAGGGATTTTAGCAAAACCCCAGTAGTATGTACTTTCAGAATTGGGCAAAATCCCATTACAGTAGGCTCTGAACACTTGTTTCATTCTCTGGATGAGAGAAAGTCATGATTGCTAAGACTACAGTGGTCCATAATATAGTAAATCAGCTTAAAGATGTGTGACTAAAACCATATTAAGAAAAAAAGGGTTGTTTCCCTGGATTCAGAAGGAGAAAGAGAAAAACAACTCTGGGTGCTTCAGGGAGACCAGAAAGTCCATACACAGAGTTCTAGGATTTTTTTTCAAAGCCTTAAAGCAACATGAGAAAACGGAAGTATCTTGGAGAAAAGCAGTCTCATGAACAACCCACTGAGAGGGAGATCTCAGCTTGGTTTTATATTTACACATCGTATCCAGAAGTTAAACATCTGAAAAGCACCAAAGAACTAATCATGGCTTGAAGGGGTCTGCTGGGAGGTGGTGAGAGAACACTCTTTTTCCCATGTCAGCATGAGACCCTAATGTTCACTGCAGCTGTCATAGCAACTGTTTTTAAATAAAATGTGTATTATTCATCAGATATTGGCATCCAGAACACGGTGCCACGTAAAAATTATTACAATACTAGTCTCATCTCCATACAACTGGCTTGCGTGGCTAAGGGAGAGAAATGGTATAATTCTATGTCATGGGAGAGATTCTCAGCGAAGGAGGGAAGGCTTCCAAGAATGCTCCATTGCCCCAATTTGCTCCTCTAATTTCCTGTTTCAGAATCATCACCCACCTCTGCCAGAAAATATCTGGGGGACAGAGCACAGTGCTACAACCAACAAGACAATGGTTCAAGCTGCTGTACACTAAATGGGGAACGTTCGTAGCTGCAATTAAGAGATTCGACTTCAGAGAAACCATATCTTGAAATTACTGAGTTCCAAAACTGCTCTCTCATAAGCTCTTTGTTAAGACTTTTAAGTACTTTTTTAAAAAATTATAATTCTTGCACATGGAAAAAAAATTCAAATAATACAAAAGGCTACAGTATAAGCCCCTTTCCTATTCCAGGTTCCTGCCCCCTGGCCGTAGCTAACCCTCATGCTAGTTTGTATGCATATGCAAACGTGTATTTTTATTTTTTCATTATTCCATTCAACATTTGAAATCGTATACACTCTGTTCTGCACCTGACTGTTTTCACTTAGCATATCCTGGAGAACACTTAATAACAGTAGTACATAGAGCTTACTTGATTCTTTTTCATGACGTCATGGCTTCATTTCTATTGGTTGCTATTTAGCTTGTTTCAGTGTTTTGGCCTGCAAGTAACACTGCACTGTGTATATTGTCCTTTTGTCTTTATTGCCATAGCCTTTTTTTTTTTTTTTTTTTTTGAAACAGAGTCTCGCTCGTCACCCAGGCTGGAGTGCAGTGGCGTGATCTCGGCTCACTGCAAGCTCTGCCTCCCAGGTTCATGCCATTCTCCTGCCTCAGCCTCCCGAGTAGCTGGGACAATGGGCGCCCGCCACCACGCCCGGCTTTTTTGTATTTTTAGTAGAGACGGGGTTTCATCGTGTTAGCCAGGATGGTCTTGATCTCCTGACCTCATGACCCGTTCACCTCGGTCTCCCAAAGTGCTGGGATTACAGGCGTGAGCCACTGTGCCTGGCCTACCATAGCCTTTCAATGGGCCTCCTTGTCTTCCAAATTAATCCTCTCCAGCTTTCTAATTTTCCACATTCCTGCCAGAGGGGTCTATTTACACAGAGAGACGGATCTTGTCACACTCCCACTTTAACCCAACAGTTCTCCCACCACCCACAGAACACCTCCAAATTCCTCAGTAGGTAAAAATCCTCCATTTGGTGCCGCCCATCTTTTAGCCTCACCTCCTACCACTTCCCACCAAGCACTCATCATGCTGCCCGCGCTGAACCAACAGCTAAAATGCTGCCGCCTTCCTCGTGCTGCCATACTCTTGGCGTCATTTATCTTGACTCCTTCTTGGAACTTGCTGGATGTGCTAGGAATGATACTAAGCTTGACCTTGAGTTCTGTACCTGAACCCTCCAGGGAAGCCATATTTAACTGCTTGCTCCCCTCGCAGTTTCCACCTGCTGATCCCAGGAAGACTCAGACACCTACAATAAACACACTTGTAGCTTTTTGTATGAGGTGGGAGCTGACCTGTGCCTGCCATCTACCTCCTGATACCTTGCCTGGACCTCTGACGCTGCTTTGCTGTGGCTGCTCTAACCCATGAGATGCCATAAGCAAATTGCCTGGCATTCAAAAAGAATACTTAAATAAAAATTGTTTCCTGAAGGCACTCTAGTTCCTACTTGTGTTAGGCCATTCTCCGCATTGATGTAAAGAAATACCTGAGCTGGGTAATTTATAAGAAAAGAAGTTTAATTGGGTCATGGTTCTACAGGCTCTACAAGCATGGTACTGGCATCTGTTCAGCTTCTTGAGAGCCTCAGTGAGCTTTTACTTATGGCAGAAGGTGAAGAGGGAACAGGCACGTTGCATGGCCAGAGCAGGGGCAAGAGAGAGGGTAGGAGGTGCCACACACTTTTAAACAACCAGATCTTGAGAGAACTCACTATCATGAGGACAGCACCAAGCCACAAGGGATCTGCCCCCATGACCCAGTCACCTCCCACCAGGCCCCACCTTCCACACTAGGGATTACGTTTCAACATGAGAGTTAGACTTATTTATTTAGATTTTCACTACACCACTTCCCTGTTCTGATCAGTGATCCAGGCACATTCCCTGGTTCTTCACAGTCAGTCCTCTGGTTCCACTTTCAATCTGACAATACCAGGCATTGCTAGTTTCACCAGTCAGCAAATTTCCTTCCTCCAAACACCTTCCCTGGCATTACTTCACCCAAGTTAAACACTGTATTTCCTCAATTCTAAAGTAGGATGATACTGTCCAGCTGGTGAAATGCCATTTTCCACCCTGCAAAGATATTGGCACAGGACAAATATACGTTTGTTCATCAGGGCATATTCAAACAAACAGAAGTAACGAAAGTATAATAGTGGCATGTCCCTTTGTCCCCTCTCCAAAACCTAACATTACTGCATGCCACAGACAGTTAAATAGAGAAGCCACACACTTTAAAATGTGACCGTGGCTAAATAGTGTACCAGTCATGCATTGTGTTCAACGGTGCAGTTGACATTGATGCGATATGCCAAGCATTTGCAGGAAGATCTTTAATCGATGCCTTTAAAATGAATATTGAGTCTGGTTCCCCCCACTCCTTCCCTCTATCAACACTCATAGGAGAGCTAGGGGGAAGATTCTCTTTAGAATGGGGTCACTCTTATGGGCAAATGGATGAATGGTCTGTGTGTCATAATGTAAACAATGAGGGAACTCTGTTTTAAAACGTCCCCCGTGGGACCCAGTATTAGCTGTATTTCCTTGCACTAAGCCATTGTCTACAGAAGAGCAATACTAAAATACAAATATCTCTTTTGGCAGGGGCAGCAATACATTAATGCAAGAAGACAAATCTCTACACATTTGTATTCAGCAATTGCTACTCTGTTCAAAGATATTTGGGAGGCATAATCGAGGCGGGCGGATCACGAGGTCAGGAGATCGAGACCATCCTGGCTAACACGGTGAAACCCTGTCTCTACTAAAAAATACAAAAAAACTAGCCGGGCGCGGTTTAAAGGGAGGTGGAGCTTGCAGTGAGCTGAGATCCGGCCACTTTAAGAAAGAAAGAAAAAAAAAAATAAAAAAAAAAGAAATAGGTTGTTCTAGAAAACAGTATTAATCATATACTGTTATGTGAGAAAGGCAGATTATAAACGAATTTATAGCAATCCCATTTTTGTAAATGAAAAAAAAGCTCAAATACCACACTGCCCTCCTTCCTCTTAAAAACACTGGAAGAATGGCCGGGTGTGGTGGCTCACGCCTGTAATCCCAGCACTTTGGGAGGATGAGGCGGGCGGATCAACTGAGGTCAAGAGATCGAGACCATCCTGGCTAACATGGTGAAACTCTGTCTCTACTAAAAATACAAAAATTAGCTGGGTGTGGTGGTGGGCACCTGTAGTCCCAGCTACTTGGGAAGCTGAGGCAAGAGAATGGCTTGAACCTGGGAGGTAGAGGTTGCAGTCAGCTGAGATCGCGCCACTGTACTCCAGCCTGGCGACAGAGCAAGACTCCGTCTCAAAAAAAAAAAAAAAAAAAGACTGGAAGAATAGGTTCCACAATGTTTACAATACTAATAGCTGAGGAATAGAATATGGGTGATTTTTTAATCTTCATTTTATCTACTTCTTTTGCTTCAATTTTTAATGAACATACATTTCTATAAGAAAATACCCTTAAAATGTATAATTATATGTATATATTCATGTACTTTTCTGTATGTTTCTAGGTTTAATTAAAGCATATCCGCAATGGAGAAGAGCATTTCATGTGAAGTAGAATGAATAATTGGGATTTGAAAGGGAGAAGGATGAATGGCACAGATCCTTTCTTTCTTGAGAACTGAATCATGTGACCTAAGGAAAATTTCTTTCTTCTCTGGGACAAACGAGATTCAGAGCAGGTAGAATGAAAAGTAAAGGCCCTGGGAATGCTTAGGGTACATGGGCACACCTTGCCTTCTTCCTGAGGAGTTCCGTGAAGGTAACAAAATTTGAGACATTTCCTTCCTGGGCTTTGACATTTAAATAGAAGCTTCCTGAGTTATAGGAGTGGCTGTGTGGGTCCTTTTCTGTTTTTTTGTTTGTTTGTTTTGTTTTTACTTTATTGTAGTAAGAACACAACATGAGATCTAGTCTCAAGTTTTTAAGCGTACAATACACTGTTGTTGACTATAGGTACGGTGTTTTACAGCAGATCTCTAGAGCTTATTGATCTTGCTTAACTGAGACTTTATGCCTATCGATTATACATAATCAATAAACATTAGACATAATCAATAGGGGATCATTGAGGTAATCTCACCATTTCCCTCTCCCCACAGCAAATATCATTCCACTCTTCAATTCTATGAATTTTATTATTTTTGATACCTCATATAAATGGAATCATTTGTGTTTCCATGATGGGATTATTTCATTTAGTATAATGAAATATGCTCAAAGTTCTTTCGTGTTGTTCACATATGGCAGGATTTCCTTTCTTTTTTAAGGCCGAATCATATTTCACTGTTTGTATATACCACCTTTTCTTTATGCATACACGTTTAGGTTTACATTATCTTGGCTGTTGCAGCAATGAATATGAGAATGAAAATATCTTTTCAATATTTTTTAAGTAAATACCTAGAAGTGGGATTGCTGGATCAAAGGCAGTTCTATTTTTAATTTTTTAAAGAACTTCCATACTGTTTTCCATAGTGGCTGCATCATTTTGCATTCCCATAAACAGTGTGCAAGAGTTCCAATCTCTCCATATCCATGAAAATACTTGTTGCCTTTTGGTTTTTTGATAATAGTTATCCTGACAGGTGTGAGGTAATATGAGGATTTTTTCCTATACCTGTTGGCCATGTGTATATCTTCTTTGAAGAAACAGCTGTTCATGGCCTTAGCCCATTTTTAAATTAGGTTCTACCACTATTGAGCTGTAGACATTCTTTATATATTTTACAGATTAACCCCTTATCAGATACACGGTTTGCAAATATTTTCTCCCATTCTATAGATCATTTCTTCGCTCTGTTGATTATTTCCTTTGCTGTGCAGAAGCTTTTAATTTGATATAGTGTCACTTGCTCATTTTTGGTTTTGTTGCCCGTACTTTTGGTGTTAAATATTCATGAAATCAATATCAAGACCAATGTCAGGAAGCTTTTCCTCTATGTTTTCCGCAATGGGTTCTTCAGTTTCAGGTCTTGTCTTTAAGTCTTTAAGCCATTTTGAGTTGATTTTTTGTCGGGTCTAATTCATTATTCTGCATGTGGACATCCAGTTTTCCCAACACCATTTATTGAAGAGACTATTCCTTCCCCATTGTGTATTTCTGGCATCCTTGTCAAAGATCAGTTGACTGTACATATGAATTTATTTCTGGGTATATGTATATGGTATACATATACCTGGTGATAGGTATATGCATTTATTTCTGGGCTCTTTATTTTCTTCCACTGATCTGTACGTCTGTCTTTATGTCAGTACCATACTGTTTTCATCACTGTGGTTTTCTAAAGTATTGTGAAATGAGGAATTATGATGCCTGCAGCTTTGTGCTTTCTCAGGATCAATTTGGCTATTCTTGGGCTTTTGTGGTTTCATATGAATTGCAGAATTTTTTTTCTATTTCTATACAAAATGCCACTGAGATTTTAATAAGGGTTGCATTGAACCTGTAAATCACTGAGTATGGATATCTTAACAACATTAAGTCTTCCATTCTACGAATGCAGGATGTCTTTCCATTTGTTTGCTTTTTTTGAAATTTCTTTCATCAGTGTTTTGTGGTTTTCTGTATACAAGTCTTTCACCTCTTCAGTTTATTCCTAAGTATTTTATTCTTTTTGGTGCTATTATAGACGGAAATGCTTTCCTAATTTCCTTTTCAGAGAGTTTGTCGATAGTATACAGAAACACAACTGATTTTTATATATTGACTTTGTATCCTGCAATTTTACTGAATTTGTTTAATAGTTCTGGAGGTTTTTTTCCTTGAATCTTTAAAATTTTGTAAGTATATAAGTTCATGTTGTCTATAAACAGAGCTGTTTGTTTTTTCCTTTCTGATTTGGATGCCTTGTCTCTTTTTCTTTCTTAATTGCTCTGACTAGGACTTCCAGTACTATATTGTATATATATGTTGCTGTGCTCTTGGTCTTACAGGAAATGCTTTCAGGTTTTTGACCACTGAGTATCATGTTAGCTGTGGGCTTTTCATATACAGCCTTCATTATATTGAGGTGCTTTCTATTCCTAGTTTGTTGGAGGTTTTTTGTCATGAAAGGGTAGTAAATTTTGTCAAATGCTTTTTCTGTATCTATTGTAAGGATCATGTGATTTTTATCCTTTTTTCTGTTAATGTAGTGTATTGATTTTTGTATGTTGAACCATCCTTGCATACTAGGGATAAATTACACTTGGTCATTATGTATGATTTTTTTAGTGTGCTGTTGGATTTGGTTTGCTGGTATTTTGTTGAGGGGTTTTCTTTTTTTTTTTTTTTTTTGAGATGGAGTCTCACGCTGTTGCCCAGGCTGGAGTGCAGTGGCGCGATCTTGGCTCACTGCAAGCTCCACCTCCCAGGTTCCCACCATTCTCCTGCCTCAGCCTCCTGAGTAGCTGGGACTACAGGCGCCCGCCACCGCGCCCAGCTAATTTTTTGTATTTTTAGTAGAGACGGGGTTTCACTGTGGTCTCGATCTCCTGACCTTGTGATCCGCCCGCCTCGGCCTCCCAAAGTGCTGGGATTACAGGCTTGAGCCACCGCGCCCGGCCGAGGGGTTTTCTTAATCTATATTCTTCAGGAATATTGGCCTGTAGTTTTCTTTTCTTGTAGTGTTTTTGTCTGGCTTTGGTATCAGGGTAATGCTGGCCTGATGAAATGAGTTTGGAAGTATTCCTTCCTCTTCAATTTTTTGGAAGAGTTTGAGAAGAATTGACATTAATTCTTTAAATGTTTGGTAGAATTCAACAATGAAATCATCTGGTCCTGAGCTTTTATTTGTTGGGAGGTTTTTGATTACTGATTCAATCTCCATAGTAGCTGTAAGATTGTTCAGACTTCTGTCATGATTTAGTCTTGGCAGGTTGTATGTTTCTATGAATTTATCCATTTCTTCTAGGTTATTCAGCTTTTTTGGTGTATAATTGGTCATAGTAGTGTCTTATAATTCGTCTTATTTCTGTGGCATCAGTTGTAATATCTTGTTTTCATTTCTGATTTTATTTGAATCTACTCTCTTTTGTTCTTAGCCTAGCTAAAAGTGGTCTATTTTGTTTATCTTTTCAAAATTCCAACTCATTTGCTGATACTTTTCTATTTCATTTATTTCTGCTCTAATCTTTGTTATTTCTTTCCTTCTGCTAATTTTGTGTGTTTTTTTTTTTTTTTTTTTGTCACTTGAGGTATAAAGGTAGGTTGTTTGAGAACTTTCTTCTTTTTTAATGCAGGTTTTTATTGCTTAAACTTCCCTCGTAGTATTGCTTTTGTTGTAAGTTTTGGTATGTTGTGTTTTCATTTTCATTTGTCTCACGGTATTTCTAACTTCCTTTTTTCTATTTCTCCTTTGACCCAGTGATTGTTCAAGAGCGTGTTGTTTCATTTTCATATTCCTGTGAATTTTCCCATTTTACTTGTGCTGTTGATTTCAAGTTTCATTCCATCAAGGTCAGAAAATGATTTCAGTCTTCTTAAATTTGCCAAAACTGTTTCATGACCTGACAGGTAAGACCTGGAGAATGTTCTGTGTACTCTTGAGAAGAATAGGTGCTGTTGTTGGGTGGAATGTTCTATATCTGTCTATCAGATCCATTTGGCCTATAATGTTGTTCATGTCCTCCATTTCCTTATTGATAGTCTGCCTGGATGTTCTATTATTGAAAATTGGGTAGTGAAGTCTTCTACAATTATTGTATTGTTGTCTACTTCTCCCTTCAGTTCTGACAATGTTTGCCACATATATTTAGGTGTTCTGATGCTGGATGCAAATGTATTTATTCCTGGTGGATTGAACATTTTATCATTGTATAATGTCCTTCTTTGTCTCTTGTGATAGTTTTGACTTACAGTTTATTCTGACTGATGTAAGTATTGTCAACCCCACTCTCTTCTGGTTACCATTTGCATGGAATATCTTTTTCCATCTCCTTACTTTCAGCCTATGTGTGTCTTTAAATCTAAAATGAGTTTCTTGTAGACAGCATATTGTTGATCTCAATTTTAATCCATTAGGCTATTTTATGTCCTTTGATTAGAGAGTTTAACTCATTATTATTAATAAAGAAGATTTACTATCACAATTTTGTTAATTGTTTTCTGCTAGCCTTGTAATTATTCTACCTGTCTTTTCCTTTCTTGCTGCTTTCCTTTGTGTTTTAAAATTTTTTTTTGGTATTGATAGGCTTTGATTCCTTTCTTTTTTCTTCTTTTGGGTAACTTCTATTTTTTGTGTATGATTAATTTGGGACTTACATAAAATATCTTTTACATACAATATAACAGTCTGTTTTAAGCCAATAACAACTTAAATTTAATAATGTACCAAAACTCCATACTTTAATTTCTCCTCCCCCTACACACTCATTTTATGTTATTGTTGTCCCATTTTATATCTATTCATATTGTGTATTTTAATATGTTTTTAGTTATATTTATTTTTTATACTTTTGCCTTCAACTTTTATGCTAGAAAAGTGATTTTCCCATCACCATTAGAGTAATGCAGTATTTTGTATTTATCCATGTATTTACCTCTACCAATGAGTTTCATACTTTTTTTTTTTTTTTTTTTTGAGATGGAGTCTTGCTCTGTCGCCCAGGCTGGAGTGCAGTGGCACGATCTTGCCTCACTGCAAGCTCCGCCTCCTGGGTTCATGCCATTCTCCTGCCTCAGCCCCGAGTAGCTGGGACTACAGGCACCTGCCCCATGCCCGGCTAATTATTTGTATTTTTAGTGGAGACAGGGTCTCACCATGTTGGTCAGGCTGGTCTCAATCTCCTGACCTCATGATCCGCCCGCCTCGGCCTCCCAAAGTGCTGGGATTACAGTTGTGAGTCACTGCAACCGGCCGAGTTTCATACTTATGCTATCATACTGCTATTTGGCATCCTTTCATTTCAACTTTAAGAACTCCTTTTAGCATTTCTTGTAAGGCATGTCTAGTGGTGATAAACTTCCTCAGCTCTTGTTTACCCCTGGAAAAACTGTCTTCACCAGACAAACAAAAGCTGAGGATTCCCATCACACAGGTAACGATGAGTTGTTGCTGAATTGATGTGTTTGTAGGGGAAGAATGGTCCAGGGCTTCCTATTCCACAATCTTGCTGACATCAGTTACTGTATATAGGTTTCTGAACAGCAGAAATATTGAAGGAAAAAGAAATATTATCTCCAAGAAACAAAAAGGAAAAAAATGGAATTAGGTTAAGTAGCAATAGCTTTAAATTAGTGCTTATATAATCATTATACCCAGGTTAAATTATCATTCGTATTAAGAAAGTCAACATTTACTTTTTAAAATAAAGCATTATGTTTGAAATGGGAAAAGCATGTTTAATTGACCATAGATTTTTCTTGATATGCAATGCTATCCAGCTTCTCATGATTTCCTCCATGATTCTCTCCTCCATAAGGTCAACAAGAAAAACAAAAAAAGAAAATAAGAATAATATGCCACAGATATACTTTCCCAGTAAGGCTATGCTGGTTTAATTTGCCTGGGTTTATAGTGAATGTTCCACTAATCAAATCAGAGTGCAGGCTTTCAAAACCTTTCATTTCTAAACTGCAAGCAGAGTAGTACATCAATTAATAAAAGAGACCCTTTTAAAAAATTGCACAGTACATTTTAGTGTATAAAATGCTTTTATATTTTATTTCATCCTCAAACCAACTTTTTTTTTTTTTTTTTTTTTTTTTTTTTTTTTGAGATGGAGTCTCACTCTGTCACCCAGGCTGGAGTGCAGTGCAAATTGATCTCAGCTCACTGCAAGCTCTGCCTCCCGGGTTCACATCATTCTCCTGCCTCAGCCTCCCGAGTAGCTGGGACTATAGGCACCCGCCACCACGCCCGCTAATTTTTTTGTATTTTTAGTAGAGACGGGGTTTCACCATGTTAGCCAGGATGGTCTTGATCTCCTGACCTCGTGATCCGCCTGCCTCGGCCTCCCAAAGTGCTGGGATTACAGGTGTGAGCCACTGCGACCGGCCTGCACCAACTCAATTTAAATAGCTACTTCAAGTGTTCATTTCTAGCCTTTTCCTGCATGGAATTCATTCCTTTACTTCTTTTGGTAATAGACCTCTCAATGTTCCTTTGATGAGGCCCCTCCCTCCCATTTGCAGATAATTCGGGTAAGACTGACTTTATTCCATGGCCACATCTAAGTCTGGATATGTTTCTCACGCTTGGACAACCAGTGTAGTCCACTTTCTTGGCCACGGTGATTGTTGAGAGACAAACACATGACTTAAATCAGTCCCATAGACTAAATTATGGGATTTTCCCAAAGTAGATACAAGAGGCAGGTCACAGAAAGAAAGAAAGAGGGTGTTGAAGACTACTGTCATCAAATCTACCATTTTTCCAGGAGCCAGTACTCTGGACTTTGGGCCTACCCAGGGTAACCAACCATTTCAGTTGGCCTTGAACTGAGGCGTCTCTTAGGAGTGCTTAAACCAGGAAAGCTCTGGGCAAACTGTGAAAAACTGTTTACCCCACCAGTCACCACAGTGCCACATAAAGTAGGAGCTTCCCAGCCTGGAAGGGAGATCACAATGCTTCTTCCTTACCAAGGAAGACCAATGGTTATCACCCTCCCCTGCTGCAAGAGAATAAGTACCCAAAGTGCCAGGCAGCAATTTTAGAGAAAATAATCTAGCAGTGACCAGTCTCCTTTTTCTATTTAATCCTTAAATAATTAGAAAAAAAAGATCTAAGATCATTTTTTAACAGCCTCATTTTTCAATTATCAAGTGCTAAATTAAAATGGAATGCAAACACCAAAACTTCACACACTGCTAAAAATGAACATGTCTAAAATATTAATAGAACTCCAAAGGATTTATAACACCCTCTTGGGCATATTTTATGATTTACTGGTGTCATTTTGGTGGCTCCGTGGGTGACAGAGTCACCTCGCTGTGTGTGTGCTCTGGCAGGTTTCTGGGCTATTCAGTAAACTCCACACTCAGACCTTCGCTGCATGCACATCGGATGACAGGTGTAGGAGAAAAAGTAAAGATGTTAAATTTTTCCATAAATCAAAGAATCCTAGGGCTGAAAGGCTTTAAAAGGGGTTATTTCTTGTTTTCTCAACTTCATGCAGGGCCACACTGGGGCTATCTTCAATGGCTGTGAATTTCACAGCCTCCCTTGTTGACGTATAATGTCAGTCTTTGTTGACGAGATCTTCTACTTTGGAGCTAACCTTTACCCTTTCGGTATCAAGTAAAGCTTGTTTTCTGGAGAATAACTCATAACATTTTTGGTAGTTAACTTCCTGTCTTTGACTTAATCATGCATTTTTCAAACCTTTCTGTCCATCCCACAGACATGATTGCCTCGTCCTCCACGCTATGATTTGCTTCTAGTTTCTCTACAAGCTTCCTAGGACTCGTTCAGATTCTGCCACTCAAAATCTGCTCTCATTGAAACTGGGTTTGTCTTTTTCTTCTTCCCTGGACACAGTTCTCCATCTCTCAGCTGTTTCTCCCTTTCCAGAAACCTAAAGCTCTGATTCTGCCCTCTGGACAAACAGACCTTCTTTCCTTTCATCTTCCTTCCACTGTCAGCCACACACACCCAAGCAACAGCCACACAGGCCTATGCTTCTAGGAAACCGCCCAGGCAGAGGTGTCTTGACTACAGCGTTGGCCGTAACTTCTAGGCCTTTTCATTGCTCAGAGCTGGGAAATGGTTTTGTTTTATTTCAAAAATAAAATTACATCCTGGGTTTATACTGTTATTTTCAATTCAGATTTAAGATTATAGATTTTTCACTTAACTATTTGTACTTCTTTTCTTTGATGCTAAAAATCTTGGTTTCTAACAACACTAACATAATTACTATTTGACTTGCCATAGTTTCAAAACTGTAATTCTGGTAATTTTACTAACAGATAAATGATCATGCTGCCCCTAAGGAAGACCATAGACAAATCCGGAGTATGGAGTATTCTGTATGAACAAAGCACCTGGTTTCTGCCATAAGCCAATGACATAAAAACAAGGATGAGGGAGAACACTTTTCTAGATCCAAGAGACTTGAGAAACCTAACGGCCAACTATGACATGTGAACTGTTTGAAGTCTAATTCAGAAAACCAACCGTCAAAAGATTTTTCACAGAAAATTGAGGTGCGATTACGGACAGGTTGATAGATGATGCCGAGAAAATATCGCTAATTTTTTAGGTATGATAAAGGCATTTTGTTTATGTAAGAAAGTGCAATATATTCCACAGAGGCATACTGAGGCATGCAGGGTGACCTCACAGGAAAGCTGGAGACTGCGTTAAGATATTCTGGCGAAGAAAAAAGTAAAACAAAAAAGGATGGATGAATAAATGTGACAAACCATTGATAATTATTGAATCTGGGTGGTGGGTATAGAGGGCTTCATTATACTGTTTTTGTACTTTTGAGGATGCTTGAAACTTCCTATAATAAAAATAAAGTCTTTCTATGACTCCATGGCTCACTGTGAAAAATCCAGCCTCCGTACCTTGTGGGATCTTCTTATCCAATTCAATCCTACTTTTCCAGGTTTACCTGTGAATGCTGTCACTCATGCTTTGCTTACACGGCACAGCTGTCGTGAATGACTTGTGTAACATGACTGTCCTCGCTGCTTTGCTTACACTGTTTCCTCTACTTACGGGTCCTCTCCACCCATTATCCTGAGAAGAATGCCCCAGAGAGATGGTTAAAAACACTGATTATAGTAACTACCATTTATTGAGTGTTTACACTTGGCAATGGAATGCACTGGGTAATGATTCATATTCTTTTTTTGAGACAGAGACTTGCTCTGTCACCCAAGCTGGAGTGCAGCAGTGCAGTCTCAGCTCACTGCAACCTCCGCTCCTGGGCTCAAGTGATTCTTGTGCCTCAGCCTCCCGAGTAGCTGGGACTACAGGGATGTGCCACCAAATCCGGTTAATTTTTTTGTATGTTTAAATTATTTGTAGTCTTTGTAATTTTTTTTTTTTTTAATCAGAGATGGGGTTTCACCATGTTGGCCAGGCTGGTGTCGAACTCCTGGCCTCAAGTGATCCGCTAACCTTGGCCTCCCACAGTGCTGGGATTACAGGAGTAAGCCACCACTTACTCATTACTCATTTTTAAATAATCCTGAGATATACCTGAGAAGAGGAAACCAGATCAAAGAGGTGAAGTAATCTGCTCATAGTGCATTTCACTCTGAGGCATGTTATGCCATTTTGCTTGTTTGTTTAACTGTATCAGTGGTTGTCAAATTTTAGAGTGGCATGAGGTCATCTGGAACAGTTATTTTCACATGCAGATTCATGAGGCACACCTCCTGAATCCTGACTTTTTTCAGCTGCACTTGAGTCCTGCAGTTGATCTTTTCACCAGGGTGTCAGGAGGGTGCTGTGACTTCTGGTCTTTAAGCCACACTTTGAGAAACACTGCACTACAGCATGCTGTAAATTCCTTTCATCCTTTCTCTGTCACCACCTGCAGATCCCTAGGTCCTATTAATGAGGTCATATATATGAAATGATTTTGTATATCTTCTATCACCTTGAATATGGAATGCATTATATTGCCTGACATGGTTACAATGGAAACATCTTAGTATTTCAAACTTGGATTATAAAATGTGATCTGGAAAAGAGAATTCATTAATGTCATCAAAAAATATCTTGAGTGCCTGTGTGTGTTGTGCCAAAGATTCATGTACCCGAATTGAAATGCACCTACCATCACCAGGAAGAAATGTGTTATCTGCCTTTGCCTTCCACTCCAGATGTTTTATGGGGAAGGCTAAATTTTCACAAACAAAAATGACATGATGTATTTTCAGGAGGCAAAGAAATAACAGAAGCTACAAAAAAAAGTGGGAAATTTGTGTCAAAAATGGCTCCCATACAGTTTGGAGGCTGCTGAAAAAATTAAAAATAGAGCTCCCATATGGTCCAGCAATCCCACTGCTGGGTATATACTCAAAAGAAAGGAAATCAGTATACCTGAGAGATATCTGCACTCCCATGTTTATTGCAGAGCTGTTCACAACAGCCAACATTTGGAAGCAACCTAAGTGTCCATCAGCAGATGAATGAAAAAGAAAATGTAAGACATACGCACAATGGAGTACTATTCAGACATAAAAAGGACAAGACCCTGTCATTCCCAGTAACATCGATGAAACTGGAGATCACTGTGTTAAGTGAAAAAAGCCAGGCACAGAAGGACAAACATCACATGTTCTCACTTATCTGTGAGATCTAAACATCAAAACAATTGAACTCATGAACACAGAGAGCAGCAGGATGGTTACCAGAGTCAGGGAAGGGAAGTTGGGGGGTGGAGTGGGGGGATGTGAAGATGCTTGATGGGTAGACAAAAATATAAAGTTAGAAAGAATGAATAAGACATACTATTTGATCGCACAACGCAACGGGGTGACTATAGTCAACAATAACTTAATTGTACATTTAAAAATAACTAAATGAGTGAAATTGGATTATTTGTAACACAAAGGACAAATGCTGGAGGGGATGGGTACCCCACTCTCCATGGTGTGGTTATTTCACATTGCATGCCTGCATCAAAACACCTCATGTGCCCCACAAATATGTACCCCTATTATGTACCCACGAAAGTGAAAAGTAAAAAAATGTATGGCTCCAGAGTCTAAGGAAATATTTCTAGAAATAATTTGTGCATATGTAAATGCAACTGGGGCCAAGTGAGGTGGCTCACGCCTGTAATGTCAGCACTCTGGGAGGCCGAGGCAGACGGATCACCTGAGGTCAGGAGTTTATAAGATCAGCCTGGCCAACATGGTGAAACCCCATCTCTACTAAAAATACAAAAATTAGCCGGGCATGGTTACGTGTGTCTGTAATCCCAGCCACTTGGGAGGCTGAGGCAGGAGAATCATTTGAACCTGGAAGGTGGAGGCTTCAGTGAGCCGAGATCGTGCCACTGCACTCCAGCCTGGGCAGCAAAGTGAGACTCTGTCTCAAAAAATTAAAAATAAATATAAATAAATGCAATTGGAATAAATAATTGGGGTTTTTCAGTACTCACATAGTCAGCAGACTTTTAGCCAAAATTTTTACAAAAATCTGTACAGTATTTATGCAGCATGAAAAAGGGAATCCAACAACAAAAAAACTTCACTTAGAAACTCATTCAGAGACGCCTCTCATTTAGTTGAATATGAACCTTTTTTTCAGACGGAGTCTCTCTCTATCACTGAGGCTGGAGTGCAGTAGTGTGATCTTGACTCACTGCAAGCTCCGCCTCCTGGGTTCAAGCCATTCTCCTGCCCCAGCCACCTCAGTAGCTGGAACTATAGGCATAAGCCACCATCCCTGGCTAATTTTTGTATTTTTAGTAGAGACAGGGTTTCACCATGTTGGTCAGGCTGATCTCGAACTCCTGACCTCAAGTGATCTGCTTGCTTCGGCCTCCCAAAGTGCTGGGGTTACAGGTGTGAGCCACTGTGCCCAGCCAAGTATGAACTATATAGAATGGGAAAAACTTTTGTCCAAATTTCCAAAAGTCCTGGTGAAAATGGAAGCCGTGAAGAGTGTTGTGCTAAGTTGGATGGGAAATGTTGAAGAGGAAGAAAAAGTAGGAAAATGGTGTGGAAAAAGAGAATGATGTATCTGTTAAGGAACTAGTATCTAGAATATATAACTATTATAATTCAATAAAAACATGGCAGGGTACGGTGGCTCACGCCTGTAATCCCAGCACTTTGGGACGCCAAGGCAGGTGGATCACGAGATCGAGAGATTGAGACCATCCTGGCCAACATGGTGAAACCCTGTCTCTACTAAAAATACAAAAATTAGCTGGATGTGGTGGCACCCACCTATAATTCCAGCTACTTGGGAGGCTGAGGCAGACAATTGCTTGAAACTGGGAGGCAGAAGTTGCAGTGAGCCGAGATCACACCACTGCACTGCACTCCAGCCTGGCAACTAGAGCAAGACTCCATCTCAAAAATAAATAAATAAAAAACAAATAACCCAATGAAAAATTGCCAAAGGATCCGAAAAGACATTCCTCCAGAGATGATATACAAAAGGCCAATAGGCATATGAAAAGATGCTCACCTTCCATCTGGGAAAGACAAATCAAAACCACAACGAGACAGCCCTTCACACACACACTAGCCGGGCTCCAGTCAAAAATACAGATGGTAACAAGAGGTGATGAGCACCTGGAGAAATCAAAACCCCCATATGTTGCTGGTAGGAATGTAAATATTGTAGAAGGAAAACAGTTCAGAAGTAACAAAGAATTATCATGTGAGGCAGCAATTCTACCCATAGGTATATACCTAAAAGAAATGAAAACATGTCCACACACACAAAAAACACATCTCCATGAATTTTCACAACAGCATTATTCCTAGCAGCCAAAAAGTGGAAACCACTCAAAGGTCCACGAACTGAGGGATGGGTAATAAAATGTGGTGTGTCCATGCAATGCAGTATTCTTCAGCAGTAAGGAGGAATGAAGCACTGACCCATGCTACAATGTGGATGAACCTGGAAACCCTTGTGTTAAGTGGAAGAAGTGAGTCACAAAAGACCACATATTATATGTACAGAATAGGAAGCCTCTAGAGACGAAAATAGGTGATTGTCCGAGTCTCGGCAGCATAGAGGACTGGAAGGTGACGGTGTATAAGAGGGAGGTTTCTTTGGGGTAATGAAAATATCCTACAATTGATTGTAGTGATGGATGCACAAGCCTGTGAATCTGCTGGGGTCACTGCATCATACCCTTTAAGTGGGTGAATTGTATAGCATGTGAATTATGTCTCAATAAAGCTGTTAAAAAAGGACCATATCAAAAAATACAAAAGATGTTCTTGATACTGCAATACACAGGACAGAAACAGCCATTACTCTAAGATCTCATTTTCACTATGAGGAGTGAAAATGAGAGAGAGAAAAAAACATGTTTAATACCTATGCACCAAGTTTTATGTTATTCTTATTTAACACTACCAGCTGGCAAGGCAGGTATCTTCTAATTTTTACAGATGACTTCAAAGAAGCAGGTTAGTTGTATCCTTAAGTGGCAGAGCACAGATTTAAACAACATTTGTCTACAAATTAAATATTTTTTCAATTACACCATTTGGTCTCTGTTTTACAGCTAATTTTATAATTTTATTTCAATAATGGAGCTAAACCTAAAACAGAGCCTTTATTCTATTTGTGTTTTTTTACTTTTACAAAATTACATAAAAATGGGCCAGGCTCGGTGTCTCACGTCTGTAATCCCAGCACTTTCAGAGACTAAGGTGGGTGGATCATTTGAAGTCAGGAGTTCAAGACCAGTCTGGCCAATATGGTGAAATCCTGCCTCTACTAAAAATACAGATATTAGCTGGGCGTGGTGATGTGCACCTATAATCCCAGCTACTCAGGGGGCTGAGACAGGAGAATCGCTTGAACCCAGGAGGTGGAGGTCACAGTGAGCTGAGATTGCATCATCGCACTCCACCCTGCCTAGCCGACACAGCAAGACTGAATCTGAAAAAAAAAAAAAAAAAAAAAAAAAAATATATATATATATATATAGAGAGAGAGAGAGAGAGAGAGAGAGAGAGAGAGAGAGAGAGAGAGAGTGTCAACATTAGGGAGTACACACATATACATATACACACATACACATATACATACGTATATATAAATGTCCTAAACTTCTACCAGTTGACTCAGAGCATACTTTTTATCCATTTAGAAGATAAAATTAAAAGTATATGCATATGTGGTTAGGCACAGTGGCTCATGCCTGTAATCCCAGCACTTTCAAAGGCCGAGGCGCGTGGATCACTTGAGGTCAGGAGTTTGAGAACAGTTGGGCCAACGTGGTGAAAATCCATCTCTACTGAAAATATAAAAATTAGCTGGGTGGTGTGACTCATGCCTGTAATCCCAGCACTTTCAAAGGCCGAGGCGCGTGGATCACTTGAGGTCAGGAGTTTGAGAACAGTTGGGCCAACGTGGTGAAAATCCATCTCTACTGAAAATATAAAAATTAGCTGGGTGGTGTGACTCATGCCTGTAATCCCAGGTACTTGGGAGGCTGAGGCAGGAGAATCTCTTGAACCCAGAAGGCGGAGGTTGCAGTGAATTAAGATCGCACCACTACACTCCAGCCTGGCTGACAAGAGGCAGACTCTGTCTCAAAAAAATAAAAATAAAAAAGTATATGAATATGCATATATCTTATTACATATACTAAAATTTCTTTCTGAAAAATAATGAAATGTCATTGTTACATAGCTCAGTTTTATTTTAGGTGATACAGCACCTTGGAAAATTGACTCTGTTATGACCCAGGGTAAAATAATCAAGACATCTTTAATCAAGCTATGTGAATTATCTTGCCCACTTTTTAAATTATTTACTTGTTGTAGTCAACATAGCAATTGATATTAACACTGTATAATTATTCCATGGCTGATGGGGTCCTATAAAGGTTGATAGATTTTATAAATTTTATATTCCATGGCTTCTATTTCTTAATATTAAGTATTTTGTGCATTAGTAGTAATCTCAGGACATAAGAATGTGTTCAGTCAATTTAACGTTAAATTAATTTTTCTTTTTGTCCTGAGAAAGCAGAAACGTCAGTGCCAAAGGCACACAATAAAAAACCAGAAATCACATAAATTCCCCCTTTCAAGGGCAAAACTACTGCACATGGGCCTTGGACATACTTACTTGTCCACATCAAATCAAAAACAAATGGGATAAGAAATAAAAAGTGGACTAGTGTGAAATTGTTGCTTGTCAACATTAGGGAGTACATTTTGTATCAAGAAACTCATAAAGAATAGACGACAGCTTGGCTCTCCTATAACCACCAAAAGTTTTGTTCCAGCTGGGGCTAAAAGCTCCCAATATTTGGAAGTAGTTTTTTCCCTTCTCTTTTGGGGGTATTTTTGATTGCTAACAATAGTAGCTTTTTCTTGGGATTAAATGAATCAAATCTATTTGTTTTTATCCTGAATTGCCCACAAATCAATTACATGTTCTTGACTAAAGGGAACTCTGATACTGACTCCATTGTTCCAGATAATGTCACATATTAATCAGGAAGGCTGGCCCTTTAACTTCCTTGCATGTTGCAAACATAATATACTCACAATAGCCTGTGCCAAATCACTCATGATAAATCTCCCTGTCTTGTCTACAAAAGGTCTCACAGACTTTCCATATCCCCAGCATGACCAAAGTTCAAATTCAATCCATCATATTACATGCCAAACCTCAAAGAAAATCACACCCGATGGACTGTTAAACCATAGTAGGTTTGTATTATTTAGCTCAAGAACATTGAATCGGATTTAAGTGCGGCCTTGAAAGTATTTTAATGGATTTTTGGCTTGTTGCTGATGAGTGTGTTAAAATAAGTGTAAATTATTTCATATGAATGCAGGAAAATCATAATAGTGTTGGTAAATTGGTCATTTTGCAAAGCATGTGAATTCAGACCGTTACAGGAAGGTATTAACATATAAATTAGCAAAGTAATGGTTAACTATGTTTTTGTAAATGCGATTTTTTTAAAAGCTTGTCACAAAATTCTGAAGGAATCCTACTCACCGAATTCATTTTCCTCTACGTTAACTTCAAATAGTGCTACTACTATCCATATAGAAATTAGAGGCCGGGCGCGGTGGCTCATGCGCCTGTAATTCTAGCACTTTGGGAGGCCGAGGTGGGTAGATCATGAGGTCAGGAGATCGAGACCATCCTGGCTAACACGGTGAAACCCCGCCTGTACTAAAAATACAAAAGATTAGCCGGGCGTGGTGGCGGGCGCCTGTAGTCCCAGCTACCCGGGAGGCTGAGGTAGGAGAATGGCATGAACCCGGGAGGCGGAGCTTGCAGTGAGCCAAGATCACGCCACTGCACTCCAGCCTGGGCGACAGGGTGAGACTCCATCTCAAAAAAGAAAAAAAAAAAGAAATTAGAGTGTGGAGCGGGTAACCAAGTCGAGAATGGTAAGTTTCCACACTCCTGAATAACTGATACCATCAGTCCTTTACACCTGTATTCTCAGCCCAAGAAACTCACAAATGACACTGAGGAGTTGTGAATAAATAATGAGAAGTGATGTAGAAGATTTGAAAACTAGCTTGATGACTTCAAATATGATAATAGAAAAGGTACCCTATTAAATTAGTTTTCTTTAAAAACTAAAAAAAAGTGGACACTGGAGGGAAAACTTAGTCTTATAATCATTAATAATAGTTATAATGATAAGCCAGGCACAGTGGCTCACACCTGTAATCCCAGCACTTTAGGAGGCCAGGGTAGGAGGATCACTTGAGCCCAGGAGTTCAAGACAACATGATGAAATCCCGTTTCTACCGAAAATACAAAAAAAATTAGCTGGGCATGGTGGTGCATGCCTGTAGTCCCAGTTGCTTGGGAGGCTGAGGCAGGAGGATCACTTCAGCTCAGGAGGTCAAGGCTGCAGTGAGCACTGATTGTGCCACTGCACTCTAGCCTGGACAACAGATGGAGACCTCGTCTCAAAATAATAATAATTATTCTTATTATAATCATATCAAGATCACTGGACTTACTTCAAGTGTCACTATGGTTCTATTATTCTGGAGAAAATGACTCTTGTTTCTCATTTAAAACAGAATACATACATAATAATAGACTAAAGCGGATTGGAGAAATTATTTTGAACACCTGGATCTTAGGCAAATCATTGTCTTTGCTAAATGTGTGTAATCCTCAGGAGTCTTGGATTTCAGCAGAGCCAGTACTGCCATGTTCTGCACACTGTGTGCATTTGTATTTGTGATTCTAGCATTGCGTTAGAATGGGCTGACACTCTCACAGTGGGGGATGTCGCTGGCTAAGTCTTATTTCATTCTGAGAATCTGCCTCCTGAGAGCTCACATTTTTACTTGTCAGAAACAAATGTAATAGGGAAAATTATACCAATGGACTTTTGAAAACTAAATACAATAATCACACATGAAATACATGTGTCTAGAGTGTGCCCGTGTGATAAAGGGAATTCTGGGAGCTGAGGAAACTGTTGCCCTTACACTGTTTCACTAATAGCTATTTCCAGACGTATGTTTTGAAGTGTTTAATAAATAATTTAGAACTCCTGAGACCATGCATTAGGACACTGCGAAATCTGTAAGAAATTGGAGCTCCATTGTTCCAGATATGTCACATATTATTAAATCAGGAAGGCTGGAAGCCCTTTAACTTCCTGCTGTCAGTGAGTGCAAAACTCTAAAGATTACTCAGACAATAGCCTGAGCCGCAAATCACTCATGATAATCCTCCCTGTCTTGTTACAAAAGGTTACGACGACTTTCCATATCCCCAGCATGACAAATGTTCAAATTCAAATCGCCATCACTATTACATGCCTCAAACCTCAAAGAAACTCACACCCGATTGGGATTTGTTAAACCATAGGTAGGTTGTATTATTTGCTCGCAGAAGAAATTGAAATCGGATTTAAGTGGGCCTTGAAAGTATTTTAATGGATTTTGGCTTGTTGTGATGAGTGTGTTAAAATAGTGCGTCATGTTGGGTAGTGTAAATTTATTTCATATGAATGCAGGAAAAAATGTCCTCGTAGTAGTGTTGTGTAACTGGTCATTTTGCCAACGCATGTGAATTCGCAGGACGTTACAGCGAAGTTTATTAACATATCAAATTGTTCTAGCAAAGTAATGGTTTAACTAAGTTTTTGGTAATGCGCGATTTTTTTAAAGCTGGGTCACAAAATTCTCGAAGGAATCCTACTCACGAATCATGATTCTCTATGTGGCTTTTAACTTCGCAAATAGTGCTGACTACTATCAATATAGAAAATTAGAGGCACTGGGGCTTGGTTGGCTCACGCCTGTAATTCTGCACTGTGGGTGTATGGCCTGAGGTGGTAGCTCATGGAGGTAGGAGATCGAGACCACTCCTGGGCTAACACGTGAAAACACCCTGCCTGTACATAAAAATACCCGGGGAACCCGGTGGCGCCTGTAGTCCAGCTACCGAGGAGGGATGAGTAAGGAGATGGCATGAACCCGAGTGCGAGCTTGCCAGTGAGGCAGATTTCACGCCACTGCTACTCAGAGCCGACAGGGTGAGACTCCATCCTCAAAAAGAAAAAAAAAATGAAATTAGGAGTGGAAGCGGGTAACCAAGTCGAGAATGGTAAGTTTCCCACACTCCCCTGAAGTACCATCCGACCTTTACACCTGTATCTCAGCCCAAGAACTCAAAATTGCACTGAGGAGTTTGTGAATAAATAATGAGGATGAGGGATGTAGAAGATTTTGAAAACTAGCTTGTTGAGACTACAAATATGATAATAGAAAAGGTACCCTATTAACTTAGTTTTCTTTAAAAACTAGAAAAAAAAGTTGGGACACTGGAGGGAAAATTAAGTCTTATAATCATATAATAGTTATAATGATATATTTTTATTAAGCCAGGCACAGTGGCTCACACCTGTAATCCCAGCACCGATTGGCAGGGTAGGAGGATCACTTAGAGCCAGGTGTTCAAGACAACATGAGAAATCCCGTTTATCTACGAAAATACAAAAAAAATTAGGCTGGGGCATGGTGGTGCATGCCTGTGTCCCAGTTGCTTGGGAGTGAGAGGCAGGAGGATCACTTCAGCTCAGGCGGTCAAGGCTGAGTGAGCACTGTATTTTGCCACTGCACTCTAGCTTGACCAACAGTGATGGAGACTCGTCTCAAAATAATTATAATTATTCTTCTTATAATATATCAAGAACACTGGACTTACTTCAAGTGTCACTAGAGGTTTATTATTCATTTATTTCCCCACCCCCCACCCCCAACACCCCCCACCGCTCATATATATATATGTTTTTTATGGAGAAAATGACTCTTGTTCATCATATTTAAACAGAATACATTTAACATAATATAATTGATCTAAGACGAGATTGAGGGAGGAGAGATTGAATGAACACTGGCGATCTTAGGCAAATCATTGTCTTTTGCTTATGTGTGTAATCCTCAGGAGTCTTGGATTTCAGCGCAGGAGCCATGTATGCCCATTGTTCCTGCACACTGTGTGCATTTGTATTTGTGATTCTAGCATTGTCTGTTAGAATGGGGCCTGAACTCTCACTGTGGGGGATGTCGCTGCGCTTAAGTTCCTAATTCATTCTGAGAATCTGCCTCTGAGAAGTTCCACTGATTTTTAACTTGTCAGGAACACAAATGTATTAATTGGGGAAAATTATACCAATGGACTTTTGCAAACAAAATACAATAATCACACATGACCTTCACTGTGTCTAGCGTGTGCCTGCCCACGGTGTGAATAAAGGGAATTCTGCTGGAGATGAGGGAAACTGTTTGCCCCTTACACTGTTTCACTAATAGCTATGTTACAGACGTATGTTTTGAAGTGTTTAGATAAATTAATTTAGAACTCCTTGACAACCCCCCCCCCCCCCCCCCCCCCCCCCCCCCCCCCCCCCCCCCCCCCCCCCCCCCCCCCCCCCCCCCCCCCCCCCCCCCCCCCCCCCCCCCCCCCCCCCCCCCCCCCCCCCCCCCCCCCCCCCCCCCCCCCCCCCCCCCCCCCCCCCCCCCCCCCCCCCCCCCCCCCCCCCCCCCCCCCCCCCCCCCCCCCCCCCCCCCCCCCCCCCCCCCCCCCCCCCCCCCCCCCCCCCCCCCCCCCCCCCCCCCCCCCCCCCCCCCCCCCCCCCCCCCCCCCCCCCCCCCCCCCCCCCCCCCCCCCCCCCCCCCCCCCCCCCCCCCCCCCCCCCCCCCCCCCCCCCCCCCCTTGTTTTTGAAGAATGATTTATGATAATACGGAGCTGTAAAACTAACTTTGTGAAAGTTACTGTTGTGATTGCCTTATTTTTCTTCATCTTTCTCAATGAGTATAGTAGTTTTATGTCTACATTGGCTTCTTTCTCCTATCAAGAATATTGTAGCCTTGTGAGAACTATGTTTTGTCTTTTTTTTTTTCTCAAGGCGGAGTTTCACTCTTGTTGCCCAGGCTGGCGTACAATGGTGGGATCTTGGCTCACTGCAACCTCCACCTCCTGGGTTCAAGCAATTCTCCTGCCTCAGCTTCCTGAGTAGCTAGGATTACAGGTATGCACCACCACGTCCGGCTAATTTTGTATTTTTAGTAGAGACAGGGTTTCTCCACATTGGTCAGGCTGGTCTCGAACTCCTGACCTCAGGTGATCCACCCGCCTCAGCCTCCCAATGTGCTGGGATTACAGGCGTGAACCACCTCTCCCAGCCCTATGTTTTATCTTCTTATGGTTCTCTAGTGTACCAAAATAAATGCAAATGAATGCAAATGAATTTTCCATTGTCATACGAAGTCTTTTCTACTTATCAAGTAATGTAGATCTACAATCTATTTTCATGTGATTCTTTCAGAGGATATGTTTTGACTCTTACACCAAAGCAAAATTTCATCCAATTAACTCATCCAATCATATTTTTAAATATGTTGAGTTCAGCAAAGATATAACTGATAGCTATTAAGGCATTTACCCTTCATTGCTTCCTATTACTTTTAATTCCATCTAGATATCACTAAATAAAAATTCTGTTGTTATGAAATAAACACAGAAACATTTGCTATTACTCTTGAAGTCACATGATTAAACTCTACGCTTGCTAATGTTTTGATCTTTGAGTAGTTTGAATATGGAGAACCAAATCAAGCCCTGAACAACTAACTGCACACTCTGAGTTTTTTAGATCTGCTAGAGGTCAAATAATCTAGACATTAAATCAGACAGTGACCACAGAACAGAACAATTAAGGTCAGACATGGAAAAACACATGCAGACATCTGTATCTTTTATTCTTTAATAAGAATTGAATGGTGTGCAGATTCTGTATTACCTGAATCACAAGGTCTTTTCTGTTTCATGCCACTACTAGTGTTTGTCTGAGAGTTTAGCTCCTTGAACTGGCAGACATCCTCATAGTTTTTTTCCTGTTTCACACAGATGCACTGTGGCTCAGTAATTCTCCATCTGTCAGCATCTCTGCATCCAGGACCAAGCCAGGGTGTTCACACACTGATCACGGAAATAGTTGTTTTGGCAGGCACAGTCGTTCACACCTATAATCCCAGCCCTTTGGAAAGCTGAGGTGGGCGGATCACTTGAGGTCAGGAGTTTGAGACCAGCATGGCCAACATGGTGAAACTCTGTCTCTACTAAAAATAAAAAAATCAGCCAGGCCTGGTGGTGGGCACCTGCCAACCCCAGCTACTTGGGAGACTGAGGCAGGAGAATCACTTGAACTGAAGATGGAGGTTGCATTGAGCCAAGATGGCACCACTACACTGCAGCCTGGGCGACAGAGCAAGACTCTGTCTCAAAAAACAAACAATCGAACAATTTCTGTATTTCTGCCCGTATTCCACCATTTCAAGTAGAGCTGTATGGATCCAACACAGTCCTGGACAGGGAGCATGCAGGCTGGGAGCAGAGTTCTAAACCACATTTTCCACAGCTATCATCTCCCCAGAATAACCTCAGCCAGCACTCATGACACAAAATGGGGAGACTCTGCAAACCATGTAAAAGTAGTAGCAGGGCTGCAAACACCACCGTGCTCACCGAGGCTTCATTCCAAGCCATTCATTCGCACCAGCTTTGAATCTTTGGTTTTAAGAAAAAAGAAAAAAAGTCCTGATTTTTTCATCCTGTTTTTCCCTCTCTCCCTTCCAGAAAAGTTATAAATCTGCCACAGATGATTTCAAGCCAGTGTTGACAACAGGTTCCAAGTTTAGAGAGGATAAATAGGATATTTAAAAATCCACAAATGCTCTTCTGGGATGCAATTTTTTAGAAGACAGCTTTTGGGTTTAAAACAAACCATAATCTTGACAGTGGAATTGTAGTTTTTGCCTCCTGATTGGTTCTGGAAGCCAAACCCTCAGAGAGTTATTGTATGAGAATAAAATTGTTCTATAGTGAAGTCAAGAAATATTAATAAAGAAAAATTATGTAAAGTATAAACTTTATTATCATGTATGATTTTAAAAGTGTTAGGGAGCTATTTTTCATTTTTTTTTTTACCTCCTTCCCTCTCTCTCTCTGCCTTTCTTCCTTCCTTTTTTTCCTTCTTAGTCATAAGACTAACATGTCCAATACACTTAGGCTACTATTTTATGAAATGCTAGAAAGTATCTATGGCCCAACTTAATTGGCTTCTGTTTATCTGGGGCTCAAGTGAGGTTCGGGGCATTATTTAACACACTATGACTTTAAAATAACTACAAAGCGGCTGGGCGCCATGGCTGACACCTGTAAACCCAGCACTTTGGGTGGCGGAGGTGGTGGATCACTTCAGATCAAGAGTTTGAGACCAGCCTGCCCAACATCATGAAACCCTGTCTCTACTAAAAATACAAAAAAATTAGCCAGGCGCGGTGGTGTACGCCTGTAATCCCAGCTACTGGGGAGGCAGAGCCAGGAGAATCGCTTGAACCTGGGAAGCGGAGGTTGCAGTGAGCTGACATCGTGCCACTGCACTCCAGCCTGGGCGACAGAGCAAGACTGTCTCAAAAAGAAAAAAAAAGTAAATAAAAATTTTTAGATTTTTAAAAATAAAGTAACTATTAAGCAATAATAAAGGATAGGACTTCTTGTTAAACACATGGTCAAAGAGTTCTCACATGTATTACGGTTTTCTCCTCAAACTCCACTAAAATGGTACCGAAATAATTTGAAAAACACAAACTAATAAAGGCAGAGAGAACGGGAGAGGGCTCCACGGCATACGGGGAAACGCAACACAATGTCTGGAACCTGGAAAGCAGATGAATAGGTGGTAACTGATTGAGTACAGCAGAGACAGGGTAGACCTAGAGATCCGTCGTGGGGGAAGATGACAAGAGGCCAGGCACATTGCACTGCAGAACTTCAGAATGTCAAGACTTGAAAGCAGTATGAACCCTTGGAGGCAGGGTTGTGGACTGGGCCTGAAAACGGGATGTTCTGAAAATTGCTATATAGAAAAAGAAGATCCCTTTGAAGGTGGCTCGTTCAAGAAAATAAGAAAAAAGGCAAGGAGTTTAATTTCTTGTAAGATCTGCTCAGTTGTGGCCAGGGATAAGATGCTGGACCAGGAGATTAAGGGGAAGCAATGGACTGAACAGGGAAACCTCAGGCCATTTCCCTAGGGGCCCCCAGAATGCTGACAGCTAGGTCTGTATCTTCCAAGTGAGAAACCAGCGGATCCTTCTACAGAGAAACTAACCTATCCCGGAGATACTACCTTCAGATAGTGCACATGTTACTTGGCTAAACATAATTTTTAAATTAAAAGCAATAGTAACAAAACACAACAGACAATCACTTATGGCTTTGTTTGAATCTTGGCTTGCCTATCACTAACTTGTGACCTTGGGTAATTTCACCCACTTGATCTTAAATTTCCTTCAAATTGAAAAACCTTTCACTGAGTTGTAATGAGGATGAAATGAGATACATACGTAAAAGCTTCTACGGGATAGAGAGGCATTTAACAAAGAGCACGGGTTTTTTTATTAGTTCATAATGATAAATAATTATAGTAAAAGTAAGTCCTCTTAGAATAATTAACCTACTCTGGCACAGTAACTTTTGGCCAAATACTACTCTGGGCAGAATATTATATTGGCTTGCTTTAGACTCTTGCTAAGTGGCCTGGCCGCTGCCTGAGAAACGGTGGTTGAAACTAGACATATGGATTTCTGTCTAAGTATGATAGATGAGGTAAGACAACAGTGGAAAAAGAGGGAAGCTCGATGAAGATGAGGAAAGAGAACTGATTTTGGTTTCCTTCAAAGGGCTGGTGTCATTTTTCTTAGATTTGTCATCATCTCTTGTTTGATCACTTGAAACCTAGGCGTCAAATACCACTGCACGTTTCACAAAAGCAGCAGGTTTTAGAGGAACTGGAAAGGTCTGCAGATAAAGCGGAAAGGAAGTGATGGTAGTAGACTCTAGGTGCTGTCCCGGAGAAGAACAGGTACCCCAGCACAGGGTGCACACAAAGACCCCTGCACAGCAAGTCAAGTTAGAGAAACAGGCTGATGTGAGTATTGAGGGGACACACACCAAAGGCCCTCTAGGTTTTAAGTATTGGCCAGTTTTCTCTGAAACCTTCCAACTATAACCTTCGTCCAAAGAGCTAGCTCGTGATGCCACTATTACACCCTGTTTGACAGATGAGAAAACATACGCAAAGAGGTTAAGTAATTTGACCAAGATTGACTTCTTAGCAGAGTCAGGATTTGTGAATCTTACTCCAAAGTACATCTACCTTTTAAAAAAAAACTCCATTATTCCATCTCTTCCCAGACATGAACTTATTTTTATGAAATAAGTGCATGCAAGCCCTTTGTAAGGTATAAAATATGACATAAGCTCAAGACATTTTAGGTATTATTTAACGTTTGAAAGGCAAACGACCCCTGAAAATCTGAGGTGCGGTTGTGCTCGTGTAACACTCAGTGTATTTGGTTTGCCTTCCGCTTGTGGAGCGGGTTGAAATAGGAGAAGGGAACGTGAGGCTGAAATGGAGATGAAGTGGAGATAGAAATAAAAGATGACGGGTTTTAGTATTTCGAGAGAAAAAGAACAACAGAATTATTTTTGTGGTAATAGAAATTGCTCAGCTTAAACATTTGTTTCTGTTGCATTACAAAATTATATTAAGTATAATGTGTATTTTCTTGGTATAAAATTAAAGAGGGATTATTCTGAGGCTGATCCACAAAAAGTTTAGGTTCTTGCTACTGAAAGTGTGGCCTGGGACCAAGTTTTGGCTCCTCTTGGGAGCTTGCTGTAAATGCAGCACCTGGGCCCCACCCGAGTCAGACCGTGCACAGATCCCCAGGTGAAGTGTACGCGCATCGTGGTCCCTGAAGCACTGATTTAGGCCAAAAAATAAAGGCTGTGGGTGGAGAGAAAAGGGCATGAACTTGGGCAAGGGCTTTTCAGGTTTACATATTTTCAATGAGAATAAGGATTTTCAGCAAGTCTCCTGAGTATTTTTTAAATGAATAAACAGACTAGGAACAAATCATTCCAATTGCCACGGAAGTGATGGACTGTGGCCTGAGAGGGGGCTCTGGTGGGCATGTGTTATAAATGAAGCTCATTAAACAACAACAACAGTTTAGGTATTAACAGAGATCAGGACATTCAGTGCAGCCTCCTGTTTACCAGCGACATTTAATTACCCCAAGAAGGTCTGAGTGAAATCTTGAAATTTTAGCTTAAACATTTCCCTTTAATATGTTAAGTAAGTTATAGTAAAACAAATGTGGATTTCTCTCTTGTCAAAGTAATTTAGTATTTTATAATGCTAAGGAAGAGGAAAAGAGATATCCAATATAAAACACCTTGAAGAAACCAGCAGATGGGAAGTCCATGGTGCCCTTAGGTGCCCTGAGTCCCTGCTGGGGGCCAGATCCCATTTCCCGGCAGTCCGTTCTCACCATTTGTGACCTTGTCCTCTGCAGGGCATGATGCTGGGAGCCAGTGGTGGGGGACGGGAGGCAGAAAGACAGTGATTCAAGGCTTTCCAGCAAGAGCTACAGGTCTCCCACCTAAAGAAAATTATAATTCCTCAGGTCCTCAGGGAGTGAATTAAGAATTTACATTCTTTCAGTCAATTTATCAGCATATATTTAATAAACATATACTTCTTGAACAGCTCTGTACAAGAAGGCTTATACCAGAGCACAAGCCTTAACTCTTTTTTTCCAGGATTTTTAAATCTCTGTGCCCAAAATGGCAGAGTATTTTATGAAGAGGTGGGTAACGTCTGCTGGGATAGGAGAGAGCACTGTAATAATTCACTGCCTGTATTTAGGACTCGACAGTGGACAAAGCACAGTCAGAGTCAGAGGGAAGTAATTGGTTTTCCCACTGTAGAGCCATGGAGCAGGTTGGGTTTAATAAACCAAGGTCACTCCTTGCCATAAACTGACAGAGCTGGAAATAAAATCTAGGTCTTCCATCATTTAATTCCATGAGGAAAGGAAAACCCAGATGATGATGATGATGATGGTGATGGTGATGGTGATGGTGGTGGTGGTGGTGGTGGTGACGATGGTGGTGATGGTGATGATGGTGATGGTAGTTTTGGTGGTGATGATGGTGGTGGTGGTGGTGACGGTGGTGGTGATGGTGGTGATGGTAGTGGTGATGGTGGTAATGATAATGGTGGTGATTGTGGTGATGGTGGTGACAAATGGTGATGGTGGTGGTGGTGGTGGTGACGGTAGTGGTGGTGATGGTAGTGGTGACGGTGGTGATGGTGGTGGTGGTGATGATGATGGGGTGATGGTAGTGGTGACGGTGGTGGTGATGATGGTGGTGGTGATGGTAGTGTTGGTGGTGATGACTGGTGGTGATGGTGGTGATGGTAGTGATGACAGTGGTGATGATGGTGGTGGTGATGGTAGTGGTGGTGGTGATGACAGTGGTGGTGATGGTGGTGGTAGTGATGACGGTGGTGATGATGGTGATGGTGGTGGTGGTGATGACGGTGGTGATGGTGGTGGCGGTGATGGTGATAGTGGTGATGATGGTGGTGGTGATGGTGGTGGTGATGGTAGGGGTGACAATGATGGTGGTGATGGTAGTGGTGACAGTGGTGATGGTGATGGTAGTGGTGATGGTGATGATAGTGGTGGTGATGGTGGTAAGGAAGGGTAAAAGATGGGAAAGGCAGGGCTAGGGACTCTCCTCCTTAGATAAAGAACAGTACTGCTAGGCCTTCCCCCATTTTGCTGTTGTAACAACCATGGGCATCCACGTTCTCTCTTCCCAGGCCACGAGAAAGGACTGGCCCCATTCACACTGCCTTTGTTCTGGCTGAAGGAGAAAAGTGGGTGGCTTCAACAGACTGAAACTGGGACAGAGGGACTGGGGCGTCCCAATGTGATGTTAGCACATATGGGGATTCCTAGAGCTTCATGAAGTGGATGTAACTGAAGAATCCTCATTGTAACCCATTGTAACTCCTAAAAAAATCAGGAGCTTCACTAAATGTATCTGGCAAATATTTCGTCTTCCCTTAAATAAAATAAATTTCCTTAATAAAGCCAATGGAGGCAGGGTTGGTGGCGGGAGTGGGAGGTGGAGAGGGTATGTGTGATTTATTATAGGGCAAGAGGAGGGCCTTGATGGCTCTGAACTAACTACTTCGAACTACTGGCTCGAAAACCAAGTTGTACACTGGTTTCTCTTTTTGTGCCAATGTTACAGTTTAAAAAAAAATACAACTTTTATGAATATCATCATTAGTGCTATAAAAGCACAGGGAAGTATAAGTTAATTCTACAGTAAAGTGATTATTAAATACATTAGTCATACACAGGAAATCCAAAATTAACTTACTCTCCAGCATCAAGTAAATGATTCTACTGTGTGCTCTAAGAAAGCAATTGCTCACTAATATGCAAAATATAGCACAACTATTAGATCATAAAGCCATGCAATCTTATTAAATTATAAATTTTACATATTTTAATGATGCGCTTTACATACTTTGTTTTCTATGCAAGATTAAAAGGACGTGCCATGGTTTTCCTCAGACATATTATATCTTGACCTGAACTGTGCAATACTTAATAAGAATTGATGAGTATCTACCAGGGATGACAGGAGTCTTTCAGTAGCATCAGGTATTTCTTCGGATTATTGCTGAGGACTAAAATGAAGATATGCAGTAGTCTTAAGTGGAGTCGCAGCTATACCCTTGGACTTTCTTTGCTTTCCACCTTTTCGCTGTTGTAACAACCATAGGCATCCACGTTCTCTCTTCCCAGGCCACGAGAAGGGACTGGCCCCATTCACACTGCCTTGGTTGTACGTGTGGGTAAAGGCAGCACGCACATTAAATTCTCTGCAGGGGACTTATATGCCCACATGGACAATCTATTGTGGTTATTGTATTTTGGATTAAATAATGATGCCATTTTTTTTTCCCTGTGCAGAATTAAATGTGTTTGAAAGACCTGGGAAATACTACAGATCGGGCTGCAGGGATTGTCTCTGTAACCTTCTGTTTCTCCATATCCTGATTACTGTAGCGCTGGTTTCCGTTTCTCTCCCTCAGAGGGAGCTAACCTTTCTCTTTGATGGTTACGCTATTTCAGTCTGCTTTCCAGTGGCCACCACACGGGGTGAGGATCTTCTCACAAAGTAGCAAAGATAGCGGCCACAACTCCTGGCGGACATCATCCTCTTGAGGATGCTGTAACTGGCTCTTATCTGATCGGCTTGGCCACATGCTTTTCTGTGAAGCTATCACGGTAGCCAATGGATGGAGCAAGCTGACGGTCCAGGCCTGGATCAGCTGCCCTCCTCTGGAGCCCAGTGGGAGCTCCAGGGGCAGGATCAGCCCCATCGAACCACATGGACAGAAGGGGAAGAGCGAGAATCCACCAAGGAAAAGTCGGGGAGTGTGAGGGTTAATTTTAGGTGTCAATTTGCCTGTGCCACAGGATGCCCAGTTGGATGCTAAACACTACTGCTGAGTGTGCCTGCAATGGTGTTTCCGGGAGAGGTTAGCATTTGAATTGGTGGATGGAGTAAAGCAGACAGCCCTCACCAGTATGGGGCGGGCATCATCCATTCTGTTGAGGGCCTGAGTAGAAGAAGGTGAATTATCAATCTCTGCCGGATTGCCTGAGCTGGGACGTTGATCTCCTACCCTCAGCACTCCTGGCTCTGAGACCTTCAGATTCAGATTGGAACCTGCACCATAGGCTCTCTGGCTCTCAGGCCACTGAACTATACCACGAGCTTTTCTAGGTCTCCGGCTTGCAAATGGCAGCGTGAGGGACTTCTCAGCCTCCATAATCATATGAGCCAATACCTTATCATACACCTCTTTCTAGAGACATTCAGACATCCTATTGGCCTGTTTCTCTGGATGGCCCTAGTTCAGGTAGCACCTGTCCCAGGAGACAGAAACGGAAGCCTGAGGGTTGTAGTAGGCAGCCTTTAAGGTGGCCTCCACTGACCCCTGCGCCTCCGGCTAGTCACACTATTGTGCATTCCCCTCCCACACTAAACCAGGGTTGATCTCTGTGACTACAGAATATAGCAGAAGTGATCATGTGTCACCTCCAAAATTAGATTATAAAAAATATGGTGGCTCCCAAAAAGGAGGGGGGAAGAGGCTGGGTACAGTGGCTCACGCCTGTAATCCAAGTACTTTGGGAGGCTGACGTGGATGGATCACCTGAGATCAGGAGTTCGAGACCAGCCTGGCCAATATAGTGAAACCCCGTCTCTACTAAAAACGCAAAAATTAGCTGGGCGTGGTGGCGGGCACCTGTAATCCCAGCTACTCGGGAGGTTGAAACTGGAGAATCCCTTGAGCCTGGGAGGTAGAAGTTGCAGTGAGCCAAGATTGCACCATTGCACTCCACCTTGGGGGACAACAGCAAAACTCCATCTCAAAAAAGAAAAAACAGAAAAAGAAAAAAAAAACACTCTTACAATAGAGTTTGGTACATCATTAGAGTTACGGCAATCTCAACCAATTAGAAGTCCATTCCTGGCCGGGCGCGGTGGCTCAAGCCTGTAATCCCAGCACTTTGGGAGGCCGAGACGGGCGGATCACGAGGTCAGGAGATCGAGACCATCCTGGCTAACACAGTGAAATCCCGTCTCTACTAAAAAATACAAAAAAATAGCCGGGCGAGGTGGCGGGCGCCTGTAGTCCCAGCTACTTGGGAGGCTGAGGCAGGAGAATGGCGCAAACCCGGGAGGCGGAGCTTGCAGTGAGCTGAGATCCAGCCACTGCACTCCAGCCTGGGCGATGGAGCCAGACTCCGTCTCAAAAAAAAAAAAAGAAGTCCATTCCTAAACCTGGAATTATTATCCTAATGTGTTCTTCCGCTTTAATTAAAGGAGGCAAAATTGGTCCCCTGGCCTTCATAGAGCACACGGCCTAGCCTTGATTCCACAATTCTTATTCTTGAGGGGTTTTCATGCCTAACTTCTGCCCCTTTTCCTCAACTATAAATTCCTCATGGTAAGTTTTTAAAGTTTTTAAAGATACTGATGCCCAGACTTTTCTCCAAACTATTCAAATAATCACCTCAAGTCAGGAGTTCGAGACAAGCCTGGGCAACATGGTGAAACCACATCTCTTCCAAATATACAAAAATTAGCTGGGCGTGGTGATGTGCACCTGTAATCTCAGCTACTCGGGAGGCTGAGGCACAAGAATTGAACCTGGGAGGCAGAGGTTGCAGTGAGCCGGTATCATGCCACTGCACTCTGGCCTGAGTGACAGAGTGAGACTCTGTCTTAAAAAAAAAAAAAAAAAAATCAGAATCCTTAGGAGTAGGGCCTAGAAATCGGATTTTACAATTCAGATAAAACATACATTTATAGTCCACAGCAAAAATCTTAACTGTACATCTCAAATATCTTTATTATGGTAAAACATATATCACATAAAACTTGCCACTTTACCTGTTTTTAAGTGTACAGTTCAGTGGCATTAAGTACATTCACAGTGTTATGCAAAAGTCACCACCATCCATTTCTTTTTTTCTTTTTTTTTTTCCGATTTGGAGGGTGTTTTATTTATTTATTTATTTATTATTATTATTATACTTTAAGTTCTAGGGTACATGTGCATAACGTGCAGGTTTGCTACATATGTATACTTGTGCCATGTTGGTGTGCTGCACCCATCAACTCGTCAGCACCCCTCAACTCGTCATTTACATCAGGTATAACTCCTAATGCAATCCCTCCCCCCTCCCCCCTCCCCATGATAGGCCCCGGTGTGTGATGTTCCCCTGCCTGAGTCCAAGTGATCTCATTGTTCAGTTTCCACCTATGAGTGAGAACATGCGGTGTTTGGTTTTCTGTTCTTGTGATAGTTTGCTAAGAATGATGGTTTCCAGCTGCATCCATGTCCCTACAAAGGACACAAACTCATCCTTTTTTATGGCTGCATAGTATTCCATGGTGTATATGTGTCACATTTTCTTAATCCAGTCTGTCACTGATGGACATTTGGGTTGATTCCAAGTCTTTGCTATTGTGAATAGTGCCGCAATAAACATACGTGTGCATGTGTCTTTATAGCAGCATGATTTATAATCCTTTGGGTATATACCCAGTAATGGGATGGCTGGGTCATATGGTACATCTAGTTCTAGATCTTTGAGGAATCGCCATATTGTTTTCCATAATGGTTGAACTAGTTTACAATCCCACCAACAGTGTAAAAGTGTTCCTATTTCTCCACAGCCTCTCCAGCACCTGTTGTTTCCTGACTTTTTAATGATTGCCATTCTAACTGGTGTGAGATGGTATCTCAGTGTGGTTTTGATTTGCATTTCTCTGATGGCCAGTGATGATGAGCATTTTTTCATGTCTGTTGGCTGTATGAATGTCTTCTTTTGAGAAATGTCTGTTCATATCCTTTGCCCACTTTTTGATGGGGTTGTTTGTTTTTTTCTTGTAAATTTGTTTGAGTTCTTTGTAGGTTCTGGATATTAGCCTTTGTCAGATGAGTAGATTGCAAAAATTTTCTCCCATTCTGTAGGTTGCCTGTTCACTCTGATGGTAGTTTCTTTTGCTGTGCAGAAGCTCTTTAGTTTAATTAGATCCCATCTGTCAATTTTGGCTTTTGCTGCCGTTGCTTTTGGTGTTTTAGACATGAAGTCTTTGCCCATGCCTATGTCCTGAATGGTACTACCTAGGTTTTCTTCTAGGATTTTTATGGTATTAGGTCTAACATTTAAGTCTCTAATCTATCTTGAATTAATTTTCGTATAAGGAGTAAGGAAAGGATCCAGTTTCAGCTTTCTACTTATGGCTAGCCAATTTTCCTAGCACCATTTATTAAATAGGGAATCCTTTCCCCATTTCTTGTTTCTCTCAGGTTTGTCAAAGATCAGATGGCTGTAGATGTGTGGTATTATTTCTGAGGACTCTGTTCTGTTCCATTGGTCTATATCTCTGTTTTGGTACCAGTACCATGCTGTTTTGGTTACTGTAGCCTTGTAGTATAGTTTGAAGTCAGGTAGCGTGATGCCTCCAGCTTTGTTCTTTTGACTTAGGATTGTCTTGGAGATGCAGGCTCTTTTTTGGTTCCATATGAACTTTAAAGCAGTTTTTTTCCAATTCTGTGAAGAAACTCATTGGTAGCTTGATGGGGATGGCATTGAATCTATAAATAACCTTGGGCAGTATGGCCATTTTCACGATATTGATTCTTCCTATCCATGAGCATGGTATGTTCTTCTATTTGTTTGTGTCCTCTTTTATTTCACTGAGCAGTGGTTTGTAGTTCTCCTTGAAGAGGTTCTTTACATCCCTTGTAAGTTGGATTCCTAGGTATTTTATTCTCTTTGAAGCGATTGTGAATGGAAGTTCATTCATGATTTGGCTCTCTGTCTGTTACTGGTGTATAAGAATGCTTGTGATTTTTGCACATTAATTTTGTATCCTGAGACTTTGCTGAAGTTGCTTATCAGCTTAAGGAGATTTTGGGCTGAGACAATGGGGTTTTCTAAATATACAATCATGTCATCTGCAAAGAGGGACAATTTGACTTCTTCTTTTCCTAACTGAATACCCTTGATTTCTTTCTCTTGCCTGATTGCCCTAGCCAGAACTTCCAACACTATGTTGAATAGGAGTGGTGAGAGAGGGCATCCCTGTCTTGTGCCAGTTTTCAAAGGGAATTTTTCCAGTTTTTGCCCATTCAGTATGATATTGGCTGTGGGTTTGTCATAAATAGCTCTTATTATTTTGAGGTACATTCCATCAATACCAAATTTGTTGAGCATTTTTAGCATGAAGGGCTGTTGAATTTTGTCAAAAGCCTTTTCTGCATCTATTGAGATAATCATGTGGTTCTTGTCTTTGGTTCTGTTTATATGCTGGATTATGTTTATTGATTTGCGAATGTTGAACCAGCCTTGCATCCCAGGGATGAAGCCCACTTGATCATGGTGGATAAGCTTTTTGATGTGCTGCTGGATTCAGTTTGCCAGTATTTTATTGAGGATTTTTGCATCGATGTTCATCAGGGATATTGGTCTAAAATTCTCTTTTTTTGTTGTGTCTCTGCCAGGCTTTGGTATCAGGATGATGTTGGCCTCATAAAATGAGTTAGGGAGGATTCCCTCTTTTTCTATTGATTGGAATAGTTTCAGAAGGAATGGTACCAGCTCCTCCTTGCACCTCTGGTAGAATTCAGCTGTGAATCCATCTGGTCCTGGACTTTTTTTGGTTGGTAGGCTATTAATTATTGCCTCAATTTCAGAGCCTGCTATTGGTCTATTCAGGGATTCAACTTCTTCCTGGTTTAGTCTTGGAAGAGTGTAAGTGTCCAGGAAATTATCCATTTCTTCTAGGTTTTCTAGTTTATTTGCGTAGAGGTGTTTATAGTATTCTCTGATGGTAGTTTGTATTTCTGTGGGGTCGGTGGTGATATCCCCTTTATCATTTTTTATTGCGTCTGTTTGATTCTTCTCTCTTTTCTTCTTTATTAGTCTTGCTAGCGGTCTGTCAATTTTGTTGATCTTTTCAAAAAACCAACTCCTGGATTCATTGATTTTTTGGAGGGTTTTTTGTGTCTCTATCTCCTTCAGTTCTGCTCTGATCTTAGTTATTTCTTGCCTTCTGCTAGCTTTCGAATGTGTTTGCTCTTGCTTCTCTAGTTCTTTTAATTGTGATGTTAGAGTGTCAATTTTAGATCTTTCCTGCTTTCTCTTGTGGGCATTTAGTGCTATAAATTTCCCTCTACACACTGCTTTAAATGTGTCCCAGAGATTCTGGTATGTTGTATCTTTGTTCTCATTGGTTTCAAAGAACATCTTTATTTCTGCCTTCATTTCGTTATGTAGCCAGTAGTCATTCAGGAGCAGGTTGTTCAGTTTCCATGTAGTTGAGCGGTTCTGATTGAGTTTCTTAGTCCTGAGTTCTAGTTTGATTGCACTGTGGTCTGAGAGACAGTTTGTTATAATTTCTGTTCTTGTACATTTGCTGAGGAGTGCTTTACTTCCAATTATGTGGTCAATTTTGGAATAAGTGCAATGTGGTGCTGAGAAGAATGTATATTCTGTTGATTTGGGGTGGAGAGTTCTATAGATGTCTATTAGGTCTGCTTGCTGCAGAGATGAGTTCAATTCCTGGATATCCTTGTTAACTTTGTCTCGTTGATCTGTCTAATGTTGACAGTGGAGTGTTGAAGTCTCCCATTATTATTGTATGGGAGTCTAAGTCTCTTTGTAAGTCTCTAAGGACTTTTATGAATCTGGGTGCTCCTGTATATGCATATATATATATATATATATATATCTGTATATGAATATATCCTGTATATGCATATATATGCTCCTGGGTGCATATATATTTAGGATAGTTATCTCTTCCTGTTGAATTGATCTCTTTACCATTATGTAATGGCCTTCTTTGTCTCTTTTGATCTTTGATAGTTTAAAGTCTATTTTATCAGAGACTAGTATTGCAATCCCTGCTTTTTTTGTTCTCCATTTGCTTGGTAAATCTTCCTCCATCCCTTTATTTTGAGCCTATGTATGTCTCTGCATGTGAGATGGGTCTCCTGAATACAGCAGACTGATGGGTCTTGACTCTTTATCCAGTTTGCCAGTCTGTGTCTTTTAATTGGAGCATTTAGTCCATTTACATTTAAGGTTAATATTGTTATGTGTGAACTTGATCCTGCCATTATGATATTAACTGGTTATTTTGCTCATTACCAGCATCCATTTCTAGAAACTTTTCGTCATCCCAAACTAAAACTATGTACCCATTAACTATTCACTCCCCATTTCTTCTCCCCGCTTCCCTGAATAAGCTCTGGTCTACTTTCTGTCCCTGTGAATTTGCCTATTCTGGGTTATTTCATATAAGTGGGATCATACACTATTTGTCATTTTGTGACCGGTGTCTGTCATGATAATGTGTTCAAGGTTCATGCACACTGTAGTGTGTGTCAGAACTTCATTCCTTTTCATGGCTGAATAATATTCTATTGTCGGGACAGAACAGATTTTGTTTATCCATATTCATCAGCAAATGCTTGTGTTGTTTCTACCTTTTGGTGACTGTGAATAACGCTGCTACAAACATTAGCATACAAGCATCTGTTTGTGTCCTTGTTTTCAGTTCTTTTGGGTATATACCTAGGATTGCAATTCCTGGCTCACAGGGTAATTACATGTTTAACTTTTTGAGGACCCACCAGTGTGTTTCCACAGCAGCCGCCCCAATTTACATTCCCACCAGCAAGGCACCAGGGTTCCAGTTTCTCCACAACCTCACCAAAGCCCAAGCTTTTGGTACACACATATAAACTCAAGTAACCACAACGTGAATAAAGACACCTACCATTTTTGCACCCCAGAAGGTATCCTTATGGAAACTGGTATTGTTGCAAGCTCCCCAGCAGCCAGGGTCAAGAACCACGTCCTCAACTTTCAGTGGTTCTCTCTGTCAAGGCTGGCTAACTCTCAACCTAAAAATAAACCTCACATCTGAAGATGGAACATTAAAAATGACATTGTCACCTGGACAGAGTGGCTAATAATGCCCCAGCAGGCCAGAGCCCATCAATCATGGGCCGCTGCCTTCTGTTTGGAGAGCTGAGGAAGACACCAAGATGGGAAGGAGGGATGCAGCACAGGATAAGCTGGGGTGGCTGCCTGGCGTGGAAATCCCAACCCATGCTCCCGCAAACTGGGAACAATAAATCTAGCAGCCAGATAGAAGCACTGCCCTCCCCAAATTCTATCTGCAAGGTCAACCAGGCCTAACAGAACTGTCACATCGGCGCTGCAGTCATTTATGACCCACTCTTGCCGTGTCTGAACATGAAAGCAATTATCCAATACATACTTTGGCAAGAACCTGAAGTTCCCATCAAGGGGGAGAGAAACACTGTCAAATCAGGATATTTGAAGAAAGAATGAATGAATGAAAAGAAGGAAAGTCATAAAGACACATTCATAATGAAAATTTGAAAATTTCCACTTCTCTAGACATCACATAAGACTTAAGAGTCAGAATTCTTTTGAAAGCTCCATTGTCTTAAGAGTATAAATAGTATCTTTTTAGAAACCCACAATTTCAATCAAGCTGGAATAATGGGAAGTACCATTCATTGAATGTCATCTTTTAAAATTTCATGACACATGAAATGATTCTCACTCAAACTCGAATTAGAGGCTCAAGCATGTGAGAGCTTGTGACAATGTCAAAGTGACTTGCAAAATGTACACGTAATTGATCTTCTTCACTGGGGTATGATTTTTTTATCAATCTAGAGATTCAGGAAGCACCCAATGAAAGGGCCACAAAAAACAGGGTTATCAAAAGAGGGAGTCTCTCTATCCTTCTTGGGAGCTCTTTCCAAAAGGGCTGGCCCTGGCCCATGTGACCTTGGGCAAGTTCCTTGAACTTGGGCCTTATTTCCCATCTTCAAAATAGGGATAATGATGACACCTACCTCCTAGAGTTATAGTCAGGCTCATGGCCCTGGAACAGCGCCCAGCATATGGTATGTATATAACAATGTTAGCTATTATTGGCAGCAAATGGCTAAGCCCCAACGGCTCAACAGAACCCAGCCCACAGCCCACACAATTGTGACTCCAGCCCCTGAAGCCAGTGGTCTCAGGCCCTGTTGCAAAAGGAGAGCTCGGCAGACCACACAGTAGAAGCCATATCCTTTAGCCACCAGACAGCCCAGGCTGACGAAAACCTTAGCAACAGGCACAGAGGGGACCCAGGAGTCATTACCAAAACTGCAGTTCCCTCCAGCCCAGCCTGGGTGAGGCATGAGCACCCACCACCTCCCTCTTCAAATGCCTTCTTTCAGGTGCCAGTTCCCACCAGCAGTCCTCAAGCACTGCTTGCCTGCAGGCCAGGGACTCCCGCCCAGGCCACTCAAGGTTTCCATTCTACCTGTGCCAGCCAGTCTGACTCAGAAGCCCTGCAGCTCAGGGATGTCCCAGTACAGATGCAGGGCCTCGGGGTTCGAGAAAGCACCTCGTTGCTCCACTGCTTTTCCAGCGATGATCTGTTTGACAGCAACTTCCACTTTCTTGCCATTGAGTGTATACTGCGAGGGGAGGGTAGAAAAAACAAGAAACTGCATTTAAACCTGAAGGGGGGAAAACGCACAGCCCTGGGTATATCCAGGCCCAAAATGCCCGGCCTCCACCCGGAGAGCCAAGACTGAATGAGTCTCAGCTCCAAGACGCCCCTCTCCCTGCCAGGTCTGCAAAAACGCACCGAAGTATGCTGAACCGACAACTGTCCCGTGTTTGGGAGATAGAACCTGTTCTTCTGAAAGGCAATTTCAAGACTTAGTGCTGACACCCAACTCTAACACTCTCTAAAACCCTCCCACACTGCCCCCGGCACAGCTATTGAGAAAGTGAGGCTATTTCAAAGACGCCCAGAGGTCACCGTGAGCACGTTCTTTTCTTTTTTTTTTTTGAGACGGAGTCTCGCTCTGTCACCCAGGCTGGAGTGCAGTGGCCGGATCTCGGCTCACTGCAAGCTCCACCTCCCGGGTTCCCGCCATTCTCCTGCCTCAGCCTCCTGAGTAGCTGGGACTACAGGCGCCGCCACCACGCCCGGCTAGTTTTTTGTATTTTTTAGTAGAGACGGGGTTTCACCGTGTTAGCCAGGATGGTCTCGATCTCCTGACCTCGTGATCCACCCGTCTCAGCCTCCCAAAGTGCTGTGATTACAGGCGTGAGCCACCGCGCCCGGCCGAGCACGTTCTCTTTTCTAACGCTGCACACTCCACCGGCCCCACTGCACGTGTCACATCCAAGCTGACCTCAAGAGGGCCCTCAAGACACCCCACGGACCCCTGCAGTGCATATTCCAGACGGGAATATAAAAAAAAGAGTGTCTCTCAGGGTTCAGGGTCTGCCTGACTGGGATAAAAATGCAGACCTAAGATCATTCCTAAATCTGAGCAGGCACCCTGAGCAAGAAAATTTTCAGGGAAGATCTGGCTTCTGCCACCACATCTGGGGGATGCTGGGTGAACACCTGAACCGGAGTTCATTTCCTTGAATGAAAGTGGGGGTGCCGGCGCCTAGGCTGTAGGGCTGTGAGTCAGGGGGTGAATAGGTCAGTGTGCACACACAGCTTCAGAAGCGCCTGGCTACTATGTTTTATGATAATTTTACTTGTATTTGTATTTTAAATTTTACTTCTCTATATATTTTATCACGTTATTCTATGATAAAGACTAACTATTGCCATTACTTCAGGAGTGGCCCAGCTTCCTAGGGCTACAGGTGAGAGCGTCCCCAAGCTCCTGTGAACTCCTCCTCGGAGCCAGCCATCGGCAGCGGACGGGGCACTGCTGTTTCTCGTAGTTGCACCCTTTCCAAACATTCAGAGCTCCCTCTAAGATGTGTGGCACGTGTTTCACCTTGAATCCAAACGAGCCTTTGGTGGCGTGGGTGTTGTGGGCTAGAAAACCTCAAGAGCAACAGAGCCCAGTGAGGCTCCTCTGCCTCAGCTCTGGATCACTGGCGCTGTTTTTTCAAACCTGAGACGTAAATGAAATTCACTCACTTGAAACATTCAGTCGACGTGTGATCTAATTAGGGATCTAAGTGCCAGCTTCCGAGGGCCTGCCTGTCACTTCAAGTGGTGTCGCCGGCCCTCCCCCTGTGAGACAAAAACATCTTGCCTGCTCCATGCCCCACTATGCTTCACACAGGGGTCCACGTGCAGCTCATGGGCGCTAATAATGCCACCTTCCACCCACCGGCAAAATACAGTGGCATTCCCTTAAAAGAAATCCTGCTACCATTTCCTCTGGGGAGAGAGGACGGGGAAAGAGAAAGGAAGAAGCCGCCGCCCCCCTGCCCCTGCACGGGGCCTCCCCAGGTAGACAGGAGCCCAGCAGCCTCCTGTCAGGAAGGGCCGGACATCCCAGCCATGACCTGAGCAAACGCCCACTGGACTTGGACAGCCATGGCTGCACTGGGGGCTGCAGGTAGGAAGCCCTCAAATGTCAGGAGTCCATTCCACTTGGCCATGACCCTCCTGGGGTCCCCAGGTCTTTATTCCGGAGAGCAGAAGGCGGGGCTGACTATGAACACCATGTCCTCGGGCAGGACCCCTCGTCTCTCTGGGTTTCCTCATCTGTAAGGTGGGCGTGAGGAACACAAGTTTGTCCCACCTCACAAGGGTCAGAGGACCAGCTCCCGACCCACCACTCACTCACCAGACACCAAAAGCACCTGCTGTTGGCCAAGCAGCTGAGCTCTGAGGAGGAAGTGAACTCACAAGGTTCCTGTCCTCAAGAAGCCTCCACTCCAGATAGAAAGATGTGGACACACACAAGAACTCACCCTCAGTCCATGGCAAACACTGTCAAAGCTAAAGATGCAGGCCAGGACCCGTTCAAACAGGAAATGCAGGGAAGCCTCTCTGACATTTGGGCAGAGAGCAGCTGAGATCCGGTGCGCGGAAGGGCTTTGCGCCGCGTGCAGACCTACTCTGAAGGAAGGCTGATGGTGAGCGGAGCCAGCACAGAAACAGGCACGAGGGCTGCGTTCGGGCACCCTGTGGCCCGCGGCACCACCAGGCAGGCTCTGTTGTCAACCCACCTCAGAGATGAGGAAACTGAGGCTTTAATGCTAAGTGAGTTGCCCAAAGTCTTGCCTCAGGGGCAGAGGGGGAGCCAGGGCTAAGTGACAGAACCCCTGTGCATGAAGACCCTCAGAGGAGCCGCTGTGAAGGCCGGCGGCAAGGACCACGCCGCAAGAGCCTCCCTAGTCCCTGCCACATCATCATCAGGGTGCCGCATCATCACCCTGAGCTGCAGCGGGCGGGTGAGGGGCTCCTCTCCTCGTGTCACAGGCCACAGACGGATGAGTCTTACTCAACACGAGGAGTGGGGCTGGCCCTGGGCCCAAATCTCTCCTGAGAACTTGCCAAGCCCCCCACCCCCACCGCAAATGCTGAAAACGGTGCTGGCTTCCCAGGGAACAGAAGCGGCAGTATCTCTCCACGCAGAGACACAGACATGCTGCCTCCCATTCCCACCGCTCGGACGGCCCCAGGCTCAGGCTATTCTTGCGGTGGTGCGGGGAGGGCAGCCTACTCTCCACAAGCACCGTGTGAAGGCTCAGACCTGCAACAGGCTCTCCTGCCTCAGCAAGGCCCTGGGACTTTGCAGACGGGACCTCAATTGTCCTCTTCTGACCCTGAAGGGGGTCCAGTTCCCGAATGCGCAGGCTGGGGCCACGCCGTGTCACCTCCCTGTGGAGGCTGGGCCCCTCCCTAGCTCAGCAACAAAACAGGTAAATTCTCTCCTAAGCCTGCCACGAGGGTCCAAAAATTCAAGGGCGTTCAAAAACCTGGAGGAACCCTCCCAATGACTTCCCGAATTGACCCAGGAGAAGACCCTACCTGGGGAGAAAAAGAGCCCAGAGCCCAGTTGGGTGCCCTGGCAGCAAGCCCACGAAAGCCAGGATAACCATGGAAAGAAACGTGACTAGTTTCTCCCTTCCTAACGAACTGCTCCACTACTCTTGTGATCAGATACAGTTTGGTAAGAACCATTTTGGAAGCAAAAGACCCAAGTTCTTTTTCAATAAAATAAAGCCAAGGGGACAAATTCAAATTCCAGTCCCCTAAAATGTTCTGGATGAGACAGCACTTACTCACCCAAGAAAAACCTTAAACCCTCATCAGGAAAAGACAAAAAGCATCACTGATTAAAGAAGTACCTTCTGGCCAGGCGCGGTGGCTCAAGCCTGTAATCCCAGCACTTTGGGAGGCCGAGACGGGCGGATCACGAGGTCAGGAGATCGAGACCATCCTGGCTAACCCGGTGAAACCCCGCCTCTACTAAAAATACAAAAAACTAGCCGGGCGAGGTGGCGGGCGCCTGTAGTCCCAGCTACTCGGGAGGCTGAGGCAGGAGAATGGCGTAAACCCGGGAGGCAGAGCTTGCAGTGAGCTGAGATCCGGCCACTGCACTCCAGCCTGGGCGACAGAGCGAGACTCCGTCTCAAAAAAAAAAAGTACCTTCTTGGAGAGCACCAATGTCCCCACAGAGAGCCGCCAAGAGTCACCAAGCAAAAAAGAGAGATGGATGGAAAGTTCCCAAGCTGCAGGGCCCTTCCCACGCAGAACCAGAACGCAAAGGAAATGTGTGGACACCATAGAAAAGGAACCAACACGGCAGATGTGGACAGGGGCCGGGAGGAGGAACAGGGGTCCCGAGTGGGAATCGCTCCTCCAGGGATGCACACACGCAGTGGCTGTGCTGTGAGCACTCTCCCCAGCCCCCACCACTGGACAGATTGTTTTCAAGATGTTGAAAGAACTTAAGACAAAGAGAATGATGTACAGGTTTCAAAGTCAATGGTATCACATATTTCAACATTCTCCAGAAAACAGCCTCTCCTGGTAAATCCTGTCTCTGGTTATACCTCACAGACTCAGCCGGCTCCCAGGCAATGTCAAAGTCAGCTTCCCCCGGGAACTCAGTGAGTGTCTGCTCCCATCTTCTCCTTAATGGATAGCCAGTCTGTAGGCTTTAAATACAGCCTGCCACTGTCTGTTTAAATTGTTGTGTGTGTACATTCACACACACACGTGTGCGCGCACATACACACACACACACACACACAAAACAGCTTCTGTCAGCTTGCAGAGACATCCATTTTGTAAGCAATGCAAATTAAAACTGATTTAATCTGGGTGAACCTCCTCCTCCCCAACATAGAATCGAAGCAGAGTGTACTGGGGCCGGGAGCTGGGGCGTAGCGGCAACAACACAGCCTTCTGAAGACCTGCCTCTAAAGAGTCAAGTCTTGTCTGTATCGGCAGAACTTAAAATGAAAAGGCAAGAGCCACAGCTCCCAGCAGCTCTTTAAAAAGTTAAAATTGGCTGGGTGCGGTGGCTCACGCCTGTAATCCCAGCACTTTGGGAGGCCGAGGTGGGCGGATCACGAGGTCAGGAGTTCGAGACCAGCCTGGCCAAGATGGTGAAACTGTCTCTACTAAAAATACAAAAATTAGCTGGGCACAGTGGCAGGTACCTGTAATCCCAACTACTCAGGAGGCTGAGGCAGGAGAATTGCTTGAATCCGGGAGGTGGAGGTTGCAGTGAGCCAAGATCACACTACTGCACTCCAGCCTGAACGACAGAGCAAGACTCCATCCCAAAAAAAAAAAAAAAAAAAAAAAAAAATTGGCTGGGTGCCGTGGCTCAACCTGTAATCCCAGCACTTTGAGAGGCTGAGGTGCATGGATCTCTTGAGGTCAGGAGTTCGAAACCAACCTGGCCAACATGGCAAAATCCTGTCTCTACTAAGAATACAAAAATTAGCTGAGCATGGTGGCATATACCTGTGGTCCCAGCTACTCAGGAGGCTGAGTCACGAGAATTGCTGGAACCTGGGAGGTGGAGGGTGCAGTGAGTCAAGACTGAGCCATCACACTCCAGCCTGGGTGACAGAGCAAGACTCAGTCTCAAAAAAATAAATAAATAAAATTTTTTAAAAAGTTAAAACTAATGTGCTCATTAAAAGTTTTGAGAACACACTAAAACCAGGGGTTAGCAGGGGAAGCCAGTTGGACCTGCAGGGCTGGGCCCGCTAACCCTCCGAACATGGGTATTTAGCAGAAGCTGCTTTAAATGCAGTCTCAGAAAGGGTAGGAAAAAAGAATGGCAGGGAGAGGATGGCATTGCTAGGCAATGTGGACAAATGATATATAAAGCACCAGCAAGCTGCTCAGATGTGAGCGCCCCTCGATGTGTGGGCTCATGGGGTGATGGCAGCACTCTCCTCGCTGGCAGAAGATGGTCGTACCGGGATGCCCTTGGTTTCCAGGATAAGGCTGGGCACATGTCGCACAGACAAGCCCACATGGATGGTGTCATGAATCCTCTTCACCAAGTCAGGCTGGAAGGCGTGCCCGGAGGCCATCTCCAGGAAGAGGATCACCCTCTCCTCCCCATACTTGTTATACTGGGGGACACACAGGCTGTCCTCCACCTCCTTGAAGGAGTCCACTGTGGAGACAGGAGAGGGCACACTCAGACAGGGGGCCCCTCAGTGTGGGGTCGGGCCTCACAGCAACCTGGCAGAGCAGGAGGGGCAGGCTGCGACCCCCAGGCCTACCAGGGGTGCCTGTGTTCTCCCAGCCCACCAAGGAGGAGTGCCTTGGAGGGACATTTGCTGAGGGAGCTGTTTCACAAGTGGAGGAAAGCCCATCACTGGGGAGGCAGAGAGAGCTTCAGCTCTGGCAGGACAGGCAATGTTTTACCGGGGGGCCAGGTGTGGGCCTTATTCACTTAATAACAGATTAATTCAAGATAAAAAAGAGGGCCAGGTACGGTGGCTCATGCCTGTAATCCCAGCACTCTAGGAGGCTGAGGTGGGAGGATCACTTAAGTCCAGGAGATTGAGACCAGCCTGAACAACATACGGAGACTTTGTCTCCACAAAAAAGTAATAACTAAGCCAGGCATGGTAGCACATGCCTGTAGACACAGCTGCTCAGGAAGCTGAGGCACGAGGATTGCTTGAGCCAAGGAGGTCGACGCTGCAGTAAGCTGATTCTGCCACTGCCCTCCAGCCTGGGCAACAGAGTGAGACCCTGTCTCAAAAAAAAAAGGAAGCAGGTGGCCGGACACAGTGGCTCACACCTATAATCCCAGCACTCTGAGAGGCCAAAGTGGGTTGATTACTTGAGCTCAGGAGTTCGAGACCAGCCTGGCCAACATAGCAAAACCTCATCTCTAAAAAACCCACAAAAATTAGCTGGGCATAGTGGTGCACACCTGTAGACCCAGCTACTCAGGAGGCTGAGGTGAGAGGATCGCTTGAGACAAGGAGGTGGAGGTTGCAGTGAGCCGAGATCGCACCACTGCACTCCAGCCTGGGTAAGAGAGTAAGATCCTGTCTCAAAAAACAAAAGTAGGCCGGGCGCGGTGGCTCAAGCCTATAATCCCAGCACTTTGGGAGGCCGAGACAGGCGGATCACGAGGTCAGGAGATCGAGACCATCCTGGCTAACACGGTGAAACCCTGTCTCTACTAAAAAAAATACAAAAAACTAGCCGGGTGAGGTGGCGGGTGCCTGCAGTCCCAGCTATTCCGGAGGCTGAGGCAGGAGAATGGCGTAAACCCAGGAGGCGGAGCTTGCAGTGAGCTGAGATCCGGCCACTGCACTCCAGCCTGGGCGACACAGTGAGACTCTGTCTCAAAAAAAAAAAAAAAAAAAAAAAAAAAAAACAAAAGTAAAAAAAAAAAAAAAAAAAGCAGGAGCCTGTGGTGGGTACTCCACTGGAGGGAGGAACAAAGGCTGGAATCAGACCATCAGGGTTTCTCCACCCTGGCTACACAAACGACCTTGACATAAGTTTAGAACTCTGACCTAAGCACTAGCGTGTGACGCCATCTGACCGACTTTGCAGCCTGGGCTGGGCCTGGGTCCCTGGGCTGGGCAGTTTGAAGGCCCACAGAGGACTCCACCATGCAGTTGTGAGACTCACAGGCCTACACTGTCTGTGCTTGGTGTCCTGCATGGTGTCGTGTGCCCTTCAGCCATCCTGCACCCACTCTGTGCTTCTGGTTTGTTAACCCATAAAGAGCAGATGCAAGTTGGCCGGGCACAGTGGCTCATGCCTGTAATCCCAGCACTTTGGGAGGCCGAGGCAGGCGAATCACTTGAGGTCAGGAGTTTGAGACCAACCTGGGCAACACGGCGAAACCCCATCTCTACTAAAAATACAAAAATTAGCTGGGCGTGGTGGTGCATGTCTGTAATTCGAGCTACTGAGGAGGCGGAGGCATGAGAATTGCTTCAACCTGGGAGGCAGAGGTTGCAGTGAGCCAAGATCATGCCACGGCAGTCCAGCCTGGGTGACAAAGGGAGACTGTCTCAAAAAAACAAAACGAAAAAAGAGTAAAAGCAAGTAACCAACCCAACAGAGCTCACCAGGAGGATGAAGTACAATGGGGAAGGGGATGGGCCAAGGGGCCTTAAAGACCCCATTCGAGGTTTTATGAGGACGGCAGTGTGTGCAAGGTATGATCTGAAAAGGAGGTCAGGCTCTCAAACGTCCACTGTCATACCAGAGACCAAGGGGCCAGAGTCATGCCAAAGGTAGGGACTTTGGAAATGGCCCCTGGGGCTCGCACCAGGACCCTCCTCCTTCCTGGATACTCAAGAACGCTCAGGGAGAAGAAGAGTATACCAACGTCATAGATTTCCAGGCTGCCGAACCGCGCCCTGTTGGGGTTGAGCGTGCCGTCACTGGAAGGAGAGAAGAGGTCAGGGCTACACCGCAGCTCTGAGGTGAGGCAACTCCCAGGGGTCCCAGGGGAGGGTGGTCACCCCCGCCTTCCGCATGGCATCCCCCAGGACCAGTCATGGATGCTTCCCTCCCCAGCTCCTTGCCCCTCCACCCGGCTCTTTCTCCCTCTCTGGTTAAAGCTCGACATCGAGGGAGGCCCCGCTGTGCAGGAACAGCTGTCACCTCACTCCCTTCCCACCTGCACACGCGTCCCCTGTCCCGGGTGCGGACACTGCTGTGCCTTTGCTGTGGGACCCCCCACCCTGACACCCCTACCTGAGAACCGCATCACAGGGCAGGGAAACTTGGATCACGCCCAGACCCAGCCCTTGGGAAGGAAGCTGGCACAGGGATGCCCCACCCCAGGAATGACACAGGAAGGGTCCAAGATGGGGGACAGTTAGCCACGTCGCAGATTGAGCAGACAATGCTTCCTCAGAGGGGATCTTCAGGCTCAGGGGAGGCATGTGCACAGGCACAGGGGCGGGAAGCATGGCGCACCAGCCGGTGGGGGATGGGGGGTCCCAGACATCAGTAGAGCTGTGGTTGGTATGGACACCCTGGTGCTGGATTGGAGTGGGGTGCCCAGGAAGGGGGTCACTGACTGTCACAGAAAATGCCTCCTCCTGGACCCCCATGCCTCTGGAAGGTGGGGCTCCAAGGCAGAGAAGCTGACTCCACAGCCCTTACCTCCAGCCAAGCATGACGATGCCACCAATCTTGGGGTTGATTCTGCAGTCACCATGAGCCCAGATACCTGCAAGGATGGCAGAGGCGTCTGGTCACCCCAAGGAGAAGGGGCCATGACGGGCTGCCTGGACAGATGCTGGGTGCAGGTCCGCAGACATCTGGGGCCCAGAGGCAGGTCTGGCATCGGGCTGGGGGCAGAAGGGAGCCAGACTGTTCCTGCCCCAAGGAACACACCCTCTAGTGGGGGCTGCTTCCTGGGCAGCTCTGACACAGCCGGTGAGGAGAAACGCAGCTCCTGGGGCACCAGCAAGGACCCGGGAATTCAGGAGCATCTGGAGACAACTCTGAGTGGAGCACAGGAAAGAACGAGCCACGTCTTGGGAAGCAAGAGTGGTCGGGGCAGCGGAGGGCACAAGGTGTGCAGAGGTTGGGGCCAGATCTTGGAATGTAATACAACAGCTCACGGCCAGAAAGGAGGCTACTGCACCAGTCCCAGTCATGCAGGCTTGAACCAAAGCATTAACCACACGGACAGAGAACCGATTAGCAGGTCAAACCCAGGGGACGAGGAGGGTGGAGGAAGAGGAAAGAGCCAGGAGTGATGGCAGCACGGTATCAGCAGGCTAATGAGTGGCCACATGTGCAGCTGTTCAGAGAAGGCCTGTGTGCTGGGTGGTGCCGTGAAGCTGATTAACCAAGGGGATCAAATCCCAGGTTTGGACGCAGCATCTAAGGAGAGAGGTTCCTTTGCCACATCCTCCACCCAGGTGCCAAAGAGTGAAGAGAAGCCACACATCTGAGAGTCACCAAAGGAGCAGTTAACTCACCCTCAGCCCTCAGTCAGCCACACTAGGGAACCGGCTGGCCATCATCAAAAGCGCATCTCTGCTGCTTTGCAACATGGGAAGTCATCGGCCTCAGCATCAGGCTGTCCTCCTGAAATAAGCCCCAAAGATTTCCTGTGATCCAGGAAGGGAAAACAGTAAAGAAGCCGGCTTCCATGTCTTCACTGACGGGTGGTAGCCTCAGAAAACATCTCTTTTCTCCCAAATTTTGAGACACTTCTCCAGCACTTCTCTACTCCGAGGCAAGCGCTAACCCAAACAGTTCACGACTCGACAGCTACGTAGTCTATCCGCGCCTTCACGTGACATGGTGAAAGAGACACTGCCACAAGCCACAGCCGAGCCTTCTACAGGGATGAAGGCCAAGGGGACCGTGCAGGGAGTGCATCGTCCCTGGGTGGCAGCTAAAGAGAGTGAAATGAGCCCTAAGCTACTTAATCTGATGCAAAAAAGAGAATTGCAGGCCTTCAGGTCTTCCTCCCGCCTCCCCAGGCTGGAGAATGAAACCAATTCTTTCTCATTGGACTTGTGTTTTTTTTTTTTTTTTTAGATGGTGTTTCACTCTTGTTGCCCAGGCTGGAGTGCAATGGTGCGATCTTGGCTCACTGAAAGCTCCACCTTCTGGGTTCAAGCGATTCTCCTGCCTCAGCCTCCCAAGCAGCTGGGATTACAGGTGCCTGCCACCACACCCAGCTGATTTTTGTATTTTTAGTAGAGATCGGGTTTCACCATGTTTGTCAGGCTGGTCTCAAACTCCTGACCTCAGGTGATCCTCCTGCCTTGGCCTCCCAAAGTGCTGGAATTACAGGTGTGAGCGACCGTGCCTGGCCTCTCATTGGACTTTTAAAAGATTCACATACACAAATCAGGGGAAAAAAAAAAAAAATCCACTCCTAGGCTTGCAATTGATGTGCCCAGTTTCTGCAGGAGGACATCTGTACGGCTACTCAGCAAACTGAGTTCAGAAAGGCAGCCCCAGGAGATGAGAGCTGCAAGCCTGTGCCACTCACCTGGGAATCCTGCCTCATTCTGGAACTTTGCTGCCAGCAGCAACACAGTCTTGTTTGCCTGGAGTCAGATCTCCCTTGAATTGGATGGGAAATTTCTGGGTTTTCTGGGCCATTTGTAATACTGTGCCCTAATTACTGAGACCCTGGAAATGAAGAGAAAAAGGAAGATGTAAATCCACTCTGAAGAAATTTTCTTTTGTGGAAACTTCCCCGTGACACACTTTGATCCCTTGCAAAGCTGAGCTGAGAGGAGGAATCCACTAGTGGCTGGCTCCAGGGCACCACAAAGGAAGCGGCTTGATGGCAAAACAAAGCCGCAGAAGCAATGTCTTCCTTTCTACAGCAGACTGAACAGATTTAGATCATTCCCATTCTTCAAGGCACTGACTTCAGCCCTGAGCCTCCTGGGAGCTGAGGCAAAAGTGAAACCACAGTGGGAACAGGTGACTGCCGATAACAGACCAGGCCTGTTTGGAATGTGGCATCTGTAATGACAAGTGAAACCACAGTGGGAACAGGTGACTGCCGATAACAGACCAGGCCTGTTTGGAATGTGGCATCTGTAATGACAAGTGAAACCACAGTGGGAACAGGTGACTGCCAATAACAGACCAGGACTGTTTGGAATGTGGCATCTGTAATGACTTAAATCTTAAGCTTGCTTTTACTTTCTTTTAAAATATTAGGTTTTTAAAAATAATAAAAAGCAGCCGGGTGCGATGGCTCACACCTGTCATCCCAGCACTTTGGGAGGCCGAGGTGGGCAGATCACGAGGTCAGGAGATCGAGACCAGCCTGGCTAACATAGTGAAACCTCATCTCTACTAAAAATACAAAAATTAGACTGGTGTGGTGATGCGTGCCTGTAATCCCAGCTACTCATGAGGCTGAGGCAGGAGAAGTTGAGATGGTGTCACTGTACCCCAGCCTGGGCGACAGAGCAAGACTCCGTCTCAAAAAATGAAACTAAAAACCCATAAAGAAAACCCAAATGGGCTCATAATCTCACCACTCATGTAAGCCCTTATTCACACTTGTTATTCATTTATTCACACAATCACACATATGTTCTTTATTTTTAAAATTTACAGAAGGCCCGCTGCGGTGGCTCGCACTAGTAATCCCAGCACTTGAGGAGGCTGAGGCGGGAGGATTGCTTGAGCTCAAGAGTTTGAGATCACCCTGGGCAACAGAGAGAGACCTCATCTCTACAAAAAATACAAAAATTAACCAGGCATGGTAGCACATACCTGTAGTCTAGCTACATGGGAGGCGGGAGGTTCCTTTGAGCCCTGGAGATCAAGGCTGCAGTGAGCTGAGATCACATCACTGCACTCCAGCCTGGGGGACAGACGGAGACCCTGTATCTAAAAAAAAAAAAAGAATACAATTTACACAAAAGGGATGCTATGTCCTCTGTTCTTGAACTCTCATTTTCACTTACTATCTTCCTGAATCTTTCCATACCAGCATGATGGGATTCGGTCAGGCTGATGGGAAAAATATTAGTTATGATACCCACAAAACCCTTCCGGAAGGCCTGAGGGTTTTCACATGACTTCAGTAATAGATGGGGCTAAAGGCGGCCTGGTCCCATTACCTTTAGTTAAATAGATTAGAATAATAAACAATGGGACAATAGTAAACAATGGGACAATAGTAAACAATGGGAAGTTAACTAGTTAACTTGTTTACTCATGTGGTCTTAAGACTGACCTTCAGACATTTGAGGGCAGGATGGCTCTCTTGGGAGGTCAACCAGGGATATTACCAACTACTGGTGTGTGCTTTTGGAACCTCGCTTTATTTATTATCTATAAGTGTGTTGACTCAGAGCTTCTGTTGTTAATTATATACTAAATAACTGCCTGGAGTACAAGCTGCTGAGGGCCGTGGCTGCCATTCTTTACAGGACTCTCCTTGGAGTCTGTGAGTGGCCTCAGACCCTCAGCTGGACTGGAAAAGCAGAGTATCTGTGCATTCGTTCATCTGTCGTTTGGGCCAGGGTCTGCGGGCAGACCCCCGCAGCTAATGCCCTCTTGTGAGGAGCAATACCTCATCAGCACACGGCCTGTTTCCGTTTTCACCTAGCATCATCTTTTAAGGTAACAATGTTCGTAAACCCACTCCCAGTTGCAGAAAGGAAGACTTGCTCTTGTTGCTTGATTTTGCCACCATACCTCATCAGCACACGGCCTGTTTCCATTTTCACCTAGCATCATCTTTTAAGGTAACAATGTTCGCAAACCCACTCCCAGCTGTAGAAAGGAAGACTTGCTCTTGTTGCTTGATTTTGCCACCACGCCATTTCCTATACAGCCCAAGAATCTCTCAGCGCTGGTGCTTGAGGAATGGTCTAAGTGCAGCCTATGTTCACCCTGTCCAGGAAAACAGCTTCAGATCTCATGATCTGATCTGCCTTTGTCTTTCCACATTTATTAATGTCTGTCATCTACACCCAGGAAGTATCGGAAGCAGCTACCTATAAAACTGACTTCATGATAGGATTCCTCAAAGAGAAGCAAAATCCTACTCTAAAGATAAGAGGACTACAAAAACCAAGCAATGATTTCAGCTCTGAGTTTCCTGGCAGCCAAGGCAAAAACGGAAATATAACATATCACAAAGTATATGTTTTCTCCAAAAAGGAATATCAGTTTCAAAAAGAGGTTATTCTGAAATTAATCCTGAGAGACATCACATGAGCCCTTGCACATGTGACAAAAAAAGTGACAGAAAAGTGAGTTTTCAAAGAGCAATGTTACAGAAGATGAAGGGCTGTCATTTCTTGGATGGATCCTCAAGCTGAGATTCTAATCCTTTTGGCCTCTCCTCCCAAGGCAGGAGCCCCTGCCCTCCTCTTCAGGGTCATCTGAAGAGTGTTTCTCTACATCCACTCTTGCTTTTCTGCATTCGTCTATCTGCACAGCTGCTCACGGCTCCAGGCATAGGTGCAGCAGGTATGCAGTGGAGGCTGAGCCACCCCTGGGGGGACGCCCCGCACTGCGGCAGGAAGGCGCTATTCCAGGCACAATGGTTTTACGGTGACACGCAAATACGCAGGGCAGGAAAGATTCCTGGCAAATCCTAGCACTTGCTGCTTTCTGATTCTCCATACATCTATGCTAAACCACATTACCTTTTGAGAGACTGCAGTGAGCAAGTACTGAGTATAAATAACTCTGAAACAGAAGACTAAACGATGAATTATATGGCAGCAATAGCTCGAGACTGCTTATGAAATAAAAACAGAGGGAGACAGGAATCAGAGCTTTAAATAAAGACTTCCCTATGTTGTCACCAAGCGAGTTACAGAGAAACGCCACACTTTGAGACGAAGTCAGGAGTCCTTTACTAGCCGGCGACTGAGAGACGGCTGGTGCTCAAAATTCTCTCGACCCCAAAGAAGGGGCTAGATTTTCTTTTATACTTTGGTTTAGAGAGGGGAGGGGAGCCTAGCTGTAGCAATCGTACAGAAGTAAAACAGGCAAAAAAAAAAAAAAAAAGTTAAAAAGACAAATGGTTACAGGAAAAAAGTTCCAGGTGCAGGGGCTTTAAATTCATCACAAAGTGACAGGTGTGGGGGCTCTGGGTGTTTTCTGCTGGACACAAACTCCACGGGGGCTTTAGGGTACTATCACCTGGGCGAATTCCTGGGAACTGCAGACATAGCTTGTCACAGCACCTTATCAGTTAATTGCACTCTTTGATATGCTGACAGTCAGCTTGCACAAGTCCTTGAGGAAGCGGGTGGGTGAGGAGCCCTAGATGTCTTGCAAATGAAGGAGCCAAATGGAGTCCGTCTGACTTTCTCAGCTAAGGGAGAGTCTATTCATATTAAAACAAGGTAGGGTATCACATTCCCCACTTGCGTTTTTGGAGAATCAAATCATTGATTCCTCGGTTATAACAAGGGGGTTATATTGGGTTTTAAGATACGTAAGTTTGACAGAAGCTATGCGCAGCTTTAAAAAGTTAAGAAACCAGTTTTAACACACAAGGTCTGAAGACTAAACAAGAGAAGGAAAAGGGGTCCTGCCAATCCAGTAATTATAGTAGTCACGGCCACTTTTAGAGCTGACGGTGTGGTAAGGATGACAGCATGAGGTCCTTTCCAAGCAGGAGTGAGTCCTTCTTTCTGGAACTTTTTCACACACACCAGCTCACCCAGCTGGAACGAGTGGCAGGGCCTCGTCTGGTCAGGAACTGGATTGGGATGAGCTCCCCGGACACCTGGCTGATGTCTTGTACCTTTTGGAAAGACTGCAGGTACTGTAATAAATTAGCTTGTGAGATTTCTGTTAAATGGGCATCCTTTACCTTAGGCAAGAGAGGCGGTGCCCTCCTATACAGGATTTCAAAAGGTGAAAACCCCAGCCTGGTAAGGAGTGCATCTTCTAAGAAGGGCTAAAGGAAGGAGTCTTACCTAATTTTCACCAGTTTCTAAGATCAATCTTGTAAGAGTACTTTTTAGGGTGCAGTTCATGCGTTTTACCTGCCCAGAGCTCTGGGGTCAATAGGCACAATGGAGTTTCCACTGAAGCTTTACTGACTGACCGAGCTATGGACGAGGTGAAGGCCGGTCCATTATCATACCCTATGGCAGCTGGCAGCCTACGTTGAGGGATTATTTCATTGAGTAAAAACCTAACTACCGTGGTGGCAGTCTCGTTTTTGGTGGTAAATGCCTCAGTCTATCCCGAAAAGGTGTCTACTAGTACCAGAAGGTACTTGTACCCAGCCTGGTGTGATTTTATTTCTGTAAAGTCAATTTCCTACCTTTCTCCTGGTGAGTCTCCCTGGAGGCGGTGTCCTGAGCTGGGTTTAGGACCTTGCTTGGCGTTTACCTGGGCATTAGCTGTACACCGGAGAACTGTTTCGTTAACTAAGTCCTGAAGGTGGGGGATCTCAAAACGGCTCCTTAGAAGGTGGGCCAGTTTTACTTCTCCTTCCTGATTTTTACTGGCCTGAAGATCCAAAGCCGGTTTTTCCTTTTTTGGAGAATATTTTGGGTGATCTGGCAAGTCAGGTTGCGTTAAGGACACTGCAGGCAGCAGGGTCAGAGGCACGACTGGGAGTCTAGCTGCCTGCTGGGCTGCAGAGTCTGCTCTTTGGTTACCACGGGCAATGGCTGTGTCTTCTTTTTGATGTCCTTTGTAGTGAATTACAGCCACCTGTTGGGGGAGCCAAACAGCTTTTCAAGCCGGGCAAAATGTCTTCTTTGGTTTTGATAGCCTTTCCTGCTGAGGTGAGTAGCCCACGCTCTTGGTACATGGCTCCGTGTACAGGCCCAATAGCAAAAGCATGCCTACTGTCAGTGTAAATGTTAGTACGTTTGTCCTCACCCTGTCGGAGGGCCTGAGTGAGGGCCATCACCTCAGCCTTCTGTGTCGAGGTACTTGCTGGCAGTGCTTGGGTCCATAGTACATCCATCTCCGTAGTGACAGCAGCACCAGCCTTTCGAACTCCTTGTTCGTGGAAGCAGCTACCGTCTGTAAACACGGTGGCGTCTGCCTCCTTTAAAGGCACATCTTGGAGATCAGGTCGGCCAGTTTCCATAGTCTCTAACAGTTCCTGGCAGTCATGGACAGGTGTGGTAAGGTCTGCATCAGGGAGCAAGGCAGCTGGATTTAAACCTCTTGTGGGAGAGAGAGTTAAGCGAGGCTGATCTAACAGTAAACTCTGATACTGTAGGATGTATCAGGATTTGACATCCATTTGCCAGTATGTATCATACTGTAGGATGTACCAGGATTTGACATCCATTTGCCAGAGGCACTTTGTAGTCAAGTCTCTACAGCATGAGGAGCTGTAAGGGTTACATTTTGGCCCAGAGTCAGTTTATCGGCTTCCTGGACCAGGTTTGCTGTTGTTGCTATGGTTACCAGACAACTTGGCCACCTGGAGGCCACGGGGTCTAGTCTCTTAGACAAATAGGACACTGGACGTCGCCATGGCCTCAAGGTCTGAGTGAGTACCCCTTTAGCAACTCCTTGGCTTTCATGAAGAAAAAGGTAAAATGGTTTTGAGATATTTGGGAGAGCTAGAGCAGGGGCCTCAGTTAATGCCTTCTTTAGGTTTTGAAAAGTCTGTTCCTATCAGTCCAAACTAGCGAGCCATTCCCTCCTGTAGCAGCGTACAGGGGCTTGGCAATCTCCATGAACCCCAATATCCATAGGTGACAGTATCCCACAGCCCCCAGAAATTCACGTACCTGTCTCTTGGTGATGGGAGTGGGGATTCGCAGGATGGCTTCCTCCCGGGCACTGGTGAGTGCCCTTTTTTATTTTGTATACCAGGTAGGACACTCTGGGAAGACAAAGCTGAGCCTTTTTGGCTGAGACCTGACACCTGAGCTCCTGAAGGAGGTAAAGTAGGTCCTTAGTATGTTGCAGGCAGCTGTCAGTAGTTTCAGTAGTGAATAACAGGTCGTCCACATACTGAAGAAGAGTACAATTGGGGTGACTGGCACGAATGGTATAAGATCCTGTTGGAGGGCTTCCCCAAAAAGGGTGGGGGGATTTTTAAGAGGTAACCGAGTCTATGTTAACTGGGTGGTGTCTCCTGAGCCAGGATCTCTCCATTCGAAAGCAAAGATAGGTTGGCTTTTGGGGGCCAGAGGAATAGCAAAGAAAGCATCCTTTAAGTCAAAGGCAGTGTATACTGTATGTCCTGGTGGGAGTAGGCTGAGTAAATTATAAGGGTTGGCGACAGTTGGATGGTAACTGTCCGCTTGTTAACCTCCCTCAAGTCCTGTACCGGCGGTAATCATTTGTTCCGGGTTTCTGGACTGACAACAATGGAGTATTCCAGGCGGACTGACATAGTGTGAGTACGCCAGCTTGTAACAGCTGCTGAGTGTGCGGATTGACCCTCTCTCTAGCCTGCTGACTCAGGATACGGTTTTACCTGGACTGTCAGGGCAGTGGCCAGAAGTTCTACAACTACCTGTGGATGATGCTTTGCTAGTCCTGGGGGGTTTGACTCGGCCCAGACTCGAAGAGAGTCTGTAAGTCTAATAGGAGAGGATTAGTTTTATTTTTTAGCAGTTGTGACGGTGAAAGTAAGAGATATTCTTCTGACAAGAGGCGTTGCTAGCAGGAGGGGGTGTTGTGTCCCCTAACGTGAGGTGAGCTTGTTGGGCTGAGGAGACAGACACCTGCAGCTTGTGGAGCAGGTCTTGTCCAAGGAGGGGAAAAGGGCACTCTGGGACCACAAGAATTGAGTGAGTTACTCTTTTCTGTCCTAAACTCACTTCTCCTGAGTGTGTGACAGGATATTCCTGAATAGCTCCAGGAGTCCCTTGCACAGCCACTCTTTCATTAGAGACATTGCCTAAGGGTGTCTGCAGTACCGAGTGCTCTGCCCCAGGATCTATTAGGAAGTGTACAGGCTGGACTCCCACTGTAGCGGTCACCATGGGCTCCCGGGGGCTAAGAGGGAGGGAGCCCCGGTCCCATCAGTCATCAGACTCCTCCGCTGCAGGGAGGGTGAGGACTTCCTTCTCTTCTGGGTTTTCCTCTGGCTTTAATGCGCATTCCTTCTTCCAGTGCCCAGTCTGCTTGCAATTAGCACACTGGTTTTTCTCCGGGGGAGCCCGTTCACCGTTCCTTTCTGGCAGTGACCCGGGGTTCCCTGGCCATTCCTCTGTGGTGGGGGCCTTCCCTTCTTGGCTTCCTGGATGGCTGCCGCCAAGATTTTCGCTTGTCTTTTGGATGCTTTATCAGCGGCCTTTTCAGCTGCCTGAGCTGCCTGTTTTTGCTGTTTAAACTCTTGATTGTCAAAAACTTTCTGGGCTATTTCTAAAAGCTGACTGATATTCATCCTAGCAAATCGCTCTAGCTTTTGCAATTTTCTTTTAATATTGGGGGCTGCCTGAGCCACAAATGCCAAATTAAGAGCACAGCTATTTTCGGGTGCCACCGGGTCAACAGGGGTGTAAGTCCAATAGGCCTCCTGGAGGCATTCTAAAAACGCTCCTGGTGACTCATCAGGCCCCTGGACAACTTCAGTCGTCTTAGACAAATTTATGGGTTTTTGAGCGGCTGCCTTGATACCCACAAGGAGATACCGGTGAAAATCATCTAAAGCTCTCTTCCCACCTGAAGAATCTGGGTCTTAATTAGGCCAGGTAGAGAGAAAAACCTCCTCAAGGAGGTCTTTGGCTTCCTCTTCTGGCCTATCAGCTGATGCGAGGGAATGCTTTCGGGCCTCTCTTCACAGGTGAAAAGGGTTAAAAGGAGCTGTTGACAATCATCCCAGGTGGGCTGATGGGTCCGGAGCATGGACTCCATCAGTGAGGTCAAGACCTGGGGCTTTTCAGAAAAGGGGGGATGATGAGCTTTCCAGTTGTACAGGTCAAAAGTAGAAAAGGGGACATAAACCAAGAATGGAGTTGAGCACTCACCTGGAGGGATTTGTACCTCTCTCAGGGAGAGGAGCGGGGCTACCTCCTCCTGCCATGGCCGCAATTGGGAGGCAATAAGCAGGGAGCCCACAGGGGACGTAGTTGAGGAGACAAGGGAAGATTCGAAGGGAGCAGGAGGGTTACGAGGTGGTGAAACTGGGTGAGGGAGACGTTCCTCTTCTTCAGAAGGAGGCAATACAGGAAGAGCTGAGCTGGCTGAGGGTCGAAGAGAAAGTGGGGTCTGGCTCAAAAGGACCTTGGAGGTAGAATTATGAATGGCGCGTGAGCGGAGCCATGGAGGAAGGCTCCAGACCAAACTCAGCCATCAATCAACGTAGGGAAACTGATTGGGGTGACTGGGAGTTCCAGCAACAACCCGCCACACAGCCTGAACAACTGCGAGGTTCAGTGACCTTTCTGGGGGTCACCCGGCTCCAAACTTTGGCCATTCTACTTCACAGCGTCCAGAGTTTGCCTTTTTTAAGGCAGACCCCATAACCCTCTGAGAAGCCCAGAGAGAAATTTGGTAACATATATTGGAGAGGGCTCCAATCTTTATCGGGCTGGGAAGAGGAGTTTCCCATTCTGGAGGCAAATTAACAAGGTTTAAGCAAAGATATTAAACCCAGCACGGACAGAGAAATTCACAAACTGGCGGGGCGGGGGGGCTGCAGTATCAGAAGAACAGAAACAACATAACCAGGAGTAGGAGAACAACCATAGCTAACACTTCTTGCCACATAAGGTTCATCATCTTAAGCTCTGAGATTTAGGGAGAGGACAAGAGGCGCGTCCAAGGCCAGTGGAACCTATGTGACTTCCCTCTCCCTTTGACTTATAGCCTAAATAACTTTGGTGTTTCCACAACTTGAAGGCAAAAAGTTCAAACTTGGCCCTTTCTTTCAAGGGTTTAAGAAGGGAGAGTAGAGCCAAGTCGTGGGGGCGCTAGACTTGCTGTGACACAGGAAAACAAGATGCGTGGGGTAAGGGATGGGGATGAGGAGGAAAGGGGCCACTCAGATCTTTCCTAAGGTAGGAGAGTAGCCACAGAGGAACAGAGTAAGAGTCCAGGCAGAGTAAAGCAGTACGGGCGTAGGTTTCTCTGCACAGTTCCTTATCCAGGGGCACAGGAAAAGTTACCGGATGACACAAAAGATGAGCAAGGAAGTCTGCAGGGCGGCTATTCTCAATTCACCGCTGGTCTAATGTGGAGTGTGGCAATCTAGACGCCACCAACCTTTATGGCGCTGGAAATCCTAAACACGCGAATGTTTCCCACACTGTTTCCCGTAACACCACCAGATTTGTTTCTCAGAAAACGCAGGACTGGGATGGCCAGCCCAAACCACTCATGAGAAATTGGACCTCCTGTGATAGAAAATCAGTACTGAGGACCTTGAAGTTCTTACCCAGTCGTCTAGGGCAGTATCGGTGAACTGACATACGGAATTTAGACAAACACCAAACAAGACAACAGACCTCAGGGCATATAAACAATTATGACAACTTTTTTTTTTTTTTATAGACAAAGGGAGGGGGTCCTGTGATGGGAGCAGCAGCCTGCCTGGCCGCTCCCCCTGAGGGGACTTAGGCTCCTCTTAGCATTGGCAGGCCGGTACAAACCCCCAGCTCGTCTGGAGCTATGCCCGATGCTGCCCTAAGCCTTATGAGGTCGCCACGGAATTGCAGGTGAGGGCCCATTCGACCTCCATAGCTGTAGCCGTGGAGCTACAAACTGGAAATTCAAGCGCAAGCCCTTGAACTCCCCAGTCACACACTCACTCACACACAGAGTCCTCAGTTTTATTTATTTATTCCCGTTCTAAAACAGAGATCTCCGGGAGGCCTGAACGAGAGAACACAGAACAGAGAGAGAGAGACAAACTAGTCTTAATGGAGAGGCCGGCCTGTCAGAAACCGGGACTCAGTCCTCCAGCATCCTGGAATATGGTCTGAGTCAAGGGAGGGCCCTCGCCAGGGCCGCTTCCCTCGCAGAGACACACAGAGGCGCCTAACAGAAAACCAGGACTCTGTCCTCCAGTGTCCTGGAATGCGGGCAGAGCTAAAAAGGGAGAGCCCTTTTCAGAGCCACTTCCCTCCCAGAGAAAGAGAGTCAGATCTGACTTACCTTTCCGGGACCAGAAACAGAGGACTCAGGAGTTGAATTTTTTGTGGGCACACACTGGTGGTCGATCCGTTCTCCTCCGGAAGACGGTCACCTGTGGGGCCCTGAAACTTCTTCAGGTGGCGCCTCCCCTGTAAGCCCGTCATCCGTCTGGGGGAGCCCAGAGTCAGCCCGGCCCTCACCCGGTGGCGAATATCTTGCTGGGGACTCCAAATGTAACCAAGCGAGTTACAGAGAAACGCCACACTTTGAGACGAACTCAGGAGTCCTTTATTAGCCGGCGACCCAGAGACAGCTGGTGCTCAAAATTCTCTCGACCCCAAAGAAGGAGCTAGATTTTCTTTTATACTTTAGTTTAGAGAGGGGAGGGGGAGCCTATCTGCAGCAATCGTACAGAAGTAAAACAGGCAAAAAAAAAAAAAGTTAAAAAGACAAATGGTTACAGGAAAACAGTTCCAGGTGCAGGGGCTTTAAATTCATCACAAGGTGACAGGTGTGGGGGCTCTAGGTGTTTTCTGCTGGACACAAACGCCACGGGGGCTTTAGGGTACTATCACCTGGGCGAATTCCTGGGCACTGCGGACACAGCTTGCCACAGCACCTTATCAGTTAACTGCACTCTTTGATATGCTGAGAGTCAGCTTGCACAAGTTAAGTCCTTGAGGAAGCGGGTGGGTGAGGAGCCCTTGATGTCTTGTAAACGAAGGAGCCAATGGAGTCCGTCCGTCCGGCTTTCTCAGTTAAGGGAGAGTCTATTCATATTAAAACAAGGTTAGGTATCTAAGGGAGAGTCTATTCACATTAAAACAAGGTACAGTATCACGCCTGCTTTGGGGCAAGGCAGCGCTCAAAACACGACACTCAGGGGTGTCAGTCTATGTGAGAGTGACGTGTCGGGTTGTAAATCCTTCCACCGCAAAAGTGCTCTTCCTCTAGCATCTCCATGAGGACTGAATGATGGTGAGACACACAAAGGAAGAGACCTCAGCCAGACACCACTTCCACATGCCACTCCTCTTGAACAGGCAGGCATCTCCCTGTTTCAGCGAGTGGGCCCTGCACCCTCCACCCTGCCACATGCACACCAGAGGCTCATGCCAGCTACCAACAGCAGGGCCCGGGACCAAGAGGCTCTGGGCAGAGGTGGCTGAGATTCAACTAAACCCAGATTACAGTTACACATGATAGCTTCAAGCTGAAGACAACAAGATATCCATCAAAAATTCATTATCGCCCCACTGGCAGAATGAGCTATATGCAGCTTCTCCAAGCCCTGGTGGGGGAAGGAAGAGGGGAGGGGCAAGATGGGAAGGGAAGGATGAGGATACACAATGACACACAGAAGGCCCAGCCAAGGCAGAGGCTGGGCAGCTCTGTCTGCATCCCTCCAACCGACCTGGGAATTTGGAGAAACACGCCTTCCTGTACTTGTTGCCGTTCTCATTGTTCCAGAAGTGTGTGAGTTGGCAAGGGATCGGCTTAGTACATAGCAGCTCGCTGCTGTCTCCCCAAACCCTTTCCTAGTATGGGAGAATTAAAAATAAGCCCAACACACACCACAGCCACACACCCTGGCTATCTCTCTTAAGCTATTACTTATTATGCAATATTCCAGACATATACAAAGGTACAGAGATGGTCCACGCCCACACACCTGTCATGGCAGCCTGATAATGTGTTTCTCCCAGATGAAGTTGCCTCCCTGTATGTGCTCCCCAAAATTGCTGTCTTGAACATGGCGATTGGTTATTTCTCTGTGTGTTAACATTTTTGCTCCATCCACACGCATCCCTGAATAGCATGTGTCATCACTCTGCATGCTTCGGAACACACACACGCTGTCCTTCTACGTGTACCGCATCTTCCTGAGCTCACTCAGCATGACGTCTGGGTGGCTCATTTGGGCTACTGCGTGTTGCTCTGGTTCATTCCTGTTTACTGCTTCGTCATTCGCCACGTGTGATCACAGAACTTCTGCCCAAAGATGGACATTTCTATTATTCCTAATTTTGTTTTCTGTTACAAATCATGGGGTTACAAACATTCTTGCACAGATCACAAGTCAGTCTTCCAGGAGTGGAATTCCTAGATCACAGGGCACGTATGCACCTTCAGCATCACTGACTACTCCTGCATTGCTCTGCAGAGCAGCTGCACTGAGCCCTGCTCACCCCTCCTAGCACAGCTGGATTTCTAGCTGCCAGGCCCAGCACAGCGGGAGACTATCCCTTTCATGACCAGGCTCTCAGATGCTCAGAGCTGACCACTGCCTGTGTATCCAGCACCGGTTCAGATTCGGGGCAACGACCACCCTTGCCTGCCATTCCTGAGCACACAGCTCTCCGTCTGTCCTCCAGCTCGACCCTGACCTCTCAGGGGCTGGGGACCAGGAGCCCAGTGGGTGTTAAACCAAGCTGCGGGGAAAGGACATCACGCTACAAGTGACAGGGGCCTCCCCTCCGAGGGCTGTTTTGGAGAACCATCACCAAGCAAAGTCACACATCTGAGTGCTCCCAAGCTCCCAACTCACACCTAATCACAGAAAGAAACAGTTGGCGGAGCCATCACCTTCTCGTTCCACACTTCCATGGCCATGCCCAGGTTCTGGGCCTGAATCTCCCCTTTATACACAGGAAGAGAAAAATTCTGGCGCACGAAGCAGGAGATGTCGATGCCTCCTGCAAGCAATGGCAAAATGGGAGTCAAAATTCAGAAACCCAAGACAAACAGCTTTTAAATTAGTGAGCAACAAAGGAGAAAGTGCCAAGATGGCCGGGCGCGGTGGCTCAAGCCTGTAATCCCAGCACTTTGGGAGGCCGAGACGGGCGGATCACGAGGTCGGGAGACAACCACCTGGCTAACATGGTGAAACCCCGTCTCTACTAAAAAATACAAAAAACCGAGGTGGCGGGCGCCTGTAGTCCCACTACTGGGGGCTTCTTTTGAGCACTGCACTCCAGCCTGGGCGGCAGAGCGAGACTCCGTGGTGCCAGAGGACAAGTATGATAACACCCAGACAGGTGGGGCTTCTTTTCACGGAGCAGCTAGAGAGGTGATATGGAAATTGGAATAAACCCCCTACATCTGGTGACAGATGTTCTGGCCGAGCCTTCCTGCGAGAGGATGCACTAAGAAAATGACCTCCTGTGGTCACACGGAAACTCAAGATTCAGGATCGCAGAAAATGGAAGCTTTGCCTGTGGTATCTACCCAGCAGATACCGCCTATGCGGACCCATCATGTGGGAAGGCTTGCGCGCCATGCTTTACATGGTTTACATGCAAAAACAGAAACGTGGCCAGGCACGGTGGCTCATGCCTATAATCCCAGCACTTTGGGAGGCCGAGGTGGGTGGATTGACTGAACTCAGGAGTTCGAGACCAGCCTGGGCAACATGGTGAAACCCCATCTCTACTAAAAATACAAAAATTACAGGCATGCACCACCACGCCTGGCTACCAACAGCAGGGGCCGGGGCCAAGAGGCTCTGGGCAGAGGTGGCTGAGATTCAACTAAACCCAGATTACAGTTACACATGATAGCTTCAAGCTGAAGACAACAAGATATCCATCAAAAATGCATTATTGCCCCACTGGCAGAATGACCTATGTATGTTATGCACGCCTGTAATCCCAGCTACTCAGGAGGCTGAGGCATGAGAATTGCTTGAACCCAGGAGGCGGAGGTTGCAGTGAGCCAAGATCGTGCCACTGCACTCCAGCCTGGGTGACAGAGATTCTGTCTCAAAAGAAAAAAAGAGAAATGTTCCCACTTGCAAGGACCGTCTCACACACAAGAGACTATGCTACATGGAAAACACTCCTGTTTCTGGAATGAGCTGGAAATGGGAGTCAGGCTCCATGGGCCACCACGCAGGGGAGCAGTGTGAACACCCCAACTTAGGCCCACTGCTGACAACAGCCAACAGCTATCCCCTAACCCCAAAGTCTGTGTGGGAAGGGAAAGAGCAGCAAGGTCAATCTGCAAGAGGACAAAGACCCTCACACTACACACACACATGCACACATACATGCATGCACACACCACACATATACACACACACACATGCACACACATGCACACACCACACATACATCACACACACATGCACACACACATGCATGCACACACCACACATACATCACACACACATGCACACATGCATGCACACACCACACATACATCACACACACGTGCACACATACATGCATGCACACACCACACATACATTACACACGTGCACACATACATGCATGCACACACCACACATACATCACACACACGTGCACACATACATGCATGCACACACCACACATCACACACACGTGCACACATACATGCACACACCACACATACATCACACACACATGCACACATACATGCATGCACACACAACACATACATCACACACGTGCACACATGCATGCACACACACCACACATACATCACCACACACACATACATGCATGCACATACATCACACACACGTGCACACATACATGCATGCACACACCACACACACGTGCACACATGCATGCACACCACACATACACACACATACATGCACACACACACGTACATACACACACACACGTACACATGCATGCACACACCACACATACACCACACACACGTATCCATGTGCACACACACACATACACCGCACACACACATCCACACACACACACACATACAGCACAGGCACCATACACATGCACACATAAACGTGCATGCACACCCCACACACACACATGCGCACATACATGCACACACATCCACATGCATGCACACACCACACACACACACGTACACACACACACACACATGTGCACACACACACCATACACACATCCACACACAAGCACAGCAAGGGCAGGACACGTTGAGGAACAACCACTTACATGTACACACCACACACATCACACACACATGCATGCACACACCACATACATGCATTCACACACAACACACAAGCAGAGCAAGGGCAGAACACGCTGAGGACAGGGTCACTCCGCTCCCACAGGGAAGAAAGCAAAGAGTGCGAGAGGCGGTGGCAAGGAGCACCCCTCCCTAACCCCTGTGCCTGGTGTCTGAACTCTTTTTATTTTTTGGAAACAGGGCCTCACTCTGTTGCTCAAACAGGAGTGTAGTGGTGTGATCTCAGCTCACTGCAGCTTTGACCTCCTGGCTGAACCGATCCTCCCACCTCAGCCTCCCAAGTGAGACTACAGGCACACACCATGCCCAGCTAATTTTTTTTTTTTTTTTTTTTTTCTGAGACAGAGTTTCACTCTGTTGCCCAGGCTGGAGTGCAGTAGCATAATCTCGGCTCACTGCAACCTCCACCTCCCCGGTTTAAGAGATTCCTGCCTCAGCCTCCCAAGTAGCTGGGACTACAGGCATATGCCAACATGCTCAGCTAATTTTTGGGGTTTTTTTTGGTAGAAATGGGGTTTCACCATGTTGACCTGGCTGGTCTTGAACTCCTGACCTCAAGTGATCTGCCTGCGTCAGCCTCCCAAAGTGTTGGGATTACAGGCGTGAGCCACCGTGCCCAGCCACAGCTAATTTTAATAAAAATTAGCCACAGCTAACTTTTTTTTTTTTTTTTTTTGTGAAAACAGGGTTTCCTTATGCTGCTCAGGCTAGTCTTGAACTCCTGGGCTCAAGCAAGTCTCCTGCCTCAGCATCCCAAAGTGCTGGGATGGCAGTTGTGAGCCACCGTGCCCAGCACATGCTACTCATTAACTCATATACGTGTAAAAAGTATTTTCATAAAGCAAATGTTTTCCCTTATCAGGCTCTATGTGCCTGAATTGGGAGTGTGAGGATGTTCAGATCCACGTGAAATGACACGGCTCCAAAAACCAGAAGGGTTGATTTTGGCTTCAACTCTAAGAGATTTTATTTCTTCCTTCAGGCAAAGAATAAAATGTGATGTCTTCTCTGCCATTTCATGTCACTGACGGACGTGTCCCAAGAAAGTGAGTGAGTCACGTTCGTTTCTGCCACCATCAAGGTCTGGGCAGGGCTCCTGACCTCCCTCCTGCTGCTCACCCTGCTGGTAAGAAGAGCTCAGATCCTCCTCCTCAGGCTGAGGAACCAATGGTGGGGAGGAAGCCTGGGGGTTGGCCTCGGGCTTTGGGCAAACAGCACCTCTTAAAGAGGCACTCTGAGAGCATGTTTTTAAATCACAAGGAGAAAAATCACAACCACAAATGTGTAAAAAGAAAATAAAAGTGACCTAGGCCAGGCACAGTGGCTCATGCCTGTAATCCCAGCACTCTGGGAGGCTGAGGTGGGAGAATCACTTGCGCTCAGGAGTTCAAGAACAGCCTGGGCAACATCTTGAAACCCCATTTTTACAAAAAATAAAAAAAAAACATAGCTGAGTGTGGTGGCGTGCACCTGTGGTCCTAGCTACTCAAGAGGCTGAGGCGGGTAGATCACTTGAGCCCAGGAGGTTGAAGCTGCAGTGAGCCATGATCGTGTCACTGTGCACTCCAGCCTGGGCAACAGAGCAAAACCCTGTCTAAAAAACAAACAAACAGTGACCCAAAGATTTCTATGGGCAGCAATGGAATCAACTGTAAGTCACATTAAGGGGAAGTGAGGTATGTACCCTAAACTACAGAACACGGGGGTGCTCTCGTCCCATTTACACACACTCACACTCAAGCACACACACTCACCTATGCACAGAACATCTATGAAGGAAACAACATGGGCTTCCTCGGGGAAGGGGGACGGCAGCAATGAGGATACCTTTGTGGACTCCAAATTTTTTACCACATGCATGAACCATTTTCCAAAGCACAACTTTACATTAAGAAAAAAGTTGTGACCAAAAAATGCACTTGGGGGCCAGGCACAGTGGCTCATGCCTGTAATCCCAGGACTTTGGGAGGCCAAGGTGGGTGGATCACCTGAGGTCAGGAGTTTGAGACCAGTCTGGCCAATACATGAAACCCTGTCTCTACTAACAATACAGAAAAATGAGTTGGGCATGGTGGCACATGCCTGTAATCCCAGCTACTTGGGAGGCTGAGGCAAGAGAATTGCTTGAACCCATGAGGCAGAGGTTGCAGTGAGCTGAGACTGCACCCACTGTACTCCAGCCTAAGCTGGAGTGAGACTCTTTCTCAAAAATAAAAAATAAAAAAAAATAAAAAAATTCGGTTGGAATCCACATATAATACACCCATATATATACATATGTGAGTGTGCATGTATACATCCATATATTCCTGTTTTCAACCTACAAAAATGACCGTGCCTTATAATTCTGCAATCTGATTTTTTCACTCATCATGACCATGTTTCAATGTCCATCAGTATATTTCTATCTGAACAAATACTTTCATAATTGCACTTCTAATGGCTATATAAATTAAGAATGTACCCTAAATTATTGAATGAATTTCCTTCTGCTGGGCATACTGATAATCTATTTTTCCTTATATAAACAATGTTGCAGTATTTGTCCTTCCATACAGTGGCTTCTATTTGCAGATTCTATTTTTGCGAATTTGCCTGCTCACTAAAATGTATGTGTGACCTCCAGGCCTATACTCTGGAGCTTTTGCAGTCACTCTCAGACACTGCAGAGCCGTCAAACCTGAGCCACCCAGGCCGGTTCCCACCGAGGTCACACAAGGAGACAGGGGCTCCCTGCCTCCCTCTCACACGCAGGAGACTGGGGCAGGGTGGGGCAGGGTGCTCTGTTCCCAGGCTTTGCATCCCAGCTCTGGCACCTGACAGTGGCCTTGGGCAAGTCACTGAACGCTTCTGAACTGCATTTTCTCTTTCACAAGATAAAAAAATAGAACCTACCAAGATGTGTTGTTTTGGATTTAAGACTATAATCGATGTGAGAGGTGTGTGTGTACCAACCTACTTCCCCCAGGAGCAAGGGTTCCGTCCGTGCTGACTCGGTGTTCACAGTGACTTTGCAGAGCATCACTGCCTCAGATACTGAGAGGGGACTGTGCATACTGGCCGCCCAGTAGACCGTGCCCTTGGGATGAATCCAAGCACTGGGCAGAGGGTGTGCATACTTACAGGGCCGGCCTGCCTTCCGGAGGCGGGGATGGCCGGGAGGTCTGTCCCCCGCAGAGCCATACCCGAGGTGGAGCCCAGGAGGACGCTGCTCTTGACGCACCTGTAGACACACTCATAGCTTTAGGCTTTCAGCAGGGAGCCGGTGGACAGGATCATGTCTGGAGCACGATCTTCTGCAATCTGATTATTTTACTCATCATCACCACGTTTCAGTGTCCATCACTATATTTCTATCTAAACAAGTACTTTCATCCTTGCACTTTTTTTTTTTTTTTTTTTTTTTTTTTTGAGACGGAGTCTCGCTCTGTCGCCCAGCCCAGGCTGGAGTGCAGTGGCGCGATCTCGGCTCACTGCAAGCTCCGCCTCCCGGGTTCACGCCATTCTCCTGCCTCAGCCTCCCGAGTAGCTGGGACTACAGGCGCCCACAACCGCGCCCGGCTAATTTTTTGTATTTTTAGTAGAGACGGGGTTTCACCGTGGTCTCGATCTCCTGACCTTGTGATCCGCCCGCCTCGGCCTCCCAAAGTGCTGGGATTACAGGCGTGAGCCACCGTGCCCGGCCCATCCTTGCACTTCTAATGGCTGGATGTGTCTGGGGCATCTGGAGACTGTGGATTTCCACTGGGGCAAAGAATCACCAAAAGATTAAAACTAAACCCAGCACCTGAAGCCTCACGCACAAGCAGGAAATAGGATGGATTTAATTTCCTTGATTGGCAGTACAGGGAATGAGATTAAAGAGGCACACTCACCGGCTTCATGGCCTTCTCTTCCAGCGCCGACAGCCACTTCACCCTGGTTACCAGGATGCTAGGGTGCAGGCGGGAAAGAAAACACCAGAGGCCGGGCGCGGTGGCTCAAGCCTGTAATCCCAGCACTTTGGGAGGCCGAGACGGGTGGATCACGAGGTCAGGAGATCGAGACCATCCTGGCTAACACGGTGAAACCCCATCTCTACTAAAAAATACAAAAAAAACTAGCCGGGCGAAGTGGCGGGCGCCTGTAGTCCCAGCTACTCGGGAGGCTGAGGCAGGAGAATGGCGTGAACCCGAGAGGAGGAGCTTGCAGTGAGCTGAGATCCGGCCACTGCACTCCAGCCTGGGTGACAGAGCAAGACTCCGTCTCAAAAAAAAAAAAAAAAAAAAAAAAAGAAAACACCAGAAATTCTTCAAGACTCTTGCACTGAAGCTTTCTAAAGTTAGTGATTTATTTCTGACAAGTCTGCAAAACCCTAGAGCGCATTTTTCTGGATTGAACTCATACTTCGTGTTTACTCGAGTCTGAGTCACGGCACCTGACTTGCTCACAGGCACACCTGACTGTTCTTTACGCCGAGTCCAGTATGCACGGCCAGCTTCCTTGACCACGAGTGTCCGGAGCTGCACGCCCCGGCCATAGCGAATAATAACTGACAATTAAAAACGCCTGAGCTATATTCATTTCCACCCCACACCTTCTCCCTATCTTTGCCTTTTTTCCCTGTATTAATACCTCATAAAAGATGGCGCTCTTCCTGCTTCTTCTTCACCCATTTTTCCCGCGCCCGCGAAAATTACTACCTGACAGCGCAGGTGCAACATGACGTTCGACCAGAGAAACCAATACCTATCTGGCCACGCCTCCACTATGAGATCATTTTCGCCTTGGCCCAACCCCTTTCCCTCCAAGTGTATATAAGGCACTGCATTACCGCCATTAAAAGAGACTTGATCAGAGCACTGTCTTGTCTCCATTTCTCGTATCTCTTGTTCCCCAAATTCCCACCCCCTCCTCCAGGGCCTGCTTCGACTATCCCGCGGGACGGGACACGAGGCTTCACGTAAAACAGTTGTTCACACGAACCCATCATTTTCCCAGCTGCAGAGTGTATTTTATCTTGGGGGACCAAAGGAGGCCATAAAATCAAGACCCCTCAAATTCTATCCTCACATTCATTCACCAAAGAAGAGAGGGCTACAGAATTATTATTATTATTACTTTTTGAGACGGGGTCTCCCTGTGGTGCCCCAGGCTGGCGCGCCGTGCTGCAATGACAGCTCGCTGCCGTCTCTAACTCTTGGGCTCAAGTGATCCTCCTGCTTTGGCACCCAAAGTGCTGCGAGAATTCTTTGTTAAAACATGTGCCATCCCAGAAACTCTCTACCCATCCCTTTTTCTTAAACAAGTTCACATTTTTATGAAATGTAGAAAAGTGCAGCTCTTCTTAAACGTTTAGAATCCACAGTTCTATGAACATCTGTGCTCAGAGAATGACACACGCTGCTGAATATACATCACTGCATTTTCAAGGGCAGCCCTGTCTAATATGCTATTTCCTTCCTCAGCTTTTCTTCTAGCCAGGCAGCCCTTCACATGGAAACTTGATCTTCCCAACTAAAGCAGATTTTTCTCTTCAGGGCGCAGAGGAGGCTGGGAGATTAAGACTCCTCCGTGTCACTCTGGGCAGTAGAACCTCAGTCCCTGCACGTTCAGTGGAGACTCATCCCAAGGAGGGAAGACTGACTGCCATGGCACTTGCTGTCTGCAGCTGTGAGGCAATGTGGCACAGAATGTCCTGGAATTCAGAACTGGTTGGGCATGGCTAAGGCAATGGCAGGGTGGGTCTCCCTCCATGCAAGGAGGCAGATTACCCTTGGTCCTTCCACCTCCCACACCTTCGTTCTTTTACTTCCCCAGACCCACCCTGCCACCCACAAAGCCACCACTGTATCCTAGAGATGGCTAGAGTTTCGGGGGAGGGAGACTCGCTCTTCTGACCATCCCTCATGCTTCTTTCACAAACCCAGAGTTCGATTAACTACTTCAACTTCATAGCCAAGGATTAAGGTGTCACTCCCTTTGCAAGTATCAATAACAGAGGACGGAGACCTCGTGACTCTGATGCCAATCACCTGACCCTGGACAGCAGTGACCACCTCCAGCTACGGGTACAAAGCTCTCCAATCAACAGCCACGCCCAAACAACACATAGGTTTTATGTAGCTCATCCCCCCATTGCCCACACCCAGAAAACTCGAAGGCTCTCTGTGGTTCTAAAGCACGTCTAACTGCAGGCAAGACTCTGCAAACCCTGATCTTGGTGAGGCTCCGCCAGCACTCGGAGGTGGTGCTGTCCAGCCCATGAGTCACAGGCCTGCTTGTCTGCAAACAGCAACTTCCCCCATCTATCTCCAGGGTGCACCTAAGACAGTTAGGAAATGCAACACCATTCAGCTCATGGAAGCATGGGAGCCCACCTGTGGGCGCTCATGCCACGTCTTAGTTCTAGTGAGTACCGTAGGGGTCGCTACACCAAAGCATGAGACAGCGTCAAGGCCCTGAGCCATCGGGACCTGGTGCCTGTGACTGCCCGGAGCCCTAGACAGAGCCTGGTGTGGATCGGCCCAGAGGCAGCCCCTCCATGGTCGCCAGAGCACCTGTGGGCTCCACCAACCCGCGTCTCCCAGCTTCCGCCCCTGCCCCTGCCATGCTCTCTCCACTCAGGCGCTACACCACACATTTTTTTTTTAGACGGAGTCTCTCTGTGTCACTCAGGCTGGAGTGCAGTGGCGCGATCTCGGCTCACAGCAACCTCTGCCTCCAGGGTTCAAGTGATCCTCCTGCCTCAGCCTCTCAAGTAGCTGGGATTACAGGCACGTGCCACCACACCCAGCTAGCTTTTGTATTTTTAGTCAAGACAGGGTTTCACCATGCTGGCTGGGCTGGCCTTGAACTCCTGACCTCAGGTGATCCACCCACCTCAGCTTCCCAAAGTGCTGGGATTACAGGCATGAGCCACCACGCCTGGTCTACCCTGCCCTTTTAATAACACGCACCAGATCACAGTGCTCTCCTGATTCGAAGTGTCCACTGCTGTTCCATTCCACGAGGGGGAAAGACTTGCCCTCCAAGCAGTCCCAAGTGTCCCTGCCCCTCCGACCCCTCTTCCTGCCCCTAGTCCCACATCAGCCCTTTGCACTCAGGCCACAGGAGGCCCCTCCAGCTTCCACAACACATGGATCTCAGGCCCACCTCCGGGCCTTGCTCCTGGTGGTTCCCTCTGCCTGAAGCACATGTCCCCAGTCCTGCAAAAGTAGTTCCTGAACCTTCCGGCCTCAGCCCAAATGCCAAGACCTCTCGAGCAGTCCCTGACCCCAGGTCCCTGACAGCACTCCTCAGAAGCCAAGGTCAGCCTCTCCCTTTTCCTTACCTTCCCCCTCCCACTACCAGCCCCATGAGGACAGACAGTGCTGGCCCCAGGTTGCTGCTGTGTGGCCCCCAGGACCCGGCAGGGAGCTTGGCGCAGAGCACATAGTCCAGCACACACGGGGTGCAGATCCCGGCAGAGTGCTCTCCAACCCGCGCACTTCCTTAGAAGGACAAGCCCGTTCGCCCGTGAGGCCCCTGACCTCTAGGACCATCTCAGACAATGGCCCCATTCAGAGACGACAACACCGGGCCATCCAGACAACGTCCACGCCTGTCCCGCTACTAGCAAATCTGGGCAAAGTCCCCAGGGTCCTGGCCCTAATTCTATCCAGAATATTCCCCTCTCTAGAGCCTAGAAACACACCCCTATGAAGAAGAAAATTCGTCTTTTAAAATTATCTTGTCTGTGCCTACAAAATAAATGCTCTTTTATCCAATGTGTCAGTAAGGCTGGGAGCTGACATGCCGGTAATCAATAGACATCTCACCCCACATTTACTAACAGACATTGGATTTAATCAAAGGCACTGAGACAGCTTCATGAGGACTGTGCCCGCCCTGTGCTCCTCTTGTCACAAAACAGGATTTGCCATGACTGCTTTCAACTGTTTCACAGCATTCAGTTTCCAGGAGGTGAAGAGAACTGAGCTGAAACGTCCTGCCACGCCCAGCACCCACTCCCTCTCACTGCCCGTGGCGCCCAGGGCAGTGGCTTGAAGCCTGCATCCTTCTGACAGCCCCTCGCCTGCAACCCCTGCCTGGGTGCCGAGTCACACCTGCCTCGCCAAACTGCACAGGAGGCTCTCCCAGGCAGGGCAAAGGCCACATGCAGAGGGAGCCCTGCGACAGCATGACCACACCTCAGCCAGCCTCGGTGCTCTGGCCAACCCAGGGCCCCTGATGACGGCATGGAACCAGCCACTGTGCTGTGAACACTCACACATGTATGCGTGCATACAGGCACACGCACACATATGCAAGGCACACATGCATCCACATGCACAGCAAACATTCACAGCTGCATGCACACACACACACCTGACACCTATACACACACAGACACCATGCACACATTCATGCACTCACCTGCACTCACACAAATGTGCACATACACATATGCACTCACTCTGTTTCACATTATCACACTCCATGCACACACATACACTTTCACATACACTTGTGCATACACGCAGGCTCACACCCATGCACACACACAGCAGGGTCTCCCTGGGACTCTTCATCCTTGGATCTCATTAGCACCAGGCCCCACTGATGTACACTTCCCTCTCCATCCCTCCTCAAGTAACCCCCGATCCAGTGCATGCCTTCCACACACACCAAAAAAAGTTCCTCCCCTGCAGCCTGGCTTAAGGGTAAAAGGGTAAAGATTCTAAAGCAATTTCAAGTTTCCAGGGATTTGATTAACCTTTTGCTGGAAACAATCTCATTAGGAAATAGCCTTCCTCACTAAGATTGTGAGCCAAATGTCAGGATTTCAATTTTACCCAGGCCAGGCCAAGTTATATTTAAAATGTTAATGGCCAAGGATTTAAAAACATGAGTGGCTCCTGTTCGCCCCATGAACAGAGTCAGATGTAGAGTAATGAGGACGTTTCAGAGCACAGTTATTTCTGGGCCCCTGGAGCTCTGGCGACTTCTGCATTTTCTTTTTTTTTTTGAGACAGAGTCTTGCTCTGTCACCCAGGCTGGAGTGCAGTGGCGCAATCTCGGCTCACTGCAAGCTCCGCTTCCCAGGTTCACGCCATTCTCCTGCCTCACCCTCCCAAGTAGCTGGGACTACAGGCACGCGCCACCACATCTGGCCTTTTTTTTTTTTTTGTATTTTTAGTAGAGACGGGGTTTCACTGTGTTAGCCAGGATGGTCTCGATCTCCTGACCTCGTGATCCGCCCAGCTCAGCCTCCCAAAGTGCTGGGATTACAGGCATAAGCCATCACGCCCAGCTGACTTCTGATTCTTATCTCTGGAAACACTGTCATTAGGCCAAGGGTGACCAAAACCATAGTGGCCAGAACATGCCAGCCGTTGTGATTAATTCATCAGCAAAGTGCTGACGAGACCGGGTCTGCTGATGCCTTCTAACAATGATGATGATAAGGGATGGGGGCAGGGACCACCGTACCCATCCCCATTTGGATATTTCTCAGACACTGGGAGGGCACCTGACGTGTCTCTCCTAACTGGCTCCCACCTCTGCTTATGGGATTCCCATCTACCATCCAGCCAGGGCCACAGGAAAGAAGTGACCACCTCCAGGGGCCCCAGGAAGCACTCAGTGTAGTTATGATGAGGTGAGGAGAACCCTAGAAGACAGGTGGCTGCCAGCCCCAAGGGACAGCTAGGGACAAGCAGAGCTCTCCTCCTGCCAATGGGCTCAGGAGAAAGGTGGCAGGAAATCCAAATGCCACACAGTCCCCCAGTCACAGGTTCTGCATCCACCCCTCATGAACTTATCCACACATCTCCCCTGTGCGTTCAGCCTTCACCTCACTTCATCTCTGATATGGTTTGGCTGTCCCCACCCAAATCTCATCTGGAACTGCAGCTCCCACAATCCTGTGTGTCATAGGAGGTCACTGAATCCTGGGAGCAGGTTTTTCCCATGCTGTTCTCTCAATAGTGAATAAGTCTCACGAGACCTGATGGTTTTATAAAGGACAGTTCTCCTGCACACGCTCTCATCCCTTTGCCCCTCCTTCACCTTCTTCCATGATTGTGAGGTCTCCCCAGACATGTGAAACTGAGTCCATTCAACCTTTTTCTTTATAAATTACCCAGTGTCGGGCATTTCTTCATAGCAGTATGAAAATGGACAAACACAATTTCACTCCTGAGTCCGAAGAACGTGTGCTAGACTCTATGTGACCCTCAGTTTCCCTCCTTTTGCCGGGAAATGCCACAACTACAGAAATAAGATTAAAGTGCAGCACGATGGCTGCGGTTGACGATGCCATACTGTGTAAGTGCTGAAACTTTGCTGAGAGTCGATTTCAGGCACTCTCATTGCTAAAAACAAAAAGGTAACTCTGTGAGGAGATGCAAATACGAGTTTGCCTGACTGCAGTACTCATTTCATTCACTATGTGCATACACAGCAAAATACCATGTTGTGCACCTTACAATACATACAATTGTTACTAAAAAATAATCTAAAAAATAGAAACAGATTTTTGAAAGAAATGAGATCACACGCTGCCCGTAGGATTTTTCTCAGCCCTCACTCTAGAAGGAAAAGCCCTGGCCCTTGGTGTCCCTCCCTCCTTAACAGCTTCACCTTCCGCTTCTGGCACCTTCCACATCCTCCTCTTAGAGAGGGGACATCAACAAAAGCAGAGCATTCCGGAGATGTCCTGACCACGGCAGAAGGCAGCCACGGCTCTGCATCTGATCCCAAGGAGCCTTCCTGGTGCTGCCTGTCCCTTGTTCTAGGCACTGCATCTTGGTACCTACCCTATCCTGTCAACCAGGTCCCAGAGCATGTTGGGCATGGGCACCATGGGGGAGCCATCGTACAAGCCCATGGCCACTCCTGTGGCCAGAATGGACACCATCCAGTTCCACATCATCCAGCCAACCTGCAAAGACAGGAGGGGTGTGGCTTCAGCAGGCGCCAGGCAGCTCTCCCCACAGCTGCCCCTCAGTTTCCTGCGTCCCTACAAAACCACCTAAGATGGAGCCACACGTTGGTGCTAACTGCCCATTTCAAACTCATGATACTTTGGCCCAGCAACTCCACGTCTAAGAATGGATCGCACAGACATACTCATACATGCACAGCAAGACATGTCACAGAACATTTGTTGCACACTTGCTGGTGACAGAGACAAAGCAATGTAGATGTTATTGACACAGGAAAGGCCACATGAGGTGCACACATTCTACTCACACCATGACACAGTTAGTGAACCCACATGAGGCATTCAGAACAGCGCCTGGCCCCAGCAGGATGAGGGAAGCCATTAAGCAGCCGTGAAACAGAATGAGGTCTGGGCTGACACGGAATTGCCTCCAAAGAATGAGGTCTGGGCTGACATGGACCGTCTCCAAGACAGTGTTCATACAAAGCAAACATGCAGCATAACCCTGTCAGTCCAGAGGAAAGAACAGATATGTAAACACGCACACACATGCCCAGATACATGCACACACACACATGCGTGCACACATGCACTCACACTCACACATGCACTCACATACACGCACTCACACACACATGCACTCACACACACGCACTCGCACACACATGCACTCACACACACGCACTCACACACACATGCACTCACGTACACATGCGTGCACACACATGCACACACACTCGCACTCACACATATGCGTGCGCACACACACACGCCTACAGGGGCAACGATCCGCACTGAGGCAATGAAAATGACTGGCATGGCTGCCTCCGGCCCTGGGAGACACGCAGCCTTTCCTCCCATATCCTGTTGAGGCTGCTTGACATTTTTACCATATCCAAGTAGATTTAAGTTTTTTTATTTTAATTGAAAACTTACTAATTTTAAAAACGTTAAGGCAAGAAGGTGCAGGTACACTCACAGTACCTTCATCTATGCAGGGAGACTCTCTGGGTGGCCCTGGAGTAAAACAAATCCCATGACAGAGTGAGGGGCAAGTTCCAGCAGGAATCTCGGCCCTGGAGGGCAACAGGGAGCACCCCAACCCCACCATGGAGGCAAGGAGGTCACGGGGGATGCGCCCAGCCTGGGAGGACTGGAGCGGACGTGGCTGGGTGTCCTGGGCCTCGCCGCACATCCCCGAGGTCAGAATCTCAGAGTGGGGGATGCGGTGACCATGTGACAACCCCAAGTGGTTCTCATTCAGCCCTGGGTCAGAACCCCTGGACAAGAGCTCGCAGAGCTCAGGATGAAACAGAGCACCATGCCAGCAGGCCAGCACCTATGGCATGAACGACGTGGTTTAGTCTATGTCAGGAACCTGCCTCCTGCCCGCCGCAGCCTAGGGCCGTCCCCAATACACGTGGGCTACAGTGACCCAAAACCAACATCTCCTGGAAGACCCACCCACACCTACTTCCCACTCACACAGGCAGAGGGCACTGGGACACAGGCCAAGGTCTCTAGTCAAACTGCTTTCTTCTTTTCTTCCCCCTGAGACAGGGTCTCACTCTCACCCAGGCTCGAGTGCAGTGGTACAATCACAGCTTACTGCAGCCTCGACCTTCTAAACTCAAGTGATCCTTCTGCCTCAGACTCCCATGTACCTGGGATGGGACCACAGGTGTGAGCCACCACACCCAGCTAATTTTTTTTATTTTTTGTAGGTGAGGTCTCACTTTGAAGTCCAGGCTAGTCTTGAACTCCCAGCCTCAAGGGATCCTCCTGCCTCAGCCTCACGAAGTGCTGGTATTACAGGCATGAGCCACCACACCTGGTCATTGAGCTGCTTTCTGAACAGGTCTCAATGTACTCATTCAATTTCCTTTATTAAGGAACTATTCACCAAAGAGGAAACCAGTGCCTGGAAGCCCCAAGCAGCAGAGCATTCCCGGCCACCTCATTGTCCAACAAAGCTGCTAAAAGTTGAGTCCAGGCCTGCTGGCTCACACCTGTAATCCCAGCATTTTGGGAGGCCAAGGTGGGAAGATCACTTGAGCTCAGAAAGTTGAGACCAGCCTGGGTAACACAGTGAGACCTTGTGTCTACGGAAAAGCATTTTTTTTTTCTTAGATGGAGTCTCATTCTGTCACCCAGGCTGGAGTGCAGTGGCACAATCTCGGCTCACTGCAAGCTCCACCTCCTGGGTTCAAGCGATCCTCCACCCCAGCATCCCAAGTAGCTGGGATTACAGGTGCCCACCACCATGCCCAGCTTTTTTGTATTTTTAGTAGAGAAAGGGCTTCACCATGTTGGCCAGGCTGGTCTCAAACTCCTAAGCTCAAGTGATCCACCTGCCTCGTCCTCCCAAAGTGTTGGGATTACAGGCATGAGCCACCATGCCTGGCCTCTAGAAAAAAAATTTTTTTTAATTAGCAAGGTGTGGTGGAGTGCACCTGTGATTTCAGCTACTTGGAGGCTGAGGCGGGAGGATTACTTGAGCCCAGGAGGTAGAGGCTGCAGTGGGCCATGATCACCACTGCACTCCAGCCTGAGCAACAGAGTGAGATTCTATCAAAAGAAAAGATGAAAGGCAAAGGTAAAAATGGAAAAAAAAGGCAAAGGGAAAACAGGAAAGGAGGGAAGAGGAAAGGAGGGAGGGAGGGAAGGGGAAGGGAGGAAAGGTGGGTCACAGTACAGGCTGGGCCCAGGGCTGCAGGACATGTAACAACGGCCAGCGAGGCTGCTGTTAGAAGCCAGGTGGTGTCAAGTTGCTCCAGAGAAAAATCTAACTGCCTGATTGTTAGGGAGGGGGCAGGATCCTTCCAGTAAAAATGAAATGCCTCTGAGAAAATTGCCCCAAATTTTTGAGTTCTTCCCATTGTATCTTTCCTCTCAAAACAAGACCCTGACATTTTAAATTGCCATGTCCCAGGGAGGCAGGCAAATCCTGCATCATAGTAGCTGCTGGGAGCTTTCTGCAACTCCACAAGGACACTGCACTGATGCTGCTGCCCGGCTTCCTGCTCTGAAATGTTTGAGAAGGGCCGGGCACACAAGGGCTCATTGGTGGGGGTGGGGCTGGCCCTGGTATTCTATGTTAGGGACTGGGGACAGGGGTGAGTTGTAGAGAAAATCCCTGCAGCTGAAAGAAACCTGAATCATCTGTCCCAAACCCCACAGTAATTCGCAGCTGGTCACAGAGAGCCGGGAGTGGTCTCTTCACAGTCACACATCAGAAACACACCCAAGGTCCCCTTCCTGAGTCTGCGATCCCAGGGGTCTGTCCCCTTCACCGGTGTCTGTGTGAGATCCCAGGGGTCTGTCCCCGTCCTGCATCTGTGTGAGATCCCAGGGACCTGTCCCCGTCCTGCATCTGTGTGAGGTCCCAGGGGTCTGTCCCCCTCCTGCATCTGTGTGTAATCCCAGGGGTCTGTCCCCCTCCTGCATCTGTGTGAGATCCCAGGGGTCTGTCCCCCTCCTGCATCTGTGTGAGATCCCAGGGGTCTGTCCCCCTCCTGAATCTGTGTGTAATCCCAGGGGTCTGTCCCCCTCCTCCATCTGTGTGAGGTCCCAGGGACCTGTCCCCCTCCTGAATCTGTGTGAGGTCCCAGGGGGTCTGTCCCCCTCCTGAATCTGTGTGAGGTCCCAGGGGTCTGTCCCCGTCCTGCATCTGTGTGAGGTCCCAGGGGTCTGTCCCCCTCCTGAATCTGTGTGAGGTCCCAGGGGTCTGTCCCCCTCCTGCATCTGTGTGAGGTCCCAGGGGTCTGTCCCCCTCCTGCATCTGTGTGAGGTCCCAGGGGTCTGTCCCCCTCCTGAATCTGTGTGAGGTCCCAGGGGTCTGTCCCCCCTCATCTGAAGGGGTCTGTGTCTGAGGGTCCCAGGGGTCTGTCCCCCTCCTGAATCTGTGTGAGGTCCCAGGGGTCTGTCCCCCTCCTGAATCTGTGTGCAATCCTGGGGAGTCTCTCACAAGGGGCACAGAAGGGCCCTGGGCATTGCCCTCACAGGTCAGGCACGTGCCTGTGGCATTCCACTCGTCATAAAAACTCAGCACAAAAGCACCGCCCAGGACCTGTAGCTAGATCATTCTGGAAGCTCTTGATGTTTTGAGTTCTTCTCCTCTGGGGTAGAACACACTTCTTTCAACTTGTCCTAACCTTCTGTCTTTCAGTGCTCAACAAGGACAGGGAGCCCTCCAACACCTGAAGTTGGAGTTCTGGTTTAACGGCGTGGACTCCATGCTGCTGAGGCAGGGTGGGTGGAGGAGCGAGGCCATCTTGACACCGTGCCCTGGGGAAGCCCTCACCGAGGTGCAGCACGGGCACCTAGGGAACGCCTTACCATGGTGTAGCACGGGCCGGCGCCCGGGGAAGCCCTTACCGTGTGTAACACAGGCCAGCACCCCAGGGAAGTCCTCACCGTGTGTAACACAGGCCAGCACCCCAGGGAAGTCCTCACCGTGTGTAACACAGGCCATCGCCCTGGGAAAGCCCTTACCATGTGTAGCCCACCAGGCACCCCAAGGAAGCCCTTACCGGGTGTCATGGGCTGATGTACCGGGGAAACCCTTACTGTTTATATAGCACAGGGCAGCAACCCAGGGCAGCCTTCACTGGGTGTAGCACAGGCCGGCAACTGGGGAAGCCCTTACCATGTGTAGCACAGGAGGATGTCACTGCTGGTCATGTTGCTGTGCAGCAGGTGCTCCGTCAGGTGCAGGATGAGGGCGCCCTGTGGGGAGACGGGGGACAGCAGGTGCTCTCTGTTAGGCGTACAGTACCAGGGTACCTGGTGCTTGGCCCACGTGCCACTCAGACGCTGCCAGGAAGAAGCCTCAGCAGATCCCCAGTTTCTTTCCTGGTAGAAAAGGACTTTGGAGGCTCCCCCTTCTCCCCTGTGATGAGCCACGCCCCCACGTCCCTCTGCCACCTGAGCCCTGAGCGTGGCTTGTAGCCTGGAGAGGAAAACCCTGACACTGCTGCCTGCCCTTGAGTTCTCAGTGCCTGGGCCATCAAGGGCACCACGGAGGCCCACCAGCTTCAGGCAGAAGAGAAGTGACCCTTATTGTGAAGAGAGTCAAAGAACAAAAGACCAGGGCCTGACTGTTCCAGCACAGGTGCTAGCCCAGTCTCACAGGGGGCAGGGATCGGGGTTGAGGGGAGTGTGGGGGGGCCCTGCTGAAAATAGAGCAAGACTATCGCTGGGACTCACGTTCAGGATCGGAGCTCAGGAATGCCTCAGCCGAGGGGGCAGCACAAGACCCTGCTTCTGGCTAAAACACCCAAGCAGACCCACTCCCTCCCACCACTATGCACTATTACTGTTTAATGTTGGTGCTTAGTAGGCAATGTATTTGCACGATCCACAACTCTGAAGCAGATGCTATGAAAAGCTTCCTCTCTCCCTGTCCTGTGCCCAGTTCTCTCCAGAGGCAGCCAGTCCTAGCAGCTTCCCGTGAATATCTTTCTTGCTGACACCAGCACATATTGATGCCATTTTGTTCATTTTGACACAGTGTCCTGCACTTTGCCTTTTCCACCTAACAGCACACCTGGGAGATCTTCCCTGGCATCCCAAACAGGCGACTGCCACCCGGCCTACAAATGGCAGCAACTGAAGCCTCCAGAGACTGCCAGGGAGATGGGCAGGTGCTGCCTGATACGGTTTGGCTCCATGTCCCCATCCACATCTCATCTTGAATTGTATTCCCGTAATTCCCATGTGTTGTGGGAGGGACCTGGTGGGAGGTAACTGAATCATGGGGGCAGCTTCTCCCATACTGTTCTCATGGTACTAAATCAGTCTCATGAGATCTGATGGTTTGATAAGGGGAAACCCATTTTGCTCGGCTCTCATCCTCTCCCTTTGCCTGCTGCCATCCATGTTAAGATGTGACTTGCTCCTCCTTGCCTTCTGCCTTGTGAGGCCCCCCCAGCCATGTGGAACTGTTAAGTCCATTAAATCTTTCTTTTGTAAATTGCCCAGTCTCAGTATGTCTTTATCACTAGCTGGGGACGAGCCCTTTTCTGCAGTCCCCCGAGGCTGCCTCCAGGCTCTGGAAGCTGAGATGCAGGGTGGGGTTTAACAAGAAGCCCCAGTGAGGGTCAAGGGACAGCCTCCCCGCTTCCCTTCCCCAGACACTAAAAAGCTTCTTAGAAAGTTCCATGACACTCTGTTCTCTGTATCAGGTAGGCAATAATTTGGGGGTGACAAACTTTTCAGAAACTGTCTCCATGAACTACATCTTTCCATGAATCCATTTCAAGGACAGGGAACTCTGATTCTAGGAACCTGTGGCAAATCCCCCTCCCATTTTTTTTTCACTTAAAATCAGCACTGAACTCTGCAGCTTCACCCACGTGGTCTGCTGTGAGCACAGCGGAGCTCTAAGCCCCACATTCAATGGTTCATTAGCCTCATTGTATCAGACGGCATAAAACAAACGATGGGCCCCCTCCTCTCAAGAATTTCTCTGTGTGAATCTTAACAATTCACATCCATCATTTTCCCCTTAATTCTTAAATATTTATGGTCAAGCCTGAATGCTTTCCCTGAGGGTAAGGCAGCGTAAACAGCACGGTTTCCTGGGTCTCAGTGTAGGAGAGTAATTTCATGTAAGGAAGAGAAAGGGGAGCTGCTTTCTGACACCTTTCATGGAAAGAAAACACGTGAACACATAGAAACACACAGAAAACACAACCAACAAACCAGTAACACAACCCCACCCCATTAAATCAGCAGGATTAGGAGCAGCCCAAGGGCTCTGGCCTATGTTGCCTTGCTGTTTTCAAGTTTGTGGTCAAGATGATTCTAGAAAACCAGCAAGATGCTTAGTCACTTCTCCGGAGAGGCAAGGGCCCAGTGAAAATAAGAGTACATATAATTTTTCCTGATTTTTCCGCACTCTAAATATACCAGGCACGATCATTTTATCTATAAGCTATGTTACATCTAATACATTTTTATGTTTTTAAAAAATGACATGCACTATGCAAAGAGCACTAAAAATAAAAGTACAGCTATGCATTTCCATATTTCCTAAAATGTCTTGTTTGGCCACATTCACCCATCCCTGCCCTCACCCTTGTCTCCAAGATTTCTAAAAATGCTCATCTCGGTGGCTCATTAACAGACCTGCGCCCAGGCACACCAGGGCTGCCCTTTCACAGGGAAAATGCGATTCTAGCTACACTTAGTCTGTGAACACGCCCCAACTGGCTTTCATAAAATCACATGATTTGAGCGACAGGAGAGCTCACTGCCTACAGAGGGGCAACTCGGTCAGCCAGTGTAACTGCCAGAAATAAGGCCTTTGCCCCCCACCACCGACCTCACCCCTCGCTCCCACCCCCAGGTTTCTTGAGAATTAACCTGCTGTGCCTGGACAGCCTCTTGGACTTTCAGATCTATTTCACAGCCTGCAACAAGCCCTTCAGTGAATCCAGATCCAGGTGGTGATGAAGCCACGTTGCCTCCCTTCCACATTCAGATGAAAATACTCTGAAAAAACCCAACAAGGCTTTCAAATGATTCCAATGTAAATATTTATTTTTTATGGAATGGATTCAAATGGCTTCCAGGTAGAGGGAACATCTGTAAAATCTAAATGAGCTAGAATAAGGAGCCTGTGTATTTCCTTTTCAAATGCCACTGTCTGATTAAGCAAAGGTTTCTTCACTTGGAGAATTCTCTTCTTCTCAGTTTGGGGGGAGAAGTGGCGATCAGAAGTTTGATCAATATACCGCGGATTCTTCTCCTCCCTATGGGCTGAGCCAACTGAGAGAAATGGGGAAATGAGCTACAGGGATAGCTGAAGAGCTGGCCCAGAGGAGAAGCTGGAGCAGAGGCAAGAGCCACGCGTGGACCAAGAATCCTGACTCCCAGAGACTGGCTCAGGAGTCCCAGTGCGAGGTAAGAATTCAACCCGAGTCAGAAAGAAGCTCTTTTTATCAAGCCCGGGGTAGAGGAGGATCACAGAAAGTAAGATGTGACAGCGGTTATTAGAAAAGCACCACAGGAGGCCGAGACGGGCAGATCACGAGGTCAGGAGATCGAGACCATCCTGGCTAACACGGTGAAACCCCGTCTCTACTAAAAAATACAAAAAAAAACTAGCCGGGCGAGGTGGCGGGCGCCTGTAGTCCCAGCTACTCGGGAGGCTGAGGCAGGAGAACGGCGGGAACCCGGGAGGCGGAGCTTGCAGTGAGCTGAGATCCGGCCACAGCACTCCAGCCCGGGCGACAGAGCGAGACTCCGTCTCAAAAAAAAAAAAAAAAAAAAAAAAAAAGCACCACATTCGGCCGGGCGCAGTGGCTCACAACTATGAGCCCAGCACTTTAGGAGGCTGAGGCGGGTGGACTACGAGGTCAGGAGTCCGAGACCAGCCTGACCAACATAGTGAAACCCTGTCTCTACTAAAAATACAAAAAAAAAAAAAAAAAACTAGTTAGGGGTGGTGGTGAACCCCTGTAATCCCAGCTACTCAGGAGGCTGAAGCAGGAGAATCACTTGAACTTGGCAGACAGAGGTTGCAGTGAGCCCAGATCGCACCACTGCACTCCAGCCTGGGTGATAGAGCAAGACTCCGTCTCAAAAAAAGAAAAGCAAAGCATCATATTCACTCAGGCATTTTATTTCTGAAGAGTGGCCCAGTGAAATCATGAAAATGAAATACACTGACATTGTGTCCCCCCGACAGATGCAGGGAGAATGACATATCGTTTCCACGGTGTTCCTACCAAAGCTGCATCATCTGGACCTAACCATGAGGAGGTATCAGACAGACCCAGAGAGCCATTCTGCCAAACCAGGAGCCTGGGCTCTTCAAAAATGTCAGTGTCATGAAAGACAAAGAAAGCTCGAGGAACTGCTACAGATTCAAGGGCATGAAGGAGACCTGATGACTGAGAAGGCCCGCCACCTGGGCTGCTAGGACACTACTGGGAAACTGGGGACCTGTGAGTATGGACTGTGGATTAGGTGACGGCATTGCACCAACATCAACCTTCCTGAATTTTTTTTTTTTTTTTTTTTTTTTTTTTTTTTGAGACGGAGTCTTGCTCTGTCTCCCAGGCTGGAGTGCAGTGGCGACATCTCGGCTCACGGCAAGCTCTGCCTCCTGGGTTCATGCCATTCTCCTGTCTCAGCCTCCCGAGTAGCTGGGACTACAGGCACCTGCCACCATATCCAGTTAATTTTTTGTATTTTTAGTAGAGACAGAGTTTCACCGTGTTAGCCAGGATGGTCTTGATCTCCTGACCTCACAATCTGCCAGCCTTGGATTCTCAAAGTGCTGGGATTACAGGCGTGAGCCACCGCGCCCGGCCAACCTTCCTGAATTTAATGAGCGTGCTACACTTCTCTAAGGGAATGTTCTTGTTCTTGGGAGATACATGCTAAAATATTAAAGAATGAAAGATTATTATGACTCCAACATACTCTCAACTGGTTCAGCAAAAAATAAAATAACACGTGTATATACACAGAGAGAGAGAGAGAGAGAAAAGGCAAAAGAGGCTTTTAGGACATTTTAAAAATGAGTGTTGACAACAGGCACAGTGGCTCATGCCTGTAATTCCGGCACTCAGGAGGCCGAGGCGAGAGGATCACTTGAGCCACTTCATGACCAGCCTGGGCAACACAGCAAGACCTAGTCTCTACAAAAACAAAACAGTAGCACGTGCCTGTGGTCCAAGGTACTTGAAAGACTGAGGTAGGAGGATCACTTGTGCCCAGGAGGTAGAGGTTGCAGTGAGCCATGATCACGCCACTGCACTCCAGCCTGGGCAACAAAGTGAGAACCTATCTCAAAAACAAACAAAAAAAAGAGACATTGAAAATGTTAAAAAGATAATGTTAACAATGGAAGAATCCAGCTGAAGAATCCAGCTGAAGGGTACTATGGAGCTTACTATTCAGGCAACTTTTCTATAGGTTCCCTAGGTATTTTATTTTTTTCAAAAATAAAAGGTTTGGTTGGCCATGGTGGCTCATGCTGTAATCCCAGCACTTTGGGAGGCCAAGGCAGACAGATCACATGAGCCCAGGGGTTTGAGACCAGCCTGGGTAACACGGCAAAACCCTATCTCTACAAAAAATAAAAATAAAAATAACTATAGCGGCACATGCCTATAGTCCCAGCTACATGGGAGGCTGAGGTGGGAGGACTGCTTAAACCCAGGAGGCGAAGGTTGCAGTGAGCCAAGATCACACCACTGCATTCCAGCGTGGGTGACAGAGCAAGACTCCATCTCAAAATAAATAAATAAAAGGTTAAAAGTCACTAACCCATATGTATAAATTCTATTGCATAGTAGTAACATATTATTTCAGGTGCTTTAATAAAGTTAGACTTTTGGTGAAATAAGAAAAATTAAAAGCATGTGTCATGGGCTGAACGGTGCACCCCCAAAATTCGTATGTTGAAGCCCTAATCCCATGTATCTCAGAATGTGACTAAACGGGCCTTTAAAAGGTGACTGGATTTAAATGAGGCTGTCAGAGAAGGCCCAGGCCCGATCTGACTGGGGTCCTTAGGAGAAGAAGCTTGGACACACACACAGACCCCAAGGGGTGTCACATTATAGACCGTACGAGGACACAGCAAGAAGGCGGCTGTCCACAAGCCGAGCAGAGAGGCCTCAGATGAGAACAACTGTGCGGCACGTTGGTGCTGAAGCCACACAGCCTGTGGTATTTCGTTATGGCAGCCCTAACACACTCACAGCACAGGCAGGTTCCTTCTCAGTTCATCAGACTCTATAACCTAACCATGGCTTTCACATTTTTAACCACAACCTACGGTCAGACAGAAGTTTTACAATATGCCCTCAGCATGTGCACACATCCATGTATACTCCGTGTAATGACAGCTTCCCCAAACAACACCTATACCTCTTATGAGCCTACTCTGTGCTAATATTTTATTTTAGTTCTTTGACACAGGGTCTGGCCCTGTTGCCAGCTGGAGTGCAGTGGCATGATCTTGGCTCACTGCAACCTCTGCCTCCTGGGTTCAAGCAATCGTCCCACCTCAGCCTCCCAAGTACCTGGGACTACAGGTGTGTGCCACCACGTCCAGCTAATTTTTGTATTTTTTAGTAGAAATGGAGTTTTGCCATGTTGGCCAGGTTGGTCTCAAACTCCTGGGCTCAAAGCAATCTGCCCGCCTTGGGCTCCCCAAAGTGATGGGGTAATAGGCGTGAGGCACTGCACCTGGCACCGTGCTAGTATTATCTATTCTTGTCTATTCTGACTCATTCTTTTAAAAACACTGGGAGTGCCGACCTATTGAGTTCATAATCCCCCAGGTGGTCCGGACCTGCAGGGTGAATGTAGCTGGTTCAGCCAGCGCACTCCCCACCCCCAAGACACACTGCACTGTACAGTGATCTCCAAGCCTGTCACCATGGTGGTAGGTGCCATCCCAGCCCGTGGAGTGGCAGCTCTCCACTGACCTGGGCCCAGTGCCTCATCTCTGCACAGCACCCCACTTGGAGAGAAGCTGCACGCTGGACTCTCCAAGGATGGAGTGCAGTTTGACAACCCCAACACTGCCATCATCAGCTGGGAGGCCCTGTTGGAGCAAACAGACAATGGGAGGCCCCTGCAGGGCTTTCCCCAGAGACCTACCCCAGCGGAATGCACCATGCACTTGGGTGCGCCCGTGGTGCCCGATGAAAACATGATGAACAGTGCGTGGCTGAAGGGCAGCTGCTCGAACTCCAGCTGCGGGGCCTGCTCGCTGGTGCAGGTGGCAAGAAAGTCATTCAGAAACACCGTGGGCCAAAACGCAGGGAAACACACCATGAACGTCCCAGAATGCTGGACCGGACCCGCTGGACACGCACTTCCCTCTGCTTCTACCCCAGAAAAGCTAGGATTTCAGGGGGACACTGGCCTGATGTGGAAACTTTCCGGGACCAGGGGAGGAAGTCAGATCTCAGAGATTCAAGCTAATTGAAGGAAAACTCACTGAATGAAAGAATGTTTCAATTTCCTTAATCAGCACCGCTGACAGGATCAAGGGCTGTCTTTTAGAGAATCTTTGAAGTGTTTTCATAACCTCCGTGGAGAAGGATTACTTACAATTAACAAGTCGTATGTGTATAAACACTGCTGATGGGGGCTTTGGAAATGGCCTTGAAGTCTTCTGAGCCCGTTTTACTATTAATCATCTGATTAGCAAATGCTTTGTTTTCAATGATTACCCCCCAAAAAAGCACTTGCCAAGTGCGTATGAATTAAGATGCTTCCTCCATGGCGAGAAGGGAGAGGAGGTGGTGCTGGGTTAATGAGCCCGTCCTACAGACGTGGGGCCAATTTCCTAAACCACAGCTCAGTGACAACCTCTAGGCAAATATCATGTGTTATCACTAACTTGCCAGATCCTGAGGTTTACAATAGCAAGATACAAATATCTGTCCAAGAACAAATACAATTAATCCCAGCTACTGACTGTCACCCAGGAAGTGTGCCCAGGCTTACCCCCAAAGCTGACCTGCAGCATCGCTATGGGTGGCCAAGAACCACCAAAGGGGCGACACCGAAGGGGCTACAGATTTGTTTTCTGCACTAGAAACAGCTGCAGAAGCCACAAGCCATCTTAGGAAAAGGTGGTTTTCTATTTTGAGATCAGCAGCAACATCCATCTCAAAACACTGGCCCCATACACAATTGACAAATAGAACTTTCTTTCAAGGAAGGCGGTGGGAATCGGTTAAACGCAGGCTGCAGCCATTTGCTAGGGATGTTTACTCTGAAATACAAATGCCATACATGCTAAAATGAAGAATTTTGCTGTCTTGCGTGAGAGAGCATCCTTCAGGATAAGGGTTTCTCCTGGGGAAGACACAGTGGTTTAAAAGGGCATCCAAAATAATTCAACTCTAAGCAAGAAACAAACAAAGCCGTCTGCTCCACGTGTCAGGAAAAGTACTTGCTGTGGAACTTGACAGCCAACGTAAACCCCTTCCCACCTCCACCCCATGTAAGAATCCCATTACAAAGTGCCCAGTCTAATCGGATACTTCACACGGAGAAAAGACTTTTCCTTCAAACGGTCCATAAATCACAGTACATAACGATTACCTTTGTTGCTCTTTTAAGAATGAATAGCCCACAGGGTGGCTCCGCCCATCGTTCTCCGCTGACGGGCACGTTGGTGTTTCTGGTTTATCTGTGGCATCCACAGTTGAAGGATGGACTGCAGGGGAATCCAGTCCCTGGGGCCGCTGACGGGCACGTTGGTGTTTCTGGTTTATCTGTGGCATCCACAGTTGAAGGATGGACTGCAGGGGGAATCCAGTCCCTGGGGCCGCTGACGGGCATGTTGGTGTTTCTGGTTTATCTGTGGCATCCACAGTTGAAGGATGGACTGCAGGGGGAATCCAGTCCCTGGGGCCGCTGACGGGCACGTTGGTGTTTCTGGTTTATCTGTGGCATCCACAGTTGAAGGATGGACTGCAGGGGAATCCAGTCCCTGGGGCCGCTGACGGGCACGTTGGTGTTTCTGGTTTATCTGTGGCATCCACAGTTGAAGGATGGACTGCAGGGGGAATCCAGTCCCTGGGGTGTCGAGAGGGGGCTTCCGCATTGCGTCAGGCGAAATGAAGTGGCTAACGCACTTCTGCTGGATGCCCTCATTTTGTATCAACTGCTGAAGAATATCATTCAGAAAAATCAAAGCCAGGCCACCAGGGGACTGGCAAACCCTGTCTGGTTTCCTCTCCACCTGGACTGCAGCTTCTGGAGGACAGACACAAGCTTTGTACCTCTTGGTGCCCTGAGAACACCCTGACGGACGATAATAAGCCACGCACCAACTACCGCTTGCTGGAATAAAAAGGCCTCCACCATCTCCTCCTCTCTTCCACATCTGCTCCCCATGGCTGGCAGGAGGACATCCTGCCATGTCTGCGCAGCCCCTCCTCACCAGGCCTTAAGGAACCACGCACGAGGCGCCTTCCACTAGCTCAGACCCAAGGCTCAAGGGAAAGCTTACCCTGTGAGGGTAAACACCTGAGCTCAGAACCCTCTCCCCATAGCTGTTTCAAGAAAGACTAAAGGATGGTAACTCCAAGAACTTTGGGACAAATCCAACTTTCACTAAACCATAATCCATTTCTGTAATCTCTATTCAAAATTAAGATTCTTGGACAGGGCACAGTAGCTCATGCCTGTAATCCGAGCACACTGGGAGGCCAAGGCAGGTGGATCATGAGGTCAAGAGTTAAAGACCAGCTTGGCCAACATGGTGAAACCCCACCTCTAATAAGAATACAAAAATTAGCCGGGCGTGGTGGCGTGTGTCTGTAATCCCAGCTACTCAGGAGGCTGAGGCAGGACAATCGCTTCAACCCTGGAGGCGGAGGTTGCAGTGAGCTGAGATCGCGCCACTGCACTCCAGCCAAGGAAGATGTCATCAGCCATGGGGAACACATGCATGTCCTAAAAGGTGAAAAATAAGGCCATGTGTGGTGGCTTACCCCTGTAATCCCATCATGTTGGGAGGCTGAGGCAGGTGGATTACCTGAGGTCAGGAGTTCAAGACCAGCCTAGCCAACATGGTAAAACCCCCCCGTCTCTCCTAAAAATACAAAAATTAGCTGGGCATGGTGGTGGGCACCTGTAATCCCAGCTACTCAGGAGGCTGACGCAGGAGTATCGCTTGAACCCGGGAGGCAGAGGTTGCAGTGAGCCAAGATCGTTCCACTGTACTCCAGCCCTGGCGACAGAGCCAGACTCCATCTCAAAAAAAAAAAGAGATTCTCCTGCCTCAGCCTCCTGAGTAGCTGGGATTACAGGTGCCCACCACCACGCCTGGCTAATTTTTATATTTTTAGTAGAGACAGGGTTCCACCATCTTCCCAGGCTGGTCTCAAACTCCTGACCTCATGTGATCTGCCCACCTCAGCCTCTCAAAGTGCTGGGATTATAGGTATGAGCCACCACACCCGGCCTGGTATGTTTAAATGTATTAAGCGTACTACAGTGGATCATACAGTGACTGCGGTCTTTACGGGTCTAGCTCTGCTGTATTGTTCATGCTGGCTTCTTTGTTTACGCATCTGCTAATGTTTACTTGTTGAAATGTTCTCTCTGGGAGTCCGTGAGCCCTGTGATGAGCATTTATTTCTCTGAACTAGACTTTCATTAGCCTCTGAAAGGCACCTAGAGGAACTATGGATGAAGATCTACTTTATTTTTCAAGGAAAAAATGTAAATATATGCAAAAATAGACTAAATAGTATAACGAACTCCCACGTGCCCATTAACCAGCTTCAACAGTGATTAACTTAAGACCAATATTGTTTCAACAGTAGCCACATGCATGCATCTCTGCCATGTTATTTTGATGTCAAAAAACACGGCCGAGTGCAGTGGCTCATGCCTGTAATCCCAGCACTTTGGGAGGCCGAGGCAGGTGGATCATTCAAGGTCAGGAGTTCGAGACCAGCCTGGCCAACATGGTGAAACCCTGTCTCTACTATAAATACAAAAATTAGCCAGGTGTGGTGGTGTATGCCTGTAATCCCAGCTACTCGGGAGGCTAAGGCAAGAGAATCGCTTGAGCCTGGGAGGCAGAGGTTGTGGTAAGCTGAGATCACACCACTGCACTCCAGTCTGGGTAACAGAGTGAAAAACGGTCTCAAAAACAAAAATGAAAAAAAAAACATACCCCAAACCCCAGCCATTATACCATTCTATACATAAATATTTCAGTATATAACTCTAACAGGAATTTTTAAAACCCATCATGCTATTGTCATGCCTAACCTTTTTGTGACACAGTTTCGCTCTTTTCACCCAGGCTGGAGTGCAGTGGTGCGATCTCGGCTCACTGCAACCTCTGCCTCTAGGGTTCAAGCAATTCTCCTGCCTCAGCCTCGCAAATAGCTGGGATTACAAGCATGTGTTACCACGCCTGGCTAATTTTGTATTTTTAGTAGAGACAAGGTTTCTCCACGTTGGCCAGACTGGTCTCAAACTCCTGACCAAGTGATCCGGATGCCTCAGCCCCCCAAAATTCTGGGATTACAGGCGTGAGCCACTGTGCCTGGCCACTTAAAAAATACTGTTTAATATCAAATATCCAGCAAGTTTAACATTTTCCAGTTCTTACATCACATTTTTAAAAGATTATTTGAATCAGAATCCAAACAAGACCTGCATATTACAATCAGGAGACCTGCATATTACAATCAGAAGATATGTCTCAAGCATTTGTCGTCTGTAGGTTTCCCCTCTAGCTTTTTTTCCTTCTCAATATATCTGTTGAAAAAAGAAACTGGGTAATTTGCCCTGGTTTTGGCTGATGGTATCCCTGTGCTATCAGTTAATATGTTCCTCTATTTCTTGTATTTCCTGGAAATTGGTAGTTACAACTAAAGACTTGATCAGTTTTTGGTTATAATTCTTTTTCCCCAAATATATATTAGGTACTCAATTCCTTCCTAGCTTCTAATGCAGAGACCTGCCCCCCAACCCCGCCGTCTGTCTCTCTCACACACACACAATTGCAATTATAAATGACTTTCAACCCATCACAAATCAAATTCCAAGCCAGAACTTTTATTCACTTACTTGTGTATCTAATATTTATTTAGCAACTATAATTGTTTTAGCAGCTACAGATTGTTCTGGATGCTATGAGTATTACAAAGTAGAGCAGTGCTTCTCAGTTTACATGTGCATAAGAAACAGTTGTGTGGGGAGCTCAGCGGATCCTCTTCCCAGCAAAACAACACTTAACCGAAGAAAATTACTAAAAACATACCACTTAACGTCTCTGGGACCAGGTGCAGTGGATCACACCTGTAATTCCAGGATGTTGGGAGGCCACAACGGGAGGATCACTTGAGCCCAGGAATTTGAGACCAACCTAGGCAACAAAGTCAGACCAATGTTTACCAGAAAAATTTTAAAAATTAGCCAGCCGTGGTGGCATGCACCTGCAGTCCTAACTACTCAGGTGGCTGAGGTGGGAGGATTCCTCGAGCACAGGAGTTCCCGGTTGCAGCGAGCCGAGATTGTGTCAGTGCCCTCCAGCCTGGGTGACAGAGTGAGACTTTGTCTCTAAATAAATAAATAAATAAAATGTCTGGAAACTGTCCTAAGGGCATACAGCAAATGAAGAGGGGGGGAACAAAGAAAGACAGGAGACATAGACAACAAGAATGACAGACACAGATCCAACCATATAATAAAATCCTTAAATCAGAACAGATTAAACAATCCAACTAGAAGGCAGAGATGTAAGACTTGGTTAAAAAAAAAACTGCATGCTGTCTACAGGAAACACGCTTTAGATTCAAAGATACAGGCTGAAAGTAAAAAGATGGGAAAAAGACATATCATGTAAACAGCAACCATAGCAAGCTGGAATGGCTGGATCGATATGAGACAAAACAGATTTTTAAAATGTTACAAGAGGCCGGGCATGGTGGCTCACGCCTGTAATCCCAGCACTTTGGGAGGAGGAGGTGGGTGGATCACTTAAGGTCAGGAGTTCGAGACCAGCCTTGCCTACATGATGAAACCCCATCTCTACCAAGAATACAAAAATGATCCGGGTGCGGTAGGTGGGCGCCCATAATCTCAGCTACTAGGGAGGCTGAGGCAGGAGAATTACTTGAACCTGGGAGGTGGAGCTTGCAGTGAGCAGAGATGGCACCACTGCACTCCACCCTGGGTGACAGAGTGAGACCCTGTCTCAAAAAATAAATTAAAATGTTACAAGAGATAAAGAGGGACATTTTATAATGAATAGTGTCAATTCATCAGGAAGACATAACAGTTATAAACATATGAAACTAACAAAAAAAGACCCAGAACATGATGCAAAAATGAACCACAGAACTGAAAGGAGAAATGGACAATTAAACAGTGATAGTTGGAGGCTTCCATACCCAAATTTCAGGAACAGATACAATAGCTAGATGAAAGATCAACAGGGATATAGAAGATGTGAACACTGTTAACCCAGCCAGACTAACAGACATCTACAGAACACTCCAACCAACAGAGGCAAAACACACCTTCTTCTCAGGCACACACAGCACATTCATAACACGTGCTAGGACGTAAAACAAACCTCAATAAATCTAGAAGGATTGAGATCATATAAAGTACATTCTGGGACCACAGGAGAAATTAGAATTCAGTAACAGGAGAACATTTGGGAAATTCACAAACATAGAAAAATTAAATGTCACACTCCTAAATAACAAATGATGCTATGGTTTGAATGTATCTCCCAAAATTCATGTCTGGAAAACTTAATCCCCAATGGAACAGTATGGGGAGGTGGGGACCAATGTGAGGACCAATGGGAGGCTCTGCCCGCATGGAATGGAAATGCCACTGTAAAAAGGGCCCATAAGCCGGGCGCGGTGGCTCACGCCTGTAATCCCAGCACTTTGGGAGGCCGAGGCGGGCGGATCACGAGGTCAGGAGATCGAGACCATCCTGGCTAACACGGTGAAACCCCGTCTCTACTAAAAATGCAAAAAATTAGCTGGGCGTGGTGGCGGGCGCCTGTAGTTCCAGTTACTTGGGAGGCTGAGGCAGGAGAATGGCAGGAATCCGGGAGGCGGAGCTTTCAGTGAGCTGAGATCGCGCCACTGCACTCCAGGCTGGGTGACTGAGCAAGACTCTGTCTCAAAAAAAAAAAAAAAAAAAAGGGCCCATGGAAGTGGTTTCTCTCTCTCTCTCCCAGCCCCCACCTCCTGCCAGGTGAGAACATGGTGTTTCTCCTCTCTGGAAGACACAGGGTTCAAGGTACCACCTTGGAAGCAGAGAAACCAGGCCCTAACCTGCCAGCACCTTGATCTTGGATTTCCCAGCCTCTAGAACTATGAGAGAATAAATTTCCATTCTTTATAAATTAATCAGTCTCAGGTACTCTGTTATAGTGGCACAAAATGGACTAAAATAATAGGTCAAAGAAGAAAAAGGAAACTACAAAGCACTTCAGATAAATGAAATAGAATCTGACACATACCACAACTTATGGAATGCAGCAAAATCAGTGCCTAGAGGAAAAAGTATAGCTATAAATGCCTACGTTAAAAAAGGATAAGCCCAGACAATATAGCAAGACCCCATCTCTACAAAAAAATTAAAAATGTAGCCAGGCATGGTGGTGTGCACCTGTAATCCAAACTACTTGAGCTCAGGAGGCTAAGGGAGGAGGATCGCTTGAACCCAGGAGTTCAAGGCTGCAGTGAGCCATGATCACACCACTGTACTCCAGCCTGGGCAACAAAGCAAGACTCTGTCTCGAAAAAAAAAAAAAGTATCCACAGAATGAAAGAAAATATTTGCAAATTATATATCTGACATGGGTCTAGTAGTCAGAATACATAAAGAACCCTTACAACTAGTAATAAAAATATAAATAATCTAATTTAAAAATAGGCAAAAGACAAATAGATATTTCTCTAAAGGAGATACACAAACTGCTAATAAGCACATGAAAAGTTGCTCAATGTCATTAAGTCATTAAGGAACCGCAAATCAAAGCCACAATAAGATACCACTTCACACGCGGTAGGATGGCTATAATCAAAAAGACATAAGAACAAACTGTGGCAAGGATGCGGCGAGACTGGAATCCTCATACATTGCTGGTTAGAATGTAAAACGGTGCAGCCTCTTGGAAAACAGTTTGGCAGTTCCTTAGAAATTAAAAGATAAAACTCTTGGCTGGACTCACACCTGTAATCCTAGTACTTTGGGAGGCCAAGGTGGGTATATCGTCTGAGGTCAGGAGTTCCAGACCAGCCTGGCCAACATGGTGAAACCCCATCTCTACTAAAAATACAAAAATTAGCCAGGCGTGGTGGTGCACACCTGTAATCCCAGCTACTCAGGAGGCTGAAGCAGAAGAATCGCTTGAACTAGTGGGGGCAGAGGTTGCAGTGAGGGGAAATTGTGCCACTGCCTCCCGATTGGGCCAAAGAGTGAAATGAAACTCTGCCTCAAAAATAAATAAATAAAAAAAAATAAAAATAAATAAAACTCCCATTATGACCCACCAATTCCACTCTTAGATATACACCCAAGAATGTTGACAACAAGTGTTCCAACATGTACACACATGTTCACAGCAGTACTATTCACAAAGCTTTATGAACCCAAATATTCATCAATGGATGAAGGGATAAATAAAATGTGGTGTGAATCCATACAACAGAATACAGTAGCTCCCCCTTATCATCAGAGGATACATTCTCAGACCCCCAGTGGATGCCTGAAACCACAGACAGTATCAAACCCTACATGTATAGTCAGGTGCCACATAAGGGCATTCTGGTCAACAGCGGACCACGTGTCTCAGAATGTGTCCCTGTCACTAAGCAGTGAGGGACCGTACTGTTTTCTCCTATACATATGTACCTATGAAAAAGTTTACTTTAGGCCAGGCGTGGTGGCTCACGCCTGTAATCACAGCACTTTGGGAGGCCGAGACGGGTGGATCACGAGGTCAGGAGATCGAGACCATCCTGACTAACACGGTGAAACCCTGTCTCTACTAAAAATACAAAAATTAGCCGGGTGAGGTGGCGGGCACCTGTAGTCCCAGCTACACGGGAGGCTGAGGCAGGAGAATGGCGTGAACCTGGGAGGCGGAGCTTGCAGTGAGTGGAGATCGCGCCACTGCACTCCAGCCTGGGCGACAGAGCGAGACTCCATCTCAAAAAAAAAAAAAAAAGAAAAAGTTTAATTTATAAATCGGGCACAGTAAGAGATTAACAATAACAGCTAATACTAAAATAGAGCAGTTATAACAATATGACATCATCACTATTCTTGCACTTTAGGGCCACTGTGAAGTAAAGTAAGAATTTCGTGAACACAAGCCCTACAGTACGTGGCAGTTGATCTGACGTCCCAGATGGCTGCTCAGTGACTAAGGGCAGGGAGTGCTTATAGCATGGATATGCCGGACAGAGGGAGGACTCACGTGGGCAGGAGAAAGCAGGATGGTGTGAGGTTTCATCAGGCTCCTCAGAACACTGGGCAATTTAAAACTTATGAATTGCAGCCATGCAGAGTGGCTCATGCCTGTAATCCCAGCATTTTGGGAGGCCGAAGCAGGCAGACCACTTGAGGCCAAGAGTTCAAGACTAGCCTGGCCAACATGGTGAAACTCCATCTCTACGGAAATACAAAAATTAGCTGGGCCTGGTAGCATGTGTCTGTAATCCCAGCTACTCTGGAGGCTGAGGCAGGAGAATCGCTTGAACCCAGGAGGTAGAGGTTGCGGTGAGCCGAGATCATGCCACTGCACTCCAGCCTGGGGGACAGAGCAAGATTCCATCTCAAAATAAATAAGATGAAACTTACGAATTGTTTATTTCTGGAATTGTTTTTATTTCTGAAACTTCTGCGATATTTTGAGACCACTGTTGACTGTGCAGAACTGAAACTGCAGAAAGCAAAACCACAAATAAGGGAGAAGGACTGTGTTATTCAGGTAGTAGGAAGGAATGGAGTAGTGAGGTGCACTACAGCATGAACAAGCCATCAAAACCTGCTAAGTGAAAGAAGCCAGTTGCAAAGACCACATATTATGTGATTCCATTTATAAGACATAAGACAGATTATTAGGAAAGATGAGGGTGAGAAAATGGGAGTGACTGCTGATGGATAGAAGGTTTCTTTTGGGGGTGATAAAAGGGTTCCACAATTAGATTTGGTGATGGTTATAAAACTCTAAATGTATTTTAAAATACTGAATTGTATATTATTCTAATTTTTTTTTTTTTTTTTTTGAGACAGGGTCTCACTCTGTTGGTCAAGCTGGAGTGCAGTGGTGCCATCTCGGCTCATTGCAACCTCTACCTCCTGGGTTCAAGCGATTCTCCATCCTCAGCTTCCCAAGTAGCTGGGACTACAGGTGTGCGTCACCACACCCAGCTAATTTTTTTAGTTTTTGTAGATGGTGTTTCACCACGATGGCCAGGCTGGTCTCCAACTTCTGACCTCATGATCTGCCCTCCTTGACCTCCCAAAGTGCTGGGATTACAGGCGTGAGTCACTGCGCCCGGTCATATATTTAGTTTTTTAAGAAACCTCTTCCTTTTTTCTTTTGAAGTCACTGGGAAAACTAACTCCGTTTCACTTTACATTGTATATAGGGGCTCAATCCTTTCTGTAGAATAGAACAGGACCCTCTGAGCTCATTGCCATCATTAGGTACAATTTCCATATGGTAGGCATCTCACCTAATCCTCAAAACTCTGAAAGCTACTGTTTTCTCTAATGCAGAAAGGAGGAAACTTGAGGCCCAGCGGTAAAATACGGAAATTCCTGAATCTCAGAGACCCATCTCTTTTGCAGTCCAGGCTGGTATTACTTTCTCTTTCTCCCTCCCCCCTTTCCCTTTCCTCTTCTGCTCCCTTCTCCTTTCCTCCCTCCCTCCCTTCCTCTTTCTTCTTTTTCTTTCACTCTTTCTCTTTATCTCTTTTTCATTTCTTCCTTTCTCTCTCTCTCTTTTGTTCATGGTTTCCCTCTTGCCCAGACTGATCTCAGACTCTGGGCTCAAACAATCCTCCTGCCTCAGCTTCCCCAGTAGCTGGGATTACAAAAACTCAGTCCACCCTCCTTCCCCAATAATAGAATTAAAACAAAGTTCTCTCTGATTAGAAAAAAAGAAACAAGTCACAGGTGGGTCACTGACTTGATTGTGAGCAGCATATTACCTTGCAAAACGCTGGCTGGATCATTCTGGGAGGCATCAGAAGAATATGATACTTTTATAAGCAAGAACACTGCAATTTGCTTTAGTGGAACTGTGCGTACACAGAGAACAGAACAAAACCAGCTCGTTTCCTCTGTCCCTCTGTCTCGAATTCTTGGGGAAGGAGAATTGTAATTATGATAATTAGAACAAGATCTCCTGTTACCGCCCAAAGAAACCGTCAGTGGGCCAGGCGCGGTGGCTCACGCCTGTAACCCCAGAACATTGGGAGGCCAAAGCAGGCAAATCACGAGGTCAGGAGAGATCGAGACCACCTTGGCCAACCCGTCTCTACTAAAATACAAAAAATTAGCCAGGCATGGTGGCGTGCGCCTCTAGTCCCCGCTACGGGGGAGGCTGAGGCAGGGGAATCGCTTGAACCCGGGAGGCAGAGGTTGCAGTGAGCCGAGATCGCGCCACTGCACTCCAGCCTGGAGACAGAGCAAGAGCCCATCTCACAAAGAAAAAAAAAAAAAAGAAAGAAAGAAACCCTCACTGACCCCTCCAGGGTGGGGACGAGGTGTTCTGTGCACTTGAGCAGGAAAGGTGAGGCAAGATGGGTGATTCACACCCACAGCTCGAGCTGTCTGTAGCGGCCCCGTGCTGCACACTCATTAGCAAGCTGCACCCACACCTTCCTTCACACCCATCTGGGCAGCAGCTGAGGCGAGAATGCCACTGCCCACCCCCTCTTTTCCAGCTTTGCTCCTGCTAAAGGTTGCTCCCCCAACCCTCACAGGAGTTTGCCTACAAATTTGTAAGACATACAGTTAAATTCCTGTGGTGGCGGGGGAAGCGGGAGCTACTACCATCTGGCAAAGCAGGCTTCAAACCCTGGTTTAAGGGGAAATCTGGCCAAATATCTTTCCTCTCACTCCACTGAAGACCCCATTCCTGGGCCTCTCCATTTCATCAACCTGATTTATCATAACCACAGCTCTTATCACTGACTGAAATCACATTTGATTTCAATCAGTGTCGGATGTACCCATTTGCTCGGTCCCTTCACAAGAACGCAAGCACCTGAAGGTAGGGCCTTCGTCTCATGTACTGCAGCAGTATTACCGAGGCATGGAATCATGCCTGACACAGAAGTTCTGCAAACATGTGAATGAAGTAATGGATACCTATGTTCTTAATTTCCTTCCTGTTTGCTTCACTGAAAGTCCCTTCCATTATTTGAAGTCTTCAATAAAGTTTGATTTCATACCGTGTCTTCTTCTGATCGATATTTGCCCATATTCAGGCAAACTGGGATGAAAAGGGTAGTGGCAGTATTGCAGAATTGCCTCGGGGAGTGGGTGGGGACTAGCAATTTCATGGGGCCTGGGTGGCTGCTACTGGGGTTTTAAAGAAAAAGCTAATCTTCCTTGCACTGGAGGGATTCCTAGTGTAGAAGGCAGATGGACATCTAAACAGACAACCATGAAGTCTGTGGAAAGCATCAGAATACTAGAAGCATACGGGGAAATGCGAGCCTCCCGTGGTGGGTTGGGGGATGGGGAACGCTTCAAGAGGAGGTGGCATCTGCACTGAGTCTTGAAATAGGAGCTAGCCATGCTGGAGGGGAGAGGGGAAGGTGTTCAAGGAAGAAGGTGAGGTCAGGGATGCAAAGGAAACCATGAACTGAGCAACAGTTGCCAACTGACCTCCTGGAATTGACTAACAATCCACCAGCAAGTGGGTTAAAATGTCCTCTGGCTCCGCCCGTTAGACTGAGCTCCTTGAAAGTAGGAACTGTCAGCCAGGCACGGTGGCTCACACCTGTAATCCCAGTACTTTAGGAGGCTGAGGCAGGTGGATCACTTGAGATCAGGAGTTTGAGACCAGCCTGACCAACATGGTGAAACCCCATCTACAAAAATACAATTAGCCAGGCGTGGCGGCTGGCATCTGTAATCCCAGCTACTTGGGAGGCTGGAACAGAGAATTGCTCGAACCCAGGAGGCAGAAGTTGCAGTGAACTGAGCTGGCACCATTGTACTTCAGCCTGGGCAAGAAGAACGAAACTCGACTCAAACAAAACGAAAAAAAAAAAAAAAAAAAAAGGAAGTAGGAACTGCCTTATTTACCACTATATCTAAAGTCCCAAGAAAATGCCTGGCACAGAGAGTCAGAAAATACTCGTTGAAAAGCTGTCTTGCAGCTTTCCAATTTTATGTAAGAATAGCAGCAACATATGAATAACACAGCAAAGAAGTTTCTTGGCCAGGCGGGGTGGCTCATGCCTGTAATCTCAGCACTTTGGGAGGCCAAGGTGGGTGGATCACAAGGTCAGGAGATCGAGACCACAGTGAAACCCCGTCTCTACTAAAAATACAAAAAATTAGCCGGGCGCGGTGGCGGGCGCCTGTAGTCCCAGCTACTCAGGAGGCTGAGGCAGGAGAATGGCGGGAACCCGGGAGGCGGAGCTTGCAGCGAGCCGAGATCGCGCCACTGCACTCCAGCCTGGGCAACAGCGTGAGACTCCGTCTCAAAAAAAAAAAAAAAAAAAAAAAAAAAAAAAAAAAAAAAAAAAAAAAAAAAAAAGAAGTTTCTTGGCCAGGCGGGGTGGCTCATGCCTGTAATCTCAGCACTTTGGGAGGCCAAGGTGGGTGGATCACCTGAGGTCAGGACTTCGGGACCACCCTGTCTCTGCTACAGGTACAAAAAGTTTAGCCAGGCGCGGTGGCACACACCTGTAATCTCAGCTACTTGGAAGAGGCTGAGACACGAGAATCACTGAGCCTGGGAGGTGGAGGTTGCAGTGAACAGAGATTGCGCCACTGCACTCCAGCCTGGGCGATGAAAAAAAAAAAAAAAAAAAAAGTTTCTCTAGTACAAAAAAGAAAATATTTGTTGAGTAAACCAAAGCACCACTGCCTAGATTATCTTGCCCTATCCCTCAGACCAAATGCCTCTGTACCCGTGCTCACATAAGTCATATCAGAGCTTGCTATGTATGTCAGCATTATACATAAATTGCTGGACAGCCCTCAATGGATTAATAGATACAGGGCAAAGCATTTGTCTTTTGTTCAACGTGTTTCACTCTTGGTTATGAAATTTATACACAAAGGAAAACAATACTGCTTGCTTTTACCAGGACAATCTTACAATGTGAGTGGAAACAGGCTTCTAAAATATTAATGGTGAGAATTACGGTAATATTTACTGAATGCCTACTGTGTGCCAGTTTGTTTATAACCCACCCAACGAACTTGTAGGATGGGTGATATTATCTCCTACAAAGGAGGAAACTAAAGCTCATAGGAATTGAGAAACATGACCAGGCTCATATCCTGTAGCAGGTGGTTCAAATGATCCTCCTAGTTCAGCCTCCCAAGGTGCTGGGATTACAGGCATGAGCCACCTTGCTTGACCCCCCTTCTTTTTTTTTTTAGAGTGTGTCACTCTGTTGCCCAGGCTGGAGTGCCACAGTATGATCTCAGCTCACTGCAGCCTCAACTTCCCAGGCTCAAGGGATCCTCCCACTGCAGCCTCCAGAGCAGCTAAGACTACAGGCGTGCACCCCCACACCTGGCTATTTTTCCTTAACATTTTGTAGAGACAGGGTCTTTCTATGTTGCCCAAGCTGGTCTCGAACTCCTGGACTAAAGTGATCCTCCCATCTTGGCCTCCAAAAGTGCTAAGATTATAGGCGTAAGCCACAACGCCTGGCCCATTTTTCTTAAAATTTGCCACTGGATTCTTCCTCTTTTGGAAGTATTCTTCTGATGAATTTGTTCATTGAGAAAACATCTTCCAAGTTCCCATCTGTGGCTGGCACAGTCCCAGGTGGTAGAGATGCCTACCTTGGTCTCAGGAGCTTAGGGCCTCATGAGGATGTTGGATATATGAAGATTAAACAAGGACTTCATGGCCAGGCACGGTGACTCACGCCTGTAATCCCAGCACTCTGGGAGGCCGAGGCGGGCGGATCACGAGGTCAGGAGATTGAGACCATCCTGGCTAACATGGTGAAACGCTGTCTCTACTAAAAATACAAAAATTAGCTGGGCATGGTGGCGGGTGCCTGTAATCTCAGCTACTTGAGAGGCTGAGGCAGGAGAATGGCATGAACCTGGGAGACAGAGCTTGCAGTGAGCCGAGATTGCGCCACTGCACTCCAGCCTGGGCGACAGAGCGAGACTCCACCTCAAAAACAAACAAACAAACAAAAAAAAAAACACACACCAGTTACAAAAACACAAAAGAAATTAGAAAATACTTTACTATAAGCAAAAGAGAAAACACAACATATCAAAGTTTATTACAGGATAGAGTCAAAGCAGTGCTTAGAGGAAAACTACAGCTATAAATGCCAACCTTAGAAAGGAAGAAAGATTTTGACAAACCTGACAAAAACAAGAAATGGGGAAAGGATTCCCTATTTAATAAATGGTGCTGGGAAAATTGGCTAGCCATAAGTAGAAAGCTGAAACTGGATCCTTTCCTTACTCCTTATACGAAAATTAATTCAAGATGGATTAGAGACTTAAATGTTAGGCCTAAAACCATAAAAACCCTACAAGAAAACCTAGGTAATACCATTCAGGACATAGGCATGGGCAAGGACTTCATGTCTAAAACACCAAAAGCAATGGCAACAAAACTCAAAATTGACAAATGGGATCTAATTAAACGAAAGAGCTTCTGCACAGCAAAATAAACTACCATCAGAGTGAATACGCAACCTACAGAATGGGAGAACATTTTTGCAATCTACTCATCTGACAAAGGACTAATATCCAGAACCTACAAAGAACTCAAACAAATTTACAAGAAAAAAACCACCCCATCAAAAAGTGAGCAAGGGATATGAACAGACATTTCTCAAAAGAAGACATTCATACAGCCAACGGACACATGAAAAAATGCTCATCACTCGCCATCAGAGAAATGCAAATCAAAACCACAATGAGATACCATCTCACACCAGTTAGAATGGCATTCATTAAAAAATCAGGAAACAACAGGTACTGGAGAGGATGTGGAGAAATAGGAACACTTTTACACTGTTGGTGGGACTGTAAACTAGTTCAACCATTGTGGAAGACAGTGTGGCGATTCCTCAAGGATCTAGAACTAGAAATACCGTTTGACCCAGCCATCCCATTACTGGGGATATACCCAAAGGATTATAAGTCATGCTGCTATAAAGACACATGCACACACATGTTTACTGCGGCACTATTCACAATAGCAAAGACTTGGAATCAACCCAAATGTCCATCAGTGACAGACTGGATTAAGAAAATGTGGCACATATACACCATGGAATACTATGCAGCCATAAAAAAGGATGAGTTCGTGTCCTTTGTAGGGACATGGATGCAGCTGGAAACCATCATTCTCAGCAAACTATCCCAAGAACAGAAAACCAAACACCGTATGTTCTCACTCATAGGTGGGAACTGAACAATGAGATCACTTGGACACAGGAAAGGGAACATCACACACTAGGGCCTATTGTGGGGGGGGGGACGGGGGGAGGGATAGCATTAGGAGATATACCTAATGTAAATGACGAGTTAATGGGTGCAGCACACCAACATGGCACATGTATACATATGTAACAAACCTGCACGTTGTGCACATGTACCCTAGAACTTAAAGTATAATTAAAAAAAAAAAAAAAAAAAAAGAAAGGAAGAAAGATAAAGTCCATAACCTAACTTTACATGTGAAGATTTTGGAAAAAAAGAAGAGCAAACTAAACCCAAAGCAAGGAGAAGGAATCATAAGGATTAGAACAAAAGTAAGTGATCTAAAGAAGAGAAATGGAGAAAATTAATAAAACCAAAACTTTGTTCTTTCACAAGACCAACACAATAATCAAGTCTTGAGCTAGATGGTCAGAAAAGTGGGGGGAAAGAGAAATATTTAAATGAATAAAATCAGGAATAAAAGAGAGAATATTCATATTAACCTTACAGAAATAATAATTGTAAGGAAATACTATGAACCATATGCCAACAAATTAGACAATTTAGATGAAATGGACAAATTCCTAGAAAGACACAAACTACCAAAACTGATTCAAGAATAAATAGAAAACTTGACTAGAAATATAACATGCAAAAATATTGAATTTGTAATTTTAAAATTTTAAACACAAAAAAAGCCCAAGCTCAAAAATAGCAATTCTTCACAAACTCTTCCAGAAAAACGAAGAACTTTTCCTAACCCATTCTGTGAAGCCAGTATTTCCTGACACCAAAACCCAAGACACTACAACAAAACCGCAGACCACTATCTCTTCTAAACACGTATGCAAAAATCCTCAACATAATACTGGCAAACTGAATGCAGCAATGTATAAAAACGATTAAACATCACGACCAAATGGGATTTATCCCAGAAATGCAAGGTTGCGTTAACATCTGAAAAACAACTTATGCAATATACCATATCCACAGAATAAAGAACAAAAGCCACATGATAATCTCAACAGATGCAGAAAAAGCATTTGATAAAATTCAACACCCCTTCATGATAAAAATACTCAACAAACTTGAGGCCAGGCACGGTGGCTCATACCTGTAATCCCAGCACTTTTGGAGTTCAAGGCAGGCCGATCACCTGAAGTCAGAAGTTTGAGACCAGCCAACATGGTGAAACCCTGTCTTTACTAAAAATACAAAAAATTAGCTGGATGTAGTGGGGGCCATGTGTAATTCCAGCTACTTGGGAGGCTGAGGCAGGAGAACTGCTTGAACCCTGGAGGCAGAGGTTGCAGTGAGCCGAGATTGCACCACTGCACTCCATCCTGGGTGACACAGCTAAACTGTCTCAAAAAAAAAAAAAAAAAAAAAAAAATTCATACAGATGCAAGGACCCAACATAGCCAAAACAGTCTTGAAAGGAAGAACAGAGGTGGAGGACCCACACTTACGGATTTCAAAACTTTCTACAAAGCTACAGTAACCAAGACAATGTGGTGTTGGCATGAGGATAGACGTGGATCAACGGAGCAGAATTCAGAGTCCCGTAATAAAGCCTCACTTATATGGTCAATTGATTTTCAACAGTGGTCAACTGAGACAATCAAATGGGAAAAGAATAGTCTTTTCAATATATGATGCTTGGAAAACTAGATATTCACATACAAGAGGATAAGGTTGGACCTCTACCTCATTATATGCAAAAGTTGACTTACAATGGATTATAAATTATGAGCTAAAACCCTAAGAAGAGGCCAGGCACAGTGGCTCACACCTGTAATCCCAGGACTTTCAGAGGCTGAGGCAGACAGATCACCCAACGTCAGGAGTTTGAGACCAGCCTAGCCAACATGGCAAAATCCTGTCTCTACTAACATTACAAAATTTAGCTGGGCGTGCCGGCAGGTGCCTATAATGTTAGTGACTCAGGAGGCTGAGGCAGGAAAATCACTGGAACCTAGTGGGCAGAGGTTGCAGTGAGCTGAGATCGGGCCACTGCACTCCAGCCTGAGCGACAGAGCAAGACTCCATCTCAATAAATAAAATAAATAAATAAATAAACAAAACACTAAGAAGAAAACAGGGGTGCAAATCTTTGTGACCTTAGATTAGGCAATATTTTCTTAGATGTGACAAGAAAAGTATAAGCTACAAAGGGAAATATATAAATTGTACTACATCAAAACTCAAAACTTTCCTGCTTCAGAGGACACCATCAAGAAAGTGAAGTTACAAACCATAGAAGGAGAGAATATTTTTGCAAGTCAAATATTTGAAAAGAGACTTGTATCTAGAACATATACAGAACTCCTGGCCAGCATGGCAGCTCACTCCCATAATCCCAGCACTTTGGGAGGCCAAGGTGAGAGGATAGCTTGAGGCCAGGAGTTCAAGACCAGCCTGGGCAACAGAGTGAGACCTCATGTCTACAAAAAATAAGTTTGGGTGTTGTGGCATGTACCTGTACTCCAGCTACTCAGGATGCTGAGACAGGAGGATCCCTTGGGCCCAGCAGTTTGAGGCTTCGGTGAGCTATGATTGCACCACTGTACTCCAGCCTGGATGACAGAATGAGATCCTGTATCTAAATATATATATCTATATATATATATAGAGAGAGAGTTATATATAGAGTTATATATATAGTTTTACATACATAAATATTTAGTAAGGTGGGAAATAGACCTAAAGTCTGAGCTCAGGGCCTGCCTTCAACTCTGGTTTCTGTATACCCAGGTCTGGGGTTCAGAGCCTTGGAGGAAGCCACTGTGATACTCTCTGGCTTCACTGTCTCCCTACTAGTTGGGGTCACAGCATTACAGGAAAGAGACCCACGGATTTATATGAGAGTTATCTGTTTAAAGCAGATTCACCTTCCATGCAATCAATTCTTCTTTCCCTTGGCTTCATGGTGAATTGCAATTTTAAGTAGAGGTATCTGAAGAGAATTACATACTTTTAAAGATTTACTAAGCTTCAACTACATGCCAGGCATTGGAGATACAACGGTGAGGCAACACAGACACAACTTCTGTCAACTTACAGTCAGGGGTTAGCTATATAACCACACCTATAAAACTGTCACAGTGGCAAGTGTTAGGAAGCACAGTCAGTCAGATGCAACTGAGAGATGGGAATTTGATCTAGTGAAAGAGATCTGGGAGAAGCTTCCTTGAGGAAGCGACAGGTGAGGAGGGATGTGAAGGAGAATTGGAATTATGTGGGAAAGGCAGGGAGAAGAGAGTTCCAGTCTGAGGCCACAGCATGTGCAGCCTCCCACGGCCCAAGGCAGCGTGGCAAGGGTGAGCAGAATGCTGCTGAGGCTGCAGCACAGGAGCAAGCAGAAGGGCAAAGCAGGTGTTCAGAGAAACACACCTGCTGAAATGAGTACAGAGATACTTAGATGAGAAGATTGAATTCCAGTGTTCTATTGCATTGCAGGGTCCATAGGGTTCACAATATCCTAGCATAATCTTTAAAATAGCAGGCAGAGAAGACTGAATTTTTTCTCCACAAATAACTAATAACTGTACTAGGTAATAGGAATGTTAAATCCCATGATGTATTACGATGTGTATACCTATGTCAAGATGTCCCTTGTATCCTCCAATTGTATACAAATACTCTACAGCAATTACAACCAAGTTTGAATAAACTCTACCAAAATTCCCATGGAATCATGAAATGCCCTGGGTTTCCAAAGCTATCTTTACAAACCCAAACTATGTGGTATGCATCACAGACCTCATTCCTATTTACATCTCAAAGCTATAGGGATGCAACCGATATGTTACAGGCATACCCACAGAAACACAGGACAACGGGCAAAATGAGGGAGTCAAATAATAAATCCAAATTCATCTACAGTGAACACATTTAAAAACAATGCAGGAAACACAGTGGGAAAGGGAGAGTCTGGTGGAAGCAAGCCCCCCAATATCTGGCCATAAACTGGCCCCAAAACTGGCCATAAACAAAATCTCTGCAACACTGTAACATGTTCATAACGGCCCCAACGCCCAAGCTGGAAGGTTGTGAGTTTACGGCAATGAGGGCAAGGAACACCTGGCCTGCCCAGGATGGAAAACTGCTTAAAGGCATTCTTAAGCCACAAACAACAGCATGAGCGATCTGTGTCTTAAGGGTGTGTTCCTGCTGCAGTTAACTAGCCCAACCGTTTCCTTTAATTCGGCCCATCCCTTCGTTTCCCATAAGGGATACTTTTAGTTAATTTAGTATCTATAGAAACAATGCTAATGACTGGTTTGCTGTTAATAAATATGTGGGTAAATCTCTGTTGGGGCTCTCAGCTCTGAAGACTGTGAGACCCCTGATTTCCCACTTCACACTGTATTTCTGTGTGTGTCTTTAATTCCTCTAGCGCCACTGGGTTAGGGTCTCCCTGACCGAGCTGGTCTCGGCAAGTGGTGTCCATTCGTGAGGGCTCAAATCCAGGTCGAAGGGTCGCCAGAACGATGGTTGGAACGGAAAACTAGCTGGAGGACAACCGAGTACTCTTAAAGCAATCCCCGTGGTGAGTAAGAAGGGGAGCTCGGAAGCCTCAGGGTAACAATGGGACAGGTGTGGGGTCTGGTTCGTTTCACCTTGGAACTTTTTCACACTGATGAGGAGGAGGAACGAGAGTATAGCAAAGTAACAGAAGAGGTTACAGAGCACGTTTATTTGCAGCTAAAGCTAAAGCGGCAAAGGAAGGAGAGGTTCATCCCTACCCTTCTGCACCCCCTCATTATTTTGAAGAAAATGACTCTCTAGATCTTTCTTTTCTGGAGGACACTGGGCGAAAAGTAGTTGCCCCAGTGACTGTTTGAGCAGCGTCTCGAGTGATGACTCTTAGTTCTATTCAGGCAGGAATTCAGCAAGCTACACGAGAGGGTGATTTAGGGGCCTGGCAGTTCCCTGTTAGAATACACCCCCCAGATCAACAGGGAAATATTACAGCTACATTTGAGCCTTTTCCTTTTAAATTACTCAAAGAATTCAGACAAGCAATAAGTCAGTATGGACCAGGTTCTCCTTTTGTAATGGGACTGTTAAAGAATTCCAGTCGGATGATTCCTACTGACTGGGACACACTTACTCGAGCTTGTCTAACTCCTGCTTAGTTCTTACAATTTAAAACTTGGTGGGCAGATGAAGCTTCCATTCAGGCTGCTTGCAACGCCCAGGCCCAACCTCAAATTAATATAACTGCCGACCAACTTTTGGGGGTTGGCGGCTGGGCTGGTTTAGATGCACAACTGGTGACGCAGAATGATGCCATAGAACAGCTTAGAGGGGTGTGCATTAGAGCTTGGGTAAAAATCACTTCAGGTGGGGAACAATACCCTTCCTTTAGTGCTGTAAAACAGGCACCAAGAGAAACATATGTTGATTTTATAGCTCGGTTACAGGAGTCTCTTAAAAAGATGATTGCAGATTTGGCTGCTCGGGATATAGTGTTGCAGTTACTAGCTTTTGACAATGCTAATCCCGATTCCCAGGCTGCTCTGCAACCTATCAGAGGGAAAGCACATTTAGTTGATGATATCAAGGCCTGTGATTGTATTGGAGGTAATCTGCATAAAGCTACCTTGTTGGCACACGCAATGGCAAGACTGAGAGTGGATAAAGAAAACGCTCCATTTCCTGGAGCTTGTTTTAACTGTGGGAAGCATGGTCATACTAAAAAAGAATGTAGAAAAAAATCAATGAGTTAGGCCGCCATTCAGGGGGAAAAAAGAAAACTGTTGAGCCTGAAATATGTCCAAAATGTAAAAACGGAAAACACTGGGCTAGTATCTCTCTAAGTTTGATAAAGAAGGGAACCCGATTTTGGGAAACGCCATGAGGGAACCATCCCAGGTCCCCTTCTAAACTGGGGCATTTCCAGCTCAGGCCATTCCCTCACCCCTGTACAATGCCTGTCCCCCACCACAGCTGGCAGTGCTGCAGATTTATGCTGTATAAAAGCTGTGAGCCTTCTGCCTGGAGAATCCCCGCCAAAGGTTCCAACAGGAGTCTGTGGACCCTTGTCAGCAGGGACAAAAGGATTACTTTTAGGAAGGTCTAGTGTAAGTTTAAAAGGTGTACAAATACATACAGGAGTCATTGAGTCAGATTACAAAAGGGAAATTCATATTGTTATATCTACTTCTGTTTCCTGGAAAGCAGAGCCAGGAGAGCGCATAGCACAGCTCCTGATTGTGCCCTATGTGGAAATGGGAAAAAGTGAAATTAAACGAACAGGAGGATTTGGAAGCACAAATAAACAAGGCAAAGCAGCTTATTGGGGCCGGGCACGGTGGCTCAAGCCTGTAATCCCAGCACTTTGGGAGGCCGAGACGGGCGGATCACGAGGTCAGGAGATCGAGACCATCCTGGCTAACACAATGAAACCCCGTCTCCACTAAAAATACAAAAAAATTAGCCAGGCGTGGTGGCGGCGCCTGTAGTCCCAGCTACTCGGGAGGCTGAGGCAGGAGAATGGCGGGAACCCGGGAGGCGGAGCTTGCAGTGAGCCGAGATCGTGCCACTGCACTCCAGCCTGGGCGACAGAGCGAGACTCCGCCTCAAAAAAAAAAAAAAAAAAAAGCAGCTTATTGGGTAAATCAAATTACTGATAAACATCCCATCTGTGAAGTAACTATTCAGGGAAAGAAATTTAAAGGTTTGGTAGATACAGGAGCGGACATTTCAATCATTTCTCTACAGCACTGGCCGTGCATGTGGCCAATTCAACCAGCTCAATTTAACATAGTTGGAGTTACTAAAGCTGCTGAAGTATATCATAGTAGTTATATTTTGCATTGTGAGGGGCCCGATGGACAACCTGGGACTATTCAACCAATTACAACTTCTGTACCTATAAATTTATGGGGAAGAGATTTATCATGACAATGGGGAGCACAAGTTCTAATTCCAGAACAATTATACAGCCTTCAAAGCCAACATATGATGCATGTAATGGGGTATGTCCCTGGTATGGGACTAGAAAAAAATTTGCAAGGTTTAAAAGGTTCCCACCGAAGATTAGGAAAAAATTTTGATGGCGGTCATTGTTAAGCCTCCAGAACCTATACCTTTAAAACAGTTAGCAGATAAGCCAATTTAGATAGAACAACGGCTGCTAAGTAAAGAGAAACTGGAGGCTTTGGAGAAATTAGGTGCTGAACAATTAGAAAATGGGCACACAGCTCCAACATTTTCTCCTTGGAATTCTCCAGTTTTCATAATTAAGAAAAAATCAGGTAAATGGAGAATGTTAACTGACTTAAGAGCTATCAATTCAGTTATACAACCTATGGGAGCATTACAGCCAGGATTGCCTTCTCCTGCTATAATTCAAAAAAACTGGCCTTTAATAGTCATAGATTTAAAAGACTGTTTCTTTACTATCCCTTTAGCCAAGCAAGCCTGTGAATGGTTTGCATTTACAATTCCTGCGGTGAACAACCTGCAGCCTGCTAAGCATTTTCATTGTTTTACAGACGGGTCTAGTAATGGTGAAGCTTCTTATTCTGGATCAAAAGGTAAAGTTTTCCAGACGCCCCATACTTCAGCTCAAAAAGCGGAGCTTGTAGCTGTAATTGAGGTAGATTACTTTTGATATGCCTATTAATGTGATTTCTGATTCTTCATACATGGTTCACTCCACATGGTTAATGAAAAATTCTCAGTTACGATTTCACACAGATGAACAACTGATGACTTTATTTACCCAATTGCAAAGAGCAGTTAGGAGTAGAATGCACCCTTTTTACATCAGATTAGAGCTCATATACCTCTTCCAGGACCTTTGACTGAAAGGAATCAAATGGCTGATCGCCTAGTTGCTACTGCAATATCTAATGCTAGACACTTTCACAATTTAACCCATGTTAATGCCTCTGGTCTCAAATGCAGATACAGCATTACCTGGAAAGAAGCTAAAGCTATTACCCAGCGATGCCCAACTTGCCAAATGGTACACTCCTCATCTTTTACAGGAGGAGTTAATCCTCAAGGACTGGAACCTAACTCTATTTGGCAAATGCATGTCACACATGCTCCCTCGTTTGAGAGACTAGCTTATGTACATCTATGTGTGGACACCTTTTCTCACTTTGTCTGGGCTACATGCCAATCAGGAGAGCCTTCTGCCTGCGTTAAACGTCACCTTTTGCAGTGTTTTGCGGTGATGGGCATTCCAGCTTCTATTAAAACAGATAATGCCCCAGGCTATACTAGCCAAGCTCTAGCAACTTTTTTCTCTATGTGGAATATTAAACACATTACTGGTATCCCATACAATTCTCAAGGACAAGCCACAGTGGAAAAAATGAATCTCTCCCTAAAACAGCAGATGCAAAAGCAGAAAGGGGGAGACAGAGTATATAAAACGCCACAGATGCAACTGAACCTAGCATTATTAACTTTAAATTTTTTGAGCCTGCCCAAAGGCCAGATGTTATCAGCAACTGAACAGCATCTACAGAAACCAGCTGCAAAGACAGAAACAGAACTGATTTGGTGGAGAGATCCGATCACAAAAAGTTGGGAAATAGGTAAAATAATAACTTGGGGTAGAGAGTATGCTTTATTTCTCCAAGCCAAAACCAACAGCCGATTTGGATACCATCAAGACACCTGAAATCTTATCATGAGCCAGATGCCAAGGAAGAGACTCCGGGCAGACCCAGAGGACCCCCTGGTTGCAGCCATGTCGAAACTGACGCTGAGGAGGACCCCAACTGTCACGAGCAACACCCATCGAACACAGCCACCCACCTGGGACAGATCAGGAAGCTGTCACAGATGGCAGAAGAAAACCTGAGGAAAGCGGGACAAGCAGTCACAATGAATAATTTAATGGTAACTATGATAGCGGTTATCATCACTACCATGAGTATTCCTTCATTAAGGGCTGGTAATAATGCCTGGATGTAATCACTCTATGACACAGTTACACATGCTTTCTGATCTCAGTATTCACCATAACAAATCTGCTCCTATAATTGAGGCATACCACCCTCAAAAACCTATTTGTAAACAGGATTGGACCCAGTTAGAAAAAATGAACATACTTGTTTAGGAAGACTGCACTGCAGAACAGGCAGAGGTGCTGCACAAAGATTCCTCCGGAATCATTATTAATTGGTCCCCTAAGGGGATGTTTAGCTTGAATTGCACCTCTCAGTCTGCGTGCCCACTATGTTCAGATGATCTGAACAAAACGGTCACATGGTACAAACAATAAGAAGTACAGCAGACCGGGTGCGGTGGCTCAAGCCTGTAATCCCAGCACTTTGGGAGGCCGAGACGGGCGGATCACGAGGCCAGGAGATCGAGACCATCCTGGCTAACACAGTGAAACCCCGTCTCTACTACTAAAAAAATACAAAAAACTAGCCGGGCGAGGTGGCGGGCGCCTGTAGTCCCAGCTACTCAGGAGGCTGAGGCAGGAGAATGACGTAAACCCGGGAGGCGGAGCTTGCAGTGAGCTGAGATCCTGTCACTGCACTCCAGCCTGGGCGACAGAGTGAGACTCCGTCTCAAAAAAAAAAAAAAAAAAAAAAAAGAAGTACAGCAAAACTTCCTATCATCGGGAGCCACGGCGGTATAGTGGCACCTCAACCTCAAATGATATGGCCTGCTCTAGGAGCTTAATATAAGGATTTGTGGAAACTATTAAATGCTCTTAATAAGATCAAAATTTGGCAAAGAATAAAAAAGCATCTAGAAGGACACTCTACAAACTTGTTTTTGGATATAGCAAAATTAAAAAAACAAACATTTAAAGCATCCCAGGCACACCTGACCTTAATGCCAGGAACTGGAGTGCTTAAAGGAGCTGCAGATAAATTAGCAGCTAGTAACCCATTAAAATGGATAAAAACACTTGGAAGCTCTGTCATTTCAATGATGACCGTGCTTTTAATCTATGTTGTTTGTCTTTGTATAGTCTGCAGATGCAGATCCCAACTCCTGTGAGAAGCAGCTCACCGTCCCAAAGCTAGCCTTGCTTTTATCTCTTTGCAAGTCTAAGAAGGGAGACATGTTGGGAGCAAGCCCCCCAAAATCTGGCCATAAACTGGCCCCCAAACTGGCCATAAACAAAATCTCTGCAGCACTGTGACATGTTCATGATGGCCCTAATGCACAAGCTGGAAGGTTGTGGGTTTACAGCAATGAGGGCAAGGGACACCTGGCCCGCCCAGGGTGGAAAACTGCTTAAAGGCATTCTTAAGCCACAAACAATAGCATGAGTGATCGGTGCCTTAAGGACATGCTCCTGCTGCAGTTAACTAGCCCAACCTATTCCTTTAATTCGGCCTATCCCTTCGTTTCCCGTAAGGGACACTTATAGTTAATTTAATATCTATAGAAACAATGCTAATGACTGGTTTGCTGTTAATAAATATGTGGGTAAATCTCTGTTCGGGGCTTTCAGCTCTGAAGGCTGTGAGACCCCTGATTTCCCACTTCACATCTCTGTATTTCTGTGTTTGTGTCTTTAATTCCTCTAGCGCCACTGGGTTAGGGTCTCCCCGACCAAGCTGGTCTCAGCAAGAGGCTATTCAATATATGGTATTGAAAACTGGATATCCACATGCGAAAGAATGAGATAGGACACCTGTGGTACAAAATACACCTTAAAACAATTTGAAATGGATGACAGATTATACCCAAAACCCAAAATCATTAAGCTACTAAAAGAAAACCTGGCCAGGCGCAGTGGTTCATACCTGTAATCCCAGCACTTTGGGAGGTCAAGGTGGGTGAGTCACCTGAGGTCAGGAGTTCGAGACCAGTCTGGCCAACATTGTGAAACCCGCTCTCTACTAAAAATACAAAAATAGCCAGGCGGGGGCATGCGCCTGTAATGCCATCTAATCCGGAGGTTGAGGCTGGAGAAACACTTGAATCCAGGAGGTGGAGGTTGCAGTTAGCTGAGATCGCACCACTGTACTCCATTCTGGCAGTCCGGGCGACGACAAAGTCAGACTCCTTCTAAAATAAAAAAAAAAACAACAACAAAAAGAAAACCTAGCCTGTGTGTATACTTCGAACAACACGTATGGATGTTTAGAGTTTGAAAACAAAACACCACAAAAATACAAGGGAAAAATTATTGACAAAAGATTGCCATAGTAGTGGGTATGTTTTGTCTTGATTAATCACCAGCGTCACAGGCAACCAGGGAATTCTACACATGTGGGAAGACCGTGTACCCACAAACGAAACAATAAAGAAAACAAAGAGCACCCTGAAGATGAGAAGAGAGGTTTGGGGAAACGCACAGCTGACAAGGGGTTGTTCTGGAAAAGGTACAAGGTATAGTACTGACACCACTAACTAGCAAAGAACAAAACAAAAAACCAGAGAAACTGATAACCAAACCATTGCCAATCGGCCAAGAACCTGAATAGACTTCTCTTCAAAGGACACATGAAATTGAAAACAAGTTTACAAACACTTGGTTAACACCAATAGTTATGAAAAAAATGGAAATCAAAAAAACACTCACATACTATGTCACTCTAATTGAAATGAATATTACCAAAAAGTGAACATACATATAACAGACAAATGCTAGTGTGGGTTTCCAGAGAGGGAAATCTTATCCAGAGCTGGTAGGAATATTTTGGAACTACAGGAACCAGTTGGAGGTTCCTTAAAACATTGAAAACAAAGAATTACCATTTCATTTAGCCATGGTACTGCTGGGTATACATTCAAAGCAAAAGAAATCAGTCCATGGAAGAGGTTATCTGCCTTCCCATGCTGACTGTGGCACTATTCACAATAGCGAAGATGAGAAGTCAACCTACCCATCCATCCAAAGATGATGGGACACAGAGACCATAGTGTCCATTCACAATGGAACACTCTTCAGCCAGACACAGATACTGAAATCATGCATCGGGAGCCACATGGTTGAACCTGGAGGAAATGATAGTAAATGAAAAGAGCTACACTGAGAAAGACAAACACTGCATCACTTCACTCATGAGGCATCTAAAAATCTTTATCTCATAGACCTAGAAAGCACCCTAGTGCTTACCAGGGTTTGAGGGGAAGGTGGGGCCTGGGTGGGGAAATGGGTACAAAGTTCCACACTTTATGAGAATAAAACCCGCAGTTCGATTCCACAGCAGGGTGACTAGGGATATTATCAGAGGGTAATTTTCAGGACAGCTAACAAGGAGGATTCTGAACGTCCTCCCCTCAAAGAAACAACTCTATGAGGCAAAAGAAATGCTAAGTATCCTGATTCCGTCATGACACAATGCATACATGGACCAAAACGTCCCACTCTACCCTCTACCCTCTAGTTGTGCACCTTTACTATGGGGCAAGTTTGTATTTAAAGAAATGTAAAGAAACAATGCGAAAATTCTCATGCAACCATGAAATGCCCTAAAATTCCAAAGCCAGCCTGAGAAATCCAAACTATGTCAGATGCAGCACATTCCCCACTTTCAAATTTCATCCCAAAGCTACAGACCCACTTCCACCTAGACAGAGCAGAGAACCCAGAAGTAACCCTGCACAACAGCAATCATCTGGCTTTCAACCAACTCCAAAAAAATAAGCAATGGACAAAGGACTCGCTATGCAGTGAATGGTGCCAGGATGCGTGACTAGCAGAAGAGTTAACACTGGAGCCCCACCTCTCACCACATGCAAAACCTAACTCAAAGTGAATGAAAGATTTCAGTAGAAGACCTCAAACTATGAAAGTCCTACAAGAGGCCGGGCGCGGTGGCTCAAGCCTGTAATCCCAGCACTTTGGGAGGCCGAGACGGGCGGATCACGAGGTCAGGAGATCGAGACCATCCTGGCGAACACGGTGAAACCCCGTCTCTACTAAAAAATACAAAAAAAAAAACTAGCCGGGCGAGGTGGCGGGCGCCTGTGGTCCCAGCTACTCGGGAGGCTGAGGCAGGAGAATGGCGTAAACCCGGGAGGCGGAGCTTGCAGTGAGCCAAGATCGTGCCACTGCACTCCAGCCCGGGCGACAGAGCGAGACTCCGTCTCAAAAAAAAAAAAAAAAAAAAAAAAAAAAAAGTCCTACAAGAAAACCTTGGAAATACCTTTTTCATCACAGGCTTTGGTAAACCATTTATCTGGCTTAGTCCCCAAAAGCAATGGCAAGAAAAACCAAAATGAACTAGTTGGGCCTAAGAAACAAAACATCTGCCACACAGCAAAAGAAATCACCATCACGGTGAATACACAGGCTACAGGATCGAGAAAATATTCCCAAACTATTTCTGACCAAGGTCTTATAGCCAGAATCTACCATGATCTTAAATCAAAAAGCAGAAAAGCAAATAATCCAATTTTAAAAATGGGCAAAAAACATAAATGCACGCTTGTCAAGGCAGGACAGACAAGTGACCAACAGGCATGAAAAAATGCTCAACAGCACTAATCATCAGAGAAACACAACTCGCAAGCACAGGGAGATACCATCTGACGCCACTCAGAATGGCCCTTCGTCCAAAGTCAAAACATAACATGCTGGTGAGGTAGCAGAGGGCAGGGAAGGCTGCTACACTCTCAGGGTGAATGTAAACTAGCTCGCACAATGTGGGTCTGGAGATTACTCAGAGTACCTACAAAGGAACTACCCTCCGACCCAGCAATCCCACCATGGGTATCTACCCAAAGGAAAACCAACGCTTCCATCAAAAAAACACACGCACTCCTGTGTTCTCAGAGTGCTATTCACAAGAACAAAATGGTGAGATGGACCTATGTGCAAATCAACAGTGGATTTTTTTTTTAAGTTTGGTACATAGACACTGCAAAACTCTACGCAGATTGAAAAAAAAATTCTTGCCCTCAGCAGCAACAAGGATGGACCTGGAGGCCATTATGTTAAGCAAGCTAAAATGACGACAGAAAACCAAATACATCATGTTCTCACTTATAGGTGGAAGCTAAACACTGAACATGCCCAAACATAAAGATGAAAAAAAACCAAAAAATAAAAATAAAAAAATTAGACACTGGGCCAACCAGACGGAAAAAGGAGGAAGACAGGGAGACTTGGCAGAAGAACCACTCGACTGCTACTGTGCTCACTGCCTAGGTGACGGGGTTCAGCGGGAACCCAAGCTTCAGCTCCCTGCTATACACTCACGTGCCCGACCTGCAAACTGCACCCTTTACTCACAATACAAGTAGCTGTCACTTCAGAAATCAAGGTTAAAAGCTGAAAATAAATTCTTAAAAAAGGAAAACAGGAAACCTGTAGTGATCCAAACAATTCATTACTGGCATAAAGAAAGACACTGAATGGACAAAATTAGGGAGCCAAATAATCAACCTAAACTTTCACACAGTGAAAACATAGTCTGCAAAAGCTCACCAAGGCATAACTGTTGAGAAAACTGGGTATTCATGTGCAAACGACTGAAACAGTTCCCTTATGTTGCATAATACATAAAAATCAACGCAAAACCAACTGAACACCCAAATTCAATCCTGAAACCGAAAAACTCCCAAGGGGAAAACACAGGATCAGCATTTATTTGTGGGAAAACGTGAATCTGTGTACCCACAGACAATACAATGGCTTCACCATCCCCCTTTTCTCCCCCTCAGCGGACGCAGAAATCACTGCTAACGAAAGCAAATATCAGCATTTGAGACTAAGAAACGCTTTAGACCTCTCTACATGGGAGAAAAAACAATGAACCCCAAGAGAAGGCATCCTATCTTGGGGAAAAAGATGATTAGGGGAAAATTATGCAAAATCATAAAGTTGAAAGGGGTTGTCATCTAACTTATTCAAGAAACTAAAGGTACAGGTCGGGCGCAGTGGCTCAGGCCTGTAATCCCAGCACTTTGGGAGGCCGAGACGGGCGGATCACGAGGTCAGGAGATCGAGACCATCCTGGTCAACATGGTGAAACCCCGTCTGTACTAAAAATACAAAAAAAATTAGCCAAGCCTGGTGGCGGGCGCCTGTAGTCCCAGCTACTCGGGAGGCTGAGGCAGGAGAATGGCGTGAACCTGGGAGGCAGAGCTTGCAGTGAGCCGAGATCGTGCCACTGCACTCCAGCCTGAGCAACTGAGCAAGACTCTGTCTCAAAAAAAAAAAAAAAAAAAGAAAAGAAACTAAAGGTACTAAGTGCAGGGAAAGGATAAAAACAAATACACAAGCTACAAATGTGCAAAGGACCTGCAGTAGCCACTTCTACAAAGAAAACATGAAACTGACTCTCAGCTAAAAGAAGAGTGGCACCACATCACTCTCATGCCAAACACACACTAAGATACTGTCAAACTCCATTGAGAATGAGCAGTACTCAAAGGAGCAATAGAAGTTTTGGAAGGTAGGGGCCTACGTAGATTCATGCAAAGGGAAACTCTTATATGCTATTGGTGGCATTGAAAATTAGCGTACATACTGTGAAAAAAAGTTGGAGCTTCCTCAAAAAATAAAAATTGCCATTACCAGTTCATCTAGTCATTCCCACACTTGGTGTACATTTACAGCAAAGGAAACCTGTCCTTTAAGGAGTTACCTGCCTTCCTGTGGTTAATGAAGCACTATTCATGATACCCAAGACAGGGAATCAATCTACCTGACCATCCCAACGAAGGGATATGGAAACTGTGGGATGTCCACACAACACAGCACTCCTCAGTCACGCGCAAATCATGTCCTTTCCATTTGGAACAACATGGACGAACCTGGAAAATACTATGTTAAGTAAAATAAGCCAGGCATAGAAAGACAACCACAGCATCACCTCACTTACATGGAATCCAAAAACCTTTACCTTCAAGAAGTAGAAGCCCAGGAGTGGTTTGCTGTGAAAGATTCATTTTGGAAACTAGTTGCAGTTAGATGACAGAAATGCATTCTGGTGTTCTCTACCACAGCTGGGTGACTGGTTAATAAAATATTGTGTTGTATTTTTCAAAAAAGCTAGAAGGGAACAATTTGTTCTCCCAACAGAGAAATAATACCTGATCTTCGGAAACATATGCTAAGTATCCTGGTTTGATCATTACTCAAAATATACACATATCAATAAATCGCAGAGAAACAAAATGTCTCAGCATGCCCTCTAATAATGTACTCTATTATACACAAAAAATTTAAGAAATCTGAATACACAATGCTAATATTCACCTGAAACCACAAACGGCTCTGAATATCTGAGGTATCCTGAGAAATAAAAACTAAGTTGGAGGGCTTACAATCCTTGATATCGAATTACATCCCAAAGCCGTAGGTATCCAAAATGCATGTTCGCGTGAGGTGCCACTGGGCTCCAGCCCGGATGGTAGAGTGATACTCCGTCTCAAAAACAAAACTGTTTGAAAATTTGAGTATATTATGAGTGACAACTGGATGTTATCCAACATGTATAAAGAAAACAAATTCTGAGCATAAAAATATATATCTAAATTAATACTGGGCAAAAAAATCTGAATACACATCTCGGCAAAGACGACATGAAATTGGCCGACGGGTAAAAGAGGTCCTCAACATGACCATTCATCAGGAAAAATGTGCTTCAAAACCACATTCAGATGCCATTTCACTCTTAGTGAAATGAATGTCACTAAAAAGATTTAAAACAAAACATTCTGAGACAGGGACTCACTCTGTCCCCAAGGCTGGAGTGCAGCAGCAAGATCTCTGCTCACCGAAGTCTTGACGTCCCAGGCTCACATGATCTTCCCACCTCAGCCTCCGGAGTAGCTGGGACTACCGGCACGCACCACCGCGCCTGGCTAGTGTTTTTGTTTTTTGTTTTTTTGTAGAAATGGGGTTTTGCCATGTTGCCCAGGCTACTCTCAAATTCCTGGACTTCCATGATCTGTCCACCTCAGCATCCCAAGGTACTGGATAACAGGTGTGACCCACTGTGCCTGGCCATAAAAAAAATTTTTGAAAAGAAGAACGCTGGTATAGATACAGAGAAAAGGGAACTCTTACACACTGTTGGCAGGAAAATAAATTAGTATATATACTATGGTAAACAGTTGGAGGTCCCTCAAGAAACTGAAAACATAACTAGTAGGAGGCCAATGTGGGCAGACAGCTTGAGCTCAGGAGTTCGAGACCAGCCCTGGCAATGTGGCAAAATCTCATCTCTTTAAAAAAAAAAAAAAATTAGCCAAGCATGGTGAGATACGCCTGTAGTCCCAGTTACTCAAGAAGCTGAGGTGAGAACATTACTTGATCCTGGGAGGTCCAGGCTGCAGTGTGCCATTTTGGTCTTATTGGAATGAATGTTACTCCAGCCTAGGCAACACTGCAACACTCTGTCTCAAAGAAAATATAACTACCATATAATCAGCAATCCCCCTACTGGGTATACCTCCATAGCAAATGGAATCAGCATCAGGGATCAGAAAGACACAATGGGGATAGGAGATGTTCTCATTAAATGGTTTTGAGAAAAACAATATCCCTATTGCAAAAGAATGAAATAGAACCCTGTGTTACACAATGCAAAAAATCAACTCAAAGTGAACCCCAACACAAGACCTGAAACCATGAAAATAAAAAACTTCCTGTAAGCAAAGATAGGGGAGGTTACTTTCAGGGCAACTTGAATTCATGTCCACAGGTTGGACAGAGTTTAAAAAAAGAAAAGAAAATGAAGGCTGGGCGTGGTGGCTCACTCCTGTAATCCCAGCATTTTGGGAGGCCGAGGTGGGCGGATCACCTGAGGTCGGGAATTTGAGACCAGCCTGACCAACATGGAGAAACCCCCGTCTCTACTAAAAATACAAAATTAGCCCAGCGTGGTGGCACCTGCCTGTAATCCCAGCTACTAGGGAGGCTGAGTCAGGAGAATTGCTTGAACCTGGGAAGCGGAGGTTGTGGTGAGCTGAGATTGCGCCATTCCACTCCAGCCTGGGCAACAAGAGTGAAAACCCCGTCTCAAATAACAAAGGAAAGAAAATGAAAAAAGGAACACATAGGGGTAAAATTTCATTGAGAATGGAAACTATATGTGAATGATTTTTTTTTTTTTTTTTTTTTTACTTGGGCAATAAAATCACAAGCAACAAAAACAAAAATAGACACGCAAGGCTACAGCAGACTGAAAAGCTGCTGCACCGCAGAGGGAATGACAAACTCAATGAGAAAGGCTGAAAGAGGGTTTGGGGGACTCACATATCTGCTAGGGGCTTGTTACGGAAAATACAGAGCATATACACAGTACTCAGTAGCAACAATGAGAAAAAAGAACAAATGATCCCCCGAAACTTGGGCAGGGACCCTGAAATATATTTCTGCAAAGACAACATTAAACTGCAGTGAGGCTCCCTACCCCGTCGGGCGGCCACGACAGGATGTACAAGAGGGGACACTTGTTGCCGGGGATGGAGGAAAGCAGCCCGTGTCCTGACAGCTGGAACGCACATTTTCAAACCCATGGAAGCCTGGAGACAGCTAGGATCTCTTTTCCTCCTCCTGAGGCTTGGACACCTGCAGCCAAACCTGGGCCTGGCCCCGACCCCAACCTGGGCTGGGTTTCTCCTTATTCCAGCAGCTGCAGCTTCCCTCTCTATGTACATGGGGGAGTTTCCCCGAGAAAAAATCCTGAACCCCTAAAAATACCACAGCCTGCTACGTTGCCACCCTCAAAAGCCCTTGTCGGGGAAATGAAAACCACGAAAAATAAAGACCAAAATACTACCAGAGAAAGAGCAAAACGCCTGAGAACCTGACAAGAAGAAACAGAACATAGAAGAAAATGAAACCTTCTATCCTGACCTTGAAGGAAAAATGCTGGAGCAGTCGCGCTGTGGAGAAGCCCGCACGGAAGGAAGCTCCCTCCTCGGCAGGCAGCACCGGGACGGGAGCCGTTTCTTCCCCAGGACAGGGGCCCAAGTCATCTGGAAGCTGCCAGTGGCACCCAGCGGGGTCCCGAGGGAACCAGAGCTCTGCTCCTCTCCTCACTGTGGACGCCATGCCAGGCCACACTCGCCCCGCTGCCTCCATGGGGACGGTGGGGGAGGGAGGGGAACACACATGCGCACCACGTGCGGGCAGAAGGTTTGGCCCCGCCCGCTGCTCACACTGCGCATGGCAGGTTGATTCCACCTCCCAGGATGCATCAGGCCAGGCCATGGCCTCGAGGCTCTGGAACTCCTGCACCTGCTCAGCCTGGGCTGCCACAGCTTCCTCCTGCTTTTCTGCAACCGCCAATGCTTCCAGTCTTCTTGGAACTCCAGTGCTGACAATTTGGGGAGATACAAACAGTCCATAGCAAGGGGATCGTGGAGGAGAAGGTTTCTCGCAAAATTGAAACTTCAACTGCCAGTTCATCTAGCCACCTTTTTTTTTCTTATAAATTCATTTAAGTTCACTTCCTTATAGATGATGGGTATTAGACCTTTGTGGGATGCACCGTTTGCAAAACTATTCTCCTATTCTATAGGTTGCCTCTTTGCTAACAGTTTCTTTTGCTGTGCAGAAGCTCTTTAGTTTAATTAGATCCCATTTGTCAAATTTGGCTTCTGTTGCAATTGCTTTTGGTGTCTTTGTCATGAAATCTTTGCCCATGCCTATGTCCTGAATGGTATTGCCTATGCTGTTGTCAAGGGTTTTATAGTTTTGGGTTTTACACTGAAGTCTGGATAAAGACTATGTGGTAATATACACTATGGAATACTATGCAGCCAGAAAAAACAATGGGATCATGTCCTTTGCAGGGACATGGATGGAGCTGGAGACCCTCATCCTCAGCAAACACACACAGGAAGAGAAAAACAAATATGGGATATTCCCACTTATAAATGAGAGCCAAATGATGAGAACACATGAACACACAGAGGAGAAAAACACACCCTGGGGCTGAAGAGAGGGTGGAGGGTGGGAGGAGGGAGAGGATCGGGAAGAAGAACTAATGGGTACTAGACTAGACAGATCACATGGGTTGGAATCAGCTTTACCACTTACTCTCAAGAAGCACTCAGCGTCTTTAAGCCTCAGTGTTCTTATCTTCGAAATGGGAATTATACTGATACCTTTCTATGGCAGACACTGCTGGTCTTCCCTAGTTACCACTCTCACTTCCAAAGTGATAGAACCCCATTTTTGGAGTAGGCATATGGCTCCCTAGGATGGAGACTGCATTTCTTAGCCCCCTGTAAGTTAGAGAAGGCCCTGTCTCTACCTTCCAGCTGATGATTTGCAAGCAAAACATCATTTAGCAGCTTGTAAGGGCCTTCTTTAAGAGGCATATTGATCATGCTTTTTTCTTCTTGACTTTCTCTTCTTGCATTCTCTTTGGAAGCTGATGCTGTAATCTTGGACCACTAAAATCAAGGCTCAGAATACAACAGCTACAAAATAAAATATAGTCCCTGAAGTGGAGGCTACAAGTCACAGAATCTTAGCTTGTGACACAGGATTAGCTGAAGAGGTCAGGTAGTAGGTGGGAATATGCAGATATTGCAGACTAATGAAACAGAACAAGATCATGTCTATTGCAGGGACATGGATGGAGCTGGAGACCATCATCCTTAGCAAACTAATGCAGAACAGAAAACCAAATACCACAGTCTTGCTTATAAGTGGGAGCTAAATAAGAACAACACATGGACACAGAGGGAAACAACACACATCTCCCTGCTGGAGATGTTTCCCACCTTCTTTGTATTATTTACTGTGCTCCTCACGTTTCAGTTATTTTATATTTGATTTGATTTGATTTTTTGAGGGTCTCACTCTGTTGCCCAGGCTGAAGTACAGTGATGTGATCACAGCTCACTGCAGCCACAGGCTCCTAAGCTCGAGTGATCTATCTGCCTCAGCCTCCTGAGTAGCTGAAAATACAGGCATGCACCACCACACACACAGGGCATATATACACACACACACACATATGTGTATATACATATCTATCTATCTATATTTTTTTGGTAGAGATGGGTCTCACTATGTTGCTCAGGCAGGTCTTGAACTCCTGGGCTCAAGTGATCCTCCCGCCTCACTCCCCAGTGTGTTGGGAGGCACCGTGCCCAGCCTGTTAGGGTTTTTATCATGAGGGAATGTTGCATTTTATCAAAAGTTTTTTTCTGCATCTATATAGATCATCATATGGTTTTGGCTTTTAATCTGTTCACGTAGTGAATCACATTTGTTACTGCAAATGTTGAACCAACCTTGCATCCCCAGAATAAAGCCTACTTGATCATGGTGAATTAACATTTTCATATGCTGCTGGATTCAGCTTGCTAGCATTTTGTTGAAGATTTTGGCCTCTATGTTCCCCACAGATACTGGCCTAAAGTTTTCTTTCATTGTCATGTCTCTGTCAGATTTTAGTATTAGGCTGATGCTGGTTTCAGAGAATGAATTATGAAGGAGCCTCTCTTCTTCTGATTTTTTAAAATAGTTTCAGTAGGGGCCGGGTGCGGTGGCTCACACCTGTAATCCCAGCGCTTTGGGAGGCCAAGGCAGGCAGATCACAAAGTCAGGAGATTGAGACCATCCTGGCTAACACGGTGAAACTCTGTCTCTACTAAAAATACAAAAAAAAAAAAAGACATTAGCCGAGCGTGGTGGCGGGTGTCTGTAGTCCCAGCTACACGGGAGGCTGAGGCAGGAGAATGGCGTGAACCCAGGAGGCAGAGCTTGCAGTGAACCGAGATCGCGCCACTGCACTCCAGCCTGGGTGACAGAGCAAGACTCCGTCTCAAAAAAAAAAAAGTTTCAATAGGATTGTTGCCAATTCGTCTTTATGCATCCAGTAGAATTTGGCTGTGAATCCATCTGGTGCAAGGCCTTTTTTTTGAGTAGGTTTTATATTACAGATTCAATCTGAGCTCAATATTGTTCTGTTCAAGGTTTCAAGCTTTTCCTGATTCAATTGTGGAGACTGTGTGTTTCCAGAATGTATCCATTTCCTCTAGATTTTCTAACTTGTGCACAAGTGCATAGCATTGTTTATTCGTATTCTCTGAGGGTTCTAGTATTCTCTGTGGGATCAGCTGTAATGCCATCTTTGTCATTTCCAATTATATTTATTTGGATCCTCTCTTTTTTTTCCTTTATCTAGCTAGCAGTCTATGAATCTTAACTATTTCACAGAAGCTACTCTTGATTTTATTAATCTTTTGTATAGATTTTTGCATCTCAATTTCATTAAGTTCTTCTCCAATTTATTTGCTTCTGCAAGGTTTGAGTTTCGTTGGTTTTCTAGTTCCTTTATGTAGCAAATTAATTGTTAACTTGAGATCTTTCTGACTTTTTGATGAATGCGTTCAGCGATATACACTTTCTTGACACTGTTTTAGCTGGATCCCAGAAATCTTTGGTAAGCTCTGTCCCTATTTTCATAAATTTGAAAGATTTTTTAAATTTCTGCCTTCTTTTTTTTTGAGATGGAGTCTTGCTCTTGTCTCTCAGGCTGTAGTACAATGGCACAATCTCAGCTCACTGCAACCTCCACCTCCCGGGTTCAAGCGATTCTCCTGCCTCAGCCTCCCAAGTAGCCTGGATTACAGGCACCTGCCACCATGACTGGCTAATTTTTTGTATTTTTAGTAGAGATGGGATTTAGCCATGTTGGCCAGGCTGGTTCTCAAACTCCTGACCTCATGATCCACCCACCTTGGCCTCCCAAAGTGTTGGGATTACAGGTGTGAGCCACTGGGCCCTTCCAGGTTTTTTTTAATTTATTGAGACTTGCTTCATGACTGAGCATGTGATTGATCTTAGCGAGTCTTACCCGTGCAGATGAGAAAAATGTATATTCTGTGGTTGTTGAGTGGAGTGTTCTGTAGAAAACTATTAGGTTTAACTGGTCAAGTGTTGAGTTTAAGTCCAGTTGCCTTGTTCATTTTCTGTGTTAATGATCTGTCTACGGCTGTCAGTGGGGAGTTGAGGTCTCCTACTATCACTGTGTGGTTGTCTAAGACATGTTGTAGGCCAAAAAGAACTTGTGTTATGAATCAGTTGTTCCAACATTGGGTGAATATATATTTAAGATAGTTAGGTCTTGTTGGATTGTACCCTTTATCATTATGTAATGGCCTTTATTGTCCTACTTTTTATTGCTTTAAAGGTTTTTAAATCTAAGAATAGCAATACCTGGGCTTGACGTGGTGGCTCAGGCTTGTAATCCCAGCACTTTGGAAGGCTGAAGCAAGTGGATTGTTTGAGCACAGGAGTTGGAGATCAGCCTGGGCAACATGGCAAAACCCCATCTCTACCACAAAACACAAAAATTAGCCAGGTGTGGTGGTGCATGCCTGCAGTCCCAGCTACTCAGGAGGCTGAGGTGGGAGGATCACTTGGGAGGGTGAGTGCAGCGAGCCATAATCACACCACTGCACTTCAGCCTCAGTGACAGAGCCCATCCCCACCCCCCGGGAAAAAAAAGAAAAAAGAAAAAAAGAACCGTGACTCTTGCACAGTAGATATTCCTCCATCCCTTTACTCTGAGCCCATGGACGCTGCTGCTGTGAGATGAGTCTCCCTTTCCTTTGACCCCGTGGACGCTGCTGCTGTGAGATGAGTCTCATGAAGATCATGGGTCTCGTCACTGGATCAGAGATTTCAGTGTCAGGCCTCACACCGTTAAGAACTCTAGAAGAAAACCTAGGAAATACCATTCGGGACATCAGCCTTGGGAAAGAACCTGTGACTAGGTCCTCAAAAGCAACTGCAACACCAACAAAAGTTGGCAAGTGGGACCTAATTAAACGAAAGAGTTTTTCATAGCAAAAGACACTATTAACAGAGTAAACATACAACCTATGAAATGAGAGAAACTATGTATCTGACAAAGGTCTAATATCTACCAACTATAAGGAACTCAAATCAATGCACAAAATATAAATAACCCTATTAAAAAGTGGACAAAAGATATAAATGGACACTTCTCAAAAGAAGATATACATGCAGACACACATGAAAATATGTTCAGCATCACTAATCATCAGACAAGACAAATCAAAACCACAATGAGATACCACCTTACTCTTGCAAAAATGGCCATAATTAAAAAGTCAAAAAACAGTAAATACTAGCAAGAATGTGGTGAAAAGGAAACACTTTTACTCTTCTAGTGGGGAATGTAAATGAGTATAACCACTATGGAAAACTGTGTGGAGATTCCTTAAACAAATAAAAGTAGAACTACCACTCAATCCAACAACCCCACTACTGGTTATCTACACGAAGGAACAGAAGTATCATGTGAACAAGGCCCATGCACATGCATGTTTGCACAATTCACAATTGCAAAGATGTGGAACCAACTTAAGCGCCCATCGACCAACAAGTAGACAAAGAAAATGTGGTACATAGGCCGGGCGCGGTGGCTCAAGCCTGTAATCCCAGCACTTTGGGAGGCCGAGACGGGCGGATCACGAGGCCAGGAGATCGAGAGACGATCCCGGCTAACACGGTGAAACCCCGTCTCTACTAAAAAATACAAAAAAACTAGCCGGGTGAGGTGGCGGGCGCCTGTAGTCCCAGCTACTCGGGAGGCTGAGGCAGGAGAACGGTGTAAACCCGGGAGGCGGAGCTTGCAGTGAGCTGAGATCCGGCCACTGCACTCCAGCCTGGGTGACAGAGCAAGACTCCGTCTCAAAAAAAAAAAAAAAAAAAAAAAAAGAAAATGTGGTACATATACACCATGGAATACCACTCAGCCACAAAAACAAAATAATACCTTTCACAGCAACTTGGAGGGAGCTGGAGGCCATTATTCTTTGTGAAGTAATTTGGGAATGAAAAACCAAGTATCTTACTGAAAAGCGAGAGCTAAGCTACACGGATAAACAGGCCTAAGAATGATATAATTGACATTAAGGACTTGGAGAGGAAAGGATGGGAGGGGGATAAGCGATAAAAGACTGCATATTAGGTATAGTGTACACTGTTTGGGTGACACACCCACTAGAATCTCAGAACACATCCATGTAACCGAAAACCACCTGTACCCAAAAACTATTGAAATAAAAATTAAAATTAAAAAAGTAATTACGGCCGGGCGCGGTGGCTCAAGCCTGTAATCCCAGCACTTTGGAAGGCCGAGACGGGCGGATCACAAGTTCAGGAGATCGAGACCATCCTGGCTAACACGGCGAAACCCCGTCTCTACTAAAAACACAAAAATTAGCCGGGCGAGGTGGCGGCGCCTGTGGTCCCAGCTACTCGGGAGGCTGAGGCAGGAGAATGGCGGGAACCCGGGAGGCGGAGCTTGCAGTGAGCTGAGATCTGGCCACTGCACTCCAGCCTGGGCGACAGAGTGAGACTCCGTCTCAAAAAAAAAAAAAAAAAAAAAGTAATTACTCCTGGGGATCTGTTTAAAATGCACTCTGTTAATATTCCATGACCTGAGTCTTCTAAATTTCCATGAAAAACCTGGCAAATACTCAGAAACAGATTTAAAATCTCAAACCACTGCCAAAATTACAACTTGATTTCTACAGACAGAGTTGAGAGGAATTTCCACAAACCTAAGTTCTTAGGTGTCACACATGGTGGCTCATGCCTATAATCCCAACTCTGGGAGGCTGAGGGCCAGAGGACTGCTTGAGAACAAGATTTTGAAACTAGCTTCTGCCACACAGCAAGACCCTTTCTCTGATTTAAAAAAAAAAAAAAGACATGAATGCTTTTAGGAGTTTTCAAAGAGGGTTTTCTCACAGTTCATTTAGTGGCGTACATGAATATTTCTGTTATTGGAGACCATCCCATGAAGGACTGGCTTCCAGAATCCCTTCTCCTTCCCACTGAGCTGACCTACCTGTGGCTCTGGCTCTCAGGATCTTTGAAGGACACAAGGCTCTGCCTTCTCCATCCTCCATCTCTCATCACAGATTGTCCAGCAGAGGCCAGGGAGTCCTCTCGGGTTTCCTACCCAGATGCTACTCAGACTCTAGCAAGCAGCAGGGCCCCAAGATCCCAGCCAAGTCTCTGGATCCAAAGATGCCTCAACCAATGCAGGGGTTCTACACATTTCTGGGCTGCATCCTGAGGACAAGGTTGACTATTGTTGTTGTAAAAGGCACAGCAGCTCAAAAGTTTACAGGGTGCTCAAGACCCAGGGGGAAGTGAGACGCTAACCTACTCTCTACTCTCCTGGCCTAGCACAGTCACCCCTTGTGGTGACTCGAATCAAGTATAGCTCAGGGGGTGACTTCTCTTGTCCGATCTTCAATCACAGCTGATTGTCCTCAGACAAATAGATTTGACAATGCAGTATCACTGGCTTCAGTTTAACTTTTACATTAATTTTCTGCTCATTTCTTCTCACTGGGTTCATGTTTTTGCAGGCAGAAGTTTGTGGCTTGAAGATAAAAATCTTTACGGAATTCTTTACGGAATCTTTACGGAAAATCAGACAAATGCTTGGCTGCTTTTTAATTAGGCAAATGAAACACTTCAATACTGATAAAATAGCTCTAATATTTAAGTAGCACATTTACAACTCTAAAGATGAAAACTTTTATCAGTAACTCTGCCAGTCTGACAACCAAGCAAAAAGAATGCAACCCGTTTGTGGCTTCCTAGCCAACACACACAAATAGGCCCACCGATAGGACAACGCAGATAGGACAGCGGGAATGAAAAGAAGAAAAAGCATTGCAGCGTTTCCAGTAGGCATTTTAACTGTCAAAATGTCACAGACGACAATATTGAAAATCACGTCACTGCAAACGATTCAAAGCTGAATGCCACTTTCACAATGGCAAGCAAGATGCGAAAAAATAGAAAAAAAAATCCCTTCTTTTGCTCTGAATTAAGTAGGAATGGTGACCCATCGCATTTGATTTTACAAAATTTATCTACATTACTACGGATTTCTAATATGCCTCCTTAGCTTTCTCTGCAAATATAACAAAGGAGAGAGTCATCCAGGATGATGGGGCAGCATAGAGTCCAGTGTAGGCCTGCGCACCATCTGGAACAACGACAAGCTCTTACCTGCTCAGGTCGTCATTCAAATGGTAAACCACACATTCCAATACTCACATTCAAACAGAGCAGGGCTGTCCATACTCACATGTGGCTCCAGTTTCCTCATCCATAACAAAGAGGGCTTAGATTCACTCTTAAAAACCTTTCTGGCTCTAATAGCTTTCGATTTTTAGAAATAAAGTTTAGAATGTCTGTTTCATCTAGAAACAATGATTACCAAAAAAATACTATATTCTAGGGCATTTGAAAACTTTTTCTTTATAGGACCTAAATGTTAACAGTTAATCTTTAGAAAATAATATTTGAAATCCCCTATGACATGGCTCTTAAAACGTCTAAATTTTGCACCAACTTCTGTTAACCCTGATGGCATTTACTCTTATATCCATGTTAGTAACATTTACTTGGATTAACAGAAAGGTGTTGAGTGCCCCAATCTACATTTCCACACAACGTGTCATTATAATCTTGTGAAATAGTCTGTATTTTCTTTTAAAGAATCTTTTCAGTCAAATGTTTAATCCATTTAGGAACTTGGGTTGAACTAAGTAATTCAGTCAAAACTACCAATTAACTAGCTGCAGGCAAATACTAGTAAAGTGTGTTTCTGATAATTCACCTCTTAACGATTGGTAAATGAGATGAAAAGCAAAATGGGCATTCCAAGCAATAAAACGTTCACCATTGTTCCTTCCACTTTGCCTACCCAACAAAGCAAGATTAATGTCTTATCATTTATCCGAGCCAATCGGTTGTCATTAAACTTCATTCGATCAATGTTAATGCCTTAGTAAATCAGTTGCACTACTGGAGTGGCCTTCAGTAGTTGCACTTGTGTATATTTCTCTTCAGTATACACATTCTCATATAAAAGCTAGTACAATGCAAAACATCCCAGTTCTATGAGAGTAAGTTGATAATTCAAGGGCACAGTAAATTCCAAGAAATGGCAGCACACATACACATTGGCTTATTCCAATGTCTGCCATCAATGAAAATATGTGACCTGCCTGTGCTTGACACAAGGGATCTCTAGTCCCGGCTCAAACCATTGCATGAGAACAGGTTATTACAGTTTCAGGAATTTCTGAGAGTTTACTCTTTTTTTTTTTGAGCCGGAGTCTCGCTCTGTCGCCCAGGCTGGAGTGCGGTGGCCGCGTCTCGGCACACTGCAAGCTCCGCCTCCGGGGTTTACGCCATTCTCCTGCCTCAGCCTCCCGAGTAGCTGGGACTACAGGCGCCCGCCACCTCGCCCGGCTAGTTTTTTTGTATTTTTTAGTAGAGACGGGATTTCACTGTGTTAGCCAGGATGGTCTCGATCTCCTGACCGCGTGATCCGCCCGCCTCGGCCTCACAAAGTAGCTGGGATTACAGGCTTGAGCCACCGCGCCCGGCCGACAGTTTATTCTTAAAGTCATTATTATTAAAATGCATTCTATGAACTTCCAACTAAATTATATTGAAACTATAATATTTAAGACTCCTCATATTCTAATTATTTCAGTATATTTTATTGTCTATGTTCATGGTGCATCTAGTCAATCTGTACAGTAGAATTATCCTGTGATGGCCGGGCGTGGTGGCTCACGCCTGTAATCCCAGCACTTTGGGAGGCCGAGACGGGTGGATCACGAGGTCAGGAGATCGAGACCACCCTGGCTAACACGGTGAAACCCCGTCTCTACTAAAAATACAAAAAACTAGCTGGGCGAGGTGGCAGGCGCCTGTAGTCCCAGCTACTCAGGAGGCTGAGGCAGGAGAATGGCGTGAACCCGGGAGGCGGAGCTTGCAGTGAGCTGAGATCCGGCCACTGCACTCCAGCCCGGGCAACACAGCGAGACTCCATCTCAAAAAAAAAAAAAAAAAAAAAAAAAAAAAAGAATTATCCTGTGATGGTGTGCCAGCACGCATCTCATCCCAACTCATCATTCAGTGACATCAGCTTGGTAGCTTGAATCTGGGCACGATATTCCTACTTACAACACAGAAATGTGCAAATACTATAAGCCAACTTCTGTGTTTTGCAGAGAGTCAGTTGTTAAGCATTTACCAGCACACCACTGGATCTCGAGAACCCAGACACGTTCCCTGCTCTCTTGTAGTCACCAAAAATGCAAGATGCTATAGGACTAGTTAGCAAGCCTACGGGATCAGGAAAGAACTACCAGAGAATACATTACTTAATAAGAGTCCCAGGGAATGAGTCGAGGTTGAACAGGTGGGCAATGAGGACAAAGAAGCAACTTTACCAAGCAAGGGGAAAACAAATTGCAGGATGGAGCCTCATCCCAGAAATTCAAAGGCCAGGGTGCTAGTCATGGGGTAGAAAGAGGTAAGGCTGAAAAGATGCAAGATAAATCTTATGTATTTTAAGAAAAGACACTCGGCCAGACGTGGTGGCTCACACCTGTAATCCGAGCACTTTGGGAGGCCCAGGCGGGTGGATCACGAGGTCAGGAGATCGAGACCATCCTGGCTAACACAGTGAAACTCCATCTCTACTGAAAATACAAAAAATTAGCTGGGCATGGTGGCAGGTGCCTGTAGTCCAACTACAGGAGAATGAGGCAGGAGAATGGCATGAACCTGGGAGGCAGAGCTTGCAGTGAGCCAAGATTGCACCACTGCACTCCAGCCTGGGCGACAGAGTGAGACTCTGTCTCACAAAAAAAAAAAAAAAAGAAAGGAAAAAAAAAAGACAAGACACTCATATTCACGACTGTATTAAAAACACAGGGAAGCTACTGAAGATTTTTAAGAATGGGGTTAGAAGGAAGAGAGATGAGTACTGTTAAACAATCACACCTGACTGGAGAAGGGTCCAAAAGATTGTCCAAGAAAAGACACAGAGAAAAGTGACCACCAAGCTTCCCAGGTAACATAGCTAAAAGCACAATCTTTCTGAGCATGCAGTCGTACTACATTTTTATTTAATGATCATTTAAATGCTCAACTCCACTAATATAAACATTATTAAACAGATACAAAAAATGGGTAATTTTAAAAAGTGAAATAAAATACAGTCATGTAAAGTTCTGATCTCTATTTCCACACTTCGATGGTTCTGCAGCCGATGTCACAGGCCACTGCTGAAGCCAGCCTGGGAAGATGAAGCACAGGATGCACAGGCAATGGGACTTGGTGAGGAGTGCATGGAGCTGGGGCCAGATGTCACTCTCAGGGAAGACCTAGTTCATGCTAAGAAACCTACACGAAGGGCCGGGCGCGGTGGCTCAAGCCTGTAATCCCAGCACTTTGGGAGGCCAAGACCGGCAGATCACAAGGTCAGGAGATCGAGACCATCCTGGCTAACACGGTGAAACCCCGTCTCTACAAAAAAAAATACAAAAATCTAGCTGGGCGAGGTGGTGGGTGCCTGTAGTCCCAGCTACTTGGGAGGCTGAGGCAGGAGAATGGTGTAAACCCGGGAGGCGGAGCTTGCAGTGAGCTGAGATCCAGCCTCTGCACTCCAGCCTGGGCAACAGAACGAGACTCCGTCTCAAAAAAAAAAAAAAAAAAAGAAACCTACACGAGGATAAACCTCTTCAAAACTTGACACCATGGCCATGACCCAACTCCCCCCAGAATGCCTATTGATGACATCACAAGGGTTAGCCAGTATTTCCTGGCACTCAATTTCACCAGGAGCAAACAGAAAACGTTAAACAGGAAATGCTAATGTGTGTGAGTGTGTGTGTGCCTGTATGGGTGTGCACCTGTATGGGTGTGCATGTACATGTGAGTGTGCCTGTATGGGTGTGCATGTACATGCGAGTGTGTGTGCATGCACAAAAGTGTGCATGTGATTACATGTGTATGTGTGCATGTGAATGTACGTGTATCTTGAGTATGTGAGCATATTAGTATCTGTGTGTGCACATGAGTGTACACTGTGTGTAAGTGTGTGCATGTGTGTTTGCACTCACCAGTCTGGGTGCTGGTTTGTGAGAGTGGGGCGAGGAGGAGTTGCCCCGGATAGCTCACCCAACCTACCCTCTGCCTTGGGCAGTGCAGCATCTGATAGCTCCCCTAACCCACCCTCAGCGCCACCAGCAGTGCACAATAGCGCACACAACCTACATCCAACCCCCCCCCCGAAACCTTGGGCAGTGTAGGCCCGGATAGTGCAGCCAAACCCCACGCCACTGCCAGCAATGCAAAGCCGGATAGAACCGCCAGCCTCCCGCAGCAGGAGGTGCAGACCCAACAGCACACCAAACCCGCCTCCCCAAGATGAGCAGTGCAGCTGCAGACAGCGCACCTACCCCTACCCTGCCACCTTTCTTCCACTCTAAACTGAACTGCAGTCTCCATTGACACCACCACCAACAGCCAGATGTTGGTTGGTGACTCCAGCCTCCAGCATGCACAGGTGGCCCCCACTTCTCGTCCTCTAGCTGGTCAGGAGCAGCTTTCCTGCCGGCCACCTTTCTACTGCTCCAGCCACCCTTCTACCACCCTATTACTCCTCTGGCGACCCTCCTACCTCTCTGGCTGCCCTCATATGCTCCCGCATGCTGCATTCTCTCTCGCCACCACCAAATGTAGCGAGGCAAGCCACGGGTGTTGCAAGGCTCCAGCCTCCAGCATGCAGCAGGTGCCTGAGCTCCTCCTTCTCCTGGTCCTCAAAGCCGGAAACAGACTACCTAGGCAGGCTGATACAAAAGAGCCTAAATCCATCTGAGGCCTTCCCAACATGCACATGGGATTATGCGCATGATTTCTAGACTACATGTTCTGATTGGATGACAGAAAACCTCTAGACCTTCTCTGATTGGACTTTATTTTCATACTCTGATTGGTTGTCCTAAGACTTGCTTTCATCCAATCAGAACATGCTAATAAAGTCCAATCAGAGTAGGCCTCTGGTTTTTCTCATATCCAATCAGAACATGTAGTCCAGGAACCGCATGTGCATAACCTCAGTATATAAATGGTGCTGAAGGGGAGTCAGGTTATCGCAGGCTCTTCTGTGTCTGCTCCGTGAGCTTCTCCGTGCCCGATTTAGAGGACCAGGACCAGGGCTAACCACCGCCACACGCTCCAGGCTTGTAGCTTTTGGCACCACTGCTCGCCTAGCTGCAGTTGGTGGCCACGGAGACTGCAGTGCAGCTGGAGCGGTAGGAAGGGGAAAATAGTTTGGGGGTAGATGGAGGGGTACAGAAAGTGGTTAGTGCCAAAGGGAAAAGAGGATGGCGAGCAGAAGACATTGCAAAAAGACGGTGAGGAAAAATGGTGGGAAAAAAATTGGGGGAGTAGATGGAGGGGAAAACAGGGTGGTGAACGGGGGAAGAGAAGGTTTTGCAGAAAGACAGTGGGGAAACGTTTTTGGGTGGATGGAAAAGAGGATGATGAGAGAGGAACGGAGGTGAGCAGGAGGGAGAGAAGGTTTGCAAAAATACGGATTTTCTCAAATGCTTTATTTCTGTTGAGATGCTCATATAGTTGTGTCTTTTATTCTATTAATGTGGTGTTTGTGCCAATTGATTTTTCAAATATTAAATCAGTGGTGCATTCCTGGGGTAAAGCACATTTGCACATAGTGCATAATTTATTTTATGTGTTGCTGGATTTCATTTGGCGGTGTTTTGTTGAGTATGTTTGATTTTATAAAATAATGAAAGATACTGGTCTATATTGTTTTGTGATATTGTTTTGGTGTCATAGTAATCCTGGCTTTATAAAATGAATTGGGAAGTGTTCTCTCCCCTTTTATTTTCTGCAACAGTTAGTGAACAATTGATATTAATTTCTCAGAGTGTTTGATAGACTTCACCTGGGAAGCTCCCTGATACGGGATTTTTATTATAAGTTTTTAAAGTTACAATCTGATCTTTTCACCTTCTGTAGATCTATTTATATTTTATATTTCTCCTTTACTCTGGTTTAGTTTGTCTGTTTCTAGGACTTTATCCATTCTATCTAGGCTATCTTAATTTTTTTGGCATAAGATTTTCATTGCATTCTCTTTTAATCATTTTTATTTTGTGATACTGGCAGTGATGTGTTCTCTTTTATTGCTGATTTTAGTAATTCGATTCTCTTCTCTTTTTTTTCTTGCCTAGCCTAAGTAAACATTTGCCAATTTTGTTATCTTTTCAAACAACTGATGTTCTTTGTTGTTTCATATTCCCTATCTTTCTGTTGGCTTAACTCTTGTGAAATGTTTCTCTTTAGGAAGATTGTATTTGGTTAATTAAAATTTAAGTTGATTTTGGAGTATCAACTTTTCTTTTATATGAAAGTAGAAGCATGAATTGGGAAATAATGGGTTCTCAAGTATTTTTTTGGCAGTGGTGGGGATGGGTGGGGAAACAAAACGAGTATCCATGTAGCCCTTGGTTCTCCAAATTGTGGAGCTAACTTGGTCAAAATAAGTAGCCTCTCATTCCTTATCTGAAGAGGGTGATCTTGCCTTGCTTGGAGACATTATAGTGAATTCACTTGATGTAGTTTCTTTTAATCATATCAGTTTACTTCATGTCTCATTTTTCTCTTCTTTTTTTTGAGACGGAGTGTCACTCTGTCACCCAGGCTAGAGTGCAGTAGCCCTCGGCTCACTGCAACCTCTGCCTCCTGGGTTGAAGCAATTCTCCTGCCTCAGCCTCCCAAGTAGCTGGGACTATAGGCGCTGCCATCACACTTGGCTAATTTTTTGTATTTTTAGTAGAGACGGGGTTTTACCATGGTCTCCATCTCCTGACCTTGTGATCCACCTGCCTCAGCCTCCCAAAGTTCTGGGATTACAGGCGTGAGCCACCGCGCCCGGCCTGGAATTTTTTTTTTCTTTTTTTTTTTTTTGAGGCGGAGTCTGGCTCTGTCACCCAGGCTGGAGTGCAGTGGCGCAATCTTGGCTCACTGCAAGCTCTGCCTCCCAGATTCACGCCATTCTCCTGCCTCAGCCTCCCGAGTAGCTGGGACTACAGGCTCCCGCCACCACGCCTGGCTAATTTTTTTTGTATTTTCAGTAGAGACAGGGTTTCACTGTGTTAGCCAGGATGGTCTCGATCTCCTGACCTTGTGATCTGCCCGCCTTGGCCTCCCAAAGTGCTGGGATTACAGGCGTGAGCCACCACGCCCAGCCTGGAATTTTTTTTTTCTTTTTTTTTTGAGGCGGAGTCTGGCTCTGTCACCCAGGCTGAAGTGCAGTGGCGCAATCTTGGCTCACTGCAAGCTCTGCCTCCCAGATTCACGCCATTCTCCTGCTTCAGCCTCCCGAGTAGCTGGGACTACAGGCTCCCGCCACCACGCCTGGCTAATTTTTTTTGTATTTTCAGTAGAGACAGGGTTTCACTGTGTTAGCCAGGATGGTCTTGATCTCCTGACCTTGTGATCCGCCCACCTTGGCCTCCCAAAGTGCTGGGATTACAGGCGTGAGCCACTGCACCTGGCCACAACTGGAATTTTAAGTTATAAGAATACCATTTACAGTAGCCAAAAAAAAAAAGAAAAAGACAAAATAAAGTACACCAGCGTAAATTTAACAAAATATGTGCAAAATCCATATGCTGAAAACTACGAAACTCTGATGAAGATCAAATAATACTTAAGCCAACAACTTTTTATGGATCAGAAGGTTGATATTGCTAAGATGTCGATTTCCCCCAACTTCTCTATTAATGCACGGCAATCCCAATAAAAATGCCGGCAGGAATTTGTGCAGATATTGAAAAGCTGACATAAAACGTGTAAACCAACACTTTGATATACTGGCCCTAGGAAAGTAAGGATTGACCCACTCCCGATGTTTAACGTGGGTTGTCTTCTATTTCCTAGTGTCTCACTAGTTTGAGAAATACAGGGAAAGAGCTCAAGAGAGAGAAATTTAAAGCTGGGTGTCCACGGGAGACATCACATGTTGGCAGGATCCATGATGTTCCCTGAGCCTTAAAACCAGTAAGTTTTTTATTAGCGATTTTCAAAAGGGGAGGGAGTGCACAAATAGGGTGTGGGTCACAGAGATCACATACTTCACAAGGTAATAAAATATCACAAAGCAAATGGAGGCAGGGCGAGATCACAGGACCCACCCGATAAGGTGAAATTAAAATTGCTAATGAAGTTTCAGGCACGCATTGTCATTGATAACATCTTATCAGGAAACAGGGTTTGACAGCAGACAACTGGTCTGACCAAAATTTATTAGGCGGGAATTTTCCTCATCCTAATAAGCCTGGGAGCACTACAGGAGACCGGGGCTTATTTCATCCCTTGGGCTTCAACCTTAAAAGGCGGCACGCCTTAAAGGGGCAGTCTATAAGCCTACCTTCAGGGCACATTCTCTTTCTCAGCGATGTTCCTTGCTGAGAAAAAGAATTCAGCGATATTTCTCCTGTTTGCTTTTGAAAGAGGAGAAATATAGCTCTGTTCTATCCAGCTCACCGGCGGCCAGTTCCAAGTTACCTCTCTTGTTCCCTGAACATCGCTGTTATCCTGTTCTTTTTTTAAGATGCCCAGATTTCATATTGTTCAAACACAGATGCTCTACAAACAATCTGTGCAGTTGACACAATCATCACAGGGTCCTGAGGTGACATTCATCCTCCTCAGCTTATGAAGAAGATGACGATGACGGGATTAAGAGATTAAAGTAAATACAGGCATAAGAAATTATAAAAATATTAATTTGGGGAACGAATAAAGGTCCATGAAATCTTCACAATTTATGTTCTTCTGCCGTGGCTTCAGCCGGTCCCTCCATTCAGGGTCCCTGACTTCCCGCAACAGAAGCACACATTTTACTTTATTTCAATACCCTTTGAATGAGTTTTTTGCATACTCAGTGACTACTCCGCAACCACAGAGGGACCTGGGGTGGAGTAGCCTCACCACCACGCCTGGTTAATTTTTTTGTATTTTTAGTAGAGACAGGATTTCACAGTGTTGGCCAGGCTGGTCTTGAACTCCTGATCTCAGGTGATCCGCCTGCCTTGGCATCCCAAAGTGCTGAGATTACAGGCGTGAGCCACCACGCCCGGCTGTCTAATGCTTCTTGAACAAGGTGGCATAGTGGCATTAAAAACAGCCTTATTTTGTACAGATGGTTTGGGAGTGGCTCTGGTGTTTGAACATCAACTGTTTGGGGACTGTTGCTTTGATTTTAATCCTGTTTGACATGAAATGTCATCCTAGTCTTACTAGTGATGTGTGTAAACTGTATATACATGAGCATTTGTACTTCACGTGGGGAAATGGGTGAGACTTCACCTGTGACCTTTCTCATTTCACTCTTAGAAATATACTGAAGGGCTTGATGTGCTATTGCTTTAGAATTCCTGGGTTTAACGGGATAGTGTGACTTCACTGATTTTTTTTTTAGTCACTGTATTTTGCAGTTCTCGTCCATTGATGATCTTATACTCCTGCTTCCTCTACACGCTTGACCATAGGCAGTCTAATTGTAATAGCTGTTTTAAAGCTTTTCGTCCCTATCTGCATCAATCTGAGTCTTTTTTATTCTCTCCGCTAGAGGTGAATTCTAGCTCCCTTTCGTTGCATGCCTGGTAATTTTCGGTAGAAGACCAGTGTGGGGCCAGAAAGGGGGTGATCCCTTTCCTCGCCGTTGTAAAGGATCACAGCTGACACAAAACTGGTTAACAAGAGAAAAGCATAGTAAATTTGTTACATGCACACGTGCCCATGGGATCCACACAAAATATGAACTCAAAGAGGGGCAGATGGTTGAGACTTAAATGTCCAAGTCATAGGGGAAGGAGAAATGGAATGAATAGGTCCAGTGCTCATACACTGGTTTACAGGAACGTTGGTTCACAATTGGTGTGACAATGGTTCACACGACAAAGACTGTCATGTTATGCAGGTGAAGTTTCTTAGGTAACCTCTTGGAGCTGCCCTAAGAAGAACAGAGGAAAAGGCTGAATGTGGTGATCACTCCCCGTTCTTCTCTCTGGTGGTTAATCTTTCCTGGTTTTTGAGATCCCGAGGGAGGGAGTCTCAAGACCATTGCGTTTCTTTTGGAGGAGCTTTCTAAATTCTAGCGTCCCTCCCTGCTCCTGGCAGAGGAACAAAATAAGATGAGAAGGGCCTTGATTCTGAGGCTGCTCCTAAGGCTTCTCAGCATGTCATAGAGCCAGTATTTGAGGTTTCAATGTCTGAGTCCCAATATCAGTGTTAAAACATTTCCCAACATACAGATGAAGTGGGACTTCATCAGAGTCCCACTGTGGGTGGGACACACCCAAAACAGAATCTCATGGCCAGGAGGGTGAGTCAGGCACGTATTTCTGCGTTAATTGCCATAAGGTTCTTTCCTGTAATTAAGCAGAAACCAACTCCTGAAAAGCATTGCCAAAACAACTACAGCTGGAAACTTCCCAGCTGACCCTAAGACATTGCCTGACCCCAGCTGACTGAGCCTCCCTGATGGTCCCAACACAACTCTAATTGGACAGAGGACCAGCCAAAAAAGCATTCTTTACCGGTAAATAGCCCCTAACCTCAGGCCAGTTTTGACCATTCTAGAGACTATGCACTGTCTTTGTGCACTACAGTTCACTACTTTTTTTTTTTTTTTTTTTTTTAAACGGAGTCTTGCTCTGTCCCACAGGCTGGAGTGCAGTGGCGCGACCTTGGCTCCCTGCAACCTCTGCCTCCTGGGCTGAAGTGATTCTCCTGCCTCAGCGTCCTGAGTAGCTGAGATTACAGGTGCCCGCCACCATGCCTGGCTAATTTTTGTATTTTTAGTAGAGATGGGTTTGGCCATGTTGGTCAGGCTGGTCTTGAACTCCTGGCCTCAAGTAATCCACCCACTTTGACCTCCTAAAGAGCTGGGATTGCAGGCGTGAGTCACCGTGCCTGGTTACAGTTCACCTTCTGCATAAAGAGACAAAATCCACATCATTTTAATGCTAAAACCCCACCCCAAAGTAAATATGGCATGTTAGATATGTTTACCCACTGCACATGCGCCTGCCTTCCCTCGTGAATATTCATAGATTTCTCCAACCCTGCTCAATCTGTATGTAAGGTTAACCCTAGAAGACCTAGATACCAGCTTCCTCTCCCTCTGCCAAGCATGCCCTTTCGATTTCCCTGGAAGCCGCGTTCCCCAGTCTCAGAATTGCTTCTCCCTCTGAAGAGAAAGTCTTTCCTTCTTCCATGGATCTCATGTTCTTCGGCTAACACCAGCATTGTGCATTTTATATTTTGGGGGTCTGGGTATTATGTGTTCCTTTAACAAAGGATGGGTTTTGCTCTTTGCTATGAAGTTACTTGGAAACATTCTTGCTTTAGGGGATTGTTTTTTGGTTGGCCAAGGTGGGCGGATCACCTGAGGTCAGGAATTCGAGACCAGCCTGACCAATATGGTGAAAATCCGTCTCTACTAAAACTACAAGAATTAGCCAGGCATGCTGGTGTGCGCCTGTAATCCCAGCCTGTAATGTCACCATGTTGGCCGACCTGGTTATGAACTCCTGACCTCAAGTGATCTGCTTGCCTTGGCCTCCCAGAGTGCTGGGATTGCAGGTGTGAGCCACTGTGCCCAGCCTGCATGATCTTAAAGTGGAAAGCACAGAGCCCATTTAGGGTTGTCAACCTAAATGACAAACAGAGAGAGGCTGTCTAAAAGAACTGTTTACTGGGGAATAGGACATTGCAACAGGAAATACTGTAGTTAAAGTATATGCATATTCAGGGAGGTAAAGGAAGACAAAAGTTTTTAAGGGAAAAGTGAGGAGGATTACATAATTGTTTTTGAAATAATTATCCAGCTGGGCATGGTGGCTCACACCTGTAATCCCACCACTTTGGGATGCCAAGGTGGGCGGATCACAAGGTCAAGAGATCAAGACCATCCTGTCCAACAGGGTGAAACCCCATCCCTATTAAAAATACAGAAATTAGCTGGACATGGTGGCACCCGCCTGTAGTCCCAGCTACTTGGGAGGCTGAGGCAGGAGAATCACTTGAACCCGGGAGGCGGAGATTGCAGCGAACCGAGATTGCACCACTGCACTCCAGCCTGGCAGCAGAGTGAGACTGCGTCTCACAAAAAAGAAAAAAAAAATTATCCTTGGCTACAAAGATCAACAATAAGGGTGATACTTGGCTGCGTTTGGATGGGCAGTTGCTGGGCAGATATACTTGCAGAAGTGTTTTTTTTTTGTAAGGTTGTGATGGCCTTTGTGCAAGGTTGTGGTTTTTGTAGAGTCTTTTTCATTCTCAGGCATAAAAGTGTGAGAACCTTCTCTTCATAGCCTTCCTGGCTTTCTTTGTCAGGATTTTCTTAACCTCAGTGACTCCATTTTGATTCTGACAATTTTCAAGGGTATTGAGAAAGAGGCCTGAAATTTGACTATGGAAATGAAGAGAATGTGATCTTTTTAGGTGACATGAAAAGAATCAAGGATTGCCAGGTGCAGTGGCTCATGCCTGTAATCCCAGCACTTTGAGAGGCCAAGGTGGGAGGATCACTTGAGGTCAGGAGTTCGAGACCAGCCTGGCCAACATGATGAAACCCCATCTCTACTAAAAATACAAAAATTAGCTGGGTGTTGTGGCAGCACCTGTAATCCCAGCTACTCAGGAGGCTGAGGCAGAAGAATTGCTTGAACCCAGGAGGCGGAGGTTGCAGTTAACCGAGATTGCAACATTTTGCACTCCGGCCTAGGTGACAGAGTGAGACTCTATCTCCAAAAAAAAAAAAAAAAAAAAAAAAAAAAGAAGGATTACACTTGGGCCAATGACAATCAGTTTGAAGTGACTTAAGAAGGTACACAGCCCCTTGCTGTCTGTTCACCCATACTCCACCTTGACATGAAGGTATGATTCTGAAGGATTGGGTGGAGTGAACTGAATGGTGCCTGAGATTCCAGTTTCATTCTGAGTGGGGGCCATGAGGGCACCCAGGCCTGCATCTGAGATTCTGAAGCCAAAAAATGATCTCAGCAGCGAAGTCCCAGCATTCTTGAGCACCCTCTGTACAGCCCTGTTCTGCTTTTTCCCACCATTAGTTCTTCCATCTATTAACCCAGCACTTTGGGAGGCTGAGGTGGGCGGATCACTTGAGGTTAGGCGTTTGGGGCCAGCCTGGACAACATGGTGAAACCCTGTCTCTACTGAAAATACAAAAACTAGCCAGTCGTGGTTGTGGGCGCCTATAGTCCCAGCTACTCGGATGGCGGAAGCAGGAAAATCACTTGAACCCAGGAGGCAGACGTGGCAGTGAGCCGAGATCACACCACTGCACTCCAGCCTGGGCGACAGAGCAAGACACATGCAAGCAAGACCCTTCTGCAGGTACATCTGCCCAGCAGCTGCCTGTCCAGACGCAGCCCGGTATCACCCTTATTGTTGATCTTGGCAGCCAAGAATAATTTCTTTCTTTATGTGAGACACAGTCTCACTCTGCGGCCAGGCTGGAGTGCAGTGGTGCAATCTCGGCTCGCTGCAATCTCTGCCTCCCGGATTCAAGTGATTCTTCTGCTTGATTTTTTTGAGGTCTCAAAAAAAAAAAAAAAAAAAAAAAAAAAAAAGAGAGGCCGGGCGCGGTGGCTCAAGCCTGTAATCCCAGCACTTTGGGAGGCCGAGACGGGCGGATCACGAGGTCAGGAGATTGAGACCATCCTGGCTAATATGGTGAAACCCCGTCTCTACTAAAAATACAAAAAACTAGCCAGGCGAGGTGGTGGGCGCCTGTAGTCCCAGCTACTCGGGAGGCTGAGGCAGGAGAATGGCGTAAACCCGGGAGGCGGAGCTTGCAGTGAGCTGAGATCCGGCCACTGCACTCCAGCCTGGGCGACAAAGCGAGACTCCGTCTCAAAAAAAAAAAAAAAAAAAAGAATGTAATCAGAAGACTCTGATTCAGACGGTCAGACTCCATCACATGCAAGGATTTGATAGCAGGAGGACTCTCGTGAGCTTTGGAGGCTGCCAGAAGAAGAGAGGAGCAAATACATTTCCACACTCAGGAACCCCCGACTCACTGTATTCCAGCAGCTCAGACTGAGTTCCTGCAGACCCCTCTTCTATTTTCTGAAAGGTGTCGTGTTAATTTTGGAGTTAATTTTGCTTTAAACACTTGATAGAATTCTCCACTGAAAGCATCTGGGCCTAAAATATTTTTTCTTTTTTTTAGTCTTAAAATTATGATTTCAATTTCTTAAAGTTTTAAAATTATGATTTCAATTTCTTTTCTTTTCTTTTTCTTTTGAGACAGCATCTCGCTCTGTCACCCGGGCTGGAGTGCAGTGGCGCAATCTCCTCTCACTGCAACCTCTGCCTCCCAGGTTCAAGCAATTCTCCTGCCTCAGCCTCCCGACTAGCTGGGATTACAGGCGCCCGCCACTGGCTAATTTTTGTATTTTTAGTAGAGACAGGGTTTTGCCATGTTGGCCAGGCTGGTCTCGAACTCTTAACTGGTGATCCACCTGCCTCAGCCTCCCAAAGTGCTGGGAGTACAGGCGTGAGCCACCACTTCTGGCTGATTTCAATTTGTTTAATAGTATAGGACTATTCAAATTATTTATTTCCTATAGGTGATTTGTGGCAGTCTGTGGCTTTTTTTTTTTTTTTTTTTTTTGAGGAACTGGCATATTTCATTGAAGTTGTCAAATTTTTTGTTTATAGAGTATTCTCTTTTTGATGTCTGCAGGATCTGATTTGTGGTAAGAGCCCTTGTTTCATTACTGATACTGACAAATTATGTCACGTTCCTTTTTTCCCCCCAAGTCTTGCTTCTCAGCAAGAATTCCTGTTGGGTTGGTTCTTTCTCGGCCCTGCTTTAGAACTGTGCCCCACACGTTTCGATATGTTGCATTTTCATCTTCATTCCTTCCATGCATTTTGATTTCCCTTAAGACTTCCTATGGACCTATGGATTGTGTAGAATTGTGTTACTGATTTTCCAAGTATAAAAGTTTTTTATGTTGTCTTTCTGTTATTGTTTCCAGTTTGATTCCATCGTGGTCAGAGAACACATTCTGTATGATAAAATTCTTCTAAATGTGTTGAAGTTTGTTTTATGCTCCGGAAATTGGTCTGTTGGGTGTACGTTCTCTGAGCACTTGAGAGGAACGTATGCTGTTGTCGGTCGACGTGTTTGACGAAGGTCTGTTAGACCCTCTGTTGGTGGTGCTGAATCATTCTATTTCCTTGCAGATATCCTGCCTCGTTGTGTACTGTTGTTGAGGGAGGAATGTTGAAGCCTCCGACTACAATTGTGCACTTGTCTAATTGTCTATTTCTCTATTCATTTTTTTCCACCTTTTGTTTTGCATATTTTTATAGCTCTGTTTCTTAGCGCCTACACATTTAGGATTGCTATGCCTTCTTGGTGGATTAAACTTTTTATCATTATGTAATTTCCTTCTCTCTCTCGCTCTCTTTTTTTTTTTTTTTTTTTTTTTTTTTTTTGAGGCGGAGTTTCGCTTTTGTTGCCCAGGCTGGAGTGCAGTGGCATGATCTTGGTTCACTGCAACCTCCACCTCCTGGGTTCAAGTGATTCTCCTGCCTCAGCCTCCTGAGTAGCTGGGATTACAGGCATGCGCCACCATGCCCGGCTAATTTTGTATTTTCAATAGAGACGAATCACAGTGGTTTGAAACTCCCTGTCTGATAATTCCAATGTCCCTGCTGTCTGAGTCTGGTTCTGATTCGTGTTCTCTCTCTCTTTAAACTGTTTTTCGCCTTTGAGTATGTCTTGTTATTTTGTTTCTTGAAAATGGGGCGTGGTATGCTGGCTGGGGAACGGCAGTGCACAAGCCTTTAGTGACGTGGTGGTAGGTGTGGGGTCAGGGAAGCTGGTAAGGCGTGGGGCCAGGGAAGCTGGTAAGGCGTGGGGCCGGGGAAGCTGGTAAGGCGTGGGGCCAGGGAAGCTGGTAAGCCGTGGGGCCAGGGAAGCTGGTAAGGCGTGGGGCCAGGGAAGCTGGTAAGCCGTGGGGCCAGGGAAGCTGGTAAGGCGTGGGGCCAGGGAAGCTGGTAAGGCGTGGGGCCAGGGAAGCTGGTAAGGCGTGACGTGGTGGTAAGGTGTGCGGTCAGGGAAGCTGGTAAAGCGTGGGGCCAGGGAAGCTGGTAAGGCGTGGGGCCAGGGAAGCTGGTAAGGCGTGGGGCCAGGGAAGCTGGTAAGGCGTGGGGCCGGGGAAGCTGGTAAGGCGTGGGGCCAGGGAAGCTGGTAAGGCGTGGGGCCGGGGAAGCTGGTAAGGCGTGGGGTCCGGGAAGCTGGTAAGGCGTGGGGCCAGGGAAGCTGGTAAGGCGTGACGTGGTGGTAAGGTGTGCGGTCAGGGAAGCTGGTAAAGCGTGGGGCCAGGGAAGCCGGTAAGGCGTGGGGCCGGGGAAGCTGGTAAGGCGTGGGGCCGGGGAAGCTGGTAAGGCGTGGGGCCAGGGAAGCAGCGATCAGCCTGTGAGTAGGTAGGTTTGTCTTGTAGTGAGCGAGCCTGTGCCCCTAGACTGAACTTCACAATGCTTCTCAGGTTGTTCCCCTCCACCCCACCCAAGTTCTCACGTGGGAGAGGATGGGATGGCTTCAGGGAACTGAAGGTGGGTATTTTCCTTCGCCTAAGGCAGTTAGGCTCTGAAGGGTTAAATTGTTTCTTTTTGCCCAGGTCAGTTAGGCTCTGAGGAAACCTCATTAGGTTGGTCTCTGCTTAAGCTGTTTATGTTGGTGGGGGAGTGCTGGGTCTCCCTCTGTTGCCCAGTCTGGAGTGCAGTGGTGCCATTACAGCTTACTGCAGCCTTGAACTCCCAGGCTCAAGCCATCCTCCTACCTCAGCACCCCCAAGTAGCTGGGAGTACAGGCATGCAGCACCACACCTGGCTAACTGAAAACAAACAATTTTTTGTAGAGATGAGATCTTGCTTTGTTGCCCAGGCAGGTCTCGAACTTCTGCCTTTAAGCAATCCTCCCACCTTGCCCCCCCAAAGTGCTGGGATACTGGCATGAGTCTAATAGTTGCTCCTCGGGGAAGATCTTGTTAAGAGCAGAATGCTTATATTTATTTCAAAATGATGGTGTATTTCAAAATGTTTATTTCCCTCCTCCCTGCCAGACGCACAAAAATCTGGGATATTTTCTCAGATATTCACTGTGAGAACCTGGCTGAGCTCCAGCAGGTAAAATTCACAAAAGCGTAGGGACCCCCAGTACCTGGGTCCTCCTGGAGTTTTCATCTCAGATTGGTCCACACTAAGCCTCCAGCAGGTCGTTAATTACAGTTCTGGTTTCCCTGCCTGGCACAGGTTCCCCAGAAGGTTTCCGCTCCTAAATTTCTGTTCCAGTAAATTGTGGCTCTCTGTATTCACCTGGCCTCTCTTCAGTTTGGAGAGGGCAGTGAGGGGCCCTGTATCCTTACATCTCTTACAAATCTATTTCAGAAGAGTTGATGATCTTAATCTATCTTTCAGGAGTGGGGGTTTCTTTTTTTAAGTTTTTAAATTTTTTTTGGAGACGGACTTTCGCTCTGTCACCCAGGCTGGAGTGCAGTGGTGTGATCTCGACTCACTGCAACTCACACCTCTCAGGTTCAAACGATTCTCCTGCCTCAGCCTCCCGAGTAGCTGGGATTACAGGCGCCCACTGCCACGCCCAGCTAGTTTTTTGTATTTTAGTAGAGATGGGGTTTCACCGTGTTTCCCAGGCTGGTCCCGAACTCCTGAGCTCAGGCAATCCACCCACCTGGGCCTCCCAAAGTGCTGGGATTACAGGCGTGAGCCACATATCTGGTCAGAAGTGGAGATTTCTAAGCTTCTTACATGCCAGACCAGAAGCAGAACCCAGAGTGCTTTTTTTTTTTTTTTTTTTTTTTTTTTGAGACGGAGTCTCGCTGCGATGCCCAGGCTGGAGTGCAGTGGCCTGATCTCAGCTTACTGCAACCTCCACCTCCCAGGTTCAAGTGATTCTCCTGCCTCAGACTCCCGAGTAGCTGGGATTACAGGGGCCCACCACCACGCCTGGCTACTTTTTGTATTTTTAGTAGAGACAAGGTTTCACCATGTTGGTCAGTCTGGTCTCAAACTCCTGACCTCAAGTGATCCGCCCACCTCGGCCTCCCAAAGTGCTGGGATTATAGACGTGAGCCACTGCACCCAGCCCCTCTACATGTATTTAGAACCATATAGGACGATTATAATTTTTGCCTCCACTATCACACAATTTAGAAACCTCAAGAGGAGAAAGGAAGCGTATTGCATTTGCCCTTATTTCTTCCCGGCAGAGGTGAAAGTCTAGGCCCTTCTTCCATTTCTGTTGGCATAGTGGGGATGTGGACATGGTGTTTTTGCAGTTCTGGCTGGAGTACAGCAGTTACTGTGTACTGTCGTGATAGGCTGTGCCTTTCCTAGTCTTTTGGCTAGAGAGAGGAGACTTTTGGGGGGTGCTTTTTGTGTGCCCATTTGCATTTCTGAGTTGCCAGCTTTCTTGGTTCCAAGAGTAGGATATCTGAGGTCAACAGAGACCCAGAGAACTCACCACCATGTTGTCACTTGAGTCTGACTGGGTGCCATTGCCAGTGGCTTGCTTCTCTCTACTTTTCAGAGTTTTCTTATGTTTGTTTTAGATACAATGTTGAAGATTTGTAGTGTGCTTAGTGAAAATAATAGGGAAATATATGTCTGTTTTCCCCAGAGCAGAAGTACAAATTTGTGGGTTTTTTGTTTGTTTGTTTTTTGTTGTTTTTTTTTGTTTTTGAGACAGGGTCTCACTCTGTTGCCTAGGCTAAGGTGCAATGGCATGATCATGGCTCACTGCGGCCTCAACCTCCTGGGCTCAGGCGATCCTCCCACCTCAGCCTCCTGAGTAGTTTGGCTACAGGCATGCGCCACCACGCCCAGCTAATTTTACATTTTTAGTAGAGATGGGTTTTCTCCATGTTGGTCAGGCTGGTCTCGAACTCCTGACCTCAAGTGATCCGCCTGCCTTGGCCTCCCAAAGTGCTGGGATTACAGGCGTGAGCCACTGCGCCCGGCTGCTATTTTATTTTTCTACAGACGTAGTCTCATTACGTTGCCCAGGCTGTCATAAAACTCCCAGGGTGAAGTCCTCCCTCCTTCGCCTCCCACATTGCTGGGATTATAGGCACTAGCCACCATGCCTGGCCTAAATTTGGTTTTGAATGAATTAATCAACCTGTCTTTGGTTTACCTATGTATTCAAGTGGAGATATCAAGTAGCTGGTTGGGTATGGGTTATTGGAACTCAAAACAAATTTTGGAGATGCTGGGGAATATATGGTAATTAAAACAACAGTTGAGGAAGAGGTCCCCAGGGATTAAGCTCAGACTTAATGAGGGGAAGAAAGAACTGGGACTGGCCGGGCGCGGTGGCTCAAGCCTGTAATCCCAGCACTTTGGGAGGCCGAGACGGGCGGATCACGAGGTCAGGAGATCGAGACCATCCTGGCTAACACGGTGAAACCCCGTCTCTACTAAAAAGTACAAAAAACTAGCCGGGCGAGGTGGCGAGCGCCTGTAGTCCCAGCTACTCGGGAGGCTGAGCCAGGAGAATGGCGTAAACCTGGGAGGCGGAGCTTGCAGTGAGCAGAGATCCGGCCACCGCACTCCAGCCTGGGTGACAGAGCGAGACTCCGTCTCAAAAAAAAAAAAAAAAAGAAAGAACTGGGACTTAGCATTGAGGAACTCTGGCATTTTGTGGCCAGGGAAAGGGAAATGAACCTGCAGGAAGACAACTGTAGCTGTTAAGACAGGAGGGAAGTTGGTGTCAGCAAAGTCAGACTTATGATGGGATGGCAGCAGCACCGGTGCAGAGTAGGTGCTAAGACTATTCACTCCTGAGTTGATTCTTTTTGAATGTTTTGTGTGTGTGTGTGTGGGGCCTTTCTATATGCAAACACATACATATATGCATACACACATATAACATATGATAAAATATGTTACCAGTTCATACTGCTTCCAATCGAAATTCAGAACTACAAGATAGCTACATGGTATCCACATCTCTTTTTCCCCTGGTGGCTCAGTTTCTAAAATTCGCTGGGTCTAGACTGCTGTGGTCTCTTGATGCCCCCCAGTATTGGAGTGAGCAAAACTACTCCCAATTCCAGCTCTTCCCGAATTGTCCTGTGGCATGTTTCAGTGACCACCGCATCTTAAAATCAGCAAAATGTATTGAGATGTTGCAGGTGGAGACTCCAACAGGGGTGGCAGTCCATGGTGTCTGAATGTGGCCTATAGATATGTTTTATTGAGGCTGAGTTTTTAATTTTTTTTTTTGTTTGTTTGAGACGGAGTCTTGCTCTGTTGCCGAGGCTGGAGTGCAATGGCCTGATCTTAGCTTACTGCAAGCTCCACCTCCTGGGTTCACGCCATTCTCCTGCCTCAGCCTCCCTAGTAGCTGGGACTACAGGTGCCCACCACCACGTCCAGCTAATTTTTTGTATTTTTAGTAGAGACGGGGTTTCGCCATGTTAGCCAGGATGGTATAAATCTCCTGACCTCGTGATCTGCCCGCCTTGGCCTCCCAAAGTGCTGGGATTACAGGCGTGAGCCACCGCACCCAGTCAAGTTTTTAATTTTTTACATCATTGTTGGCTGTTGGGTTTTGAGGGTTGGAGTGTGTGTGTGTGTGTATATATATGTGTGTGTGTAGTATGTATGTATATGTATATATGTATATGTACGTATTTGTGTGTGTGTATATATATGTATATATATGAGACAGAGTCTTGCTCTATTGCCCAGGCGGCTGGAGTGCAGTGGCACAATCTCAGCTCACTGCAACCTCCTCCTCCCAGGCTCAAGCACCCCTCCTGTCTCAGCCTCCCGAGTAGCTGGGACTACAGGAGCGTGTCATCATGCCCAGCTAATTTTCATAATTTGTTTTTGTGAGTTTTGTTTTGTTTTGTTTGTAGAGACAGGATCTCACTATGTTGTCCAAGCTGATCTCAAACTCCTGGGCTCAAGCAGTCATCCCACCTCAGCCTCCCAAAGTGCTGGGATTATAGGCATGTGCCCCCACGCCTGGCTAATTTTGTATTTTTAGTAGAGATGGGGTTTCACCATGTTGGTCAGTCTGGTCTCGAACTCCTGACCTCAGGTGATCCACCCACCTCGGCCTCCCAAAGTGCTGGGGTTACAGGCGTGAGCCACTGTGCCTGGCTGAGAAAGGATTTATTTATTTATTTATTTATTTATTTGAGACAGAGTCTTGCTCTGTCGCCCAGGCTAGAATGCAGTGGCACAATCTCAGCTCACTGAAACCTCCACCCCCTGGTTCGAGAGATTCTCCTGCCTCAGCCTCCTGAGTAGCTGGGATTACAAGCATGCACCACCACGCCTGCCTAGCTTTTGTATTTTTAGTAGAGATGGGGTTTCGCCATGTTGGCCAGGCTGGTCTCAAACTCCTGGCCTCAAGTGATCCACTTGCCTCAACTTCTCAAAGTGCTGGGATCACAGGTGTGAACCACCACACCCGACCGGAGGAAGGATTTTTATGGAAGACAGCAACACGTTTGGCTGTTTTTGTGCTGAGAAGCAGAGTGTAGTAGAAAAACAGTAGATACTGGAAAAGGAGTCAAAAGCCATATGATTTAGGGCCCACAACAAGGATTCTGGCTTTCACTCTAATTGCAAAGAGAAGACAATAAAACATCTCATTTTTGTTAAAAAATCTTTTTTTGCGCCAGGCGTGGTGGCTCACACCTGTAATCCCAGCACTTTGGGAGGCCCAGGTGAGAGGATCACTTGAGCCCAGGAGTTTGAGACCAGCCTGGGCAACATAATGAGACCCCGTCTCTCATTAAATAAATAAAATAAATAAATAAAATAAATTAAATAAATAAATAAGAAACAGAAGCAGCAGCTTGTGGAAGCGTAGAGTAGTGTAGAGAGAGATAATAGGGCCTTGCACTGGGCGAGCAACCATGGAAAGAAACCTGCAGTTCCTGGCAACAGGGTGGGCGTGGCTCTACAAGTAAGGGAATGACTCCTTGTGCATCCAGGTGGGCAGTTGTGCCACATGGAATTACCTATATGGGAAGATTGGTATTTAACACACATGGAAATCACCATGCTACTTTCTTCCTCTATGATTTTGACTATTTTAGATTCTACACGTAAATGAAATCATGCAGTATTTGTATTTCTGTGCCTTTTTTATTTCACTTAACAGAATGTCCTCCACGTTCGTTCATATTGTCATATGTCAGGATTTCTTTATTTTTTTAAGGCAGAATAATATTCCATTGTGTATATAAACACATTTGCGGCTGGGCTCGGTGTCTCACGCCTGTAATCACAGCAGTTTGGGAGGCCTAGGAGGGTGAATCACGAGGTCAGGAGTTCAAGACCAACCTGGCCAAGATAGTGAAATCCTCTCTATTAAAAATACAAAAATTAGCCGGGCGTGGTGGTGTGTGTGCCTGTAATCCCAGCTACTTGGGAGGCTGAGGTGGAGAATTGCTTGAACCTGGAAGTCGGAGGTTGTGCCATTGCCCTCCAGCCTGGGTGACAGAGTGAGACTCCTTCTCAAACAAACAAACAAACAAACAAAACAATGTCCTTTATTCATCCATCAACAGATAGTTGTTTCCTTATCTTGGCCATGGTGAATAATGTTGCTGCTACGGGAGTGCAGGCATCCTGTGGAGTTTCATTTCCTCCGGATCTATAGCCAGAAGTGGGATTTGGCCGGGCGCGGTGGCTCAAGCCTGTAATCCCAGCACTTTGGGAGGCCGAGATGGGCGGATCACGAGGTCAGGAGATCGAGACCATCCTGGCTAACACAATGAAACCCCGTCTCCACTAAAAATACAAAAAAATTAGCCGGGCGTGGTGGCGGCGCCTGTAGTCCCAGCTACTCGGGAGGCTGAGGCAGGAGAATGGCGGGAACCCGGGAGGCGGAGCTTGCAGTGAGCCGAGATCGCGCCACTGCACTCCAGCCTGGGCGACAGAGCGAGACTCCGCCTCAAAAAAAAAAAAAAAAAAAAAAAAAAGAAGTGGGATTGGTGTATCCTAATATAGCTCTAGTTATAATTTTTTGAGGAACCTCTATACCATTTTCTGTAATGATTGTACCAATTTACATTCTTTCGATAGTGGCCATCCTCATGGGGGTGCAGTGATTTCTTGAGTTTGGGTTCATATTTCTCTTATACCTAGAGATGCTTACCATCTTTTTATATGCTTGTTGCTCATTTGCATATCTTCATTGGAGAATTGCCTATTCAAGTCGTTTGTCCATTTTAAAATCAGGTTTTGGTTTTGTCGTTGTTGAGTTGTAAAAGTTCCATATAAATCCAGTATATATTTCAAATCAGATATATGTTATGTAAGTATTTTCGTCTATTCTGTAGATTGCCTGTTTCCTTTGATTAGCTAAAGTTTTTAAGTTTGATGTAGTCCCATTTGCCTATTTTTGCTGTTATCTGTGCTTCTGATGACATATTCAAGAAATCATTGCCATCTCCAACATCCTTACGTTTTCCCTTTTACTTTAGTAGTTTATAAAAATTTTTGGCCCCACATTTAGGTTTTTAATCAATCTTGAGTTAATTTTTACGTATGGTATAAGGTTAGGTACAGGTTCATCTTTTGCATGTGGAAATCCAGCTTTGTCAACATCTTTTGCGGGAGACGATCCTTTCCCAACTGTGTAGCAGTTGTGTTCGTGCGGCCCGCGCCATCCTGAAATTCACACGGACACAGAGTTGCAAGTTACTGCCCTCCGGGAACCTCCCCTCTTCCGAAGAACCAGGAACCTGGGACCCTACAGCTCACCCGGGCCCTCCGGTAGCGTCTGGGCGCCTAACAGTTCAGCGCGACCCCGCCCCAAAGGCGTGGAACTCCACTTCCCGGGATGCCAGCGTCCTCCGGTGGACTCCATTTCCCAGAGGCCTTCGCGGCCGCCCTGCTCCTCTAGGTCCCAGGCGCGCCCGGAGCTCTCGCCGCCGGGTGAGCGGCGCGGGGCCTGAGGTCGCCCAGGCGTCGGAGGAGCCGGGTCACGAGGCTGGAGTCCGGCCGGGCGGTTCTGGAGCCTCCCGCCTGCGGAGTGCGGCCGGGGAGGCGCGGCCCGGGCACGCCAGATTCTGGGGAGGTGAGCGGCGTGGCTGGCTGAGGGCCTGCGGCCGCCGGGGCTCCGAGGGCCTTTGTGGGCGCGGGTGGGCCCCCCCCCGTCTGTCACCGGCCCCCGCGCGGGGACCTGGACTGTCGCCCCTGGCGGGCGGCTCTGGCACCGCTGCCGATGCTCCTGTCTCTGGCTCGCCGCCGCCGGCCGTGAACGAGGGGCCGGCGTCTCCTCCCGGGCCCACCCTGCCCCGCCGTGGGGGCCTCGCGGACTCGGGGCTCGGGGCGCCGGGACCCCGAGCGCAGGGCGGAGGCAGCCGGCCCCGGTTTCTGAGTCCGTCCCCGGGACGGCCGCCCTTCCCGCCCCCGGACACGCAGCGCTTTCCTCTTCAAAGCCGCTTTCTGTGCGGTCAGGAGAGGATTCCTTGGCGGGAGAGGAACCGGTGGGAAAGGCGTGAGGCGGAGGGAAGTCGTCCCCGGGGCCGTGGCTGTGGGAGTCCCGGCCGGCCTCGCAGGGCCGTGAACGGAGCAGGTGCCCCGGCGCTGCCTCAGTTTCTCGAGCGGTGCGGCGGGTGCTGGTAGTGCCAGCTGGCGCCGAGGGACTCAGCGGCGCGGGGCAGCCCTGGCCCTGGCGGGCTCGGCGGGTCGTGCTGCCGCTGCGGGTCCGGCGTCCCCTCCGTGAGCCCCAAGCCCGTGAGACCTGGGCCTGGACGGCGGCCGGCGCTGCTCCGGTCCGCGGGCTCCCGGCTCCTCCGACTCCCTGTGCGGGCGCCCGGGGTCTTTCTCGGCGGGAGTCGGGGTGTCAGAGCTGCGGGTTCCGGGGCTGGAAAGCATAAGGGGCTTCTTCCCGGCTCCCTTTTCCTTCTCAGATCTGCCTGCTGGAGACTGCACCGTCCTCAGGGGAGAGCCCGGAGAGGACATGGCTGCGGGGCGGCGGGAAGCGAGGCCCCAGGTGAGCTCATTGTCCTTCCAGATCCTCGTGGGTGGATTTTCCCCGCTGACTGAGGTTCTTCACCCGGGACCATCTTCAGCCAGGATGGAGCCCAAGTCCTTTTCCCTTGGAGGAGCTGGTCCGCCCTCATGAGTGGTGCATTCTGTAGGGAGGACCTGCCGCCCTCCCGGTCCATGTCTAGTGGTTCTTTTTTAATTAACACATTTTGTTCACTAAATTTCAATCCATTGCGTGACTAATTTGACAAGTAAGATACCACAAGTCTCTGTATCACTAGGGACGGAACAGACGTGCACACCTGGGAAAAATCCCTGCCTCCTTCACTCAGCCTTGTCTCCTTTCCTAGCCTTTGCAGAAATACTTTTTCTTTTCACCCCTGACAATCCTCATACCACCACCCTTTCCCCAGGCTTCTCCAATGCATAGTTTTTAGTTTTTTCTCTCTCAACTTTGTGAATCATATTCTTTGCTTGTGTCACTCTCTTGAAAGCTGATGTAGACCGTTTTCATTTTTTTTTTTTGAGACGGAGTCTTGCTCTGTAGCCCGGGCTGGAGTGCAGTGGCCCGATCTCAGCTCACTGCAAGCTCCGCCTCCCGGGTTCGCGCCATTCTCCTGCCTCAGCCTCCCGAGTAGCTGGGACTACAGGCGCCCGCCACCTCGCCCGGCTAGTTTTTTGTGTTTTTAGTAGAGACGGGGTTTCACCGTGTTCGCCAGGATGGTCTCGATCTCCTGACCTCGTGATCCGCCCGTCTCGGCCTCCCAAAGTGCTGGGATTACAGGCTTGAGCCACCGCACCCGGCCCGTTTTCATTTTTGTGTAGTGGGAATGAGGAGGCCACCTTTTCTAGGTGAGACAAGAGTGAACAGAGTTGGAGTGGTCACTTGGCTCCCAGGACAGAGAGGAGACCCCTCAGGTAGCCGCAGGAAGGGTTTCATGGGACATCAGTAGTGCAGAGGTAGTGTATGTGGTAGTTAGGAAGTAGGACTGTCAAGCCGGGTGGCAGCGTTTTAACCCATCTCCTCTGTTGCTGTTTGTGGGCCTTGGGCTTCACCTCTCTGTGCCTCAGTTTTCTCACCTATAAAATGGGAATAACAACCGTGCCCACCTCCCAGCATAGATGAGGGGATCACATGAGTTGGTGTATGGAAAGTGTTTGGATCAGGGCTGGTCTCGGAGTAGTTACTGCTCAGTATGTGGTGGTCATGGATGCAGAGTGACGTTATCGTATTAATATATTCATATTCATGTTAATGTTGATAGAAACTGCTGTACAATGTGTTTCGGACCCAGAAGATGTTATTCTTTATTCATTTTTTTGTCTAGCAATAATAGTGTCCACTGAGTGTCTAGCACACCAGGGAGTGAGCTGAGGTCTTTACATTTGTTCCTTCACTCTCACAGTAACACGACAATTACAATTCTTGTTTTACATGTGAGGAAACTGAGGCTCAGAAAAGTTAAGTAACCTGAGCACAGTCCAAGTGCATCTGGCTCTGCGTTCCCTCGGACCACCCAGTAAATCGTTCCTGTGGTGTGTCTTTCCGAGTATGGGCAGACCCAGCCACGTGATACCAGGGTTCTTCTGCGGTCTGGCATTCTCTTGTTTTTGTTTTTGTTTTTTGAGAGGCAGTCTTGCTCTGTTGCCTGGCTGGAGTGGAGTGCAGTGACATGACCTCGGCTCTCTCCAACCTCTGCCTTCCAGGTTCAAGTGATTCCCCTGCCTCAGCCCCCTGAGTAGCTAGGACTACAGGCACATGCTACCATGCCTGGCTAATTTTTTTTTTGTATTTTAGTAGAGACGGGGTTTCGCCATGTTGACCAGGATGGCCTCAATCTCCTCACCTCGTGATCCACCAGCCTCCGCCTCCCAGAGTGCTGGGATTAAAGGTGTGAGCCACCATGCCTGGCAGCATTATCTTTTAGACTAGCCAGCACAGTGGAGTGTGATCTGAGGGTGTGGCCAGAACAGGCTGTTGTGCATTTGAGATGCTCTTTGTCCTTCAAGGTATTCCTATTCTGTTCCCACAGAGGCAAGCTGCTCTCCTGACCAGAACCTTCTCCATCCCTGTGTTTGAGTGAGTCTCTGTGGCATCCTTCCTGTCTATTCTTGCTGCCCATGTGTCAGTAATGTGTAGACCTGTGTGTAAAAATCAGTGAAGGGAATTTTAAGACCAATGAGAGAGTACAGAGTTCACAATTAGAAAACTGGAGTTATGATCCTGCTACTACCTCTAGCAAAGAACATGACCTGGGATCTTGGCTGCCCTGGACCTTGTGTTCTTGTCTCAGGGCCCTATCCAGCTACACAGTTGTTTTTCATTGTTCACATTATTTCATGCATTTTCTAGTCTGCCAGTCAGATCATACATTCTTTGAGAACACAGATCATTTCTTGTACTCTTCCCCAACATGCAAATAATTTGATGCTCTTTCTCACCATAAAAATATTGCAGGGTCATGGTCTAAACTTTAGAGAGTAATACCTTTATATATATACATTTGTAGATGTGTGTATATATTTATGTTTATGAATACATGTGTATATATATGTGCATACTTATGTGTATGTTTATATAGTCGTGTGTTGGTAATGATGTTTTGGTCAATGAAAGACCATAAATGTGACAGTAGTCCCCTAAGTTTAAAACATAGCTGAAAGATTCCTGTCTCCTATTGACTTAGTAGCCATTGTCACATTATAATGCAAGGCTTTGCTCCTGTTTTGTGGTGATGCTGGTATAAACAGACCTACCGTGCAGCCTGCCAGTCCTATGAAAGTATACAACATATGCAACTGTGCAGTTCGTAATACTTGATAATATCTGACTGTGTTGCTGGTTTATGTATCTGTTGTACTGTTCTTGTTATTTTACAGTGTCTTCCTTTTGCTTGTTTTTAAAAAGTTAAGTGTAACAGCCTCAGGCAGGTTCTTCAGGAGGTATCCAGAAGAAAGCTTTGTTCTCCTAGGAGGTGACAGCTGCATGTGTGCCATTGCCCCTGAAGCCCTTCCAGTGGGACAGGATGTAGAGGTGGAAGACAGTGGTGTTGATGATGCTGATCCTCTGTAGGCCTAGACTGATGTGCATATTTATGTCCTAGTTTTTAACAAAAAATTTTTTTTTTTTTTTTTTGAACGGAGTCTTGCTCTGTAGCCCGGGCTGGAGTGCAGTGGCCGGATCTCAGCTCACTGCAAGCTCCGCCTCCCGGGAAACGCCATTCTCCTGCCTCAGCCTCCGGAGTAGCTGGGACTACAGGCGCCCGCCACCTCGCCCGGCTAATTTTTTTTTTTGTATTTTTTTAGTACAGCGGGGTTTCACCGTGTTAGCCAGGATGGTCTCGATCTCCTGACCTCGTGATCCGCCCGTCTCGGCCTCCCAAAGTGTGGGATTACAGGCTTGAGCCACCGCGCCCGTCCAACAAAAAATTTTTTAAAGTAAAAATAAAAGCTTTTAAAATAGGAGAAAGCTTGTAGAATAAGGATATAAGGAAAGAAAATATTTTTGTACAGCTAGACAATGTGTTTAAGATAAGTGTTACTACCAAAGAGTCAAAGTTTGAAAAAATTAACAAGTTGAGAAAGTAAAAGTTACAGTAAGCTAAGGATAATTTGTTGTTAAAGAAAACTTTTGAAAAATAAATTTAGCGTAGCCTAAGCGTACAGTGTTTAAAATGTCTACAGTCTTGCACAGTAGTGTCCTAAGTTGCACATTCACTCACCGCTCACTCAGCCAGGCAACTTCCATTCCTGCACGCTCCATTCATGGCAAGTGCCCTATACAGGTGTACCATTTCTTCTCTTTTATACTGTAGTTTACCATGCCTTTTCTATGTTTAAGTATATTTACATACCATGACTTTTCTATGTTTAAGTATATTTACATACACAGACACCTAGCGTTGGCTTACCGTTCCCTACAGTGTTCAGTTTGGTAACCTGTGGCACAGGTTTGCAGCCTAGGAGCAATAGGCTGTACCATATATATAGCCTGGGTGTGTAGGAGGCCGTTCTACCTAGGTTTGTCTCTTATATTCCCACAGTGATGAAGTGGCTTCACAATGCGTTCTCAGAATGTACCTCCATCACGAATGTGACACATGACTGTATGCTCTACGTATTTCATATATACAGCAGAAAATAAAATCACCCTTAACCCCACCATCTGGAGATAATCACTGTCATTCAGTTTATTGCATGTCTCAATAATTTTCTATGTATATAGAATTTTTTTTTTTTTTTGGAGAGGGAGTCTCACTCTGTCACCCAGGCTGGAGTGCAGTGGCGCAATCTAGGCTCACTGCAAGTTCTGTCTTCTGGGTTCAAGCAGTTCTCCTGCCTCAACCTCCCGAGAAGCTGGGATTACAGGCGCCTGCCACCACACCCAGCTAATTTTTGGTATTTTAGTAGAGACAGGGTTTCACCATGTTGCCCAGGCTGGTCTCGAACTCCTGAGCTCAGGTAATCCACCCACTTCGGCCTCCCAAAGTGCTAGGATTACAGGCATGAGCCACCACACCCGGCCAGAAACATTTTTTTGAATGAGGACAAACTCGAAACGGTGATACATAACGTACTTTGTACTTAACATTTTCATGGGTGTCTTTTTATGTCAACAAATAGCAATTTATGCCATCAGCTCTAATGATTGCCTACTATTTGTATTAATGTGATAATAGCTAACATTTGAACCTTTAATGTGAGCCCGATATGATTTTAAGTGCATTGTGCAGATTATCTTATTAACTATGTGGTAGATTTTGAGAGGCAGTTTTAGAGTACTTTTGAATGGAGCCTAAGACATCTGCCTGGATTGGAATCCCAGCTATACCACTGAACAGCTGTGTGACTTTAAACAAATTTTCTTTTTCTTTTTTGAGATGGAGTCTCTTTCTGTTTCCAGGCTGGAGTGCAGTGGCATGATCTTGGATCACTGCAACCTCCGCCTCCTGGGTTTAAGCGATTCTCCTGCCTCAGCCTCCCGAGTAGCTGGGACTACAGGTGCACACCACCATGCCTGGCTAATGTTTTTATTTTTAGTAGAGATGGGGTTTCACCATGTTGGCCAGGATGGTCTGAATCTCTTAACCTCGTGATCCACCCACCTCTGCCTCCCAAAGTGCTGGGATTACAGGCGTGAGCCACCACACCCAGCCAACTTTAAATTTCTTAGCCTCTCAGTGACTTTGCTTTCTTTGATGCAAAATGGAACAATAACTATCTTTTTCATAAGGTAATTGTGAAGGTTAGATAAGGTATATGCTAATGATTAATATAAAGCTCTAAATATAGTGTCTGGCCCATGTAAAGCATTCACTAAAAGAGAGGTATTCTGATTTTCATCATTATCTTCACGCTTGAATCAGCACACAGGTAGTGCCATAAGTTATTTAACCCAGCCTCTATCAGTGAGTATTTAGGTTGTTACCAGTTTTTTTTGCTACTAACACCATGATAAGTATCCCTGTGCTGGTATTTTTGTGCACTGTTCCTTAAAGTAATTGGTGAGTTAAAGATTATACACAGTTCTAAGTTTTTACCTATTATCAAATTGCCAACAAAAGATTATTCTAATTAAGACTCCCACTAATGGCCGTAATCCCTCTACCCATCTCTTACAGTGGCTGCACAAGGCCTGAATCTCGCTGTGTGCCGCTCAGTATATATTTGTTACTGGCAAATTGTTCATTAAAGGAATGATCTGGAACCTTCAGAAGCTTGAATAGTATCAGAACTGTTATCATGGGTAGCCTGTCTTCCCCACTGCCATCCCGTCCACTCTGTGAGGGGGGTCCTGGGTGAGCTGGAACGACTTGTCCTTACAGGTGTCACTGACGTTCGAGGACGTGGCCGTGCTCTTTACCCGGGATGAGTGGAGAAAGCTGGCTCCTTCTCAGAGAAACTTGTACCGGGATGTGATGCTGGAGAACTACAGGAACCTGGTCTCACTGGGTAAGGAAGTTTCCCCTGTAGAAACAGAATTCGAAAATTGGGATAGCTCAGCACCTCCTTCCCTGAATAAAAGTGGTTGGTCACTGAAAAATTTGAGCTGAGTTTAGGTATTATACAAATCAAATCTCTATAAATAAACATTGAAAACTTTCTTTCTCCTAATAAGTATGGAATTGTTCTGTGTATTGGCAGATGGGTATTGATAATTATCCCCTTCCTGCTACACAATTTCACATTAGAAATTCTCTCATAGTTCAGGCAGCATTTTCCTGCTTTGATTGTTCTGTGGTTTGTTTGCTCATCTCTCAGCAGAGGGCTTACCTCATCCTTCTTCATCCACCTACCATTGCCTTTCCCACTTCTCTTTTCCAGTCAGATGAATCTTGTAAAATTCACCTTCAAAAGGGAATCATATGATGTTTTCTCATTATAAAAAAAGTTACTTGATACATCATTCTATAGATGCCAGTTTTACATCTATACATGCAACATTCCTTCTATAGAAAAGCCACGGTACCCTAGTAATCAGGGCATGCTTTGTTGTGTCAAAACCAAGACCAAGACTTTTTTTTTTGTCTACGTGCAGGACTCCCATTTACCAAACCGAAAGTGATCTCCCTGTTGCAGCAAGGAGAAGATCCCTGGAAGGTGGAGAAAGACAGTTCTGGCGACTCCTCTCTGGGTAAGTGGGTGGCCCAAGGTGCTCGGGAATCGCCGCAGACAGCGGTCTGGTTAATGAGAGGAGGTAGGAGTGTTGGTCGGGAAACTCCTTTGAGGATTCTCAGACCTCAAGAAGGGGTGGGGAAGGGGAAGCCCACTACGATTACTCCCTTGTAATCACTTCCCCATGAATCTCTCAGAATCTCTTTTCTTATTCTTTCCTGTTGTTTTAGAATGGGGCTGTATTTTCATGTATTCAGTCAGCAAACATAGTATATTTAAGGAATTTCAAATAATCACTCTGGCTGAAGCTCAGTGTGTATTTGGGAAAGGAGGAGGTGAGGAAGGAAATAGAAAGCTGGGAAAGGGCCGCGTGGTAAGAGCTTTGGCACAGTTCTAAGAGGTGGAAACTGTCCCATGGAGCACTGGAAATAATTGAAGGATTTGGGCAGGGAATCGTATGGTTCTTGGTATCTTAGAAAAGTTGGTCTGAATCAGAAACAGTTGAGTCTCCATCAGTGTAAGAACAGCTAAGGGACCTGCGGCGTGTCCTTACTCTGGCGTGTCCTTACTCTGGCGTGTCCTTACTCTGGCGAGCATCACCACCCTGAAAACAAGAGTCCAGGGACGTGGACAGAGCTCCCAGCAAGTTACAGAGCATTGTTAGGACGCCACCATCTATGTTCAGTGAAAATTATGTGTATGTGTCATGTGCACGTGAGCCCGGAGAGAAAGGTTAGGATGACACACCTTAGCTGGTGACATCAGTGACACTTGGAATAGGATTGAGAATGGGTCCATGAAAGGAGATGTTATTTACATGTAATGTTTTAAATTTTCACAAAGAGAACATATTCATGACGTTGCCATGTGATTCGAACTTAATACAGATGGTCACTTTGGGAGTATTGTGATTGAAAGTGAGGCAAAACTAGAGGCGGGAAGCCTTGCAGAGTCATTGCAGTCACGGAGGGAGGCAGGAGGTGGGAGGGTCTGGATGACGGCACTTGCCGTGAGTTTGTGAGGGGGGAGGAGGAGGTGCCCACATGATCAGGGCACAGGAGCAGGTGTGTGTGTGATGGATCTCACGTGAGATGTGAGTGAAGTAGTCGGGTGGAGATCGCTGGTGGGCAGGTGTGTAAGTGACAGGGCCGAGACTCAAGAGAGGTCAGGGAGCGGAGCCATCAGCGTGACAGGGGCATTGGAAACCTGGAGCTGGCCGGGTGGAGGCCCGAATTTCAGGAAACAGCATTTGTGAGGTGCTTAAGCAGGAGGAATCTGACAGAGCCCGAGAAGTAATCAGAGGAGAGAAATGGGGAGGGGCCATTGTGGCAGTGGGGGACTGAGCGCGGTTGGGGGACTGAGCGCGGTTGGGGGACTGAGCGCGGTTGGGGGACTGAGAGTGGTTGGGGGACTGAGAGCGGTTGAGCTGGGGGTACTCTGGCTCTGGGGGATCGAGGCTGAACCCTCGCCCACAGCTTTGTTGTCCCTTGTATAGCACTGGGCAGAAAAAGGGATGCAGGTCTTGCGCTTCTGGAGTGCACGATCTAGTAGGGGACAAGGTGAACACACTCATTGCACACAAGGCACAGAAGGACACGTTCCAGTGAGGACCACGTGGGAAAGACACTTGGTGCTTTGAGAGTGCAGAGCAGGCAGTTGGCGCCAGCAAAGGCTTCCCTGAGGAAGGACCTGGGATCAAAGGACTGAAGAATTGCCCCAGGCCTAACAAATGGGGTTCATGGCCGGGCACAGTGGCTCATGCCTGTGATCCCAGCACTTTGGGAGGCTGAGGCGGTTGGATCACAAAGTCAGGAGATCAAGACCATCCTGGCTAACATGGTGAAACCCCGTCTCTACTAAAAATACAAAAAAAATTAGCTGGGCGTGGTGGTGGGTGCCTGTAGTACCAGCTACTCGGGAGGCTGAGGCAGGAGAATGGCGTGAACCCAGGAGGCGGAGCTTGTAGTGAGCCGAGATCGTGCCACTGCACTCCAGCCTGGGCGACAGAGCGAGATTCCGTCTCAAAAAAAAATAATAATGATAATAATAAAAGATTTTCCCTAGTTGTTACAAATATCAAAATTTCATTCCTTTTTGCTCTTGACTAGAATTCCATTGCACAGATGTACCACAGTTTACGCACTCGTGGAAGGACATTTGTGTTGTGTGACATTTGTTTCCAGTTTGGGGCAACTGTGAAGAAAAACAAGTTACAGTGAGGAGCTGCAGGGCAGCCTTGGTCCCCATGGCCCTGTGCTGGGGAGAGCTTCCTCGTGATGATAGCTTGAACTTTTTTTTTTTTTTTTTTTTTTTTTTGAGACGGAGTCTTGCTCTGTGCCCCAGGCTGGAGTGCAGTGGCGCGATCTCGGCTCACTGCAAGCTCCGCTCCCCCGGGTTCACGCCATTCTCCTGCCTGGGGACTACAGGCGCCCACCACCTCACCCCGGCTAATTTTCTTGTATTTTTAGTAGAGACGGGGTTTCACCGTGTTAGCTCTCGATCTCCTGACCTCGTGATCCGCCCGTCTCGGCCTCCCAAAGTGCTGGGATTACAGGCTTGAGCCACCGCGCCCGGCCACTTTTTTTTTTTTTAATGGGGAACCACACTTGTGTTTTTAATCTCCTTTGATAGAAATACACTAATTTTTTATTAAATTAATTTTTATTAAATTTATTATTTAATTTTTTATTAAATTAAAATTTAATGAACTGCCAGAGGCCACCACAAAGTAAGCGGAATGCAAGCAGCAGGGAACCCGGTAAGATTTAAGAGGGGCGTCAGTCTGGCCATTATGTGTGGGCTGAGTCTGGTGTGGAAGATGAGGAAGAGAAGAAAGAATTGTTCCTTTCCCCCTTAACTGGGGAGCATCTGATGGCTGAGTAAGTCTTTCCTCTAGAGAGAAGTATTAACAGACTGAAAATATGACTGGAGTCCAGAGCTGTCCAGAGGGATGCCGGGCACCTGGTAGTGTTGTCAGTCAGTCCCTTTTCAGATTCGGGAGGATGGCCCTGCGGGAAAACCGTGAGCAGTTTATTGAGTAAGGAAGGACGTCAGAGCTGTTTTCTGCCCAGTTCCTCTTGGTGGGATGACCTTCTTCCTCCTCTTGTCAGATGGAAGTCAGATGGCATTCCTAGGGTGCTGACATGTGCTTGCATCTCTGCTGCACCCCTGGTGGGGCTCCTGTATGCCTGGACTAAGATTGCCTCAGGACAGCTTCCTTTTCCCATGAGAGCTCACTTCATTGAGAGCATGGTTGAAGGACTGGGATGTTCCTGGAATTTCTCAGATTATTAACTCTAGCTCAAACCAAACACTCAACCTGTAGGCTGGGTATGGTGGCTCATGCCTGTAATTCCAGCACTTTGGGAGGCCGAGGTGGGAGGATCACTTGAGCTCAGGAGTTTCGAGACCAACCTTGGTAACATAGACCCTGTCTGTGTTTATGTAACTTTAAAATAGAAAGAAAATATTTTAGACAAAAACCTACCCTTTGAACAGCCAGTGATGGAAAAACTTGCGCTCCCAGTGATAGGATTCTCTGGAACCTCCAGTGGCCTCAAAATGTACTTGTACAAAGTTACTTTCTTTTGAGCTGGACTCTTGCTCTGTGGCCCAGGCTGGAGTGCATTGGCGTGATCTCAGCTCACTGCAGTGCCCTCCTCCCAGGTTCAAGCGATTCTTGTGCTTCAGTCTCTCAAGTAGCTGGGATTACAGGCGCACACCACCATGCCGGGCTAATTTCTGGCTTTTTTTTTTAGTAGAGACTGGGTTTTGCCACGTTGGTCAGGCTGGTCTCGAACTGACCCCAAGTGATCTGTCCGCCTCAGCCTCCCAAAGGGCTGGGATTACAGGTGTGAGCCACCACGCCCGGCCTGCTTTGTTTCCTTACTGCGAGAAGCCATCTTGGGCAGGCTGAATTGTGCGGGGTGGTGAGCGGAGGGTTGCTCAGCAAGGTTTGCCGGAGCTGCGACCGCACGCAGGGAGGGCTCTCTTTTCCTCATTTGCACAGAATGCTGTGGGGCTTAGCAGCAGCCCTTATGACGTGGCCTGGAATGGTTTTAAAAAGTGACTGCTTACAAGATGGAAGTGTGGCCACCATCTTGTAAGCCCTGTTTCATTTTACTTGTGTTTGTAGAGATGGAGGTCTTGCTATGCTGCCCAGGCTGTTTTTGAACTCTTGGCCTCAAGCAATCCTCCCATGTCAGCCTCCCAAAATGCTGGGATTATAGGTCCCTCAGTGCTCTGAAAATGTGGGCTCCTCTCCCACTTGAGTGCTGGCTGCATATCTCAGCTTGGCACTGCCAGGCTGCCCACCACAGCTCTGGGGTGATCTCGGTTTATGTTCCCTCCCTAGCTTGGAGGCAACAGGGGAAGGGACTTGGTTGGCGGTGGTTGTGACAGAGAGCCCTTCACTTGTCTGTGAGCCTCTCTACCCTAAAGAGATGCAGAACCACTGTCCATCAGTGCAGTTGGCCCAGGGTGGGTGGCTGCCCGGTGCCCAAGATGGGGAGGGAGGCCCTGCCTGGGGAGGAACAGGAGGAGCTGGCAGGGGAAGGGAGGTCACCAGCAAGACAGACGGACTGCTGCTTATGGCAACTGCAGCTTCCTGGAGGTACAGCTAAAGTACTCAGGGTTTTTGTTCCTTCCCCAGTCCAAGGGTAGCAAGGGCAATAGCACTGCAGTGGCAGCGACAGAGGGACTTCCGATTGCCTCTGTCAGTTCCACCTCAGAAACATGGAGCCACTGCTACTGGGAATCTTCAACCGAGGGGTGAGGTGGCTGCACTGCCGGCCTGAGGTGGGGGATCTGCCTGGTGAAGAGTCAGGGATTAGTGCTCACAGGGAGAGGAGACTGAGCTCCCGTCCGTATGGTGACTGTGGCATGCTGGAGGCGCAAGTGAAGGCTTCACTGTTTCTTCCCCAGACCGAGGGCAGCAGGTGCAGGACTGCCGCTGTGGCAGTGGCATAGGGGCTATCAGTTGCCTCCGGGAGCCCTTCCTCAGGGAAGCACAGAGCCGCTACCAGTGGGAGTACTCAGCCAGGGGAGGGACGGCTGTTCTGCTGTCCAAAGCCAGGGTCCCTGCCTGGTGAGGAGTTGGGTATGGGAACTCACAAGGTAGAGAGACTGGGCTCATCTCCACGTGGTGGCTGTGGTGTACCAGAGGTACCAGCGTAGCGACCGGGCCCTGGGTTCCTTCCCCAAGCCAAGGGTGGATAGTGGTACCATTTCAGCTACAGTGGTGGAGGGGCTGTGGGTTCTCACATTTCCTCCTCAGAGAAAGGCAGAGCCACCTCCAACTGAAGCATTCAGGTAGGCTTGATGGTTGTGCTGGAGTCCCAGGTCAGGGGGACCCTGTCCAGTGAGGAGAAGTGGAAATGGAGACCTGTGTGGGAAGCAGTCTGGCCACTTTTGGTGGGGAGGCTGTGTTCTTCTTGGAGTTCTGTTCCAGTCCCTAATCACTGTGCACCCTCCAGAGCCTGAGGGCAACAGCAGTGAGGGCTGTGGCACAGCAGAAGTAGCAGCCTGCCTCTCCCTTTGGGAGCTCTGACCTGGGGAAGTACAGAGTGCTACTGGCCCGGAGCCTAGGCAGGGCTGCTGTGGTCATGCTAGGGTCCCAGGACGATGCATATTTCGGCCTGCTTGATGGCATCCCTACATGGCTCTTAAGTTCTGCTCACTTTTCAAATATTTTCTTCTTTTTCTTCCTTAGACTCAAGTAATTTTAATTGTCCTATCTTAAAGTTTGTTGATTTTCCCTATGGCCTGCTTAAACCTTTTGAATTTCCCTAGTGAAATTTTCATTTCGGTTGTTATACTTTGAAATCCTAGAATTTCTTCTTGGTTTCTTGTTGTTTTCTTTGTATTGATAGTTGGATTTGTTCATCATTTCCGTGAGTCGTTCATGTTTCCCTTTAGCTCTGAGCATCTTCATGATAGTTGTCTTTGTGTCGCATGCCACCATCTGGTCTTCTCCACAGATGTTTTCTGTTTATTTTGTTCTGTTGACTGAACCATACTTTCCTATTTTTTTATGCCTTTTTTTTTTTTTTTTTTTTTTGTCTTACAATGTTGTAACTCAGGATTAGATCTTCCCACTTCCATAAGATTTGCTGGGTTTTGTTTTGGTTTGGTTTTTGTTTTCTTGTTGCTATAGGGTGGCACTAGTCCAGGAATTAGCCTGAAGTATAAACTGTAGGTCTTCTCACATTTTTTTCTGAGCCCACGTCTTCCCTGGCCTTGTGCAGTGACTTTCTAAATTCCCCATGTGTGCAGTTGCTTTTTGTTTTGTTTTGTTTTGTTTTTGAGATGGAATCTTGCTCTGCTGCCCAGGCTGGAGTGCAGGGGCGCAATCTCAGCTTACTGCAACCTCCACCTTTTGGGTTTAAGCGATTCTTCTGCCTCAGCCTCCTGAGTAGCTGGGATTACAGGGACCTGCCACCACACCTGGCTAATTTTTATGTTTTTAGTAGAGACAAGATTTCTGCATGTTGGCCAGGCTGGTCTCGAACTCCTGACCTCAAGTGATCCGCCCACCTAGGCCTTCCAAAGTGCTGGGGTTACAGGTGTGAGCCACCATGCCAAATGTCCTTATCCTTAAATGTCTGATTCCCCAAAGCAGAAAAAGGGGAACAGAAGAGGAAAAAAGTGGGTACTGTTCCTTAAATCCTCTGGAAGCCACATCAGGTCAGTGGGGATTGCAAAAATGGCAGCCTGGATTTGTGTCTGCATCTCCGTGACTTAAAGCAGTAATTTGCAGTCAGAACCCAGATCCCCGTTATTGGAGAACAAGGTCTTTATTGCCACTTTGGCCACCAAAGGCCAATCTAGGGATGCTAGTACGGCTTGAAGCCAGGAGATTTAGAGATTGGAGATGGGTAGCTGCTGCCAACTGAAATTAATTTCACTCAACTGGCCAGGCCTTCCCCTAGAAGCTTACAAGCCTTCAAATAGTTTCCAGAGTTTCAAAATAGTTGTATCAGACAGATTCTGACAGCTCAGTTGTCTAGGTGGATAGATAGAACCTTGGTGCTTCCTAGTCTACCATCTTCCCTGACATCCACTTTTTCTTTTACCTTACATTTATTTTGCCCTTTTGGCATTTTCTGTCTTCAAGTATGTATGTTGTATGCCACCATCTGGAGTTTTGATGGGGAGTGCTACTGATGTCTACTGGGTAGCATACTGAGGATGAGGTCTTGCATGAAAGTCACAGTTATGACGTTAATTCTTATCATTTGGGGAAGAGATTTTGATAGGTTGCTTGTCACACATCCATCATTATCTTCAGCTACCCAGAAGGCTTTGTTATTTACTCTTTAAATGTACATTTTATGGCACTTAACCTCAGTGCCCATTTAGGTCTCTTCCAAGCATACTTGCCTTTCTTTTCTGTTCTAAAGCCTTTTAAAATAAACTTTCACTCCTGCTCTGGAAAGAAAGAAAGAAACATACATTTTGTCATTTGATAAATATTTAAATTTTCCACTTGGAAGTTTTTTTTTGTTGTTTGTTTGTTTGTTTGTTTTTGAGATGGAGTTTTGCTCCTGTTACCCAGGCAGGAGGCACAATCTTGGCTCACTGCAACCTCTGCTTCTTGGGTTCAAGTGATTCTCCTGCCTTAGCCTCCCAAGTAGCTGGGATTACAGGCATGCACTACCACACCTGGCTAATTTTGTATTTTTAGTAGAGATGGGGTTTCACCATATTGGTCAGGCTGGTCTCGAACTCCTGACCTCAAATGATGCACTTGCCTTGGCCTCCCAAAGTGCTGAGATTATGGGTGTGAGCCACTACACCCAGCTGAAAGTATGTATATTTTAGGACCTTGTCTGTGTGTGCTGCTTTTTTTTTTTTTGAGCTGGAGTCTCGCTCTGTTGCCCAGGCTGGAGTGCAGTGGTGCCATCTCGGCTCATTTCAGCCTCTGCCTCCCAGGTTCAAGTGATTCTTCCTCTCAGCCTCCCGAGTAGCTGGGATTACAGGCGTGTGCCACCACACACAACTAATTTTTGTGTTTAGTAGAGATGGGGTTTCACCATGTTGGCTAGGCTGGTCTCAAACTTCTGACCTTAAGAGATCTGCCTGCCTTGGCCTCCCAAAGTGCTAGGATTACAGATGGGAGCCGCTGTGCCCAGCCTGTATGCTGATTTCTTTGCAGAAATGAGAGGTTTTGTTGTTGTTGTTGTTGTTGTTGTTTTTGTATTTTTTTTGAGACAGAGTCTTGCTCAGCTGCCCAGGCTGGAGTGCGGTGGCCCAATCTTGGCTCACTGCAATCACCATTTCCCAGGTTCAAGCCATTCTCCTGTCTCAGCCTCCCAAGTAGCTGGGATTACAGGCATCCGCCATCATGCCCAGCTAATTTTTGTGTTTTAGAAGAGACAGGGTTTCAACATGTTGATCAGGATGGCCTTGAACTCCTGACCTCCCATGATCCGCCCGCATCGGCCTCCCAAAGTGCTAGGATTACAGGCATGAGCTGCCATGCCCGGCCCAGAAACCAGAGTTTTAAAATTACATCTTTCTTAGTAGGTATGGGCTATAAAAGGAAAAAGATTAACTCACTCACTCCTGTTACAAGGAAGGACAGAAAGTGGAAGAAAACTTCATTTTTAGTTTTGTTGTAGAAAAGTTCGAGCATATATGAAAGTAGAATAGGCTGGGCATGGTGGCTCACGCCTGTAATCCCAGCACTTCGGGAGGCCAAGGCGGGTGGATCACGAGGTCAGGAGATTGAGACCATCCTGGCTAACACGGTGAAACCCCATCTCTACTAAAAATACAGAAACAAAATTAGCCGGGCATAGTGGTGGGTGCCTGTAGTCCCAGCTACTAGGGAGGCTGAGGTGAGAGGATGGCGTGAACCTGGGAGGTGGAGGTTGCAGTGAGGTGAGATCACACCACTGTACTCCAGCCTGGGCGACAAAGCGAGACTCCGTCATAAAGTAATATAATATGACTTCCCATGTATTCATCATCCAATTTCTTTCTTTTCTTTTTTTTATTTTATTTTATTTTATTTTTTAAGAGTCTCACTCTCTTGCCAGGCTTGAGTGCAGTGGAGCCATCTTGGCTCACTGCAACCTCTGCCTCTTGGGTTCAAGCGATTCTCCTGCCTCAGCCTCTTGAATAGCTGGGACTACAGGGGCATGCCACCACACCCAGCTAATTTTTGTATTTTCAGTAGAGACGGGGTTTCACTATGTTGGTCAGGATGGCCTCGATCTCTTGACCTCATGATCTGCCTGCCTCGGCCTCCCAAAGTTTTGGGATTACAGGTATGAGCCACCGCGCCCGGACCTCGCTCTTTTTCCGCCTCCCGGGTGTTTCTTTTAGCTGGGACTCTTTTTTTTTTTTTTTAGTAGAGACGGGGTTTCACCGTGTTCGCCAGGATGGTCTCGATCTCCTGACCTCGTGATCCACCTGTCTCGGCCTCCCAAGGATAGGGTCCACCGCGCCCCGGCCTCTTACTTTGTCACCCAGGCTGGATGGAATTACATAATCATGGCTTATTGTAGCCTCCTGGGCTCAAGTGATCCTCCTGTGTCAGCCTTTTGTGTAGCTAGGACTGCAGACGAGTGCCACTATGCCCAGCTAATTTATTTTGCTTGTTTGTTTGTTTGATGTTACTGTATTGCGCAGGCTGATCTCGAACTCCTGGGCTCTCCTTGGCCTCCCAAATTGCTGGGATTACAGGGAGAAGCCACTATACCTAGCCCATCACCCAATTTCAGCAGTTGTCAACTCATGGTCAATTTTTTTTTTTTTTTTTGAGATGCAGTTTTGCTCTTGTTACCTAGGCTGGAGTGCAATGGCATGATCTTGGCTCACTGCAACCTCTGCCCACTAGGTTCAAGTGATTTTCCTGCCTCAGCCTCCCGAGTTGTTAGCATTACAGGCGCCCGCCACCACGCCCAGCTAATATTTGTTATTTTTAGTATAGATGGGGTTTCGCCATGTTTTCCAGGCAGGTCTCAAACTCCTGACCTCAGGTAATCCACCTGCCTCAGCCTCCCAAAGTGCTGGGATTACAGGTGTGAGCCACCACACCCGGCCAATTCATGATCATTTCTGTTTCATCTGTTCCAGTGATTATCTAGTGATTATCTACCAGGTGCCAATTCATGATTATTTCTGTTTCATCTGTTCCAATGATTATCTACCAGGACTGATTTTGTCATTTGTCAATGTCTTGAAAGATTTTTGCTTGTCACAGTCCTGGAGGGAGGAATTGTGAGGGGCAGGTGCTACTGATTTCTGTTGGGTGGAGATCAAGTATGTTGCTAAACATTCCACAATGCACAGGGCAGCCCACACTATCCACACAACTAAAAAATTAGCCCAAAATGTCATCTGAGGTTGAGAAATCCTTAACTATATCTTGTCTTAATGCACTGACATTTTTATAATGTTATTACATCCAAGAATAGGAGAAGTGATTATTTGTTCAGATGTACTTTAATGTCATTCATCAGATATGTCATTCAAGACTGGTATAAAATTTCCCTTGTATAGGTTTTTCCTATTACTTATAAATTTACTACTCTGATTCTTAGTATAAGTTAAGGCTATTGATTTTAATGTGTCAGTTTTATATCCAGCTACTTCACTGAGTGAGTTTTATCATTCATTCGCTGGACTGTTTTTTTGAGATGGAGTCTCGCTCTGTCACCCAGGCACAATCTCGGCTCACTGCAGCCTCCACCTCCCAGGTTCAAACAATTCTCCTGCCTCTGCCTCCCGAGTAGCTAGGATTACAGGTGTGCGCCACAATGCCCAGATAATTTTTGTATTTTTAGTAGAGATGGGGTTTTATTATGTTGGCCAGGATGGTCTTGATCCATTCTCTGGACTTTTTAGTATTATATTATCTGCAAGTAGAGGTAGTTTTACTTTCTCTTTACTCATATGTAATTGATTTATATTGCCTGATTGCATTGGTTAATATGTCTAGTACAGTGTTAAATTGTAGGGAAAATAATGGGTGTCTTTGCCTTGTTCTTGAGCATTGCAGAAATACCTCTAGTGTATTTAGTAGGTACTAGCTTTAGGACAAAGGTCTATGTATTTTATCATATTGAGGAAGTATCCCTCAGTTCATTTTTGCTTGAGTGTTTTTATTGTCTGTGGTGCTGAATTTTGTTGAACATTTTCTCAGCATCTCTAGATGTATATTATTCCTTATATGCATTTAATGTACTATAATAAGTGCTATAATAAGGGGAGTGAGTTGTTGGAACTCAAAGTTAGGAAAAGGTACACAGAGGAGTTAACATTTGAACTGAATCTGAGGGATACAAAGGAGTTTGGAATGTAGGAAAAGGAGGGAAGACATTCAGGAGTATAAATAATTACAGGAATGGGGTAATATATGAGACCATCATAGGCTTTGGGTACCAGATTATATTTCCTAAATTCATATGCCGCCTCCTTCTCTAATCCCTCTGCTCCATTCTCTTGGTCACTCTTACACATTCACCTGTCTTAAATGAGTTTGCCTTATTCATTTGTTCACTTAGCAGTTCAGCTGTCATCCATTATTTTATATAGTGTTTTTAAAAATTTTGTCCTCTTTTAGTCATATAGCAAACCCTTACTGAGATATCATTAATCCCTTCTACACATTTAGTCTCAGTCTATCACATGAATCATGGGCTGTTGCTTTCTTTTTTTCTTTTTTCAGGATGTAAGAGCACACCTAAAATGACAAAGTCATCTCAAACTCAGGATTCATTTCAGGAGCAGATGAGGAAAAGACTGAAAAGGGTTGAACCCTGGAACTTCATACCAGAAAGACCTTGCATATATGAAGAGAAATTAAAGAAACAGCAGGACAAAAATGAAAATTTACAAATATTTTCAGTTGCCCATACAAAAATCCTTACTGTAGATAGAAGCCATAAAAATGTTGAATTTGGCCAAAACTTCTACCTGAAATCAGTCTTCATTAAGCAACAGAGATTTGCTAGAGAAAAAACTCCATCAAAATGTGAAATACAAAGAAATAGTTTCAAGCAGAATTCAAATTTACTTAACCAATCAAAAATCAAAACAGCAGAGAAACGCTATAAATGCAGTACATGTGAAAAATCCTTCATTCACAATTCATCCCTTCGTAAACATCAGAAAAACCACACTGGAGAAAAATTATTTAAATGTAAAGAATGTTTAAAAGCTTTCAGCCAAAGTTCTGCTCTGATTCAGCATCAAAGAACTCACACAGGAGAGAAACCCTATATATGTAAAGAATGTGGGAAAGCCTTCAGCCATAGTGCATCCCTTTGTAAGCATCTAAGAACCCATACTGTGGAGAAATGCTATAGATGTAAAGAATGTGGTAAATCCTTCAGCCGAAGGTCTGGGCTTTTTATACATCAAAAAATCCATGCTCAAGGAAATCCTAATAAATATAATCCAGGTAGGAAGGCATCTAGTTGCAGCACATCCCTTTCTGGAAGTCAGAAAATTCATCTCAGAAAGAAGTCCTACTTATGTAATGAATGTGGCAACACCTTTAAGTCTAGCTCATCCCTTCGTTATCATCAGAGAATTCACACAGGAGAGAAACCTTTCAAATGTAGTGAATGTGGGAGAGCCTTCAGCCAGAGTGCATCTCTTATTCAACATGAAAGAATTCACACTGGAGAAAAGCCCTATCGATGCAATGAATGTGGGAAAGGCTTTACTTCTATTTCACGACTTAATAGACACCGAATAATTCATACTGGAGAGAAATTGTATACTTGTAATGAATGTGGTAAAGCCTTAAGTTCCCACTCAACACTTATTATTCATGAGCGAATTCATACCGGAGAGAAACCCTGTAAATGTAAAGTATGTGGAAAAGCCTTCAGACAGAGTTCAGCTCTCATTCAGCATCAGAGAATGCATACTGGAGAAAGACCCTATAAATGTAATGAGTGTGGGAAAACTTTCAGGTGTAACTCATCGCTTAGTAATCACCAGAGAATTCATACTGGAGAGAAACCATATCGATGTGTAGAATGTGGGATGTCTTTTGGCCAAAGTGCAGCTCTGATTCAACATCAGAGGATTCATACAGGAGAAAAACCCTTTAAGTGTAATACATGTGGAAAAACTTTTAGACAAAGCTCATCACTTATTGCACATCAAAGAATTCATACTGGAGAGAAACCTTATGAATGTAATGCATGTGGGAAACTCTTTAGCCAGAGGTCATCCCTCATGAATCATTATAAAATTCATACTGAAGAGGACTCCTTAAAAGCCGATATGCATGTGTGAAAACCTTAAACCAAAGCTCATCAGAGAATACATACTTGAGAGTGATTTATTAAATATAATGACTATGAGAAAACGTGTACTTCTCACCAGATACTAAGTTTTAAGAATAAACTTTAGCTATATAATAACTATCGGGAAAGCTTTTATGCTTGTCAGTTTTTAAAATATCCCAAGACAGTTCACTGTTGCAGACATTGAAATTGGCCATTTGTAAGATAAAAGGTATGTTTATAAATCTCTATATAATATATACTATCTATGACATGCAAAAATGAGAACAGTCTGGGTGTGGAGGTGCTGAATTTTTCATTAGAAAAACAATTGTGTAAGCTACTATTATATAAATATAAGTATATTTATTACAGCAGATATTTTCTTTTTTTTTTTTTTTTTTTTGAGACGGAGTCTCGCTCTGCTGCCCGGGCTGGAGTGCAGTGGCCGGATCTCAGCTCACTGCAAGCTCCGCCTCCCGGGTTCCCGCCATTCTCCTGCCTCAGCCTCCCGAGTAGCTGGGACTACAGGCGCCGCCACCTCGCCCGGCTAGTTTTTTGTATTTTTTAATAGAGACGGGGTTTCACCGTGTTAGCCAGGATGGTCTCGATCTCCTGACCTCGTGATCCGCCCGTCTCGGCCTCCCAAAGTGCTGGGATTACAGGCTTGAGCCACCGCGCCCGGCCCTACAGCAGACATTTTCATAGCAAACAAAACAATTGGTCTTAAAAATATATGCAATATATACTTACCTGGCAGGGGAGACACCATGATCACGAAGGTGGTTTTCCCAGAGCAAGGCTTATCCATTGCCCTCTGGATGTGCCGACCCCTTCAGTTTGCCAAAATGTGGAAAGCTCGACTGCATAATTTATGGTAGTGGGGGACTACATTCGCGCTTTCTCCTAATATATATATACACACACACACACACACACACGCAGTATTAGAGCAAAGGACCAAATAAGAGATGAAAACTAACTGAACGACCTCTTAGTGTCTGGAATTTACCTTTTCCTGACCTATTGTCAAACTTCATGCATGACTTTTATTAAAAAAAAAAAAATCTGTTACCTTCTTCGTTCTAGTCATTTCCAAACATCTAATAGCTTCCCATATTTGCTACACATTTCCTAGTTTTGTTTTCAGAAGTTTTTCTTTATTGTCTTGAAGTCATATTTATTATGAAACCATACTTGCTATGCTCTGAACAGTAATGTTAGATAGTTTAGGTTGAAGCATTTTGTTTGTTGAGGCAATCACTTCAAGGTTAAAGCTATTAATATTTTTTTAGTTGGCTGCAGATGAAATCCTAATTGTTTAAAGAGCCTATCACTTGTGACAATTTTCAAAAGGAATCAGTTTATGAAAGAAAAGTTTGTTTTCCTCATAGGGTTTTTAAGGTTTCAGACTGCAAAGGAAATGCTTTAGAAATAATTATAAATTTCAAAACTGATTTACTTAGTAATGTTTGTTTATGCCCGAGTTTGGGCCAGATATTATCCTGAGCTCTAGAAATTTAATGAAGAAAGAAACAGACCTTAAGTCACGAATTGAGTGGATGGAGACGAGAAGGTTAAAGGGAGTAAGCAAATTATTATGTGTTAAAGGGGTTTTCACAGGTAAATAGTTAAGCTATGATACTGTGTTGCAGAATACAAATGGAGAGATTTGCATGGGATGCAGAAATATGGAAGACTAACCAAGCAAACCAGGAGAGACCAGCAATAGTGTCCCAGAGACCATGATGTCTGAGCCCAGTTTTGGAAGAATAGTAGGTATTCTTCATAAAGTGAGATTCTAAATAGAGAGAACCACATATGCGAAGGTATAGTATGGGTGGGTAACAGCATACTACATTTGTAGACAATATAGGAAGTAATGAAAAAAGATACTAAAGCTTGAGAAGAAGGCAGTGGCTAGGTAACAAAAGGTCTTACTTGCCAAACTAAGGAATTTGAATTTTATTCTGAAATTTAGGGTACCAAGTATCGATTTTAAGTAATGGAACCTGTATTGCATGAATGTGTAGAAGATGAATTTAGGAGATTGAAGATTGCTGAACAGACTGAAGCCTAGAATTCAGCCTCCGGTGATGAGTGAAGGAGGCTCTAAGCTTAAGCAAGGATAGTCAGTGAAGAATATGTTGCACATGCTAATGTAGTAAGAATAGATAGGGCATAGTTTTTGAAATCAAATAATTGGGGAAGGTGATTGACACACAGGGTAGATTAACTGCTAGGTTTGTGCCTTAGTTACCTGGATAGATGGTGGTGTGATATGCCTTGTAGGCAATATAGGGGTAAACAGTTTGATTTTATACATGTTAAATTAGTCATCCAAACCCAAAAGGTCAATTTGAGCTGGATGGCTTGAGTTAGGAGTACTTAAGATATAGTTAGTAGTGAAAAGCTTGGCACATGTAAATTGACCATGAGAATGTATAGATTGAAATGAGAAAGGGATCATGGGTACAACCCAGGAAAACATCAATATACAAGAAGTAGATGAAGGAATTGTGCAAGGATGAAAAGGAATGGCCCTTTATGTAGGAGAGAAGGCAGAAGAGTGATGTCACTGAGCCCAAGGGATAAATGAATCTCAGATGGGCAGTAGTGTCAGGTGCTATAAATGAAGTAATAAGGAGAGTAAATTGGTAAATAAGGAGATAATTGTAGACTTTGGCAAGAGAAATTTCATTGAAGGAGGGTGAACAAGTAGACTGTTGAAGACTGTATTTCAAATATAATTGAAGGGAAGAATGACTTAGGGAGCATTTCTATTTTAATGATTTAATGTATATACTTGTTGAGGGTGGATTAAAGAAGACATCGCTGGGAGGAACAACTTTTCTGAAATAAATTCGAGTCATAGCATAGGTGGAGGAATTAACCTTAACTTCAGGGAGGGAAAAGCCCACATAAAGATGGGAATACAGGTAAGTGATTTGGAGGTGAAGGAATTTTCTGCCTGCTGACTCATGTTCTCTAAGATAGGAGAAAGACTTCATTTTTTAAGTTGTTGCTAAGAGTCGCAATTTGGGTATTTGGGTGCTTAATGAGTTTCAGTCCTTGCCCTGGAGGTTTCTTGGGAAGTCAAGGCTCTTGAGTTTTATTTCCTACCCCTGTTTCAATAAGAAATCACCATGTTTGTCAGTTTCATGTATTTGATAGTTGTTATTTTTAATTATAAGAAAAAAATTTGCTTGTGAATTAAAGTTTGAAAACTCAGGAAGGGAGAGAAAATGCTTTTTAAAAAGTGGTAAATCTGAAGAGACTGGAAAGAAATGTCAGAATTCAACAGGCATGTGGAGGTAGATGGAAAGGCATTACAAATTGGGGAAAAGCTTGTTCAGTGGCAAGGAGGCATGATGTGTTCACGGTATTATTGCAAATTGTATTTTAAAACTTCATTCCTGTTTGTTACTAGTATATAGAAGTATAATTGGTTTTTGTATATTGACCTTGTATTCAGCAACCTAGCTAAATTTACTTATTTCTAATAGCTTGCTTGTAGATTCTTTTGGATATTCTGCACATACGATCATCTAAATAATTTCCGTTCTATTTCTCCTTTCCAATCATAATACATTTTATTTATTTTTCTTACGTTATAGCACTAGCACAGGCCAGTACATTGTTGAATAGAAACGATAAGTATATTTCTCTATTTAATATTATGTTAGCTTTCTTTCCAGGCTGGGCATGGTGGCTCACACCTGTAATCCCAGCACTTTGGGAGTCCAAGACAAGAAGATTGCTTGAGCCCAGGAGTTCGAGACCAGCCTGAGCAACAACAACAGCAACAAAATTAGCCAGGCATAGTGGTGCACATCTGTAGTCCCAGCTACTTGGGATGCTGAGGTAAGAGAATTGCTTGAGCTCAGGAGGTTGAAGCTGCAGTGAGCTACGATCCCACCACTGCACTCCAGCTTGGGGAAAGAGCAAGACTCTGCCTCCCCCGTGCACGCCCCCCACCCCTGCCCCCACCAAAAAAATTGTTTGTGGATCCCTGTTACCAGAATAAGGACATTCCCTCATATTCCTAGTGTGATGTGAGTTTTTATCATAAAAGGGAGTAATATTTTGTCATGTCCATTTTCTGCATTGGTTGAAATGATCATTTTGTTTTTCTCTTCATTCTTTTAATAGATAATTGTCTGAATTTTGGTGTTACCCAATGTTTCATTCCTGAAATAAATTCTACTTAGTCATGATATATCATGATGTATGTGTATGTGTATATAAGATCAGGTTTCTTCTGTAGTAAGCAGAAGACTGATGAAGTGCCCAACGTTGTGTTCTAAGAACTTAGAGCAAAAAGAAATTATCCAAGTCTCAAGGAGAGATGTAATAATACGTGGAAATGAAGTACTCTTGGAAGGCAAGGCCAAGAGTAATGCAGGAGCAAAAGGCTCAGAGGAAGAGTAAATCTAGTATTTGCAGGGACCTGGTGTAGAGGGTTCCTGATAGGATAAAATAAAAATATTTGAAATGAAAGGTATAGTTACCCTGTCAGAGACTTTGAATGCTGTCTAAGACTGCAGGAGTTTGGATATGATGATGGACATATTAATTCACTGTATATTTCTGAGGAGCAAATGACCAATTTGAAGACTATTTTAGGAAGAATTATCTGATAGAATAGATGATTCAAAGATTATTTAGTCATTTCTGGCTTGAGAAACTGAAGGACTGATTCTTGGGAGTAGGGCTTTGGGCGAGTCTGTAAGAAGAGTTCTTAAGGAGAACTAAAAAGGTTATTTCTGTTCTTGGTGTCTGAAACTGTTCTGGTATTTTGCCAAATACTACAGATGGTAGAATTCTTAATTAAAGCTGACATGGTTATATTTTTAAAAATTAAGGTGCAATTAGTCTTTCAAGATCAGAAGATACTTTGTTAGTAACATAGTTCAGTCTGTTCCAGGCTGTAAAGTCAGTTATTTCAGTAATATAATTTCTAAGATCTATAAAAAATGAAAATATTTTATTTTCTTACATAACTTTCTTTGAGAGCATTGAACAGTCAAGAAACTTGTATGTTTTCCAGTCCCCATTCCGCTTCAAGTTACATAGTGTCTAGCCTTTTCAGCTCTAGAAATTCCACATTATTATGTAATATCCTGCTTTATGGTTCTTAGTGGTATATGGTATAGATCAACTCAAAATTTTAAATTTTCATCATATGAATTTTTGTGTAGAGATTTCAAGATGAGTTGACCTGAGGACAAAAAGAACTACAAAGAAATTTTACTGTTTTCCTGTTGGTATATATTGTTCAATAAAACAATATATTGGTATATATCATTCAATAAAATAATTATGTATTACAAATTAAATTTTCAACCTAAAAATCAGATTGTTCCAGGAAGATGGAATAGACAGATGTACCTTTCCTTATTTATCCCATACATCTGAAACCTTGTATATTATAAACAACCATAAGACTCTGGTGATTCTTTTCTTTCTTTCTTTCTTTTTTTTTTTTCCTTCAAGACAGGGTCTTGTTCTGTTCCCAGGATGGAATGCAATGATGTGATCACGGCTTACTGCAGTCTTGACCTCCTGGGCCCAAGTGATCCTCCTACCCCAGCCTCCAAAATAGCTGGGACCACAGTCCTGTACCATGCATCAATCACTGTGCCTGGCTATTTTTTTTGCAGGGATGGGTTTCCATATGTTTCCCAGGCTCCAACTCCTGGGCTCAAGTGATCCTTCCACCTTGGCCTCCCAAAGTGCTGGGATACAGGTGTGAGCCACCATGCTTGGCCGGTGGTGATTCTTTTTACCTCGTATATCCCAGACTTGGAGCTGAAGAAGGTAGAAACCCAGAAACACCGACAGAGACCCACCAAAAAAAGAAGCTCTAAGAAAAGTCTCTACCCAAAGGACCAGGAATTTGGCAGTCTAGGAAGACAGAAAACTTTAGACAGCCACTCTACTTTAGTCAGACAACCAGATAAAGCTGCACCCATGACTATGCACACCAGCAAAAGCCAAGTGGGAAGTCTAAACTTCCACCCTTATTAGGATGTAAAGAAGGTTCATAAAACCCCTGCTGGGTGGTGTCAGAGGCCAAGAGCTAGGTTATTCATCCACGCTGGCTGGTAGTGAGCACCTGCCCCATCTCAGCAATAATAGTGGGGACCATGTGCAGAAGGGCTTCCATCCCCACCCCGTGGGAAGAAGGCATAATTTCCCATTTCTGCTAGGTTAGTGTAATGTGGGCCTAGGGCAGAGTAAGACCATTTGCCCCTGCCCAGCAGTAATCAGACCACATTCCAGCCCCACAGTGTTGCTGGAACTAAATAGGGAGCAGGACTAAGGCACGCTTGTACCTCCCAACCACAGTTATATCAGTGCAGGCCTAGTGAGCTGCCAGAAATCTCACCCACACGAAGTAAAATGGAGACCCTTAATATCGTGTGGTATCCAGAGATGTCAAATGAGGAACCTGAACTTCTAGTCCACCTGGTCAAATAAGATTCAGAGTTTTATCACATAATACCAAAAATGGTCAAGTTTCAACAAAAGTCATGTCAAGAGCCAGGAAGATCACTTGAATGAAAAATGACAATCAGTAGACACTAACAAGTTAATGATAGACATGTTAGAATTATGTGACAAAGATTGTTAAGTAGCCATCATAAACGTTTCAATGAGCAATTATGAAAATGTTTGAAATAAAAAGACTCTAAGCAAAGAAGTGAGATAAAGAAAAAATGGAAATTTTAGGCTGGGCGCAGTGGCTCATGCCTGTAATCCCAGCACTTTGCGAGGCCGAGGCGGGCAGATCATGAGGTCAGGAGTTCAAGACCAGCCTGGCCAATATGGTGAAACTCTGTCTCTACTAAAAATGCAAAAATTAGCCGGGTGTGGTGGTGGGCACCTGTAGTCCCAGCTACTTGGGAGACTGATGCAGAAGAATCGCTTGAACCCGGGAGGTGGAGGCTGCAGTGAGCCAAGATCATGCCACTGCACTCCGGCCTGGGCAATAGAGTGAGACTCTGTCTCAAAAAAAAAAAGGAAATTTTAGAACTAAAATACAGTAACCAAAAATTTAAAAACTCACCTCATAGGCACAACAGCAGAACTGAGAGAACAGAGGAAAGTATCAGTGGATTTAAAGATATAATAGAATTTACTCAGTCTTAAATACAGAGAGAAAACAGACTGGAAGAAAAGCAGAGACTCAGGAAATCTGTAGAACTGTAATAAAAGATCTAACAATATAATCAGTTCAGGAGAGAGAGAAGAAAGAGTGGGCCTGGAAAATCTTTGAAGTATTAATGGCTGAAAATTCACAAGTTTAGCAATAAGTATGAACCTATACATTCAACGAGCTGACCAGACCCCCACAAGCATGAAACCGAGGAATCCACACCAAAATACATCACAGTTCAACTTCGGAAAACTAAAAATCTGGAGACTAGAGAGAAAAATCACACCTTACCTATAGGGATAAAAATCAAATGAAAACAGATTTTTCACCAGAAACCACAGAGGCACAATGTTTTTCAAGTATTGAAATAAAAGAATTTTTAACCCAGGGAAATGACATTGGCAGAATAGGAAGCCCTAGTCTCTTGTTCTCCCACAGAGACATCAACTAAACATCAAATTACAAACCAAATTGCTTTTGTGAGAATTGCAGACACTATTTAAGAGGTTGTAGCACCCCAAGTGAGCGCAGAGAAGAGACACATCAGAGTGGTAGAAAATTTTTGACATTTCACCCACCCGAGCCACTCCCACTGCCTCGCATGGCAAGGTGTGATGAGGAAAACAACACTCAGCCCTCAGGTTTTCCCTCAGGAGGGAAGAAGAGTGGGCTGTGCATCCAATGTTTTAGCTTTTCATGGTGCTTTCCAAGGGCATGGTTTCTGTCTCATGAGACTCAGAGTACTGACTGGAATTAGTAGTTTGGATGCTAGATTGGGGGCTGCTGAGGACAAAGGTGAGCACTGGAGCTTGTTACATCACCAGAGAGACTAATACTGCAAACAGTCAGAGGAACAAGAGGTTGCAATCTCTAAAGAAGAAGCAGGCGAAAACCTCGCTCTATGCACAAGCCCAGAGAAAGTAGCATCCCCAGAAAAAGTTTGAGACAATCCCAGAATCTCTAGTTATGCTAAATGATGACGATCTTCTTTTATACAAAGCCAATCCTCAAAGACTCCTGGAGGGGACTGTTTTTTCAAATGGCCAAATCTCAACAAAAGATCACAAGGCTATAAAGAAAGAGTGAAACATGTCCTAATAAAAAGAAACTAACCTCCAGAAACCAACCCTAAAGAAATGGAGATCTAGCCAGGCGAGGTGGCTCATGCCTATAATCCCGGCACTTTGGAAGGCCAAGGCAGGGGGATCACTTGAGGTCAGGAGTTTGAGACCAGCCTAGCCAACATGGTGAAAACCATCTCTACTAAAAATACATAAAGTATTCATGTGTAGTGGCGTGCGTCTGTAGTCCCAGTTAGATGGGAGGCTGAGGCACGAGAATCCCTTGAACCTGGGAAGTGGAGGTTGCAGTGAGCTAAGATTGCATCACTGCACTGTAGCCTGGGTAACAGAGACTCTTGTCTCAAAAAGATGCTAAAGAGAATTCTTTAAATCAAAAGTAATAACAACATGAAACTATGAAAATATAAAGCTCTGATAAAGGTAAATACATAGATACAGAATCCCTTAGTATTGTAATGTTGGAACATAAACCATTTTTAAGCGTGCTGTAAAATTTGAAAGAAAAAAGCAAAGCTAGGTTGGGTGCAGTGACTCACACCTATAATCCCAACACGTTCGGAGGCTGAGGCAAGTGGATCACTTGAGGTCAGGAGTTTGAGACCAGCCTGATCAACATGGTGAAACCCCGTATCTACTAAAAATACAAAAATTATCTGAGCATAGTGGCGGGTGCCTGTAATCCCAGCTACTTGGATGAGTTAGGAGAATTGCTTGAACTTGGGAGGTAGAGGTTGCAGTGAGCTGAGATTGCACCACTGCACTCCAGCCTGGACAACAAGCGAGACTGTCTAAAAAAAAAAAAAAAATGCGGGGGGAGGGACGGACCAAAGCTGGGCATGGTGACATATGCCTGTAATCCTAGCACTTTGGGAGGCTGAGGTGGGAGGATCACTTGAGGCCAGGAGTTCGATACTAGTCTGGCCAACATAGGTAGATCCTGTCTCTACGAAACATTTTAAAATATTAAAAACTGATTGCTATACCTTTTTGGTAGATTAGCCCTTTATCATTATGTAATTTTCCTCTCTCAATTTTCTTTGTCTACAAAGTCCACATTATTTAATATTAATACAGTAGGCCACTTTAGTGCCTTTGACATTGAACTCATGGGATTCTGGATGACCAGGGTCATTGTCCAATATCAAAAGAAAATTCAAGAGCAGTCCCTTACTGGCAAGGTACTTCCTGATTTCATGGACAAAAGCATCAGTGGAACCAGTCCAGAAAAAGTTTCTCATTGTCCAGGCCTTTTGGTCGTGTGCCCAAGAACGGAAAGTTCGTACTTAACCTTTTTCCTCCAAGGCTTGGAGGTCAGCAGCATTACACATAACAGCAGTTCTGACTACTTTTGCACAAAACAGTAAAGATACTCTATTCCTTCCTGCCTTTATTTTTTGTAAAGACAGCATCTTGCCATGTTGCCCACGCTGCCCTGGAACTTGCGGTCTCAAGTGATCCCGCGACTTCAGCTTCCCAGGGTGCTGGGATTACAGGCATGAGCCACTGTACCCAGCCTGGCTTTTAGCTTTCCTACAGCTGTCGAATTTGGCAATATTTCAGGTTTGCCAAGAAAATAACATCCATCTGCTTCCAAGATTTAAAATGTTGCTGGCGTGTCCTTACTTGTTCTACCTGACCTTGTGAATTAACAAGCTTTCAAACAATCCTTTACATTTGCTTTTAGTGGTACAGAGGAGGCAAAATACATTTTCCTTGGCCATCTATGTTCGTGGCTGAGACCCCTAAGACAAAAGACAGATTAACAAGAGCAAAACATACAAGTTTGTTTAATGTAAGTTTTACATGACACAGCAGCCTACATAAGGAAAAGAAGTCCCAAAGAAACAGTTGTGTATTTTTATGCTAACTTTGATGAAGTCACAGAGAAATATAAATGGACAAAGAGGATATGATCTAATGGTAATACACTGGGGGCAACTTAGCAAGGCCTGTTTGTTCAGAGGTTTCTCTGTGACTATGTGTCTTCAGCAATAAAGATGTTACTTTCCTCCAGGTACAGGGAGGGCAAATCTCACATGAGAATCTTACGACCTGCTTCAGGGGAAGTTTAGTAAATTCGTACTAGGTTTTACAACCTGCTTTGTGGGAGATGTGTGGAAAAGTCCTTCCTGTTTCTGCTGTTTTCTCAAATGATGAGGTGCCATATTTTGGCAGTGTGTGTCCTGAACTCCATCAATACATATGGGGAGGGAACAAAATTAGATGTGTTCTACCCAATCTGCCTTCTTTTCTTCTTTACTGTATGCTTTGAAGGCTGCAAAATTTCCTCTCAACATTCCCTTTACCTAAATCTTTTCTAAAAAGTTTCTAGTCTTTTAAAAAATGTCTAGCTTAATTACATTGTCAAAGAATATGGTCTCATGTGATACCAATTCTTTGAAATGTGTTGAGGCTACTTTACAGACTAGTATGAGATCTTTTCGTAAATAAATATATGCTTTTACATGTTTTCTTCAGTTTTGGGATGGACTAGCCTACATGTCCATTCATTAATATAAAACTAATTTTGCTTTTCATATATTTCATATCTATAGTGACCTTTTTGTCAGCTTTTCTATTAGTTATTGAGAAGGTAGGTTAAAAACTCTGAGGCCAGGGTTGTCAAAGTAGCCAATGTGTCTCTTCTGGCCCTATACAAAGGCAAGAAGGAAAGACCAAGATCATAAATTGGTGTCTGAGGCCTATAATCCCAGCATTTTGGGAGGCCAAGGCAGGAGGATTGCTTGAGACCAGCCTGGGCAACAAAGTAAGATCCCATCCCTACAAAAAAGAAAGGAAACAAAACTAAAACTGACTCCCTGCTGTGGTGGATTTCTCAGAACTCTTGGTTCTGCCCATGTTTGCTTTACGTATTTTGTATCTTAGTTATTAAATACATAAAAGTTTAAAATATTTTCTTTCCTGATAAATTAATGCCTTTTTTTTTTTAAAGACAGTCACGCTCTTGTTGCCCAGGCTGGAGTGCGGTGGCCTGATACCAGCTCACTGCAATCTCCGCTTCTCGGGTTCAGGTGATTCTCCTGCCTCAGCCTCCCGAGTAGCTGGGACTACAGGTGCTGCCACCACACCTGGGTAATTTTGTATTTTAGTAGAGACGGGGTTTCACCATGTTGGCAGGCTCGTCTCGAATTCCTGACCTCAGGTGATTGACCCGCCTCGGCCTCCCAAAGTGCTAGAATATTATAGGCATGAGCCACTGTGCCTAGCTAAATTAATCCTTTTATCATTATGTAATTACCTTCTCTACCTGTAGTAATATTTTTTACCTTAGTTTTTGTTTGATCTAAATGTAGCTACATAAACTTTCTATGTTTAGCATTTGCCTGTTTTATCTTTTTCCACCTTTGACTTTCAACCTTTGTTTATCCTCATGTTTTAATAGCTAGATTTTTACAAATCTATTCTGACAGGTTTTTTTTGTTTGTTTTTTTTTTGTTTTTTTGAGACAGAGTTTCACTCCTGTTGTCCAGTCTGGAATGAAATGACGCAATCCCAGCCCACTGCAACCTTTGCCTGCCTCTCTGCTTCAAGCAGTTCTCCTGCCTCAGCCTCCCGAGTACCTGGGATTACAGGCATGCTCCACCATGCCTGACCAATTTTTTATTTTTAGTAGAGAAGGGGTTTCTCTATGTTGGTCAGGCTCATCCTGAACTCCCGACCTCAGGTGATCTGCTTGCCTCAGCCTCCCAAAGTGCTGGGATTACAGGCGTGAGCCACCACACCTGGCCTTTTCTTTTCATTTGAAAGCTCATTCCATGTGTCTATGTAGTGATTATTGATAGACTTGGATTTATTGCTATCATTTTCTTGTTTACTGTTTGTTTCAAGTTTTCTGATTTTCTCTCTTCCACCCCAACCTCTTTACCTACTTTTTGAAATTGCACACTCTATGTTGTGGAGGTTGATGAAGGACCATTTCTCTACCAGAACAACTGTGATGAATATGTTTAGGAGGTTTCCATGTTACAGTGTTCTTGTGATTCTGGAGACAACTTGTTCAAGCCATACGTCTTAGTGCAGCAGTAGATTTTTTAGTTAATAATGTTTGGGGCTATCTGGGTTACCTTAGGTTGACTATATGAATAGTTAAGTTTTTCGTATTTTTCAGTATTTTGAAATAGTTCAGACAGTTGTGAAAGAAAAAGGTATTAAAGACAGTAAAACAGATTTTATTAAGTATTGCAGTGGAGGAAAGCAGCTTCAGTAAAGCTGAGCTCAACTCTGATTACAGCAAAGCCAGCCTGGGATTTATAAAGCGTACAAGCACAGTGAGGAGTCAGTGGGTGAAAAATGTCTAAAAGCAGACATCAGGGGTATGGGGATTGTCGCTAAAGGCAGGTCAAGGACTTAAGACTTCAAGGTGGCAGATGAGAAATTTGGCTAACTATTGAGGATTGGCTCTCTAGCAGGATTCTAGGGACTTGCAGGCCCAGGACAAGGCCTGGTTAAAAAGAGGGGCTTAGAGGCCTAAAGTTTGGGTAAGGAGAGTGTCTTTGTCACAGTGAAAGAAGCAGAGGAAATTAGCAGCTACCTTTAGAAAACTAAGTGTTACCATATAAGCTACTACGTTGATCTGCACTTCTCCAAGTTCCAAAGTGGCAGATCCATTTGAAATTACCCAAACATAGGCCACACATTTAACTGATGGAGATTTTGTCTACATTCTGTACATTGATAATTCTGAAGCACTCCGAGCAGTGCCTGACAGTGAGTGAGCTGGGGGACGGGGTGTGGTAGTGACTCCTGAGAGGCCCGCAACACGTGCGGCACTGTGCAGCCTCATCTCTTCATTATTCCTTGGTAAGGAGGACCTCTGGGTTCCATGCTTTCAGAAGACAGTGAGGCTTAGCCAAGGCCACCTCCCCTCCCCATGGGGTGGATGCCCACAGACTCCAAAGAGAGACTCTTTTTCTTTTCTTTTTGTTTTTTGTTTTGAGACGGAGTCTTGCTCTGTCGCCCAGGCTAGAGTGTAATGGCACGAGCTCAGCTCAGTGCAACTTCTGCCTTCCGGGTTCAAGCGATTCTCTTGCCTCAGCCTCCAGAGTAGCTGGGATTACAGGCGCACATCACCGTGCCCAGCTAATTTTTTGCTTGTCTGTTTTGAGACAGAGTTTCACTCTTGTTGCCCAGGCTGGAGTGCAATGCACAATCTCAGCTCAGTGCAACCTCCACCTCCCGGGTTCAAGCAATTCTGCCTGTCTCCCAAGTAGCTGGGAGTACAGGCATGCGTCACCATGCCCGGCCTTTTTTTTTCTTTTCTTTTCTTTTTTAAAGCATATTTAGTGAAAACAAGGTTTCTCCATTTTGGTCAGGCTGGTCTCGAACTCCTGACCTCAGGTGATCCACCATCTACCAAAGTGCTGGGATTACAGGCGTGAGCCACCACACCTGGCCAGACAGAGTTCTTTAGGCGGGGTAAGGGGCCGCCTGGGAACCCCGTGTCCCGCCTGGACACACCGATGACCTGCAGCGGCCACATAGTGGGCCACTGGCACAGCCTTGCCCTCTGGGCCCCCGTGCCTGCGCACTCCGACGGCCTGTTCGCGCTGCAGCCCCGCTGCCTTGTGGGAAATGTAGTCCGGCGCTCCGGGCCGTAAGCGCCGGGCGCGGCTGCGTCGGTCGCCACTGCTCCCGCTCCTGCGCTCCTGCTGGGAGAGGGTGAGTGCAGGGCCGGTGGCGGGGGTGCGCGCCAGCCTGAGTCTCGTAGGCCCCCGCAGGAGGAGCTCCGCACTGCTGGGCGAGGCCCCTGCCTCCTGAGGGCTGAGGGGCGGGCCCGCCGCAGATGGGCCGGGGGCGCGGCCTCCAGCTCCCGGTGCGCTCCTTCTTCCCCAGGAGCTGGCGGCAGGAGCACACGGGCTGCCGACCTCCAGCGCGGTCCTGGTCAGGCGCCAAGGAGGAATCACAGCCCGGGAGCAGCGGGGATGGGGGCTCGAACAAGGGCCACACCAGCCACCACGGGTCAGGGAGGGGCCCAAGGTTCCAGGAGTCGCTCTGAGCCAGGTTCCTCCTTGGCTTTCCCCAGCCGCGCGCAGTTTTGTCCTGGGACAGGGCAGATGCTGCGAACGTGGAGCGAACCTGCCCCGCAGACATCCTGGGGATTCTGGGCGAGAGGCCGGGTCTCCCTGCGCAGCATCTGCCCTTTGTGTAAACCGTGTCTGGGGACCCGCCCTCTGGTTCTCATTTGGAGGGCGCTGGCGTGGGTTCACCTCCCATCTCTCAATAAGAATTGGGAGGCCAACGTGGTGCAGGTTTCTACCTCGGAATCTTTTTTTTCCCTTAAGCCATTTCACTGTAGCGCAACTAGAAAATTCAGATTAAAACAATCATTCAAAATATATATCAATCTGCATGGCAGCGTGAATATGTGTATAAGCGTAGAAACACTTTGCGCTTTGTTTTTAAACAAATATGAATATTAGTAACTTTTTCACCATCTATCTTTTAGAATTGAGTCATGAGATGCGTTTGGTAAGGGGTTTGAAGTGCACAAATCTTAAGCCTCATAGTTTTTTACTGGCCTAAACATCCAATGAAGATAGAGAATACACCTGAAAAAAAAGCATTTCAATATGTTGACGCCATCTACTTATACCAGATTTTAAATACGTCGTCGTTTTAATGAGTGTGAGGGAAAGTATGGATCCTCGTATTTAATCCTCTCCTTAGGTTTTTGTGTTAGGGTTTTTTTTTTCCCCCCCAGTATTATAAACAATATAGGCCATCTGGCTGCATACATCTTTGCATTTTGTCTTATTCTATAAATCTCTTAAAGTGCTGAGATCTGGCCACTGCACTCCAGCCTGTGCGACAGAGCAAGACTCCGTCTCAAAAAAAAAAAAAAAAAAGTCTCTTAAAGTGAAATTTCTAGGTCAAGGGTACAGTAAGGCTTTTGATACTTCCTTATTCCCTCCAGGAAAGTTCCAGTTTATACAAACACTTGCAGTGTAAGAGTGCGAGATTTACCCACACCAACTGTGAATGTTAGTATTCTCTTGAACTTCTGAGAGGTGCAAAAGATAGGATTGTTTACATTTGCATTTTGAACACTAATGAATATTTTCATGCAGTTTGCATTTTGTATTTTAATGTTGTGTCTCATACATAAATAAGCTTCTTTCCTGACTATGCAGAAATGTGACAGGTTCGTATGGTCAGACATGAAAACCTTTTCTTCACGTTTGGGTGTTTGACATCATTGGCAGAGAAGCTGTCTGTCCCACGAGATCACAAAAATGTTTGTAGTTTCTCTTAGTACTTTCATGTTTTGTGTACATTTACATTTTTTTTTCAAATGGTAAGCCTTTGTTACAGTTTACTTAGTAATTTTTTTCTTTGGTGATATGAAATGTCATTTATTTCATATCTTGAATGAAATATATACACACACACACACACATATATACATACATGTATATTTGAACCATTTAGGTTGGTAGAATTTTAATTTGTTCCATTGATCCTTTCCCTGTTTGCCTATAACATCCATTATGGCAGAGAGTTTATCTGTTTTATTGACAGCTGTATCCACCCCTACCCCATGCAATGGTGCCTGGTATGCAGTAGGTGGTCAACAGTATATCTGGTGAATAAGTCAGTAATACTGTGTTCCAATTCTTGTAGCTTTGTGAATACTGGCGGGCATGTTGTCTCTCATCAGTATTCTTTTTTAAAAAAAATCTTAGCTGTTGTAACGCACAACTTAAATATTTTTTCCATAATTAATGAACCTTTTTTTTTTTTTTTTGAGATGGAGTCTTGCTCTGTCACCCAGGCTGGAGTGCAGTGGTGTGATCTCAACACTGCAACCTCTACCTCCCCAGTTCAAGTGATTCTTCTGCCTCAGCCTCCTGAGTAGTTGGGATCACAGGTGCCCACCACCACTCCCTAATTTTTGTATTTTTAGCAGAGACAGGGTTTCGCCATGTTGGCCAGGCTGGTCTCGAACTCCTGGCCTCTAGTGATCCACCTTGGCCTCCCAAAGTGCTGGGATTACAGGCGTGAGCCACTGCACTTGGCCCATGTTAACTTTAAAATATTGTTACTTAGGCATAACTTGGTTGGGAATGTGTTAAGTTTATGAATTAAAGAAATGACATCCTGTATATTGAGACGTCTTGTGCAAGAACATGTCATGTCTCTTCTGTTGTTCATCTTTATATAGCTAAATAGGCATAATGAAGTCAACTTAATACGTGAAAATCATTTTCTTTATGTAGCTACTATTCAGGTCTTATTTAGTTTATTTATAGGTATTTTCATTGCTGTTGGAGGAGTCTTGTTTCTCATGGCTTCTTTCCCTTCCCTCAGCTCTGCCTCCTCTGGTTTTGTCCCTCCCCAAGGAAGAAACACAGGAAGGAAGGAGAAGGCAATGGCTGCTTGGCTTCTGCCTTTGGGAGCTGGGGTGAGCTCATTTTTCTCTCTCAAACCTCCCCCTTACTCCTGTACTGCATGTGGGCCTCACTGCTGAGGACCGGGTTATTGAAATGGCAGAATGCTGGATATTTTTCACAAAGCCCCCTCTGTGTTCCTGACCTCTGTTCCCCGCTGCCACTTATTCAGCTGGATACCCTGGCCTGCTGTGTTTTTGGTGCTGTTCAAGGGTCAGAAAGGGAAAAAAATTATATGCAAGCTGGTCCTGGTGCTTAGGGCTTATGGGCTCTCAGGGATCATAAAAGAGGGCACATCTGCATGGGATACAGTCATAATTGCACCTGAATATGGTAATAAGAACAAGTGTCGTTAGGGACCCACATGATCAGTATTCCAAGCTTGAGTGAAGGGGAGGATCAGGGTGGTGGCCAGGAGAAGTAGGTAGTGTTCGCCCATCTCAGGGGCTGGGAAGGGATAACTGGAGAGGATTTGCTGTAATGGAGTCAGTGTGTCCACAGTTTAAATCCCGACTCTACCATTTCATAGCTACAGTGTCTTGGCAAGAGGCTTGACTTTCCTGAAACATTATTTCCTCATGGTCATAATAGGAGTTACAGCATTAACTAAGTGTCTGCCATACAGATGCAATTGTTAAGAATTTCACATGGCTCATTTCATTTAATAATAATAGCTACTTCATAGGTCTCTTGAAAGTTCAAATAAAATAATGAAAGTAAAAAATGCCTGGCATGGTTCCTGGAGTGTTGAAGTTATTCAGCAAGTTGTAGGCATTCTTAGTATCATCCCAGCCAAGAGCCTGGTGTATAGACTTTTAGAGGTGGAATGAAGGGGACAGTGACTGATAGTGAGACATGCTTGGCTGGAGTAGAAGAAATCGGATTAAAACTTTAGGACCAAGTGTCAGGAAGGAGGAGTGTGTGTGTTTGGCGGGGTGGTGGCCATGGGGTTGGAGGTCAGTCTGAGGAATTTTGATAAGGGAGTTGGCACGATCAAAGCTTTTCTAGGAAAAAGTAGTGTCCATGAGATGGAGGGAAGCATGGAGCTGGGATGGTAGGTGACGATTCTAGGCTTGTCTGAAAAAGAAAATAAGGCATCAGAAGACCTGACCCTAACTTCTTTCTTTTAAAGGTTAAACTAACTTAGCCTTGTTGTCTGGAATATTGAAGACTTACGGCATTTTCTCTTTTCATAAAATTATATATTAGGGGTCGTTGATTTATTAGGATCACTTGTTTATTTATTAGAGACCAGTTTAAAGAAAGCTTCGTGGAGGCTAGTATAAACTGTTGTGATTTCCATTTGTACTACTTTCTTCAGTATTATCACACTCAGTTATAAAAGGCAAAATAACTTTTAAAATGGGGGTATTGGAGAAAGGGAGTTTCTGGAAGAGGGAAAGGTTGAAAGGGGAAGCATTCAGAAGATTTTGGTTGATGACAGTTGTGGTTTGGTTGTCAGTAACCTAATTTTAATTTGTGTAGTCAAAATAGTGTTAATTTTTAAATCAGCTTTTTCTGAGGCACAGCTTAATAAAATAACCCATTTTAAGCATTGAGTTTTGACAAATTTATGCACCAACATAGCCACCCCCTCAGTCAAGGTACAGAACGTTTGCATCACCCCCAGACAGTGTCCTCATGCCACTTCTAGTCCACGTCCCCCACCCCAGGAAGTAACTGGGTTGAGTTCTGTCTGTATAGTCTTGCCCTTTCTAGAACTTCATGTAAATGAAATCAAACAGTATATATGCTTTTGTGCCTGGCGTTTTTTGCTCAGCGTAGTGTTTTTCAGATCTATCCATGATATTGTGTGTAGTGATAGTTTGTTCCTTTTTATGTCTTAAGTAGCACACAGTTGAATATACCACCTTTTGTTCATTCACTTGTGAACAGACATGTTCAACTTGTTTCCTGTTTTTAGCTATTAGGAATAAAACTGCTCTGAACATTCATGTATGAGTCTGTTTGTGGATATATACTTTCATTTCTCTTGAATACCTAGGAGTGAAATTGCTAGGTGAAGTGTACATTTGACTTTGTAACAAACAGCTAAACTATTTTCCAAAGTATATGTACCATTGTACATTTCCTCCTACAGTATTTGAGAATTCCAGTTGCTCCACATGCTCTTCCATACTTGGTGTATCTGTTTCCAAGAGCTGCTGTAATAAAGTACCACAAATTGAGTGGCTCAAAACAATAGAAATTTATTGTCTCACGGTTTTGGAGGCCAGAAGTCAGAAATGAAGGCATCTGCAGGGCCATGTTCTCTGAAACTTGTGGGGGATCCTTCCTTGCCTCTTCCTAGCTTCTAGCTTCTGGTGGTTTGCTGGGACTCTTTGGTGTTCCTTGGTGCATGGCTGCATCACTCTAATCCCTATCTCCTTTGTCACCTGATGTTATCCTTATGGGTTGATGTCTTCAAATAGCCATTTTTCTTACAAGGATAGGGGCCCACCCTACTCTATTATGACCTCATCTTAATAGTTAAATTTGAGACAACCATATTTTCAGATAAGGTCATATTGCAAGGTACTAGAAGTTGGGACTTCAACATATCTCTTTTGGGGGACACAGTTCATAACATTAGGTATTATAAGCTTTTTAAATTTTAGTTATTTTCAAGGGTGGAAAATGGTATCTTGTGTGTGAGTGTGTGTATGTGTTTTTTTTAACTTTTATTATGAAATAATTTCAGACTTTAAAAACTGCTGCAAGGCCGGGCACGGTGGCTCACACCTGTAATCCCAGCACTTTGGGAGGCCGCGGCAGGTCAATCATTTGAGGTCAGGAGTTCAAGACCAACCTGGCCAACATGGTGAAACCCCGTCTCTACTAAAAATACAAAAAAATGAGCCAGGTGTGGTGGCACACACCTGTAATCCCAGCTACTCAGGAGGCTGAAGTGGGAGAATCATTGGAACCCAGGAGGCAGAGGTTGCAGTGAGCTGAGATCACTCCACTGCACTCCAGCCTGGGAGACAGTGAGACTCCATCTAAAACAACAGCAACAACAAATGCTGCAAAAATAAAACAATTTCTGGATAGTCTTCATTTGAATTAACATTTTGCCATTTTTCTCTTCCTGTATACACACACACGTTTATGTAATATATTTCTGAACCATTGGAGAATAAATTACAGACATGCCCATTTCACTCTTAAGTGTCTGTGTGTGCTTTGTTATCATACATGATAAAAATACAGTTATCAAAATGAGAAAACTTACATCGATACAATACTATTAGCCAATCTACAAACCTTACTTGGATTTTGCCACCTGTCCTAGAAGTGTCCTTTACCTGGTGCAGAATCCAATCCAGACGACACATTGTATTTAGCTGTCGTATCTCCTTGGTGTCCTTTCATCTAGAATAGTTCAGGATTGATCTTCAATGACTTGGATACTTTTGAAGAGTACAGGCCAGTTATTTCATAGAATGCTCCCCAATGTGGGTTTGTTTGATGTTTGCTGTTAATCTGATTCAGATTGTGATTAATTAAAATTTGAATGGCTGATGTAGTCACAGTGTTCAGAATTCAAAAATAAGCATTCACTTAAAATAAGTCTTCTTCCTACCCTTGTCTCCAAGCTCCCTATAACCCCCCCCCAAAAAGGTAATGATTCTCATTTCTTAGGTAGCCTTCCAGAGATGACTACAAAAGCCCATAAATATATGTATTTTCCCCAATTTTTAATCCAGTTGGTAACAGATAATATTTACTTAGGAGTCTGCACCTGTTCTTGTTTTTTTTTTTTTTTTTTTTTTTTTGAGATGGAGTCTCGCTCTGTCGCCCAGGCTGGAGTGCAGTGGTGCAATCTCTGGTCACTGCAAGCTCCACCTCCCGGGTTCACCCCATTCTCCTGCCTCAGTCTCCGAGTAGCTGGGACTACAGGTGCCTGCCACCACGCCCGGCTAATTTTTTGTATTTTTAGTAGAGACAGGGTTTCACTGTGTTAGCCAGGATGGTCTCAATCTCCTGACCTCGTGATCTGCCCACCTCGGCCTCCCAAAGTGCTGGGATTACAGGCGTGAGCCACCGCACCCGGCCACCTGTTCTATTTTTAGCTATTTTGCATTTCCCAATATATCTTGGAGACCTGTCTGTATCAGTACATCGGAGGCTTCTTTCTTTGATTATGTGGGTATATCATAGTTTAGTTAACCAGTCTGCCTTAAGGGACATTAGTCTAGACACTTGATAGCAGCTGATGACAGACATTTCTTCACTTCTGTTGCTGCTTCTCTGAATTACTGATCAATCACTTGGAACTGTACAGTAGATAATGAGAAATGAGTAACTCAGATGTTGAGAAATAAAGTGTAAAGTGTAAAAAAGTGCAGACGTGTTTATAACCTGTAAATGAAATGCAGTTATGAAGTTCAGTAATAGATTTGGGACACATCAGTGCAACATTAGAGTTGTTTTCCTTTTTTCATCTTTCTCCATAGTTTCATCTTTCCCATATTGGCCAGTGATGTGAGTATGAATTGTCCAGGTATTACTTTTATTTGCCTTTAAATTTAATCTTTTTTTGAATATAAATATTGGGCATATGGACTAATCATATCTACTATCCATTTGTAAAAATTTAAAGGCTGTGAGAGAGAATTCCAGGTTTCCAATCCTCAGAAACAACTATGACGTACATTCTTCCAGCCTTTTAAAATACCTCTCTACACCCTTTGCCCATTTTTAATACGGGTTATTTACATGTAAAAGAGGTATTTTCTATAAAGTGGATAGTATTCCTTTGCTATATGTTGCCCATATTCTCCATCGTTTTTCTTTTAAATTTGTTTATAATGTCTTTTGTTACAATAAGTTTTGAAGTTTTATGCAGTTAAATTTCCTTTCTCTTTGTTTGGCTTTGGGATCATGCTATGAAAAGGAGCCGGGCGCGGTGGCTCACGCCTGTAATCCCAACACTGGGGCCAAGGTGGGTGAATCACGAGGTCAAGAGATCGAGACCATCCTGGCCAACATGGTGAAACCCCGTCTCTACTAAAAATACAAAATTACAAAAATAAAATACAAAAATACAAAAATTAGCTGGGCGTGGTGGCACGTGCCTGTAGTCCCAGCTACTTGGGAGGCTGAGACAAGAGAATCAGTTGAACCCAGGAGGTGGAAGTTGTCGTGAGCCAAGATTGTGCCACTGCACTCCAGCCTGGCAATAGAGTGAGACTCCGTCTCAAAAAAAAAAAAAAAAGAAAATATTTCTGTACCCCAAGGTAATATAAATATTTTTCAGTGTTTTCTATTAGTTTTATAATTTTAAATTTACATCCTTGAGCTATCTGGAATGTATTGTCTGTGATGTGAAGTAGGGATCTAACTTCATTTAACATGATGTGGTGAAGCATTTCATCCATCCATCCACTCGTTAAACATATTTAGCACCACTCTGCTATGTGGTGTGCTGTGTTCTGGATACTGGGAATATTGCAGTGAATAAGAGAGGCAAAGTGTCCTTCTCTGAGCTCTTACTTTCCATAGGGGATACAGACAATAAAGAGGAAATATTGTTGAGGATAGTGTTAGGTGCTGTGATGAGGACAGCAGGACAACATGGTAGAGTGTCACTCAGGGCTGTTTTAGCTCAGCAGAGGAGTGGCCCCTCTCAGGAGATGGCACTGGAGCTGATGTTATCTACTGAAATAATCTGCTCACTCTCCATGGACTTGAAATGGAACCTTTAAAATATGCCAAATTGTCACATATATATGAAATTTATATGAGAGTTTATAATATATATAGTTTACTTATATATGTTTATTTAAAAAATTTATATATATAAGTTTGTTTTTCTGGATTCTATTCCATTTTATTTCTGTTGTAATACCACACTATTTTATTTGTTGTCTCAGAATTCTTTTTTTTTTTTTTTTTTTTTTTGAGCTGTCACCAGGCTGGAGTGCAATGGAGTAATCTTGGCTCACTGCACCCTCCGCCTGCCGGGTTCAAGGAATTCTCTTGCCTCAGCCTCCTGAGTAGGTGGGACTATAGGCATATGCCACCACGACTGGTTAATTTTTTGTATTTTTAGTAGAGACGGGGTTTCACCATGCTGGCCAGGCTGGTCTCGATCTCCTGACCTCGTGATGTGCCTGCCTCAGCCTCCCAAAGTGCTGGGATTACAGGCGTGAGCCACCACGCCCGGCCCATTTTGTTATTTCGTAAAGCAACTCTCGCCTCATTTTTCTTCTCAAAAGTTTTGTTACTTTTCTCATAATATTTATCCTTCTAGTAAAATTTTATTATCAAGTTCCAACAGTAATAGTAAAAAAGTAAAATTATGCAGTTCTGATTTGAATTTCAAAGTGTGTAAGTCAATATGAGGAAGATTGCCATCTTTACGATGTTTATTCTTCATATTAAGTTAAAAAAAAAAAGATGATACTTTATTCTATTCAGATCTTTCATTATGGCCTTTGTTCACTCTACAGACCGACCATGAAGGTCTTGCATATTTCTCTTAAATGTATTCTTAGGTGTTTCATTTTTTGTTGCTGTTGTAACTGGGGTTTAAATATGATTGTGATTTTGTAAAGAAAGAAATTTGGATTGCTAAGTATTGCATCTGAAGACATTTTGCTGCCTAAAACATCTTGGTGCCTAAAACTTCATCACTATCATATTTTCTTTATAAATTATACTTTCATCATTTATAATGTCCTTATTCTATTTGATATGCAGTTTTTTCAAACAATATCAAAAGGCCTTTGTCTTTAGGTTTAAGAAAACCTCTGTATGAGTAAGATAAACCCATGAAGCTCCTTAAACACCATGAGTTATCCTGTACTGAATGTAGTGCTAGGGGGAAAATGAGTCATACTAAATAGAAAAGAGGAAAGGAACAAAACATCTTAAGGGATTGATGACAAATGTATGGTACTACTAAGTTTCATGTTCACTTTTTTTTTTTTTGGAGACAAGGCCTGGCTCTATTGCCCAGACTGGACTACAGTGGTGTGATCTCAGCCCACTGCAACCTCCGCCTCCTGAGCTCAAGTCATGTTCCCACCTCAGCCTCTCAAATAGCTGGGACCACAGGTGCACGCTGCCACGCCCAGCTAATTTTTCTCTTGTTGATAGAGACAGGATTTTGTCATGTTACCCAGGCTGGTCTCGAACTCCTGAACTCAAGCCATCCACCACCTGCCTTGGCCTCCCAAAGTGCTGGTATTACAGGTGTGAGCCACCACGTCCAGCCATGTTCACCTTTCAAGGTGCCTTTTGTAGTTACCTAAATCAGCACTTTACTAGCCCACCGCTGGCACAGGGATCTGCAGTGCATTTCACAGTAGAAGCTCTGTGCATGCTGGGCACAGAGCCAGCACTTAAGGTGGTGAGAGTTTAGGGAAGCAAGGAAGATCCTCACATAACAACCTGGATTTGGACTTTTATTTTGCCTACTGTATTCAGCTAACAAGGTAATTTATAGAAAAAAAGTGGATTATTTTTGGAAGGGGAATCTTGTATTTCTGATTTGATGCCTTTCACGAAAAAGAGGCTTACTCTTGTTTTCACGTATATTCTCCCTTATCTGATAATGTTATTCTTGCTGCTTTATTTATATGTGCATTTGTCTGCCATATCCTGTCTCTGCCCTCCTCTTGTGAAATTTTAAGATTTTTGGTTTCTGTTTTACATATATCTTTTGTAGGTACCATACAGCTGGATTTTAAATCAATTTTAGAGTTTTTGTCTTTTTTTTTTTTTTTTGAGACAGAGTGTTGCTCTGTCACCCAGGCTGGAGCGCAGTGGTGCAATCTCGGCTCACTGCAACCTCTGCCTCCCAGGTTCAAGCGATTTTCCAGTCTCAGCCTCCCAAGTAGCTGGGACTACAGGTGCCCGCCACCATGTCTGCCTAATTTTTTTGTTTTTTTAGTAGCGATGGGGTTTCACCGTGTTGGCCAAGCTGGTCTTGAACTCCTGACCTCAAGCAATTTGCCCACCTCAGCCTCCCAAGTGCTGGGATTACAGGCGTGAGCCACCATGCCCAGCTGAGTTTCTGTCTTTTTTTTTTTTTTAAGTTTTTATTTAAAATATTCCCTTTTTAATCTGTTCCAAAGCGTTGGGAGCTGAACTATACAAGTTCCTGCCACTCATCATTCCAGTAAAGTTTTCTGAGGACATACATTTTAAATGGAAAAATAACAGGAGGACCCTCTAACTGAAACCAGGTAGGACCAGAGTCAGCTCGTCAAGCCCCTGGGGCAGTCTGGCCAAAGCTGGCCTTATGGAACGAGCGTGTGGAGAAGTCGGGGGAACTGGGCCGTCTTGTGAGGAAAGGGCTGAGCAAGCTCATGTTCTCTTTAGTGAAAGTGGTCCAAATTCAAATCCAAAAGCCTCCATTATGGCATTCCCTGGCACTCTTCTTATATTTTATACGTTGAAGGCAGCTCCCTCTTTTATGGCCAGTATAAGCAGGCAAAGAAACAAAGGAATATAGATACATATATGTGTACATATATATTTTATACAGTTAAAACATATACGTATTTTATATATGTATATATACATATTTGAGAGTAGGGAAAGGAGACGAGGGTCATGTAAACCTAAACAGTCATCACATTACCCCAAATGAGCCTGACTTTAACAAAGAGATAATCAGTAACTCCTGGGGGTTAAGTGACAACATGGATGCAGCAAGAAGGGAAAGGGCACAAATTTAACTCTTAAATATACTTTGATATTTGTTTGGCAGAGTTCAGGCCAACCCCAGGCTTCTGTCCTTGCCAGACAAGTAAGCTGATGATATTCAAAGAAAAAAATAAATAAATATAAATTCAAGAGAGCTCCATACCACAGTTTTCCTTCAAGTCATTGGCCAGCAGGCAGTTCTCGACCACCAGGAACAGAAACTTTGGCTCCAAGGCAAATGAAACAAACCAAAAAAAGTATTTCCACTTACAACATGAAAATACAGAAACTTCATCAAAGAAAGAAAACTATCAAAGAAGTCTACTTCCAGCAAAACTGAGGTAGCACTGCTTTCTCTGCATTCAATGCTTGAGTGGTTCTCAGTATGTGTTCTTAAAAAATGCTCCTTTGACTGACAGGTGCAGCATGTTGATGGATAAAGTCAACATGAAATGCAATCGGTCAAAGAAGGAATGAGCAAGAAGTGAGGGAAATCAGAGTTCTGCATAGATTACCTTAAAAGGGGGTTGTCACCAGACTACAAATGCTCTTGGCTGGCCTTGGCTCTCCAAGAGCTCTAAATCGCCTGGAAATTAATGCAATGTGATTAAGTTAACACTCCTATTCAAATCTGTGTAGATATTTAAAAATAATTATTACTGGCTGGGGGTGGTGGCTCACGTCTATAATCCCAGCACTTTGGGAGGCCGAGGCGGGTGGATCATGAGGTCAGGAGATCGAGACCATCATGACTAACATGGTGAAACCTCGTCTCTACTAAAAATACAAACAATTATCTAGGCGTGGTGGTAGGTGCCTGTAGTCCCAGCTACTCGGGAGGCTGAGGCAGAAGGATGGCATGAACCTGGGAGGCGGAGCTTGCAGTGAGCCAAGATCATGCCACTGCACTCCATCCTGGGCAACAGAGCAAGACTCTGTCTCAAAAAAAAATTTTTTTATTGCAACCTAATTTCAACCATGTAAATAGCACTACACACAGTACAGACCTGCCCTGAGAAACAATATGCAAAACTGAGATCTGGCACTGTATCATTTTATAATGTTAATTCACCCTAACGGTCCCATCCCCTCTCCCTGCTCTATGCCCTCCCCTACCAAAAAAAAAAGTCTAATTTGTGCAAGAAATGGCAGGCTTATTCTATCTGAAGGCTTCAAAAAAAGATAACATGTAGGCAGGTTCAAATACTTTGGGAGATTCCCCCCAAAAAAGAAATAATCAAAATAACCAAAAAATGAAGAAAGTGCCTAAAACATGATACAGCATTTTAGAGCCCTTTCAGATACAAGGCAGAGAAAGGTGTATTGGGAGAAAAGCTGACTGTTGGGAAAAAATGCTGAGGCAGGGCTTGCATGTCTGACACAGTGTAAAAGAGTCTTGGAACATGTCCTGGGTCCAGGGTCTAAAACCCCTTGTGGCCTTTGGAACACCAAGCTCTGTACTAAAGGGTGGAAGGCTGCCCTGCCGCACCATAATCTAAGCCCAGGGCATAAAACCCCTCGTGGCTTGGATGGAATCCAGGGCTCGGCGTAAAACCCCTTGTGGCCTCTGGAATGTGTCTAGACTTGCTGGCTCCTTGCTTCTAGCACTCCCAGGCTCATAGATCAATTGTATCTTAAACTAGAAGAACATGTTTCCCATTATCTCAAGTAGCAGAACATGTTCCATATGCTTCAAAGAAAATGCTAAACTGTCTCAGCTGTAGATCATGTGCTTGATAAACGACTTTCTTCCAACCCCTACATCCTCACCACCTGCTTTGTTTGATCTCCAGTAAATAGTGCCGGCTTCCAGAGCTCGGGGCCTTTGCAGCCTCCATACTGGCGTTGGCCCCCTGGTCCCACTTTCACTCTTGTCTTTTCTCATTCCTTTGACTTCGCCAGACTTCGTAGCCCCCACGGCCTGGGGTTGAGTCTGATCACTCCAACAGAGGTGTAAAGTAGAAAATATCCAGATCTGCAGTAGTTTCCCAAAAGGTTCAATTTCTCGGCCACAGGGCAGCAGGCAGATCCTTGCTGCTGTGCCTGGGACAGAGCCACTAAGTCTGCTCCTCAGGACACAAGCCCTTGGGCCCTAAGCTGAGTGCACCTCTCCCTTCCTCTTCTCTTTTCCTTTGCTCCATTTCCCACTCCACAAAGGTGTCAAAGAGACTTGGCCAGGCCTCATCTTCACTGTGGTTGTTGCTGAGGTCAGGGCCAATCACCTGAGTGAAGTTAAGGAACATGTTCCAACTGTCCCAGGAGATGGCCTTGATCCTCAAGGGGTTCTCTGTTAGGAAGTTTAGCCATTGGTCCAATACCAGAAAATTGTTCTGGGTAGAGACTAGTTTCCACAGGACAATGGTTATTTGCCGATGCAGTGACCACTGCCCTTCTTCAGAGTCCAGGCCAAACTGAAATGTAAACTGGTAGAGATCCTTGACTTTATCCTCTAGTTTGGCTTCTGTTAAGAGGCTAGGGAACCGTGCACAGATTCTGTCACTGCTGTCTGCGCTTAATGCTTTGCAGCCATCAAAAACTCCTTTCTGGTGAATTTGCACATGGTTGCAGCCTGGAACTTCCAAGCCAAGAGCAGCACTCAAAATTCTGTGGGGTCGACACACAGGTCATTGCAAAAGCACTCCATGCCTTCCTCCAAAATTGCATCTTCCCGCTCATCCTTGTAGCACCTGAACAGTTCTTCCAACCCCTGCAAGGAAGACTCCTCAACATTGGACTTGGACTCCCTCCCAGCATCTCCCGAGGACTCCCGGGATGTCAGCAGCTGGCAGGCCTCAGTGGCAGCCTCGGCCTTCTTGGTTCTGTTGACAAGGCTATCTCCACTTGGCTTGCCACAGAGTGGTACTTGCTCCTCACAGTGGCCTGCACCCACCTACTGTGTGACTCGTTGCTGGGGTCATGGTCTGCATTCTTGCTGCCCAGGGTGGATGAGGGATTCTTAAGCTTGGTTACACACTGGCCCATGGTGCTGGTGGCCTGGCCTCTAGAGTGGCCCCCTCTGGATCGGATACCCTCGCTTCCGCTGGCCCATGTACCTCAACATGCCATCAGTCAGAGGAGCCAGCCAACAGCTGCTCCAGAGGTTCCTCCAGTCGAACCCTTTCTGGAAACAACAGTGGCCTGGTGGGTCCAAACCACCTACCATTCCCACTGGGGTTTCCAGGCTCCTTACCCCCGCCACGGCTGCCTTTTCTTCCACCACTGCCACCGCCTCCTCTTCATCTGCCAAGTTTTTGCCTTTTAATAGGGAAAGTGAACCATTGATGTTTGTCACTATACGTGTGTTAAGTATTTTTCTGGTTATTTATGCTTATTATGTGATCTTATTTCCTTTATTCTCCTTTCTTTACATTTGTTGAACATCTGATGATTTTCTTAGTTCCCTTTCTCCTTGGATAAAATGAAAATTCTGCACTTTTCCTGAAAATACTTGTCAGTGATTTTTTTATATATTTTTGTGACTTTGAAATATTGATTAAATAAAAATTAGGGAGAAAATAATAAGAAAGGAAGGGAGGGAGGGAGGAAGGACAATGAACTCTGTGCCTTGAGTGTTGACACTTTTTCTGGAGTTCCTAGTCTTGGATATGAAGTACACAAATTTCTTGGAAATCGATGTGCCCTCTCTCTCTCGTATTCAGTCCTCCTCTCTCCACTGCAGTTGACCCTTAAATAACACAAGTTTGAACTACATAGGCCCACACTGATGTGGATTTCTTCCATAAAAGTTACAATGAGTGTGCCTGCTTCTCCTGCCACCTGCTGTACCTTTGCTACCCGAGACAGCAAGACCAACCTCTCCTCTTCTTCGTCCTCCTCTGCCCTCTGTATGTGAAGAGAAAGACCTTTGTGATGATCCACTTCCATTTAATGAGTATACGTGAAATAACTGTTACGTTATTAGTAAGGCTTCCAGTCAACAGCAGGCTATTAGGAGTTAAGTTTTGGGGGAGTCAAAAGTTATACATGGATTTTAGACTGTGAGGGAGGTTGGTGTCCCTAACCCCCATGTATTCAAGGGTCAGTTGTACTTTCTCCCTTTTCCTTATTTACATATCAGAATGCTCTCTGTCCTTAAATGATGAAAACCTTTTCTATTGCTTTATTTCTATTACCTATTCTTATTTCCATAGTCTCTCATCTTCTTTACAAAAAGTTCTAAGTAATTTATCTGGCCAGACACAGTGGCTCACTCCTGTAATCCCAGCTCTTTGGGAGGCAGAGGCAGGCAGATCACTTGAGGTCAGGAGTTTGAGACCAGCCTGGCCAACGTGGTGAAACTCCATCTCTACCAAAAATACAAAAATTAGCCAGGCGTGGTGGGCGCCTGTAATCCCAGCTACTCAGGAGGCTGAGGCAGAAGAATTTCTCGAACCCAGGAAGGGGAGGTTGCAGTGAGCCGAGAATGTGCCACTGCACTCCATCCAGCCTGGGCGACAGAGAAGACTTGGTCTCAAAAAAATAAGAAAGAGAAAGGAAAGAAACAAAAGGAACGAGGGCTGGACTGTGACTGTATGTGGCTGATAAATTGGTCTCAACAAAATAAGAAAGAGAAAGGAAAGAAAAAAAAGGAACGAGGGCTGGACTGTGACTGTATGTGGCTGATAAATTGCTATCGACCTCATCTGTTCCGTGTCAAGTGTCCTGTGTTTGGTCATCATGTACCATTTAGGGCAGGGATTCCCTCCTTCACCAGTGGGGTGAATAGGAGGTTATCACAACACCACTCCCTCCTCTCCCACGGGAATCTAGAGCAGCCTTTCATGCCTTTCCCTTTTTCTCACTTATACCTAATCTTCCTGTCCTTACCTCCCAAAACACTTTTTATATTATGTCTCTGGTTATTTCATGATTCGTTGCAGACATTTTCTTCCATTTGGAGGGCAACATGTTTTCTCACACAGATCTTCGTGCCCTGTCCTTTTAGTGCTGCTGGGCTTTTCACTTCCCTCAGAGGGTTTTGTTGGCATAATTGCTTATTGAGGAGGAATTTTTAGTTTCAGGAGTCAGTGACCTTCAAGGATGTGTCTATAGATTTCTCTTGGGAAGAGTGGATTCAAGCAGATTCTTCTCAGAGGATGACCATGTATGGGGAGGTGATGCTGGAGAACTACAGGAACCTGTTCTCACCGGGTAAGGACTTCTTATAACTCAAAACCCACCTCTTCACACCTTTCCCTCTCAATCCTGTGTGACCTCTGAAATTTATGAATTTGGACTCGAAATCCCTGATCGTAAGGCATTGTTTTAGGGTGTTTGCTTGGTGTCCTCTCTTTCAAGGTGGAAGACTGAAATTTTCTGTAGAGAATGGAAAATGGGGAACTTCATAAGCCACACCTTCCTTGTTTCAGAAGCCATGAAGGAGAAAGGATCAGAACTGTGCCAGGATTGGTTTTTAGACTCAGTTCAGAACCCAAAGTTAATGTCTTTCCTCTCAAGCAGGAAATCACCTTTCCAAACCCAGTGTGACTTCCCAGCTGGACCGAGAAGAACTGAGCCTGATGAAAACAGAACTGCCTGACGCTGGCTTTCCAGGTAAGTGCCAGCTGCACAGACTTGTTACATGCGTGTGTCTCTTGGAGGAAAATCACTTCAGAGATTGTTGGGTCTCTGGAGAGACTAGAGCTGCTGGATGTGTGTTCTCAGGTGACACCTCCGCATTACTAATGGGCCTCATTTCTCTAGGGCTCCGTTATGTCATCTTGCAGGGAGGTGGTGGATTATGAGGAGTAAATGAGTTGTTACATTGATGGCAGTTACCCACTGCCTGGAACATACTGAGCATTTGGTAAATGTTAGCAACCACTATGTCCTCTTCTGTCTTCCTCTGCACTCTGAATACAATCCCTGTCTTTACACAGCTTCTCTGGGCTTGTACTCTCTTTCATGAGTGTTTTCTCCCAACCATAACATATATGCATAGCTTCCTTTCCTTCATTCATATAAATATTTGTCAGCTTTTTCTCCTTCAAAGGAAACTAACATTTCTCTTCCTCTGCGTTATGTGAGAGAGTTTTATACAGTCTTCATTTAAAAACATGAAAAATGATGTTAGCCTTGTTTTCATTTCTAGCAGCCTTACATTGTATATATTTTCTTTCTCATTCCCAGAATTCCAATCTGCATTACTACCCATTCAATGCCATTTACCTCAAAATGTTGAATGCTGCTTTATCTTTGTTATCTGGTTTCTAATCCTCATCAGAACTTAAGTTTCTGTTTTAGGTGTTATTACTGACTTTTCTCTGCAAAAAAAAAAAAAAAAATGCATTTTACATCTTTGTCTTCTCTACCATGTGCAAAAGTACCAATCATGTATTTTTTTTTTTCTTGAGATGGAGTCTTGCTATGTCGCCCAGGCTGGAGTACAGTGGTACAATCTCAGCTCACTGCAAGCTCTGCCTCCCGGGTTCACGCCCTTCTGCTGCATCAGCCTCCTGAGTAGCTGGGACTAAAGGTGCCCGCCACCACACCCGGCTAATTTTTTGTATTTTTAGTAGAGACAGGGTTTCACTCTGTTAGCCAGGATGGTCTCGATCTCCTTAGCTCGTGATCTGCCTGTCTCGGCCTCCCAAAGTGCTGTGATTACAGGCATGAGCCACCGTTCCCAGCCCCAATCATTTCTTTATATATATGTTTTTAAATTAAAGAGATAGGCAAATATTTAATCTCTAGATAGTATAAAGCTGTCTAAGGTAAAGCAATGAAAGAAATCATTAAAGGAACACAATTATAGGGAAAACATTGCCCATAACCATCACTGCTGGTTTCCCATAAGTTTTTTAAAGAATGGGATTCTAGGAGAGAAATCACTGGGTCAAAGGATATATCCTTTTTTTTTTTTTTTTTTTTTTTTTTTTTTTGAGACAGAGTCTTGCTCTGTCGCCCGGGCTGGAGTGCAGTGGTGTGATCTCAGCTCACTGCAAGCTCTGCCTCCCGGGTTCATGCCATTCTCCTGCCTCAGCCTCCCGAGTAGCTGGGACTATAGGCGCCGCCACCACACCCGGCTAATTTTTTTTGTATTTTTAGTAGAGACGAGGTTTCACCGTGTTAGCCAGGATGGTCTCAATCTCCTGACCTTGTGATCCGCCTGCCTCGGCCTCCCAAAGTGATGGGATTACAGGTGTGAGCCACTGTGCCCGGCCAAATATATCCATTTTTTGTGACCTTGCTACATATTGTACTGCTTTAGATACTATTTTGTGTTGAATGATAATTTCTTTATTATAAAATGAAAGGTAGTGTTACTTTTATTATAGATTTCTATGGATTTTATTACTATTGATACTTGTATTTGTCCTTATGTAAATAACCTATGTATTCATGTATCTATTGAGTACTATTCTTAGCACTGGGACTACAGCAATAAGCACAGAAGGCAAAGTGTTTTTGAAGAGCTTATATGCTCATAGAGGAGACAATAAACTAATAAAGGAAGAAGGAAGGGAGGGAGGGACAGAAGGGAAAGGAAAGGAGGCAGGAAGGGAGGAATTGAATATAACAGAGTAATAGGTGTGGTGTGGAAAAATAAAGCAGCATAAGGAAACTACATTAGTTAACTGGAGTGTGATTTTACAGGTTGGTCAGGAAGGGCCTCTCCTTTAATGTGACTTTTGAACAATACTGAAAGTGATGGGCCATGTAGGACAACATTGAGGACCTAGGGAACAGCAGGTGTGAAGGCCCTGAGGTAGGAGATTGCGTGGCATTGTTTGAAGGGGAGAGTGCTAAGAGATACAAAGATTTCTGTAAACCTTATCTTTCAGTCCTTCTGTAAAAAGATCTGTTTGTACTATCATTTTTAAAATTTCTGTGAGCCACTTTCTCATTCTCTCAGTGTTCTTCTTAAATGGCAGTCTTTCTAATGCATGCACTAACTTCACTCATCTGTTTGAGAATGTTTCGTTTTTCTTGTTTCTGGTTCTCTGGTATGTATGTGCAGCAGTTTTTTGCGTGTTCCCTAGATTATTTTATTTATGCCATTTTCATTGCTTATTGTCATTCTGGTGGGTTTTCTGGAAGCAGCAGAAGCAAACACATATATTTTGATACTGTGTTTTCATCTCCCACTTCTTTACCCCCACCAGGTTAGAACCTAAAGGTTTTCACTTTTTTTTTTTTTTTTGGAAGATGCAGTCAGGCTGGAGTGCAGTGGCGCAATCTTGGCTCACTGCAACCTCCACCTCCGGGGTTCAAGCAAATCTCCTGCCTCAACCTCCTGAGTAGCTGGAACTACAGGTGCACACTGCCACACCTGGCTAATTTTTTGCATTTTAGTAGAGCAGGGTTTCACTGTGTTGTCCAGGCTGGTCTGAGCTCAGGCAGTCTGCCCGCCTCAGCCTCCAAAAGTGCTAGGATTATAGGCATGATAGCGGGGAAACCAGCCCCCAATATTTCAACATAGGTTCTTTTCTATTTTGCCTAAGTGTCGGCCGGTCTGAGAAATAAAAGGAAAGAGTACAAAAGTGAGAAATTTTAAAGCCAGGTGTCCGGGAGTGACATCACATGTTGGCAGGTTCTGTGATGCCCCCTGAGCCGCAAAACCAGCAAGTTTTTATTAGCGATTTTCAAAGGGGAGGGAGTGTACGAATAGGGTGTGGGTCACAGAGATCACATGCTTCAAAGGCAATAAAATATCACAAGGCAAATGCCAGGGCAAGGTCACAAGGCCAGGATGAAACTAGCATTGCTGATGAAGTTTCATGCCCCACTGTGCACGCATTGTCATTGATAAACATCTTAACAGGAAACAGGGTTCAAGAGCAGAGAACCGGTCTGACTAGAATTCGCCAGGCTGGAATTTCCTAATTGTAGCAAGCCTGGGGGTGCTGCAGGAGACCAGGGCATGTTTCATCCCTGTCTACAACTGCATAAGGCAGACACTCTCCGAGCGGCCATTTTAGAGACCTCTGCCTGGGAATGCATTCTTTTCCCAGGGCTGTTAATTATTAATATTCCTTACTGGGGAAAGAATTCAGCAATGTTTCTCTTACCTGTTTTGGGCAATAAGAGAAACATGACTCTGTCCTGCCCGGCTCCCAGGCAGTCAGACCTAATGGTTATCTCCCTTGTTCCCTGAACCTGGCTGTTATCCTGTTCTTTTTTGAAGGTGCCCAGATATCATATTGTTCAAACACACATGCTTCACAAACAATTTGTGCAATTAACACAATCATCACAGGGTCCTGAGGTGACATACATCCTCAGCTTACAAAGATGACGGGATTAAGAGATTAAAATAAAGACAGGCATAGGAAATGATAAGAGTATTGATTGGGGAAGTGATAAATGTCCATGAAATCTTTACAATTTATGTTTAGAGATTGCAGTAAAGACAGGCATAAGGAATTATAAAAGTATTAATTTGGGGAACTAATAAATGTCCATGAAATCTTCACAATTTATGTTCTTCTATCATGGCTTCTGCAGGTCCCTCTGTTTGGGATCCCTGACTTCCCACAACAGCGTGAGCCACACCGCACCTGGCCCATTTTTTTTTTTTTATTGCATGTCACACTGTATTTTACTCATCATTTTGAATGTCTGCCTTTTTAGCCGGGCATGGTGGCGTGCACCTGTAATCCCAGCTACTTAGGAGGCTGAGGCACAGAGAATCACTTGAACCCAGGAGGCGGAGGTTGCATTAAGCCGAGATCGTGCCACTGCACTCCAGCCTGGGCAACAGAGCAATACCCACTAGTGTGTAGGTTCACCAAATTGTTATTGAACATGTTTTTCTTTATATTCCCTGCCTACGACATTGCCTACATTGGTTTAACTACTTAAACCAATATTTAAGTAGTTAAATATTGGTTGAGTGAATATTGAATGACATCAAGTAGAATTTTCATAAATCTAAGTAGTTAAATATTTGTTGAGTGAATATTGAATGACATCAAGTAGAATTTTCATAAATCTCGTGAAAATATAAATTTGAATTTGTGAAATTCATATCAATACAGATTGGATAATTATTGGGATGAGCGAATGAGTGGGCAGGGCAAAACAGCAAAGATAGAGCCCTCAGTACAGTAACATATTGAGGGGGCCCAAGGGTGCTCTGGCAAAGGTGAGGGGTCCAAGGAGGAGGAGAGAACAGGGTCAAAGGGAAAGAGGAGAGCCAAGGTAGAATATGACAGTGCCAAGTAGGGAATGAAAATGCCTGTTGGACTTGGTGATGAGGGGGTGGCCTGCGACCCAGGGAAGAGCCCATTTAGTGCTGAGAGAAATATGCTGTGAGCAGAGAAGTGAAGGAGAAGCAAGCAAGTGAAGACTTTTAAGTACAGACTGTCGTTTCAACAAGGTCAGCTTCGAAGGAAAAGAAAGAAAGAATAAGAACTCAGAAGAAGCCTGTGGTTTAACAAGAAAAAGACTTGAGTGTATCTAAAAGAGCAGACAGGTGTCCACTGCAGTGGGAGAAACTAAAGAGAGGCAAAAGTTGAATGGAAAGGAGCCTGTAGAACGCAATGATTTGCAAACTCCGGATCTTGTTCTTTCCAGATTTTCTTGGATATTGCCGCCAGATTAATCTGCCATTTAGTCCTCTCATCCTGTCCAAGTCAAGAGGAGAAAGTATTGAGTGAGTGCTGTGCCCGGCTCTTCCGCAACCAGCGTCTCACTCGCTTGACACAAAACGTCTGTGGGTAAGCACTGTTACTCCTCTCATGGTGGAAGACACTGGCTCTGAAAGGTGAACTAGCATGGCAGAATTTGAACACATATCTTTTGTTTTGTTGGTTTTTTACTTTGAGTTTAATGGTAATTCTTGCTTTCTTCCCTTGCCCTGCTGTGAATTCTTATTTCCTACTATATTTAGTAAAACTAGAAACTTCTGTATCCTGGCCTAATTTTCTTTTCAGCATAATTTCTTCTTTTTATACTAAAGTTTTGTCCAGTTGAAAGCTCTGTTAGATTTTTGCTCCTGTTTTACAAAAGGTGAATAGAAATTGCAAATCCAGAAGTGCTATCCCTGGTGCCAGTATTATCATTGTAAACTAGCTAATGTTGAGAAAAGATAGAAATTATTAGTAATGTGGAAAGCAGTGACTTTTAGCCTCTCATTAGTGGTAGTTAGATTTAAATCATGTAATGATGTTCGGTTATGAATGAAACAAAAATTAAGAACATGCATAAAGTATTAGAAACCTACTATCAAAGATTATGTGTAAAAATACAGTTGGGGATTCTAGAATCTTTTTAGCTCTCCAGGAAGCCACCCTAACCATCCCTAAACATGGGAGCCTGCTGTCTGTGTTTCACACATGATTTTGAAAAATGTGGGCAGGTGTGGTGGCTCACGCCTGTAATTTCATCACTTTGGGAGGCCCAGATGGGTGGATCATGAGGACAGAAGATCAAGACCATCCTGACCAACATGGTGAAACCCCACCTCTACTGAAATACAAAAAATTAGCCGGGGGTGGTGGTGTGCACCTGTAGTCCCAGCTACTTGGGAGGCTGAGGCAGAGAATTGCTTGAACCTAGGAGGTGGAGGTTGCAGTGAGCCCAGATCGCGCCATTGCACTCTAGCCTGGTGACAGAGTGAGACTCCATCTCAAAAAAAAAAAAAAAAATTTCAGCCAGATGTGGTGGCTCACACCTGTAATCCCAGCACTTTGGGAGGCTGAGGCAGGCAGATCTCTTGAGGTCAAGAGTTCGAAACCGGTTTGGCTAACATGGTGAAACCCCGTCTCTACTAAAAATACAAAAATTTGCCAGGCATGGTAGCACACATCTATAATTCCGGCTACTTGGGAGGCTGAGGCACAATAATCACTTGAACCCAGGAGGCGGAGGTTGCAGTAAGCCGAGATCACACCACTGCACTCCAGCCTGGGCAACATTTCAGAGATGTACTGGGTAACTACCTCTGTGTATATGTGTGTGTGTCCATGTAAACATATGTGTATACACGTATAGAAACACACACAGAGAATTTATATAGTTAGAGACTCTACCTGCATGCTCACATGAGCCTCACTGATGTTTAACATATACACATATCTTTGCTTCCATTACTAGGAAAACTGATCTAAAATACTATAATGAGTGTAGAAGTATTCAAAAAGGTCATTCTTCCTTAAATAAGACAGGCCCACTGCTGCCCCAGGGCCTCAGCACTGGCTGTTACCCTGTCTGGGAAACTCTCCCTTAGATAGTCCTATGACTTCCTCTCTTAGTCCCCCGAAGTCTTGGTTTAAATGTCACCTTTTCAGTGAGGCCTTTCCTTATGACCCAGTTTAAAATTGCAGACCTTTCCTCTCACCCATCATGTTCCCTATATCCATTTAAATGCTTTTATTGTTTTTCTATAAGGTATACCACTTAAAATACTAAGGATTTTCTTACTATCTTCCTTTCTCTTGCTAAAATATGTTTCATAAGGGCAGACATTTTTTCTGTTTATTGCTATATCCTGAGCACCTAGAACAGTACCTGGGGCTTGATAAGTATTTATTGAATGAATGATTTATCATGTTCAAAAAATCAGTTTGACTGCTATATGGAGAGAATGCATTGTAGGGTAGCAAGAGTTTAAATAGAAAATCCAGACAGATGGGTATAGAAATAGTCTAGTTGGGTGTTAGGAGTAGCTTAACTGTTACCCAGAGGATGGAAGAAATATAAAAGGAGAAAAGAAATAAATCAACTTGCCCTTTTCAGGAAGCATGGGACCTGCTTGCTGCCCAGTCCCATCCCACACACCAATACTGTGCAAGCTCCCAGCCTCTGCTCTGGCTTGTGCCAGCCATATGTACTAAGGGGTCTGTGACAGACCAGACACCTCGGTCTGGAGACGCTTGTTCGTGTCTTGATGAGTATCAAAGTTATATAAATCCTATAAGTTAATGAGGGAAGGCAGAAAAAACATTCCAAGCCATTAAGGGAGTATTGAGTATTTTCAGTATTATTACTCAAAAGTCTTGTTTAGGCAAAAAGGAAAGGCAGAGAGAACTGTATGTTGCTTAATGTAAAATATTAATAATGGTAATGATAACAGCTAATAATCACTGGATCTTTATTACATCCAATCATAATGCTATGTGCTGTATCAATGAGATAGTAAAATGTCAAGGATCTGAAACATTGTTTAATCCTGGAAGAGCTAGTTTCTGACCTATAATGCTCAGGTTCCAAGCCCACAATACTCCATCAGTTCTGAGTAAAGCCACCCTAACCAAGCCCACAGCACTTCATCAGTTCTGAGTAAAGCCACCCTAACGATTTTCATTTTGTAGGTAGACAGTTATATAATTTGGGAAAAAATTTTTCCCCCATCTCAGTTGCCATATTGGTCACACTTTTGAAATAACATTAAATAGTAGTAGTAATAGTAAGCACCTTTTCCTTGGTTCTGTTACTAGAGAGAATTCTTCTAGGGTTTTATTTTTATTCTTGGTGCAATGCTAATATTTTTGTTTTTGAATCAGGAATGGATGAAGGATACCAATTGAATACTTCTGAAGCATCTATCAGGTTGATCATATGACCTATGACCTATTAATATGATAGTAATAGATTCTTAACAGTGAACCATTCTTTATTTCCTGGATAAATCCTTCTTCGTCCTAGTTATACTCTTGATGTCTAAGCAACCAGCATTGTTTAAAAACATTAAGAGTTCTGGCTCTGATATTACAATGACTTAACAGGGTGGGTCTCCTGGTGACAAAGTCTCTTAGTTTTCTTCCATATGAGAATGTCTCTATTTCACCTTCATTCCTGAAAGATTTTTGCTAATATAGAACTCTAGGTTTGTGGTTTTTTCTTTCAGCACTTTGAAATAATTAGTCCACTTCCTTCTGGCATCCATGGTTTCTGATGAGAAATTCAGTTATTCATATTTTTGCCCCACCACCAAGTAGTGTATCAATTTTCCTTGGTTGCTTTCAAGATTGTTTTGTACTTCCATTTTTAGAATTTATTTATGGCTGGGCATGGTGGTTCACGAACGCCTGTAATCTCAGCACTTTGGAAGGTGAAGGCAGGCGGATCAGTTGAGGCCAGGAGTTTGAGACCGGCCTGGGCAGAACACAGCGAAACCCTTTCTCTGCGAAAAATACAAAACTACTTGGGTGTGGTAGTGTATGCCTGTAGTCCCAGCTACTTGAGAGGCTGAAGCACGGGAATCACTTGAACCCAGGAGGTGAAGGTTGCAGTGAGCCAAGGTTGTACCACTGCACTTCAGCCTGGGCGACAGAGTGGACTCTATCTCAAAAAAAAAAAAAAAAAAAAAAAAAAAAAAAAAAAAATTGATTTTGATGCATCTGGGCATGGATTTCTTTGGGTTGACCCTGTACCTATAGGTTGAAGTCTTGTGTCAAATATAAGTTTTTAGCCATGATTTCTTCAAATACTTTTTCAGCACCAAACATTTTCTCCTTCTGTGGGACTCCAGTGAGACAAATATTAGATCTTTTGTTGTTGCCCCATACATCCCTGAGGTGCTCTTCATCTGTATTTTTTCTCGATCTTTTCTGTGTTGTTCAGATTGAATAATTTATTTTAATCTGTCTTCAAGTTAATTATTTCCTGTTTTCACCCTTCTGCTGTTGAACCTATTTAGCAAGATTTCTATTTTCCATATCAATAAATAAATCTTCACATATTAAAAATACTGTAGGGTTGGGCGCAGTGGCTCACGCCTGGAATCCCAGCACTTTGGGAGGCTGAGGCTGGTGGGTCATGAGGTTGGGATATCAAGACCAGCCTGACCAACATAGTGAAACCCCGTCTTTACTAAAAATACAAAAATTAGCTGGGCATGGTGGTGCACACCTGTAGTCCCAGCTACTCGGGAGGCTGAGGTAGGAGAATCGCTTGAACCCGGGAGGTGGAGGTTGCTGTGAGCTGAGATTGCACCAATGCACTCCAGCAGCTTGGGCAACAGAGTGAGACTTCGTCTCAAAAACAAAACAAAACAAAACAAAAACCTGTATATTTTTCACTTCCAGAATTTCCACTTAGTTCTTTTTTATATGCTCATTTTCTTTGCTGAGATTTTATTTCCATTTCTTTAGAGCGTGTTCACTCTACTTGTTGGAACAAGTAAGGCAGCTGCTTTAAAGTCCTTGTAAGATCATGGTATCATCTCACTTGATGTCTGTTGGTTATCTTTTCCCATGTAAGTTGAAATGTTCCTGGGTCTTTATATTCTCAGTGACTTCAAAAGGCATCATGAGCATTTAGGATGTAATGTTATAAAACTCTATGACTTCTTGAAATCCAAAAGAAAATGTTGATATTTCTGTTTTAGCAGGCAGTCAACCTGGTTGAGCTCAGACTACCAAGTCCAAACAGCTTTCTGTGCGTTGTGGTTTCTATGTCAGTTTAGTTGTCAGAGACTTCACATTGTTGCTTGAATCTTGCTCACATGTGTGTCACTCTGTGGCCAATATGGAATTTAAGCAGCAGACCCTCTTATTCTCAGAGTCCATGTATGCTGCTTAGGGGGTCAGATTCAGGCATACGTATCTCACAGGTGAGCCCAGGAGTTCTTAAATAACTTCCAGGGTGATTTTCCCAAATTCTTCCCTGTCTATGTCCGCAGTAGTTTCAGGTTCCCTGTGGCTCTCCTTTTTACTCTTCTGGCTACAGTGCAGGGGCCTGTAGTTGCCCCACTTTGCTGTGACTTCCAGTGACTGTCCTTATGCAGAGCCAAGCAGCAGGAAGACAAAGAGAAGATGAAGCGGGGCTTCTCACTACCCTTCTTGGGACCACAGCTCCCTTGCTTGGGGAAGAAGGACCCTCTCCTCATGGTTTTGGGCTCCTGTCAGCTTGCAGTGGCACTGCTGTTGCAGCAGCCACCAGAGGATTGCTTAGGTGCTGGGGTGCAACAGAACAAAGAAAGGGAAGAAAATAGGCAGTTCCCCCTGCTGTCTCTAAACATTAGAAGTCCTTTTCTTGCTCCATGAACCGGCCTTAGAGCTTTTCCTGGAGAACCTCCTCTGCCTTCTCCTGCCTCAGTGCCTGTTTTCAGATTGCTGTATAAGTTTAATACAGAAGACAGCTGAGGAAAAAAAGGTAAGCTCACCACTGGTTCAGTGGTACTTTAGATTTTGGTCTTCCTCCCCAGTTCACCTGCTACTGTTTACTTTTCAGGGCCCTCAGATAATTGCTTCATGCTTTCTGTTCAGGTTTATCAGTGAAAGAGACATGGTGGAACAGGTCTACTCCACCTTATCAGGAAGAGGATCCGCCACTTTGGTTTTAATTTGATCTTCTTTGTCTAACTTCTTAAGGTGGAAACAAAGGTCACAGATTATGGGCCATTCTTATCTACTGTAAAAACATTTAAAGCTATATAATTTCCTCTAAGCATTGCTTTGGCTATAACACATAAAATATTATCTCATTCCATTGTGATTTCTTCTTTGACCTGTCAGAATTTACAAATTCACTGCTTAATTTTCAGACATAAGGATTTCCCAAATAGTTGAAATGTAATTCTTTAGGTGTCTTTTTTTTAAATTGTAATGTTTTGTGTTTGTGTGTGTGTGTACCACATATGTAACATAAGATTTGCCATTTTAGCCATTTTTAGTGTATAATTTTTTGGAGGCATTTAAATACATTCACATTGTTGTGGAACCAGCACCACTATCCATCTCCAGAACTTTTTCATCTTTCCTAATGAAAACTGTATACCCTTTAAGCAGTAGCATCCCATTCCCCACTTCCTCCGGCCCCTGGTAACCTCTGCTTTCTGCCTCTATGAATTTGACTACTCTGGATACCTCACATAAGTGGAATCATGCAATATTTGTCTTTTTGTGACTGGCTTATTTCACTTAGCATAATGTCTTCAAGGTTCATCCTTGAAGTGGATTCAGCATTTCACTGCCAGTTTTTATATACTCAAACTAACTTCCTCACTCATGTTTATTTTTTGTTCAAATTGAATATCTAAATAACAGCAAAAATGGTTTAGGAGTACTGTTGTTACTGAATCTTTCATATTTAAGACTGTGTTTTGCATTTCTCTGCACATGTATGGAGTGCTGACCACGTGGAGTTCTTGAGTCACGTCAGTCTGCCCTCGGTTCTTGCAGGCACGGCCCCATTGTCTTTCAGCATCCTGTGTTCCTGAGAAAATCTCTTCTGCCAGTTTTTAAAAAATTTGTAGCTAATCTTTTTTTTTTTTCCATAAGCATCAACTCCTCAGAACTTTTAAGTCTAAATTCCATGAAGGTATACTGAATCCTACTATTAAGTTTTCTGTAGTACAAAAATATGTTTGAACTTAAAGTGATTAATATTTTCCAGAATAGCAAATACTTTGCTCTTTTTCTAATTTGATTTTTGAAATACACAGAAGAATGTGTAAAATCTGTACTGTTCAACAAAAACCTACATACTCTTCTAAGCCCTTTATAAATATTAACTAACTTTTGTTCTTACATCAGCACTATAAGATAGGTACCATTTAACAGATTTGGACAATAGAGCACAGAGAGGTTAAGAAACCTGCCCAAGGTGCGGTGGCTCGCGCCTGTAATCCCAGCACTTTGGGAGGCCAAGGTGGGCGGGTCACGAGGTCAGGAGCTCGAGACCATCTTGGCTAACACGGTGAAACCCCGTCTCTACTAAAAATACAAAAAATTAGCTGGCATGGTGGCGGGTGCCTATAGTCCCAGCTACTCGGGAGGCTGAGGCAGGAGAAGGGCATGAACCCGGGAAGCAGAGCTTGCGGTGAGCCAAGATCATGCAACTGCACTCCAGTCTGGGCAACAGAGCAAGACTCTGTCTGAAAAAAAAAAAAAACCTGCCCAAAGTCACACAGCTAATAGTGGTGGAGCTCCAGAGTTCATTTTGAGTTCATTAACTCAAAAGTCCAAAGTTTCATCTTAGTGTTATTGTAACCACTGTACCCTTCTGTTTCTCTGCTTCTCTTTTTAGTTAATAATGATAAAGACAAATGAAGAAAAAAGAAAGCAGGCCAGGCACAGGGGCTCGCACCTGTAGTCCCAGCACTTTGGGAGGCCAAGGTGGGTGGATCACCTGAGGTCAGGAGTTCAAGATTAGCCTGGCCAACATGGTGAAACCCCATCTCTACTAAAAAGACACAATTAGGCATGGTGGTGCATGCCTGTAGTCCCTGTAGTCCCAGCTACTTGGGAGGCTGAGGCAGGAGAATCACCTGAACCCAGGAGGCGGAGGTTGCAGTGAGCCAAGATAGAGCCATTGCACTCCAGCCTGGGTGACAAGAGCGAAACTCCATCTCAAAATAATAATAACAACAACAACAATAATACATAGTAATAATAATAAAGCAGATATCTAGTTACCAGAGCCCAGGTGAAGAAACAGAACATTGCTAGTGCCATGGAAATGCTTGGTGTGCATCTCCTCATTCACATCCTTTTACCTCTCTCTATCCAAAATATAACCATTATTCTAACTTTGTGATACTTCCTTTCCCTCTCCTTATAGTATTGCCATTTATCATTGAATCTGCAAACAATATATTTGGTTTTGGTCTGTTTTAAAACTTTAAATTGAATCTTTTATATATATATATATACACACACACACACACACACATATATATATCATGTGCCTTTGCTTATTCATTCATATTGATATGTGTAGCTTTAGTTTATTAATATTCGCTGTTGTCAGTTATTCCATTGTATAAACACTTGACAATCTTGTTGTCTATTTTTTGATGACAGGCATTTGTGTTGTTTCCAATTTTTGCTGTTGTACACAATGCTACGTGAAGAATCATGAATTCTCATACTGTTGCAAGGTAGAGTTACCTAAGTATATGTACCTAGTAGTAGACTTGCTAAATCAGCCAATGTGCTTGCTCTAGGTTGTACTAAACTATTTTTCAAATGCTTGAATCAGATTGTATTTCCACCAGGAGTATGTGGAAGTTCCCATTACTGCATCTTTCCAAAATCTGAAGCTGTCAGTTTGAATTTTTACGTTTTATTACTTGGGCGAATGTGGTAATGGTATCTTGTTGCAGCTTTAATCGGCTTTCCCTTGGTTACTGTTGAGATTGGGCATCTTTGCTTACGTTTGCAGACCATTCAGGTTTCTTTTTCTTAAGTGCTTATTCAAGTCTTTTGCCCATTTTTCTAGTGGGCTTGGTGTTTCATAAGCGTTATTTTCCAAGTCTCCATTCTAGTTTTTTGTGGGTCATATGTTGCAAATATTTTCTCCAGTAGGTAGTTTCTATTTTTTTAGCTTTTATTTTTATTTTTATATTTTGAGACAGGATCTTGCTCTGTCACCCAGGCTAGAGTGCAGTGGCACCATCTCGACTCACTGCAAGCTCCGCCTCCCAGGTTCACACCATTCTCCTGCCTCAGCCTCCTAGTAGCTGGGACTATAGGTGTGTGCCACTATGCCTGGCTAATTTTTTGTATTTTTAGTAGAGACGGGGTTTCACTGTGTTAGCCAGGATGGTCTCAATCTCCTGACCTCGTGATCCGCCTGCCTTGGCCTCCCAAAGTGCTGGGATTCCAGGCGTGAGCCACCACGCCCGGCCACCTGCTGGTATTTTCATACTGAGTCTGACAGGTCCTCTGTTTGGGGTCACTTGGTGGTTTTGGAGGTGGGGCCTGCTGGACTTTCCACTTTTTCTCTCTTTTCACGTAAGCAGATCAGGTTGGAAGAAATAGGCCTGGTTAATGCATATTTCTTGCTTCACAGGAAAGCTTGTGCCCATAGGCCTTTGGTTGGTTTGTTCAGTGTTCAGCTCTCTCTGTTGACTTTGATCAGCAGTCAAAAAGCTGATTCTCAGGTTGCAGTTCCAGCCCCCTACCCCTTATTTTGTCTGGGATAAGAAATAGGATCTAAGAAAATGGAAGTCTGAGTAGCTGCAAGGTCCTTTTCCAGCCTTCTCTCAAACAGTTCAGCAGATGCCCTTGCCTGTCCCTACCACCAGTTCTCATCTTTAAGGAATGGATATTTAGGAAGTAGTAGGATCCTTTAGGACTGTCTTACCCCTGTGAATAAGTTACAGCCTGCTTAAAGTTTAAGGGGAAGAAACCTCTAGATTATGTCATCCTCCCTTTAAGTTTCATGTATGTTCTGGTACTTTATGTTCCAGAGGAGTATATTCCCAAAGGGTAGTTTACATACTGTATTAGTCTGTCCTCACATTGCTATAAAGAAACACCTGAGACTAGGTAATTTATTCATTTGTTTGTTTGTTTATTTATTTATTTATTTATTTGAGATGTAGTTTCACTTTTGTCACCCAGGCTAGAGAGCGATGGCGCAATTTTGGCTCGCTGCAACCTCTACCTCCTGGGTTCAAGTGATTCTCCTGCCTCAGCCTTCTCAGTAGCTGGGATTACAGGTGCACACCATCACACCCGGCTAATTTTTTTTTTTTTTTTTTGTATTTTTTTTTAGTAGAGATGGAGTTTCGCTATGTTGGCCAGGTTGGTGTTGAACTCCTGACCTCAGGTGATCTACCCACCTCAGCCTCCCAAAGTGCTGGGATTACAGCCATGAGCCACCATGCCCAGCTGAGACTGGGTAATTTATATGAAAAGTTTAATTGGCTTATGGTTCTACAGGCTGTATAGGAAGCATTAGTGCCAGTATCTGCTTCTAGGGAAGCCTCAGGAGGCTTATTACAATCATAGTGGAGGGCAAAGGGGAGCAGGCACATCAAATGATAAAATCAGGAGCAAGAGAGTGGCAGGGGGAGGTGCTACACACTTTTAAGTGTGTAGTCCTCTTCTCACAGGTCTACTAGGCAGTGCCCCAGTGGGGATTCTACATGGGGGCTCCAATGCCACATTTCTCCTCTGCATTGCCCTAGGATCGGTTCTCTGTGTGGCCTCTGCCCCTGCAGCAGGCTTCTACCTGGACACCTAGGCTTTTCTATACATCCTCTGAAATCTAGATAGAGGTTCCCAAGCCTTAACGGTTGAACTGTGTATACCCACAGGCTTTAATACCATATCAGAGCTGCCAAGGCTTACGGCTTGTACCCTCTGAAGCAGCAGCCTGAGCTGTAACCTGGCCCCTTTCAGCCATGGGTGGATCTGGAGTGGCTGGGATGCAGGGAGCAGTGTCCCAAGGCTGTGCTGGGCCCTGGGCCAGGAAACCATTCAGTCATCCTAGGCCTCTGGTGGGAGGGGCTGCTGTGAAGTTCTCTGAAATGCCTTTGAGGTCTTTTCCCCATTGTCTTGGCTTATTAGTACTTGGGTCCTTTTTACTCATGTAAATTTCTGCAGCCTGCCTGAATTCCTTCTCTGAAAATGGGCTTTTCTTTTCTACCACATGGCCAGGCTGCAAATTTTCCACTTATTCCCTTTTAAATATCAGTTCCAGTTTTAAGTCATTTCTTTGTTCTCACATCTGAGCATAGATTGTTAGCAGCCAACCCACCTCTTGTGTGCTTTGCTGCTTAGAAATTTCGTCCACCGGATACCCTAAATCACCACTTTCAAGTTCAAAGTTCCACAGATCCCTAGGGCAGGGGCACAGTGCAGCCAAGTTCTTTGCTAAGACACAGCAAAAGTGACCTTTCCTCCAATTCCCAGTAAGTTCCTCATTTCCATCTGAGACCTTAACCAAGACTTCACTGTCCCTATCACTATCGGCGTTTTGGTCACAACCATTTAACCAGTTTCTAAGATGTTCCAAACTCTCCCTTATCTCCCTGTCTTCTTCTGGGTCTTCCAAACCCTTCCAACCTTTGTCTGTTACCCAGTTATTCCAAAGTCACCTCCACATTTTCAGGTATCTTTATAGAAATTCTCCACTTCCCAGTACCAATTTTCTGTATTAGTCAATTCTCACATTGTTATGAAGAAATACCTCAGACTGGGTCATTTATGAGAAAAAAGGCTTAACTGGCTCACAGTTCCTGTACAAGCAGCATAGTGCCAGCATCTGCTTTTGGGGAGGCCTCAGGAAGCTTACAGTCATGGCAGTAGGTGAGGGGAAGCAGACACATCAAATGGCAAAAGCAAGAGCAAGAGTGAGGAGGGAGGTGCTACACTCTTGTAAATAACCAGATCTCACAAGAACTCATTCATGATAGAGAGGACAGTACCAAGGGGATGGTGCTGAACCTTTCCTAAGAAACCACTCCCATGATACAATCACCTCCCATAAGGCCCCGCCTCCAACACCGGGGATCACATTTCAATATGAAATTTTGGTGGGGACACACATCCAAACTATACCACATAGATTGTTATTTACTTCCTATCATATTTTATTTACTTCCTGTATCATATTTCTTTTTTTTCCCTTTTTTTTTTTTTTTTTTTTTTTGAGACAGAGTCTCACTCTGTCACCCAGGCTGGAGTGCGGTGGTACTACCTCAGCTCACTGCAACCTCCACCTCCTGGGTTCAAGCAACCCTCCCATCTCAGCCTCCCAAGTAGCTAAGACTACAGGCACCTGCCACCATGCCCAGCTAATTTTTGTATTTTTAGTAGACGTGGGATTCCACCATTTTGGCCAGGCTGGTCTTGAACTCCTGACCTCAAGTGATCCGCCTGCCTTGGCCTCTCAAAGTGCTGAGATTACAGCCATGAGCCACCGCGCCCAGCCTTGACCATATTTCTTAATCCTCATTTTGTATCTGTGACCCTCAGACCCAGTGAGACAAGTAACTACTTAAGATGATGTTAAGAGCCAGGGTTTGAATCCAAGTTTGTCTGACTTTGGGTCAGCAATCTTTACACTGTGTCACACTGTGACATTTTAGGAAGATTAATTTGGTGTAGGATTCCTAGGTGGCCTTGTAGGAGGAAAGAAACTGCTGCTAGGAATACCAGGTACAGTGTGCAGGGTCTCCTGATCTGCCTTTCCCAAGCCCAGCTCTTCTGCATCTGTTTCCTTCGTTCCATCTTCTTTATGTAGCACCTACTCCAGTGGCCAGTGCCTTCACTGTGCATCCCTCCTGAAAGGGCTCACTCTTTTCTCTGCTTACCCAGTATATCTGCCATCCCCTGCTTTCAGTTTCCCTGTTATCTGTGGACCAGTTCAGTGTTCTTTCTCTCTCTTCCTATTTCTCTACCTTATTTTGGGTGCATCTTTGAAAGCTCTCAAATGTGCTCAACAGTTATTTTAGTTTGAGAGCTAGTTTAATTCTCTCATTCCCACCTTATGCAGTTTCCAGTCTCCCAGCATAGAAACCAATGTGCACTTGAATTTTTTTTTTTTTCTCAGACTGGGAGACAAGACTTGAAACCAAAGCGCCAACTCTGAAGCCCAATATTACTGAAGATTTATGCCATGGGGTACTAATGGAAAGGGAAGGTGTCTGGCATTCTACTGTAGGGGAAACCTGGGAACCTAATAATTGGTTAGAGGGACAACAGGATAGTCATCTGAGCCAAGTGGCAGTTACCCCTAAGAAAACCTTCACTGAGAGGAGAGTATGTGGAGGTAATGAATTTGAAAGATGTTCCAGTCAGGATTCAATCCTTGATACACAACAAAGCATTCCTATGGTAAAAAGGCCCCATAACTGTAATTCACATGGAGAAGATGCCACGCAAAATTCTGAGTTAGTTAAAACTCAAAGAATGTTGGTAGGAAAGAAGATATATGAATGTAATCAGTGCAGCAAAACCTTCAGCCAGAGCTCATCCCTTCTTAAGCACCAGAGGATTCATACTGGGGAGAAACCCTTTAAGTGTAATGTATGTGGGAAACACTTCATTGAACGCTCCTCCCTTAATGTACATCAAAGAATTCATACTGGAGAGAAACCCTATAAATGTAATGAATGTGGGAAAGCCTTTAGTCAGAGCATGAATCTTACTGTCCATCAACGAACTCACACTGGAGAGAAACCGTATCAGTGTAAAGAGTGTGGCAAAGCCTTCCATAAGAATTCATCTCTTATTCAACACGAAAGGATTCATACTGGAGAGAAACCCTACAGATGTAATGAATGTGGGAAAGCTTTTACCCAAAGCATGAATTTGACAGTCCATCAGAGAACTCATACAGGAGAAAAACCCTATGAATGTAATGAATGTGGAAAAGCCTTCAGTCAAAGCATGCATCTTATTGTCCATCAGAGAAGCCATACTGGAGAAAAACCCTATGAGTGTAGTCAGTGTGGCAAAGCCTTTAGTAAGAGCTCAACTCTTACCCTACATCAGCGAAATCACACTGGAGAAAAACCCTACAAATGTAACAAATGCGGGAAATCCTTTAGCCAAAGTACATATCTTATAGAACATCAGAGGCTTCATTCTGGAGTAAAACCTTTTGAATGTAATCAGTGTGGAAAAGCTTTCAGTAAGAATTCATCTCTAACTCAACATCGGAGAATTCACACTGGAGAGAAACCTTATGAGTGTGTGGTATGTGGAAAACATTTCACTGGACGATCATCCCTGACTGTGCATCAGGTTATTCACACTGGAGAGAAACCTTATGAGTGCAATGAATGTGGAAAGGCATTCAGCCAGAGTGCTTACCTTATTGAACATCAAAGAATTCATACTGGTGAGAAACCCTATGAATGTGATCAGTGTGGAAAAGCCTTCATTAAGAATTCATCCCTTACAGTGCATCAGAGAACTCATACAGGAGAGAAACCCTATCAGTGTAATGAATGCGGAAAAGCCTTCAGCCGGAGTACAAACCTTACTCGACATCAGAGAACTCATACGTGAGGAATGTTTCCACTGGCCCCTACATCATGTTTAACTCTTCAGTAATAATCATATAAGACATACAATGTAGAAACCTAATAAATGTGATGATTGTGGGAATTTTCCAGTTGAAGTATAATATATCAGATAATACCACTGCAGAGAATTCATCTAAAAGTAGAGAAATCTTGATTCAGAAGGTATAACTTACTTTATATCAAAAGCTTTAAGTGGCTAATATAAACAATGAAGACTCATGCTGAAGATAAGTTCTGTTATATCATACTGCACATTCTCCTTTGGCCATCAGAGACTTTACACTGGAGAGAAAAATGTGAGCGTGTTTAACTGGACAGCCCAGAGACCTGGTATGTAGTCCTAATTTGCCACTGCCTTGGACAAGTCACCTACTTCCACCAGGTTATGGTTCTTTATTTGGTAAATGAATGATTTTGGAGTTAGAAATCTTGTAGGTTCTCTGTTAGCTCTAAAATGTTACAACCCTATAAATATAATGAATGCTGGGAAATCTTTGTTCTTTTACAATCTTATGCTGTCTGTATGCTGTCTAGATGCTCTTGTTCCACAGTCTGGTTTCCTTGGATGTTTTTGATCAAAATTATTTAGCTTTACCAATTCCTAGTACCCTTCCATGCCCCTAATCTTCCCCTGCATTGTTACTTTGTCCCCTAACTACAGTCTGGTTTCCATAAATTAATGGAATAAGTATGCAAATCTTAATGCAATAGCATGCTGTTTTGAGTTCTCAATTAATAGTTCTTAAACTGTCATTAAATGATCATTTAGAAAATAACATAGTCCTATAAGTACAAAGGAATCACATACAAATCTTTGTGTCATATTCTGGCTATCAAAGTAGAAAAGAAAAGACAGAGGGACTGAACACTAACAGACATAGCCATCTGACCTATTAACAAAATGTTGAGGCTGGACAAGGTGGCTTATGCCTGTAATCCTAGCACTTTGGGAGGCTGAGGCAGGATGATTGTTTGATTTCAGGAGCTCAAGACCAGCCTGGGCAACATAGTGAGACACTGTCTCTGCACTCCAGCCTAGGCAACAGAATAAGAACTTTGTCTCAAAACAAAAATAACGTTGCAACTCAAAAACATACTCAAAACAATATAGGAAGATTTTATAGATCTATAGTTATTATGGTAGTTAAGATAGCTTTGTTTATTTCACACATTTACCAAGTCCTAAATATGTGTTAGACATGATTAGAAAATCAAAATGAGTAAGATATATTCTTTGGTTTATAAGGGTTAAACTAAAAAAGTGTCAGTATGATAGGAGAGGAAGAATACAAGCAATCACAAAGCAGAATTTAGGAAATTTGGTAACTGACTAAATGTGCTGCTTAAATGAGAAGGAAGAGTCTAGGATGACTTGGAGTTCTTTCTTTGGTAGATAAGGTTGCCATAATTAAAAACACCTATAGTTGCCCAACTTTGCGGGGCAATGATGAGTTCACTTTGCGTACATTTCCATGAGTCTGTGGGACATCCGAGGGAGAGTCCTGATAGCCAGCAGAAAGTGATAGACGAGACACTTGCAGGACTGTCATTGATGGGGTAGGTGGGAAAAAGAAGAAGCAGTAGACGCTAAGTGGAAAAAGCAGCAAAAAGAAAAACAGAAAAATCAGAAGTTGGTGCCACAAAGGTAAAAAGATAGTTTTAACACAGGGATAGGAATATTTAATACTGTAAAATGCTATGGAGGGCAAAGTAAGATAAAAATAGAACTATGTCGGCCAGTTGCAGTGGCTCACGCCTGTAATCCCACCACTTTGAGAGGCCAAGGCAGGCAGATCGCGAGGCCAGGAGATCAAGACCATCCTGGCTAACATGCTGAAACCTCATCTCTACTAAAAATGCAAAAAAATTAGCTGGGCGTGGTGGCGTACACCTGTCGTTCCAGCTACTTGGGAGGCTGAGGCAGGAGAATGGTGTGAACCCAGGAGGTGGAGCTTGCAGTGAACTGAGATCGCACCATTACACTCCAGCCTGGGCAACAGAGCAAGACTCTGTCTCAAAAAAAATAAAAAGTAGAACTGTGTCCTTTTGTTTGGGCTGTCAATTGAAGGCAGATGGCTTAAAACCTGTTTGAGCTGGTTGAAGAGTGGTGAAGTGTTAAAAAGAACTTAGCAGCTTTACTGAGGTGGGAGAGACTCAGAAGGACAACTAGAGGGAGGCTGGGGCTTGGGGCATATCAGAAGAGCTGTGGGCTGCAAACAATGGAAAGCCCAGTCCATGATGGTGTAAGAAAGTAGAGATGTATTTTTCTCACATAACAAATCTGGAGGTGGCTGTCACTTGTTCACAGATAAAACAATTCAGTGTCTTAAGTTTAATGGGGTTTCCATCATGGTTACATCATGATGGCCATAGCATCAAGTAAAGTGTCTGCATTCAAGGCAGGAGGGAGGAGGAGGGGAGCACCAGCAACATCAGTGCCTTTGATGAGGAAAGTTTTTCCCCGAGGCCACTCAGTAGACTCCTGCTTACAGCTCATTGACCACAGCTGTATTGCATGGCCACCTCCTAGCACAAGGAAGGCTGTGGAAAGAAGTATTTAACCTTTCCAGCCTCTATAGAGGAGGCAGGCACAAAAAAGGGGGGTTGAGAATGGTGTTGATGTAGCCATCCAACAATCTGCCAGGAAGTGTTTGTATGATTTAAGGTAGGATTGAGCATGTTCAAAACTGAAAAAAGAGGTGTGGAAGAGTGAAGGTACAGAAAGGAGGGGACATGCAGCTCAAAGTGGGAAAATAAGGTCTGGAACACAGGCGGAGGCTGTAGGGATCTCTTTGAACAGGAGAAGGAAACTTTCCACTGGGAGAGACGGGCATCCACAAACAATGGGTACAGAAGATGTTTGTGGGTGGCAATGGAGTAAGTTCCTGTGAACTCTTAACTGTTTAAACCTTCAGCATCCAGTCTCTGGGCTATGTGACCTCTCAGAGTTAATATTTTGCCAATTTTGAGTCGTTGCCTCCATCCTAGGCTTCAAAATCTTTCATTTTTCCCTTTCTCTCTTGTCCTGTGCTTGTCTTTTGAGCTTTATTTTGCTGCTGTCTTTATCATTTCCATCTATTTTCTACCCATTTCTTTTGTCTGCCTCCTTTCTTCCCCTCTAGTTCTATCTCTTGAGATCATATGGGGAACAAGAAAAAAATAAATAAAATCTGGAGAGGAGGAGACCCTGTAGAAGAGAGAGATTATTAAAAATCTAAGTTCCCAAGGATACGGCTAGTCTGATGTTTTATTCCCCCTTCTTTCCTGTTCTAACTCCAATGGTTTGTATTTGAATATAGGCAAGGAGACCCAGCATGCTGAGTTGAGAACTGTGTGTGTGGAAGGAGGCAGGGGCAGAAGAGTGGAGAATATCAGTGTCAATTATTTGCCCCATCCTCCTCCAGCCTCCAAACTTGGAATGAGGGGAAGGGTGCTGTTTATTTGTGAAACAGTAATAATCTGGACCGATTGGGTTTCTTTCGTGGAATGTTAGAATTAGGACAAAGACACTTGGGTGTTAGAAGATGAAAGCACTAGATAGGAGAGCTGATGCTGACATCTTGGGTCATGTACAAATTTAATTGTAAGCAAAGGAATCCAACCAACTGGGAGGAGTTCTGGGAGTATAAGGGTCTGGGAGGGAGGACCCTTGTTACCATATCCTGTTAAGCCCAAGCCCTTCATTTCAGTGTCCGTTCTCAGGGAGAACTGAAGTTTCAGTAATATATGAGGATTTTTTGTAACTTAAAGTGCAGTACAGCCAGGCCTTGTGGCACCTGGGAACCACCAGCAGCCAAGCACGTGTGCCTGCTCTCTCCCTCTGTCTTCATCCCCCACCCCTCGCCACTGCCACCACCACCACATGGGTTCTGTTATTGCTTTGTCCATCCCCTCACTGGTGGTTGGATTCCTTTGCTTACAACTAAATTTGCACATGACCCAAGATGTCAGCATCAACTCTCATATCTAGTGAACTTTCATCTTCTAACACCCAAGTGTCTTTGTCCTAATTCTAAAATTCCATGAAAGAAACCCATTTGGTCCTGATCATCCTTTTAAGACAAGCCTCACAAGTCACCTTTTCTGGCTAAGTACCCATCCAGTCAGCTGGTGGGAGGAGGCCTTCCATGTGATCACTGGCCATGCAGTCGAACCTATGTGCGGCGAACTAACAGATAGGACCCGTATGTCATGAGTTTTTACTGAGCACCCACTCAGTAGCTGCTAGTGATTTGGACCTCAGAAGGAGCTCATGGTAGGGAAGTCTGAAATAAACCAGGAGTTCGGATGCACTAGGTAGCAAGAAACACAGCACCCTCTGGAACTATAGAGAATTGAGTGACCAAGGTATTTCCTCTCTGGCTGGATCATCATCCAAAAGACTCAAATAGGGCCATTCCCTCCACTTGAGCTCTGTGAAATGGGCCTCTGGGCGTTTAAAGAGGTTACCAGTCAGGGTTCTCTGACAAATAAAAGTGGAGCTGCAGAATATGGTGCCAGTACCCCTCTCCTACATACTGCAGAGCTTCCAACTGCCTGACTCCTGAAAAATATCACAACAGTCTGGAGGAGAAAGGTCTCTGAAATATTTATGAATGCTGAGAACTTAATTGAGGTAGGTTATTTCTCTGCCTGTATACACAGTGGCATTATCTGATGGTCTGTGGTCAAGAGACTCAAGTGATTGGCCTGTGCTGCATGTTATTGTGACAAGGATGAGTAAGACCTTGTTCCTACTCATAGTGTAGTTCATTCAAGCAACTAACATTGAGCTCCTAGCATAAGTCGGCTTCTATGAATTCAGGGTAAATGACGCCTGATCTCTGCTGTCAAGTAGCTCCTAGCACATAGTGCCATAGAGTGAATTAGTTGGGTGAACAGAAGAGGGGAGGAAATGAGAAGGTGCAGGGAAGAATAGGAGTAATGGCAAGAGAGGCTAAGAGAGCATAGTGTATATTCAGGAAATTCTAAGAGGTGTATGATTTAAGCAGAGAGTAGAAGTCAAGAAGTGGGAAGAAATGAGGCTAAAGGAAGATCTTATTACATCACACTGCAAAGGTCCTAACAGGGCTTAGCAAACGGACCCCAGGAATTACTGGCTAGTAGCCACTGTCCTGGGGAAGAGGAAACAGTCTGGTGATGCAGGTCTTGGTCAAATGTAAGTGTTCATTTGCATATCCATAGTTAATAGAGCAGAAGGGAAGGGGGTTCTCCAGACCACATTTTCACCTCCTTTCTCTGAGGAGACTGGTTCCTAATGAGAATCCTTGACAGAAGCGGGGCCTTCCTCAGTGAACGCTCAGAACAATATAGTGTGTGAGTCCTGGCTAAAGCCAAAGGGTGTGTCAGGCATTGTATCACAGGTGTCACTGCTGCTCTTCGGCTTGAATAGCTTTTTTGTTTGTTTTAGTTGCCTGTGGAAGGGCACTCCTAGCAGACTACAGCATCACCAGGACAAACAGGTCAGATAAATGAAGGTTTTATTACTGTTTTCAGTTCTGGAAGACTTGGCCCTTTGTATGTCAGTTCTTTGCCATCTGGGTGACAAGTAATAAGAGCACTTTTGAACCTTCCAACATCAACAGGAGAAGGACTCCTGGTTCCAAGGACATGGGACCTGAGCAAGGCACTTAACAGATCAGTGCCTCAGTTTTCTCATTTATTAATAGGACAAACCTCAGTTTTTGGTTGCATTAGATAATGTAAAGTGCTTATAAAAGTGCCCAACATGGCCAGGCGCGGTGGCTCATGCCTGTAATCCCAGCACTTTGGGAGGCCGATGCAGGTGGATCAACTGAGGTCAGGAGTTCAAGACCAGCCTAACCAACCTGGAGAAACCCCGTCTCTACTAAAAATACAAAATGAGTGAGGCGTGGTGGTGCACGCCTGTAGTCCCAGCTACTGGGGAGGCTGAGGCAGGAGAATCACTTGAACCCGGGAGGCAGAGGTTGCAGTGAGCCAAGATTGCACCATTGCACTCCAGCCTGGGCAACAAGACGAAACTGTGTCTCAAGAAAAAACCCAAAAAAACCTGCCCAACATGTAGTTAGTGCTCAATACATATTATATTCCTGAAAACAATAATATCCAAACTCCTGAGCATAGCACCCAGAACCCTTCCGTATCTTAGAATCATTAGGCTCTCAAAGCAAATGCCTTGTAGAAAGGTTATATAATTGTGGGAGGCTACTTGTAATTGTGGACTGCGGTCATCGCCTCCTCATTGGTTTTCCTGTATCCCCTCTAGCCCCACCACTGTCTGCCCTCCTTGAAGCTGACCGGTGCTTCTATCAAAATGTGCCCAGCCATGTCACTCAGTTTCGAATCTACTCATTTCCAGGCACACAGAATAAATCCAAATTTCCTTCCTTCAAGGCCTGTAGTTACCCCTGCAACACCATCTCGCACTCTTCCTTGTTCACTAGGCCCTCGCCAGTCATACTGACCTTGCCAAGCCTGGAGTTGACCAAGCACACTTCTCTCTGGACAGCATTTCTGTTGCCTCCGTTTAGAAGGCACTTTACCCACACGTTCACATCGTTTCCTCCCTCACTGTATTCACATCTCTGCTCAGATGTTACCTCCTCAAAGAGAACTTCCAAAACTGCTGCTTGAAATAATTCTCCGTCCCATCACACCCTGACCCCTAACAGTAGTGTTATCACTATCCGATAAGTATTTTCTACTTGTCTGACCCCTCCTCTAGTACAATTAAAACTCCGTGAGTGCAGGGGTTTCACAGCCATTTCTCCAGCCCCTGGACTCTGGGTTCTCACTCTCCGGGGCCCAGTTTGAGTGACCTGGAGTCACGAGGGAGGGGAGAGAGAAGGGTTACCAGCCATACTCACACAACATCCCCTCTGGTGCTTTACGGGGTCCCTGGGAACTGCTACAGGGGCTGCCCCTGGCCTTGCCAAGCACTTGACACATAAGTGCTCCAAAATGTCTATAGAATGAAATCTTCAATAAAACTCCAAACAGAATGCTGTAGTCACTGACACTGCTTCCTAAAACGTGGCCAACGATTCCGAATGTGACAAACGGGTCACGTTCCTGATTTTTTTTCACCACCCACAAAGTTAAAACCCTCTCATCTTTCCTTCCTGAGCGCCATGCAAATTACCTATTCAAAAGCAACCAAGTATCTCCCGTTGGATATTCTTAGGCATCATCTCATCCTTGCCAGTCTCTGCAAAATATGGTCAACAAAAATAAATACCACCTTCTAAATACCACCCAGCTGTCCAGGATGCAGACTTCCTGGTATCCAGGCTCCTTCCTCTCCCTCTTCCCCACCTCTGAGAAGTCCTCAGGCACGAAGTGTTCTGCGTCCCGAACATTCCAGGGGCCGCCGGCCACCATGGGCTCTGTCCTGAGGTGCCAAGCGGGACATCCCTGCCCGACATCCTGTCCCCCCGCACCGCACACGCGTTAACGGCTGTGGCGTCTCCACCCCAGCACGCACTGGCCCGCCCGCGGGGCCAGGCTGGAAGCGTCGGGCGCTTGCCAGGCCAAGGCGCAAACCTGCCGCCTTCCAGGCCTTTTCCGCGCGGTCCCCGTCAGGAACGCGCCCGGTCGCCTCCTACTCCGTCTTCCGGACCTTCCCCGTCCTCTCTCGTCGGCGATCGGGCGTCGCTCCCCTGGACTAACCTCCCTTGTCCCATCTGCAGCTTTTCGCTCGTCTGCATCTTCCTGGGCCTTCGTGCAAGGCAGAGACCTGGTTCTAAAGCGAACGGAACGGAACCGATTCCGTAAGTTCATTCAGCTCCAGAATCCACCAGGTTCTAGATTCTGATGAGCGCGCCGAGGTCGGCGCGAAGGGGCCTCTGGGAAAGGTAGTTTCCGCGCCTGAAGCCGGGGGGCGGGGCAGGCGCAAGGCAGCACGGTCTCCGCCGATTCTCCCTCTGGGAAGTGGAGTCTGGCCGGCGGAACCGCAGCAGCCCTGAGACTTGTGGGAATTCGGCCCAACGGTTCCCAGGGCAACGCGCAAGCGCAGTTCAGCTCCCGGCTGCAGACTCCAGCTCATTGTGTTCCGACTGCGATGTGGCGCTTGCGATCTCTCGCCGCCGGCAGAGGCTCCTCGAAGGGCGACACGGGGGTGACCAGGCACGGTGGTCAAAGCCGCAGAGGGAGAGCGGGAGCGGTCGTGAGGTCGTCTGGGGAGAAGGGCGGAGGCAAAGCCGAGGAGGTGCGGTTGTGGTCCCTTCTGCAGGACGCTGATCCAATGCCCCAAACTTCCCGGAATGTATGTCTGAGATTTGATCCCAAACAGAGAGAGGGAGGACGGCCAGGGGTGGTCATCCTGGGCTTGGGGTCGAGTCTGTGAGTGCCTGTGGAGGAGATGGAGCCAGGGCCTCTGGCCTGTGTCTTGGAGCGGACTCTGAGAAGCCCCGGGTTTCCGCTCAGGTGGTAGATACGCGCCTGGCGTGGTTCCGAGGCCGGAGGCGGCCGGTGCAGCAGCCCCCGAGGGACCCGGCGAAGCGGCAGCGGCGGGAGGGGGTTGTGTGTGATTAGGGCTCCTGACCCTTCCCTCTCCCCTCCCCCAACTCACACAAACGCCGCTTCTGCCCACCTGTGACTCCAGGCCACCCAAACTGGGCCCCAGAGAGTGAGAACCCTGAGGCCAGAGGAGGGTTTGCCTGAAAGGCTGCGACAGTGAAGAGCCAGCCTTCTTAGCCTCCTTTTTGAGGAGGAAGACGACGACCCTCCTTTTCCTCTTCTCCTGTCACTCCCAGATAAGGCAGCTGTTCCAAAGCCGCCGAGGGAGAGCGGAGCGGTCTTCCAATCCAATCGAACCCACACTCTGCCCTCAGTTGCCTCTGCCCATCGCTCCCACCTTTTCGGGTACATCCTGGTGGATTCTGGAGCTGAATAACTTGTTAAAGAGATAATTCTCGGCCGGGTGCGGTGGCTCACGCCTGTAATCCCAGCACTTTGGGAGGCCGAGGCGAGCTGATCACCTGAGGTCAGCAGTTCGAGACCAGCCTGGCCAATATGGTGAAATACCGGTCTCTACTGAAAATATAAAAATTAACCGGGCGTGGTGGCGGGTGCGTGTAATCCCAGCTACTCAGGAGACTGGGGCAGGAGAATCGCTTGAACCCGGAAGGCGGAGCTTGCAGTGAGCCAAGATCATGCCATTGCTCTCCAGCCTAGGTGACAGAGCGAGACTCTGTCTCAAAAAAAAAAATTCTCTTGAGATCGCCCAGTGAGGCTGAAGGGAAAGACCAGAGGATGGGTGGAAGGCATGAGATCTGGGCCTGGAACAGGCTTTCTGCAAGGAAAAGTCAGTGTATGGTAGGAGAGAGAATGGGGAGCAAACAGGAACCAGAACACTCACTGCCTGGGGTCCTGGCGTCCTCCCAGGATGTGAACGCTCTCTGCCTCACTCTGGACCGCTGTATGAGAGCTTTTGACCCAGTCCTCTCCTAACAGCAGGTGTGTAGACCCTTCTAGCCTGAGGAGTTCTGCAGGTGTGAAGCTCCACACCTGCTTCCATAGCACTTTGCCTGTCCCTAAGAGGGCTCATCGGAGAAGAAAGAATGGCTGTCAGCCACCTGCCAACCATGGACCAGGTGAGTGGGGGTCTCTTCCCCCTAAATTGCTTTCTGGATTTGAAGAGTGTGGCATGTTTCCTTCCTCAGATCGGGAGCTTTTCTCCCAATCCAGTCCCACCCAGACACTGACCTCAGTTGCCTCTCCCCAACCACCACCCACCCCCTACCCTCACCCCATATCTGGCTCATCCTGGTGGGTGTGGGTATAACTTGCTAAAGGTCACATATATGTCACAGCTGAGACTGGAACCCAGGTTCCTGTGAAATCAAAACCTGTACTCTTTTCACTAGCAAGTAAGATTAGGGATCTGAAGTGGTAAAGGCATGTATTAGTCCCTTTTTGCCTTACTCTGAAGAAATACCTGAGGCTGGGTAATTGATAAGAAAAGAATTTTAATTGGCCCACGGCTCTGTAGGCTGTACAGGAAGCATGGTGTCAGCATCTACTTCTGATGAGGCCTTTAAAAGCTTCCAATCATAGCAGAAGGTGAAGGGGGAGCAGGTGCATCACACGGTGAGAGAGCGAGCAAGAGAGAGAAGTGGGAGGTCCTAGACTCTTAAACAACTGGATCTCATGTGAACCAGCTGAGCGAGAATTCACTCATCACCAAGAGGATGGCACTAAGCCATTCACGAGGGATCTACCCCCTTGATCCAACACCCCCACCAGGCCCCACCTCCAACACTGGAGGTCACATTTCAATAGGAGATTTGGAAGGGACATACATCCAAACCATATCAGGGCAGGACCTCACACAGAGCTCAAAGAAGGGCATCGTGGGAACACTTTTTTGAGGAGGTGTGACTTACTAGACTCTTTTTCTTTTATGAAATTTGGCTTTTTTACCAATGAAATTATTCAAAAGACTATGCTTCCAAAAAGTCCTATAATTTCCTAAAACACTTGAACAGTCCTAGCATCTTTAGAATAAGAATATGGACTGTGCTTTGAAGGAGACAGCATTCATTTGGGCATATACATTCTGATAGATTTGGTTAAATTGTTCTAATTCCTTCACATTTAAACCTCCCCAAGGACTGGAATGTGTGGCAGGAATCACTGGAAAGGATGACCAGCTAGGTGGGAGCGCCATGTTCAACATAGCACAGCTCACTGGCTGCTCCCCTCCTCTTGGCTTCTGACTTGTCACTTGGGACCTGTCTCATGCACCACTTTTTCTGTGAAACCTGTCTCCACCCACAGTGCCAGTCTGCTGTGATATTTTCCTTCCCTAACCTTTTCCTCAAAGTCACTGTTGGTGTCATACAATTTATCTTGTGTTTATAGGCTGCCTTAATTTTGTTGCCATTCAACAGACATATGTTAGAGCTGTAAAATGTGCCAGGAATTATGATCTGGGCTACAAATACAAAGTGAACGATAAATGGTCCCTGACAAATGGGTTCATGGCTTCCATCAGAGTGTTTCTTGACTGCCTGCCATGGGCCAAGTATCTGGGTGCAGGTAACAGAAACCTAATTCAGACTGCCTTAGGCAGAAGCAGGCACTTATTGGAAAGATATGGAGGTGTTTCCCCAAAAGCAAAAGCAAAGACACAACTGGATGTTGACTATGGAAGTGGGGTCTACAATAACCTGAGAGTCCTTTCTCACGGACCTTTGGATCCTTCTCTGGGCTTCTGCTGACCTCTTCTTTCTCAGTGAACACCAGCTCCCTTAACTTCTCAGCCAACTGGGAAGACAAGAGCTGTAATAGCTACTGGATTTTACATGCTAGGTCAGGTTTCGGGTACACCTGTGTGTCAGGACAGAGACTTTCCTCTGTGACCCCATCTCACAGTTTCTATGAAAGGGACTAGTTCTAATCAGAAGGAACAAGGTCCTATTGTGTAGAATGACGTGTGCGTGTGTGTGTCTGTTGAGGGTGTGTGTCACAGGGTGTGTGGGGGTATTTGTGTGTGTGTGTGGGTGTGTTCGGGTGTGTGTGTGCTTGCGTGTGTGTCGTGTGTGTTGAGGGTCTGTGGGGGGATGTGTAGGGGTGTGTCTTTGTATGTGAGTTTGTGTGTCTGTGTGTCTCTATGTTTGTATATGGGGGTATGGGTATGTGTTGTGTGTATGTGTGTGTGCACTTGTGTGTGTCTGTGTGTGTTGGTGTTTGTGTGTGTATGTGGGTGTATGGATATGGGTGTGTGTGCACGTGTGTCTCTGTGTTTGTGTATGCCTCTGTGTGAGTTTATGTGTGTTTGTATGTGGGGGGGTATGGATATGGGTGTGTGCACTTGTGTGTGTGTGAATGTTGTGGGGGGTGTGTGTTGTGTGTGTATGTGGAGGGGTATGGGGGTGTGTGTGTGTGCTTTGTGTTTGTGTGTAGGGAGTGTGGGTATGGGTGTGTATGTGTTTGTAGGTGTGTGTGTGCGCGCTTGTGTATGTGTCTCGGGTGTGTGTGTATGGGTGTGTGTTGTGTGTGTGTGTGTGTGTGTATGTGGAAGGGTGTGGGTGTGTGTGTGTCTCTGGGGGAGTGTGGGCATGGGGGTGTGTGTGTTTGTGTATGTGGAAGGGTGTGGGTGTGTGTCTCTGTGGGGGAGTGTGGGTATGGGTGTGTGTTGTGTGTATGTGTGTGTGTGTGTATGTGGAAGGGTGTGGGGTGTGTGTGTCTCTGGGGGAGTGTGGGTATGGGTGTGTGTGTGTGTGTGGAAGGGTATGGGTGTGTGTCTGTGGGGGAGTATGGGTATGGGTGTGTGTTGTGGGTATGGGTGTGTGTTGTGTGTGTGTGTGTGTATGTGGAAGGGTGTGGGTGTGTGCCTCTGTGGGGGAGTGTGGGTATGGGTGTGTGTGTGTGTGTGTGTGTGTTGTGTGTGTATGTGGAAGGGGTGGTGTGTGTCTCTGTGGGGGGGTGTGGGTATGGGTGTGTGTTGTGTGTATGGGTGTGTGTTGTGTGTATGTGTGTGTGTGTGTGTGTGTGTCTCTGGGGGGGGTGTGGGTATGGGTGTGTGTTGTGTGTATGGGTGTGTGTTGTGTGTGTGTGTGTGTGTGTATGTGGAAGGGTATGGGGGTGTGTGTGTCTGTGGGGGAGTGTGGGTATGGGGGGGTTGTGTGTATGGGTGTGTGTGTGTATGTGGAAGGGTATGGGGTGTGTGTGTGTCTGTGGGGGAGTGTGGGTATGGGTATGTGTGTGTATGGGTGTGTGTATGTACACCCTGAAGAAAAGCAGGAGTTGCTGAGCAGCCGCAGATAGGTGTTGAGTACATGGGCCGTGTTCCAGATGTGGGGAAGGCCAGGAGATGTGGAGACAGACAGCCCACATCTTGGAGTTAACAGTCCCGTGGGGGAGACAGAGTAAACCAAACATCACAATAAATTGGGGCAGTGTCTTGATGGGTCCTCATAGACAACTGCAGGAGCCGTCAGGGAAGGCTGCGCTGAGCAAGCAGTCTATGCTGAGACCTGCATAGGATTTGGTCCCCTGGGGTGAGGGGAGAGGCAGGGCTAGGCGGTGTGAGGGAGATGGAGAAAATGTTCTGGGCTGAATGGATGGCAAGTTGGAAGTCCCAGTGCTGAGGAAGCCTATCTTCACCACCATATATGTTTCTTCAGAGTGGGGAGCAACGTCTAGTCCAAAGCTAGGCCCCTAGGAGACCCTGAAGAGTGACTAACTTGCCACAGAACGCCAGCTCCCTGTGTGCCAGCAGTCCTGTAAATCTCCACAAGCTTCTAGAGGCTGCCAGTCTCTTTTCTAGAGAACCATGTGCATGGGTAGCCCCTGGTCAAGGAGAATGAATTTGCTGTTGCAGGAATCGGTGACCTTCAAGGATGTGGCTGTACTCTTCACCCAGGAAGAGTGGGGGCAGCTGAGCCCAGCCCAGAGGGCCCTGTACAGGGACGTGATGCTGGAGAACTACAGCAACCTGGTCTCACTGGGTAAGTGGGACCCCTGCAAGGTTACTCTTCACTTTTGGGGATCTCTTTAGGACCTTTCCATTGACACCATATAGAAGATTCGGTTGGACCAATTGAGGACGCTGTCTTCAACGGTGCTATTGATACTTACCTGTCCTTGGTGTCCTGGGCACAGGCCTCTTTTGGAGTCCACTGCGGATGCCTCAAAAGTGACTAGGGTCAAACGCTTTCTTTCTGGCAAGGAGAGGAACATGGGAACAGATTGTGTCAGGCCTCAGTCATCTTTTCCTCCGGCTGGGAACATACCTGGCCCTGCGCTTTCCTATCAAGTCTTCTTTTCCAGCAAGTTCTGAGGACCAGGCTTTGTCTTTGCAATGATTTTTATCTCTTGTATAAACAGATGTGGTTTATTTTTGTCTCCCCTTAAAAACAGGACTCTTAGGACCCAAACCAGATATGTTTTCCCAGCTAGAAAAAAGGGAAGTGTGGATGCCAGAGGATACCCCTGGAGGCTTCTGTCTTGGTAAGAATCATGTGTGTGGGAGACACCGGGAGGAGCCCTGCTGGGCAGGGAAGGCTCCGTAGGGAAGGCAGTGAGGCTCGCAAATGCACCAGTCTGTGAATTGAGAAAAGAGCCTCTTTCACCTTTATTCACCTTAATACCTTGTTACTGCATTTGTTCTAGCCTGCACTGCCAAAATGCAGCAGGCCTGGACCCTCCCAGCAGTGATTTTCCTTCTCTCCCTCGTTGGCACAGATTAGTAGAGTCTCTGGTCTAGAAAAGACTCAACTTCATCTGGGCAGTTCTCCCCACAGCCCATTCCTGGGTGTCCTGTTCAGCATCTGACAGTGCAGTCTGTGCCTGCCCTCTCTCATGAGGAGCCACAGCATGGCAGCTTCTGGTCTTAGGAGCCAGTGTTCGTGTGCCTGCTAGGTATCTCCTCCAGCTACACGTTGTACTTTCCTCAGCTACCTCCATATGTGTTTGCCCACGTGGATTCTTTCTCTTCTGCGTTTTGCCGGCCTAGTAAGTAGCACAGATTTGTTGCCTGGGACATGACAAAAGACGTGACAGTTTGGTGATGGTTACTTGTCTTGAGGAGCTCATTGTATCTGGTGGCTTAAGGGCAGTGATGTGTTTTGCTCCCTTAATCCCCAGTATTCTAGAGTGCTTAGTGCCTTACCCAAGACTGTAGCGTTTCACTATCAGCTAGCATTTTGCAGAGTGTCATGTATTTTTACAAAACTTTTGTTATAGATTTTCCACAGTAACCCAGTGTAGTAGGCAGGAATTTATATCCTACAATAAATAACTGTGTACCTGGAATATCTAGAACCCAATCTGTTATGGAAATTAAATTTCTTTTTTTTTTCTTTTTTTTTTTTTGAGACGGAGCCTCCCTCTGTCACCCAGGCTGGAGTGCAGTGGTGCAATCTCAGCTCACTGCAACCTCTGCTGCTTGGGTTCGAACAATTCTCCTGCCTCAGCTTCCCGAGTAGCTGGGACTACAGGCTTGCGCCACCATGCCTGGCTAATTTTTGTATTTTTAGTAAAGATGGGGTTCCACCATGTTGGCCAGGCTGGTCTCGAATTCCTGACCTCAAGTGATCCACCCACCTCAGCCTCCCAGAGTGCTGGGATTACAGGCATGAACCACCTCACCTGGCCAGAAATTAAATATCTTAATTCTAAAACTCACTTGGCAAAAAACTTTTTAAAATATATCCAATGGCATTCTGAATAATCTATGAATCTGTATGTTCCATTACCAAACTAAGGCATTTTAAATATTTTATTCTGTATTATGCAAATAGTCTTATAACAAAAATGGAGGCAATTAAAAGAAATTCATCCACAGTTCTACCACCTTGGCATCACTGTTTTTACCTAAATCATTCAATCATCCATTCATTCATGATTCAAGGAGTCTGATTCTTCATTGCACCCTTGAGAGAGGAGTATGGAGGGAGGTGAAGAAGACTTTTGTGCCTACAGAGATTTCATAGTCAGGTGTGGGTGATGACATGAAAGTACAGCCAGCGACAGTTGAGTGTACCCGGGCCCCTCCCCACACTCTGTTTCCACAGTCATGATTTCTGAGTTTCCTGGAGATGCAGCACTGAGGCTGGTTTGTGAAGGATGATTAGCAGTTAGCCAGTCAGACATCAAAGAAGACTTAATTTGTGACTCAAGAAAGTTTTATAGCTTTTCCATTTCCTATTAAAATTTTATGTGTATATATAATTTATGTAAATTTAAATATATATTTTATATAAATTATTCCGTGAATTTATTTATATTTAAATAATAAATTTAATGTATAATTTATATAAATTATATGTGTGTATATATGTGTGTGTATATATATTTTTTAAGACACAGTCCCCTTCTGTTACCAGGCTGGAGTGCAGTGGTGTAATCATGGCTGTCTGCAACGCTGAACCTCCTGGGCTCAAGTGATTCTCTTGCCTCAGGCTCCTAAATAGCTGAGACTATAGGTGCCTACCACTGCCTGGCTACTTTTTATTTATTTTTTATTTTTTATTGTATTTGAGATGTCACCCAGGCTGGAGTGCAGTGGTGCAGTCTCGGCTCACTGCAACCTCCGTCTCCCAGGATCAAGTGATTCTCCTGCCTCAGCCTCCCAAGTAGCTGGGATTACAGGCACACGCCATCTCGCCCAGCTAATTTTTTGTATTTTTACTAGAGATGAGGTTTTGTCATGTTGGCCAGGCTGGTCTCAAACTCGCGACCTCAGGTGATCCGCCCCCCTCAGCCTCCCAAAGTGCTGGGATTACAGGTGTGAGCCACTGTGCCTGGTCTTTTTTTTTAGTATTTTGCCCAGGCTGATCTCAAACTCTGGACTTCAATCTCCTGCCTCAGCCTCCTAATAAAGTTATATTTTTAAAAAATAGATCTTCTATTTTGTTTTTTGTCCACTGGGAGTTTCTGCTGTAAAGAACTGCTGGTCATTTCCAAATAACTAGTCTTGTCACTTGTCAGTTCCTAGTTCATATTGTTACTTCCTCATTCATATTCATTCTCAAAATATTTGTTGGATTCATTTTCAGTTTTTTTCTCTTATTTCTGTTTCATTTCTTTTTGTTTGTTTGTTGTTGTTGTTGTTTGAGATGGAGTCTCGCTCTGTCACCAGGCTGGAGTACAGTGGCACGATCTCGGTTCACTGCAACCACTACCTCCTGGGTTCAAGCGATTCTCCTACCTCAGCCTCCCAAGTAGCTGGGATTACAGGTGTGCACCACCATGCCCAGCTAATTTTTGTATTTTTAGTAGAGATGGGGTTTCACCATGTTTTTGGCCACGATGGTCTTGATCTGTTGACCTCGTGATTCACCCACCTCGGCCTCCCAAAGTGCTGGGATTACAGGCGTGAGCCACGGCGCCCTGCCTCTGTTTCATTTCTTAATGACTGGCTAAGACATCAAAGACCATAGAACACTGATAATAGGTTTTCAAGGAATTTGATCTAGAAATTTTCCATTGTTGCACTAATTAGTCATGGTTTAGAATACACACTTTTCGTGTGTGTGGAGACAAGGTCTCAGTATGTTGCCCAGGCTGGTCTCGAACTCCTGGGCTCAAGTGATCCGCCAGCCTCAGCCTCCCAAAGTTCTGGGATTACAGGTGTGAGCCACCGTGTCTGGCTGACACTTATTTTTAATCATACTAAGAAAAAGTCCTTGGTAAATACCTTTCCTTCTTAGTTTTTCTATTCTCTGTGCCATGAGCTAGGGGAAGGGGAGAAGAAAGCTGACATTTGAGCACCTGTGGATCAGCACCCTGCTGAGAAATTTGGAGGGATTTGTGTTCGCTTCCCCTTTTAATCCTTACAACCTGTGAGGCAAGGATGACTGACTCCACTTCGCAGAGAATGGAGCCTCAGCTGCTGAATTAAGTTGGACTCTGACGTAATGCCGCTATTAAGAGGCAAGTCAGGGTTATAGCATGAAGCCAGCAGGAGACTCATCCAGCCCTTCAAGTGTTGCACTTTCTTCCCTTCTCCAAAATTGTTTTAATTACATATAAATTGTTTACTCACCAAACGTAAAGAAAACTGATTCCTTAAGGCCAGGCGCGGTGGCTCACGCCTGTAATCCCAGCACTTTGGGAGGCCGATGCGGGTGGATCATGAGGTCAGGAGATCGAGACCATCCTGGCTAACACGGTGAAACCTCATCTCTATTAAAAATACAAAAAACTAGCCGGGCGTGGTGGCAGGTGCCTGTGGTCCCAGCTACCCAGGAGGCTGAGGCAGGAGAAGGGCGTGAACCCGGGAGGCGGAGCTTGCAGTGAGCCGAGATGGAGCCACTGCACTCCAGCCTGGGCAACAGAGTGAGACGCTGTCTCAAAAAAATAAATAAATAAAAAAGAAAACTGATTCCTTAATTGAGGAGTAGCTAATACCTTTTATAATTTCTTCCTTATTTATTAATCTGTTGAGGTTTATTTTTGCTACATCAATTGTATGTTTTACTGTTTAGCTTTATCTTTTTTGAGTTATAAAATGTATTAGATTACAACTATGTATTATCTATGATGTTAACATTGTATATTATGTCCTCTTATTTCCAATTTTATCTGAACTTTTTTTTCTTAAATTTGCTTAGAATTTCTTTTAAAGAACCATTTCTTTTTTTTCTTTTTTTTTTTTTGAGACAGAGTCTCACTCTGTTGCCCAGGCTGGAGTGCAGTGGCGTGATCTTGGCTCACTACAACCTCAGCCTCCTGGGTTCAAGCAATTCTGCCTCAGCCTCCTGAGTAGCTGGGATTACAGGCGCGTGCTACCACGCCCGGCTAATTTTTGTATTTTTAGCAGAGATGGGGTTTCACCATGTTGACCAGGATGGTCTCCATCTCCTGACCTCGTAATCCTCCCATCTCGGCCTCCCAAAGTGCTGGGATTACAGGCATGAGCCACCACGCCTGGCCTTAAAGAGCTGTTTCTTATTTATTGCTCTTACATGTAATTTCTACACACACCATTATCATTTCTTTGTTTCACTATAAAATAATTTTTTTTTTTTTTTTTTTTTTTTTTGAGAGGGAGTCTCACTCTGTCACCCAGGCTGGAGTACAGTGGCGCAATCTCGGCTCACTGCAAGCTCCGCCTCCCAGGTTCAGACCATTCTCCTGCCTCAGCCTCCTGAGTAATTGGGATTACAGGCGCCCGCCACCACGCCCGGCTAATTTTTTGTATTTTTAGTAGAGACGGAGTTTCATTGTGTTAGCCAGGATGGTCTGATCTCCCGACCTCCTGATCCGCCCGCCTCAGCTTCCCAAAGTGCTGGGATTACAGGCGTGAGCCACCGTGCCCGGCCAAAATAAATGTATTTTGAATATTGTACATCATGTATACACAGCCCTTGTTTGGGAGTTTCTTTGCGGGTATTCATAGATGTAGAGGTACTAGATTTAAGGGTATATGCTCCTTCAACTTTACTAGATATTCGCAGATTGATCATCAAATTAGTTGTTCCAAATTATACTAACAGTTGATGCAAATTACTGTTACTTAACATCCCTGCCCAAATTTGGAACTATCAGAGTTTTAAAAACTTCTGTTAGTCTTATTCCTGAGAAATGGTATCTTGTGGTTTTTATTTACATTTCCTTCATTACCAGTGAGGTTGAACATCTTTTCATATACTTACTGATTATTTACTTTTTGTGACTTACACATTCCTATTCTTTGCCCATTTTTCTATGACAGTTTCTTTTTGTATTCATTCATAGGAGCTCTGTCTGTATTTAGGAATCTGCTTTATCAGTTAATCAGTGAATGTCCGTTATCCAGTCCATAGCTTACCGTGTCTCTTTCTTTGTGAACAGAAGTTCTTATCTGATGAAGTAAAATATATCAGTATTCGTCGTTATGATATTTGTTCTTAGTGCTTTCTGTGTCCTGTTTAAATCATCTTTTCTACCCTTTGATCCATGAGGGAAGGACTTTGTCTTGTTTGCACTTGTATCTTGGGCAATACTAGGTCTCAGTATGTATTTGCTGAATAAGTTCATTTCTAATAATTTTTACCTTTTTCTTTTTTTTTTTTTCTGTGTGTTGTCAAAAGTTTGTCTTTTTTAATAGACTTTTAAATGAATAAACATGTGACTTTGCTGATCCTTTCTATTTTTGTTTATTTTATTAATTTTTGTTCTTCACTGTTTCCTTGAACTTTTTGGAGTTTATTCTGTTTTTCCCCCTTTTTCTTTCTTTTAAGCATTTATTTTTAATTGAAGTAATACAGGCATTTAATGAAACTCTATGAGGTTTGTAGTGAACAATGGTGGCTCTTCCCCCCACTTCCCCTTTTTGCCCTCTCTAGAAGTAGCCACTCTCTCTTCTTTTAGCTGATTATTTGATATATTTGCTTCCATTTCTCCAAGTGACATGTTTGTGTTGCTACCTCTTGACTTTTCGGTTTTAGACAGTATGTATTGAATTCTTTCTATACAAAGTGAGGCTTAAACTTGGCCCCGGCCCCTTCAACAACTCCTGCTTATTGGATTTCCATTCGCCGTCCTCCCAGTTGTAGTGTAGCTTTGACTTCGTCAATAGTCAGTGTTGACATTCTTAAACATTAGTCATAACTGAACTGTGTAGGAAATTATGACAACTTTTGCTTTCCTAAGCAACGTATTCCTAGAGTTCATTAGTTCTTAGTTGAGTTTATATTGATCATTAATTTGATCTCAGTCCTTCTCTCATTGTCTTCATCTTTTCTGGAGCCTTCTGACCTCCATTCTAGACGGCTCGGCCTTCTGCAGCTGGTGCCCAGCTGGCATCCTGAGAATCCCCTTCTATCCTGGGCCGTTCACTGTGCTGTTCACTGTGTCCTGTGTCTTCTTTCATGGTTTGCTCTCTCCTTTTGGTGGCACACATCTCCTTGTAGTTTCCTCAGGAAGAATGCGAGGAAATACATGTTTTCTACCCTATTAGCTTGTCTGTAGATGTCTTTTTCTCTCCCTGACACTTTATGGATCATTTGACTGGATAGAATTCAGCACTGGGAATCATTTTCCTTCAGAAATTTCACATTACTCCGTTGTTTTCTGGACCTCAGGCTGCTGTTAAGAAATCCAAAATCACAGCCGGGTTCGGTGGCTCACGCCTGTAGTCCCAGCACTTTGGGAGGCCGAGATGGGCAGATCACGAGGTCAGGAGATTGAGACCATCCTGGCTAACACGGTGAAACCCCGTCTCTACTAAAAATATAAAAAATTAGCCGGGCGTGGTGGCGGCGCCTATAATCACAGCTACTCGGGAGGCTGAGGCAGGAGAATGGCGTAAACGTGGGAGGTGGAGCTTGCAGTGAGCTGAGATCGCGCCACTGCACTCCACCCTGGGTGACAAAGTGAGATTCTGTCTCAAAAAAAAAAAAAAAGAAATCCAAAATCGCTCTGTTTCTTAATCATTTGTAACCTGTTTTTCCTCTCTGAAAACTTGCAAGATCTTCTCATTTACTCCAGTGATCTTAAATTTCCTGATGTTCCCTGCTGTGGATCTATTTTTATCCACCAAGCATTGGTGAGCCTTTGGCTGAGCATTTAGTGAAACTTTCCATCTAAAATTCCCACCCAGCCAGGCATGGTGGCTCACACCTATAATCCCAGCACTTTGGGAGGCCGAGGCGGGTGGATCACTTGAAGTCAGGAGTTTGACACCAGCCTGGCCAATGTGGTGAAACCCCATCTCTATTAAAAATACAAAAATTAGCTGGGTGTGGTGGCAGGAGCCTGTAATCCCAGCTACTCGGGAGGCTGAGGCACAAGAATCGCTTGAACCCGGGAGGCGGTGGTTGCAGTGAGCTGAGATTGCACCACTGCACTCCAGCCTGACTGGAGTGCCGGGCTGGACAACAGTTGGGCAACAGAGTGAAGCTGCGTCTCAAAAAATAAAAATAAATAAGTAAAATAAAATTCCTGCCCATTGGCATTAGGACATATTCTCTATTATTGTTTGATTTCCACTTTCAGTTTTTTTTTCTTTTTCTCTTTGCGGAATACTTGATACTAATAATGGACACCCTAGACTGGTCTCTAATTTTCTTATTATTGAAATTCTCATCTTTTATGCTCTTTTGTGTACATGCTTTTTGTCAGGTTTCCACAACTTTGTCTTCCAACTCTTCTGCTGAGGTTTTTAAAAATAATTCTTACTCAGCTTCATCGAATTACAATTACATGGAATAAAATTCACCAATTTGAAGTGTAAAATTTGATTAGTTTCGACAAATTTATACAATTTGTACCCATCACCAAGTCAAGGAAAATAACATTTTTCTTTTTTCTTTTTTCTTTTTTTTTTTTTTTTGAGACGGAGTCTCCCTCTGTTGCCCAGGCTGGAGTGCAGTGATGCAATCTCGGCTCACTGCAAGCTCCACCTCACGGGTTCACGCCATTCTCCTGCCTCAGCCTCCCCAGCAGCTGGGACTACAGGTGCCCGCCACTGCGCCCAGCTAATTTTTTGTATTTTTAGTAGAGATGGGATTTCACCGTGTTAGCCAGGATGGTCTCGATCTCCTGACCTCGTGATCCACCCGCCTCGGCCTCCCAAAGTGCTGGGATTACAGGCGTGAGCCACCGCGCCCAGCCGATAACATTTTTCTTATCCCCCAAAGTTCTGTCTTAACTCCTTGGCTGTTAATTCCCTCCCCTGCCCACAGCTCCTGCCAGCGACTAACCTACTTACTGCCACTGCGAGTGCCCCTCTCCAGGATTTCATGTGAATGGAGTTGCACAGTGCATGCTCTTTCTGTCTGACTTCTTCACTGGCGTGATGTCTTTGAGGTTCATTCCTGTTGTTTCACATGTCAGCAGTTCCTTGCCGTTGCTGAGTAGCCTCCCACTGTATGGATGTACCACGGTTTGCTCGTCCGTTCATCACTGGTGAGGATTTGAGTTGCTTTCCGTTTTGGGCTAAAGCCACTGTGAACATTCTTGTGTAAGTTTCTGTGGACATGCTTTTTTGTAGGCATATGTTCTCACTGGGGTAGTTGCCTAGGAGTAGGATTGCTGGTTGTATACTAAGTGTGTGTTTAACTCTGTCATAAACTGTGAAACTATTTTCAAAGCGACCATTCCATTTTGTATTCCCATGGCTATGTATATGGGATCTGGTTTCTTATTGCACTGGTTAGGACCTCCCGCACAAAGTTGAGTAGCAGCTGTAGTGGGGTGGCTTTGCCTTCTTCCCTATCTTAGTGGGAAAGCATTCAGCCTTTCACCGTTGAGTATGATGTTAGCACTAGGCTTTTCGTAGATGCTCTTCATCAGATTGAGGAAGTTTATGCCCATTTCTGGTTTGAAGTGAGAGTTTTATCACAAAAATATACTAAATTTTTGTCAAACGTTTTTCTCAAACCTTAAGATGATGCTGTCGTTGATAAAAGGAATTACATTGGTTTTTAAGGACCAAGTCAAAGTTGTATTTCTGGGACAAGTATAACTTAGTCTTGACTTACTTATCCTTTTTAAGTATTGCTGAATTGAATTTGTGAACATTTTGTTAAAGAGTTTGCATTGATATTCATGAGCGATATTAGTCTATAGCTTCCTTTCCTTATAACCTCTCTGTCTCTGGTCTCAGAGTAACATTAGTCTTACAAAATGAATTGGGAAATTTCTCCTTCTGTTTTCTGGGAAAATTTGTGTCAAAATGCTGTTATTTCTTTATTAAATATTTGGCAGAACCAGTGAAGTCTTCTGGGCCAGGAGCAGAGACTTGTGGGACAGTTTTAAACGGCAAATTCAGGTTCTGTGGCTTTCTTGTCTTCGATGGCTCACAGACTGTAGCCACGGCCTTCTGAAACCCTGACCTCTGTCCCCTCAATTTATCGAGACCCCTGGGCTCTGTTTGGGTCCTGTGCCGTGACCTGGAGTCTGCCTCCAGGGACTAAACTGGGGCATCCGTAGGTCTTACCTAGCTTGTTTCCCTTCTCTCAGGGACCACTGTCCTCCACCACCATTTGTCATTTACCTTAAAACAGTCATTTCATACTTTGTTCTGGTTTTCTAATTGTTTACAAAAGGAACTCTCTATTTCGTTTTTGAATTCTCTAATCATTTTTAATTTCCAAGAACTCTTGTTTCTCTGAATATTGTGAATATTGCCTCTTTCAAAAATAAGCTCTTATTACTGTTTTACAGCTAAAATATCTTACATTTAAAGAGAATGATTTTCAAAAACATTTTCTTCTCCCATCATTGGATCCATTTTCTCTAGTTTTCTGTTTGATGCTTTTGGTATTTCTTTCTTGTGAGAGGCTTTCCTCAGCTAGCTAGTAATCCCTCATTGCCTACCCAATTAGACAGCGGGAAGACTAATGTCCTTTTTGGAAGTTCTGGGTAAGTGGGGCTTCAGTCTTCAACACAGTTCTCCAGCCCCAACACAGTTCTCCAGCCCCAACACAGTTCTCCAACCCCAACACAGTTCCCAACCCCAACACAGTTCTCCAGCCCCAACACAGTTCTCCAACCCCAACACAGTTCTCCAGCCCCAACACAGTTCTCCAACCCCAACACAGTTCTCCAGCCCCAACACAGTTCTCTTCAACACAGTTCTCCAGCCCCAACACAGTTCTCCAGCCCCAACACAGTTCTCCAGCCCCAACACAGTTCTCCAGCCCCAACACAGTTCTCCAACCCCAAGCATCTTCAGTCCAGAGCAACTTTGTTTTGCTCTCCTGAAAAAAAAAAAAAAAAAAAGCAAGCCTCTAGTCTTTTGCCACATTGAGAAAGGGCAAATCCCCCAGTTCCCTTGAGTTGGGAAGAGGACCTGGGCACCTAAGGGCAGAGTAAACTGACCTTAAAGCCGTCTTTATTTTTATTTATTTATTTTTATTTTATTTTATTTTATTTTTTTTTTTTGAGACAGAGTCTTGCTGTGTCGCCCAGGCTGGAGTGCAGTGGCCGGATCTCAGCTCACTGCAAGCTCCGCCTCCCAGGTTCACGCCATTCTCCTGCCTCAGCCTCCCGAGTAGCTGGGACTACAGGTGCCTGCCACTACACCCGGCTAATTTTTGTGTTTTTAGTAGAGACAGGGTTTCACTGTGTTGGCCAGGATGGTCTCGATCTCTTGACCTCGTGATCCACCTGCCTCAGCCTCCCAAAGTGCTGGGATTACAGGTGTGAGCCACCACGCCCGGCCCAATCTTTCTTATTTTATTCATCCTAACTTCCACTTCGAGATGAAATTGATGGGACCAATTCTTGAAACTTGGGGTGATTGAGGAGTGAATTGGTCTAGTGTTTGGTCCCTCCCTGGGTGTGACCCTCTTGACTACATTATAAAGGAGGCTTGGAACATATTACTTGCATGCCACTTCAAACCCTACATTAAGTATTATAACACCATCTTTTTTTTTTTTTTTTAATATGGACCAGTGCAGGTAGGGATATGGCTCCTTAATTCAGCCTGCCCTGGAGTGACCTGGGCCCCAGTGAGCGTGCCTGAGTTGCTCACACCAGAGTGCAGAGTGCTCTTTCGTGCTGCAGGCTAGGTCAGTGCCAGTAAGTCCCGTCTTACTGAACTGGATTAATTCACACCTCAATTAATTTTCAGTGTGGTCAAACCAGGATGCATTTGATGCCCCTCTTCATAAACTCTTTTTGAAGATGAGTGTTATTATGTAATATAAAATATTTAAAAAGTCAAATAATTACCCTCAAAAAATATTTTAAGTCATGTATTCTCTTATATATAGACGTTATGTTTTAATAGATGTCAGTATCCAATAGCTGATAGAAAAGAAAGCTAGAAACTGGTGTTTTTATTGATTATTTTTGAAAGCCATCTCCCAGATTTTTTAAAGCAAACTTTTTTTGAAGTTTATACAGAAACTGTTTTCTGTATACATCTGTATACAAAAAGTACATAGATCATAAATGTCCAACTCAGTGAATTCTTACTGTTTAAATATATCTGCATAGTCAGCACTCATATCAAGAAATATACCATTACCAGCACCCCTTATAACCACCCAGTCCCCTTGCAGTTTCTTTTGTCGTAAAGGTAACAGTTACTCTGGTGACAGATTTGTTTTGCCTGTTTGTAAACTTTAAATCATACAGTATGTACTCTTTCATGTCTGGTTTCTTGCTTTCAACAGTATGTTTGAGATTCATCCTTGTTGTCACTTGGAACAATAGTTGGTTCATTCTCGTTGCTGTATAATGTTTAGCCATATAAACCTGTCATTATTTGTACATTTTACTGTTGATAGACATTTGGTTCATTTCTAGCTTAGAGCTATTACAAATAGTACCATTATGAACATTTCTTGTGCAGCTTTTAGAAAATATTAGGTCCACGTTTTCGTTGATTAAATAGCTAGGAGTACTATGATTATGCATATGCAAACTTTAACAGACATAGCCACATGGTTTTCCGAAGTGGTTATACTAATTTATACTCCTACCAGCGAAATGCAGGGTTTCCATATCATCTCTCATACATTTAGTATTATCTTTACAATGTTTTTTCTACCATTCTAGAGGATGGATGGTTATAACTGAAGTTGATCTTCTTCTTTTTAGTATTTCGATGCCCTGTCTTGTAAAGTAACTATACATCTTTGCCCCACTCTCTGTTTTGTTGTCTGGTCTTTTGTTACTGGCTTACAGGCCTGGGTATTAGAATGTAGAATCCTGTCATATATGTGCATTGCAAACGGCGTCTCCCACTCTGGATAATGACGCCATCTGAAAAATACAAATTCTGAATTTTCAGACACCTGAATTCATCAGAGATCTTTTTCTTTTCCTGCCTATGGTTAGCACTTTCTGTGTTCTATTTAGGACATCTTAAGCCCATGAAGATCTGTTTTCCTGTAGTAGCTCCAGTATTTTGTCTTAAGTACTTAGGTCTACAGTCTATATGGAAGATTGATACTCATTGTTTTCTGTAGAGGTGTCCGGTTGACCCGGGATCATTTGCTGAAAAGCCCATCTTTCCCCCATCGTACTGCACTGTCGCCTCTGCCATATATGAGGTGACTGTCACCTCTGCCATATATGAGGTGACTGCATGTCCGTGGGTCTGATTCTGGGTTCTATAGTCTGTTCCATGGGTCTGTTTGTGTACACATTTGTTCTGGACTCTATTGTCTTTCATTCTTTCTATCTAATCTTGTGCCAACACAACATTGCTTTAATTACTCTAGCATTATAATAAGCCTTACACTTGCTGATGTAAATTCTCCAGTTTTGTCCTTTCCTCTTAGAATTTTAGAATTGGCTATTCAATTTTCACAAAATTCCTGCTGGAATTTTGATAAGAATTGGGCTGAAAGTGTAGATTAATTGGGGACAATTGAGAATTTGAAGTCAAATGTGTTTATTGGGTTGTTGAGACCATTTTTTTTTTTTTTTTTTTTTTTTTTGAGACAGAGTCTCGCTGTCGCCCAGGCTGGAGTGCAGTGACGTCATCTCAGCTCGCTGCAAGCTCCGCCTCCCGGGTTCACGCCATTCTCCAGCCTCAGCCTCCTGAGTAGCTGAGACTACAGTCGCCGCCACCGTGCCCGGCTAATTTTTTGTATTTTTAGTAGAGACAGGTTTTCACCATGTTAGTCAGGATAGTCTCGATCTCCTGACCTCATGATCTACCTGCCTCTGCCTCCCAAAGTGCTGGGATTACAGGTGTGAGCCACAACGCCTGGCCCCCTTTTTCTCTTTTACTATTGTTTTTTCTTCTTTTCTTTCTTCTTTTCTTTTTTTTTTTTTTTTTTTTTTTTTTTTTGAGACAAGTTCTTGCTCTGTTGCCCAGGCTGGAGTGCAGTGGTGTGATCATAGTTTACTGCAGCCTTGAACTCCTGGACTCAGGCGATCCTCCCGCCTCAGCCTCCTGAGTAGCTGGGACTACAGGAACACATCACCACGCCTGGCTGACTTTTAAAATTTTTTGTAGAGATAAGGTTTCACCATATCGCCCAGGCAGGTCTTGGACTCCTAGACTCAAGTGGTCCTCCTGCCTTGGCCTCCCAAAGTACTGGGATTACAAGCATGAGCCATTACGCCCAGCCCATTCCTTTTCTTTTTTTTTTTGAAACGTAGTTTCACTCTTGTTGCCCAGGCTGGAGTGCAATGGAACGATCTTGGCTCACCGCAACTTCCACCTCCTGGGTTCAAGTGATTCTCCTGCCTCAGCCTCCTGAGTAGTTGGGATTATAGGCATGCACCACCACGCCTGGCTAATTTTGTATTTTTAGTAGAGGTGGGGTTTCTCCTTGTTGGTCAGGCTGGTCTCAAACTCCTGACCTCAGGTGATCCACCTGCCTTGGCCTCCCAAAGTGCTGGGATTACAGGCGTGAGCCACCACACCTGGCCAGCCCATTCCTTTTTTTAATAGTTTGACTTCTGAATCATTGAGGGTGCCATATGAACATATTTCACTGTGATTATTGCTTTATCTATTTTTCCTTTTTATTCTGTTTTTCATTTATACATTTTTAAAGTTATGTTGTGTGCATACAAATGAAAATTTGTTGTATGTTCCTGGAGAATTGACCCTTTTGTCTATATAAAATACTTTAAAGTCTATTTTCTCAAATACTGTGTGATTTGTCTGTTATTAGTATGGATATAGCACCTTTCTTTTATAAGATATATCCTTTTTAATTCTTTTATTATTTCAGTGTCTACATTTTTGGTATTTCTTTTCTAAGTGATATTCAATTATGTTTTATTTGTTTATCCAGTCTCACAATCTTTTTTTTTTTTTTTTTTTTTTTTTGAGATGGAGTCTCATTCTGTCACCAGGCTGGAATGCAGTGGCATGATCTCAGCTCACTGCAACCTCTGCCTCCCAGGTTCAAGCGATGCTTCTGCCTCAGCCTCCCGAGTAGCTGGGATTACAGGCACCCGCCACCACGCCCAGCTAATTTTTGTATTTTTAGTAGAGACGGGGTTTCACCATGTTGGCCAGGATGGTCTCGATCTCTTGAACTCGTGATCTGCCCACCTCAGCCTCCCAAAGTGCTGGGATTACAGGCAAGAGCCACCACACCTGGCCCACAATCTTAGTTTTTAAAAATAACTTAGGTAAGTTACTATGTATGGGATTTTATATCTACTATCCTATTATTTATTTTATATTTCACTTACTTGCTTTAAATCCCTTGTCCTTTTTTCCTTCCTTCTATTGGATTAAATATTTTTATTGTGCCATTTTTACTCTGTATTAGCTTGTTAATTAACCTTCTTTACTTAGTCTTTTATTGTTAATGCTAATAAATAAAACCAGCTTATTACTGTCCAAAATAAATTTTTACTTTTAATAATTCCCAGACAGTGGTACAATCTTAAAAATTAACACCATTTTTGGCCAGGCACGGTGGCTCATGCCTGTAATCCCAGCACTTTGGGAGGTCAAGGCAGGCAGATTGTGTGAGCTCAGGAGTTTGCAACCAGCCTGGGCAACACAGTGAACCCCTGTCTCTACTAAAATACAAAAAAAAAAAAATTAGCTGGGCATGGCAGCGTGCGCCTGTAGTCCCAGCTACTCAGGAGGCTGAGGCAGGAGAATCACTTGAATCCAGGAGGCAGAGGTTGCAGTGAGCTGAGATCACCACTGCACTCCAGCCTGGGCAACAGAGCGAGACTCGGTCTCAGAAAAAAAAAAAAAAAAAAAAAAAAAAATTAACAGCATTTTCTTCCTTCTACCTTTATTTTTGCTATATATTTTAATTCCACATATATTTGCAATCCATTAAGACATTATAATTATTGTCTCATATAATCAATTGTATTTTTATTTATCCACATATTTAACTTTTCCATTGCTTTTCGTGCCTTCTTACATTTTCATATTTCCACCTGGAATTATTTTTCTTCTACCTGGAACACATCTGTGTTTCTTTTAATGTAGATCTGCTGGTGACACCATCTCTGTTTTTGTTTGTATGGAAATATCTACTTCATGCTTGATTTTTTAGAGATATTTTCTCTGTGTGTTGAATTCTAGCTCGACAGTTCGGTTCTTTCAACACTTCAGATGTTACTTCATTGTCTTCTGGGTTCCATTGTTTTCATTAAGACACTGCCAGTCTTAATTTTGCTTTTTCAAAGGTAATGTATCATTTTTTTTTCCAAGCAACTTTCAAGTGAATCTTTGGTTTTCAGTAGTGCCTAGGTGAATTTTCTTTGTAGTTACCCTTGGAGTTTATAGCCCTTCTCAGAGTTCATTTTTCAGCCTTTTTCTTTTTAAATAGTGTTTGTCTTTTTAGCCGTGTGTTACTATGGATATTTTCTGCTTATGTGTTTTTGTAGCTCACTGTTCCTCTCTTCTGCTGTGTTTGATATCTTGTTAAAGATACTGAATTCATCATTTCGGTTACTGTATTTCTCAGTTCTAGAATTTCCATTTGATTATTCTGTTCCAATTCTTTGTTGTAATTCTCATTCCCGTTTCCTTGAACACATGAATCGCGGTTGTTTAAGGTTCACATCTGATAACTCTGGTGTCTGTATTCTGAGGTTCTTTTTCTATTGTCTGTTTTTCCCTCTTCATTCAATTTCTTAGCACAGCCGGCCTTTTTTTATTGCGTCCCTGACACCATGTGTGAGGGAGAGCAGAGGCTCTAGATGTTGTTCTTCCGGAGAAGATTTAACTTCCCTAGGAGCAGCTAGAGTGCAAGTAAACCATCCTCCTCCAGCCAAGGGCTGAATAGCTGGAGGTTGGTCACAGTATTTGTAAAGCTTTGTCACTGCTCATTTGCCCGTGCTGCTAGTTTTGTAGCCCCGCAGGAGTCCCAGCTGAGAGCTTCACGTTTATCATGACTCTCCTTGGAAGGTCCCGGTTCTGTTGTACCGAAAGACTGGAAAATTCTGGATTTCTGCTTAACTTTAATCTTTTGCCCTGTAAACCTTAAGAATTCAATAAAATGTTTGAGTAACAAGCCACTGAGTATTGGGATCCCCTCTCTATATTTTCATTCTCTCCCAAATATTAGACTATAAAGTCGGCCTGGGTGACATCTCATGCCTTCAGACAGATAACTTTTTTCAGTTCAGATTTTCTAGTTGTTTCTGCAGAAATGTTGGTCTGCCACGGGCTACTCTCTTTGGGCCGGAAGTGAAAGTCAGTCCTCAACATTTTGACATTTGGCAATACTGATGTTTAACTTTGACCATTCTTTGTTTTGAACAGGGATATATTATTCTGAGCTCAATAGGATTTTAGTCTTGAAATATGCCTGTTTACCTTTCTTTTCCTAATAAGTAAAGAAGTTTGTTTCTTTGATTCTAAAAAGATACCAGGAGTGCCTTTTTGTAGAAGATTTTCTGGAGTGAGTGGGAAAAGGAGGTAATAAGGATGGCTTGTTCTTGATAGGATTTCTCATGAATTTTGCATCATCTGTGTTTAGAATCTAGTCCTTAGTATTACATTTTAGCTCCTCTCCTGTTTGCCCTGAGAATACTTGCCAGCAGTGCTTACGGCTGCAGCGTTTATCCTGAGATAACTTTGCCACAAAATGTCTCATGGCACAGTTTCCTCCCCTGGTGTCACGTTATTCATCCGGGTTTGGAGACATTGCTTCCTCACAAGCAATAGGAGGTCCTTATTATTTTAGTAGATATGAGCATTTCACACAGCCTGTACAGCAGCCTGGCTTTTTATTATTCATCTGAATGCTCAAATGAGCCTATATGTTGATTTTAGTTTACTCTAGAGTCAAGGTTTTTTCCTACCAAGTGTTCACTGCTATTTTCAGTGGTTTCTTAAGGCCACATCTGTGTTGTTTTAAAAACCATCTCATTTGAATGGACAGGGCACTTTTCTTCTTGTCTGTTAGCATCATGTGGTCTTTATCCATTTTTTGTTTTTGTTTTTGTTTTAGGCTTAGAAAATCAGATAACTTCCCTATTATCACAAAGAAAATATGTGTTGTACTCAATTCTAAGCCAGGCCTGTGACTTCTAAGATCATGCTTCCAAGCTCTCCTGCCTCATACACTATACATGAGGTCAACCTCTGCCATAGTCCCCTGTTCACCCCTCTTTTCTGTCCTTTCTTGTTACTTCAGAAAATCTTCAAACTCGAAACCTGCCTGTTAGCATTCTGAGCAGGCTCATCATCTCACCTCATCCAAATGCTTTACTAGGGTAAAACGGACATTTTTATTTTTGATGTGTTTCAGACTGGATGACTCTGCCTGCCAGTAAGAAATCTACCCTCAGGGTGGCGATTCCTGAAGAAGAATTGGGCCGATGGACAATAAAGGAAAGGTTCCGCAGCAGCAGTCACTGGAAGTGTGCTAGCCTGCTGGGGTGGCAGTGTGGAGGCCAGGAGATGAGTTTGCAGCAAGCGGTGCTCACTCACCCCAGCACCCCGTCTGGGATTGGTGGACAGGAATGGGATGAATCTGGCAGCACTATGAGCTCATCTCCTCACAGTGCTCAAAGTCAGGGATTCCAGCCTCGCAAAAATGCCTTTGAGTGTAGTGAGTGTGGGAAAGTCTTCTCTAAGAGTTCAACTCTTAATAAACATCAGAAAATTCATACTGGAAAAAACCCAAATCAGAAAATTCATGTGAAAGAGAAAAGATATGAATGTAGAGAATGTGGGAAAGCCTTTCACCAGAGTACGCACCTTATCCATCACCAAAGAATTCACACCGGCGAGAAACCCTATGAATGTAAGGAATGTGGCAAGGCCTTCTCAGTGAGCTCCTCGCTTACGTACCATCAGAAAATTCATACTGGAGAGAAGCCTTTTGAATGCAACTTATGTGGAAAAGCTTTTATCCGAAATATACACCTTGCCCATCATCATAGAATACACACTGGAGAGAAACCTTTTAAATGTAACATTTGTGAAAAAGCCTTTGTGTGTAGGGCACATCTTACCAAACACCAGAATATCCATAGTGGAGAGAAACCCTATAAATGCAACGAATGTGGAAAAGCCTTTAATCAGAGCACAAGTTTTCTTCAGCATCAGAGAATCCACACTGGAGAGAAACCCTTTGAATGTAATGAATGTGGGAAGGCCTTCAGGGTGAACTCTTCCCTTACTGAACATCAGAGAATTCATACTGGAGAGAAACCTTACAAATGTAACGAATGTGGGAAAGCTTTCAGGGATAATTCATCCTTTGCACGACATCGGAAAATCCACACTGGAGAGAAACCGTACAGATGTGGCTTGTGTGAGAAGGCCTTCAGGGACCAATCGGCACTAGCCCAGCATCAGAGGATTCACACCGGGGAGAAGCCTTACATGTGCAACATCTGCGAAAAAGCCTTCAGTGACCATTCAGCCCTCACCCAACACAAGAGAATTCATACCAGAGAAAAACCGTACACATGTAAAATCTGTGGGAAAGCCTTTATCCGAAGCACCCACCTTACTCAACATCAGAGGATTCACACAGGAGAGAAACCCTACAAATGCAACCGATGTGGGAAAGCGTTTAACCAGACCGCAAACCTCATTCAGCATCAGAGACATCATATTGGAGAAAAGTGACATGAGTACAGTTTGTCTGGAAGACCTTTGAGACTGAGTAGATTAATTATTGAATGTAAGATAATCCATTCTAGAGGATAACTATGAAAACTTACATCAAGATCGTCACTTTATTTACTGAGGGTCAACTTTCACAGTGTCATGGGGTTTGGGCACTTAAGAATGGCAAATACTCAGCCAGGTGTGGTGGCTCACGCCTGTAATCCCAGCACTTTGGGAGGCCGAGGTGGGCAGATCTCAAGGTCAAGAGATCGAGACCATCCTGGCTAACATGGTGAAACCCCTTCTCTACTAAAAATATTAAAAATCAGCCGGGTGTGGGCCGGGCGCGGTGGCTCAAGCCTGTAATCCCAGCACTTTGGGAGGCCGAGACGGGCGGATCACGAGGTCAGGAGATCGAGACCATCCTGGCTAACACGGTGAAACCCCGTCTCTACTAAAAAATACAAAAAACTAGCTGGGCGAGGTGGCGGGCGCCTGTAGTCCCAGCTACTCAGGAGGCTGAGGCAGGAGAATGACGTAAATCCGGGAGGCGGAGCTTGCAGTGAGCCGAGATCCGGCCACTGCACTCCAGCCTGGGCGACAGAGCGAGACTCCGCCTCAAAAAAAAAAAAAAAAAAAAAAAAATCAGCCGGGTGTGGTGGCAGGTGCCTGTAGTCCCAGCTGCTAGGGAGGCTGAGGCAGGAGAATGGCATGAACCCGGGAGGTGGAGGTTACAGTGAGCTGAGAGCACACCACTACACTCCAGCTTGGGTGACAGAGTGAGACTCCATCTCAAAAAAAAAAAAAAAGAAAAAGAAGAATGGCAAACTCCTCATTATTTAATACTGCTTCAAATAGCAGTACTGTTTGATTTGTCAGAATTACCAAGTATCAGAACCAAAATGGAGCTTCATTAACAGCATTAAAATTGGTTTATCAAATTACATTTTGACTATTAGAGAAACTGTGGAATTGTAAAAATTAAAGTTGAAAAGCAAAGGAACAAAAAGGTAAAATGGCCTACAAGCATTTCACTCTACTAGATTCTCTTCCATAAGAGAGTTGCCACCTTTAATGGAAACCTTAGTCCTCTCCTCACCCACACCACTGACGCCCAGTGTAAAGAAAGTACAGTCACCATGCACCACCACCAATTATTTAAATTACGCTTCCCACCTTCTGCTTCAAACCATCCCTTGTCACATCTCTCTGGTCTGTGTGTCTGCTGGCTTAATCCCTGTAGAATCCCTGTGAGATGATTCATTTGCCCCAAATGACCCTCTCTGACTTAGCAACTCCTAACTGTCTGCATGGTGCCACCTATCACTGCCCCACATGGGGAGCGTGGTGATCTGGTCTCAGTCACAGTCCATGATTTTGAATATCACACCCAAATCCAGCCTTCAGAACTTGGTATCTCTGTCTAGAAGGCACAACTTGATCAAAATTCTTGAGTTACGCATTTCCTCTGGGCTTCAGCTTGACTGACCCTGGGATGGTACCTGAAGGAGGGGCTTTGCCTATGCCGCCTTCACCCTCCAATTCTTCTGTACTTAGTGACTCTACACATCAGTCAGGGACTTGCTCAGCTTCAGGTGCAATGACCCCACCCACTTAAGTTGTAGTTTTCCCAATCACCTCCCTCTGTCATTACCCATTTCTCTATGTGCAATTGATACAAGAGGTGAAAGCCCCAAGGCCAGTTCTCAGAATGCTCTGACCCGCTCTTCCCCCAGCTGGACAGTCCACTGTGTCCACTGCATTAGAGTACATTTCCTGCTCCCAGGATAAACTGCTGCATCCTGGTCCTTCCCCTGCTTTTTCTAGGTTTCTAGAGGTATTCTATATTCATAGGAAAGCAGACAACTTTGAATTTCTGCTTTTGCATTTGGAAATGGTCATTTCCTCTCCTCCATCTGGGCCTTCCACTATTTAAAGACTCATACTGACAGTGGTGAGAAAAATGTTGAGTAATTCCGTGAGTCAAGAAGAGGTCACTAGCTCCACTGACATTCTCTGGCAAGGGCCATGTCCATGTTCAAAAGTTTGAGTGGTACAGTAGTCCTGCAGGTATGGTTCCTTTACCATCTTTTTTTTTTTTGAGACAGAGTCTTGCACTGTTGCCCAGGCTGGAGTGCAGTGGCATGATCTCGGCTCACTGTAACCTCCACCTCCTGGGTTCAAGTGATTCTCCTGCCTCAGCCTCCCAAGTAGCTGGGACTACAGGCACCCACCACCATGCCCAACTAATTTTTTGTATTTTTAGTAGAGATGGGGTTTCACTATGTGAGCCAGGCTGGTCTCAAACTCCTGACCTTGTGATTCACCCACCTCGGCCTCCCAAAGTGCTGGGATTACAGGTGTGAGCCACTGTGCCCGGCCACCTTCGCTGTCTTTAATCCTTCAGTGCTTTCAGTAGAAATCACACAGATAAATAACATCTGTGCTCCATCACACACACACACACACACACACACACACACACACACACACAGCCTCTGGGGGCCCTCTCCCTTTCCCTACCACAAGGAATGGAGGAGTCTGCACCACTGCAAGCTGGAACATATCATGCATTGAAGATGGGAGGCCAAGCAAATTATTCTGGAAAGTGAAGTGGCAAGTTCCTGGTCTGTGGAAGTGCTGTCCTTCAAGTTAAGCAACCTGCTGACCCCTCAGAATGCAGCACCTCACCCCCATGTTACAGAAGAGGATATTCTATATCATGGTAGAACTCAGTGGGCTCTGGGTTGCAACACAGACTTGGAAGCTTCCAGCAGCTTCAAAGTCCAAGTAATCTAAATTCAGCCTTCATCTAATAAAGGCCACCTTTGTGGGCCAGCATCTCCTGTTAACTGATCAGCAACTCAGACTTTCTCCCCTATTAAGCTGCATGTGAAACAGTATTTCAAGAGGTTTCTTGGGATTGCCTGTGTCCCATGCCCTCAGAAGTTCATCTGCAGCTTCACGCGGCTGACACCCTCAGATTCCAGAGTAAACCTGAAAAAACCATGTTCACTGCTACAGATGTCTGCCTTCACCCCTATCCATGTAATGTGCCAGGTCTTAACTACTACCCCCTTGCCTTGAATCTCTGAGAAGCACGTTTCTAAGCTGAGTTGGTTGGTTGGTTGATTTTTAATGAATGCATGAGAACTACCAGTACTTGGTATGTGCCTACAGTTGAGCCAGGGCCAAGGCCTGCAGCCAGATCAAGAATCTCATTCATCTCAGCCGTGGCTCCAGGAACTATGCATTCAGCAGCATTAAGTGCAGCCTGAAGGCCCCCATCTGCGATGACATTGCATTCTCCGTGAGTTCACCTGCCATCAGGCTTAGGTTTTCACGAAATTAGTCCTCTGAGATGCCTGTTCACTTATCCCTGGCTGGGAAGGGAAAAAGTAAGTCACTGGCCTATTAGATGTGCCCAGGCTGACTTGAATATATTTATGGTACTAGTACTTGGCCAGGCAGTGGCTTTATTGTATTATACTGTGGGATTATGAGCTCACTACGTAGCCTTCTCAACTAGGGGAGTGGACATTGCCTGGGTCCTAGCCATACTTTTCTCACGTGGATCATGTGGCATTCTAACCTGCCCCAGCTCAACTCCTAAAAGTGCATTTCTGAGGACTCTGCAGTAAGATTTTTCAGCCAGTCTTTCCTACCAGCTGATCTGTGGAGTGTTAGACATTTCAGTAGCTACTGAGAGGGAGTTTTCCATACCCCACCTTCAGCTGGGTTAATCCCCAAACAGCCAGTGTTTCCTAGGAAAAGCAGTTCATTTCATACCTTGCTTTTCTAGTCCTAATGGCCACGCAGACATACCCAACTGTGGCAAGATGAAGGACCACGATTTGGGACTCATCAGGGACAGCCTTGGCCACCTGGTGATGTGCCACCTTCAGCAGCTCCGTCTTCACACGCCCAGCCTGCGCCTGCTTCATGCAGTGCACAAGACTGTTCTGACACACCGCGACCGTGACCTTCACATGAGGCCAGTCTCCCCGCCCCCTCACCTGGGCCATAGAAAAAGGTAAGAGCCTGGGAAGCAGCTCCTGGCCTCTCCTCCCATCTCGGAGCCTTCTGAGAGCCATCACGGTGCCAGCTCCACTCTGCCCAGTTTGAGGAGGGAATTAGCATCCAGACTTTGACAGGTTCTTCATTTCTATGGGCTTCTGGGAACAGCCACTGAAACTGCCTCCTCGTTATAGAAAAAAAAAATTGCTTCAAATTTCCCCTTTCAGATTCCTCTGCCCATCTCCTGCTGGGTGCCCCTCATCTCCAGCTGACTGATTTGTCATCTGGGTTATTTCTCCCTGCCTGCCTGTTTGCCCAGTTTTGACAGTGGCCTCTCTTAAGACATTACCTTCCTCCATATTCACTAACTGCTTCTAGAACAGCACTTTGTCCCTGCAGCAGACTCAGCCTTCCAGGTTACTGTGCCCGAGTCTCAGTCTTGGAACAAAATTGCTTTAAACTGAATGATTTTGGTGGAGAAAACAATGTAATTCAAACTGAATCCAAGAACGCCATAGCCTCCCCGTTTGATTCCTCTCCTTTCCTTCCTGTTCCTTTGCACTTTGCCCCACCCTCCCCTACAGCACGGGCTTAGTCAGCAGCACAGTATGGAGACATCCATCTCTCACCCTCCTCTGTCCTGCAGTTGGACGGCTCCCTGCTTCCTGGCACACCTCAACTCCTGCTAAATATATTTTTGGCAATTTAAATATTTTTATAACAGTTTGTGAAGGGAAAAGAATGCAAGCTTGGTTGTTTCTGATCACTCAAGGACCTCTTGGCGGTGCTGATGGTCATCCTCTGCAGGTGCCAGCACTGGGTGGCATTCATACTCCCTGTGTTCCATCTGCCACCCTGTGTACCACATGCCACTCTCTCTCTCTCTCTCTTTCTCTCTCTTCCTTCCTTCCCTCCTTCCTTCCTTCCTTCCTTCCTTCCTTCCTTCCTTCCTTCCTTCCTTCCTTCCTTCCTTTCCTTTCTTTCTTTCTTTCTTTCTTTCTTTCTTTCTTTCTTTCTTTCTTTTTCTTTCTTTCTTTCTTTCTTTCTTTCTTTCTTTCTTTCTTTCTTTCTTTCTTTCTTTCTTTCTTTCTTTCTTTCTTTCTTTCTTTCTTTTTTTCTTTTCTTTCTTTCTTTCTTTCTTTCTTTCTTTCTTTCTTTCTTTCTTTCTTTCTTTCTTTCTTTCTTTCTCGTTCTCTCTCTCGCTTTCTCTCTTGCTTTCTTTCTTCTTCCTTCCTTCCTTCTTTCCTTCTTTTCTTTCTTTTCTTTTTTTTTTTTGATGGAGTCTCACTCTGTGGCCCAGGCTGCAGTGCAGTGGCGCAATCTTGGCTGACTGCAACCTCTGCCTCCTGGGTTCAAGCAATTCTCCCAAGTAGCTGGGATTACAGGCACGCACCACCACGCCTGGCTAATTTTTGTATTTTTAGTAGAGACGGGGTTTCACCATGTTGGTCGGGCTGGTCTTGAACTCCTGACCTCGTGATCCATCTGCCTCAGCCACATCACTATCCTTAAAAAAATGTTGACAATAATTATTCATCAGTGTGTCTTTCTGAAAATAAAATGAGAAAAGTGCCCAGTTTCTAAGATGTACAAGTTGCATTTTTGTCACCTGGTTATCTAATTAGATGACACTAATACATGGCCCAAAGCATTCCAAGTGTTTCTCTCTGTAGCCAGCCTGGCCTGAACCCCCCACAGTGACCATCGAAACCCCACGTGTTCCTCGAAAGCAGAGGCTTCATGCTGTGGAATATCAAGAGCTGTACCCCCATCACTGGGGCTAACAGTTCACATCTGAGGGCATGCCTGGTACCAGATGCTATTGTAAGAACTTTACATATATTCCTTCATTTAATCCTCACAATTGCATGAAACCATTACTTCCATCCTGTTTTGTATTCTGTTATGAGGTAGTCAATGAAATGGAGCCAAAAGAGGCAGAGGAGAGGCTCAGGATAACAAATGTACTCACTATTCCTAGAGACAGGAGACAGGGCAGGCCACACAGGGCCATGTGGACCAGGCACCAGGGTGTTCAGGAGGCAGAAGACAGGAGTTGGCGGGGAGTAGGGGGAAGCATGAAGCCAGAGCCTTTCTTTGGGTTTCTGAGGGAAAGGCAGGGCAGGGTGAATGGTTTAGACTGGCTCGTTTGTGTAATTTCAGTGGGCTCTAAGCTATAAGGACAGTGGGGGCAGAGGGGCTCCCTAGGTGCCTGGTGCTCGGCCCCGGGATGATGAAGGCAGAGGAATGTCGCTCCTGGGGTGTGTGGGACTGAGAGAGGAGGCCCGGCTCTGGCTGGTTGCTGTGTATCGAAAGCGTGCCCAGCTCAGTCTTCGCTGTCGCTTAAGAACTGGCCAGCCCCAGGAAGGGCAGGCTCTGTCTGTCCCCAGCCAAAAGGGTTTTTTGTTTGTTTTTTGAGATGGAGTCTCACTCTGTCACCCAGTCTGGAATGCAATGGTGCAATCTTGGCTCACTGCAAACTCAGCCTCCCGAGTTCAAGTGATTATCTTGCCTCAGCCTACCTAGTAGGTAGGTATTACAGGCTAGTAGTTGGGATTACAGGCATGCACCACCACACCTGGCTAATTTTTCGTATTTTTGTCGAGATGGGGTTTCACCATACGGTCCAGGCTGATCTCGAACTCCTGACCTCAAGTGATCTGCCCACCTTAGCCTCCCAAAGTGCTGGGATTACAGGTGTGAGCCACCACACCTGGCTAAAACATAACAAACAGAAAAATTTTAAGTATATGCACAATATATTTCACAACTATTTTATGGCTATACCACATTTTACCATCTATTTTACAACTGTGTTGGCATAAAGACAAAATGTTTTCCTTCTGATTTGGGGAGAACTTAAAACATTTCCATGAGCCCCTAGAGGCACTCTGGGCCCCAGCCACTGTCCCTACTGCCCCTAATGGACAAGTCGGCGCTGCCTGGGGTTGGTGGGCGAGGAGGGCTGGGGCCACGTGCTCACCTGGAGCCTAAGGAAGTGGGGTTCACCCAACCACATGAGCTGAGAGTGGGAGAGAGGGGTCCACAACCACATGAGCCGAGAGTGGAAGAGAGGAGAGTGGGAGAGAGGGGTCCACAACCACATGAGCCGAGAGTGGGAGAGAGGAGAGTGGGAGAGAGGGGTCCACAACCACATGAGCCGAGAGTGGGAGAGAGGGGTCCACAACCACATGAGCCGAGAGTGGGAGAGAGGGGTCCACAAGAAACACCCAGGGCCTTTCTCCAAAGAAGGCAGGATGTGGAAAGGTCCCACGCAGGCAAACCACAGATGACCCCAGGCCCGACGCAGCTGAGGCTGAGGCTGCAGCCTTTGGCGGCTCAGCCCCTTCTCAGATCCACACTTTCTGGGCCAGGCCTGAGGCTGAGCCATGTGGGGGTGAGAGAACCAGGAACAGGGGGAAGATGCAGGGTGCTGACCCCGAGGACCTGTTTCCCTGGAAAGGCAGCAGTTTGAGAATAAAACCCAGAGGACTTTCTGATAGTGGTGGCTTGAAGCAGACCTGGCTGAAGTTCCTTTCCTTTCCTTTCCTTTCCCTTCCCTTCCCTTCCCTTCCCTTCCCTTCCCTTCCCTTCCCTTCCCTTCCCTTCCCTCCCCTCCCCTCCCCTCCCCTCCCCTCCCTCCCCTCCCCTCCCCTTCCCTCCCTTCCCTTCCCCCTTCCCTTCCCTCCCCTCCCCCCTCCCCTCCCCTCCCCTCCCCTCCCCTCCCCTCCCCTTCCCTTCCCTTCCCTTCCCTTCCCTTCCCTTCCCTTCCCTTCCCTTCCCCCTTCCCTTCCCTTCCTTTCCTTTCCTTTCCCCCTTCCCTCCCCCTCCCTCCCTCCCTCTCTCTCCTCCTCTTTCCTCCCTCCCTCCCTTTCTTCTTCCTTCCTTCCTCTTTCTTTTTCTCTCTCTACCTCTGTCTCTCCCTTCCCCTCCCCTCCCCTCACCCCTCCCTCTCTCTCTCCCTCTCTCTCCCTCCCCTCCCCTCCCCTCACCCCCCCTCCCTCTGTCCCTCCCTCTCTCTCCCTCCCCTCCCCTCCCCTCCCCTGGCCTTCCTTTCCTTTCTTCTGTCAGCTGAAGCAGCAAGACCGCACAGGCCATTAGTTCACAGTTCATTAGCAAGACCGCACAGGCCATTAGTTCATGCAGGGGACCTTGGTAGCACTTGAAACAGAGGAAGCTATGATCTGGTTTTGGGTTTTGTATTTCAAATTTCCAAGATGCAGATACTTGCTATAATAATGTACATTTTACCAGAGCATTAAAAAATGGAAAAGTTTCCAATTACTTTTCTTTCTTTCTCAATTAATTTTCCTTGCAGTGAAGAAGAAATTCCAAAGTTGGAAAAAGTATTTAACCACCTGAAGTTCAATTGCTAATTCATCTCAGTAATATGTCTAGCAGCAAACCTTTTATCCTCCAGTTTTTAGTGTCTTTACTAATTAAAAAAATGGAGGTTGACTGAAGAAATTTTTTTTTTTTTTTTAATTTGAAACTGAGTCTTGCTCTGTGGCCCAGGCTCAAGTGCAGTGGCATTATGATCTTGGCTCACGGCAAGCTCTGCCTCCTGGGCTCACACCATTCTCCTGCCTCAGTCTCCCGAGTAGCTGGGACTACAGGCGCCGCCACCACACCCGACTGATTTTTGTGTTTTCAGTAGAGACCGGGTTTCACTGTGCTAGCCAGGATGGTCTCAATCTCTTGACCTCGTGATCTGCCCGCCTTGGCCTCCCAAAGTGCTGGGATTACAGGCGTGAGCCACCGCGCCCGGCCGAATGAAGAATTTTTAAAATCCTACGCAGTTATATTACTTCTGCCATTCTTGATCAGTGCGTACATAGGCAGAGAATGAAACCTGGAGGCTTTTGTCCCCAGGGTTATAGTTTAAACTTAGTAAGCAGGCAGTGGGGTTGGGCCGGGATGGGGAGGTGAAGACATATGATTAGGAAAGAGGTTTATTACATGAGTCTATGGCAGGAAAACGTGGATGCCTGAAGTTAGAAAGAAACTGGATCTTGGGAATATAGTTATGCAGCTGTGACAAGAATTCATCCAAGCTGGCCGTAAGACAGGCAAAGGCCGCATCAATGGTCATTCCTTGAGAAACAGGTCATATTCCTTCTTGTCTTAGGTTTTCTTTAGTCATGAACTTCTCTTAGCCTTTCTGATGTGTTTTGTTTGTTTGTTTGGTTGGTTTTTTTTTTGGAGACGGAGTCTCACTCTGTCCCCAGGCTTGAGTGCAGTGGTACAATCTCGGCTCACTGCAACCTCTGCCTCCAGGGTTCAAGCGATTCTCCTGCCTCAGCCTCCTGAGTAGCTGAGATTACAGGTGCCCATCACCACGCCCAGCTAATTTTTTGTATTTTTAGTAAAGATGTGGTTTCTCTGTGTTAGCCAGGATGGTCTCGATCTCCTGACCTCGTGATCCGCCCACCGTGGCCTCCCAAAGTGCTGGGATTAGAGGCGTGAGCCACCATGCCCAGCCTCTAATGGTTTTTGTACTTACCATTACTGCGTGAGAGGGAAGTTCACTGAGCGCTCGTTATGAGCCAGGCACTGTGCATTGTTCCTACATTATACCATGAAATTTCTATAAAAACCTTCAAGTTTGTAGGGATGGATGATTACCTATCAGCTAGATATGATTATCATACTTACTTGACAGACAAGGAGTCTTTGACTTAAGTAGCGTGTCCAAGATCACGTTAGAGTTAAGAGAATGGTTTTAAATGTGAAGGCTTTTGTGATAGATCCCAAACCCATACCCAATAAGCTGTACCACCATGGATCTCAGGAACTGGTCACTCTGGCTGCCACATTTCTTCTCACCTCTTCTCTCTCTTCCTTTTTATTATTTTCCCAAAATATAAGGACACATCAAAAGATGTTTCTGGCCGGGTGCAGTGGGTCACGCCTGTAATCCCAGCACTTTGGGAGGCTGTGGCAGGTGGATCACCTGAGGTCAGGAGTTGGAGACCAGCCTGGCCAACATGGCAAAACCCCGTCTCTACTAAAAATACAAAAATTAGCCAGGCTACGCCGCAGGCTGAGGCAGGAGAATCACTTGAACCTGGGAGGTGGAGACTGCAGTGAGCTGAGATCACGCCACTGCACTCCAGCCTGGGGTATGGAGCAAGACTCTGTCTCAAAAAAAAAAAAAAGATGTTTCTAAGAACGCTAGTGGTGCATGTTTGAGAATAGTATTATTCCCGTGAATGAATGTGACCGCAACTGTTCAGCAAGTGAAACCCTTTTTAAAAACACGTGTATAAAATGTTTCTAAGAGTGCAGCTTGGGTGCGTGATTAAGAAATGTTGTTTCCATGAATAAAGGTGTCCACTACACTATTCTGCAGGTAACACGCTCTGAAAAGACACGTGTACAAAAGATGTTGCTAAAACATTGTCAACGCAGTAGCCAGAGTGGTCCTTTTAGTTTGTCAGACCCTCTAACTGTTATTAAAACCCTCCAGTGTCTCCTCATCTCACCCAGAGTAAATGGAAGTTCATGATTTTAGTGGCCTTGGCCTACAGGGCCACACATGGTATACGTACCCCAGTGCCTCAGGTGACAGTTAGCTTTATGTGTCACCTGGCCAGGCTGTGGTACCCAGTTACTTAATCAGACACTGGTCTGGATGTCGCTGTGAAGGCGTGTTTTGTAGATGTGGGTGACCGCTACAGTCAGCTGACTTTAGGTAAAGGAGATTACCCCAATCATCTGGGCGGGCCTCTTCCAGTCAGTTGAAGGCCTTCGAAGCAAAACTCTGTATATCTGTATGTAATCTATATCTACGTCTAATCTCTTGACCCTTTGGGCTCTGTTCTCTGGAAAGCCCTGACTGCTCCACTCTGCTGCCTTCCTCACATTGTCTCCCTCCCTCACCCACTCCTCCATGCCTCTGTCTTTGCTGGGTCCCCGAAACACCAGGCTGACCCCTGCCCCTGGGCCTTGCGCTGGGCACTCCGCCTGCAGGAGCCCATCCCTCAGATACCTCCATGGCTCTCTCCCCACCTCCTTCAGATGAAACCTGTACTTGATTGCCCTATTCAGAATTGCAGCCACCCCCGCCTGCTTCCCCGTTCTCTGTACCCTGCTCTGCTGTTTTCTTTTGTCCACAGCACGTCACCCTTTAACATATAGTGTCATTTATTAGTTAGTTTTGTATGTTGTTTATTTTGTGTCTCCACCACTAGGATGCAAGTCCCATGAGGGAAGCAGTTCCCATCTATTTTCTCTGCTGATGTATCCCAGGTGCTTAGCCCAGAGTAAGTACCCAAGGGTACATGTGGGACCAACAGTGACTAAGCAGTCTGGGGGGCAGTGAGGAGGGGCTAGCTGCGTGTGACATGGGGTCCTGGGACTGCTCAGCCGTGGGGCTGGGTTAATGAGTGGGGTCTGTGTGGGTAGCGATTGGTAAGACTGGGAGGACCAATGGTAGGCTTATGGGGCCAGCAATTTGGGCACCTCTGCAGGGTGCATTAAGGAGACTCTGGCTTTCAGTGACTGTGGGAGAAATGAGTAACTCGCCCAAGGTCACTCATCCAGCAGAGCTGGAGTTGACCTCAAGAAGCCTTAACCATGACACAGTGCAAGGTCACGATGCAAAAGCTGACTTAAAGCAGCACACAGGGCATGGGCAAAACAGGGTCTGTGCGCCCTGGAAGTTTTACCTGTCTGCAGACCAGAATGGGAAAACGATACTGCAGGTAAATTCAATATTTGAGAGCTCTGATCATACCTCATCTGGCAGACTGTATGAGTGAAGAGTGCCTGGGGCCACGTTCCCCTAGACCAATGTACCCTTTCTGCTATTTCTGTTATGTGAGTCTGCAGGTAAATTTGAGAATAAATCACAGCCAGATGGAGGTGACAGGAGAGGGCTGGGACCCTAGCAATGTGGCCACAGCACCATGGTGCCATGGAACGGTGATTTTTTATATTACTGTGTAGGATGAATAAGAGGGAAAAGATACAAGAAGCAGAAAGACTAGTTAGTATTCTGACAGAGTAATTGCCATAGGCTGAATATTTATGTTGCTCCAAAATTCATATGGTGAGATCCTAACCCCCAATGTGTGGTAATTGGAGATGGGACCTGTGGGAGGTTATGAGAGTAGAGCCCTTGGGAATGGCACTAGAGCCCTTATAAAGAGACCCCAGGATGCCCTCACGCCTCCCACCATATGAGGACACAGCAAGGAAGTGCTGTTTATGAACAACGAGGCAGCCCTCACCAGACACCAAGTCCCCTGGTGTCTTGCTCTTGGACTTCCCAGCCTCCAGAACTATGAGAAAGGTCTGTTTTTAGAAGCCACTGAGTCTATGGTATTCTTTTCTAGCAGCCTAAATAGAGTAAAACAGTAATCCACAAATGAAGTGATGAGGCTTAAAATTTTCAAATCCAGTCTTCTTTTCTTTTTTCTTTTTTTTAGAGACAGAATTTCTCTCTGTTGCCCAGGCTGGAGTGCATTGGCACGATATCTTGACTCACTGAAACCTCTGTCTCCTGGGTTCAAGCCATTCTCCAGCCTCAGCACCCGCCCCCCCCCCCCCAAGTAACTGGGATTACAGACACATGCCACCACGCCCAGCTAATTTTGTGTTTTTAGTAGAGATGGTGTTTTGCCATGTTGGCCAGGCTGGTCTTGAACTCCTGGCCTCAAGTGATCCACTCACCTCAGCCTCCCAAAGTGCTGGGATTACAGGCATGAGCCACCGCACTCAGCCAAATCCAGTCCTTTTACTAATTTACTTCTCCACACCCTTGAATACCTTTTGGAATTCCATCCAACTGGTCAGTTTCTTCTTATCAGAGCTTTATTCCTTTTTGGTTCCTGTCCCTTACATTTCTTTAGCCTTTTCTCCACAGCATGGAATGTCATTTTTGAAACCCCCCAAGCTACTTGTAATAACCATCAGTATTCCACTCTGGCTGTCCATACTACAGCAGTTTTTCCCCCCTCAAAGCCCAAGAGATGGAAAATATTTACAGTTTGGAATTTTTCATATTTAGAAACAAAGGTATCAATATAACAAAGAGTATTTGTGAAGCAGTTTCATTCTATAAAATGGTGGGAAGATTTACCTGGAATTGTGCATTTTATTCCATTTTTGAAGAAGTTTTATGAAGCAGTATCTGTATAAAGAAGCAACTGAAGACCCAAGTCAGACTTTTGGGAAAAGTTAAATTTATTGAACACGAAGTAACTGAATAAAGTCAGTTACCTGGACTGTTTACAGTAAGCAATGAATGTAATAAATTAAGGGGAAATTTCTAAAGAGCAAAAAGGATAAGAAATGTGACAAAGCTATAATAAATGTGTCAGAAGATTCACACAAGTGAGAAAGCCTCAGAATATGGTTACTATACAGAAGCTCTAGGTGAGACCTTATAAGTAAGTGGATAAAGCTTACATCAAAACGTAATCTTACTCTGCTTTAGAACTCTCATCTCAGAGAGGAGCACTGCAATTTTAATTGTGTAAACATGGAATAAGCCTCCAACCCAGAACTCCATTTTCACTGGAACATGTAATTCATACTGGGAGAAATAATTCCAGGGCAACAAATGGGACAAAACCTTAGGTACAGGTCACCTCTCACTCGACAGAAGAGAAACCACACTGGGAGAATGCCTTATAAATTCCACACATAGAAGAAAACTCATAAAACTTTATTCAGGGGTCCAAATAAATTGATTAGACCTCAAAGAATTCAAACCCATGCATGCAAAAAAAAAAAACAAAAAAAAACCAGGAATATCTTTAGGGAGGTGTCAGCCTCCACTGAACACCATAGAAACAATCAAAGAGGCTAGGTGCGATGGCTCCTGTTTGTAATCCCAGCACTTTGGGAGGTGGAGGCAGGAGGATCGCTTGAGCTCAGAAGTTCGAGATCAGCCTGGGCAACATAGTGAGACATCGTCTCACAAAAAATAAAAAATTAGCTGGTTATGGTGGTGTGCACCAGCTACTCAGGAGGCTGAGGCGGGAGGATCGCTTGAGCCCAGGTCGAGACTACAGTGACCGAGGATTGTGCCACTGCACTCCAGCCTAAGAAACTGAGCGAGACCCTATCTCGAAAAAATAAAATAATAGAAGAAATGATCACAGGCAGAAACCATGTGTACACACTGAGTGTGGAAAAGCCCTCTTGTGGAAGTCAGTTATTTGTATACCTCAGAAAATTCGGGAAGGAGAGAAACCTTGTGAATGTACTAAATCTGATAACATCTTCAGTAACAGAGGATGCCCCACTGTACACAGAATGGCTCATGCTGTGGAGATAATCTGCAAGGAGACCGAATGTGAGAAAGCCCACGGGAGGGGGAGAGGCCTCGCGGTGCATCCGAGTTCCTAGAGAGGCCACAGGCTGAACATGGCAGAGCGTGAAAGCCTTCTGCAGGAAGCCAGGACTCTACGCCAGAAACCTCACACTGGGGAGAAATCCTCAACGCAATCAGTGTGGAAGTGCATTTGCTAATAACTGCTTCTAATTCTGAATCATAGAGTTCAGAGTGGAGAAAACCACACGAATGTAAAACAATGTCTAAAAGTTTCCAACTAGAAGTCAAAACTCATTGCACACCAAGGAATTCATAGTGGGAGAAACACTGAGGAAACAGCAAATGCAGGAAAGCTTTCCCTTGGAGATCAGAGCTCACTGACTCTCAGCGTTCACATAGGGGAAGGACCGTACACAATCATGAGTGTGGAACCGCCTTTGGCAAGAAAACATGCCCCATTACCCAGGAGAGAAACCCTGCGGAATAAATACATTCTGGAAAGCATCCAGCAACAAATGAAGCGTCCTAGTTCGCACTACAGAGAAGCCCTAGGAACACAACAGATGTGGAGAAGGGGAGTCAGCAGTGCAACAAAAATGTTTGTCAGAGGAGAAGCTTTTAAGTTAATTACCTAAAAACTGCAGAAACACCTAGTCCCAAGGTCAAAACCAGCTACACACCAGAGAAGCTGTATGGGAAAGTTTGTATGTGGGATAAAGTCACCCTCAAAACTAGCTCCAGACATCACATACTAGAGAATGTATACTGATCTTAAACAGTGGTCAATTTAACAAATTTAAATTCTACTCCCAGGGACACAAAATTCCATAACTTAAGCCAAGCTTTTTGTAAAAACTATCAATGAAAAACAAACGTGTGTGCATCTGCAGCCCAAGCCTCTTCCTCCCAGGCCTGGTGCTCAGCTTGCAAATGAGTCTTCCCAGTACATACGGGGAATGAACAGTTTCCATCCCTGTCCTGAGCCATCCACCTGGGATTCACCCTCACCACGGACATGGCTGTCTGTCACTGCTCCCAACCCGGAGCTCCTAAACCCATCCCCGACCCGAACACAGCACAAATGCAACCCTGCTCCTCGTTCTCACATCACTCATACTACACACACGTATCACATCACTCATACTACACACATGTATCGCATCACTCATACTACACACACGTATCGCATCACTCATACTACACACACGTATCGCATCATACTACACACACGTACCGCATGACTCATACTACACACACGTACCGCAGGACTCATACTACACACACGTACCGCATCACTCATACTACACACACGTACCGCATCACTCATACTACACACACGTACCGCATCACTCATACTACACACACGTACCGCATCACTCATACTACACACATGTATCGCATCACTCATACTACACACATGTATCGCATCACTCATACTACACACATGTATCGCATCACTCATACTACACACATGTATCGCATCACTCATACTACACACATGTATCGCATCATACTACACACATGTATCGCATCATACTACACACATGTATCGCACCATACTACACACATGTATCGCATCACTCATACTACACACATGTATTGCATCATACTACACGCATGTATCGCATCATACTACACACATGTGTCGCATCACTCATACTACGCACATGTATCGCATCACACTACACACATGTATCGCATCACTCATACTACACACATGTATTGCATCATACTACACGCATGTATCGCATCATACTACACACATGTGTCGCATCACTCATACTACACACATGTATCGCATCACTCATACTACACACAAGTATCTGAATTTCTGAAGGTTTGCAGGGGTGGGTTTGGTCTTTGTTTTTTTTCTGAGACAGTCAGTCTCACTCTGCTGCCCAGGCTGGAGCACAGTGGTACAGTCTCAGCTTACTGCAACCTCCACCTCCAGGTTCAAGTGTTTCTCCTGCCTCAGCCTCCCGAGCAGCTGGGATTACAGGCACCCACCATCAAGCCTGGCTAATTTTTGTATTTTTAGTAGAGACGGGGTTTCACCCTGTTGGCCAGGCTGGTCTCGAACTCCTGACCTCAGGTGATCCACCTGCCTTGGCCTCCCCAAGTGCTGGGATTACAGGTGTGTGCCACCACGCCCAGCCAAGGTTTGGGGGTGATTTAAGGGAGTACACACAGGGGAGGAAAACAGCTATACTCTAAGTCTGACCTTGCCCAGTCCCGGGGGGATAGCAGGAAAGTCCATGGCATTGGAAATCTCATGGGGGTGTACCCCAATTCCTCAGCTCACGCCCTCGCCCCTGCAGGCCCTTCCCGTGCACACAGGGGTCTCACCCAGGGTCTCTCCCTCCGTGCCAGAGGAATCCTACCCAGGCCTGCGTGCCTCCATCCAGATGCACAGCCCCAGGTCTCCTCTTGCTGAGACAGCTCCTCCTCCACTCCAACCCCACGTTTCATTCTGGGGTCTACACGTTCTTCCACACTGCCCAGTCCCCAGGTTATGGGGTTTGACTGAGGGGAGGAAATCCTCAATCCAGGCAAAGCCCGGGGCTTCATCATCATCTTTGGACTTTGGATGAGAGAAGAAGTTTAGTTCCTCTCTAGAGCTAGAACCTTCTCGGTGGCTGTTTCCCACCATGGCTAGCGAGTCTGGTCTGTGGTGAGGAAGCATGAAGCTCACATGCTGGAATCAGGGCAGAGCTGGGTCCAGTTCCTTCTCAAGGCCAGCCCCACCGATGCAGCGCGTGGTCTTCGCACACTCCCTGCCTCTGACTGTTCACCATGGACCTGGGCTCTGTACAGCTTCCACCGTGAGGCAAGAGGAAGAAAGGAGAGGCAGCGAGCAGTCCCGTTCCCGCCTGCCCTGCTACTTGTGGTCCTCTGCATCCTCGCCCTTGGGTGGGGCTGCCACTGTGGAGGTGGCCTTGAGGCTCCGCTTTCGCTTCTGTACATTCTGCTCCGGGTGGAACAGGATGACATAGGTTTTGGGTACGTAGAGCATGCCGAGGGACACCGACGCACTCAGGCTCAAGGACACGGTTAGTGTGGTTGTCTGAATGTAGATCTAGGCCATGGAAGAGGGGGCGAGATGGGACTCAGCCCTGCTCTCCCTGCCCCGCCCCACACAGTCCTCACTACACAGACTGGAGCTGAGTCTGTTTCAGTCGGGGAACTGGGAATGAGCACTTCGACCAGGACAACAGTATAAGCAGAGGCCCCGGCGCCTGAGGCGCTGGCAACCTCCGTGCAGCTCTGGTGTGGGCAGGAGGGAGGGGTGAGGAGGGGTTATTAACAGAGACACCTGGGGAAGTGGGAGACAGAGCATGTCAGTGAATGGGCATGTTTCAAATTCATACAAATGAATAAATGGGCAGAGAGTGAATTGAGAAGCAGATGGGCAAATAAATGAATGACAGGTGCATAAAATGTTCTGCTGTGTATGTGAATAAATGATGCAGCAATGGGCTGATACATTAATGGGTTGGCAGTTATAAAGCATATGAAAGCCGGGTGCAGTGGCTCACACCTGTAATCCCAGCACTTTGGGAGGCCAAGGCAGATGGGTCACCTGAGGTCAGGAGTTTGAGACCAACCTGACCAACATGGTGAAACGCTGTCTCTATTAAAAATACAAAAATTGCCCAGGTGTGGTGGCGGGCGCCTGTAGTCCCAGCTACTCGGGAGGCTGAGGCAGGAGAATCACTTGGCCCAGGAGGCGGAGGTTGCAGTGAGCTGAGATCACACCACTGCACTCCAGTCTGGGTAACAGAGTGAGACTCTGTCTCAAAAAAAAAAAAAAAAAAAAAAAAAGCATATGAAGAACTTGAATTAAAAAGAAAAATACAAGCTAACTCGGTGACAAAGTGAGGCAACATCTCTCAAAGAAATGAAAATGATAAAAAAAAAAAAAAAAAAAAAAAGAAAGAAGAAGAGTGGAAGTTAAGAAGAGGGCTTAGAAGCCTGGATAAGTGAATGAATGAACAAAGTAAGAAGGGAATGAGTGAATGAACAAGCAGCCGGATACGGGATAAACAAAAGCGCGAAGAAGCATTTAAGCTCGTGAATGAATCAGCCGGCAGGACAGGCAGGAAACAGGCAGTGCGACCTCCTGGGAACCTCATTACCTTTTCAGCTGACTGGGCAGTGCCAAAGAAGATAGGCACGAATGCCAGCCAGATGATGCAGGTGGTGTACATGGTGAAGCCGATGGGCTTGGCCTCGTTGAAGGTCTCGGGCACGCCGCGGGCCTTGATGGCGTACACTGTGCACGTGACCATGAGCAGGAGGCTGTAGCCCAGGCAGCCGATGAGAGACAGATCCGACATGTCACACTTGAGCACCCCTCTGGCCTGCTCCGGGTCCACCGTGCGCTGCTCCTCATAGTCAATCACGCTGTGTGGGGGCCGGGCCCCCAGCCATGCTATCACCCCCACCACCTGCAGGAGCCAACACTGCATCAGACACAGCACCTTCCAGGGACAAATCCATTGCAGCCCTGATGGAGGCCCCTGCAGGTCGGGATGCCCCTGAGGCTCTGCCTATGGAGTGGGGTGTCCCCCTCTTCGTGGTGCCTCTCAGGAGCACTCAGTGGTGAAGAGGGGATGGCAGCCCAGGAAGGGACAGCCCAAGAGGGGCCCATCCACCCAGCCAAAGGCCCGTGACCTGGCAGCCGTGGAGAAGGGCTGTGCTGGCCGCATATGTTGGCAACATCAGCGCAGTGTGCATAAGAGGCAGCTTGGTGTCCTCTTCCTGCATTCTAGCCATTACCAATGCCATTTACTGCGCCCCTTCAAGGTAGACGGCTGAGGCCGGAAGCCCTGGAACTGAGGCCGGACTTGCACCGCCCCTCTAGCCTCCTCACATGTAGTGAGCTTCAAAATAAGGGCACGTCACAGGCAAGAGAAACAAAGGAGCACTCGGTGGGGAGGCGCAGCAATGGGAGCTGATGCTGAGGAGGACTGGAGTCTGTGCAGGCCCTCACAGGGAGGAGGTGGAGTTACCATTCCCTCACAAGACAGGAAACACAACCTCGAGCCAAGGAAAGCTGGGAACAGGAACGAAGCCACCTGCATAAAGGCAGGACCCTGGAAGGGCTGCCCTGCACGTTTGTGCAGGTTGTTCACTGCACAAGAGCGCCTGATTGGGGGCGGGGATCTGGAATCCAGCCTGCACGCCAGTGCTGTGCTGAGCACCTGGAGCGGGGCCATGTGAGCCTGCTGGAAGGGATGCTTTGCAGTCATCTGCCCACCCAGAAGAAGCAGCTTTTTGTGCTTCTCCCAAAGGCAGCAGACCTCTGAACAAAGGACCTTCCAAAACAAGTTTGGAAGTTCCTACTAGAACAAGGCTCCAGGTAGGAAAAAAAAAAAAAAGTTGCTTATGAGAAACAAAAACACAAGTCCAGGGACGCACAGTGGTAACAAGCAAAATGGCCCACAGATGCCACAGCCCGTGGAGCTGAGCGCGAGCCAGCACGCCTCACTTGGAACGAACTCCTGCAAAATAACAGCAAATGAGCAAAGGACAGGAACAGGCTGAGCCCAGGAGAGGAAAGCCCCATGCCCGGTGCACTCGTACTAAGTGCAGGCAAATTAAAACCACAATGAGATGTCACTTCACATCTCGTCATGATGTGGTAGTCATGGCAAAAACACCCAGTGCAGTTGCAGGAGGCTTGTGTTTTTTTTTTTTTTTTTTTTTTTGAGACAGAGTCTCGCTCTGCCGCCCAGGCTGGAGTGCAGTGGCGTGATCTTGGCTCACTGCAAGCTCCGCCTCCCGGGTTCACGCCATTCTCCTGCCTCAGCCTCCCGAGTAGCTAGGACTACAGGCGCCTGCCACCTCGCCCGGCTAGTTTTTTTTTTTTTTTTTTGTATTTCTTAGTAGAGACGGGGTTTCACCGTGTTAGCCAGGATGGTCTCGATCTCCTGACCTCGTGATCTGCCCGTCTCGGCCTCCCAAAGTGCTGGGATTACAGGCTTGAGCCACCGCACCCGGCCGCAGGCTTGTGTTTTTTTAAAAAATCAGTTGTATCTGGAAAGTGGGGCAGGCAATGACTGAGGCTGGGGAGGAGAGCTGGGGGTCCCCAGTGGAGTCTGAGCATCTCCACCTGGGGGTGGGGGAGCACAGAGCACCTCAGGCCGGGACGTAGAGGGCACCTGCTCAGGATGTGCAGCACACGGAGACCCTGGGCCTGACCGGGGGACATTCAGGCCCTGTTATCTGGAAGAAGATGGGAGTACCTCCTAGTCACGGAGAACTGCATGACCTGAGGCATGTGGTGTGTGTGGAACCAACAGAGAAGGGGCTCACTGGGAGTGCACAGTGCTGTGTCCAAATGGGTGAGCAGGTGTTCGCACTGAGGCCGCCCTCCACCTGGCCCTGAAACCCAGCTGGCCCTGCAGTGTCACACCAGGTCACCCTCCCCAAGCCATCTGTCTCTCGTGCCCTTCGCACAGAAAACATCCAGGGCGTCCCAGACTCCAAGAGTTGTCTCCAAGGCTGTAATAACTTTACCGTCTTAGGAGAATCCCCCAAAGGAGCTGCATGTTTTAATGCACAACACCGCACGAAACACTGGCCACTGGGTGGGATTCGATCTCCACTCCACAGTAAAATGTTGGACCCTATGCCTCTTATCCACATTGCCCCAGTGAACAGGACAGCAGAGACTCCCTTGTGCAAACAGGAAAACCAGTCAGATAGCTCTTCGTCCTATTTCCATATGTGAGCCAAATTGTGGAAGAGCATGTTTGGTTTATGAAAATAACTTCACTGTTGTACACAAAGGTCTTTGGAGGCCCACACTCCCCACCTTACTGCCCTGTTCTCCTTCAGGGACCCAGCAGGGGAGCTGGCGGCCCTAACTTAGCTGCTGTCACAGGACAGGAGGAGCTCCATTTCCTGTGGCCTTGAAAAAAAAAAAAAAAAAAAAAAAAACATGGCTGGTCGCGGTGGCTCACGCCTGTAATCCCAGCACTTTGGGAGGCTGAGGCGGGTGGGTCACGAGGTCAGGAGATCGAGACCATCCTGGCTAACACGGTGAAACCCCGTCTCTACTAAAAAATACAAAAAAATTAGCCGGGCGCGGTGGCGGCACCTGTAGTCCCAGCTACTCGGGAGGCTGAGGCAGGAGAATGGTGTAAACCCGGGAGGCGGAGCTTGTAGTGAGCAGAGATCGAGCCACTGCACTCCAGCCTGGGCAACAGAGTGAGATGCTGACAAAGAAAGAAAGAGAGAGAGAGAGAGAGAGAGAGAGAGAGAGAGAGAGAAAGCAAGCAAGCAAGCAAGCAAGCAAGCAAGCAAGCGAGCCCCACAGGAACTAAAACAGAAAAGAGTGACTCTAAAAACAGCATTTCTCTTTTTGTTTTGAGACAGGGTCTCACTCTGACACCCAAGCTGGACTGCAGTGGTGCAATCTCAGCTCACAGCAACCTTCAACTCTCCGGCTAAAGCGATCCTCCTATCTCAGCCTCCCAAGTAGTTAGGACTAAAGGCATGCACCACCATGCCTGGCTAATTTTCATATTTTTTTGCAGAGACAGGATCATGCCATGTTGCCCAGGCTGGTCTCAAACTCCTGGACTCAGGTGATCCACCCACCTCCGCCTCCCAAGGTGCGGGGATTGCAGGCGTGAGCCACTGTGCCTGGTCTTTTCTGCTTTGTTAATTTGTGGACAGTCCCCCCCATGCCCTGGCCCTTGGGAGCCTCCGGACCCACCTGCAGGGAGGTGAGGCTGAAGGTGATGGCCAGCTGCGAGGTGGGGCTGATGAAGGGAGGGGGTGTGACCGAGCGCTTGCCCTGCTCAAAGATGCGGTAGATACGGTTGGTCTTGGTGAGCAGGGCAGAGTAGCTGAGGGTCGTGCCTAGGCCCAGGAAGAGCCTGCGGGTGGCACAGACCACGGCCCCAGGCTCAGCCACCATGAGGAAGGTGATGGCGTAGATGAGGAAGATGCCGGTGAGGAGGACGTAGCTGAGCTCTCGGCCCGAGGCCCGGACAATGGGCGTGTTGTTGTGTCGCATGAAGGTGGCCACCACTGTGGTAGTGGCCATGATGCCCAGCACGGCCAGGAGGAGCGGCAGGGCTGCCCAGGGGGAGGACCAGCTCAGGCGCACCACAGGCGTGGGGCGGCAGCCGGTGTGGTTGGGGGTGGGCCTCATGTCCCCAGGACAGGCCTCGCACGTGAACTCGTCCACCTGGAAGCGGTACCCGTCACAGGCCTCGCAGTGCCAACAGCAGGGGACGCCCTTCACCATCTTCTTCCGCTCCCCCGGCCCACAGGGGAGGCTGCACAGAGACGAGGGCACCTCGCGGGGGTCGCCAGACCACTGCAGGGCCTCCACCTGGGACGCACAAAACACAGGCTGGGGGCCTCTGCCTCCGGGATCCTGGGCCCATGCCCACCCAGGGCTTGGTCTGCACACTCACATCCAGTCTGAGGGTCTCTGCCCACTGGCCCACCGCCTGGTACCCGCCACTGCTGGCACTGCCGTTGGTGGCCTGGTACTGGAAGATGTCGTACCGCCCGGGCGCATCTCCGTTTTCGTTGAACATCACGGGGGTTCCTGCGCTGCCTGGGGAGAGAGCCCGTCATCCTTGCTGGTCCTCCAGCCCAACAGAGCTGTCTCCTGGGGAGGCCCCAGGGACCAGCAGGAGAAAGGAGGCGCTTAACAAGCATCACTGCTCATGAGGGACGTGCAAATCCAAGCCGCAGGGAAATCCCCCTTCACCCATTGGGATGGCTTCTATCCAAGAACCAGAAAATAACAAGTGTGTTGAGCGTGCGGAGAAGTCGGAACCCTTGTGCACGGTGGATGGGAAAAGGCTGCAGCCGCTGCAGAAAACGTGTGGAGGCTCCTCAAAAAATTAAACACACGACCCAGCAATTCCACTCCTGGGTAGGTACCCAAAAGACTAGAAAGCAGGGCGGCAAAGAAATACTTGTACAGCCGTGTTCACAGCAGCATTATTCGCATAGCCACAAGATGAGAGCAACCCGAGGGTCCACTGACAGAGAATGGACGAGCATGATGGGGCCATTCCTACGATGGGATGCGATTCAGCCTTCAAGATGAAGGCAGTTCTGACCCATGCTATAAAATAGATGGACCTTGAGGACATGATGCTCAGTGAAACAAGCCAGTCACACATGGGCAAACACTGTCTGATTCCACCGCAGGAGGTACCGAGGACACACAATTCATAGAGAGGAGCAGTGGAACGGTGGTTGCAGGTGCTGGCGGGAGGAGGGCATGGGGAAGTGTTTAATGTGCACAGAGTTATGGTTTCATAGATGAAGAGTTCTGGGGATAGATGGTGGTGATGGTTGCATAACATTGTGAATTTATTTTTATTTATTTATTTATTTTTTTGAGACAGTCTCATTCTGTTGCCCAGGCTGGAGTGCAGTGGCACAATCCCAGCTCACTGCAACCTCTGCCTCCTGGGTTCAAGCGATTCTCCTGTCTCAGCCTCCCCGAGTAGCGTGGATTACAGGCACTCGCCACCATGCCTAGCTAATTTTTGTATTTTTAATAGAGACGGGGTTTCACCACGTTGGCCAGGCTGGTCTCGAACTCCTGACCTCGAGTGATCCACCTGCCTTGGCCTCCCAAAGTGCTGGGATTACAGGCGTGAGCCACTGCGCCCAGCCTGAATGTATTTAATATCACTGAACTCTACACTTAAACATGGTTAAGGTGGTACATTTTATATTATGTGCATTTTATCACAATTAAAAATGAAAAAGATTTCACGGTCCAGGCTAGGGGATGAGTTCCGACATGGAGAGAGGTCTGAGTGACAGTATGAAATTGGAATGACTTGAACAATGAGCTCTATTTTTCTTACGAGCTTGCTCCACTCGCCTGCAGAGCTGCGCTGGGGTCATGTTAAGTTGACTTGATTAGCAGAGAGCATGGGGGAGAGAAGGTGGTGAGTGAATGCTTAGTGAAGAGTGGAGTTTAGAACTGTGTAAAGGATAGTGATTGAACAGAAAGTCATCTCTCCACAAATCGTGGACACAGCTTGAGTCCACTGGGGTCTTCTCAAAAGACACAATTTTGAGCCCTGACCACACACCAAGCCTGGGGCCAAGGCACAGGTCAGACCCACGCTTGTGCCTAGTACATGACTGAGTGGGTGGCATGTCCCTGCGTAAATGCCCCATGTGCGCCCCCAGGGTCGACACCCTCAAGCTCTGCGCAGTGGAGGGGAGTGTGGTGTGACCCACTGAGGGTTCCTGGCAGAAGGGATCAGAGAAGCTCCCCAGCATCTCAACGGTGCAAACCAGCGCAGGGAACATTGAAGCCTGGGGAGGGAGCAGGTGTTAAAAACGTGGGGGACCGGAACTTGTCTCACGTCTTTGGCACTCAGCCCCAGGTGCCCCCATTAGACCACTCAGCCTCTCCCAGCCCTTCTACCCTGAGGTCATCCCAGGCCTCACAGACAAATCCAGCCCCCAAGCTGCCCTTCACTGCTGCAGGGGTGCAGGCACCCACTCACCATTGAAGCGGACAGCTCGAATATACTGCAGGAGCGTCCGCCCATCGGTGGGTTCCATCGCTGGGCACAGGCCTGTGTGCCCAGGGCAGAGCGCCTGGTGCATGCTGTGGAGGGCATGGGCAATGGCGTACACTGCATCAATCACGAACTGCACCTTGCCCTCCTGCTCGTAGGTGGAGTCCCGGCCGATGCGTTCCTCGCCTGTCCTAGGGATGCCCAGAGAAAGTGTGCCCGGCCGCCATGCACCCAACCTGGCCTCCCACCTTCCCCCTCCCCAGCCTCCCCACCCTGGGCAGCTCTCACCTGTGCATTTGCGGGTGGAATCATCTGCCTGGGTACCTGAGCCGGTCAGTTTGCAGTTAAAATTCTCTTCCCAGAACTCGGCAAACCAGATGTTCCTGCGGTTGTTCTCCAGGGATCGAGTCATGAAGTACTGGTCGAATCCTACAGAGACGGAAGGAGGGGGAGGGTGGCGCTGACCTGAGCCAGCTGTGTTTCTCCTGTGTCTCTCTGCCACTTGCTCACTTTTCAGCTAGGAGTGGCCAGGTGACCAAGTTCTGATTGGTGGACTCAGAGCCAACTGGAGGTTCCAGGGCAGCCTTTACATGCTGATGCAAACTCAGAGCCTCACCATTTGAAAGACTTTTATCCCTGCTCCTTCTTTTGGTGGAATAAAAGAATGGACAGAGCCCAGGGCTTTGAGAGCATCATTCACTCACTGCCCCACACCTAAAGTCGCCACCTCTCAGACCCTGTGTCTTGTGAGGAGATGCCTTCATCGCTAAAACCACTCTCAGTCCAGGCTGCCACCTGCGCCCAAATGCATCGTAGTGAAATAAAAGGTGTGCCGGTGTATATCCCCCCTAAGACTGGGAGGCCCCAGCAGCCAGGGCTCAGCCTTTCCAGGGTCTGTGTTTCAAAAAATAGCCCTGAAGTAGGACATCAAGGCGTCCTCAGTCCGGCCTTGGGGAAAATGAGCAATCCTATTGTAAAGGGAACCATCTGTTCCTGCTGGATTCATCCAGATCCACAGGTGGGACTGGGGGTGCAAGGGCCTCATCACTTTGATCAACAGGATGGTATATCCCATATCCTTGGTTTCTCTCCCTCCCACCCTCACCCTCAGATTAGAGTGTCTTTGGCAGCACTAGAAACACAGGCACTAAATTAGAAAACAAAACTGGCCGGGCGCGGTGGCTCACGCCTATAATCCCAGCACTTTGGGAGGCCGAGACGGGCAGATCATGAGGTCAGGAGATCGAGACCATCCTGGCTAACACGGTGAAACCCCGTCTCTACTAAAAATACAAAAAACTAGCCAGGCGAGGTGGTGGGCGCCTGTAGTCCCAGCTACTAGGAGGCTGGGGCAGGAGAATGGCGTAAACTCAGGAGGTGGAGCTTGCAGTGAGCTGAGATCCGGCCACTGCACTCCAGCCCGGGTGACAGAGCGAGACTCCGTCTCATTAAAAAAACAAAAACAAACAAACAAACAAACAAAAAACCAACAGTTTCTCCCCATCCGGTGAGTGGAGTGTCCTTTTCCTCGCTCGCTATCCCAGTCAGGCACTGCTCGGAGGGACGCGTCCACAGATTATCAGAATCATAGGATCCGGGGAGCTGAGAAGGGATCTGGATTATGGCACCAATTACACAGACGCAGAAAATGATCGTCCCCAAGAGGGGGTGCTGGGGAGACGCTGGGGTGGGGGCCGCAGCGCCCCTGGACTCACCGTCGATGGAGGCCCTTTTGGGCAGGATGGTGATGGCCCCGACGGCCACGTCCTCCAGGCTCAAGATGGGCGAGGTCTTGGCCCCCCAGCTGTCGGAACCGACCCACAGGAAGTGGCCAGTCAGGTTGGCCTGGCGAGCGGCCTCCAGGACCCGCCTGGGAGGAGCAGGGCTGGAGTGAGGGAGGGCCCGGGAGCCTCCTCCAGCTTGGCCCATATTCCTTCCCACTCTGTCCATCTCCCCTGCTCTGCAATCACTCACCAGATCCTTGTTGCTCAGGAAAAACAGGGCTTGGGGCATTTGGGGCACTTTCCCTGGGCTCTCCTCTGACCCTAGGTCTGCCCACCTGCTCTGCCCACTGTAACCCACTGTACAGGGGGCTCAGAGGGGCTCCTTGGGGAAAAATCCAGTTCGAAGCCACCCCCTCCCCACATGCCTCCACCAGCATCACGCCCAGCCTCTTAGGCTGGAGATGAACTCAGGCTGGGGCCTGCAGCCTCTGTGTGGACCCTGGGCTCCTTCCCTGACAGCTCCTTTTCTGCACTGGGGTCTGCCCACAGGTCCCTCCCCACACCCCGGGAGCTGTAAACACAGACACATGTTCTGTGCGCTATTCAGTCTGGGCTTGTGGCATCTCCCCGGACCAGGCTGCTTTGCCGCTGGGGGCACCAGAATCAGAGGCGGCAGCAGGGAAGGTGGGGGGTGTGGGGAGCAGGGGAAAGGGAGGCTGGGAGGGTGTGTAAGGTGGTGATGTGCAAGAGGAGGGGTGGGACCCTCAGGGAGAGCCCCAGGAGCCCAGTGATTGTGCCACTGTCCCACCTGATGTCATCCTCATTGGCAAAGATGATGATGCCCCGGGCATTGGGTGTCTCCATGAGTCTCCTGATCAGCTTGTTGAACTCTCCCGGCTTCGGTTCCCTGGGGATCTTGATAGACTGGGCAATACAGACCCCCCCTGGGTGTTGGGGGTGCCAAAGTCAGCTTCTGTCACACCCACCCACACACCCACCTGGCCCCTGCTACATAGGACTGTGTAGCCTGACTGAAGGATCTGCAGGGGTGAGATCTGGCCTGCACCCTCCGCCAAGCCTGAGGCAGGGCTGAGTCGTCCAAAAGAAAGAGGCCTGCCCACATGGAGCACCAGCCAGGCAACCTCGACCCACCAGGGACCCGGGCCCCCCATCTTTCTGCTTCTGCCCCACCCGAGGGCCCCAGGCCCACACTATGGAGACTCCTTGGTGTCTCGGAGCCCCCAGCTCACCAGCCTCTCGGGAGATCTGAACGAAGGCCTCAACCCCGCTCTCGCCATAGTTGCCCTCAGAGGCCAGCGTGGACACATAGTTCCATCCCAGAGCCCTCACGATGTCCACCATGGCCTGGGCCTGGTAGGAGTCAGGCGGCACCACCCGAGAGAAGAAATCATAGCGCGTGGAGTCGCTGAGCTCCGGGGCTGTGGAGGCGTAGCTGATCTGCGGTATCTGGAGGGCGGGAAGGACAGCCGGGCTGTGGACGGAGGTCAGTAACTCGAGAGAGGGAGGGCAAGGGGGGCTCAGGAACGGGACAGCCGGGCTGGGGACGGAGGTCAGTAACTCGAGAGAGGGAGGGCAAGGGGGTCTCAGGAACGGGACAGCCGGGCTGTGGACGGAGGTCAGTAACTCGAGAGAGGGAGGGCAAGGGGGGCTCAGGAATGGGACAGCCGGGCTGGGGACGGAGGTCAGTAACTTGAGAGAGGGAGGGCAAGGGGGGCTCAGGAACGGACGGGGCACAGAAGGTGTGGGGCTGGGACCTGGGACACAGATGGGGCACAGAAGGCTTGGGGTGGGGACCTGGGGCCAGCTGGAGCAGCCACCTGGAAAGGCTAGAAGCTGTGGGCGAGGTCTGCGTTTTGTGAGTGGGCCTGAGAACTCTGTGAATGTTGTGCATGTGGGAGGTATGCCGGACTAGGGGAGAGGGCAGGACCGCCACGTATACTGGCACAAGCTGTGTCCTGAACAAGAGCCCCCCAGCAGAGGGCCTGCAGCCCATCCAGCTGCATCTGCCTGTCCCAGTCGGCCCCAGGGGAAAGCACCGTTTCTTGATTCACACCAAGGGATGGTCTGCAGGGGTGGACAGCCCTAGCAGGGATTAGGGAAGACAGGGAAGCACCAGGGGGTGTTTGATTTAAAGCAGTGTCTGGCCTAGAATGGCGTTTGTTGGAAATTGGGTTTCTCTGCATGCCTTACAGTGATTAACAGCAGAGATCAGAGGCTGAACTGACCGGGGAGTGTGGAGGCGGAGGCACAGGGCTGAGAAGGCTGCCAAGAGGGGGCTCCAGGGCTCCAGGGTAAAGAGAGGCTACAGCAGGAGCTGGTGTGAAGGCCAGAGAGGAGAATTTTGGGAAGGAGGGAGGGGGACTGCTCCAGGGTTGTTTGAAGCAGGATAGAAAGTATACAGACAGCATGAAAAGGAAGCCGGGAGTGGCAGGGAGAGAGAAAGAGGGAAGGTGCGGGTGGAGAGAAACAAGAAGGAGAAAGAGAGAGAGAGAGAGAACTGAGGAGTACAGGAGACAAGAAAGGCCCAGTGGCCACAGCTCTGTGAATAATGCTGTGGTCCTCAAGCCCTCCCGGACACTTGAGTTTGGGAACAACCTTCCCATGCCCCCTGGACCTCCTGAGGGAAGTTAATTTAAAATGCCTGCCAGCTCGGTGATGTGGCTGGGAAATGAATGTATTTCCTTTAGACCCGGAATTGCAGCATCTTGCCTGTGGCTGTGTGTTGCACAGTTTTTATTAATGTTTGCATTTCTAGCCGGGCAGCACAACCTCAGTCTGGGCTGAGCCAGCAGCAGCGGGCCCTGGGTTCACAGAGTCCTGCCCGCCTGAATACCCAGCTGGGCCCCTGAAGACCTTGGGGTCTGGGATCTCTGCATTCGACCTAGAGGACAGAGACAGAAACTAGAACTCTAGGCAGGGCCGGGGCCACACACAGGTGGGTGAAAAACCCCGGGGCGGCCACACAGCCGGTCTGGTGCCAGCGTGGAGGTGACATATCAACACTGCCAATCCGAGGAAACGGGGATGGGCGCTTCCATGTGCGCAGACGATGCGGAGCGGGGCGGCCCCGCACGCCTGGAGCAAACACAGACGCTGCTCCGGGGAGAGAGAAGCTCTGGGGAAAGAGAAGTTCCTCCCCTGGGCAGATGGAAGCTAGGCCTTCCTCCTTCACAGAGAGCCGGAGGCATACAGGCCCCTCCCGCCACAGAACCCCAGAAAAACTGTCCCACAAAACCCCCAAACCTGTATGCCAAAGCCCCCTAATCCCGACTCTGCTGGCCCCTAGGACTGCAAGGAACACGCTGCCCTCACAGGACAGTTCCCTACCTTTGAGGACAGTGCAGGGCCAGCCCGGGCACCTACACAGGGCGGGGTGCAGGAGACCAGCGGTCACAAGGGAACGCCCCACCCTGCTCTCAGACGCCCCTTGAGGGAGGGTTCAAGGCAGACGTTTTGAAAATAAACTTAAATGATGAAAAAAGAGAAGGTCCAGACCTTTCGGGCCTATCCACCCCCAACAGCAGCCCCGGGACACGTCCCAGTTGCTCTGGAAGAAGGGCCCAGGCTCCAAATAAAGCTCCGCAGGGCGAGGGGGCAGGAGCACCTTGTGTGGGTGGAGGGGGTGTGCCCAGAACAAGGGCAGGCTGGCAAATGGGGACTGAAGTCAGGCCGCCCTCCGCAGCCAACCGGCCAGAGGCGTAGGTGGCACCTGCCCGGGAAGGGGCGCCCTTGCGGGGCCGGGTAGACAAGGGCGGCTGGAGTGGTCGGGTGGATCCTACTCAGGCCTGCGTCGGGCCCCCAGGACTTCTTTGACGCTGTGTGAACTCAAGTGATTAAAACGGAGACTCTTCCAGAAGGAGGAAAGGAATGAGACTTGGGCCACCCCAGGGCGAGGACGGGAGAGACGCTGCACACCCAGCCCGGCCCCGCGGCCCTCACCGCAAACAGGCGCAGCACGTTGGCGACCATGATGGAGACGGAGCTGGCCGAGGCGCCCACGACGGCCACGACGCGCTCGGGGGGCGCGGTGCGCAGCGGAGGGACGCCTCCCGGGCAGCGCAAGCCCACCTCGTCGCCGTCGCCGCGGCCGCGGATCAGCGCCTGCACGAAGCTCAGCGCCTGCTCCAGCGCGTAGGTGTCCCGCGAGCAGGTGTCCAGCAGCCGCGCGCCCAGGCGCACGCCGGGCAGCAGCTCGGGGTCGGCGTTCACGCGGTCCAGCGCGTACAGCATGGCCTCCAGCCGGTGCACGCCCTGCTCCTTCTTCAGCGGCCCGCACGCCCGGCCCGCCGCGCCCCGCGCGTGCACCGGGAACAGGCCGCCCAGCGTCAGGCCGCCCGCCAGCCGCACAGAGCCCGCGGCGCGCGCCAGGCCCGCCTGCGCCAACCACGCCAGCGGCAGCAGCGCCACGAGCAGCGGCTCCCGGGCTCTCCCGGGCCGCGCCATCGCCTGGTCTAGCGGGCTGCGGGGAGACAGAGGGGCGGGAACGCTCTGAGGGCTGGGGAGGGAGAGCGCGGGCCCGGGGCGCGGGGAGGGACACGGGGTCCTGGGGAGAAGGCGCTCGGGGCGCGCCTTCCACTTTGGCTCTGGGGAGGTAGCTCAGCCGGCCTGCCCAGGCCTCCGGCTCTCTCTTAAAGGCGCTGAACCGTATCGCCCGGGGTCCCGCCCGACCACTGCCTCCACCCCTCCAACCCTGCCACTTCCCGACAGCCTGGTCCTTCTTCCTCGGGGTCCATTCCCCGCGCACACCCGGGCTCCCTCCCCAGCCAGTCACCTGCGCCAGCCGCTGTGGGTTCAGGACAAGTCTGTGACAGATGCCGCCGAGGCCCCGAGCGAGAGAGGATTTAAGGATTCTAGGGAGGGATGAGGGGCCGCTCCGAGGGTGGAGACCCCTCCTGAGTGTGGGGGGTGGCGGTGCTGGCTCTCCCCGCATCTCCTTCCCCTCCCTCTCCTAATCTCTGGGTCTGTTTCCTGTTTTCCTGTCTTTGGTTTGCGTCTGACTCGGACTCTGGCTGTCTCTCTGGGGCTGTGTCTGATGCATAGTCTCTGTCCATCTCTCTCTCAGTCTTCTTCTGCTTCTAGGTCTGTGTTCCTCAGTCTCTCCCTGGCTTTCTGCCTCTGTCCTCTTCTTGGAAATCTTGTCTGTCTCCGTGCCGTCCTGTCTCTGCCTGCCGTTATCTCTCTCTGTCCCTGATCCCTTTTCTGTCTCTCTCTCTCTGTCCTGGCCACCAGTGCTCTTGACTGCAGTTGCCTAAGGTATTCCCCAGCTTTCTCCTTGCAAAACCCTGCAGGGGACAGGGGCTACCTGAGCTGGGAGGGCCTGAGCAAGAGGAGGAAGAGCAAGGGGCAAGAAGGGACCAGGAGGGAGAAGCCTTTAGTATTAGCGAACTTACAACACTCTCCAGTTGAGAAACAGCCCTCAAGGAGTGAGTTGACTTGCCCAAGGGCAGGCAGCTGGCATCAGGATTCACACCCAGAATGGCATGAAACCACCAGGCCACACGGCCTTGGATAGAAGGAGGGGAGAGCCCGGCTCTCCTTGCAGCTCCCACTCCCCCTATTGCATGGGAGGATGGAACCCGGCGGTTTTGTTCTGGCTGCATATAAGTCTGCTTGGGCTCTGGGTCTGAGGCAGCTCCTGGAGCTGTGGTGCACACTGTGCCAACGCTCTCTGTGCCTAACTCCCCACCTCATCGTGGAGGCCAAGGTGAGGGGGCTTGGCCAAAAGACGCTTTTATCACCACCCCCAGCTGAGGCCCGGGATTTGGCTCTCTGATGCCAAGAGAGCAAAGGGCATCCTGGAGACAGGTGGTGAGCTCCTAGCCACAGGGATTAGCAGGCTCCTCGTACAAGGGCCTGAGCTGGCTTGGGTTCCATTAGAACAGGCTGGATTAGGGTGGCTGGGGGGATTTGGACAAGGCTGGCAGAGGGAGCAAGCAAGAAACGTGCCACCTTTTTCTGTTCCCCCACCTCTCCCAAGCCCCGATAGTTTCTACGGCCAGAACCACATCTCCTGGTGGAAGCCCAGAGTCAACAGTCTGGGTCTAGCGCTGCTCCTATCCATTTAACAGTGGGAAGGGTGGGGAGCTTAGCTGGTGCCAGGCCCTGAGCCTGACATTGCAAAGGACGGCGTAAACTGGGTTTGGGAGGTGGATGGGCCCTTCCCTGTTCAGGATGAGCCTGACGGCTCCCAGCACTCAGCAGCCTCCTGCTTGGCGTGACCAAGGCAGCCACTGCCCCTGCCTGGAGGACAGACCATCAGGAAGCGGGGGCAGCAGCTGGGGGACTGGCAGGGGGTCCTCACCTGTAGGAGGGAGGCACACACACCTGTGAGCAGGGGGCTGGAGGAGAAGGGGAGGGGGGTGGCAGGATTTTAGGCTGATGGAGATTGGGCTCTTGGAGGCGTGGAGAATGGCATTGCTGCTGGGGCATTCCCTGAGAATATGAGAACCAGAGACAGAGCTGAGCAGGTCAAGGAGGGCAGAAGCCAAAGTTCAGGTTTGGACGCAGGAAAGCAAAGGCTTCATGATTCATGAGCCTGGAGTTGAGGGAAGAGGCCAGGGTGGGAGAGAAAGCTGAGGTGGGATCACCGTGGTGGTGTTTAAAGAGGTAGGACGCAGGAGCTCACTGGGGCTGAGAGTGTGGATAGACAGTGAGGATGGAGCCCCAAGAACCCCAACATGAAGGTCTGAGCAGAAGTAAGGAGACTGGGAGGGGGTGGCCGAGGAGTTAGAGGAGAAGAAGGAAAGTAGGCAGCAGAGGGGCCCAGAAACAAGGATGGAGGAAGGAGGGAACATTCACCATAACTTATTCAGCCCCGTGCAGGGTCAGAAGGCCAAAGTGCACCTCGCACAGATGAGAAGAGAGGCAAAGAGGCGGGGCAGCCCCATGGCCATACCGCTCAGACGCCTGTGGCCTAGAAAACCCGTGCAGCCTTCACACCGTGTCTGTGATTCAGCAGCAGGTGCTGCCGTTGACAAGCACACAGGAAACTAAAATCCCAGCTGCTGCCTTCATCTTGTGTCCACACTTCTAATCCCAGAGCCAGGCCATTCAGTAGAGCCTCCAGACTAGCCCCCACATCTAACAACCAGACCATTCTAACTGCAAAATTAATTTAAAGCTCTACGTTCCTGGGGTTTGTTTAATGGTTGGACTCAAAGCTTCCGATGCCAGGATTGGGATGTTAGACATATTCCACCCTGTCTTTTGTTGGGAGCGTGTTTTGTGGGTGAACCTGTGCACCTAGCATGGACTCTGGCACAGGGATGTTGAAAAGTTTAGGGGTCTGTACCTGGGAAGGCCACCTGATCCCTTCCAGAATGTCCTGTGTGGAGCAACGTGGGGTGTGTGTGCGAAGTAAGCCTCCCAATGCACTCAGCCCTGCCAGCCTGTGCTCTCATGCGCCCTCACACCCCCAAGGGGAGCCATGAGCTCCTCCAGGCAGCAGGGCATGCGTGTGGGCCCCGGCCGTCACCAAGACCCGGGGTCACCTCCCTGCAGGCTTCTCCGTTGGCCCCTGACCTCCTCACTGCGCTCTCCAGCGCTCAGCTGCCACGTGATCCACTGCACTGGGACCAGCTTTTCCAGCCACGAACACCAGCGGTGCTGCTGCCTCCGCATGGACTGGTGCTGCTGGTGGACCCATCAGCCAAGAAGGAAGCAGGCCAGGCGCAGTGGTTCCTGCCTGTACTCCCAGCACTGTGGAAGGTTGAGGCGGGAGGATCGCTTGAGCCCAGGAGTTTGAGACCAGCCTGAGCAAGATAGCAAGATCCCGTCTCGGCGGATCACGAGGTCAGGAGATCGAGACCATCCTGGCTAACACGGTGAAACCCCGTCTCTACTAAAAAATACAAAAAACTAGCCAGGCGAGGTGGTGGCGGCGCCTGTAGTCCCAGCTACTCAGGAGGCTGAGGCAGAAGAGAATGGCGTAAATCCGGGAGGCGGAGCTTGCAATGAGCTGAGATCCGGCCACTGCACTCCAGCCTGGCCGACAGAGCGAGACTCTGTCTCAAAAAGAAAAGAAGATCCCGCCTCCACAAAAAAATACAAAAATTAACCAGGCATGGTGGTGCACGCCTGTGGTTCTAGCTACTCGGGAGGCTGAGGTGGGAGGATCCCCTGAGCCCAGGAGGTCAAAGACGCAGTGAGTTAGGATTGTGCCACTGCACTCCAGCCTGGGCAACAGAGTGAGACCCTATCCCTGCCCCGCCCCCCACCATCTCCCCCCAAAGAAAGAGCAGCCTGGCTAGAACTTCAAGGATGAAGAAAGGGAACAGGGTCTGGATGAAGAGACATTGCCAGACCTCCTCAGAGCTGTACCAGGACAAGCAGTCACCTTTCCAGCCTCCCTGGTCAGGGAGAATGCCTGCTGGGGTCACCCACCCACAGGCCATAGGGCCCTTTTACAGCATCCTGATACAGCTGCTCAGGCTCGATGAAGTAGCACAGATTTTTTACAAAATGTGCAGGACTTCATTTAAAAGGTTGCCCGGAGAAGAAGTCCTGTTGTTCCCTGACCCTGGGACTGTTTTCCTCCGCTGGGCTGCCATGGCAAAGTCCCACAGACAGAGGGTCAAAGAACAGAGTTTTGTTTTTTTTTGAGACGGAGTCTCGCTCTGTCGCCCAGGCTGGAGTGCAGTGGCCGGATCTCAGCTCACTGCAAGCTCCGCCTCCCGGGTTCGGGCCATTCTCCTGTCTCAGCCTCCTGAGTAGCTGGGACTACAGGCGCCCGCCACCTCGCCCGGCTAGTTTTTTGTATTTTTTTAGTAGAGACGGGGTTTCACCGTGTTAGCCAGGATGGTCTCGATCTCCTGACCTAGTGATCCGCCCGTCTCGGCCTCCCAAAGTGCTGGGATTACAGGCTTGAGCCACCGCGCCCGGCCTCAGAGTTTTTTTTTTTTATGATGAAAAGCTTTAATAACAGACAATGTGATTTCACAGGCAATCAACTGGCAGATTAACAAATCATTTAACTTTCTTTGTATAAAACCAGTATTCCACCAAGAAAGATGACCCGAAATGGATCCTTTTACAATCACCAACATAACTAAGTACAAATGAAGTCCATGCTGTACCCATTAACATGCTACATGTGTGTCAATAAAACACGCTGTCCCCCACCCCAAGCCCTGGCCTCCTGGCAAACACAGATAAATGATGTGCACTGAGTGATACCGTTAGGTGAGAACTTTGGTCCAAGCAGTCAGCTGCCATAGAGGTTGCACCCAAAACCCACCCCCCTGGCACCCAAAGTCAGTCCGTGGTGGTGGCTCATGGTGTCAGCTGTGTTCCTTCCACACCGGGTGAATACTGTGGTCAGGAATACTGGTGGCAAAGACCAAGCCCACATCATTGTGCCCATCCGGTCCGTTCAGCCAGGACGCATCACCTGCCAGGAAGCTTGAGCCTGTCTTTGATTTCTTGTACCCTGGAAGAGGCCAGCGACTGATCAGGCTGTGTGTCTGCAAGTCCGTGATGTACAGGTGGCAGCCGTCAAACAGTAGGACAACAATATCTCCAAAGTCAAGCAGGGCCACGTTTGCTATCTCAGGAGTCGTGAGGACCCTGAGAATATCGTCACTGCTGGCAGAGTCCCGCTGGCAGAGGCCGAGTGCTCAAATACAGACAGTGTATTTGCCATCACCATGAAGCCTTGTCTGCAGGCGGATACTTCTGTCCTCGGAGACAAGACAATGGCTTTAAGGCTTGCAGCTGATTTCTCTCCCATTTGGCCAAATCTTAATCTCATATTTGCCTGCACTTAAGAGGATGTGGTCTTCAGGGTCGTGCAAGAGAGACTTGACTTTGCACTTCTGCAGAACTACCTTGGTGACCCATGCCGTGTGCCCAGCGAGTGTGCTCAGGCATGCCCCGGTGGATAGAGTCCATCCTCTCACAGTGAAGGCTGCAGAGCCACTCACCAAGATATCACTGTAGTCCACACTAAACACTGCCTGCGTGTGCCTGTGGAAGTGCTGGGTCCTGGTTCCAGAACTCCGTTCCCAGCAAGCACAGTGTTGTCAAAGGAGCCTGTCACAAGCTTCTGTTCACTGAACTTCACCACTGCACAGTGTGGGTCTGGATGCCACAAACGCACTGCCCTGTGCTCACATCCCACAGCTTTGCAGCCCCTGTGGCTGTTTCCCTCAGCTGGGCTGCTGTAACAAAGCCCCACAGACAGAGGGTTACAGAACAGAGATTTATCTTCCCACAGCTCCGGAGGCTGGGCGTCTGCGATGAGGGTGCCGGTGTGGTGGGTTCTGGGGCGGGCCTCTCACTGGCTTGCAGACCATCCTCTTCTCCTTGCATCCTCATGTGGCTTTTTCTTGATGCGTGCAGGAGGAGAGACAGTCCTCTTGTCCTCTGCTCCTGAGGCCACCAGTCCTATCAGATTAGGGCTCCACCCTAGCGACTCATCTAACCTAATCACCTGTTACAGCCCTGCTTTCACAGCACTTACATTGACAGCAGGGCTTCCACGGAAGAATGTGGGGGACACAACTCCCTCCATAGCCCTCTGACTGGGCCTGAGGCATCCGGGGGAAAGAGCAAAGGGCACCCAGTAGAACTGCGGATTGGTGGTTCAGTGCACACTCAGGGCTACAGAGCCCAGGTCTAAATCTTGGCCCCGTCACTTTTTATCAAGGTGACCTTGAGCAAGTCTTTGTACTTTTATTTAGCCGCAGTGTCCACATTTTTTTTTTTTTTTTATGAGACAGAGTCTCGCTCTGTCACCCAGGCTGGAGTGCAGTGACGCAACCTCTGCCTCCCAGGTTCAAGAGATTCTCCTGCCTCAGCCTCCTGAGTAGCTGGGATTACAGGCACATGCCACCACGCCCAGCTAATTTTTGTATTTTTAGTAGAGACAGGTTTCACCATATTGGCCAGGCTGGTCTCAAACTCCTGACCTAGTGATCCGCCCACCTTACCCTCCCAAAGTGCTGGGATTACAGGTGTGAGCCACTGCGCCCGGCCATCAGTGTCCACGTCTTTTAAGTGGAAAACTTGATATGGCAAATTCTAGTGTTTTACAATTTCAATTCAATTTTTGTTTTGTTTTGTTTTTTTGAGACAGAGTCTGGCTCTGTCTCCCAGGCTGGAGTGCAGTGGTGCGATCTTGGTTCACCACAAGCTCCGCCTCCCAGGTTCATGCCATTCTCCCAAGTAGCTGGGACTACAGGTGCCCACCACCACGCCCAGCTCTTTTTTTTTTTTTTTTTTGTATTTTTTTAGTAGAGACAAGGTTTCACCATGTTAGCCAGGATGGTCTTGATCTCCTGACCTCGTGATCCATCTGCCTCGGCCTCCCAAAGTGCTGGGATTACAGGCGTGAGCCATCGCACCCAATCTCAATTCAGTGTTTCTAATCCTAGTGTCTAAGCTTTTGTATATTTCTCTTAAGAGGCTGGTTAGGAACAGAGTAGTAATAAAATTATTACAGTAGGTGATGAGAGCTCTCCTATATATACCTCTCCTTAATTCTCACAATGCCACGCTGAAGTAGGTGTTAGTATTACCCTCATATTGCAGATGAGGAAACCGAAGGGTGGAGAAGCACAATGAGGTAAGGAACCAGACTGCCCAGGATGCAAACATCCAACAGCATGGTGGGTGGGGCTAGTGGAGCTGCTCCTGGCTCCCCGAGCCCAGCTGTTGCTCACTAGGCTGTAAAGATGATATCGTGGATAGAGACTTTCTATCCATTTTCTGTCCAGATGTCATCTGGACAGAAAAGGAAGGGAGACAGTTACAGAGATTGCAATTTGTGTCTATTGAGCCATGTGGTTTTTTGTTCTAGGAGAATTCCAGTTCTGGAATTCCTCTGGAAACAGGTGTTTCTTACCCTGTGTTTTAGTGTGCTACGATTTCCATAACAAAGTACCACAGGCTGGGTGGCTTAAACAACAGACATCTTTTGTCTTGCGATTCAGAACCTAGACGTCCAGCATCAGGTGTCAGCAGCATTGGTTCCCTCTGAGGGTTGGGAGGGAGGGATGTGTCCCGGGCCCTTCTCCTTGGTGTATAGATTCTTCCTGTCTGTCTTCTTCCTGTCTCCACATCGTCTTCTCTCTGTACCTGTCTGTGTCCAAAATTTCCTCTTTTTAAATTTTTTTTCTAGAGACAAGGTCTACTTGCCCAGGCTGGTCTTGAACCCCTGGCCTCAAGAGATCCTCCTGCCTAGGCATCCCAAAGTGGGATTACAGGTACGAGCCACTGAACCCCACCCAAAGTTCCTCTTTTTTTTTTTTTTTTTTGAGATGGAGTCTTGCTCTGTTGCCTAGGCTGGAGTGCAATGGCACAATCTTGGCTCACTGCAACCTCTGCTTCCCGGATTCAAGCCATTCTCTTCATCAGCCTCCCAAGTAGCTGGGACTACAGGCGTGCGCCACCACACCCAGCTAATTTTTGTATTAGACAGGGTTTTATAGAGACAGAGTTTCACCATGTTGGCCAGGCTGGTCTCGAATTTCAGACCTCAAGTGATCCGCCTGCCTCGGCCTCCCAAAGTGTTGGGCTTACAGCTGTGAGCCACCGCGCCTGGCCCCAAAGTTCCTCTTCTTTAAAGGACACCAGTCATATTGGATTAGGGTTCACCCCAGTGACTTCTGTTAAACTTGAGTACCTCTGTAAAGACCCTGTCTCTATATACAACCATATTCTGAGGTCCTGGGGCGGTTAGGACTTTAACATGAATGTTTTTCAGCATTGTTGGGGGCACAATTCCACCTATTACGCCATGTAAAGATGTTGCAGATGTGTTCCCTCCCAAGGCTGCCAGGCCTTAGCCTTGAGACAGCAGTAACTCATCACAGGGGTTCTGAGGTGAGTGTAGGTAAGCGCAGGCATTGGGTGCGAACTCAGCCTGCTCCAGTCCTGCTTGAGCCAAGCGTTTCTCCTGGTGCACCCTGCCGCCATATAGAACAGCCCGAAGAAGCAGGGCATGTTCCTCCCAGCTGACTGCCAAATGCAAAGTACTGTAGCTATTGAAATGCAAAGTTCAATTGGAAACAGCTACTGCAAAACGCTGGTGGTTCACAGTGGGCCGGCTGTGGTTCACAGCTTACATGAGTGTGGTACATAGAAATGTAGCAAGCGGGCCAGGCACCGTGGCACACGCCTGTAATCCCAGCACTTTGGGAAGCCGATGTGGTGGATCACTTGAGGTCAGGAGTTCGAGACCAGCCTGACCAATATGGCGAAACCCCATCTCTACTAAAACTACAGAACTAGCCGGACGTGGTGGTGCATGCCTGTAATCCCAGCTACTTGGGAGGCTGAGGCCAGAGAGTCACTTGAACCTAGGAGGCGGAGGTTGCAGTGAGCCAAGATCACACCACTGCACTTCAGCCCATGTGACAGAGCAAGACTCTGTCTCAAAACTAACAACAACAACAATGAAATGCATCAAGTGTAGGTTAATTTGGAACGCATAATAAAATAAGCATCTATTCCTAAATAACCTGTGGTACAGTTTTGCCTGCTTATGGCATTATATAAATGAAGGAGTATTTTCAAAAGGAAAATTATAAAGTAATTTGATCAAATCTGAATCTTATCCTAAGTGAAAGGCCCAAACAGCTTTCCAAAGGAATTGACTCATCATATCGGGGTTTAGAATTCATCCGCTTTCATGATACCAGTCCCTAGGGTTTTTATTGATTGTAACTGGCATTGACTTGAAGTTCAATATGAACACCACCTTTTGGGCTCACAGTTTTGATAATGGAGGAACTGCCTCCGTTTTGAAACAGAAATGTTTAAATGCACCAGAGACTGGTTTATAAAGGTTGTGTTTTATTTAAGCTGCCTTTCCACAGGGCAATGAGGGATTTCAAGCATGAAATATATTTGAGAAACTTCATTTTTAAGGAACCCATTAGTTAGGGGATATTGCTTTACTTTTTTTTCTTTATTTTTTTATTTTTAATTTAATTTAATTTAATTAATTAATTTATTTATTTTTAAGACGGAGTCTTGCTCTCTCCCAGGCTGCAGTGCAGTGGTGCAATCTTGGCTCACTGCAAGCTCCGCCTCCCGGGTTCAAGCCATTCTCCTGCCTCAGCCTCCCGAGTAGCTGGGACTACAGGAGCCCGCCACCTCACCCAGCTAATTTTTTGTATTTTTAGTAGAGACGGGATTTCACCCTGTTAGCCAGGATGGTCTCCATCTCCTGATCTCGTGATCCGCCCGCCTCGGCCTCCCAAAGTGCTGGGATTACAGGCGTGAGCCACCACACCTGGCCTGTTTTGTTTTTTAAATAGGAAAATCTTTAACCAGAACACAAGTTTTCTTCAAAATTAGAGAAATCAAAGTGCTATACAACAAGGCCATAGAATAAATCTCAGAGAAGTTATCCCAGATATGCAGTGAACATCTACTCAGAACATGGCTCAGAAAACTTTTCTTTTTGACATTTTTTTTCTTTTTTTTGACAGGGTTTCACTGTCACCCAGGCTGGAGTGCAATGGTGCAGTGGCCCAATCATGGCTCACTGCAGCTTCCACCTCCTGGGCTCAAGCAGTCCTTCCACCTTAGCCTCCTAAAGTGCTGGGATTACAGGCATAAGCCACCATGCCCAGCCAAGAAAACCTTTTCCTAAAGGGCCATGTGTAGGCTGAATGATACCCTTGCTTCTGTCCAAGTTCTAATTCCCAGAACCTGTGAAGGCTACCTTATATAGCAAAGGGGACGTTATAGATGTGATCACATTAAGGTTGTAAGACCTGAATTGTCACTTGGGCCCCATGTAATTGTAGCACCCTTATGAATAAGAGAAGGTGCCATGAAGATGGCAGCAGGGAGTGATGCAAAGATGCTACATGTAGGCTTTGAAGATGCAGAAAGGGCCAAGGAAGGCCGCTCTGACACCTGGGAAAGGCAAGGAAATGGGTCTCCCCAAGAGCCTCTGGACGGGGGCAGTGCTGCTGACACCCTGATTTCTACCTCGTGAAACTGGTTTCAGACTGTGAGAGAATAAATTTGCATTGTTTTCATGAACTAAGTTTGTGGCAACTGTTACAGCAGCAATAGAAAACCTGAGAGTAAACATTTTCGGCTTTGCCCCTCTGTCATAACTGTCGACCTCTGCCACTGTGGCACGGACACCATCGCAGGCAACAGCCAGAGTCAGCCTCGTGGGCTCCGCTGGGGATGGAAGCCCCTGGGCAGTTGTGTGAGCGGGATTGTCGTGATCAGCATCAGTTTAGCTCAGGATCCCCAACGACCCCAGCCACGAAGCCTGAGACAGGGCTCTGGAGGGCCAGCTGGAGGCCACAGCAGCACACACGCTCACACACACACACACACGCACACATGCACGCGCGCACACACACACACACGCACACACACACACAGCAAGAGAAAAAGACTGGGACTGATGACACTACAGAGTTGTGGGTAAAAGACAGTCTTTTCAATCAATGAAGTGGGAAAATTGGGTGCCCCTATGAAAATAAATGGAACTACACCCCTACCTCATTCCACACACCAAAACCAATTCAGATGCGTTATTTACCTAAACGGGAAATGCAAACTGTCTTAGTCTGTTCTCACACTGCTGTAAAGAACTACCTGAGATTAGATAATTTATGAAGAAAAAAGGTTTGATTGAGTCACAGTTCCACATGCTCTACAGGAAACACAGCTGGGGAGACCTCAGGAAACTTAAAATCATGGCAGAAGGGGAAGGAGAAGCAGGCATGTCTTCACGTGCCCAGAGCAAGAGGAAGAGAGAGAGGGAGAAGTGCTACACATGTTTAAACATCCAGACCTTGTGAGAGCTCACTCACTATCGTGGGAACAGCAAGGCGGAAGTCGGCCCTCGTGATCCAATCACCTCCCACCTGGCCCCACCTCCAATACTCGGGATCACATTTCAACATGAGATTTGCATGGGGAACAGAGGTAAACCACATCACAAACCAATAAATAGGTCAAAGATTGTAGGTGAGAGTATTTCATGACCTTAGGGAAAGATATCTTAAACTGAACACACACAAATAATACTAATCATAAAAGAAAGGAACTATACATTTGATAACCCTAAAATTAAGAACTGTCTTACAGACAGCATAAGGATGAGGATGAAGTGTTGATAATGATCAAAGCTAGATGATAGGTTTATAAGAGTTCATAACACTACTTTTCTAGAAAACAAAACAAGAGGAAAAGACACTATAAAGAGAGTGAAAAGGCAAAGCCACCAAGTGGGAGAAGGTATTTACAACCCATATAACCAACGAAGCGCTCATCTTCAGAATGCAGACTGAACTTCTAGGAATCAATAATAAAAACACAAATTACACATTAGAAAAATGGGTAAAAGATTTGAGCAGTCAGTTCACAAAAAACGGTATCAAAATATCAATAATAAAATGAAATACATTTAGCCTCATTAAAAATTAGGGAAATATAGATTAAAACCACAATGAACTATCCAGAAGAAAGGCTAAAATTGAAAAGATTCAAAATTCCCTGTGTTAAGGGTGATGAAAAATAGGAACCCTCATACACTGCCAGTAGGAGGGTAAATTAGTGCAATTTGCAAGAACACAGTCTTGAATTATTTACTAAAGTCGAAGCTATACATGCCCTAGGTCTCAGCATGTATTTGTAGGTATATTCCCTAGAGAAATGAATGCACAGATATATGCATAGGAACATTCAAAGTACTGTTATTTATTGGAGAAAAAAATGGAACAAATCAAAGATACATTGTAGAATGAATAAATAACTTGTGGTATTCCATGCACTGAAATGGAATATTATATAGAAAAAGGAGTGAGCCAAAATGACACATAATAGCACAGATTAATCTTCCATATAATTGAATACACATACTGTAATTCCATTTTGCATAGTATCCATAAACAGGCAAAGTAAATCACAGTGTTTAGAGATGCACACCTCAGTAGTAAAAGCACAAAGAAATGCAAAGAAGGATCATGACTGGCAGGTGACTCGTGAGAGTGCCTATGGGTTGTGAGGGGTTATGCGGGTGTTTTATTTACACTCTTCTGTTACACTGAACAGTCTTGGTCTTGCATTTTAAAAAGAATTTATGTGTTACTTTTCACAAATATTTTAAAACATAAAAAAGTATGACAATTAGAAAGTAAAAAGTAAGATGTGAGAACTAAACTGAAGTATCTTAGTAACTCAAATAAATGTAATTCTGCTAAATGTTTCAGTTAAGAGACAAAAATTTCAAGTTTTTGTGAAACCAAATCTAGTTTAATGTTGCTTATGAGACTCCCCTAAAACATAAGGCTGCAAAATTGTCACTGTCAGACCCGTGTGATGGTTCGCTGGAAGATCCTACTTGAAAGGTAGATCTTTATTTTACCTAATTCGGTGCTCCCCCAGTGCTAAAAGTTGGAAATAAAAGTGGGGACATTATTACTGACCATAGAGGAATAAAAATAGTTATAAGAGAATACTACAAACAATTGTATGCTAACAAATTAGATAACCTAGAAGAAATGAACGCATTCCTGGGAACACACAAACTACCAAACTGACTCAAGAAGAAAATAGAAAATCTTAACAGACCTAGCAGGGCGCGGTGGCTCACGCCCGTAATCCCAGCACTTTGGGAGGCCGAGGGGGGCAGATCATGAGGCCAGGAGATCGAGACCATCCTGGCTAACACGGTGAAACCCCGTCTCTACTAAAAATACAAAAAATTAGCCGGGCTTGGTGGCGGGCACCTGTAGTCCCAGCTACTCGGTAGTCTGAGGCAGGAGAATGGCGTAAGCACAGAAGGCAGAGCTTGCAGTTAGTTGAGATCGCACCACTGCACTCCAGCCTGGAGCGCAGTGTGAGACTCCGTCTCAAAAAAGAAAGAAAATCTTAACAGACTGACAACAGATTGTTATCAGTAATCAAAAATCTCCCAAAAAAGGAAAAACCTTTGTTTCACTGGGTGAGTTCTAGCGAACAGTTAAAGAAGAATTAACACCCATCCTTCTCAAACTCTTCAAAACAAAACAAAACAAAATAAAAAACACCAGAACAACAACAAAAGAAGAGAGAACGCTTCCTCAGCCATTCTACATATGAGGTCCGCATTAACCTGGTACCAAGCCAGACAAAGATATACAAATAAACTATAGATCAATATCACTTATGAATATAGATGCAAAAAATCATCAACACAATACTAGGAAACTGAATCCAGCAACATATAAAAAGGATTATGCACCATGAGCATGTGAGATTAATCTCAGTAATGCAGAGGTGGTTCAACATATGAAAATCAATCACTATAACTCACCACATTACTAGAATGAAGGAAAAAAGTCACATGAGCATCTCAATCAATCTTAATCAATGCAGGAAAAGCATTTTTTTAAAAATTGAATATACTTTTAGAATAAAAACACTCAGAAAACTAGGAATAAAAAAGGGACTCATTCAACACAGTAAAGGGAATTTATGAAAAACTTGTGGCTAACATACTCAATGATAAAAGATGAAAGCTTTCCCCCTAAAATCAGGAGCAACACAAGAATGCCACTTTCCCCACTGCTATTCAACATTGTACCAGAAATTCCTGTCAGAGCAATTAGGCAAGAAAAAGAAATAAAAGACATGTACACTGGAAAAGAAGAAGTAAAACTCTCTATTCAGAGATGACATGATCCTTTATTTGGAAAATCACAAAGAATGTACAAAAAAAATCCTGCTACAGCTAATAAATTAATTCATCAAATTTGCAGGGTATTGGATCAATATATGAAAATAAGTTATATTTCTATACATTAGCAATAAGCTCAAAAGTAAATAAAAAGGCCAGGTGCAGTGGCTCACGCCTGTAATCCCAGCACTTTGGGAGGCCGAGGCGGGCGGATCACAAGGTCAGGAGATTGAGACCATCCTGGCTAACACGGTGAAACCCCGTCTCTATTAAAAATACAAAAAATTGGCCGGGCGCGGTGGCTCAAGCCTGTAATCCCAGCACTTTGGGAGGCCGAGACGGGTGGATCACGAGGTCAGGAGATCGAGACCATCCTGGCTAACACGGTGAAACCCCGTCTCTACTAAAAATACTAAAAATTAGCTGGGCATGGTGGTGGGCGCCTGTAGTCCCAGCTACTCGGAGGCTGAGGCAGGAGAATGGCGTGAACCCGGGAGGCGGAGCTTGCAGTGAGCTGAGATCCGGCCACTGCACTCCAGCCTGGGCGACAGAGCGAGACTCCGTCTCAAAAAAAAAAAAAAAAAAAAAAAAAAAAATACAAAAAATTAGCCTGGCGTGGTGGCGGCGCCTGTGGTCCCAGCTACTCGGGAGGCTGAGGCAGGAGAATGGCAGGAACCCGGGAGGCGGAGCTTGCAGTGAGCCGAGATGGCGCCACCGCACTCCAGCCCGGGGGGACAGAGCGAGATTCAGTCTCAAAAAAAAAAAAGAAAAAAAAAAGTAAATAAAAAATTAAGGGCCGGGCGCAGTGGCTCAAGCCTGTAATCCCAGCACTTTGGGAGGCCGAGACAGGTGGATCACGAGGTCAGGAGATCGAGACCATCCTGGCTAACACGGTGAAACCCGTCTCTACTAAAAAATACAAAAAACTAGCCGGGCGAGGTGGCGGCGCCTGTAGTCCCAGCTACTCGGGAGGCTGAGGCAGGAGAATGGCGTGAACCCGGGAGGCGGAGCTTGCAGTGAGCTGAGATCCGGCCACTGCACTCCAGCCTGGGCGACAGAGCGAGACTCCATCTCAAAATAAAATAAAATAAAGTAAATTACATTAAAGTAAATTAAATTAAGTTCAAAAGTAAATTAAAAACAAATTCCTTTCACAACAGTATTCAAAAGAATAAAATACTTAGCAATAAATTTCACCAAGAAAGTGAGAGACTTGGGCACTAATAACTATAAAACAAGGCTGAAATAAATTAAAGAAAAAATAAGTAGAAAGATATCCTGTGTTCATGGATTGGAAGATTTAATATTTTTCAGAAATGGCAAAGCCAATCTTCACATATATATGGAATTGCAAGGGGCCCTGATCAAAACAGTGTGGTATGGGCATAAGGATATCTAGATCAACGGAATAAAATTAGGAGTCCAAAAATATATTCTAACACATTTACAGTCAATTGATTTTCAAGGAAGGAATCAAAACCTACAGCCAATTGATTTTTGACAAGGGTGGTGAAACCATTTAATGTGGAAAAAAATGGTCTCTTAACAACTGGTGCTGGGATAACTGGATATACATGCAAAAATATGAATCTGGACTGTTCCCTCACATCATACACAAAATTTAATCAAAATGGTTCAGACTTCAATGTAAGATTTAAAAGTATAGAACTCTTAGAGTAAAACATAGATGTAAATCATTATACCCTTGGATTAGACAACAATTTCTTAGATATGGTATGAAAAGCACAAACACTGAAAGAAATAAATTGGAAACTTTTAATTAAACCAAGCAAATTAAAAACAAAATTTAAAACTTTTGCCATCGAAGAAAACTATCAAGAAACTAAAAAAGGAAACTAGAGAACAGTAGAAAATATTTTTAAACATTTGATACATTCTATACATCTGATAAGGGCCTAACATTTAAAATTTGTACAGAACTCTTACACACACACACACAGACAGACAGACAGAGAGAGAGAGGAGTTTGTTTTAAGGAATTGGCTTGTGTGATTATGGAGGTTAGCCAGTCTGGCAGTCTGGATCCCCAGGAAGAGTCAGTGTTGCCATCCAAGTCTGAAGGCCATCTGCTGGCAGAATTCCTTCTTGCTCTGGTGAGGTCTGTTTTTTGTTCTATTCAGCCTTCAACTGATTGGATGAGGCTCACCCACATTATGGAAGGCAATCTGCTTTACTTGAAGCCCACTGTTTTAAATGTGAATATCATCCAAAAACACTGTCACAGACACATCTCAAATAATATTTAACTAAATATCAGTATTCTGGGCTAGACAAGTTGACACATAGAATTAATCATCAGAAGTCTACCCCTTGTCAACTTGGCATGCATATGTAGCACTTAAACCATACTTAATCTCCAAATCAAGACAACTAAAGGTCATACTTCTGCCTAACATGATAAATCCCTGCATACAACTGAAAGTGCACTAATCCTTTCCCCAGAAGATGAAAAGTCTTTAGGTGATGTTTGCTCTTCTGCTTGATGTCCATTAACTTAAATACTATGATGTAAAGTTAACCATACTTAAATACTATGACATAAAGTCGACACATTGTATGTTACATGATGAGGGATAAGATAGGGAAGAAATATTATCAAAACACATTCATAACCAAACAAGGAAAAAATGCTCAAGTACAGTCCTCATTTCTATCACTGGTCATGTAGTCATAGGTAGTACTTATTACTATCTTCTTCCACTACCTATTCCATATTCCTGTTGCCCTTAGCACACACTTCAGCTGGTCATGGATCTTAACGTGGTTGGGCTACCCAAATCTTTATTCCTAAAAGGGCTTGGCCATGAGTACTCCTGCCTGATTGGTTGTTGTAGTTTTCCATTCTATAATCATAGGGCATTCACAGTGTTGGGGAACCACCACCTATATAGTTTTCTATTGCTTTAGCTCTCATATTTAGGTCTTTGATCCATGTGGAGTTAATTTTTGTATATGATGTGAGGTAGGGATCCAACTTCATCCTTTTGCATGTGGATGTCAAGTTCGGTATATAGAAGGCCTTTATGGTAGGAAATACTTGGGCAGAGACTAGAAGAAATGTGTGAAAAAAAGAAATGTTGATGGCTACCAAGCAGAGGGGACAGCAAGTGGAGATCCAGGCTCAGACAAATGCCACAAAATAATCAAGGAATGAATAAGGTGTTTCTGCTAGACCACAGTATAGGTATTTCTGAAAATTCTTGTGTTGTACTGCAGACAAAACATAAACAGAGGTATTGGAATAATAGGATTGTAACAGACTATTCAAAACATAAGGAGGTTTGGAACCAGAACACCAGTGAAAACCACAATCCTAATGAAAAATAACAGCAAAGTTAAAAGGGCATAATAAATTGTTAAAAACATAAGTACATATGTGCATATCTATACATACATACTATAATAAACTGAGAACTTGACCTTTTAAGAAAGATGAAAGTATGTTGGAGGGAAAGGATATGTTGAAGGGTTAATGCCACTGAGTTATGAAGACCAAACAGAAGTGTTTGTGAGAGAACAAGGGGTCACACTAAGCTGAGAGAGACTGTGAGTCAAAGCTACAACAGGCACAGCCCCATATTCTCAAGTTGTACTCTCAGCTGTGTTGTTTTGCCTGCATTCAGATCCTCTTACTTTGAGTGTAAAATATTAATATGCTGGGGGGAAAATCCCACACAAACCAAGATGCTTTCCACATACTATCAAACTAATCCACAATACAGAATCATGTGCTGCAACAAAATATATTTTTTCACAAACAATTTCAGAATAGAAGAAAAGAAAACATCTGACAATGCCTTTTGTGAGGCTAATACTTAGTACAAGTAATAAAATTACAGGTCAAAATAAGGAATATGGATACAAAAATCCTAGTCCAATATTTGCACACTGAAATACATAAAATGTCATCACCAAGTCTGGTTTGTCCCAGAAATGCACTTTAGCAGATTAATGACTTAGGAAATCTATTAATGTAATTCACTGCATTAACAGATTAAAGGAAAAACATGATTATCTAAATGGATGCAGAAAAAGCATTTGATAACATCTAATATTCATTCATAATTTTAAATGGTTCATAATCTAAGGATCTTCTTTAAACTGATGAAGTTATCTACTAAAAGCCTACAGAAAATATTGCACTCCATGATGAATTATTTGAAGTATCTACTTCCTTTAAAATCAGAGCAAGATAATAATTCCAATTATCATTCCGTCTAGGGGGCACTAGTCAGTGAAAGATTGATTTGGAAAATACATAGCTTTCATCATTTGCAGGTGATATGATTGCTTACTATGTCAGGGTTCTCCAGAGACACAGAGAATAGATAGATAGATAGATAGATAGATAGATAGATAGATAGATAGATACATAGATAGATAGATAGATAGATAGATAGATAGATAGATAGATAGATGTAACATACCGAGTTATGTAAGTACATAGAGTTATTTATTTATTATATAGACAGATACATTATATAGATATATTAGAAGGAATTGGCTCATGCAGTTATGAAGTATGAAAGGTTCCAAGATCTACAATTGGCAAGGAGACCCAGGAGAGCCATCGTGTAGTTTCAGTCTGAGTCCAAAGAGCCAAGAATCAGGAGAGCCCATGGGGTAAGTTCCAGTCCAGCCAGTAGACTTGAGACCCATGCAAAGCTGATGTTTCAGTTTGAGTCCAAAGCCAGAAAAAACTGATGTCTCAGCTCCGGCAGTCAAGGCAAGAGGAGTTCCTTCTTACTCGGGAAAAGGTCACCTTTTGTGTTCTGTTCAGAGCTTCAGTTGATTGGATAATACCCACTTACACCACATCAAACCAATCTGCTTCACTCAGTCTACTGATTCAAATGTTAGCTCGTCCAGAAGTGCCCTCACAGACAGACTCAGAATACCATCTGGCCAAATGTCTGGGCACCCCACGGACCAGTCAAGTTGATACATAAAATTAACCATGATACCTACATAGAAAATAATATATAAATATAAGAGCATTCTAAAATCATTTGCCTTTTATACACCAGGCACAAAAAGTTAGAAAAAGTAACTCAGACACTGAGTTAGAGAAGGAAGGGCTTTATTCAGCCAGGAGCTTCAGCAAGACTCATGTCTCCAACAACCGAGCTCCCCGAGTGAGCAATTTCTGTCCCTTTTAAGGGCTCACAGTTCTAACGGGGTTCACATGAGAGGGTTGTGATGGATTGAGCAAGAAGGGGGTATGTGACTGGGGGCTGCATACACCGGTAATTAGAAAGGAACAGAACAGGACAGGGATCTTCACAGTGCTTTTTTTTATGCAAATAACCGATTAGGTCAGGGTCGATCTTTAACTACCAGGCCCAGGGTGTGGCGCTGGGCTGTCTGCTTGTGGATTTCATTTCTGCCTTTCAGTTTTTACTTCTTCTTTCTTTGGAGGCAGAAATTGGGCATAAGACAATATGAGGGGTGGTCTCCTCCCTTAATAAGAGCTACAAAAATACATAGAATAACTAGGAATTGACTAAACAAAGGTGGGCAAAAATCTTTAAGGAGACTCTTAAGACATTTTATTTAAAGACTTAAAGAAGAACTAGATAAATTGGGTAGTTAAAGTTTCCATGGATAGGAAGACTCAATCATGTAAAGATTCTGCTGCTTTTCAAATTGATCTACAAATTCAATGTAACCCCAAACTATATCCCAACAGCGTTCACAGGGAAACATGCTGATTCTAAAATATATGTAGAAAATCAAAGGACTAAAGATAATCGGGTGCCTCTTCAAGGATAAAACAAGATGATGTATCAAGATGTATCACAAAGCTATATTAATTTATAAGCAATAATGGTGCAGATTTAGACATATAGATGAACTGTATAGAACAGACAGTCCTTAAAATAAGTTACACATATATATGGAAAATTTATTAATGGGAATCCATATATAAGCAAAACTGACTTTTCAAATTATAGGGAAAAGGACAAATTATCAACAAAAGATTTTGAGTAAGTTAGGTAACCATAATGAAAAAGAATGAACTTGGATCCCCACCTCATACCATACATAAAATTAATTCTAGAGGGATAAAGACAAATATTAGAAGAAAATTAAAAGATTTTTCAATGTATGAGAATATGTTATTTGAACTAAGTATAGTGATTGTTAAATATGGTTAAAGAAACACTAAACATTCTAGCCCAAAAGGAAAATAATTTTTAAATTGCTTATAAAATGACAAACTTTTGTTCACCAAAATACACCAAAAAGGGAATGAAAATTGTTGCCACAAACTGCCAGAAGACATTTGCAATGCAGGTAATTGACAAATAATCAATATGCATAATAGGTATAAGACACGAATCAGTGAGAAAGACACAATGCAATGGAAACATTGTCAGAACACTTCAGAGCACTTCACAAAAGAAGAAACTCAAACTGACTGTAAACATAGGACAATTTCAACTTCCTTAACAATCAATAAAATTAAAATTAAAACATCAATGAGTTACTGTTTCATTTTTTTATCCCACTTGATTGAATTGTGGAGAACTCTCATAAAATATTTTTACTGTAAATTGGTTTAATCACTTCATAGTTTGGCATTATATTGTAAAGTTGAAGATGCTGTGAAAGGAAAATAAATCTTGGGGCCCCAAAATCACTCAGCTAAAAGGAAAAGTCAAGCTGGGAACTGTTTAGGGCAAACCTGCATCCCATTCTATTCAAAGTTATCCCTCTGCTCACTGAGATAAATGCATATCTGATTGCCTTCTTTGGAAATGCTAATCAGAAGCTGAAAAGAATGCAGCCCTGCACGATGGCTCATGTCTGTAATCCCAGCACTTTGGGAGGCTGAGGTGGGCAGACCACCTGAGGTCAGGAGTTCGAGAGCAGCCTGGTCAACATGGCAAAACTCCATCTCTACAAAAAATACAAAAATTAGCTGGGTGTGGGCTGGGTGTGGTGGCTCATGCCTGTAATCCCAGCACTTTGGGAGGCCAAGGTGGGCAGATCACGAGGTCAGGAGATCAAGACCATCCTGGCTAACATGGTGAAACCCCGTCTCTACTAAAAATACAAAAAAATTAGCCCGATGTGGTGGCGGGCCCCTGTAGTCCCAGTTACTCAGGAGGCTGAGGCAGGAGAATGGCGTGAACCCAGGAGGCGGAGCTTGCAGTGAGCCAACATTGTGCCACTGCACTCTAGCCTGTGCAACAGAGTGAGTCTCCATCTCAAAAAAAAAAAAAAAAAAAAAAAAAATTAGCTGGGTGTGGTAACAAGCACCTGTTATCCCAGCTACTCGGGAGGCTGAGTCAGAAGAATTGCTTGAACCTAGGAGGCGAGGTTGCAATGAGCCGAGATCATGCCACTGCTGTCTAGCCTGGGCAACAGAGTGAGACTCCACATCAAAACAAACAAACAAACAAAGAAAAGAAACGGAAAAGAATGGAACCCTTTGTGTCTCACATACCTATAACCTAGAAACCCCCTCCCTGCTTGAGCTGTCCCAGCTTTCTGGATGGAACCAAAGTATATCTCACATATTTGATTGATGTCTCATGTATCCCTAAAATGTATAAAACCAAGCTGTACCCCGACCACCTCGGGCGCAGGTTGTTAGGACTTCCTGAGGCTGTGTCACAGGCGTGCATCCTCAACCTTGACAGAATAAACTTTCTAAATTAACGGAGACCTGTCTCAGATATTTGGGGTTCACAATGCATATACCCAAAGCCCTGAAATTCCACTTCTGCAAATGCCACCCCCCCAAAAAAAAAATTCTCATTATATGGACACCAGGATTCAATGAGCGTTGTTTGTGGAAAAAACTCACAATGACCACTGACAGAATAATGAATAAATAAATGATTGCATAGGTGCACAATGTATACTAAAGAACAATCAAAGTTAAGAATTTCAGTGACACATGTCAAATAGTTGAATCTTACAATGGTGACTAAAACAGTGAGCTGCAGAAAATTAGACAGATATTTTATGGATACATATTTGGAAATTTTATTTTTTAAGAACGAGTGGAATAAGAAAAACAAATCCAGGAGGATGGTTACCACTGGTGCTGGAGGGGAATGGGGACAATAATAAGCAATAATGAAAATAGTAATAAGATGATAATGCTTAATACATATATAGTGTTTGCTATTTGCCACTGTCCGAAGTGCTTTTGATGCAGGATTTTTCCTCCATAGCATAGCTAAATCTGGGTTTTTGTCTCACAACCAGGGAGAATTAAGCACGCAGACACTCAAAGAGTGAGTCAGGTGGGGAATTTCATTGAGCGCTGAAACAGCTTTTAATGGGGAGGGAACACTGGGGTGGTCCCCCTACCTGAAGGCAGGAGTGTTCCCCATATGGCGGAGCCTAGGGCTTTTTATTGGCTCAGAAGAGGGAGTGTGTGCTGACTGGTTTGTGAGTATGCATAAGAGATTAAAGTGAAGATACCACTCAAAGGTGGGCATGGTAGTGTAGAAAACCAATTAGGAAAGGGTAGGTATATGTAAAACAGGTGAAGGATGGGGATCAATCAGAGGAAACTGTGCCAAATGGGAAGGAGAATTCTAATTCAGTCCGAGGATTTACCCAGGACTGGTTACTCCGGGAACCTGCCCCTCTCTGCCTTCTGCCTCTATCACTTTTATATTTTATACTTCAGTTAATCTTCACAACAAGTCTTTAAGCAGTTACTTGTATTTTTTCTATTGGGGAAAAATAAACTGACTTATTGTTCTTAAGCATTGCATCACATGCTTCCTAATTAAAAAATAATAAGCCACAGAGTAAACGGTGTCAATATTTAATACCTGAAAGCAGAAAAAAAGTCAGCATAATTGTTGTTGTTGTTGTTTTTAATTTGGAAATAGGGATCTAAATTCCAGAAGAAACAAATAAGCTTGAAAGAGGTACCTTCTAGCTGTGGTAGCCTCTTTGGGGAGGAGTAGTACAAGGGCCTGCTGTTGGATAATGGAACTTTCCCCTACCAATTGGTGTATATACTATGTGCATGGGTTTCTTTGATACAGATAATTCACTGAAAAATATAGCTAGAATAAAATACTAGACAGAGCTGGTCTCTGGATGGGCAAGTTTTTTTTCTATGCTTTCCTCAATTGAATAAATGACACAGAAGATATTGTTACAAATGTATTACAAAGGCATTTAAATTTCAGAATGTCATGAAAGATTGTAAGAAAAATTAAAAACTAGTATAATATTTGTAATAAAAAGATACAAATATCTAAAGAAAACACTAAGTCCTTGTTCAAGAATAAAGGAAAAAAGGTAATATGGCTCTCATACAAATATAAAATTGACAGATGGCAAGATTTTTATCTAACTAATGAGTGAACCAGTAAGATTTTTAAAATCGGTTCAAAGGAAAGCTCAAAGAACCACATATACATATGCTGAAATGAATTTACAAATAGATGCACCAAGGTTCTAGTCAAAGAATAACAAGAGTTTTTACAGCATCTTAACAAAAGAACAATACATTTGCAGAGAAGTGGCAATTGCATTCTATCAGACACAATCAATCTGCATTTCTACAAACAAGAACAGTTGCATAATTAGAAGTTCTCTACAACTTCCTTCCAGTGTTGTAAATAGCTTAAAGACAATAAAAGGTTGAGGTAATCCCTAAGGGCATTCCAGGCCGGATATCCAGTAAATTTTTTGGTTCATATTAAAGTTTTTCTCATTTTTTCCCCTGCAGCCTCAAGGCATAATTGGGAAAAAAAAGAATAATTTTTTAAAAAAATAAATAAATGAAAATAAGCATATGAGATAATGTTTTATAAATCAAAGAAATGCTAATTATACTATAAAATATTCATACACACATAATGTTTATTTGTTTAAAATTACAGTAACTCCTCACATTGTGCCAGATCTCATTTTTACTTTTATTTATTTATTTATTTATTTTTTTTGTTTTTCAGATGGAGTCTCCCTCTGTCACCCAGGCTGGAGTGCAGTGGTGCGAACTTGGCTCACTGCAACTTCCACCTCCCAGGTTCAAGCAATACCCTGCCTCAGCCTCCCGAGTAGGTGGGACTACAGGCACATGCCAACACGCCCAGCTAATTTTTTGTATTTTAGTAGAGACAGGATTTCACCATGTTGGCCTGGATGGTCTCGATCTCCTGACCTCGTGATCTGCGTGCCTTGGCCTCCCAAAGTGCTGGGATTACAGATGTCAGCCACTGTGCCTGGCCATCATTTTTAAATAAAAATGGAATTTTAGAATAGTTTCCAATTTATAGAAAAGTTACAAAAAAAGTACAGTCACCTTATAACCCATACTCATATTATGAACATCTTACATCAATCTAGTGCATTTCACACTGCAGGGGAGGAGAATTTTTCCCTCTGCCTTCCTGGGGTCTCCAGCTGGGGCCCTGCAAATTAGACAGACAAAAGACAAATTTGGCCAGGCGTGGTGGCTCATGCCTGTAATCCCAGCACTTTGGGAGGCCGAGGTGGGCAGATCACCTGAGGTCAGCAGTTTGAGACCAGCCTGACCAACGTGGTGAAACCCCATCTTTACTAAGAATACAAAAATTAGCTGGACATGGTGGTGGGCAACTGTAGTCCCAGCTACTCGGGAGGCTGAGGCTGGAGAATGGCTTGAACCTGGGAGGTGGAAGTTGCAGTGATCCGAGATTGAGCCACAGCACTCCAGCCTGGGCGACAGAGTGAGATTTCGTCTCAAAAAAAAAGAAAAAGACAAATTCCCAAGAGAAAACAACAGTTTATTAACAAGTGCACTGCACGTACACATGAGAGAACTCAGTGATGGTCCCTCAAGGGGGTGTTTAGAACTTGAGCTTCTACAGCTTCTTCAAAAAAGAATAATACATTTGTAGAGAAGTGGCAAGACAAGGGGAAAGGGCTGTAGGCTTCCAGGAGCAGCAAACTGTAAGAAGGTAAATATTTGGAGGAAATCAATGGAGTAAGGTTTGTCTGTGCAGGTTGTAAACCAAAAAGTATCTGAGGCCGGGCGCGGTGGCTCAAGCCTGTAATCCCAGCACTTTGGGAGGCCGAGACGGATGGATCACGAGGTCAGGAGATCGAGACTATCCTGGCTAACACGGTGAAACCCCGTCTCTACTAAAAAATACAAAAAAAAACTACCCGGGCGAGGTGGCGGCGCCTGTAGTCCCAGCTGCTCGGGAGGCTGAGGCAGGAGAATGGCGTGAACCCGGGAGGCGGAGCTTGCAGTGAGCTGAGATCCGGCCACTGCACTCCAGCCTGGGCGACAGAGCGAGACTCCGTCTCAAAAAAAAAAAAAAAAAAAGTATCTGAGACAGGTCTCGATCAATTTAGAAGTTTATATTGCCTCGGTTAAGGACATGCCTAGAAGAAATAAATATGGAATCACAGAAACAGTCTGTGGTCTGTGTCTTTCTCACCATATGATTTTGAGGCCTTCAATATTTAAGAAGGAAAAGTGGGCTGGAGGGGAAAGAGGGAGGATATGGTCATATTACTGAATCCACATGTCACAAGAGAAAAGGAACAGGCAGGGGAATAGTCAATCATGTGTTTGTCTTGAGCTCAGTACATCCGCAGCTTACATTAGATAAGGTGAACGTGGAGGAGTGACCTGTGGACATAGTTCACCTTTTCTCCGTAGGCGTCTCCTTAGGAACAAAAGCGAGGCATGACTCAGCTTTCAGCTGAATTTTTTTTTTCTTTTGGCATAGTGAATCAGGTCCCAAGTTTTTCTTTTCCTTTCACATCGTCCATCTCAGAGTCGACTTTCCAGTCTTCTTCACGGCCAGAAAACTTCCCTGGGACAGGGGTTTTATGTCAGTCTTCACTTCTCAGAAGTGTCTGCATCTGTTAATTCTCAGTCGCCTCCAGCTCACAACAGCCCTTATGCTAAAGTGGCATATTTTGGGGTGGCATCTTCTGGTCTCCTACAAGACAATGAATGAACCAATATTGCTAAATTATTATTAACTGAAGTCCATACTTCATTCATCTCTCGTTAGTATTTGTCTGATGTCCTTTTTCTGTTTCAGAGTCCGATCTAGGCTGCCACATTCCATTTCATTATTGTGTTTCCTTAAGCTCCTGCTGGCTGGGACGGTTTCTCAGACTTTCCATGTTTTTGATCACCTTGACAGTTTCGAGGAGCACTGGTCAAGTATCTTCTAGAAGGACCCTCTATTGTGACTGTCTGATGTTTTTCTCATTATCAGGCTGGACTTATGAATTTTTGGAAGAAAGATTGTGGAGGCAAAGTGTTGTTTTCATCAGCAGGACTTGTAACTGCAGATGGTGACCTTGGTCACTTGACTGAGGAAGCGTCGTCATGTTGCTCCACTCTAAAATTACTCCTTTTTCTTCACCTTGTGCTCCTAAGGAGGTCATTATGCACAGCCCACTTTAAGGAATGGAGACTTCTGTCCCACCTCCTCGACGGGAGAGTATTTGTATTAATTATTTTAAATTCTCTCTCTTTTTATTTTGTTTTGTTTTGTTTTGAGACAGAGTCTCTCTTTGTTGCCTAGGCTGGAGTGCAGTGGCAACATCTCGGCTCACTGCAACCTCTGCCTCCTGGGTTCAGGTGATCCTCGTGCCTCAGTCTCCCAAGTAGCTGGGATTACAGGTGAGCGCCACCACACTCAGCTAATTTTTTTTTTTTTTTTTGAGATGGAGTCTTGCTCTGTTGCCCAGGCTGGATGGAGTGCAGTGGCACAATCTCAGCTCCTCCTGGGTTCACACCATTCTCCTACTTGAGCCTCCCGAGTAGCTGGGACTACAGGCACCCGCCACTATGCCCAGCTAATTTTTTGTATTTTTAGTGGAGATGGGGTTTCACCATGTTAGCCAGGATGGTCTAGATCTCCTGACCTTGTGATCCACCCGCCTCGGCCTCCCAAAGTGCTGGGATTACAGGCGTGAGTCACCATGCCCAGCCAATTTTTGTATTTTTTGTAGAGACGGGTGTTTGTCATGTTGGCCAGGCTGGTCTCAAACTCCTGGCCTCAAGTGATCCTCCCGCCTTGGCCTCCCAAAGTGCTGGGATTATAGGCGAGAGCCAGGGCGCCCCATCTTAAATTATTTTGCATGAGACATTTGCCTATTATCTCCCGCTTATTTATTTATTACACTGATCATTTATGTTGGTGGAGACTCACAGATATTGATTGCGTACTTTGGGTTGTAATCCAACATTATTTTATTGCTCAAATTGTCCCACCTTTGCTCACGAGGAGCCCTATCAGTTGGCTCCCTGGTCCCTTGATACATCCCCATCACTTGTTTTTGTTGTTGGTATTTTGAGAACTTCTTTGCTTTCTGGCATTGCCAATTGTTCCTGGCTCACCTTGTATATTTCCTGTCTCCGTTTTAGAATCTGTTTCTCCAAGGAGCTGTGGTTCCTTTCATCGGAAAACGGTACTAGAAAACAAGAGCTGTGCCCGAGGTTTGCTCGTGGCTCCTGGATCATCTTTGCTTTCAGGTTCTGTCGGCTGACAGAGCAAGAAATACACTCCAGGTTGGAGTGCAATGGCAAGATCTTGGCTCACTGCAACCTCTGCCTACCCAGTTCAAGCAATTATTGTGCCTCAGTCTACAGAGTGGCTGGGACTACAGGCGTCCACCACCATGCCCGGCTAATTTTTGTATTTTTAGTAGAGACAGGGTTCACATTTGTGTATGTGAACCTGTGTATACACACCTGTCTAGAAACATTCCTATGTTGTGATTTGTACCTACAGGAAGCTCAACAGGACTTCATGCTGATGTCTCCAACTCTAATCCATTCCCACGTCCACTCTCCTGTTAGTATCCTCCCCTCTATCACGTCGGCAGCCTCTTTTGCCATATAAGGTAATATTCACAGGTTCTAGGGATTAGGAGCTGGACATAGTTGAGGGGACCTTTTTCCGACCTACTACAGTAGGTGCTAAGTGGTATCTCACTGGAGTTTGAATTCACATTTCCTTAATGACTAATAATGTCATGCAACTTTTTATGAGCTTATTTGCTATTCTTATATGTTCTTTGGTGAAGTGTATGATAAAATCTTTTACCCACTTTTAGTATTAGGTTTGGGGCTGGGCACAGTGGTTCATGCCTGTAATTCCAGCACTTTGGGAGGCTGAGGTGGGTGGATCATTTGAGGTCAGGAGTTTGAGACCAACCTGGTCAACATGGCGAAACCCTGTCTCTACTAAAAATACAAAAATTAGCTGGGCATGGTGGTGGACGCCTGTAGTCCCAGCCACTCTGTAGACTGAGGCACAATAATTGCTTGAACTGGGTAGGCAGAGGTTGCAGTGAGCCAAGATCTTGCCATTGCACTCCAACCTGGGCCGCAGAGCGAAATTCTGTCCAAAAAAAAAAAAAAAAGAAAAAAGGAAAAAAAATTAGGTTGGTTGGGGGTTTTTTATTATAGAGTTTTAAGAGTTCTTTATGTATTCTGGATACAAGACCTTTCTCAGATCTATGCTTTCCAAATATTTCTCCCAATCTGTGGCTTTGTCTTTCCATTTTCCTAAGAGTGTCTTTGATAAGCAGGTTTTAATTTACAGGAAGTCCAAGTTAACTTTTTTCATTTTTAGATCATGCTTCGGTGTTGCATTCAAGAAAACTTTGCTTAACACAAGGCCACAAAGATTTTCTCTTTTTTTTCTAGAAGTTTTAATGTTTTAGGATTTACATTTAGTTCTATGATTAATTTTGAGGGATACTTTTTAATGGCATGAGGTATGAATCAAACTTCATTTCTTTACATGTAGCCAGTTGTTCCAGCATCATGTTTAAAAGATTAGCCCTCAATTGCCTTTGCATCTTTGTCTAAAATAAATAGCCCATAGAAGTGTGGGTCTATTTATGGACCATGTATTCTGGTCCATTGATCTATTTGTTTTTTGATGACAATCCCTCATTCACTGCCTTGATAATCATCTTTTTTTTTTTTTTTTTTTTTTGAGACGGAGTCTCGCTCTGCCGCCCAGGCTGGAGTGCAGTGGCCGGATCTCAGCTCACTGCACGCTCCGCCTCCCGGGTTCACGCCATTCTCCTGCCTCAGCCTCCCGAGTAGTTGGGACTACAGGCGCCCGCCACCGCGCCCGGCTAGTTTTTTGTATTTTTTAGTAGAGACGGGGTTTCACTGTGTTAGCCAGGATGGTCTCGATCTCCTGACCTCGTGATCCGCCCGTCTCGGCCTCCCAAAGTGCTGGGATTACAGGCTTGAGCCACCGCGCCCGGCCTTTTTTTTTTTTTTTTGAGATATGGTCTCACTCTGTTGCTCAGGCAGGAGTGCACTAGTGTGATCTCAGCTCACTATAACCTCAGCCTCACAGGCTCAAGTAAATCCTCCCACCCCAGCCCCCGAGGTAGCTTGGGACTAAAGGCGTGCACCAAGGTGCCTGGCTAGTGTTTTTTTTTTTTTTTTAGAAATGGGGTCTCACTATGTTGCCCAGGTTGGTCTCAAAGTCCTGGGCTCAAGCAATCCACCTGCCTTGGCCTCTGGAAGTGCTGAGATTACAGACTGTGAGCCACTATGCCAGCTAATTATCATAGATTTATAATAAGTCTTGAAATCATCTAATGTTAGTTCTCCAACACTGTTCTCCTTTTTTCAGAGTCCTTTGAATTCCATATACTTTGAATTTCCATATGAATTTTAGAATCACTTTGTGAAATTCCTAAGAAAAAAAAAAAGGCCTGCCATGACATTGACAGGGAAGGTGTTGAAACTGTAGATCAATTTGGGGAGAATTAACATTTTTTTTTTTTTTTTTTTTTGAGACGGAGTCTCGCTCTGTCGCCCAGGCTGGAGTGCAGTGGCCGGATCTCAGCTCACTGCAAGCTCCACCTCCTGGGTTCATGCCATTCTCCTGTCTCAGCCTCCCGAGTAGCTGGGACTATAGGTGCCCGCCACCTCGCCCGGCTAGTTTTTTTGTATTGTTAGTAGAGACGGGGTTTCACCATGTTAGCCAGGATGGTCTCGATCTCCTGACCTCGTGATCCGCCCACCTCAGCCTCCCAAAGTGCTGGGATTACAGGTTTGAGCCACTGCACCCGGCCTTAATATTGATTCTTAAAAATATTTACCCTTGAACAAAGTCTATATCTCCATTTATTTAGGGCTTTAATATTTTCTCTCATTAATATTTTATAGTTTGTAGTAACTAGCACTTGCTTATATTTGTCAGGTCTGTCCTTAAGTATTTCATATTTCTGACGCTATTGTAAATGTTTGCTTTTTAAACTTCAATTTATGATTGCCCATTACTAGTAAGAAGCACACTGATTTTTGAATACTGACATTGTGTCTTACAATCTTGATAAACTTGCTTTTTAGTTCTAGGAGCCTTTTTGGAGATTCTGTCAGATTTTTCTGCACAGATTATGTAAGTTGTGAATGAAGGTAGTTTTACTTTTTCCTTACCAGTTTGGATACTTTTCTTACCCTTAGCCCAATGGCTAGAACCTCCATTAGGAGTGGTGCATACATAGAAGTGGTAAGAGCAGACATTTCCCGCCTTTGTTACTGATCTCAGGAGGAAAGCAATCATTCTTTTTTTTTTCTTTCTTGAGACAGTCTCGCACTGTAGCCCAAGCTGGAGTGCAGTGGTGCAATCTTTGCTCACTGCAACTGCCGCCTCCCGGGTTCAAGCGATTCTCCTGCCTCAGCCTCCTGAGTAGCTGGGACTACAGGCATGTGCCACCATGCCTGGCTAATTTTTGTATTTTTAGTAGAGACGAGGTTTCACCATGTTGGCCAGGTTGGTTTCGAACTCCTGACCTCAGGTGATCCACCCACCTTGGCCTCCTAAAGTGCTGGGATTACAGGCCACTGTGCCTGGCTAGCAATCATGCTTTAGTTGTTAAGTATAGTGTTAATGGGCTGGCCCAGTGGCTCACGCCTGTAATCCCAGCACTTTGGGAGTCCAAAGTAGGCAGATTACAAGGTCAGTAGTTCAAGACCAGCCTGGCCAACATGGCGAAACCCCATCTCTACTAAAAATACCAAAAATTAGCTAGGCATAGTGGCGGGCACCTGCAATCCCAGCTACCCAGGAGGCTGAGACAGGAGAATCGCTTGAACCTGCAGGCAGAGGTTGCAGTGAGTCAAGGTTGCACCACTGCACTCAAAAAAATAAATAAATAAATAAATAAAAACTCCATCTCAAAAAAATAAATAAAAAATAGGCTGGGCACGGTGACTCATGCCTGTAATCCCAGTACTTTGGGAGGCCAAGGCCAGGGGATCATGAGGTCAGGAGACCGAGACCATCCTGGCTAACACGGTAAAACCCCGTCTCTACTAAAAATCCAAAAAATTAGCTCGGCGAGGTGGTGGGCGCCTGTAGTCGCAGCTACTGGGGAGGCTGAGGCAGGAGAATGGCGTGAACCTGGGAGGCGGAGCTTGCAGTGAGCCGAGATCGCGCCACTGCACTCCAGCCTGGGCGACAGAGCGAGACTCCGTCTTAAATAAATAAATAAATAAATAAATAATTAACCAGGCATAGTGGCGCATGCCTGTATTCCCAGCTGTTCAGGAGGCTAAAGCAGGAGAACTGCTTGAAATCAGGAGGTAGAGATTGCCCTGAGCCAAGATCGCGCCACCGCACTCCAGCCTGGGGGACAGAGCTAGACGACTCTGTCTCAAAAAAAAAAAAAAGGATAGTCTTAGCGTAGTGTTTCGTAGACAAATTCTTTTGCATTTCTAGCTTGGTGGAAGACTTTATTGGGAATGCATGTGGGATTTTCAAGTGCCTTTTCTGTGCTTTGACTTGAAGACTCTGTCAAAGCAGTAAGATGGGACAGTTGTAGGGCTCGCCTCATTTGTTTTTGACTCTCTGGAACCAATGTCCTTTATTGTCTGATGTCTCTTGCTACATGTTTTCTCTTGGTGGCAGTGGTAGTGTGTGCATAAGGTGGGACAGTCATTCCAGTCTTTTTTACTCCATCTTGGCCGGAAATAGTAAACACATTTTTATGGCATTTGATACATTTTAATCCATTGTAGCTATCATTCTTTTTGGTGATGAATTCTTCCATCTTTGTCCAACAGAAACCCTTGAGCTTGGTTCCTGTGTCCTTTTGACATGTCTCTTATGACAGCTTTCCTGCTTTCAGCCACCATACCTATCTTGGGCCTTCCCTGCCTTGAATTTATCATAAGCCTTTGTGTTAAATGCGAATCTAGAGACCATCATTTGGTAGCTAATTACTATTGGATTGTCATTCCTTCTAGGCTTTGCAGTGAATAGGAACAGGGACTTTTTTTTTTTTTAGAAAGAACCAAAAATCAATTGTTGATATTTTCAATTTGAATATTAACTAATAGGCTTTTCACTTAACTAGTAATACATTTTATTTGTATTTTTTTTTTGCTTACTCTGAAAATCTTGGCTATTGACATTAATGTAATTGTTTATTTACTTTATCCTGCAATATGTATACACATTTGAATTTATCCATATAATATTTTTGGCCAGGTGCAGTGGCTTATGCCTGTAATTCCAGCACTTTGAGAGGCTGAGGCAGGCGGATCATGAAGTCAGGAGTTTGAGACCAGCCTGGCCAACATGGTGAAACCCCATCTCTACTAAAAATACAAAAATTAGCTGGGTGTGGTGGCTTGTGACTGTAATCCCAGTTACTCGGGAGGCCGAGGCAGAAGAATTGCTTGAACCAGGGAGGCGAAGGTTGCAGTGAGCCAAGATTGCGCCGCTGCACCCCAGCCTGGGTGACAGAGCGAGACTCTGTCCCAAAAAAAAAAAAAAAAAACTTTTACTATTAGTAAGGATATAAAATGTAGCTTAAGATTACTCTAGGGCTGGTTACAAAGTCGTATATCAGATTTCTATTTGCCCAGTGCTTTCTTATATTTAACATACATATTTAAACATAAAAAAAATCTAAAATTAATTTTTATCTATGTCTATTCCTTTGAATGAGACAAGAACCTTAGCATGCTATCATATCTCCTATTTCTTCATTGTCACTCTCTTTTGTAATCATCTGGGTTTTTCATCCTGTTATTAAATTACCTTCAAATTGCCTTAACCATCATTTTGATTCAGATACGTTTTACTTGTTGATTTACTTACTACAGTTTCTTGTAATCCATGCAAGTTTTACTTCATTTGATTCTTCTTTTTTTTTTTGAGACAGAGTCTTGCTCTGTGTCCCAGGCTGGAGTGCAGTGGCGCGATCTCGGCTCACTGCAAGCTCCACCTCCCAGGTTCAAGCAATTCCCCTGCCTCAGCCTCCTGAATAGCTGGGATTACAGGCTTGAGCCACCACGCCCAGCCAAAACCTGGTTTTTGCTGACATCACAGAACCCCTGATTCTTTTGTAGCTGGAGTCTGCCCCAGTGATTTCTTGCTATGTCTTATTCATTTCAGCCAACCTGAGCAGTTCCATCTTCTATCACTTGTAGCAAATAACACATGTGAACCTTTTATTCCATCTTTTCTGGTCACTTTTAGGGGTTTCTGTTTATCCTCAGAGTTCTGATATTTCATCGGGGATGTATTTTTTATGGCCATCCCTACCCTAGCTCATTCATTATGCCAAACACCCTACATTTTATTTACTCTGAAGACTCAGGCCTTCCTCAGCTTGAATGTGTTTTCTGCTATATTTCTATCACTATCTCTTTATGTAATCTATGTGTTATTATTCCCCACCTCCCCATTTTCTCTGCTTTCTTCTTCTGAATCTTTTTATTAGATTTTGGATATCAGAGCACTTATCTCCTGCATGTCTTCCAAATGTTTTTCTCAATCTCTGGTGTTCTGATGGTATTTTTCTAGAGTTGCATGAGATTTGCTCCTTTGAAAATTATATATGTTTGGGGTTACTTTGAAGAATATGAAGAGAAAAAGGGAGGTAATCATGGGTACTTAGTCTGCCACCCTTTACTTTGTAAATCTCAGTGCTATGTTGTTTTGCCAATAATGGTCTACAACTGTTATCTCTTTATTACTATTATTTTAAAATAATAATTAAATACAAAAATAACATATGATCCAGAAGTGGAATTGCCCATATGTTAATTCTATCTTTAATTTTTTTTGAGGAACTGCCACACCGTTTTCCAGCACAGTGGTACCATTTTATATTCCCACCATTAATGCACAAGGATTGTTTCCTGGTTTTCTTTTTTCCCACATTTTATAGTAGCCATCCTAATGAGTGTGAAATTACAGTGGATGTTTGATCAGCATTCCCCTAATGATTAGTGAGGTACATTATTATGTTTTAACAATATAAAACATCCATTTTGTTCAATTTAGTTATTTTTACTGTGAAATAATCCTTGTATTATTGTAACACTGCGATCCAAGATTTCTTTTTCATACTATCTACCTGACATCTCTTAGTCCATCTCTGCGTTTTCTATCTTCAAGTACCCTTTGAGTTTAGGTTTGCCTCTGTAAACCCTAATGTTGGATATTTAAAAAATCACAGTGCAGGTTATCGAGGAGGCAGTTGTGATGATAGCGCTGGGAGTTGGGCTTTATTTTAACCCTAAAATAAATCACTTCAAAAAGTGACTTTAAAGAAGTCACTTTTATTTTATTTCACTTTATTTATTTATTTCACTTTATTTTAACCCTAAAATAAAGAAGTCACTTCAAAAGAAGTCACTTCAAAAGAAGTGAGTGCCATGAAGAGGGAAATACTGGGTTTATGCTTTTGTTTTACTCTGAGTGCCAGTAAATATGTAAAGATTACAAAAATTTATTTATTTATTTATTTGAGACGGAGTCTCGCTCTGTCTCCCAGGCTGGAGTGAGTGGCGCGACCTCAGCTCACTGCAAGCTCCGCCTCCCGGGTTCCCGCCGTTCTCCTGCCTCAGCCTCCCGAGTAGCTGGGACTACAGGCGCCCGCCACCTCGCCCGGCTAATTTTTTGTATTTTAGTAGAGACGAGGTTGCACCGTGTTGGCCAAGATGGTCTCGATCCATCTTGACCTCGCGATCCGCCCACCTCGGCCTCCCAAAGGGCTGGGATTACAGGCGCGAGCCACCGCGCTCCGCCGAGATTACAAAATTTAGACATAATTCCTTTTTTATTAAAATTGCGGAATGGACTGTAATAGTTCTCTCACCACCTGTGAATAATCAGCGGCAGCTAGTCTTCCACATTTAAAAATTCATACTCAATTTTCCGTCTTACTATTGTCATTCTAACTACGAATATAGTGAGTGGTTTAGCAGAGAGTAGCTGGAGCCCAAGCTGGAGGGACTCCAGCCTTCTCCAACTCCACAGCCCGACCGCCTTCTCCGCTCTCGGGGCTGTGGTTGCCTCTCGGACACCGTAAGTGGTGGTGCCGCGGCGACGACTGGGAAATGAAGTCCGGAGGGACAAACGCTGCGGTTCAGCCAGGGAAACCCGTCGGCTCTTCGGCGCGCAAGCGCAGTGGCGCCCGGCGGCGACGGGAAGCGTCTCTGAACTAGGTGTTCTGTTCGCCTCTGGTGCGGTGTGCAGCTGCGCTCTCCCTGCCGTGGCGGGCCCAGGTACGGGCTGCCGGTGAGGGCGGGCCCGGGGCGTGCGGCTGTCGCGGCGGGACCAGGACGAGTGCTGGTTGCCGCGCGTGCCCGCCGAGCCCGGGCTCCAGGCGTCCGAGCCGCGGCGGCCTCGGCAGGTGAACCCGGCCCCGGAGGGGGCGTGGCCTGGGAAGGGCCCGGCGGTGGCCGGGAGAGCGCGTCGACGCCGCTGGACTCCTGGGCCGCAGCCTGGGCCGGTCTGTGGGGGAAACGGCTCCAGAAAAGAAACTGCAAAACGCCGGTTCGGTTCCGGGTCCAGAGCCCTCCGGGCGGTTTTCCGCTCTTGGCGTTCGTGGGTTTAACCCTCCCTCTACTCCGTTTCCCGGAGTTTAAACTTTAGATTAACTCGTTTTTGGCAGTCTTGCTCGTTTGGCGGTGTTTTCCTACAGTTAGTCCTGGAGAGATTTAACCATTTCCTTTTTTATTTACCGTAACCATGTCCACTTGCTAAGTTACTTCCCATTTCTCTAAATTTTAAATACATTTCTAGCCGATGGTGCTATTCTTTTGAGCCCTTGTTTTTTGGGCCGGGGAGAATGGGTAACGCCACCTTTAAGCAGCTTTGATAACTGTTTTTGATGAAAGAAAACTTACAAGAGGAAGAAAAGAGGACTAATTTTTGGTTGGCTGTTCCTAAAAAGGGCATCAGTTCTTCAATTGCTGTTTTTCGTATTGAACAACATCCAAGTGCAGATGTGTGGAATATTGTGTCATTTCCTATTACTCTATCTGGATGAGCCTTGCCTGATGGTGCTTAATGCACGCCAGATGGTCTTCATCCCTTCGCTCCATTCGTCTTTATCGTAAAGCACTGGCAGAAAGGTGGCAGGCCCGGTGACTGTGTACCGGCTTCCCACACTGGTTTAGGTGGCCGGACTCAGGGCCCCTGTGGCCTGGACAGTGCCAGGCTTCTTCTCTGCAGATGCTCAGCTTATGGCTTCTAACCTGGTCTGGTCTAATGAGGGTGGGCATGCAGGCTGGATGAAAAGACCTCACAGCTTCTTTCTCTATTCCAGGTGCCTTCCCCAAGAGGGGCAGCAGGGAGGGAGAAATGGCAAGGAGGTTGCTGCCAGCCCAGGTACAGGTGAGTGAAGGCTTCTTTTTGCTTGAACTGCCTTCGGGGTCTAGAGGTGGCAAACTTGTTCATCTGTTGTTGAGCTTCTCTACCCAGTGAAGCTCAGGGAAGGACCAGAGGGCTTGGTAGCTGAGGAACTCTGGAAGGAAGGTGTTTCCCTTGCCTTAGAGCCTGTCTCATACTTTTTTTTTCTTTTTTGAGATAGGGTCTCACTCTGTTACCCAGGCTGGAGTGCAGTGGCACGAACACGGCTCACTGCAGTCTCAGCCTCCCTGGTAGTTGGGACTACAGGCATGTGCCACCACAGCCGGCTAATTTTTGTATTTTTAGTAGAGACCGGATTTCACCAAGTTGGCCAGGCTGATCTCGAACCCCTGACCTCAAGCAATCTGCCCGCCTCAGCCTCCTAAAGTGTTGGGACTACAGGCGTGAGCCACCGTGCCCGGCCCCCAGTCTCATACTTTTTGACAAAGAATTTAATGGGGCTCCAATGCCAGGCCACTGCCACTCCCAGAGCTTTGTGAAAGATCTAGGTATGTTTTTGCCTTGTGGAGGACAAAGACACGGAGGGGTAAAATAATCCCTTCCTAACACTGGAAAATTTCTAAAAGAGAGGCCCTGTATTCCCAGGACCTTGGGAGGCCAAGGCAGGTGGATCACTTGACGTCAGAAGTTCAAGACCAGCCTGACCAACATGGTGAAACCTGGTCTCTACTAAAAATACAAAAATTAACTGGGCATGGTGGTGCATGCCTATAGTCCCAACTACTCTGGAGGCTGAGGCAGGAGAATCATTTGAACCCGGGAGGCGGGGGTTGCAGTGAGCAGAGATCATGCCACTGCACTCCAGCCTGTGTGACACAGTGAGACTCCATCTCAAAAAATAAAAAATAAAAAAGCCAGGTGTGGTGGGTCTGGTGGTGCGCTCCTGTAATCCCAGTAGGTCAGGATGCTGAGGCAGGAGAATCACTTGAACCTGGAAGGTGGAGGTTGCGGTGAGCTGAGATCGCGCCACTGCTCTCCAGCCTGGTGACAGAGCAAGACTCCGTCTCAAAAAAAAAAAAAAAAGGGAAAATATGTCTGCAGGAGATAAGCTTTGTGCGCCTTTCTGATGATGTACAGGATACTCAGTTCAGCATTTTTAGAGTATTAACAAGGTGGAAACCAACCTAAACCTCCAGTCCAAGGCGAGTTACATAAACTAGATCATCTATACCGTGGAATACTGGGCAGCATGTGAACAGTGGTGACTAGGATGCAGTTATTTGTATAATGGGGTTTTATTTTTATTTAAACATAGAACCTTATTTGCATGAAAATCATCTGAAAAGATATAGCAAAAAGTTACTAACTTTTTAATAAAAGAAAGTTGGGTGAACACTTCTTGTTCTTTTGCTTATTGATCTTTTAGAATTTTCTAATAAGCTTTTTAAAGATGATTCTTTTGTTTTGTTTTGTTTTTTAAGAGACAGGATCTTACTCTATTGCCCAGGCTGGAGTGCAGTAGTGTGATCACACGTCAGTGCAGCCTCGACCTCCTGGGCTCAGGCAAGCCTTCTGCCTCAGCCTTCTGAATAACTGGGACTACAGGCACATGCCACCACACCCAACTAATTTTAAAAAAATTATTTTTTTCAGAGATGGCGTCTCCCTATGTTGCCCAGGTTGGTCTCAAACTCCTGGGCTCAAGTAATCCTCCTGTCTTGGCCTCCCAAAGTGCTGGGATTATAGGTGTGAGCTACTGTGCTCAGCCAAGAAGATGACTCTCAAGAAAAGAAGGGGAGGTGGTCCTAGTTCAGAGCAGTGACATGGCATCCAGTGAAGGAGGAGAGAGGTAGAAGAACAGGAGCTTCGGGGGTGGGGAGGGAGACTCCTGACCATAGCCTTCTCCTTTGGCCTGAAAGGTGATACAGCCCATCACCTGGGACCTCTCCTGACACAGCCATGCCTGGCACATTTTCATAGGCTTCCCTGTTGTGAATGTCAGTGTCCCCTTTCCCAGGACTCAGAGATGGCCCAAGTTGAGGCAGAACTAGGACTCAGTGACCGCCTTCCCAGGCAAGCCTGGTGGCGTTCCACCTATACCTCCCTCAGTGAATGTGCTGGTGCCTCCTTCCGAAACCTGACTCTCAGGTGTCGCCTGTAAGGTGAGAGTTTGGTCTAGGTGATTGGACGTTTCCAAATCTAAATTTGAGTGTTTTGTGATTTTGTTTCATGGTTTCAAGTGCTTATCTTGTTTGACTTCTGTGTTCAAGCTTCCTGAGGGGACAGTGTTTCACTCACCGTAGGTAAATGATAAATGTGTGCTTGGTAACTGAAAAGTTGTCCAGAAATACTTGAAATACTTAGAACCCTAAGTTGTGACAGGGTTGCTTCTCAGTCGTCCCATGGTGGGGACGGTCTTGGATGAACAGGAATGGGTTTGCCATTACAGGAGTCCGTGACATTCAGGGATGTGGCCGTGTTCTTCAGCCAGGACGAGTGGTTGCACCTGGGCTCTGCCCAGAGAGCCTTGTACCGGGAGGTGATGCTGGAGAACTACAGCAGCCTGGTCTCGCTGGGTAAGGAGCTTTCCTCCTGATGCAGAATCTTCCGGGAGAGCACCTTAGCACCCTCCAGGGAGCACATTTGCAGGACTTGGCCAGGTTGGCTCACAGGTGGGCTCCAAGAGTGGCTATTGCCATTCCCCTTGGTTGTACTGAGAGACCTTGGCTTAGTAGAGTTGATGAAAGGCATCTTTTTTTTTTTTTTTTTTGAGACAGAGTCTGGCTCTGTCACCCAGGCTGGAGTGCAGTGGCGCGATCTCGGCTCACTGCAAGCTCCGCCTCCCGGGTTTACGCCATTCTCCTGCCTCAGCCTCCCGAGTAGCTGGGACTACAGGCGCCCGCCACCTCGCCCGGCTATTTTTTTGTATTTTTTAGTAGAGACGGGGTTTCACCGTGTTAGCCAGGATGGTCTCGATCTCCTGACCTCGTGATCCGCCCGTCTCGGCCTCCCAAAGTGCTGGGATTACAGGCTTGAGCCACCGCGCCCGGCCGAAAGGCATCTTTTATCTGCTTCTCCTGTCTTCTGCCCGCTGAGCTCTGTTCCCTGAGCCCCACAAGGTGTTCTTGCTGAGAGGGGTGCACAGTCAGAGCCCTCACTTTCTTCCTGAGACCACCTCCTGGTCGTCCTCTAGGTGCCCAATTTGAAGCCTCTCTCAGAACAAACCTCCTCCTTCCCCGTACTGCCCCTCTGTCCTGGGCACTCTGGGCCTGGACCTGCCTGCCACGATGGCCACTCATGTCTCTTTCTTGTTCTTGAACAGGGATTCTCTTTTCCAAGCCAAAGGTCATCTCCCAGTTGGAGCAAGGGGAAGACCCCTGGATGGTGGAGAGTGGAGTTCCCCAAGGCGCACATCTAGGTGAGTGACAGAGTAATTGGGAGATGGGCATAACATTTTCCGACTGCCAGGGCACAGTGAGGAGGCTGTGCTCAAGGATCTCCTTGATGTGCCAGGCCAGGTGGGAATGCTGGGAAGGCAGATCCTTTCTCTCTACTTTTTTGATTACTTGATCCATCAGTTTCAGGGGAGGGTTGAATTCTCCCAATATGGGTTGCACTGTTTTCAGATGTCTTGTAATTTGTAGGATATGTAATACAGTGTATCATGTGTAAAGGTTTACAGTTCTTTCATGCTCCTTTTTCCTTGCTTTTACTGGATTGATTTCTTTTCCTAAATTATTTTCCTTAGTGGCTTGAACATACACTACATTGTTTTTTTTTTTTTTTAATCACTACAATACATCCCTCATAGTTTCATCTTGGAACCATCTTTTGCTTTGATTTCTTTGGTGTACAACTTATCACACGTGGTTCAGCAGGGGGAAAAAAGCAGATATATGTGTATGTATTTAGATACATGAAAGAGGGAAAGAAGGTGTGACAAACAGTAACAGTTATCGAATGTGAGTGGGCTTCCAGATACTCATCATGCCATTCTTCTCTTTTCTGTGAAAATTTAGAAAATGATGCATCCCAGATCCCGGCTCCTAAGGCGTGTCACTTACTCCCTATGTGCCCTTGGCTGACTGCATTATCAGCTTCTGCATTCATTCTCCTGTGAATTCTGTCTGTGCTTCTGGCGGTAGAGGAGGCCTCTCTTGAGCTTTACCACTTGTCTGGTGTTTATTTCTCACCTGGGCAGGTCATGGGCTTTCTGGGTCAGTTCACTTTTGCGTTTTCATGACCTCTGTCTTCACATTTTTCCCTTCGGTTCCACTAGAATATTTTCTTGGGTAACGTTTCTCGGAAACGTTCGTGTGTGCAGTACCTGTACGTGTCTAAAATCAGTGGGTTTTTTCTCTCCTCTGAGATTTGTGTTTTGGATCAAGAATTCTGGCATCTGTTGTTTGTTTGTTTGTTTGTTTTTTCTTTTTCCTGTTGTCTAAACTGCTCCACTGTCTTTTGGCATGGAGTGCTGCTGACAAATAATCCCATTAGTCCGATTCTATTTCTTGTATAGGTAACTTGTTTTTTCTTTTCTGTCTTCTCTTTGGAATCTTACAGGACATCATCTTTATCTTTGGATTTCAGACTTTTTTTTTTTTTTTTTTTTTTTGAGACGGAGTCTGGCTCCGTCGCCCAGGCTGGAGTGCAGTGGCTGGATCTCAGCTCACTGCAAGCTCCGCCTCCCGGGTTTGCGCCATTCTCCTGCCTCAGCCTCCCGAGTAGCTGGGACTACAGGCGCCCGCCACCTCGCCCGGCTATTTTTTTGTATTTTTTAGTAGAAACGGGGTTTCACTGTGTTAGCCAGGATGGTCTCGATCTCCTGACCTCGTGATCCGCCCATCTCGGCCTCCCAAAGTGCTGGGATTACAGGCTTGAGCCACCGCGCCCGGCCGGATTTCAGACTTTTTGTTGGGTTATATGAAAGAGCACTTTTTTTCTTTGTTCTTTGGCACTTTACTGGGCCCTTTGCTTTGAAGATTCAGTCCTTTCTTTCATTTCAGGGATCTTTTGTTTTTGCCACATTCCACCAACAGTGTGAGGCAATTGACTGCAAGAGTAGTGATACAATAAAATAGAAATTCAATCAGAAATCTAGAAAATAAGTAGATCTGTAGTAAGGACCAGAATGGTAGCTATTAATGAGTTTCAGATTTCGCTGTGAGCTTTCTGGTTGGCAAATAAATCATTGGTATCAAATTGTCAGTGTTGTTTTACAAGCATTTAAAAAAAAATTAATTATTTTAAATTTGTACAAATTCTACGTGCTATTGTAAAAATAGCAAAAAAAAAGTCATCTGGAATTTTACCAACTACGATCAATTATTGTTGTTTATTACCCATTCAGCCTGTATTTGTTTAAATGTGTTTGTGTGTGAGAGACAGACACAGTGAGAGAGAGACAGAAAGATTGATTATACACTTTGTTCTCGAGCCTGTTTTTAATTGTGAATGTCCTTCAGTTATTCAGCCCTCAGTGAGTAGAGGCCTACCTCATTGAGAGAACTATCTTGTATGTTAAGCCAATTAAACAGTCTTCCTTTTGGAAATTTTAGTTTCCAGTTTTTCTCTGTTATTAACGTTGCTAAGATGGTTATGGGAGTACAAAGCCATAATGTGAAGAGACAGAGGTACCAAGAGTAAATCATCACAGTGTGAAGATATGAGTATTATGATTGAAAAGGCAAGGCATGTGGATTAAAAATCCACAAGGGACTATTTGAAACACTATTCAACTTCATTAAATTAAAATCAATGAAATTCCAACAAAGCACAAGTTACCATTTTTCCCTTATTACCAAGGATTGAGAAATATATATCCAATGTGTTGTCACTGCTCTGAGTGATAAGCAGTATCGTTAGTGGGACTGCAACTGGTACAGTCTTTCCGAGGATGGTCTGGCTTTGTTAAAATCAATTCCAAGTCTAGAAATCTTAAGATAATTTCTGCACAGATAACTGTGCAGAGTTGCAAAGATGTTGTAAAAGAATATTTGTTATAACTTGAGGCATCACTGCCACAAAAGGAGGAGGGTAAATGACTCTCAGAAAGGGATTTATTAAATGATGATGTTTTCATGCATTGTACATATTATATAGCCATTAAAATGATGATGTCAGCTTACATTTATTGACATGGAGAGAAGCTCATGATTTTTAAGTGAAATGGAGGTAAAGTTACTTTCAACTCATTTTAATTTTTTAATTAAAAGTTATCTTTTTTTTTTTTGAGATGGAGTCTCGCTCTGTTGCCCAGGCTGGAGTGCAGTGACGCGATCTCAGCTCACTGCAAGCTTCGCCTCCCGGGTTCACGCCATTCTCCTGCCTCAGCCTCCTGAGTAGGTGGGACTACAGGCGCCTGGCACCTCGTCTGGCTAATTTTTCGCATTTTTAGTAGAGATGGGGATTCACTGTGTTAACCAGGATGGTCTCAATCTCCTGACCTTGTGATCCACCCGCCTCGGCCTCCCAAAGTGCTGGGATTACAGGTGTGAGCCACCTTGCCTGGCCCAAAAGTGATTTTTTAAATGCAGAAAATTCTGGTGAGCTACGTCCCACATATGATAGTGATTACAATTGCATGATGTATTTATGGGTGAGCTATATGTTCATTTTTATAGTTTTCTATATTTTTGTTATGATGATATATTTCTTTTGTAGTTAAGAAAATAAAAGCTCTTTCATAAAATACAAAAGAAAATCATTTCTTTTGAATCAATGATTCCAATTCTTGTACTGTATCTTAAGTAACCAAAAAGGTGGACAAAAAATTACTCTCAATAATGTTCTTTTCTCCCAGTATTCGCCAATATCATGATAATGGTGTTGGTGTCCATTGAGTTGCCCAGAGCAAAAGCTAGGAGTCACCCTTGAGTCCCCTCTTTCCTTGCCTCTGCGCTCTGTTCGTAGGTGAAGATACCTGCCAGTGCTACTTGCAGAACATCCCAGATCTGCCCACCTCTTTCCATCTCTTATCACCACATGCCATTGCCAGCCACCACCATCTTCATCCAGGAAGAGTGCATGGGCCTCCTCATTGGCTGTTCTACAGCTGCCCTTGTTCTCTTTCTCCCCGGCCCCATAACAGTTTGTTTTTCATACAGCAACCAGAGTGATCCTTTTTAAACAAAAACCATGTTATGTCATGTCCCTTCTAGCCCTCAGTGATGCTGATGAACTTCCAATATCTTCGTGTATCCTAGAAAACTCTCTGTGGCCGGGCGCGGTGGCTCACGCCTGTAATCCCAGCACTTTGGGAGGCCGAGGCGGGCGGATCACAAGGTCAGGAGATCGAGACCACGGTGAAACCCCGTCTCTACTAAAAATACAAAAAAAAATTAGCCGGGCGCGGTTGTGGGCGCCTGTAGTCCCAGCTACTCGGGAGGCTGAGGCAGGAGAATGGCGTGAACCCGGGAGGCGGAGCTTGCAGTGAGCCGAGATCGCGCCACTGCACTCCAGCCTGGGCGACAGAGCGAGACTCCGTCTCAAAAAAAAAAAAAGAAAACTCTCTGTGATATAGCCTGGCCCACTTCTTTTCCTCATTCGTGACACTCTCTCTTTTTTCACTCTGCTTCAGCTACCATCGACTGCTGTATGTCCTGGAAAACAGGAAGTTTATTCCTGCCTAGGGCCTTTGTGTTACTGTTCTTTCTGACCGGAATCACCTTTTTACCCACATTTTTGGCCAGCGTTTGTTATTTAGAACTCATCTTTAATTTCATTTTCTCATCACCCAGTTTAAAATAGTTGCCTGTTCACTCTTATTACACAGCACTTTGTGTTTTCTTACAGTTCTCATTGCTCCTTTGTACTGCTGTTGATTTGTTACTTGGTCTTTGTCTGTACCACACTGCTAGAATGTAAGCCTTGAGAACAGGCCCTTGTCTGGCTTGTGCCCTGTCATTCCCAGAGTCTTAACCTTTGCGTAGCACACAGTAGGCATTCAGTAGATATTACTTGAGTAAGTGGATGCTGTTATTTACAGCACTCTGAGGAGGCCTGGAGCACCCTGTGTTTGGAAGAGCTCTTCTCTTTCATTTAATTTTAGCGCCTCTGCAGTTTTTCCCTTGGAATTTACCTGAGTGCACTGGTGGCTGCCCTGGGAGATGAAGCCGAGGGACACAGGCTATGCTCAGAAGGGCCTCATACCCTAGTGAGCTATGCTTTGTTAATAGACCAAGACTGGCTCCTCCTGTTGTCCCCTAATTTCCTCAGCCCACCTATATGTAGGTTTCTTCAGACCCTTCCCACCCACACATCTGTCGTCCTGCTTCCTTCCTCCTCTTCTTTTTCCCATCCTTTCCTAAGATTTCAAGGCTATATTTTTTTTAACTATCCTTGTGTGTTTTTATGTCACTTTTTTTTATTCTCTGTTCAAGAGAGACTTACATGTTTTGTCTACTTTAGGATGGGAAAGCTTGTTTGAAGCCATAATTTCTAAAGAAGAAAATCAGGAAGTCATGAAAAAACTCATAATTGATGGTGCATTTGACTTCAAGTTGGAGAAAACCTACATAAATGAAGATAAGTTAGAGAAGCAACAAGGCAAAAAGAACAAACTTTTCAGGAAAGTGTTAGTTACCATCAAAAAAGTCTACATGAAGGAGAGGAGCTTTAAAGGTATTGAATTTGGGAAGAACCTTGGTCTAAAATCATCACTTATTAGAAAACCCAGAATGGGTTCCAGAGGAAGGAGACCCCGTTCACAGCAGTATTCAGTTCTCTTTAAACAACTGGGGGTCAACACAGTGCGTAAATGTTATAAATGTAATATCTGTGGGAAAATCTTCCTCCACAGTTCCTCCCTGAGTAAACACCAGAGAATCCACACGGGAGAGAAGCTCTATAAATGTAAGGAATGTAGGAAAGCCTTCAGCCAAAGCTCATCCCTAACTCAGCACTTGAGGGTTCATACAGGAGAGAAACCGTATATATGTAGTGAATGTGGAAAAGCCTTCAGTTTCACCACATCTCTTATTGGACACCAGAGAATGCATACTGGAGAGAGACCTTATAAATGCAAGGAATGTGGAAAAACATTTAAAGGTAGTTCATCTCTGAATAATCACCAGCGAATTCACACAGGAGAGAAGCCCTATAAGTGTAACGAATGTGGGAGGGCCTTCAGTCAGTGCTCATCTCTCATTCAGCACCACAGAATTCATACTGGGGAGAAACCGTATGAATGTACTCAGTGTGGGAAAGCCTTCACTTCAATATCGCGGCTAAGTAGGCACCATCGAATTCATACTGGAGAGAAACCCTTTCATTGTAATGAGTGTGGAAAAGTATTCAGCTATCACTCAGCCCTTATCATACATCAGAGAATTCACACTGGTGAGAAACCATATGCATGCAAAGAATGTGGGAAAGCCTTCAGCCAAAGCTCAGCTCTCATACAACATCAAAGAATTCACACTGGAGAAAAACCCTACAAATGTAATGAATGTGGGAAAGCCTTCTCTTGGATTTCACGGCTTAATATACATCACAGAATTCACACTGGAGAGAAACCATATAATTGTAAGGAATGTGGAAAAGCCTTCAGTTCCCACTCAGGTGTTAATACTCATAGAAAAATTCATACTGGAGAAAAACCTTATAAATGTAATGACTGTGAGAAAGCATTCAACCAAAGCTCAGCTCTCATTCAGCACCAGAGAATTCATACTGGAGAGAAACCATATAACTGCAAAGTGTGTGGGAAAGCCTTCAGACAGAGTTCATCCCTTATGACACACATGAGAATTCATACAGGGGAAAAACCTTATAAATGTAAAGAATGTGGGAAGGCTTTTAGTCAGAGTTCATCTCTTACTAATCATCAGAGGACTCATAATTGAGAAAAACTGTATAAATGCATGTAGGAACCGAAGTTTATTCTGTGCTGAATTTCAAAAAATTCATTGTGGGGAGAAAATGATGAAGAGTAGTTAATCATGGGTAAAACTTCAGAGTTAGACCTCATCAACATCAGAGAGTTCATGATGCAGGGTAACCTTGGGAATGCTAGAAAAGCTTCTGTAAAATGTTTGTTCATATGTTCTTAAGTTATTACCATGAAATTGAGAAGTTTTAAGATTGCAGGGTTAGTATTTGATTTTCTAGTGGTGTATGATAACAGCTACCAGTTTCATGAGCATCACTGGGAAACCTGCTGTTTATGTGCAAGTACAGCCATAAAATCCAGACTTCAGATAAATCTAGGAATCTAATTTTTGAAACTATTATGCAAGCCAATGGTACTAGAAAGAATGTTTTAGAAAAGAAATATGTACAGGTGACCCATAGCTACCTCACTGTCACTAAAATGTTTTTTAATAGTCTTAAAGCAGATTCTTTACTTCCTGATTAAGACTTTGAATTGTTTCTCTGCTTTCTAAGCCATTCGCCTGAGAAGAAAATCACTCCATAAACTATGCAGACATACTATCTTTGAGTTTTCTTCCTGACTACTTGTTCCAAACTCTGAGTCAGATCTAAAGTCACTTTAAGTCACAGAGTGCATGGTATTTCACTTGTTTTTCTCATTGAAACTGATTACCTTTGCTGTATTAAATTGCTAAGTAAAGGTCATTCAGACAACCATTGCTTTTGCAATTTCCTGAAAAATGTTAGAAATTATCTCAGAATGTAGCTAATAGGGAGCACAACTCAGCTCCCAGGGTGTGCCTGCTTCTGTGAGTTTTCTGGTTACCAGCCACTAGAAGGCCGAGCAACAGTGTGGAACTCAGGGTGTCATCCTTGGAGGTAAAATGAACCAGATGACTTTCACCCTTATTCCCACTTTTTTGCCTTCGTCAGACAATGGTCACTTTCTCCCTACCTTCTGAAGGCCCCTGGGCAAGTATTTAGGCTCTGAGTTCAGATGCTCTTTCCTCCAGAAAATGGACTTACATTCTTCCACAAGTGATTTAGCTCGTTTTGGCATTTCTAAAATGTGACTCGTAAGATTAGCGAGCTAAAAACAGTTACCTCACAAGTCAAGCTAAAATTGTTGGGCTTTACAGAGGCTAACATCTAGTTTAGCCAAGTTTGTCAGGAGGGGGCAAGCACTTAAGGGCTGAAACCACCCATTTCATAAAGTGCTAAGTTGTTTTTCTGCCAAGGAACTGTAAAAAATAGACAACAGGAAAGTGTTACTGGGAGCATAGCAAAAACCATTGAATTCAGCTTTTGCCTCCTGGGTTACTCAGTCTCATTGTTTCAGATTTTTGAAGAACAGACTTTCTGGATCATTGAATGCTTCATCTCTAATCCTTACTTCCCACCACTGTTCAGTTTTTCTATCTCTACCTAAGTTGGAAAAATTCCTGGGGAAATATACCTTCTGCAGTATTAATAGTTTTAAAATCATCAAAAAGTTAAATCTGAATTAAAATCCCACAAACAAAACATTAGGCCCATTGTCTTTTTTAAGACAAGATCTGTCAAAACTTGAAGTAACAAATAGTCATTCAAGTTTGATGCAAAATCTCCCAGAGGAGATAATGTATAAGCACAATTTTGCTGATATAACCCAGTGCCAAAGCCAGGCAAAGTACAAGAAATGAATATTATAGACCAATATTACCTGTGAACAAGAGATGAAATCCCAAGCGAAGCATTAGTAAATGTAATCCAGAGCACCTAAGTATAGTTAAGAACATGATAAATGTAGGTTTATTTATAGAAAGCCTACTGAAAAAGTGGTAAGATGTTAGAAGCATTAATGACAAGAAATACAGAGAAAGATTGAACTGTAACTGGGCGCAGTGGCTCACACCTGTAATCCCAGCACTTTGAGAGACTAAGGTGGGTGGATCACCTTAGGTCAGGAATTTGAAGCCAGACTGGCCAACATGGTGAAACTCTGTCTACTAAAACTACAAAAATTAGCCAGGTGTGGTGGCACATGCCTCTAGTCCCAGCTACTCAGGAGGCTGAGGCAAGAGAATTGCTTGACCCCAAGGAAGCAGAGGTTGCAGTGAGCCGAGATTGTGCCACTGCACTGCAGCCTGGGTGACAGAGAGACTCTGTCTCAAAAAAACAAAACAAAAAGAATGAACTGTTTAAAATGGGCTCTGAGACAGAAATGGTTCACACAGAAAAAAAATTAGATCCCTACCCTCACCGTAACAATTATGTGAAAGGCGAAAACTGAATAACTTGGAGGAATATGTAAAGGAATAATTTTATGTTCTTGAGGCTGGGAAGGAATTCTTAGATAGGCTACAAATGAGCTATGTAAAATTTTTGATGTATTTGCTCACATTAAAGAACTGCTTACCAAAGTATACAAAAGGGAGGTCAAAAGACAAAATCGATCTTTCCACTGTATGCCCAACAAGCTATTACAATCTGGACATATGGATTTGTAGAAATCAACAATACCACTAGGAAAATGGGCTAAAAACATGACTACTTCACAGAAGAGAAAATACAACTTCCCAGAAACATGAAAAGATAATTAACTTCATTAGTAGTTAAAATGCAAATTAAGGCCATAGTAATGTATGATTTTACAACCACAAATGAGGAAAAATTAGGATGTGTGACAATACTGAGCTTCAGGATGTATGTGGAATAAGAAATTCATTAGTATTGGGAATATAAATCAGTAGAGATCACTGACATAAAGCTGAACTTGTGCATGTTGTGCACATCTACATGGATACATTGGATAAATGATTGCATGTGGGCATCAAGGGATGTATAAAGATAGCAGCACTGATCATACCAAATGATTGTAAGTAGTCTGTCCATTAATTAGGAGAATGGATATATTTTGGAATATTAACACAATAGAAACAGCAGTAAAAATGAATAAACCTAAGCAAAACGTGGATGAAGCTGGCATGGTGGAGCACATCTGTAGTGCCAGCTACTCTGCTGAGGCAGGAGGATCATTTTGTTGCCCAGGTGTCCAAGACCAACCTGGGCAACAGCAAGACCATGTCTCTAAAGCAAAAAAAGAGATAGATTGAAAAAAAACATTTTTGAGTTTTTAAAAGTCATTGGCAAACTACATAGGGTATGATACAATTTTTTTTGCAAAATTATATATCAAAAGATATATACTGGCCAGGTGTGGTGGCTCACGCCTGTAACCCCAGCACTTTGGGAGGCTGAGGCAGGCAGATCACGAGGTCAGAAGACCAGGGCCATCCTGGCTAACACGGTGAAACCCCATCTCTACTAAAAATACAAAAAATTAGCTGGGCGTGGTGGCATGTGCCTGTAGTCCCAGCTACTCGGGAGGCTGAGGCAGGAGAATCTCTTGAATCCAGGAGGCAGAGGTTGCAGTGAGCCAAGATTGTGCCACTGCATTCCAGCCTGGACGACAGAACAAGACTGCTTAAAAAAAAAAAAAATATATATATATATATATATATATGTGTGTGTGTGTGTGTGTGTGTGTGTGTATATATATATGTATATGTATATATATATGAGATAAAGATATTTAAATAAACAAATGGTTGAGAAGGTATTCTAGTTATCCATTGCTGTAGGACAAATCACCCCAAAACGTAGTGTTAGGTGACAATTTATTGTCTATCAGGAGCCCATTTGGGGGCTTAGCTGGGAAGTTCTTATTTGCTGTTTAATGGATGTGCAGTCAGAGCAGCTGGGGCTGAAGGCTAAACTGGGCTTCAAGGTGGCTAGCAGTTGCTGATGACTGCTGGGGGAGAGCTGGCTTGGGCTACTCCACGGGGCTTGGGCCTCTTACAGAATGGGGGTTGATTTCCAAGAGGGAGTGTCCCAAGAGCAAGTATTCCAAGAGAGCTACGTGGAAGTTGCTGATCTTAAAAGCCAGCTTGAATTCTGCTGGATACTGTTGGTTGAGAATGAGTCCAATTTGGCCCATATTCAAGTGTAGTTTATAGAACTCTGAATGCCAAGGGCACAGTTCACTGGGGAACTGTGTATTGAGACTAGCTACCACATAACATGAAGGACAGGGGCTTTACGAAACTCTGGTGTGAGTCAAGGAGATGACTTGGGGAGAAGCACAGAGTCTTCCTCCACTTGCTGGGTGCTTGAGAGAGACTCCGTCTTCAGGAAGAGGCTGCTCCAGCCAGCTAGAGCCATTGTGTATGTCAGTAAAAAGAACTAATAGAATTTGTCCAACTCAATCCTGGGTGAATTGAGAAGGAGTAAAACAGAGATCCTGAAGCCTGATAACCCAGGGTGATGTGAACATGAAGGTTAATACGGAATGAGCTTAAAGGTTGTACATAACAGCCTTGTCACCGTCAGAGCTACCTTCAGGCCGCTGCTGAATAGGAATGTGTCTCATTAACAAAGCTATCAACCGTTTTCTCTCCTGTCTGTGTCTTCCCTTCTCATTCATCTCCCTAAATCTCCAGATAAAGAGAACATTGGTTCCTAACTGCAGTAAGGAAGTGCCAGGTAAATTATGTGTACCTTAAGATACATAGGCAGAGAAAGAATTAACAGTCATCTTTGTGAACACATTTTCTTTGCCTAAGTTCTATTGTTCAGACTCAACACTTCTCAACAGACTTGTTCAGAATCTAGGCAAAAAGAAAAATGTCCATTTTCATGGCTTTCTAACAGGTCATTTTCAAAGCAACCTGAAAAATGCAGAGTATGTTTTAACTTTTATAATGTGGTTGACATGCCTGATGTACTTTATTCAAAGAAATTACTTAAAATGCCCTTCTTTTCATGTGGTTTGGGGCTATTACTGGCTGTCACATGATTGATGTTTTCTCATGAATAGGTCCAGGAAAAATGAACAGGCCAGTTGTTTTCTAGACTGGCTCTTCATTGGGCCTGTCTGATGCTGCTTCATAATTAGATTTATGCTCTGTGGTTTTTTTGTTTGTTTTGGGGTTTTTTTTTTTTTTTTTTTTTTTTTTTTTTAGACGGAGTCTTGCTCTGTCACCCAGGCTGGAGTGCAGTGGCGCCGTCTCAGCTCACTGCAACCTCCACCTCCTGGGTTCAAGCAGTTTTCTGCCTCAGCCTCCCGAGTAGCTGAGATTACAGGCGCCCGCCACTACGCCCGGCTAATTTTTTTTTTTTTTTTTGTATTTTTAGTAGAGATGGGCTTTCACTGTCTTGGGCCAGCTGTTCTTGAACTCCAGACCTCGTGATCCAACTGCCTTGGCTTCCCAAAGTGCTGGGATTACAGGCGTGAGCCACCATGCCTGGCCTATGCTGTACTTTTTTGGTAAGGAAACCATGGAAGTGATACTGTATTCTGAGTTCATCATCATACCCTATCGGGGGATTGTGACTTGTCCCAGTTGCTGGTCATTTTAACTTTGCTCTCTTCGTTCAGATGGTATCTGCTAGATTTTGCACTGTGAAGTTAAAATCTTCCTTTTATAATCATCAGTATCTTAACATGAAATCCTATGAGTGTGTATATATGTATTTTTACTTGTCAAACTTGATCTACTAAGGCCAGACACAGTGGTTCATGCCTGTATCCCAGCACTTTGGGAAGCTGAGGTGGGAGGATCGCTTGGGGCCCAGAGTTTGAGACCATAGGCAACATGGTGAGACCCCGTCTCTACAAAAAAATAAAAAGTAAACTAGCTGTGTATGGTAGCATGTGCCTGCAGTCCCAGCTACTCAGGAGGCTGAAGTGTGTTGATCGCTTGAGCCTGGGAGTCTGAGGCAGCAATGAGCTGTGATCGTGCCACTGCACTGCAGCCTGGGCCACAGAGCAAGACCCTGTCTCTAAAAATAATTTTTAAAATAACATAATATAAAGTAAATTATAATTATAAAACAATGTTTTAAAAACTTGATCCTCTGGCCGGGTGCGGTGGCTCACACCTGTAATCCCAGCAGTTTGGGAGGCCAAGGCGGGTGGATCACCTGAGGTTGGGAGTTCGAAACCAGCCTGACCAACATGGAGAAATCCCATCTATAAAAAAAATACAAAATTAGCCAGGCGTGGTTGTACATATGCCTGTAATCCCAGCTACTTGGGAGGCTGAGTCAGGAGTATTGCTTTAACCCAGGAGGTGGAGGTTGCGATGAGCTGAGATTGTGCCATTGCACTCCAACCTGGTCAACAAGAGTGAAACTCCATCTCAAAAAAATAAAAAAAAAATTGATCCTCTAGTTTCATCCATTGATGACACTTGCTTTAATCACTTACTGTAATCGCTTCCAAATGAAGATTTTATAATTCCATTGTTTCTTCTACACTTGTTAATTGGCTTTCTACATTGAAGAAGAGTTTTATATTCACTGTTTGTTTCTGTGATTCTAGAAGCATGGTTTTCTATTTTATTCAATGGCCTGTCATTGTTAATATCAATTATTTATTTTGATGCTGGAATTGTCCTAGGATTGGCCTTTGGGACCCCCTTTAGGCTGATTTCTGTGTCCTTTCTGTTATAGCAAGCTTGGAATTATATCCAAGATTTGTAATTCCAGTGTACTTGCTTCTGTCAGTGTAAGCAACGTATGATTTCTGGACTAGATGACTTGGGCATTGTCCGGGAGGTGGAAGTTAGAGGTATTCTGCTTTTCCTGTAGGATCTTGCTTTTCTTCCTCTTGCTGCATGTCTCTTCGATGCATGGATTCCCCACCACTGCCTTTCTGTGAGCAGTTCACTTGAGGCATGACCTTCCTGGGGCTGCCTTCTCACATTCTGTGTGTGCTTTATCAAAATGCAAAGGGATAAAATACACATAACAAAAAATTTACCCTGTCACCCATTTTTAAATGTACAATCTATTTCCAGATCTTTTTCATCATTTCAAACAGAAACTCTGTACCCATTAAGCAGTAACTCTTCATTTCCTCCTTCCCAGGCCCTAGTACCTTCTATGCTGCCATCTTTATGGATTTTACTACTCTAGGTACTTCTTATAAATGGAATAATACAATATTTGTTCTTTTATATCTGGCTTATTTCATTTAGCATATGTCTTCAGGGTTCCTTCGTGTTATAGCATATGCCAGAATTTCCTTCTTTAAGGCTGAATAGTATGTATTTTATGTATATACCACATTTTAAAAATCCATTCATTGGTTGACGTTTGCATCATTTGCACCTTTCAACAGTTGTGAAAAATGCTGCTGTGGCCATTGGTGCACAAGTACCTGTTTGACCCTCTACTTTCAATTACTGTCCTTGTAGTTTTGCCTTCTACAGAATGTCATATAAATGCAAAACCCGTGCATGCCTGTGGCAGGAGGTCTCAAAGCCACCAGCTTGCCAATGTCTGCTTTGTGATCTCTACTTAAGTCTAACGACACGGACTATGGATGAGAGAAAATAAGCCATAGCATAACTTCAATTTATTTTAAGCAAATGAATTTAAAGACACAATTATAAGATTGTAGGTTTTCCATGACCCGTTCTATGAATTTATAGGGCTGTGTTGGAAATACCCAGATAGAACTTCCCCCTTTGGCGTCCGTATTTCAGCACCATCCTTTCTGCACATCTCCTCATGGAAGTCAGTTGAGTTCTTTTTCCCAAACAAATGTTTGCAATCAGTCTTCATTGTGTCTGTGCAATTCTAATCTTCCTTTAACCTTTTCAGTGTATGTAGGACAGGAAAACGTCAACAGCTTACTACAGGTGACTGTCATTCAGGTGGAAGTCATGTCTGCATGACATTATAAACTGTTTAAAATGTCCCTGTGTGTGTCCCCCAAGTCTAGCTAGTCCATCAGCCCTGACCTACGGTTATACAGGAATGGACATCATTCAGATGATCACCTGATGAAGGGGATAAGGTTAAAGAGGAGCTATGATTGGATTTGGAACACAATGCGTATACTTCACTTTAACCTTTCAAATTCCTGAGCACTGGTTGGGAACAACTCCCATTTCTCCATTTTCTCACTGTGAAGGGGAGGAAGGCAGGGAAGGAAAGGCACAGGGAGGATGAGGAGGGAAGTAGGGAAACTCATTTGAGCCTTACCACATTGGACCCAGGGCCTGCTGGATCAGGTGAGTGGGTTTTTGACTACTGGATCAGTGCTGTACACACAGTGTAGATTTTTTTTTTAATGTAGATATTTATTGTTTAAAGAACAAACCACGTTAGAAAGTGGGAGAATATTCCTTTCAGAAATTGGATTATGTAAGCTTGAAATATAAACTTAAAGAGTTCTCCCAGAACACAGAGGAAAGTACAAAGAATTAAAATATAAGAATATCAGATATATGGCCAGGCTCAGTGGCTCATGCTTGTAATCCCAGCACTTTGGGAGGCTGAGGCAGGTGGATCACAAGGTCAGGAGATCGAGACCATCCTGGCTAACATGGTGAAATCCCGTCTCTCCTAAACATACAAAAAAAAAAAAAAAAAAAAAGCTGGGCATGGTGGCGGGTGCCTGTAGTCCCAGCTAACTCGGGAGGCTGAGGCAGGAGAATGGCGTGAACCCAGGAGGCAGAACTTGCAGTGAGCCGAGATTGCGCCACTGCACTCCAGCCTGGGTGACCGAGCGAGACTCCGTCTAAAAAAAAAAAAAATATATATATATATATATAGAGAGAGAGAGAGAGAGAGAGAGCGCCCACTTTCTTACAGACTAAAAGTTTTGAAGGATTCAGGGTGGAAGAGTTTATCGGAGTCTTGCACTGCTCCTGTGTGTCTTTGTTGTGCTTGTCTGGGAGGGAGAGTTGTGTCTGTTCCCATACATCCTTCTGCAGCTGCAGGCATAGCCCCAAGTCTGCTTTTAGCTTCCCTGTCTTAGTGCACCTGAAGGGAAAGGACTGTGCTTATTAAGGCCCACTGGTTTACTGGGGCTCATTGTATGAGGGTGAAGTTTGGAAGTTACCTGAGACTTTCCCCCCACCTCCCTCTGTGCCTGAGCTGTCTTATCTGTGTTTCACTGTCTGCTGTTTCTGGTTCCTTGTAGTTAGAAGAAAAGTGATTTCCTTGAAATGCATGAGGCTAGAAAAGGAGCTGGAACTGAAAGTGCCAATGTTTATCCAAGATGATGGTGCTACTGCTCTGTCAAAAACAAGACAAAAACCCAGGTTTTAAAAGTCAATGTAGGGAAGCAAACCAAAAGGTTACCTACAAAAGTAGAAAAATTACACTAGCCTCAGATTGATTGACCAAAAAAGGAAAACTCTATAAAATACTAGAAGAGGCTTATTCTCAGCCACATACGAGGATCATGGCCCATGACACAGCCTCAGGAGGTCCTAAGAACATGCGCCCAAGGTGGTTGGGTTACAGCGTGGTTTTATGCATTTTTGGGGAGACAGAAGTTACAGAAAAAGACATAAACATGTAAGGTGTACTTTGGTGCAGCCAGGACAGCCAGGACATCTTGAAGGTGGGGTGCTGGTTGCTTCCAGGTTATAGGTGAATTCAAAGATTTTCTGATTGGCAGTTGGCTGAAAGAGTTAAACTTTGCCTGAAAAGTTAAAGTCAGCAGAAAGACATGCTTAAGATAAAGGGGGTCAGGCGCAGTGGCTCACGCCTGTAATCCGAGCACTTTGGGAGGCCAAGGCAGGCGGATCAAGAGGTTAGGAGATTGAGACCATCCTGGCCAATATGGGGAAACCCCATCTTTACTAAATACAAAAAATTAGTGGGGCGTAGTGGCATGCGGCTGTAGTCCCAGCTACTGGGGAGGCTGAGGCAGGGGAATTGCTTGAACCGAGGAATCGGAGCTTGCAGTGAGCTGAGATTGCATCACTGCACTCCAGCCTGGTGACAGAGCAAGACTCCGTCTCAAAAAAAAAAAAAAAAAAAAAAAAAAAAAAAAAAAAGGGGTTATCTTATCCCCCCTTAAAGTACTTATATTTATAGGGATACTTACATCTTTAAGTATTTCTATTTATTTCCTATATCCTAAAGGGAAGTCAAGGTTCTTGTTATATAGATGAATCCTCCAGGTAGCAGGCTCCAGAAAGAAAGGATGGTAATGGATGGTAAGTGTATTTTATTGGACCTTAAAACGAGTCAGACTCCCTGGAAAAGACCTGGTAAGGGAAGGAGATTCTCTACAGATGCACATGGCCCCCACGAGAGATGGCTTTGCAGGACCATTTCAAAATATGTCAAAGAAAATATATTTTGGGGTAAAATACTTCAGTTTCCTTCAGAGGCTGCCATCTGTCCTGTGATGCAATACCAGAGTCAGGTTGGAATTTGGTATCTCATTGCTGCAAAGAGTCTTTTTTTTTCTCTCTAAAAGTCTCTATTTTAATATTGCTGGTCAGTTGTGCCTAAACTCCAGAGGGAGGAGGGTATTAGGCGGCATGTCCAGCCTCTGCTTCCCATCATGGCCTGAACTGGGTTTTCAGGTTTCTTTGGGATCCCCTTGGTCAAGAGGGGAATCCATTCGGTTGGTGGTGGGGCTTAGAATTTTATTTTTGGCCTAGAGATTTCCCCATAAAATGAAGAGAGGCCTGTGGAATAGAGCCTCTGTATTTTTATCATTCCCACTCTTCAGACATTTCATATTTCCTCCTTAGCACAGTTATCTCCCAAACAAAAATCTTGAAGAAACACACTTTTCCTGCAAATGAGAGAGTACAAAGAAAAAGTCAACTGTGACAGTGTGAAAAGAAACAGAAATACAAAGATGAAAAGAAAAACAAAACTAGGAAAGTGGTAGAGAAAGATTCATGGCTTATAAAGACACAAGTTAAATATAAATTTAATTATAAATAAAATATAGATTATAAAACTCAAGGAACCTGCCAGAATTCATAGTTGAAAGAGAAAATGGAGCATGCAGCTGTGAAAATTGGACACTGTGGCCATAGACTACTAGCTCCTACTATTAAATCTCTGAATGGGTCAGACAGGAAAGTAGATTTGCATTTAGTTTAGTGTGTAAAGGAACTCAGAAGATTCAGGTTAATTTAAAAAATTTTAGTAATTATAAAAATAGAGCAGAAAGAATGTTTTTAAATAATGTAATATAATTACCAAGACTGTTTGAAAAGAGTAAATATACCTTATAGTTGAAAAAACATATTCTGAGTGTTCTTAACATCCTTTTCCGTATTTGACTTTTGAGCTTTTCACAGTTCTTTCTGTTTTGGGGGGTCATTTTTGGTTCTTGTTGCTAATGGCTAACCAGGGCCTGCTTGAAACAATAAGCCCTTCAGTGTGCCACCTATGAGTTTGTGTATGCATTTGCGTTTATGTACAGTGTGTACAATTGTGGAATTATAACAAAAAGGAAATTCATCAAAAGTTAACGATGCCTGTTAGGTGCTGATATTACCCATAATAAAAAATGTGATACTTACCTTTTTATGACTCTGGACTTACCTGTTAATTATGATAAACCTATATGAATTATATAAACATGGCATTCACATCAGTGGCTGAAATGGAATTGCAATGTAGCAAGAGAAAATGGACCATTTTCAAATACTAATAAAATTATTTTTATAAGCATAAATTCAAACCTTTTATGTGGGTTCTTTTGAATTTCCATTGTTTTAAGAAAAATAGTATAGTTGATAAATTTTTACCATTCCCACTCTTCATACATTTCATATTTCTTCTGTTGCATGGTTATCTCCCATACAAAAATCTTGAAGAAACACACTTTTCTTTTTTGCTTGGAGACTAAATTTTATTCAGTCTTCTTATTTTCTGATAGATTGCACCTACTGTGTGTGTCTCATTCAAACAAATTTAGATATCACTTAAGGAAGATCTTTTTGTTTTCTTTTGAAATGGGGTTTCTGTGGCCAAGGCTGGAGTGCAGTGGTGTAATCACAGCTCACTGCAGCCTCAACCTCCTGGGCTGAAGCAATCCTCCCACCTCAGCTTCCTGATTAGCTGGGACTATAGGCATGCACCACCATGCTGACTAATTTTTTTTTATAAATTTTTGTAGAAATGGGGTCCCACTGTGTTGGCCCGACTGGTCTTGAACGCCTGGGCTCAAGTCATCCTTCCATCTCAGCTTCCCAAAGTGCTGGGGGGTTACAGGTGTGAGCCATCATGCCTGGCCATAAGATTTTGTAATTTAAACTTTCCTCTTTTCTATACTGTCTGCAGTACAATATCTTATGATACCAAGATGGTAGATTTTTTTCCCCTGTGTTTACCCTAATCTCTATGTAAACATCTGCACTGTTGATTTTCAGCCCAGTCATGCCCTGATGCCTGGTAATGGCCAAGAAGCAGGAGAAACTTCTGAGCAGAGGAGCCGGTTGGACAAGGCCTAACCCTGGCTGTTGGTGAGATATGGTTGAGAGTTTTCATAAAGGTTTAGACAGGCCAAGCTAGGAATGGAACAGACGCACTTCCAGCTCTGAGCACTGTGCTCACTAGCCCTTTGGGGCTGTTCTTTCCCCAGCCTCAGGCAGTTTCCTCACATACACATACTGATCAGGGCTCAACTGAATCCTCAAGGAGTGCTCTCCAAAATCCCCTGGTCCTCTGTCTCTGCAGCTCTCTCCTCTCTGGCACTCTGCCCTGTGAACTCAAGCTGTCTTGAATTTCCCAGACTCCCAGCTTCATCTTGTCAAGTCAGGAAAACCACTGGGCTCTGTGTGGGTTCCTCCTACTTGAGCTTGCTCCAGACACGACTCCTTGGCTTCCTGTTTCCCAGGGTTTACTGTCCAATGTCTTGAGTGTCATCATTTCATTCTTCCTTCCAGGATTTTTAGTTGCTTCAGGTGGGACGGTAAATCTGGACCTTGTTTCTCCAGCTTGACCATTGGTAGTTCCAGGATCATAGCTCATAATTTTATTGACAAGATGCTCATTTTAAAATACAAGTTAACATTCCAAATATATGTTGGGGTAAAAACTCTTTATGTGCTCTGTTGGTTGGAATTCAACCATTGCCTCAGCCTCCCAAAGTGCTGGGATTACAGGCATGAGCCACCACTCCTGGCCCAGCTTTTTTCTTATTATCAGGACAGGAATGATAACTTCCAAGCTCTTTACATACAGACCGGAAGTCTGGTAAACACCTTGTTTGTTCTTGGCTTTCAGGATACTATGGAGTGTTTTCTACACCAACAACTGATTCTCCACTTCTCTGATCACCAACTGGGTGTCCAACAATCCATGCAATTCTGACACTAATTACCCAGAGTTAATGTCAGACTCCACAGATTTAAGGCCTCAGTTCTGTAAGATTGCCCCTTCATCAGACACCAGTCTTGAATCCCAGACACCTGTACTTCTGATGAACGGGCTATAAATCAGGGGTTCCTCTGACCCCCATCTCAGGTTCAATAATTTGTGAGAATGATACACAGAACTTAGGAAACACTTTACTTATGTTTATTGGGTATATATTAATAAATGATAGAACTTGGAACAGCCAGATGAAAGAGGTGAATTGTGCAGGGTATGGGGGAGGGGCTGTGAGCTGCCACGCGCCTCAGAGTACACCCGCTCCCAGCACCTCCATGCGCTCACCAGCCCCAAAGTTCATCAAGTCTTTTTGTTGAAAGGTTTTTATAGAGAGTAGTTTCCAGTGCCCCTCCCACCCAGAGGTCAGTGGGTGGGGCTGAAAGTTCCAAGCCTGTAATCCCTTAGTCTTTATGGTGACCAGCCCATCCTGAGGCTCCCTAGCAGCCCCATCCTAAGTTGCCTCATTAGCTATCAGGGGAATCAGCCCCCAGTATTTCAGCATAGGTTATTTTCTATTTTCCGTAAGTGTTGGCTGGTCTGAGAAATAAAGAGTACAAAGAGAGAAATTTTACAGCTGGGTGTCTTGGGGAGACATCATATCAGCAGGTTCTGTGATGTCCCCTGAACTGCAAAACCAGCAAGTTTTTATTAGGGATTTCAAAAGGGGAGGGGGGTACGAATAGGGAGTGGGTCACAGAGATCACATGCTTCAAAAGGCAATAAAATATCACAAGGCAAATGCCAGGGCAAGATCACAAGGCCAGGGCAAAATTAGAATTACTGATGAGGTTCCATGTCCTGCTGGGCACACATTGTCATTGATAAACATCTTAACAGGAAACCAGGTTTGAGAGCAGACAACCAGTCTGACTAGAATTTGCCAGGCTGGAATTTCCTAATCCCAGCAAGCCTGAGGGCGCTGCAGGAGACCAGGGCGTATTTCATCCCTTATCGTTAGCTGCATAAGGCAGCCACTCCCAGAGTGGCCATTTTAGAGACCTCCCCCTGGGAATGCATTCCTTTCCCAGGGCTATTCCTTGCTGAGAAAAGAATTCAGTGATATTTCTCCTATTCCTTTCTGCAAGAAGAGAAATATGACTTTATTCTGCCCACCCCCGCAGACAGTCAGACCTTATGGTTATCTCCCTTGTTCTCTGAAAATTGCTGTTATCCTGTTATTTTCAAGGTGCCCAGATTTCATATTGTTCAAACACACATGCTTTACAAACAATTTGTGCAGATAACGCAATCATCACAGGGTTCTGAGGTGACATACATCCTCAGCTTGCGAAGATGATGGGATTAAGAGATTAAAGACAGGCATAGGAAATTATAAGAGTATTGATTGGGGAAGTGATAAATGTCCATGAAATCTTCACAATTTATTGTTCAGAGATTGCAGTAAAGACAGGCATAAGAAATTATAAAAGTATTAATTTGGGGAACTATTAAACGTCCATGAAATCTTCACAGTTTATGTTCTTCTGCTGTGGTTTCAGCCAGTCCCTCCATTTGGGGTCCCTGACTTCCCTCAAGAATTAGCATAAATCAGGTGTGACCAAAAGGGCTTGTTATGAATGACAAAGATAGTCCTGTCACCTCTGTAACTCAGGAAGTTCCAAGGGCTTTAGAAGCTTTGTACAGAACCCAAATGTAACAAAGGATGCTTCTATCACCCTTATCTTTCATGAAATTACGAAGTTCTAGGATCTCTGTGCCAGGAACTGGGGACAAGGACCAAATACCTTTCTTATACCACAAGATACCATATTCTGTTGAACTTCCTTGGCATTCTTTTTTACTAGTTCCTCCTCATGTTCCCAGTCTTTAAAAAAGAAAATGCTTCAAAGGTGAAGTCTTTGGACCACTTGTCTTTTCTGTCTTTTTTTTTCTGTTGTTGTTGTTGAGACAGAATTTCATTCTTGTCACCCAGGATGGAGGGCAATGGTGCAATCTTGGCTCACTGCAACCTCCACCTCCCAGGTTCAAGTGATTCTCCTGCCTCAGCCTCCTGAGTAGCTGGTACTACAGGTGTGTGCCACCACGCCAGGCTAATTTTTGTATTAGTACAGACGGAGTTTAACCATGTGGTCCAGGCTGGTCTCAAACTCCTGACCTCAGATGATCCACCTGCCTTAGCCTCCCAAAGTGCTGGGATTACAGGCTTGAGCCACCGCACCTGGCTGTCTTGTCTGCTTTAATCCTACCCTTCTAATCTCATGTTTTTAATACTATTTACATGAATGATTACCAAATTTATTTTACCAGCCCTGACTTTGGTCCTGAATTCCAGACTCATCTATACAACGGCCTCTGCAGCATCCCTGCTGGATATCTAAAAGACTTTTCAAATTTAACACATTCACAACTTATTTCTGACATCTTCTCCTCCATCCCTAGACGTTGGCCCCCCAAGATCTGCATCCTGTAGTTTTCCCAGTCTCGGTTAACAGCAGTTTACTTCCTTCAGTTTCTCAGGCCCAAAATTTCAGGATCATCTTTGAGTCCTTTCTTCTATGCCAACCATCAGCTCCATTTTCAAAATAGATCCAGACTCCACCACTTCTCATAATTTTTCTCAGTTCAAACTGCTTTCTTCTCTCACAGAGATGACCACAATAGCCTAACGAGTCCTAGTCTGTCTGCTTTTTCCTTTGACCCTTCATTTTAGTCTCAGCACAGCAGTCAGTGATTATTTAAAAACGGAATCAGAGTGTGTCTCTTTTCAAATAAAAATTATTCTTACACTGAGATAAGAGTTTATTCAAGGCTAGTACAATAGGGGAGGGAGATTTGGCTTTACTCCAAATGCAACAAGGACAAGTGGGGTTTAATAGGCAAGGGTAAGGATGAGGGGGTCCATGGATAGAAAATTCCTAAGAGGAGATGTTACTGCAGACCAGTGCACCAAAAGCGGGAGTCGCAGCAGAGAGTTTAATGATCGTAGGGCAGCCAAATGAGGAGATGGGAGGAAACCTCAAATCTGCCTCCCTGAGAGGTTTGGGAATGGGGTTCTTAACAGATCTGGCTCTGTGAAGGGCTAAAGTGTGGGGACTGATGATTGGTTGAAAAGTGAGGGGTCAAGTCATGGGACAGGGAGAGGAAGAAACCGCATTCCTGTGTGTAGTCGGTTCCCTGGTGGGGATCTTCCGACCCATTGGCATCAGCCATCTTGCTGGAATTCAGGATCTGGAAAACACCTTAAGCAATTCTTGGGTTAGAAGATCCAGTGTCAGAGATTCTGTCTATAGGAGCAATGGGGGAGCAGGTGGTCAGCACACTGCTTGACTCTTGGTTAGTTAGAGCTTCAGGGAAGTGGGTCAAAGTGCACCACTGCACCCTGCTCAGTGTCAACTGTAATTCTGCCTAAACTCTGGCTTGTAATTCTCGCTAACCCTGCGAGGGAGGTTTCAGAGCCATCAAAGGCGAGGGAATTCTTGCTAAGCTGGCTTCGCAGCATTCTTGCTAACACATCACAGGTGGGGGATGAGAAACTCTTGTCAGATATGAAGAATTATCAGATAGATGTCAAGAATTGGGGGATTCTTGCTAAACTGACTTATCAAGACTGTTTGCGAAGACTGGGCTGGGCAGGACAGGATGAGGGCTAAGGTCAAGGCCTAGTGGAAAAGAGGGCTCAGAACGGCCTGACTCAAGTTTGATCAAGGAGGGAGTCTTTATCATTCTCTGCTGCTCAGAGCATTCTCCTCTCATTCATAGTGAAATCCACTGACATAAGATCCATTAAGAACCTCCACATTCTGCCCCCTTGCCTAGGATCTCCTACTGTTCTCTCCCTGTTCTTTCTGCTTCAGCAACAGTTCCTTCTTGTTCCTTCAGTAAGCCAGGCATGCTCCCACCTCAGGGTATTCGAGTTCGCTTTTCATTCTGCCAGAAAGACTTCCCACAGACACTTACATTGGCCCATCCCTCATCTTCTGAGGGTCTTTCTTCAAATGTCACCTTCTCAATGAAATGTTTCTTAACCATTCAAGAAAATCACAAACTCTCGGCCAGGTGCGGTGGCTCAAGCCTGTAATCCCAGCACTTTGGGAGGCCGAGGCGGGTGGATCGCGAGGTCAGGAGATCGAGACCATCCTGGCTAACACGGTGAAACCCCGTCTCTACTAAAAAATACGAAAAACTAGCCGGGCGAGGTGGCGGGTGCCTGTAGTCCCAGCTACTCGGGAGGCTGAGGCAGGAGAATGGCGTAAACCCGGGAGGCGGAGCTTGCAGTGAGCTGAGATCCGGCCACTGCACTCCAGGCTGGGTGACAGAGCGAGACTCTGTCTCAAAAAAAAAAAAAAAAAAAAAAAAAATTGCAAATTCTCCCACCCTCCAAGTTCCTGTTCCCTTTTTAAATTCTTGTTTGCACTTATAGGGAAGTTTAAATTTTTCCCCTGAAGTTTTGATAATTTGACTCTATAAAACAAAATGATACATAGCTTAACAGGAAAAAAAAGGCATACAAATTTTACTAAAGTTCATACAAGCACAGGAGTGATACAAAATACAAAAACTCAAAGAAAGGCAAGATAGTGGATATTTTTATACCATCTTGAAGTTACAGGAAGAACAGGGACTTGGGTCATGGCTAAGGCAGGTTATAGGAGGGAAGAGAAGAGGAAAGACCTGAAGAAAAGGTAGACTCATTATGCAAATGAAGCTGCACAGGTAGCAGCCTAAGAATATATGGTAGCCCATGGTTAAAGTTTCTGCACCAGATTTTCAAAGGTATCAGACTCTCAGTTAATCTTTCCCAGATCTGGACAAGGGGAGAGCCTCAGAGAAAGCCTATTCACCTCTGTTGTTTACTTCGCTTCATTTCCTCTAGAGATGCAAGTCTCCTCTACAAAAGACTGCTTTTCAGGACTATTCCTGTCTGCAAGCTCTCTGAATAGCCATCTCAAGATATGTCAGAGAAGTATATTTTGGAGTGAAGTGTTTTGGTTGCCTTCACACTCATCTCTGTCGCAAAACATATTTACTCCTCTTATTATCTTTCCTCTCTCTCCTCCAGTAGAATTCAAGCTGCATTTGTGCACAGGTCTTGCCAGTTTTGCCTACTGGTGTATTTCTAGAATCTAGCACAATGTCAGGCACAGGATAAGTGTTCAATATAATTGTTGTTGTTGAATGAATCAATAATGAAATCCTATACAGTAATGAAAATGAATGAACTTTGCAGTATCAAGCTAGACTAATCTAAAAGTGTTTGTGTTGAACATATATACACACACACGATACATATATAAGCATAAATCTTTATATAAATTTATGCATAAATATATCTGCTATATACATACATATAACTTTATATCTACTATACACATACATATTGTATATTGAATATAATATACAATTGAAAATATACAATTGTATATTGTATGTATATAGCAGATTACCTTTATATACATACATATTGTATATTGTATGTATATAGCAGGTTAAGATTTAAAATGTTGCAAAAATAATGTTTAGGGACACATGCATGTGGAGTAATTATCAAACAAAACAAAGAATGCTGAAAGCAACTCAGGAAAATGACTTGGGAGCACTGTGAACAAGGCTTCCAAATTTGGGGTAAATTTCTCTTTTGTAACCCAAGTGTTGGGTATGTGGGTATTTGTTTTATTATTATTAAACTGTGGGCCAGGCACGGTGGCTCATGCCTGTAATCCCAGCACTTTGGGAGGCTGAGATGGGTGGATCATGAGGTCAAGAGATCAAGACCATCCTGGCCAACATGGTGAAACCCCATCTTACTAAAAATACAAAAATTAGCTGGGTGTGGTGGTGCGTGCCTGTAGTCCCAGCTACTCGGGAGGCTGAGGCAGGAGAATTGCTTGAATCTAGGAGGGGGAGGTTGCAGTGAGCCAAGGGCACGCCGCTGCACTCCAGCCTGGTGACAGAGTGAGACTCCATCTCAAAAAAAAAAAATAAAAACAAACAAAAACTGTGCCTATGCATACATCATCTTCTGTGTATGGTACACATTAAAATAATTTAAAATAACATAACTATCTTGTGGTTTTGATTTGCATTTCCCTGATGTTTAGTAATGAACATTTTTCATATACCTGTTGGCCATTTGAATGTCTTTTTGAGAAATATCTATTCATATCCTTTGCCTATTTTTTTTTTTTTTTTTTTTTTTTGAGGCAGGGTCTCACTCTGTCACCTTGGCTGGAGTGCAGTGGTGCTATCATTGCTCACTGCAGCCTCAGCCTCTGGGCTCAAGCAATCCTCTGCACTCAGCCTCCTGAGTAGCTGGGACTACAGGCCTGCACTGGCATGCCTGGTTTTGTTTACTTTTTGTAAAGACAAGATTTCACTATGTTGCTGAGGCTGCTTTCGAACCCCTGGGCACGAGTGATCCATCCACTTCTACCTCCCAAAGTGCTGGGATTACAGGCATGAGCCATTGTGCCCATTTTTAATGGGATTGTTTGTATACTGTTGTGTGTTTTTTTTTTTGTTTTATCTTTTCTTTGAGATGGCATCTCGTTCTGTTGCCCAGGCTGGAGTACAGTGGCATGATCTGGGCTTATTGCAACCTCCACCTCCCAGGTTAAAGCAATTCTCCTGCTTCAGCCTCCCGAGTAGCTGGGGTTTCAGGCATGCACCACCACGCCTGGCTAATTTTTGTATTTTTAGTAGAGACGGGGTTTAGCCACACTGGCCCGCTGGTCACGAACCTGTTGGGTTATTTGAATTCTTTGTATATACTGGGTATTAGTCCTTTGTTGGATGAGTAATTTACAAATATTTTCTCTCAAGAAGTTGTCGCTTCACTATGTTGTTTCTTTTGCTGTGCAGACACTTTTTAGATTAATATAGTTCTTTTTATTTTTCTTTTTGTTGCTTGTGCTTTTGAGGTCTTAGCCATAGACCTCAAAAACACAGGCAACAACAACAAAAAATATTTGCCTAGATCAATGTCCTGAAGAGTTGTCTCGATGTTTCCTTCTATTAGTTTTATAGTTTGGGGTCTTTAAGTCTTTAATCTATCTGGAGTTGACTTTTATATATGTTGAGAGAGAAGGGGTCCAATTTCATTCTTCTGCATGTTGTTATCCAGTTTTCCCCAGAACCATTTATTTAAAGACATAGTCCTTTCCTCATTGTGTGTTCTTGGCACCTTTGTTGAAAATCAGTTGGCTATAAGTGGGTGCACTGATTTCTGGGTTCTCTTATTCTGTTCCGTGGGGGTGTGTGTATCTATTTTTATACAAATATCATGCTCTTTTGTTTACTAACACCTTCTAATTAGATATAAGCTCATTCCAGTTAGAATGACTATTATTAAAAAGACAAAACAAAACAAAAAAATGACAGATGCCAGTGAGGATTTGGAGAAAAGGGAACTCTTATACACTATTGGTGGGAATGTAAATTAGTACAGCCACTATGGAAAACAGTGTGGAGATTTCTCAAAAAACTAAAAATGGAACTACCATACAATCCAGCAACCCTACTACTGGTAAAGGGGGAGAAATCAGTGTATGAAAAGGATACCTGCCCTCACGTTTGTCACTGCACCATTCACAGTAGCCAAGATATGGATTCAACCTAAGTGTCCAGCAGTAGATGAATGGATAAAGAAAATGTCATACATAGACACAGTGGAATACTATTCCGCCATAAAAATGAATGAAATAATGTATTTACATCAACATGGATGGAGCTGGAGGTCATTATGTTAAGTGAAATAAGCCAGGCACAGAAAGACAAGTACTCCATGTTCTCACTTATATTCGAGAGTTAGAAAACTTGATCTCATGGACATAGACAACAGGAGGATAGATACCAAAGGCCAGGAAGGCCAGAAAGGAAGGGGAATGAAGAGAGGTTGGTTATGGGTACAAACATACAGTTAGATGGAAGAAATAATTTCTAATGTTTAATAGCAGACTAGGGTGACTCTACTTAGCAATAATATTATGGATATTTCAAAGTAAATAGAAGAGAGGGCTTGAAATGATACCAACGCATAAAAATGATACATGCTTAAGGTGATGGATACCCAGTACTGTGACTTGATCATTACACAGTCTATGCAGGTAACACTCACATGGGTATTATGTAAATTATTTTGTATCAACAGAAAAATAATCACAACCAGCGGTGGGAGCGACAGCACAGGGATCCTCCTAAATGCATCTAATTCCGGATTTTGTTTTTCAAACCACTCCGTTTGCCTAACAAGTGCGCGGGCTGTAGGCAGCACGGCCAGCAGCGGGAGGCCTCTTGCCTCGTGTGCGGCTTGCGGACTCCCTCGCCCTGCAGCGCCTACGCGGACTGTCGCCCTTCAGGGCTCTCGCTGGCGGAGGCGGTTCCTCTCCCGGAGGTCGCCGCGCGCACCGCGGCGTCCCCTGGGAAGTGTAGTCGGCGCGGGGCCCGAGGCATGCCGGGAGTGGTAGTTCTCCCGGGGTCGGCGGGGTTTCGGGGACAGTTCGCGGCCTTTCGGGGGTTCTCCTGGCTTGGGCCATCCCGGCTTGGCTAGAATTGCCGGCCTGGGGCCGAGGCGCTCGCAGTGGCCTCTTCCGGGCCGGCGTGGATCCGGGCCTCTCCAACCAGTGGGCCGCGTGCAGCCTCGTCTGGGCTTCTGGGAGCAGCCCTGCGCGGCTAGGGGCCCTTGGCCACTGGGTCCGGGGCGCGTCGGGAGCGGCCTGGACTGCCGGAGACCCGCGGAGGGAGCGCCTCGCCGGGTGAGCTGGGTGCGCCGGGCCGTTGAGGTGGGGGTGCCAGCCTTTTGTCATTGTTCATGCTGCGGTTTTCTTCTGTGCGTTTTCTTCTCAGTAACGGAAATAATAAAAGCAGTAGCTGATGCCCGCCAAGAGCGCTCCGGTGCCAGGCAGCGGACTGGCGCATCGCCCGAACGCACCCGCGCATCCCTGCTAACGGAGAGGGTGGTTCCCGCTCTGTCCGGGGGAAACCGAGGCAGGGTGGCGAGGCCATTGTCCAGGTGTAACTGGGGCCTGGGGCTTGGATCAGGATTCCCTTCCCGGCTCTACTACTTTCCGTTGTGACTTTGGGCAGGTCACGACGTCCTGATTCTCAGTCTCCGTCACGTTTGTAAATGCGAAGATTAAAAATACTGCCTGGAAAGCACTCACCGCTTCCTGGGAGGAGGTGCGCGTCGCCGCGTGACCGAGGCCTTGCACGGCAGCTTCCCCTGGGCTGGTCGAGGCACTCGCTGGAGCTGGCCCAGCAGAGCCCCAGGTTGGCTCCATGCCACGGGCACCCTGAGGAGTCGCAGCAGATCGCAGGCCTGGAGGCCCTCACACTTGCCTGGCTGCCCCAGGCAGCCTCTGCCCCTGCTCTCTGTGGGGCAGGCACGGTTTCCACCCCTCCCACCGGGGGTTTGTGTTTGGGCAGCTACGGCTGTTTCTGTCTGTGGATGCCATTGGAGGCGGCACCTGTGGAGTATTATTTAGGAGGGACAGCAAAGCTCTGGCATGTGTCTTGGGTGGGGACAGTGTCTTAATCCTGTTACTTTGGGTAAAGTCCCGGCGAAGATGTAGTAAGAGGCTGGGAAAGCTGAGTGGTTGGATTATGCCCACAGTTTCTTGGGGAGAACATAGCACTCTACGGAAGGGCCACTCAGGGCAAGCAGTGGGGTCTGTCACTAGGGTGGAGATGCGGGGAAGCCTGTTTATCATGGCTTCCACAGGGAGGAAAGGGCGAGGCAGGGCAGTCAGGCTGAGGATCAGCTAGCTAGGCTGGAAAGTGGCACCCGAGGAAACTGGATATTCATTGCAACTGTTAGGGCGTGCAGTTTAAAGCTAGCTAAGGACTCCAGACATCCATGGGTGAGTCACAGTTTGCCTAGAGGTAGCTGAGAGGCCCTCAAGTGGAAGTTAAAGAGTCGAAGTGCAGAAATAGAAGTATGGAGAAGGGGTGGAGGTTGGCAAATTGCCCTAGTGAATGCTTGTCTTGGTTTACGTCATTATGTGGGGTGGCTTTTTTGAGACCTGATGGACGTTATGGGCGGTTGTAACTTCCTCTGTCCAAGCCATCTCCTGACACCAGGGTTCCTCTTGACACCTTTTTCCTCTGCAGACCCACTGTGTCCACACTGCTCTCCCTGGGCAGGAGCACTGAGGAGGAAGGGATGGCTGTGGATCTGCTGCCCGCTCAGGTGAGAGTGAGTGAAGTTTGTCTTTTTCATCCGTTGGCTTCTGGATGCAGAGATGGTAGACACGTTTCCAGACTCTGTCCAGGTACTTTTTGGTCCAACTAAAACGATGAAGAATCCGGAGCCTCAAAAGTTTTTCCCAGTGTCTTGGGCTTAGCGAGGGGCTGCTGAGGAATGTGCCTCTTTTGTCCCCAGACCACTCTCAATTCACCCCACTCACTTTGTGATCAACATTTGAGGCAGTTCTGAGCATATGCTTCCGGCTGCGGTGGAGCTTGGTGGGGAGAATGGGGCATGAAGCTGTCTTTGTCTTCACGGAGGATATAGTCACACTTGGGGCTAAGATGTGGAAGGGCTGGAAGACACTCTCCACAGCATTGACTGAGCCCTGTGTACAGGACCCTGGGCAGCACCCAGGGATGGAGAAAGGAAAGCTGTCGTTTCCATCTTCTGGGAGTTCGTGGTCTCGATCTTAGGAAACATAATTAAATGTTCAGGGGAAATATCCCAGAAGTGGGGGCATTCTGAGTTTATGCTGGAGGCCGGGACTGATACTGGTGCTTAGAGAAGACTAAGGGCATCCCAGAAGGAGTTCAGCATGGCTTGGGCTTTGAAGCCCAGAGGTGGGGAGGACGCAGGCCTGGGGCCTTCCCCTCCTAGCGCAGCGGGGATGTTAAGCTGTCCAGATGTCCCTCTCACCTGTCTAATTGATGCCTCTCTTTCCTTCTCTGATTCTTCTCTTTCTTCCCTGCTAGTTTAGCCTTCCTACCTGGGCTCTTTTATCTTGTTCTTTCCCCATTCGAGATCCATTTTCATTACTTTAACCCTCAGCTTTCTGAGTATCTTCCCCAACTCTGTCCTCAGACCTAACCTTTTTCGCTAGCATTCCTGTCTGTCATTCCGACGTGGAAGTCCCATCTTTCCTTCACACCAGCTCCCTTTCCTAGTCTTCTCCCTTCTGTGCGTTTTCTCTTCTGCCATAACCCCAAAGCCCATTTTTCATTGACTCCTTTTCCAATAGCCCATAGGCTAGAAATATGGACTCTGGAGCTTGACTTCATGGCTTCGGATCCAAGCTAGGGATGTGGCCCTGAGCAAGTTATTTTACTCTCTCTGTACCCCATTTCCTCAATTTTGGTGGGGTTAATAATATACATACCTCATTGAGTTGCTGTGAGCAATAATAACAGTAGTAGCTGGGCACAGTGGCTCACACCTATAATCCCAGCACTTTGGGAGGCCAAGGCAGAAGGATTGCTTGAGCCCAGAAGTTTGAGACCAACCTGAGCAACATAGTGAGGCCTTGTCTCTATAAAAAATTAAAAATAAAGTAGCTGGGTGTGGCAGCACCTATAGTCCCAGATACTAAGAAGGCTGAGGTAGGAGGATCACTTGAGCCCAGGAATTCGAGGCTGCAAGTGAGCTATGATTGTGCCACTGCGCTCCAGCCTGGGCAACAGAGTGAAACCTTGTCTCAAAAAGAACCCCCAAAAGTAGTAACTATAAGCATATTTACTGCCTCCGACTAGCTGGGATTACAGACATGTGCCACCATGCCCTGCTCATTTTTTGAATTTTCAATAGAGACAGGGTTTCACCTTGTTGACTGGGCTGGTCTCGAACTCCTGGCCTCAAGTGATCCACCTGCCTTGGCCTCTGAAAATGCTGGGATTCCAGGTGTGAGCCCCCGTGCCTGGCACTGGTTGAGTATTCTGTAGAATGCCCCTCCATTGTGATTTGTGTGATGCTTTTTCTCATTATTAGCCTGGGGTTTGGGTTTTGGGGAGGAAGGTCACAGAGATGAAGTGTCAGTCTGATCACATCATACTACAATTGCATACTAATAACATGACTTATCCCTGTTGCTGTTCCTCTTTATCACCTGCCTGAGGCACTGTTTGTCAAGTTTCTCCACTATACAGTTACCTTCTTTTTCTGCCTTCCCATATACTGTATTCCTTAGAAAGACGACACGGCGTGGCGAGATAGGCACCACTCCTAGAGGTGAAGAATCGACATACATTATTTGGAAATCTGTATGGAGGATTGTCACGTCTCTCCATTTATTTATTTATTCAAACATTTATTTATATCAGTATGGCAACCATGGATCTTTCTGCTCTCTGTACATATATCAATTATGCTTTAAAAACTTTTTTTTAGTGGTTACCCTATAGTTTTCAATATAAATTTACAACTAATCGAAGTCTGCCTTCAAATAACATTATACTGCCCCATGGGTAATGGAGGTGTCTTATAACAGAGCACTCCTCCTTCCTTCCCCTCTTCCTTATGGCGTTGCTGCCATTCATTTCACTCATCCATATGCTGTCACCACCCAGTACACTGTTACTATTGTTCATTTAAGCAAATAGTTATCTTCTAAATCAAGAGTAAGGAAAATACAAGATTTTATGTTATCATCATTTGTTCCTTCTCTGTCTTCCCGCCTGTCTTCACATAGATTCAAGTTTCTGATCTATGTTATTTTCCTTCCCCATGACAAAGGAGGACTGCTGGTGATGAATTCCCTTAGTTTTTGTTTGTCTGAGAAAGCTTTATTTCTCATCCTTGTTGAAGGATAATTTCTCTGGATATTGAATTCTACATTGGTGATTTTTTTCCCTCAGCACTTTAAATATTTTGTTTCACTCTCTTCTTGTTTACATGTTGCTCATGAGAAAATCCACTGTCATTCTTATCCTTGTTCTCTATAGGTAAGATTTTTTTCCCTGTCTCCTTTCAAGGTTTTCCCTTTGCTTCTGGTGTTCTAAAGTTTTAATATAATATGCCTAGGTGTAGATATTTTGGTAGTCATCCTGCTCGTTCTTCTCTGACCTTTCTGGATTTGAGGTTTGGTGTCTGCCGCTAATTTTGGAAAATTCTCAGCCATTATTACTTTGGATATTCACCTGCTCTGTTCTCTCTTTCTTCTCCTTATGGCATCCCAATTACACTGTAATTTTAAATGATGAAGTAGAATTGTATTTTTAACATGGAAGGATATACATGCTATATAGTAAGAAGATTAGGGATATGAAATAACAGTAATCATTTATCATTTCTCACAGTTTCTCTGGGTCAGGAATGCAGGTATGTGGGAGAAACAGCTTGCCACACAAAGTCTGGTGTCTCGGCTGAGAGATGTAAAGACTGGAGGCTATAGAATCATTTGAAGCCTCAGCCGTTCACGTGTTGGGTAGTTGATGCTTGCTGTTGGCTCACTGCTGTGATCACAGATAGAGCTGTTGGAAGGAGCATCTACCTGTAATGTCTCCATGTGTCTTGGGCTCACAACATGGTGACTAGGCTCCAAAAGTGAGCATCCAGTGAGCCAGGCGAGAGGTGTGTTATTTTACTACCTTTCCTTGGAAGTTACATAGATCATTTCCATTGAATTCTACTGGACAGCTTCAAAGGAAGGAAACATAGAACTCACTTCTTGGTGGGAGAAATGTCAGTGTTACATTAGACAAAGAGCATGTAAGATGAGAGAGAAATTGATGCGGTCATCTTGGGAAAGTATAATCTTCCACATCTGTCAGAATCAAAATATGTATATAGCCTGTAATCCCAGCACTTTGGGAGGGCAAGGCAGGCGGATCACCCTGAGGTCAGGAGTTCAAGACCAGCCTGGCCAATATGGCAAAACTCTGTCTCTACTAAAAATACAAAAATTAGCTGGGTCTGGTGGCACATGCCTGTAATCCCAGTTACTTGGGAGGCTGAGGCAGGAGAATCATTTGAACCCAGGAGGTGGATGTTGCAGTAAGCTGAGATCGTGCTACTGCACTCCAGCCTGGGTGACAAAGCGAGACTCTGTCTCAAAAAAACAAAACAAAACTATATATATATGTGTGTATATATATATACACACACACACGTACATATATTTGTATACATATGTGTCTCTTTTTAACAGAGACAGAGTTTTGCTTTATACACATATATGTACATATGTGTGTGTGTTTATGTGTATATATATATGCATAGACTTTGATCTAATACTTCAGTGTCTAACAGTTTATCTTATAAACATAGGCATACCCAGAGATATCCATATGAGACTGGTCATTGTGCATTGTGACAGCAAAAAACAGAAACCATCTAAATAATACTAAATAAGGAAAATGGTTAAAATAGTTATGGTACTTATACAGTGGAATATATCATGCACTAATGAAAAGGAATACACTTTGGAAGGCCAAGGTGGGTGGATCATGAGGTCAAGAGATTGAGACCATCCTGGCCAACATGATGAAACCCTGTCTCTACTAAAAATACAAAATTAGCTGGGTGTGGTGGTGTGCACCTGTAGTCCCAGCTACTCAGGAGGCTGAGGCAGGGAGGCAGAGGTTGCTGTGAGCCAAGATGGCGCCACTGCACTCCAGCCTGGCGACAAAAAAAAAAAAAAAGAATGAGGTTTGAGGTTGGACATAGTGGCTCACGCCTGTAATCTCAGCTCTTTGGGAAGCTAAGGTGGAAGAATGGCTTAAGGCCAGGAGCTCAAGACCAGCCTGGGCAACATAGCAAGACCCTGGCTCTACAGAAAAACAAGAGAATTATCTGGGCATGGTGGTACACATCTATAGTCCCAGCTACTCGAGAGGCTCAGGTGGGAAGATCACTTGAGCCCAGGAGTTCAAGGCTATTGTGAGCTATGATTTATTGCACTATTGCACTCCAGCCTACGCAACAGAGTGAGACCCTGTGTGTTTAAAAAAAAAAAAAAAGATTTCTATATGCAGATGTGATAAAGATCCATGAAATGCTAGTAAAGCAGGATTGAGAATTTTCCCATTAAAAAAGGATACATGTGTAACCACTGCTAGTTCCCTGTAGAATGGGACCACTAGTTGGAGTCAGGAGAGAATCCCTAACTTGGCACTGCGTGTTCTTTTGTATCCTTTCTATTCTTTAGCATGTGTCTGTTTTCATACTGTTTAGAAAATAGTCAAAAGAACCCATGTGTGTGTAATTGGATATAAAACCTGGAATATATTTCTTTTTTTTTTTTTTTTTTTTTTTTTTTTTTTGAGACGGAGTCATGCTCTGTCGCCCAGGCTGGAGTGCAGTGGCCGGATCTCAGCTCACTGCAAGCTCCGCCTCCCGGGTTCACGCCATTCTCCTGCCTCAGCCTCCCAAGTAGCTGGGACTACAGGCGCCCGCCACTTCGCCTGGCTAGTTTTTTGTATTTTTTAGTAGAGACGGGGTTTCACCGTGTTAGCCAGGATGGTCTCGATCTCCTGACCTCGTGATCCGCCCGTCTCGGCCTCCCAAAGTGCTGGGATTACAGGCTTGAGCCACCGCGCCTGGCCAAAACCTGGAATATATTTCTAAAAGGAACAACTTGTCTTGAGTAATAGGATTTAGTATGACTTACATTGTTTTGTTTTTGTTTTCAATTTATACATTTTTTTCTGAAGTTTAATTTTAGTTTCTGATTATGTTTAATTTGTATACTTTTTTAAAAGCAAATGAAATTTTAAAAGAAAAAGAATGCTTTTTTTTTTTTTTTTTTTTCTGGAAGTATTCTAAGGCCTAGGGGAACAGATTGGCGGTAAAGATGGAAGTTGGGTTTGCCGTGAGTGTCCTGTTTGCAGAGCATGGAGCCTGTATTAGTGTGCCAGGGCACCATAACAAAATACCACAGACGAGATGGCCTCAACAGTGGAAATGCGTTTTCTTGCAGTTCTGGGGGCTAGAAGTCCAAGATCAAGGTGTGGACGAGTCTGGCTTCTCCTGAGGCCTCCTTGGCTGGTTGATGGCTGCCTTCTCGCTGCCTCCTGCCACGTGGCTTATCCTGTGCACGAGCATGTCTGTGTCCTAATCTCTTCTTCTTATAAGCACATGCCATGTTAGATTAGGATCCAGCCTAAAGACCTCATTTTAACTTAATTACCTCTTTAAAGATCTTGTTTCCAAATACTGTTACATTCTGAGGTATAGGGGTATAAGCCAGAAATAAAATTAGAAGGCCCCCTGCAGCTGTCTGATTGGACTTCCTCCTCGACCCTCGAAATTTAACCTCAAAGACTGGTTCAGGCCGTGACGGGAAGTAGGGGTTGGACATGCCTCATTGTACCCCTCCAGCATTAATACCAACACAAACCTTAAGTCTGATAAGAAACATTTACAGTCTATTCTCTCTAAAGCCTGCTACTTGGAGGTTTCATCTGCCTGACAAAACCTGGGTCTCCACAACCCCTTATCATGACCCAGACATTCCTTTCTACTGATGATAACTCTTTCGACCAACTGCCAATCAGAATATGTTTACCAAAAATACAGAAATGAGCAGGGCATTGTGGCATGTGCCTATAATCCCAGCTACTCAGGAGGCTGAGGCAGGAGAATCTCTTGAACCTGGGAGGCGGAGGTTGCAGTGAGCCGAGATCATGCCACTGCACTCCAGCCTGGGCGACAGAGCAAGACCCCATCTCAAAAACAAACAAAAATCACCAGATACTTACTTTTCTAGCTTTAATTATAGATAAGGTACAGGCTTGTGACCCAAGCTGGACCTACTTCAGACTTTCAATCAGGAGCTAGAGATATGAGGAAACAGGAACAGAACAAAGGTCTCCAACCCCCGGTTTTACAGACCGGTACCAGCTCCTGGCCTATTAGAAACCAGGCTGTGCAACAGGAAGTGAACAGCAGGTGAGCGAGCATTACCAGCTGAGCTCTGCCGCCTGTCAGATCGGCAGCGGCGTTAGATTTCATAGGAGCACGAACCCTGTTGTGAATGGTGCATGTGAGGGCTCTAGGTTGTGTGCTGTTTATGAGAACCTAATGCCTGGCGATCCGAGATGGAACAGTTTTATCCTGAAACCATTCCCCCAACCCTGCTGTCTGTGGAAGAATTGCCTTCCACGAAACCTGTCCCTGGTGCCAAAAAGGTTGGGGACCTCTGATGTAGAATACAGTTTGGTAATTTGTGGCAACATCAGTAACTTGAATTCCTAGAGGAAGGAGGAGTGGCACAGCAAAAGCAGTAGCTGTCTCATGCTGGTGAGGCTGTACCATCTACTTTTCCATGACAACAGTATTCTCACAAGTCTGGTTTCCTAGTGTGATCCTGGCCGTGGTCCAGAATGTTGCTGCCCTAGTTTCTGTTTTATTTTCCAAGCCTAGTTCTGTGACTATCAGGTTCCCTGGAGCTACCTGGTCCTTCGTGTAAATGAGCCAAAGTCAGTTTCTATTGCTGGAAACCTAACAAACTTCACATTTCTTATAATCTTCCTATAACGCCACCTGCCACAACCCAGATTCTCATCTTTATTTTAAAAATACAGCTTAGACAACAAGTGTTTCTAAGTGAGAACATGATAAGCATTTTGGGTGGAGTTATCTTTCCTTGTGCAGTACTTTCTCTTCCATTTCCAGATGATTAGCAGCCTTGATCTCTGTCTCTTTTTTTTTTTTTTTTTTTTTTGAGACGGAGTCTCGCTCTGTCGCCCAGGCTGGAGTGCAGTGGCGCAATCTCGGCTCGCTGCAAGCTCCGCCTCCCGGGTTCATGCCATTCTCCTGCCTCAGCCTCCCGAGTAGCTGGGACTACAGGCGCCCGCCCCTGCGCCCGGCTAATTTTTTCTATTTTTAGTAGAGACGGGGTTTCACCATGGTCTCGATCTCCTGACCTTGTGATCCGCCCGCCTCGGCCTCCCAAAGTGCTAGGATTACAGGCGTGAGCCACCGCGGCCGGCCTTTTTTTTTTTTTTTTTTTGAGATGGAGTCTCGCTCTGTCGCCCAGGCTGGAATGCAGTGGCACATTCTCGGCTCACTGCAAGCTCCGCCTCCCAGGTTCACGCCATTCTCCTGCCTCAGCCTCCCAAGTAACTGGGACTACAGGCGCCCGGCTAATTTTTTGTATTTTTAGTGGAGATGGGGTTTCACCTTGTTAGCCAGAATGGTCTTGATCTCCTGACCTCATGATCCTCCTGCCTCAGGGATCATGAGGGATTACAGGCGTGAGCCTGGGATTACAGGGGTGAGCCACCGCGCCTGGCCCTGATCTCTTTTTTTAAATGCCAGTAGGACTCCTTTAGTCATTGTGAAAAATAAAACACCCTCACACATTGCTACTCACTCTAGGGAGGTGGGGGGAGATACCACACACTCATGAGAACAACTGGATGAGATTATTGATAAGATGTCTTTCAGATCTGGGGTTCTAGGAGTCTGTCATTTTCTTTTCTTAATATTTAATGAGCTTTGCTAGGCTCACTGAGTTTTTAAAATATATTTTCAAAAAGATACATGTGCTTCCAGCTTCTGGTAATAGAGAAATAGCTCTTTTCAGACGAATTCATGTGTGGATAACTACTACACTCTGGATAAAATATAAGCAAACTTAAGGTACTGGAGAGAAGTCAAAAGCAGACAGATATTGGACACCTGTGTATATTTGGAAGAAGGAATTGTCACCAGATAAATTTTCTGGTTTTTACAGCTTTTTGCCTGGGAGTAGGCCACAGTCAGCACCAATAGAATGATCAAAACTTGGTCACAAACTTGCAGTCTTACTGGTGTGAAGAACCACAAGATAGAGTTTGAGGCAAACTTAGCAGTTGGAAAGTGAGAGGAGGAATCTTGGAAAGGAGAGAGGCAGAGAAGGGAAGCCCCAAATTCTGTGCACAAACTGTGCCCAAATCTCTAGCTGACCCCTGAACCATACATGCACAGGACAGACTCAAAGTAGCCCAAATAAGAACTGAACAAAGATATTTGATGCTGCCTGCTAGAGAGGTGGCAGAGTTTGGAATTTGACTCCAACTAAATTAACTACCTGCTTAAAAAAAACTCAGTACTCTTCAAAGGAACATAGCAAAATCCAGTTTCTACACATTGTGTACTATACAATTTCCAGGGTAAGGTAGCATATGAAGAAATGAGAAAGAACAACCAAAACTCAAGAGGAAGACAATCAGTAGAGACAATGACCTGGATGACCCAGATATTAGAATTCACAAAGATTTTAAAACAACTATTATAATTGTGCTCAAGGACTTAAAGGAAAATATACATGTAAAGAATGAACTAATAGGAAATGCAAGCAGAGAAATAGAGATTGTGAAAAAAGTAATTCTAGACTATGAAATTTTAAAACTGAAAAGTCAGATAACTGAAATTGTAAAAAAAAAAAAAAAAATTAGTGAATAGGCTTAACTTTTGGAAATGAACATAAGTAGAAGTCAGTGACAGTTGAAGATAGAAATTATCCTATCTGAAAAACAGGGAGAAAAAAAAGCCTCAGTTACCAATTAAATGATATTAAAAGGTCTAATATATATGAAGTTAGAGTTCTAGAACGAGAGGGACAGAGAATGGTACAAACTATATTAAAAGGAAATAATGGCCTAAAATTTATCAAATTTGGTAAAAAACATAATTTTACAGATTTATAACATTTGATGAATCTCAACCTGGATAAATACAAAGGAGGTCACAGCTATACATATCATTGATCAATGACATGCAATAGAAATATAGTGTGAACCAAGAATGAAAGCCACATACCTAATATAAAATTTTCCACCAGCCACATTAAAAAAGTAAACAGAAGCAAATAAATTAACTTTAATAATGTATTTTCTTTGACCCAGAATGTCCAAATATTATTTCCACATGAAATCAATATAAAATTGTTATTGAGATAACTTGCATGTATGTTTGTGTGTGTATGTATATGTTGGTATGTGTGTGTATATATGTTTTTAAGTAAATCATCTGGTATGTATTTTATACAGATAACATATCTCAATTCAGAAGAGCCACATTTCATGTATTTAGTAGCCACATATAGCTAGCTGGTCTCTACCATATTAGGGAAAGTCATAGAGAAATCACAGAAACCAAAGATTTGAAAGCAGGCTGAAAAAAACTGTACTACATGCAGAGAATCAATATTTGAATGACCATTGGCTTCTCATCAGAAACGACAAAGACCTGAAGCAATAGAATGACATTTTACATGCTGAAAGAGAGAGAGAGAAAAAAACCAACCCCGAATTCTATATCCAATGAAAATACTCTTCAAGAATCAAGATGAAATAAAGGCATTTTCAGGCAAAATAAAATTAAGCTAATTCATTGCCAGCAGGCCTGTACTATAAGATATACTAAAAAGGAAGTTATGTAAGTTAAAAGAAAAATATACCAGAGGGGAACTCTGATTTTAGGAAGAATGAAGAGCATTAGAAATGGTAGCTATCTGGATAAATATAAAATACTTTTTTTCCCTCTCGATTTCTTTAAAATGCAGCTGACTGCTTAAAGCAAAATAATACTATTGTATTATAGGAGGGAGTTTATAATGTAGGCAGTTATAATGTAAATAATAACCATGAAGATAGAATTTATTTAACATCTGAACTGGAAAAGCTCTATCTTTTTATCTGGAAAAGCTCTATATTTTTCTCTGGAAATTCTTGGATGTCTATTTTTTTGACTCTTGGCCAAAACAAGATAAAGGCAGCATTTTTTTTTTTTTTTTTTTTGAGACAGAGTCTCGCTCTGTTGCCCAGGCTGGAGTGAAGTGGTGTGATCTTGCCTCACTGCAGCTTCCCTGGGTTCAAACAATTCTCATGTCTCAGCCTCCTGAGTAGCTGGGACTACAGGTGCATGCAACAAGCCTGGCTAATTTTCTGTATTTTTAGTAGAGATGGGGTTTCACCATGTTGCCCAGGCTGGTCCTGAACTGCTGAGCTCAGGCAGTCCACCCACCTTGGCCTCCCAAAGTGCTAGGGTTACAGGTGTGAGCCACCGAACACAGCCATCAGCTTGTGTGAGTTTGTTGTTGTTTTGTTTTGTTTGTTTTTTCAGAAGGAGTTTTGCTCTGTCTCAAGTGATTCTCCTGCCTCAGCCTCCTGTGCGCCACCACTCCTGGCTAATTTTTGTACTTTTTTTTTTTGGTAGAGACGGGGTTTCACTGTGTTGGCCAGGAAGGTCTTGAACTCCTGACCTCAGGCGATCTACCTGCCTCCGCCTCCCAAAGTGCTGGGATTACAGGTGTGAGCCACCATGCCCGGCCTGGCTTGTGTATTTTTTAAGATCTCAATGCCAGTGGCTACTCCTGGTAAGCTTCCTTACTGATGGCTTGCGACTGGCCTTAAAGATTTGACAGGACTTGCTTGATTACATACAGTGCCCCTGCTGAGAGTTCCTCCTTTGAGCTCTCCGACACCAAGATTCTTCACACAGATCCAGAGTCATGGCATGGTCTGTGCAAATAAGGGAGGCTGCACATGGAGTGTCTCTTGGTTTTCTAGTGCTTCCCTGAACTCTCTCTCTTGCTGTGTTGTACCCTTTGCCTTTAAATAAAAACCTTAACATGAATATGCTCAGTGAAGTTCGATGAGTGCCATCAACTCTCTAAACTGGGAAAATCTTTGTAACAACTATAGCATAAAGAAGAGTGGTGATGTCCTCTATACTTGCCATATTCTTGCATTCTATGTGAAATGATATATTAGCTCTAAATAGGTGATGAGAAACCAAAAATGCATATTATAATTATTCAAGTAACCACTAAAAATACAAAGAGGTCTAACTAAAAAGTCAACATATAAATTAAAATAGGCCAGGTGTAGTGGCTCATGCCTGTAATTCCAACATTTTGGGAGGCTGAGGCAGGTGGGCCATGAGGTCAAGAGATCGAGACCATCCTGGCCAACACGGTGAAACCCCGTCTCTACTAAAAATACAAAAATTAGCTGGTGGCACACGCCTGTAGTCCCAGCTACTCAGGAAGCTGAGGCAGGAGAATTGCTTGAACCTGGGAGGCAGAGGTTGCAGTGAGCTGAGATCGTGCCACTGCACTCTGGCCCGGCGACAGAGCGAGACTCTGTCTCAAAATATATATATAAATATAGTAAAGTGGAATTTAAGAAAATTCAAAGCAAAGGAACACACAAACATACATACACACAATCTCCCAAAGTGTAAAAAACTGTAAGCCTAATGATAGGGTATAAAGTAGTAAGTGAAAGATTGCTTTTCTGCCCCTCTCCACAAATATCAAAGAATAACGAGGGTGACAGCTTGTATTCTTCCAGATAGTTTTGCATGCATCATGTATGTATATACAGATGTAGAGTTTTTCAACAAATATAGATTCTTTTGTGGCTGGTTTTTTCATATGAATCAATAATATATCAAGGTCAAATTCCAGTGTCATAGAGATCTACCTCATTCTATTTAATGGCTGCATAACATTTCATGGCATCAATATACTATAATTTGCTTCTCCATTCCCTTATTGATAGATATGTAGGTGGTCTTCAATTGTTCACATTGTATTTCTTTCTTACTGCTGCTATAACAAATTACCACAAATGCAGCATCTTAAAACAGCATAAATGTATTCTTTTACAGTTCTGGAAGTCAGAAGTCTGAATTCAGTTTTGCTGGCTTGAGATCAGGCTGTCGGCAGGGCTGGGTCGTTCTAGAGGCTCTCGGGGAAAATCTATTTCCTTGCCCTTTTCACCGTCTAGTGTTTCCCTGCAGCCCTTGGCTTGTGGCCCTTTCATCCATCTTCCAAGCATAGCACTCCACTCTCTGCTTCTGTCATCACATCACCTTCTCTTGAGAAAGATCCCAGGCTGGTATTTACACTCCTTGTTGGCAGGAACTTTGCCTGTCTTCCCCTCCTCCCACTGCATGTGGCATGTGTCATTGTTCCCAGTGAGTATTCCATAAATACTTGTTTAACTAAATAAATAGCTAATGGATGGTTCCAAAAATTACATAAACAGTTGATGTGAAATAGTTAGAATCCTGGGGTTTTCTGTCCATCCCACTGTCACTTTCTTACTATGACTTCCGTTGAAGAAGACGGTCCTGGGTGAGCAGGAGTGCATTTGCCATTACAGGAGTCCGTGACATTCAGGGATGTGGCTGTGTTCTTCAGCCAGGACGAGTGGTTGCACCTGGACTCTGCCCAGAGAGCCTTGTACCGGGAGGTGATGCTGGAGAACTACAGCAGCCTGGTCTCACTGGGTAAGAATTTTTGCCTATGACGAAGAATCTGTTATAGGAACGCCTCACAGATCCATCTTTGGGGTTCCGAGCCTGTAGTTTTTTGCCCTAGTGAGCCCCTCGGAAAGGTTGAATTGCTGTAGAGTTGAAAGTGTACATTCCTGTTGTGATGCCCTTCTTGCTATTTGTTTCTCTACCCTCCACTCTCCCTCACATCCCACCGCCAATCAGATTTTCCTCCTTGGAGTAGGCCAGTGAGTAGATCCCAGTTTAGATTCTGAAAAACATATAGGGACCCCCCATCTTAGAGGCATTCATTGCCAGGGCCCTATAATGTTTCTGAACGGAGACCTTCCCCACCCATTGACAGCTCCAGTGCCCCTGAGAAGTGCTAGTGCTGCCTTGTCTGCCTCTCAGGCCTCGCGTCCTTTGCTGTGTCGGTTCAGAGTGAGTAGTACGTGAGTTCTTGGATTGCTCTTCATGCTATTTGTTCAAGCTTCCTTTCCTTCCTCATGAGCAGGGATTCCATTTTCAATGCCAAAGTTGATTCATCAGTTGCAACAAGGAGAAGATCCCTGCTTGGAGGAAAGAGAAGTCCCTTCAGACACCTGTCTAGGTAAGTGAGAGGCTGGGAAATGGGCACAAGAGAGTCTTCGTAGACACGTAGGTCACAAAGAGGCAGTTCTTGGGAAACTCTTGGAAATACTGAGTTCTATTGAGATGCTCAGGCAGTTGTATTTTGTTTGAGTTGTATAGGTTAAAGTACACACAATTACCTAATTGCAGTTATCTAATGTTAACCTATTTTCTGTCATGGATTGATGAAAGGAAATCAGGTTTCAACAGAGAGTAGTTTAGAGTCACCTCAAACTAAATCTTTTCACCCAGAATCAAAGCTGAGCTTGGGACTTGGACATATTTCAGGACTTTAAGACATATTGACTTCAACTCTCCTGCAGGTTTTCATTATTCTCAAGAGAGTCCTACAAAGAGAGTGAGTGCAGTCTTTTGGTTGCAGCTTATTAGAAGAAATGAATATGTCTCTCTTTGTGATAAAATTAAAAGGGGAAAATACAAAGAAAGGTAATATGAAAAAAACTGTTATTCTTCCAATCACCAGGGATAGATTGTTGCACAGGGGCAATTTACTCCATATTTTCCTCTTTTTTATAATGAGCATCTTAAACTTTAATCACATAGAATCGTCACAGTCATGCTGCAGGGCTGTTGTAATTTTCAAAACCTGAACGTCCCCCCACTCCTTTTTTTTTTTTTTTGAGATGATTCTCTGTCACTCGGGCTGGAGTGCAGGGTGTGATCACAGCTCACTACTCTCACCCAGGCTGGAGTGCGGGGTGTGATCACAGCTCACTGCTCTGTCACCCAGGCTGGAGTGTGGGGTGTCATCACAGCTCACTGCTCTGTCACCCAGGCTGGAGTGCAGTGGTGTGATCACAGCTCATTGCTCTATCACCCAGGCTGGAGTGCAGTGGTGTGATCACAGCTCACTGCATTCTCTGCCTCCCAGGCTCAAGCGATCCTTTCACCTCAGCCTCCTGAGTAGCTGGGACCACAGGTGCGTGCTACCACACCTAGCTAATTTTTTGTATTTTTGGTAGAGACGGGGTTTCACCATGTTGTCCAGGCTGGTCTCGAACTCCTGAGCTCAGGTGATCCACCTGCCTCAGCCTCCCAAAGTGCTGGGATTACAGGTGTGAGCCACCATGCCTAGCCTTCCTCTTTTTAACAGACTGTTTCCCCCTTCGCAGACTACGATATAAAATCAGTCACATGAAATAAAGAAATTTAAGAAAACCAATCCAAATATTTAAAAAATTATTGGGTATGGAGTTTCAGAGAGAACATGGGGAGATAATACAATGAAAGGGACATGTGAGTAAGAAGGAGAAAGTAGGCTGCCTGCTTCATTGCCTGGTATATGCAGAGTGGAAAACGATGACAGAGTGGAGTATCCCATGGAATTCAACGTGGACTTCTCATTTGGCATTTTTCTGTATCCTCATATCTTCTACCCAGTCTGTTCTTCTGCATCTAACTTTACTTTACCTGGGTGGAATCACTTCATTTTCATTGTTAATTTGTCCTGTGTATTCTCCCATGCCATTCCTTAACCCATTCGCCCCACTTTCCTTTATCCCATCCTGTTCTTCCCAAGATTCAGGTCAGCATTTGAAATCTGATTGTACACTCTGCTTTTACATATACTGTTACCAGTTTTATTGTCTCACTGATACATCAGTTTGTTTCTTCCAGCAGAGGAGGCATTAATTCTTCTGATTCATTTTAGGTTTCAAGACTTGGCCTGAAACAGAAGCATTGCCTCATAGACAGGACGTTTTTGTAGAGGAAACATCTCAGGGAATGATAAAGGAAGAATCCATTAAGGATGGTCCCTGGGACCTTAACTCTGAAGAAGCTGTGGAATTTGAGAGCAGGATAGAAGAGGAGCAAGAGAAGAAACCTCTCAGGCAAATGATAGTCTCGCATGAGAAAACCATCAGTGAAGATGGAAACCATACGAGTCTTGAATTAGAGAAAAGCTTATTTATAAATACAGCTCTCGTCGCACAACAGAGTGTTCCTATAGAAAGGATACCCAATATGTATTATACATTTGGGGAAGATTTTAAACAGAATTTTGATCTCATGAAATGCTTCCAAATTTACCCAGGAGGAAAACCTCACATCTGTAATGAATGTGGGAAGAGCTTCAAGCAGAATCTTCATCTTATTGAACATCAGAGAATTCATACAGGTGAGAAACCCTACAAATGTAACGAGTGTGAAAAAACCTTCAGCCACAGATCATCCCTTCTTTCTCATCAGAGAATTCATACTGGAGAGAAACCTTACAAGTGTAATGAGTGTGAGAAAGCATTTAGCAACAGTTCAACCCTTATCAAACATCTGAGAGTGCATACCGGAGAGAAACCATATCGATGTAGGGAGTGTGGTAAAGCCTTTAGCCAGTGTTCAACCCTCACTGTACATCAGAGAATTCATACTGGAGAGAAACTCTATAAATGTGGTGAATGTGAGAAGGCCTTCAACTGCAGAGCAAAACTTCACAGGCATCAAAGAATCCACACAGGCGAGAAACCCTATAAATGTAGTGAGTGTGGGAAGGGTTACAGCCAGTTTACCTCTCTGGCTGAACATCAGAGGCTTCATACTGGAGAACAGCTGTATAAATGCCTGGAATGTGGGAGAACCTTCACACGTATTGCAACCCTTATTGAACATCAGCGCATTCACACTGGACAAAAACCTTATCAATGCAATGAATGTGAGAAAGCCTTCAACCAGTATTCATCCTTTAATGAACATCGGAAAATTCATACCGGGGAAAAACTTTATACATGTGAGGAATGTGGGAAAGCCTTTGGTTGCAAATCTAACCTTTACAGGCATCAGAGGATTCATACCGGAGAGAAGCCGTATCAGTGTAATCAGTGTGGAAAGGCGTTCAGCCAGTATTCATTTTTAACGGAACACGAGAGGATCCACACTGGGGAGAAACTGTATAAATGTATGGAATGTGGGAAAGCCTACAGTTACAGATCAAACCTTTGTAGACACAAAAAAGTTCACACTAAAGAGAAACTCTATAAATGGAAGGAATATGGGAAACCATTAATCTGCAGCTCCTCACTCGCTCAGTATCAGAGATTTCTTAGAGGAGATAAGGCCTATGAGGCTTAGTTCATCTCTCAAATAATCCAGGACTTCTCATTGGGTCATAAGGAGAATAATCAATAGGGTACAAACTCCTAATAGATTTGTCTTTTTTACTTCTCCTGAAGGAAATATGTTAGTTGCCACTAAGTAATGATAACATTGATCAGTGAAATTATGAAGAGCACTGACTTGCTAAGTTTTAAAAGAACCATAAATTTGAAGGTTTCTAAAAACCTATGAAAATTTAATTGATAGAAAAAATGTAAAAGGCCTAACTTTTAAAAAATCATGAAAAATAGTTAAATATACATTTTGTTTCTCTCATAAGACTATATTCCCTTTATAAGAGTAAGCTTCAATGTGTGAATTTTCTTTTAAAAACAGTCACTGAGTTATTAATAATGTAAATAAGTGTGTGGCCTTCTTTAAAATAGCCAGCCAACATAGGAAGCGCTTATTTTCATAAAGGGAAGCTAAACATAAAAAGGAATTATTTAAATTTAACTCTTCACCTGGAAATAATAAAGCTCTTTTTATGAGCTGTCCCACCAGCAACTTATATATGTAAACATACGTATATACACATATGCATGTGTGTGTGTGTAAACGTAAAAGTCCTTTATTATTAAAAAATGTAGTTTTATTAATTTAGAATTTAGTTCTTAAAATCTTGCCCAAAGGTAGACTCTCTTACTTATCTTCTGTCATTTCTTAAATTGACATAGTTTTATATAACTGAACTGAGTACTATTATAGTACCGTAGAAGGCGGATTAACTGAAGCAGCTGGAAAGACTGTTAAGCACATACTTTGTTATCTGTTGCAGAAGGGATATATTTGGCAGAACCTGAGGCTACATGTCTGGTAGCTCATTAGATCCAGGAGAGGTTTAATTATAGCCTTTCATTGTACTAATGAAGAACCTGAACTTAGTGAACAGAGTCAAGACTAGAATCTAGGTCTTCGGATCTGGTATTTTGTGATGATTATAGACTTATTTCCAACCTGAGGTCCCAACAGTACTGTTTGTTTTGTAGCCTAGTTAGACATAGTTGCAGTAATTTAAAGTTACTGTTTTATCTATAAGGGTTTCCTCTCACCTTAATCTTAATAATTGACTCACAACTATATTCTTTTTTCTTATGAGTCCCTAATTATGCCTGCTTTTATTATAATTGTACTTAAATCTGTAAAGCTAGCTGAGGTCCAGAAAGTGTAATTGCTTTTGGATACTTCACATATAAGATTGCCTTCTTATTACACATATTTTAGGAATTATTTTGTGGAAAGTTATATATGAAGAGTTAATTATTAAGCATTATTTTCATCAATTGAAATGTTTAGTTCCCCCCAGGCATTTTTCCTCCAACTTTATATTTGACTTTCATTGAATTCACAGTTGGTATCATAAAAAAAAAAATTATTCTAATACAATTAGCTAGACCTTCTGAGAAAAATATTAGAATTAAATCCAAGCAGTCAGTATATTTCTTAATTGACTGGTTTTAGCTTATCAGAAAGTTATTGTTTTATGTATTTAAATACATTTACAAAGAAAATGAGGCTTTTAAACAGACCTCAATATTTAACATTGTACCCAGTAGTGGTGAGCATGCTTAGTACCCAAATTTTGGTTCCTAAATGCCATTCCCCACTAACAGGAACCAGAGTTCCTTGGAGAAGTGGCTGATTCCATGTTTGGAGCAGGGGAAGTGGGTGGTGTGGCTAAAATACTTTTTTTTATTAAGAAAATAAAATGAAAAGCAAGATAGTATTTGAAGACTAATGGGGTAATGTCAGAAGGGGACAGGCGCCAAGTCGAAGGTATTCTCACGGGCCAAATTTAGGACAACTTAAAATCAAAAAGAATAATCACTGATATTGCTGATAATGCTAAGAAGGAAAAGAAGTTCATAATGATGAAAGTAGAGAAAAAAGAAAACTCGTTATAAAATTATTTGAAGAATGTCTTCTTTTAAATGTACACAGAATGATAGATTTGGAAAAATTACCATTTTACAACCCTTAATGTAATTAAATCTGGCAAAAATCAATGGTAAAACCCATTAGGTGAAAAAAATTTTAAGGAACTTTGTTTACAAGGTGTCAGAAGATCACAGATACCTATTGCAAAAGAATCGCCTTTACAATGAGATTTGGCTGTCAAACTGCATTTCCCTACTTCTGGAATAAGCCAACATTATGTGGCTCTTGATAGGATGCAGTATGAAGCATGTGTGATCATCCTTGATGTACTGCCAAAAATGTTTACCCCAAATTTAATTAAATCTTTTGTCTAGACTTATCTTCCTATTTAAAGAAATACAAGGAGTAGAGGAACAAGTTGAATTACACATTATGGAAATAGACAAGTCCAGAGTTGGTACAGGACAACTGGTCTGGAATTTTTTTTTAAATTTATTTTAAAATGGTTTTCTTAAATGTACTTTTTAAACACAACATGAGAAAGGTGTTAAAACTGGTGTAATAGCTCAAAAGAATAAGTATTCCAGATTTCGGGAGGAATGAAGAGGGAGATATTCAGAAACCTTCACCAGAGTCCCCCTACCTTTATCATAGTGGATTAATGATGTGCTTTGTAGATGTGGTTAGTCAATGACACCAGCTTGACGGATCTTTCTTTCTGCTCCACACCCCATTGAGTTATCTGGTCCCCTTGGCTGATGAAGAACCATTAGGCGAGGAGCACTGGCATCATCCAGGGTGATGTTCTTCAAGGGACTGACCAACTGCTCAGGTCGAGGAGCTGCAACAGGTTGGGGCCCTCACAGACCCGCCACACATTCCAGGTGTTGCACTTGCCAGTGCGCTGATGAAGAGTCACTGAGAACTCCACCTCATCTCCTGCCTGGAGCTCAAGGCCATCCTCAACTTCATTCACATGGAAAAAGAGCTTCTTGCTATCTCCTACTTCATAGTTAATGAAGCCAAACTGATCTTTCACACATTCCACTGTGGCCCTACGCAGGGGTGTGAGGTTGTAAGCCATAGTTTGTGCATTTTGGCCCTGGTCTGGACTTTTCAAAAAGCAAATGTAATAAAACAAAAAGTGGTCTCTTCTAGATTAAGGCAAGAGAGATAATCGAATGGAAAGTGTGATCCTTTATTAGCTTCTGATTCATTAAAAAAAAAAACCTATAAAAGACATTTGAGGGGCTATTTGGGGAAATAGGAAGATGGAATGGGTATTAGATAAATGTGGTGTGTTTGATTTTTCTAGAAGTGATAATTGAGTTACGTCGGATAATGTTCTAATTCTTAGGAGATGCATGCAGAAGTTTTTTTAAGTTTGAAAAGTCATGATGTTGGCAGCATATTTTCAAATAAATATGTACAAAATTAGTCAACTTTTTTTGTGGTGGATGTGGAGATGTTCATTGGTCATTTAAAAAATTTTTCTATGTGTCAATTTTTAATAAAAATTAATGCAAAAAGTGATTGGATAAAGTGATGAATCTTTCAATCAGAATTCTTCATTTATATTCTTAGGAAGTTCCTGTTTAAGAGTTAATCCTCCAGTGATGTAATTGTTGGAAATAAAGTAACTGGGTGGTACTGGGTTCCCTTTAAATGGAATGAGCATGCTCCACTTTCTCTCTCATGCTAAATGTAACTAAGGCATGGAGCAGCTGTCTGGGCACCATCAAAAGTAATAACAGGCAGATTTGGGAAGGAAACTGGAATTTGAAAGGAGATCATTGTGGCACTCGGGCATTCCTGTGGTGAGGACAGAGATGGCTGAGCAGGCATCTAAACCTCAGTTAAGAACCCTTCACTCTGGTTAGAGGATCTCTGGGCCAAAAAGGTTTAGGAGAATCCCCATTGCTTTTCTTCCCTCACTATCTTCCTGCTACTTGGACCTGGAAGTGATGTATCCATGAGGTGTGTAGCAGAGAGGAGAACCTAAACCCTTGGATTTCTAACCTGATGATCAGGAAGAGGAAGTGGCTCCTGAGAGCTGGAAAGGTGTCTAGGTGGTGACAAAGATAAGGAAGCTCAAGAAAGTGATCTCATAACAGTTGTTTATGCAATCTGGGGCTCTCCCCTGGTCTATACATATATAGGTCTGACGCAATAATTGTTCAGGTCTGACACTGGGCAAAGAGAGATGCAAATAGCATGAAAGTACTTAGAAAACTGGACTGACATTAGAACCACAGCCCATAGGAGATGGATTGAAACTGGTGACGAAGACTTAATCAGTTAAATTGCCTGCTGGAAAAAATACCCTAACATTTTCTGGAAGAATTGAATACCCAGAGGCCCATAATATTCAAAATGTCCAAGATGCAATGCAGAATCACATGAAATACATAAGTCAGAAAATTTTCAACAATTCAAAGGAAAGACAACAGACACTAACCCCAAGATGACACAGATGTTGGAATTATGAGACAAAGACTTTAAAGTAGATATTGTAACAATGTTTCAGAAAGTGTGGCCATTCCAGAAATTGATGAAATGTCAAATTTTTCAGTAGGAAAATAGTAATTTGACCCACTTCTAATAAATAGAATATGATAGAAGTGATGTGATGTCACTTAAAATATTTGGTTATGAAAAGGCTATGGCTTCTGCACAGGCATGCGCTCTCTGGAATCACTTGTCCTTTGGGAAGCCAGTTGCCTTATCGTGAGGACACTTAGCCTATGGAGAGTTCCACATAGTAAGTAACGAAGCCCATGGCCAACAGCCAGCAACAAACTGGCCTTCTAGCAACCATGTGAGCGAGCTTAGAAGTGGATCCTCCCTTGCCTGAGCCTTCAAATAGGACTGCAGCCACAGCCAACTACTTGCCCATAACCTCATGTGAGACACTGAGTCAGAAAGACCTAGCTAAACCAGTCACTTCTGGCTTCTTAACCCCCAGAAACTCTGGGTTAGTAAATGTTTTAACTGGTAGGTTTTGGGGTAATTTGTTATGCATCAACAGATAACTGATACAGAACTTGGTACTTGGAGGTGGGCAGCTGCCATAATGAAAACCCAAAATATGGGAGTGGTTTTGGAACTTGGCAGTAGGTGTTAAGTAGGCATGTGCTGGTAAAAAACTAAAGTGCTTTGAAGAAGCGATAGCAGCATCATGGTCTGACAAGGCTGTAGATGAGGACTTCTAGAAAAGTGAGGTAAATGTTATTGGAAAACTGGAGGAAGGAAGAACTTCTGTAGTGGCAGACTGAAAGTAAAACATGTGCCTAATATGATCTCACTAGAGAGATTTCCTGGCTGAGTGTTGCAGGTGCCATCTGGCTTCTTGATTATAGTAACATGACGAGAGATTAAAAACTATAGGAAAGACCATCAAGCAAAAAGGATCCAGGGCTTGATGGTTTTGGAAGTAGTCTCATCAAGAGAACAGGATTTGCTAAAATTAAGAAGTCACTTCTCAGCAAAGATCAAATGTAGAGAACTCCTTGGAAAACACCCTCCAATGATGAAGCTCATTATAGTGTTTAATGAAAATTAATAAAAAGTTGACAAGGGTGTGGAAAAATTGGAACCTTCACACACTGCTGGTGGGAGTATAAAATGGTGCAGCCTCTTTGGAAAACAGACTGGAATTTACTTTGAAGATTAAATATAGTTACCATGTGACTTAGCAATTCCACTCCTAAATTTATACCCAAGAGAAATGAAAACAAACATTGATATATGTACATGAATGTTCATAGCAGCATTATTGGTAATAGAAAGTGGAGACAACCCAATGTCCATCAACCAATGAATAAGTAGGCAAAATGTGGCACATTTGTATAATGAAACGTTGTTTGTCAATAAAAAGAAAACACTGATAAATTCGACAACATGGATCAACCTTGAAAACGTGCTGAGTGAAGGAAGCCAGTAACAAAGGACCACATATCGGATGGTTCCATTTATATGTGGTTTTTCCGAATCAGCAAATCCGTAGAGACAGAAAGTAGATGATTGATCTCCAAGGGCTTTAGAGGGTTGGAGAAAATGTGGGGTGACTGATAATGGATGTGGAGTTGCTTTTTGGAATAATGAAAATTTTCTAAAATCATTCTAATTATTGCGCAACTCCGAATATACTACAAGGTTTTGGATTGTACACTTTATATGGGTGGATTACATGGTATGTGAATTCTATCTCAATTGAGTTTGTTGTAAACAACCTATTGCAAATGCTTATCTGTTAATGCCAATCTGTAATAAAATTTTATGTGGTTCATCTTTGGAAATGTTCTTTCACACTGATAGCATTGTCGGATGCTGATATCTGTCCATAAGCATATTATTTCAATTGGGCATATCTAGTGCTTAGAAGTCATTTATAGAATTTCGTTAGATTCTTTGGATGTTTGCCTTTCGGCACACTGTTACATTGCAGATTAATCAGAAGAGTTGGGTGGATCCTCCTCAGTTGTACTGTTAAGTGAATTTTGAAATATGTATATTTCTTTTGCATTTGCATTATGATCTAAAAAATGCTGCTGGAATTGGAGTTTGTGCTCAGAATCCATATGTGTGGAAAATATTTGTGAGAAAGGAGATATCACTTCTTATTTTAAACTTGGACAGCATGTCAAATATATAAAGCATTTCACATTACTTGTGATTCAAATATTAGTTGTCATTGAAGTGACTTTGCAGCAGAGTAAGCTTTGCATATAAGCTCTGATTTCCCTTGAAATTTAAGGTGGAATTCATTAAGAAACATCAAGTTTGCAGCAAAAGCTAGTTTCTAAAGGCATCCCATGTTTAATAATAGTGTTTGAACAAAGTTCTTCTCATTCAGAAAAATTTCACCCTCAGCCCTGAGCTTAAAAAATTGCAAACTTTATTACTGCTAAGTCATTGAACTGCTGTGTGGCAGAGCTAGTCAGAATATTTGACTTCTATTTCTGGAAAAAAAAAAGTCACAGAGCTAACAATAGTTAAGTCCATAAGAGCAAATGAAGTTCACTTTTGACATTACTTGTTCAATAAGACAGACTTATTTCCTGCATACTACCTGCTGATGAATAACTGCAGGTTTTAAACACCTTAAACTTTTGCAAGCTTTGTAAACTTGTCTAACCAAGCCTTGGAAAAAGTTCTTTAGGCCAGGCACAGTGGCTCATGCCTGTAATCCCAGCACTTTGGGAGGCCAAGGCGGGTGGATCACTTGAGGTCAGGAGTTCAAGACCAGCCTGGCCAACATGGCAAAACCCCGTCTCTACTAAAAATACAAAAATTAGTTGGGCATGGTGGCATGTGCCTGTAATCCCAGTTACTCAGGTGGCTGAGGCATGAGAATCCCTGAAACCCAGGAGGAGGATGTTGCAGTGAGCCGAGATCATGCCACTGCACTCCGGCCTGGGCGACAAGACTGTGTCTCAAAAAAAAAAAAGTTTTTTACGTATTTTTACTACCAGCAGTTGGAACACATTTTTACAGATTTCACTTCGGGTTTACCAAATTAGTATTTTCTTTGAAAATATTCTTGCTTGTAGTTGGTTCCACACAATCTATTTGTAGAGGCCAATTACTAAGTAATTTCAAATGATATTAACTCATCAAATCAACAAGAACTGAGCAGTATCACTAACATCATTGACGCATCAAGAGCCAAGGAAAACCACTTAAAATCATTTGCCATGTTATTTGACTATTGACATCACTTGCTGTGTCCTCAACTCTTCAAATGACTAATGTCACTGGTCTGAAAGTGCCTTCAGATAGAAAGTCAGGAGTATTGAGGGCTCACTTTTGTTTCCCTTCACTTGGGGACTAGAGTTCTGTATTGCACGTTGTCCATTATCTGGAAAAAAAATATTTTTTTCTAGATGTAGGGTTTCTTTCTCTTGGATAGGCTAGTCTAGTAACAGTTTCTCAATCATGGGTGGTAGTGTACATATGCAGAAATAATCCTTAAATTACAATTTTGATAAATGCTATTAAGGAAAACTACGGACTATGATAAGAGCGTTCAATAGAGATGTATCTACCCCAGAGCATGGTGTGAGGTCAGAGTGTGCTTTTGTGAGTAAGTAGCATCAGGCGGAGACCTTGGGGCAGTTGAGAAACAGGACTTGTTGCAGGCAGACAGAAGAGCACATGAGAAGGTGCTGTTCCTTTTTTCCCATCCTTTTTCACCTTTGCATTCCAGTTCCTACAGACCTATCTTCAGACTCACGGATTCGTTCTTTGGCTCTGTCTAGTCTACTGATGAGCCCACCAAAGGCATTCTTCTTTGTTAGCATTTTTCATTTCCAGGATTTTCTTTTCTTTTTTAGAGCTTCCATTTCTCTTTTTATATTACCCATCAATTCTTGCATGTTGTCTATGTATTCGATTACAGCCCTTAATATATTATTGTTATTTTAACTTCTCCATCTGATAACTCCAAAATCTGTGTCATATCTGAGTCTGATTCAGATGCTTGCTTTATCTCTTCAGACTGTATTTTTTTCTTGCCTTTTAGCATGTTGTGTAATTTTTTGTTGAAAGCTGAGCATGCTGTATCTGGTAATAGGAACTGAGGTAATCAGACTTTTACTGCGAGCTTTCGTGTGAATCTCTAGGAGCTAGGCTGTGCTCAATGTCTGCTGTAGCTACAGGTGCCATAGGCGTCAGTTCCCTCTTGTTTCCGTGTGTGTGTGTGTGTGTGTGTATTTTGTTTTGTTTGATTTATTGCTTCCCTGTTGTCTTTGGGATCCCTAAGAATTCCTTCTTAAGTGGAGTATGTTTAAGAAGAATTGCTTCTTAAGTAGAGTATGTTTAAGAAGTATTCCTTCTTAAGTAGAGTATGTTGAGAAGAATTCCTTCTTAAGTAGAGTATGCTTAAGAAGAATTACTTCTTAAAGGGAGTCCTGCACCTCTCTTAGTTGCAATCCACTGTCATTCTTCTGGAGTCCTATTGATATAATAGTACAGTGTTGAGGAGAGGAGGTATATAATAATCTATCATCTTATGATTAAATCTCAGGTTTTTCATGGGTTTCGGTCCCTGGGCTGTGATCTTCAGAGGCATTTCTTAGCTTTTTTTCCATTCCTAGGTGACAGGGTGGAGTTGTCTAATTGCCTTTCTCCCAGGTCAGAAAAGTTTCTAGTAAAATATTGCCCTTGAGGGCAAGCCTTTGTTTCAGAGAACACTCTGGGCATATTTCAAAATGGTAACTTTCCCCAGGCATATTTCAAAATGGTTACTTTTCTCCTACCCCTGCCAGAAGCACAAAGGGATTTTTCTTTGATTTCACTGCGAGAACCTGGTGGGGTTCCTGGAGGTGAACCCCATAAAACTGTGGCCCCAGTCTTACTCTTAAGCCAGTCCATGATCTGCCTCCCACAATGTGTCAGTCATCGTGTAAGTGTTCCTACCAGTTACTGGCTCCAGAAGCTTCTGCTCTTGGTAAGCTGATCTTGCCTGTGATTCTCTGTATCCACCTACTTCTCCAGTTTTCAGGGTGGCAATGTGTCCTGTGACCTCAACTATCTGATGGATCTAGGAGGAATCACTGGTTTTCCGTTTGTTTACCTTTTTGCTTGTTGTGAGGATGTGAGTGATGACTTCCAAGCTCTCTACATGTTTCTAAGCTGGAGCTGGAAGTCTCTCTCCTTAGCTGAGGGTTTGGAAGTGGTCAAGGGGGATATCTGATCAGTCTGCACTCCTTTCCATCAACTTCTCCTTGTAAATGGCTTAAATGCTCTGCTGTTAGACACAGCTGACATCATCTAGCTTGGGCTTTTGCTGATAATGTCTGGGTAAATGTGGCAGACAGAGATCATCCCAAAGCAATGTGTGGGAGGAAGAAATGTATAAGCCATAAACTTCTCCAACGCCATCTTCTCATTGCAGTGTCTGGCTGCTCCAGACCTGAGCTTTGTAAAAAACAAAACAAAAAGACACAACACACACACACACACACACACACACACACCCCAAAATATTTTGCCATGGGCCAACTTGCACCAGTTCAAATCTGCTTTCTCAGGCATTCTCATAGTATTTATGTTGATTCATCATATCAATAATCCCACCTCATTTGGGAGGTTCACCAGAGTTGTTATGGGGAGAAAGAAACTCATGCTATTTCACCATCTTGTATGGAAACCAATAGGTTCAAAATTAAACCTTCCTTGATTTCTGGGAATAAACCTAACTTAGTGCAGCACTTCACCTTTTTATCCACAAATGGATATAGTCTACTGATATTGGGGTTAGGAATTTTGCATCCATGCAATTTTTTTGTGTTTTCCCTTCTGGTCCTTATCTAATTTTGCCATTAGAGTTATGACATCATGGAATAAACTGAGAAGTGCTTCCTTTCCCCATTATTATCTAGAAGAGTTTGTATAACAGAATTATCTACTTCATGAATGGTAACATTTGTCTACTCACATTCTGAGCCTGGTATTTTCTTTGTGGAAATATTTTAAATTTCAAATTTGATTCTTTTTTTTTTTTTTTTTTTTTTTTTTTTTTTTTTTTTTTTTTTTTTGAGACGGAGTCTTGCTCTGTCACCCAGGCTGGAGTGCAGTGGCTGGATCTCAGCTCACTGCAAGCTCCGCCTCCCGGGTTTACGCCATTCTCCTGCCTCAGCCTCCCGAGTAGCTGGGACTACAGGCGCCCGCCACCTCGCCCGGCTAGTTTTTTGTATTTTTTAGTAGAGACGGGGTTTCTCAAATTTGATTCTTTTTATGATTACAATGGTATCAGATTTTCTATTTCTTCTTGTGTAAATTTTATTTTTCTAAGAATTTGTTCATTTTCCATTTTTTGGCATGAACTTGTTTATATTATTTTTTTTCATTAACCTTCTAACTTCTATTCCATGAATTTGTTTATATTATTTTTTCATTAACCTTCTAATTTCTACTTCTTCAATAGTTAAATTCTGTTCCTTATTTCTAAAGTTTTTGTGTATGCATCTGTCTTTTATTCTTCATCAAAATTACCAGAAGTTTGTAAATACTAAGTCAACTTTTGGCTTTGTTAATCCTTTCTTTTTAAGTTTTTTTAAATAATTACATTACATGCTTAATGAACTTAGCTTTTTATTTCCTTCTAATTTCTTTGGTTTTGTTATATTATATAGCTCATTAATTAATTTTCAAACTTTTTATCTAATTTTTGTATCAAGACTATAAGTACTTCTAAGCACTTCCCTGACTAAATTTCATACCATTTTATTTTTTCAGTCAGCTTTCTCAGATTGAATCACAAGTTTTGCTATATGATTGAGTATTTTCTATTTTGTTTTGGTCACATTAAAAACTTTAGTGATATGCTTATTTGTTCAGGGTGTGCATATAGGCATTTAATATGATGAATATAATTTCTCTCAAATTTTATTTCATTACAATTACAGAAAGATGAAGTATGAATATAACAACATTTCCCTAATTACTTGTGAGCACACTTTCAATGATCAATGTGATATCACATCAGTGTGAAACTCTTTAATTTTTCCTATGTTTTACTTGCTTTGCTTATATTTGTTGAAATATCATTTTACACCTGCATATAACAAAAGTTTGGGAAAAATTGGGCAGGGTTTTTGTTGTTTTCCATTTCATTTTTCTTTAATACACTTCTATTTATTTTTATTTCACAATTTTTAATTGGTATGTAATAATTGTACATATTTTGGGGCTACATGTGGTATTTTGATACTGTATATAATATGCAATGATCAAATCAGGGAAATTAGGATATCCATCACCTCAAACACTTTTCTTTGTGTTGGAAAGATTACAATTCTTCTCTTCCTATTTTGAAACGTACAACACATTATTGTTAACAATAATTTTCCTGCTGTACTATTTGAATACTAGAATTTATTCCTTCTATTTAACTGTAGTTTTGTGCCCTTAACCAGCTTCTCTTCATCTTCTCCTACCCACTTCCCTTCCCAGCATCTGATAACCACCATTCTAATCTATACTTCCATGAGATCCACTTTTTTAGTTCCCACATATGAGTGAGAATGTGATATTTGTCTTTCTGTGCCTGGCTTATTTTACTTAAGATAATGACCTCCAGTTCCATACATGTTGCTGGAAATGATAAAATTTTGTTCTTTTTTATGACTGAATAATATCCCATTGTGTATATGTACCACATTTTCTTTAGCTGTTCATCCATTAGGTTAGGTTGATTCCATATCTTGGCTATTATGAATAGTGTTGCAATAAACATGGGCATGCTGATATCTCTTCCCTATAGAGATTTCCTTTCTTTTGGATACATATCAGCAGTGGGATTGCTGGATCATATGGTAGTTCTATTTTTAGTTTTTTGAGGAACCTCCATACCGTTTTCCATAGTGGCTGTACTACTTTACATTCCTACCAACAGTATACGAGCATTTCCCTCTTTCTGCATCTTCAATAGAATTTTTTTTCTGTCTTCCTGATAATGATTATTCTAACTGGAATGAGATGATATTTCATGTGCTTTTGATTTGCATTTCCCTGATGATTAGTGATGTTGAACATTTTTTCAAATACCTGTTGGCCATTTGTATGTCTTCTTTTGAGAAATTTCTATTCAGGTCTTTTGTCCATTTTTAAAATTTAATTTAATTTAATTTGTCCCTCTTCTTCTTTGTGATGGTATTTTTCCATGATTAAATCAGATTATTTGTTTCTTTTTTCTCTATTGAGTTGTTTGAATTTTTTTATTATTGTTGTTATTAATCCTTTGTCTGATGGATAGTTTGCAAATATTTTCTCCCATTCTGTAAGTCTCTTCACTTTATTAATTATTTCCTTTGCTGTGCAGAAGTTTTTTAGATTGATGTAATCCCATTTTTGTTTTGGTTGCCTATATTTATTTTTTATTTCTTATGTATTTAGTTTTTGAGACAGAGTCTCACTCTGTCACCCAGGCTGGAGTGCAGTGGGGCAATCTTGGCTCACTGCCACCTCTCCCTCCTTCAAGTGACTCTCTTTCCTCAACCTGCCAGTAGCTAGGATTACAGGCACCCACCACAACGTCTGGCTAATTTTTGTATTTTTAGTAGAGAGAGGGTTTCACCATGTTAGCCTGGCCGGTCTCAAAACCTGACCTCAAATGATCCACCTGCCTTGGCCTCCCAAAATGCTGGGATTCCAGGCATGAGCCACCATGCCCAACCAGTTGCCTATGATTTTGAAGTCTTACCCAAAAAATCTTTGCCCAGACCAATGTCCTATAATGCTTTCTCAGTGTTTTATTTTAGTTGTTTCATAGTTTTAGGCCTTATGTTTAAATCTTTAATCCATTTTGAGTTGATTTTTGTATATGGTGAAATACAAGGATCTAGTTTTATTCTTCTATGTGTGGATATCTGGTTTTCCCAGCACCATTTATTAAGGAGACTGTCCTTTCCACAGTGTGTGTTCTTGGCTTCTTTATTGAGAAGCAGTTGGCTGTAGGCATGTGAATTTATTTCTGGGTTCTCTATTCTATTCCACTGGTCTGTATATCTGTTTTTATGTCAGTACCATGCCAGTACCATGCTGTTTTGTTTACTATTGCTTTGTAGTATAATTTGAAATCAGCTACTGTGATTCTTTGTTATTCTTGCTCAGGATTGTCTTAGCTATTTAGGGTCTTTTGTGGTTCCATATAAATTTTAGAATTGCTTTTTCTGTTTCTGTGGAGAATGTACTTGGTATTTTGATAAGGATTACATCTGCGGTTGCTTTGGGTAGTATAGACATTTTAACAATGTTAATTCTTCCAATCTATGAGCATGAAATATCTTTCCATTTTTTTGTGTGTCCTCCTCAGTTTATTTCATCAGTGTTTTATAGTTTTTCTTGTAGAGATCTGTCACTTGTTTGGTTAAATTTATTCCTAGATATTTTAGTTTCTGTAGCCATTGTAAGTGGGACTGCTTTCTTGATTTTTTTTTTTTCAGATTGATTGCTATAGCATAGATAAACACTACTGATGTTTGCATGTTGATTTTGTACCCTGCAACTTTACTGTAAGTTCTTACGTAAGTTCTAAAGTTTTTTGGTGGAGTCTTCAGGTTTTTTTACATATAAAATCACGTCATCTGCAAACAAGTAATTTGACTCCTTCCTTTCTAATTTGGATGCCCTGTATTTCTTTCTCTTGCCTAATTGCTCTGGCTATAATTTCCAGTACTATATTCAATACAAATGGTGAAAGTGGGCATCCTTGTCTTATTCCATATCTTAGTGGGAAGGATTTCAGTTTTTCCCCTGTGTGGCTTAAAACATCCTATAGATATAACAAATTATTTTAAATAGTTATTTTAAACCAACCTATCTCTGATCATACAAAAAGGAAAGAAAGAAAAACCCTGTACACATTAACTCTTTTCCCCCATTTTGAAGTTTTGATGTCACAATTTGCATTTTATGTTGCCTATCTTTTAACAAATTGTAGTTATTATTTTAAATAGTTTTGTCTTTTAGTCTTCTTAGTAAATATATAAGTAGTTTACATATCACGATTATTACATTAGTATAACAATCATATTAGTGTCCTTTTCTTTTGGTTTGAAGAATCCCTTTAGCATTTTTTTATAGGTCCAATCTAGTAGCAATCAATTGCCCCAGCTTTTGTTTGTCTGGGAAAGTCTTTATTCCTCCTTCATTTCTGAAAGATAGCTTTTCTGGGTATGGTATTCTTGTTTGGCAGATTTTTTTTCCCTCTTCAGAGTGGAAATACATCTTCCTACTCCATCCTGGCCTGTAAAGTTTCTACTGAGAAGTCTTCTACCAGGAATATTTGATCTCTCTTATATGTTATTTGCTTCTTTTCTCTAGCTACTTTTAGAATCCCCTCTCTATGTTGGACCTTTGAGAGTCTGATTATATGTCTTGGAGTATTCTTATTTGGGTTGAATCTGATTGCTGACCTTTGGTCTTCATGTACTTGAATATTTATATATTTCTCCAGGTTTGGGAAGTTTTCTATTATTATTTCTTTAAATCAGCTTTCTACCTATTTTTCTTCCTCAGTTCCCTCTTTAAGTCCAATAATCTGAATATTTGCTGGTTTGATGTTGCCTTATAGATCCCCTAAGCTTGCTTTATTCCTTTTCATTATGTTTTCTTTCTCTCTCCTATGTATTTTCAAATAGTCTATCTTTGAGCTCACTGATTCTTTCCTATGTTTGATTAATTCTGCTGTTGATGTTCTCTATTGAAATTTTCATAGTATTTTTCAACTCCAGGATTTCACTTTTTTTTTTTTTTTTTTTTTGAGACAGTGTCTTGCTCTGTTGCCCAGGCTGGAGTCCAATGGCGCAATCTTGGTTCACTGCAACCTCTGCCTTCTGGGTTGAAGCAATTCTCCTGCCTCTGCCACCTGAATAGCTGGCATTATAGGCATGTGCCACCATGACCAGCTAATTTTTGTATATTTAGTAGATACAGGGTTTCACCATGTTATCCAGGCTGGTCTCAAACTCCTGACCTCAAGTGATCCACCAGCCTCAGCCTTCCAAAGTGCTGGGATTTCAGGCGTGAGCCACCACGCCTGACCGATTTCGCATTAAAAAAAATTTGTTTTAATCTTTCTGTTACATTTTCTGGTACATTTCTGAATTAATCCTATGTGTTTTCGTGAAGTTTGTTGAGCTATTTAGAACAGCTATTTGGAATTCTTTTTTTTTTTGTTTTGTTTTTGAGACAGAGTCTCGCCTCTGTCACCTAGGCTGGAGGGCATGGGCTATCTTGACTCACTGCAGCCCCTGCCTCCTGGGTTCAAGTGATGCTCCTGCCTCAGCCTCCCGAGTAGCTGGGACTACAGGTGTGTGCCATCACGCCCGGCCAATTTTTGTATTTTTAGTAGAGATGGGATTTCACCATGTTGGCCAGGATGGTCTCGATCTCCTGACCTTGTGATCCGCCCACCTCAGCCTCCCAAAGTGCTGGGATTACAGGCGTGAGCCACTGCGCCCAGCCTGGAATTCTTTATCTGAGACATTATACATCTTCATCACTTTAGGGTCTGCCTCTGGCACCTTGTTTTCTCTGGTTAGGTCATATTTCCTTGAATGTTTTTGAGCTTGTGGATGTGCAACAATGTCTTGCATTTAGGGACTAAATATTTATTTTAGTCTTCACAGTCTGGCCTCATTTGTGCCTGCCTTTCTGCAGAGGGCCTTCCAGGGATTCTGAGCCCACTGACTATTGAGTTCCCTGAGCCTGTGACCACTGTAGCCATCTCAGCACTGGAGGATGCTCTATGCCTGGACTTGCTGTGAGTCTCATGAGGACTTTGAGGTTAATGAAGTTTTGTGTCCCAGGTGGACCTGGGGAAGACCCAAGGAACGGATGTACTGGGACCGTGTGGGAATGCTAGCCAGGGACCTGAGTCTAGAAGACTGTACTGTAGGCTCAGATGGGTGTGCCTCCTAGCAGGTCTTTGCATAGGTAGAATGGGTTCCTTACTGCAACAAGAGGAGCTGGAGTTGAGACTGGGTCCCCTTGGAATCTGCTGTGGGACAGAGGCTGGAGAGCCCCTTATGTTGACCCAGATAGGTAAGCATCTCTCAGCAGATCTCAGTACAGATGGAATAGTTCTCTGATTGCAGTGGGAGGGGCTGGAGCTGAGACTGGTTCCCCTCAGGATCTGTTGTGGGATAAGGTTGGCAAGCCTGTCAGGTCAGGGAAGCTCAGACTCCTGGGATTGAGGTATGAGTGAGTCTCCCTCTGGGTCCTTGTGTGAGCAGCTCAGAGCTAGGACCTACATGGGAATGGTGAGGACTGGAGCTGAGCCACAAGGCAACTTTGAGGTTTACTTCTAAGATGGATATGAGCAGGTAGATGCCTTTCCACCAAGGCACTAGTGTACACAATTCCTTCTGGATCCTTTAACAGATGGTTTTGGTTGCAGGTTCAAAGTCAAACAGTGTGGTAGCCAAAGCCCCTTGGGGGACTGGGCCATTTCTGGGCTGGAACCCAGGAACAAGATTGGTGGAACAGCCAACTGGTGTTAGTCGTCACTCTCAAAATAATCCTCCAAGATCTTGGGCTCCACCAAGATTTCACAAACTCCTATCTGAATCCTGAGGCAGAGAGACTTTGGATTGTGGATAGGTGCAGAATTCTTGTTGTTGTGGGGAATTTGAGCAGGTTACCTTCTATTCTGCCATCTTGGTGACCAGAATTTTCTAATTTTCAATTTTTTTTACCTATGATTATTTAGAGGTATGATTTTTAAATTTCAAATATATATTTTTAGCTAAATGTTTAAATATTGATTTCTAATATCATTACATGTAGTTAAGTTACAATCATTTCAATTTATTATTCTTCTTTAATTGCCCAATATGTTGTCAGTTGTCATAAATATTTCATATGTGTTTGAAAAGAATGGGAGTTGTTCAGTTGTTGGAGGCTCAGAGATATATGTGTTTTCCTTAGATCAAACTTGTTTGTTGTACTACTCAAATTATCTATGTATTATTATTTTTTCTGCTGAGCTATCAATTACTGAGAGACATGTTAAACTTTTTCCCTAGGATGGAGGTTTTGTCAATCTCTCCTTGAGGTTATGACAACTTTTAATATATTAACCAGGTTAATTGAACTTTGACATCTTTATAATATTTATTTGATGACCCTTGTCTATCCAGTAATTTTTTTTTGCCTGAAAATCAAAAGCCCTATATATACAGAATTATGGTGATATACATTAGAAACACTGTAGTTTAAATTGCTTTAGAAATAAAGAAGAAACTGCCACATTTGGGAACTTTGCTAGGAATTTAAATGCCTATTCTCTTTCACCACTAAAACTTTGTGTTACAGGTTTGTCACACATTATTGGAAATGGCACTTAGTTTAATTCCAATTGTTAGAAATAGACAATTTTATATTAAAAGTTGAAATATAGGTTCCAGAAATTACTGATTTGATAATTCAGGCCAAACATCCTGCTGAAAACAGCTAAAAAAGGCAAAAGGCTGAGCAAGAAAAAAAAAAAAAAAAAAAAAAAAACTCTTGAAAGCATCAAATAGCTGAAAGGTGAGTTGGAAATTCTCAGCCAACATCAGGGAGGGGATTGGAATTCAGAGAGGTGAGCCATAGCCACTAGAAAACTTAAACAATCATATGAACCAACTTGACCTGACACCCCCAGAACACTTTAGCCAACAACAGCAGGATATGCACTGTTTTCAAACACATACGAGCCATATACCAGGCCACTTACAAAGTCTCAATCATTTAAAAGGATTGAAATAACACAAAGTATGCTTTTCTGGCCACAATGATATTAAAACAAAAACAGGAATAAAATGGGCCTGGGCACAATGGCTCATGCCTGTAATCCCAGCACTTTTGGGAGGCTAAGGTGGGCAAATCACTTGTCAGGCGTTTGAGACCAGCCTGGCAACCCCATCTCTACTAAAAATACAAAAAATTAGCCAAGTGTGGTGGCGCATGCCTGTAATCCCAGCTACTCAGGAAGCTGAGGCAGGAGGATCACTTGAACCTGGGAGGCAGAGGTTGCAATGAGCCGAGATTGCACTACTGCACTCCGGCCTGGGCAACAGAGTGAGACTCTGTCTCAACAACAATAACAAAAAAAAAAAAAAAAAAAAAAGAAGAAGAAAGAAAGAAAGAAAATTGGGACATACCCAAGTATTTTGAAAATTAAAAACAATTTTTAAATAATCCACGAGAAGAAGAGCAAACTAACCCAAAGCAAGAAGAATATATTAAGGATGCAAATGAAAATCAGTGCGGTAGAAAATCAAAAAGCAGGAGAGAAAAATCAGTGAAACAAAAAGTTGCTTCTTGGAAAAGACCAACAAGATTGAAAAACCTTTAGCTAAAGTAAGAAAAAAGGTAAAAAACACAAATGCATAAATAATGAGTGAATATGGGGATGTCATTACTGACCCTACAACAGTTGAAAGGATTATAAGGGAATACCAGGAAAAACTGTATGGCAACAAATTAGACAACTCAGATGCAATGGAAATTTCTAGAAAGACACAAACTACCAAAAGTAATTCAAGAAGAAGAAATATAAAATCTTAATAGACTTATAATAAGCAAAAAAAAAATTGAATTCATAATATAAAATCTGGCCACAAAGAAAAGCTTGGGTCAGAGGTGTTCACTGGTGGTCTATCAAACATTTACGACAGAAGTAATATCATTTCTTCACAAACTCTTCCAGTAGAAGGAATAGGAAGGACCACTTCCCAATTTATTCTATGAGGCCAGTGTTACCCTGAAACCAAAGCCAAAGACATCATGGGAAAACTATAGAATATAGGTACAAATGCCCTTAACAAAATATTAGCAAAACAACTTTAGGAACAGAGAAAGAGAATTATATACCATGACCAACTGGGATGTATCTGTGGAATGCAAGGTTGATTTAACATCTGAAAATCAATTAATATAATAGACAATATTAATAGGATAAAGGACAATTTATGTGATTACCTCAGTAGATACAAAAAAACATATTTGATAAAATCCAATACCCATTCATGATAAAAAAAAAACACCTCTCAATAAATTAGGAATAGAAGGCACCTTCCTCAATGTAATGAAGTGTATCTGTAAGAAGCTTACAGCTAACATCATACTTAATGGTGAAATACTGGATGCTTTTCCCATAAAATGAGGAATAAGGCAAGCAGGTGTGCTCTTGCCATTTCTAGTCAGCATTGTAGGGAAGTTCTAGCCAGTCCAATAATAAAAAAGAAGGCAGTCCAGATCGAAAAAAGATAAAAAAAAAAATGTATTTATTCACAAATATGAAGAAAATACCAGGATGGGCACGTGGTTCATGCCAGTGGTACCAGCACTTTGGGAGGCCAAGGTAGATGGATTGCTTGAGTCCAGGAGTTTGAGACAAACCTGGGCAACATACAAAACCCTGTGTCTACAAAAACAAAACAAAACCAAAATAGCCAGGCATGGTGGCATGCACCTGTAGTCCCAGCTACTTGGGAGGCTAGGGAGGGAGGACTGCTTGTGTCCAGGAGGTTGAGGCTGCAGTAAGCTGTAATCATGCCACTGCATTTCAGCCTAGGCAAGACCTGTCAGAGCGAGACCCTGTCTCAAAAGGAAAAGAAAAGAAAATACTGAGGAATCCATTAAAAAAAAAAAAAAAAAAAAAAAAACAAAACCCAGCTACTAGAACTAATAAACACGTTGAGTACATTTGAGGACCCAGGATTAAGACACAGAAAGCAACTGTACTTCACTATACTAGCAATGACTAATATGAAAATGAAATTAATAAAACTAGTCCATCAAAGAGAATAAAATGCTTAGGAGTAAACTTAACAAAAATGTGTAAGACGTGTATGTTGAAAACTATAAAACACTGCCTGAGAGACATTAAAGAAAATCTAAATAAATCGAAAGACATTTCATGTTCATAGACTGGAAGACACAATATTGTTACGTATCAGTTGTTCCCTGATTGATCTAATAAATTCAATGTGACTTTTCTCACATTCCAGTAGGCCTTCTTGCAGAATTGACAAGATGACTTAAATACTTATATGGAAGTGCAAAAGACCCCAAAGAGGCCAAACAATTTAGAAAAATAACAAAGTTAAAGGACTTCATACTCCCTGATTTCAAAGCTTACTAAAAGTTACAGTAATCAAGATAGTTGTGACATGAATGCAAGGAAAGATGTAGATCAATGGAACAGAACTGATTTAAAAATAGTTCTTCATTTGTGATCACTTGATTTTTATCAACATACCAAGGAAATTTTATAGGGAAAAGAGCCTTTTCAACAAATGATGTTTGTTTTCAAAAAATTATGCAACAAAATGACAATCGGATAAAGATGAATTTAGACCTTCATGTCACAACATACATACAAATTAAATCAAAATGGACCGTTGGCCTAAACATAAGAGCTAAAACGATTATGCTTTTAGAAAAACAAGGGAATCTTCATGGCCTTCAGCAATTTCTTGGCAAAAGGGTAGTTTTATCAACACACAGCTATACCATGTTTGCATATCCAGATGCAAAAAGAGCAACGTGTATCCAAACTTCACTTTAGATACAAAAATTAACTCAAAATACAGACAGAAATGTAAAACCTAGGAATATAAAACTTCCAGAACAAAACATAGAAGAAAATCTTTGTGACCTTAGGTTGGGTGAAGATTTCTTGGATACAATATGAAACACAGTCTATAATAGAACAAATTGATAAACTGAACTCTAGTAAAATTAAAAACTTCTGCTCTTAGGAAGACACTGTTAAGAGAATAAAAAAAGAATAAAAATACAAGCCACGAACTGGGAGAAAATATTTGCAAAGCATATTTTTGGTAAATTACTCATAATATGTAAAGAAATCTCCAAACTAAATAAGAAAATTTAAAAAACCTAATAAAAATTTGGCAAGGTTTCACAGATGCCTCACCATATATGCACATATACATGACAAATAAGGGCATGAAAAGATGTGTCCATCAACTGGTAAATAAACAAAGTAAATATATCTGTACAATGGACTACTCCTCAGTAATAAAAGGGAATGAACTATTGATGTACTCAGTAACACGTATGAATCTAAAACATTATGCTGATTGAAAGCAGAGAGTAGATACTTTAATTTCATTTTATGAAACTCAAACGCGTTAGTTTCATTTTATGAAACTCAAATGAGAGACCTGTGGCTGCCTGGGGATAGCAGTGAAGGGGAGAAGATTACAAAGGAGCAGAAAGAAATTTGGGGGGTGATGGATAGGTTCTCTTTTTTTGTTCTTTTTTGAGACAGAATCTTGCTCTGTTGTCCAGGCTGGAGAGCAGTGGTGTGATCTCAGCTCACTGCTGCAACTTGCACCTCCTGGATTCAAGCAGTTCTCCCTGCCTCAGCCTCCCGACTAGCTAGGATTACAGGCACCCGTCACAACACATGGCTAATTTTTGTATTTTTAGTAGAGATGGGGTTTCACCATGTTGGGCAAGCTGGTCTCGAACTCCTGGCCTCAAGTGATCCACCCGCCTCGGCCTCCCAAAGTGCTGGGATTACAGGCGTGAGCCACCATGCCTGGTCGGTTCTTTATCTTGATTGTGATGATGGTTTCCCACTTAGATACATGTTTCAAAATTTGTCAATGTATATACCCAAATATGTGCAGTTTATTAGATGTCAATTATACCTCAAAACTATTTTTAAAAATTGGGTATGCATTTTATGTATATTTGCTTCTTTATTTCATTTTTCTATAAATTATTCTTTATTCATCCACAGTAAAATAAAAACAGTACGTGGCTTCAAAACTAACAGAAGGTTAAAATGGAATGGGGAAAAAAGCAGCCAATCCAAAGGAAGGAGAGAGAAGTGGAGAAATAACACAGAACGGTCAGGAGGAACGGAGAGCACAGAAGGCAGCCAGAGGGTGCTGGCCGCAGGGATGGCATTAGAGATAATGAACTAAATGGTCCAATCAAAGGATTAAAATGTTGGGCTGTATTAAAACTGATATGTCTACAAAGCTCAAATAGAGCACATAGGATACAGAAAATTTGAAAGTCAAGGAGAAGTTATATCATGCAACCTCTCACTAAAAGAAAGCTGATTTAGCTATACTGGACTAACATTGGGGGAAATTTTCAAGACAAGTTATTTCTGGGAATAAAATCAGTCAATTCATTAAGACAAAAGGATGATGTCACCAAGAAGATAACAATTAGAAATGTTTATGTTCTAAATGTGGTTTCAAATAGTAAAAAGCTTGTTCTTTAAAACAAGGGGAAAAAGGGGCCAGGTGGCTGTGGCTCCCGCCTGTAATCCCAGCACTTTGGGAGGTCAAGGCAGGTGGATCACCTGAGGTCAGGAGTTCAAGACCAGCCTGACCAACATAGCAAAACCCTGTCTCTACTAAAAATACAAAAATTAGCTAGGCATCGTTGTGGGCGCCTGTAATCCCAGCTACACTGGAGGCTGAGGCACAAGAATCCCTTGACCCAGGAGGCAGAGGTTGCAGTGAGCTGAGACCGTGCCAGGCACTCCAGCCTGGGCAACAGAGCCAGACTTGGTCTCAAAAATAAATAAATAAATAAATAAATATAAAAGAAGGGTAAAAATGGACAAAACTGCAATTGAAATGGGAGAAATAGTAAAATCCATGATCAGTGGAATCTACTGAAACAACCTTCTGGCTGGGTGCGGTGGCTCACGCCTGTAATCCCAGCCCTTTGGGAGGCCAAGGAGGGCTGATCACCGGAGGTCAGGAGTTCAAGACCAGCCTGGCCAATGTGGCAAAACCCCATCTCTACTAAAAATACAAAAATTAGCTGAGCGTGGTGGCACGTGCCTGTAATCCAAGCTACTCAGGAGGCTGAGGCAGGAGAATTGCTTGAACTCAGGAGGTGGAGGTTGCAGTGAGCCAAGATGGCGCTATTGCGCTCCAGCCTGGGTGACAAGAGCGAAACTCCCTCCAGAAAAACAAACAACAACAACAAAGCAAACAAACAAAAAAACCTAACTTTCTATCAAACTGGTAGAACAAGGAGACAACAAAATCAAGATACAAAGTATTTCAATAACAAATCAACAAATTTGACATCATGGGCATGTATAGATAATATCCCCAACAACCGCCAATTCCCTGTTCTTTTGGAATGCATGGGAATACTTACAAAAATTGGGACAGAAGAAATCTCCTCTGCCCTGCTACCCCTGCTCTCCCTCTACCTGCTGATAGCAACAAAGGCCGGAGATAAGGGAGTTTTCTTTAGAAGTGGAACACGAAGTATAAGTTGGGTGACCAAATTTAACAAATAACAACACAGGATTCTCAGTTAAATTTGCATTTCAGAGAAACAAAAAATAATTTCTTAGAATAAATATGTCCCATTTTCATGCTAAAAAAAAAGTGTGTGTGTTGTTTCTCTGAAATTCAAATTTAACTGTGCATCTAGTATTTCTTCTGGAAACCCTAATCACAGGAGAGAAGGGATTGTCATCAGGGAGGAGATGTCTGGAGACTCTTCATCTCTTCCCTGAACTGAAGGTTTGGTTGCGGCCCTTGGCTCAGTCATGTGACGTGGAGAGCCGATCCATGGGGAGCTAGGAGAGGGAACCTTTCTTCCGGGTGCCTTCTGCCCTTTGCATGGTTCTCCCTTCAGCAGCCGTGGCTCAGTGCTCCCCAGCGCCCTGACCTCTCAGCCTTGTGAAGGCAGCACATCCTTCCATTCCACCCACGTTCCAGCCAGGCACGGGCACAAGTGTAATCAAGACAACAACAAACGCAGGCATGATTTGCAAAAACACAGACATTTTAACTTTAATAAGTTATAAAAGTAAGGAGTCAAATTTTACATTACAGAACAAAAATGTATTGATTGCTGTATCGGTAAGCCAGAATTTTGTGATTTGAGTTCAGCACCTTGATTCAGTATGGCGGCTACCTGTCATACAGGAGGGAGGAGGAATGTAGTGCTTCATCTGCTAAGATGTTGCTATTGAGCACCATTTATATACTCAAAACAAACAGAAAAACCTTAAAATACAAACGAAAGGCTTATACATGAAATTCCATGGGTTTTCCAAAAGGAGTAAATCAGAGAACTGGGTCCCACAAACCTAACACGAGTCTGCCCACTAATGAGAAGTGTGTCAGGGACACTGTTGCAGATTTTCTAGTGCAGCGGAAGGTCTGAGTCTCATCATGCGGTTAGAAACTCAGCTGGAAGACATCTGTCTGCCTCCTCTGGGCGTCAGGAGCCTCTCAGATGCAGAAGCTGGCTTGCGAAGATCAAGACTGTCACTGAGCCGGTTCTCCAAGTGGTCCCCAGCTCAGAGGAGATTTGCATCGTTTCTCAGAGCCCAGTCAACGTTGCCATTCCTTGGACAGAGAGACTTCTGAGGACCATCCGGCTCTAGAGGACTCTTTTGATACATGGCTCAAGGATTGAGGATGGCATAGAGGGTCATGGCTGTCAGTCCCAGAGGGCACCTTGCTCCCTTCAGCAGAAGACAGATGCCCAGGGAATGCCCCAGCTGGGCCTCTTCCCAAAGGCTTCCAGCCTCAAGCCAGGAAGCCCTGATCTGCTGAGATCTGGGAATGGAGTGTTCCCATCCAGAGGCCCCTAAGCTGGGTAAACCGAGTCACACTGTCTGCCTAGTGTTAGTCCTGAATTTCCTCCATATCCTAGGACAGACCCAAGTAAGAACCGCCCAGTTCTTCAGCCTGTGAATAGCACCAACTGTCCTGGGTTCAACCAACAATGGAAAGCCTCGGGCTCCATTTCCTAATTACAGAGGCAGGATTGCACACATGCCCTAAACCACATCTTCTTAAGGAAGGGGTACTATGCGAGATACTCACAAAGGTTTTCTCCAGTTTGGTTCTCCAGGAGACACAGGGACAGTGCGCAGCATGTGTGGGATGCAGTGACGGAGGGCGGGAGGCTAGCCATCAGGTGGAGGCTGAAGCATCAGCCCAGATTCTGTCCTTGCTGGTTCCTACATCGTCATTTTGTCCCTTGGATCATACACACAGACCCACCCACACATGTGCAGCCTCAGACAAACATATTTAGCACCTCAAAACTCAGTAGAAGGTAGGCACTATGCTATTATCCTGAGCCTCATCCATATAATGGGGAAACAAACAATAACAAATTCTCGAAGAATGAGGATTGGTGAGAGTACACAGCCTCTAGAAGTTTCTTAAACAGGAAAAGCTTAAGAATTATGTCAGGCTAAGCCCAGCTAAGGAGCTAATGTGCCCCTGGGTCTTGTAATCCTGGAAAGTTTAAGCTTCACTTTCATAAAATACCAATGCGGTGAGAGGTAAAACCGATCCACTCTTCTCCCATCCGCCCCCACTCCCTTCCTCCTATTTCTCTCTTACTTGCATCTTGCTCACAAAGCACCATGCTCTGGAAAACAGGAGCTATGAAAGTTTTCAAGGAGCAAAAGATAATGTAGGCTCTCCCCATCTCCCACCCTATGCCCCCATCAGAGGCCACATTTTGTGGTCACTGCTGGGGTCTGGAGCTTCTAAGAGACAGAGGCGAGAGTGGGGCAGGGCTGGACAGGGAAAGCCCATTCCCAGCAAGCAAGCAAAGCCCACAAAGCCCAGGATCCCAGAATCCTTAGGCTTGGCCATAGGGAGATTCCAGGCCCTTGAACTGCTCACTGAACCTTCCCAGTGGAGCACATGCCTCCCTCATCCTTCTCAGGTACTTGGGGAGGGAAGAGGCTCTCTGGGGAGCCCTGAAGCCAAGGTGGCCAGGGAAGAATGCAGGAGCTCTTCCCCCAGAGCCTGGAAGGCAGCCAGCAAGGCCAGGACTAGTGGACAGGGGAGAGGCCTGGGAGGACACCCCACTGTTTTCTTGGCATGGACCCTGTTTAGACCTATCCTTATGTCCCGTTATAGGATTCTCATTACTTTCGCGGGTGAAGAGGACAGCTGCACAGCTCAGACTCGGTGGAGACATTCAGATGCAATACAACATGAGCACCAAATAGGTCAGATGGCCTTTAGTTCTTAATTAGCAAGACTGCATCAGACCAAGCGGAGGCCTCCTTAAAATATTCTGAGTTGACCTTTAAAGATTGAGTGTTTTCATTCATGTGAAAATCTAGACTTCTTCCGACAAAGGACACCGTCTGGCAAGGCCAGGGAGAGCGGAGCAGAGATGAAGAGACATACAGATTTCACAGTGGCAGCAACGGCCAGAGCCAACAATCAGCTCCAGGTGAGTGTGGCTGTCAGGGTGGCCATGGTCCCCAGCGGGCCACTACACTCACCCTGGTCACCTGCCTGGCCCTGGAAGACCATTTGAGTTCATCACCTCCACTTCATTGTACTCATCTTGGCAACTGGTCAGTTATGCAGTAAATCACCATTTCTCCTAAGAGTCCCACAGGCTGTGTCTGGGGATCACTAGGGAATGTCATGCATCACCGCCAAGGAAAGGATGATTCCCAATCACTGCTTAGCAACTTGGGGCCTATTTTGTTTCTCTCAGAGTGATCCCTCTTGCCCTGCCCTCACTGACAGAGGCTGTAGAGCCTCTATATTCCTCTCCACTCCACACCCGACACCACTGCAGGATTTGGTCGCTCCCGGGCTGGGAAGCACGTGTGCTAACCTAGTTACCACATGCTCACGCCTATCTTCCTTACATCATTCCCCCTCTTTGTTTTCTCAAAACCTTTTGGAATCAGGAATTTTGACTTCATCTCCATGACACAGGATTTGCTATCCCATGGAATATCTCTATAAGCAAGAAAAAATGCTAGTGATGCTATCTTTCCATTTTATTAGAACTTTCCGAGCATCTCTTTCTTCCGCATCTCGTCAATGAGCTCTTGGATTCTTTGGTTTCTGGTCTTTTCATATGGGCTTGGTCGTCGAGGGATTAGGTTGGGTGGCTGGACTTCATCTTCTAGGCCATGAATTTTGTAGGGTTCATCTACAGCATTGGTTTCTGGGTGATCCTCTGTGGCATTGGTGCTGGAGGCATTGAGAGGGACATCCAGGGGGGTGCTTGGTGATGGCTGCACCTCCGTGACTACAGTGGGCACTGGGAGGGTGGGCATGAACACATCAATGTCGTTGTGCTTCCCAGGCGGTGGCTGTGTCCTGCCCTCCACGCTGGTGAGGTTGTTGTGCAGGTCACAGGACTTGCAGCACAGCTTGTTGTAACCTGGGATGGAGCAGTAGCGAGACAAGACTTCCATCCTACAGAATATTGACTTGTCGCCTTGGCAGTGGCCCTCTGAAAGAGAAAAGTGGGACAGATAACCAAAGGACAAGATAAGGGGGACTTTGTTCCCCCACAGGGTGCAGCTTGCTGGAGGAGGCATATGGAAGAGCCCAGAGACAGCACAGAGGCAAGTGAGCCCAGGCAGAAAGTCTGTGTGGGTTCAGTGTCAGAGCATTCCCAGAGCAGGCAGCGTCCAGGGACCCCTGCCCTGAAGTGCTGACACACAAGCTGTGAGCAAGGCTTCCCTCTTCCAAGCAGGCCCCAGCTGAACCTGGATGTTTCAGTGTCTCTTAAAGTTTGAGAAAGAAATGAGGCCTGTTTGTTCTTACAGAGTGATTCCAAACTCATCTTAAGGAATAGGACATCATCACATCTTCACATTTGACATCCCAATGGTAACCCCAATGAAATTTTGTGGCAAGGCTTGACTCTACAATAATCTATAAGTAGTAACTATAACAAAATTAAACCTAGAAGAGTCAATTCCTAAGACCCAGTATAGCAAATCCCAGTGCTGCTGTGGCCCTGCCATGCTCCACAACTCCCTTATGTTGCTCTCGTTCTGACTCAAATGCCCCAGATGATCTTTTAACTGAACAAAGCCTAAGGGAAAGTTAAAAATCACCCAAACCTGCATGGGCTCTCTTACACTTGCCTCAACTTACCTGACAGCCTCATGTTCAGCCTCTGCTCCATCCCCCTACGGCACCACCACCTTGCGCATCCAGCCATTTCCCAAAGAAACATGCTGCCCTCACATAGATTAATCCTTCCACCCTGCACATCCTTCTCTTTCCTTTCCACCCAAGAAATTGGTCATCTGTGGTCCAGCTTGCATGGAGGGCCCCCACTCTCCACAGACGCCACCATTATCTCTCACTTTCCACCCAGCCGTCTTCTCTCTGGCCCATCTCGACCTCTGTCTGCAGCTACGTTCATCGCCTCTTCTTTTGCTCACTCTCTCTTTACCCTCTGTCTTCTTCCCAAGTTTTCACCCCTTCCCTCTCCCCACCTCCTCATTCCACAACACAAAAATTAAGATTATTTTTAAAAATTCACTCAAGAAGAAAGAATAAGTCATGTTACAGGAAATACTCAATCCACTATAAATTCCTAATCACTGACCTCCGTGAGCCCAACACCACCTGTTATGGTCTCTCCTCAGCAGCTCTCTACTCTCCACAGTGATGACTTCAGACCTTTCCCACACTAACGCCTGATGTGCCCTCCTTTTCCCTCACTCTCCTTAGTTGAACTCATCTACTATTGAAAGGAAGGAAGGAGGGAGAGGGTGAAAGGAAGGAGTAACTGAAGGAAGGAAAGGAAGGAAAAAAGGAAAGGGAGGGAGGGACAAAAGGAAGCAAGGGAGGGAGAAAGGGTCAGGCACTGGATGGGAGCCACATCTTACAGTTATACACCAACATATGGCACCATCTACACCTGAAGCTGTCCAACCCGTTGAAACTCCCCACAATAACAGACAAGACCCCCCTCCTCCCATCGAGGGCCAGTGGTTCTGATGTTCTCCTGCTTCTTAATGGCCACTGCTCCAACCTGTAATTTTCCCTTAGAAGCTGGTGACAGACCACCAGCCCCAAACCCCTGAAGCTTCAGACTTGCTACAAGCCAAATCCACTAAGCGCCTGTGGGTCCCAAAAGCCTCTGAGACCCAACCCCTGCAGCGTGAGCTTAGGGCTTCTGCTGCACCCCCCCACCCCCCGTCTCGGTGCATGGTGTTTCAGGAACACAAGCCAAATACCTGGGTGCCCTGTCCTAGACACTCTCAGATATGCCCTTGTTCCTCCCCCTCTCCCACCTCCACCCTGGCTGAGCGACCTCTTGGCTGCACTATGGGAGGGGTCTGTGTCCATTCTTTACCCATGTCATCTAGCTATCCTGCTTCAGTCAGAATGCTGTTTTCTCACTGAAGATGTGACCACGGCACACTCCCCCCACCCCCTGCCCTCACTTGAAGCCCCTAACCTGTCCCCTTCACCTCTCCAGCCTCCCTCTGGCCTTAGACTCCTTGCTCTGCATGGACCTCCTTCTGGCCACAGGGTCTTTGCACATGCAATGCCTCTGTCCTGCCTCCAGCTACCAGCCTTCCTCCTTCAGGGGCAGCGGGAGCACATCTTCCTCAGGCAGGCATCGCCTGACCTCCTTGAGCAGGTCTCTGCAGCACACGGTCTCAGCGGCTGTGCCTTCCCAGATGCAAGATTGCTCACATCTAATTTTCAGATACGTGACTAGTGCCAGACATTTTCATTATCCTGAAAGCTCCGAAGGGCAGAGCCCCAGAGCCTAAAACAGTGAACCAAATAATGCATAAAGGCATAAAAAAGATAAGATATGAAACAGATCAATGTGAATAACTGAGGAAGTTCAAAACAGGTAAATTTTGAACCTAAAAATAGCAAAGCTCTAGGCAAGAAGAACGCAGAGAGGCCCATGCATCAGAGGGCGCCCAACTTTGGCCCTGAGCTTCTAAGCAGCCAAAATAAGGAGAACACATGACTGGCTGCAGGTCCACCATGAAAAGGGAGTTAAAACCCATCAGCCATCAGGAGAAGTGTGGGTCTCCCTGACACTGAGCCCAAGAACCATGCTCACAATGCCAGGGAGGAAGGGGGAGGGCCTGGTGCCCAGGGGAGATGCCAGAAGTCAAATCGGAAGATCCTGAGATGTGGCTGTCAGGATTTTGCAACTGGCAGAAGGCGCTTCTCAGATAAAACTCTTACACAGATGCCCAATATATGACACAGATAGACTCAGACATGATGGTGTCAGACATGATGGTGCTGTTTGACGGTGGGTGGAGGAGACACAGGGCTCCCGTCCCTGCCCCAACCCATCCTCTCCAGCAGCCTGGGAGGCTGAAGGTGTGAAACACTGAGCCCCACCCTCAGGGGAACACCAGGGGTCCTGGATAAGAGCTGATGGCAGCCTCCCCACCCCCTACCCCACAGGCTTTGACAAAGGAGGGAACCTGGGCCTGATGGTGCTGGGAGGGACACCCCGGCCGCACACTGTCCCCTCTCCTGTTGCCCGTGCTTTTTCCTTCACACAAGTAAGGCTGGTATTACACATTTATCCACATCTCCACTCCCTCACTGTCTTCCCCACCAGGCTGGGATCCCTGAAAAGCAGGAATCACATCAACCTGGTACAGTGGTGGGCCACCTATGGCTAGTGTGCCAAGTCCCTCCCTCCACCTGGTTTTGTAAATAAAGTTTTATTGGATCAGGGCCATGCCCATGCATTTCTCTTTTTTTTGAGATGAAGTCTTGCTCTGTCACTGAGGCTGGAGTGCAGTGGCGCGATCTTGGCTCACTGCAACCTCCGCCCCCTGGGTTCAAGAGCCTCCTGAGTAGCTGGGACTACAGGTGTGTGCCACCACGCCCGGCTAATTTTCATATTTTTAGTAGAGACAGCATTTCAGTGTGTTGGCCAGGCTGGTCTCGAACTCCTGACCTTGTGATCCGCCAAGACCTCCCAAAGTGCCGGGATCACAGGTGTAAGCCACTGTGCCCAGCCCATGCATTCCTTATTTGTAGCTGCTTTCCCACTCTAAAGGCAGAGCTGAGTCCCGTGACAGAGACCATGTGGGCTCCAGTGCCCAAAATATTTACTACTTGGCCCTTCACAGAAAAGACTGACAGATCCTGGGTCAAGTGCATGCCTAGGTCAGAGCTAGGCATGAGAAAGTGCTCTGTAAATGTCCGTAATGTGAGGGGCAGCAGCCCCAGGTGGGGTCCCCCTTCCACCTAGTCTACATACTAGACTTTCTAATTTTTTCTTATTTTTATTTTTATCTTTTTGAGACAGAGTCTCACTCTGTCCCCCAGGCTGGAGTGCAGTGGCGCAATCTCAGCTCACTGCAAGCTCCGCCTCCTGGGTTCACGCCATTCTCCTGCCTCAGCCTCCCTAGGAGCTGGGACTACAGGCGCCGCCACCTCGCTCGGCTAATTTTTTTGTATTTTTGGCAAAGATGGGGTTTCACTGTGTTAGCCAGGATGGTCTCGATCTCCTGACCCTGTGATCCGCCCGCCTCGGCCTCCCAAAGTGCTAGGATTACAGGCGTGAGCCACTGTGCCCGTCCTACATACTGGACCTTCTATGTCTGATTTTCTCCCAACAGTGGGTGGCATTGCTCTTAGTTTTTAAAAATAAAAATACGTCAATGAGTAAATACAAAATTGAAATAAAATCCTGGCCAAGAGCTTGACTATGCAAATATCCCACAAAAAATTCAAAATAGCCTAGAAAAATTTCAAAGCAATCACGACCAACTGATCTGAAAGATACCCCAGGGTTTGTGCATTTTTAAGTATTATCACAGACCACAGAGGAGAGTGACGCGCCTGAGACAATGACTGGCGACGCCTCTCTGCCAAGATGATCACTGTGGTTTTATGATACTTGATCTTCAGCAGTTTCCAGCAGCAATTAAGTAGCGAGACCTATTGTCTTCCAGTGAGTGACAGTCAAGCATTGAGAGTAAACACAGTTTTCATAAACTTAAGTCACTGTGGGCTACTGCCACAATCTTGGCTACACCTGAACAGCACCTGTATTATTATTTGCTTAGTCATATCCTTTAAATCAACTCCTTTTTAAACTTAAAATTTGTTTTAGGAGAAGACCTTATACTACCACCACTCATGGAAAACTACTGCAGTGAACAAAGGTAACCCTAAATAGGAATACAAAAAAAAAAAAAGTTTTAAATCCTTTTAAGTCAATTTCAAAGTCAAACTTTAACTCATCAAATTCTAGAGAGAGACTCCTGCCTGCCAGGCTCTGAGCTGAAGGGAAATGAGCAAATGTGAGAGGCTAAAGCTGGTAGCAAGCAAGGCTTTCTTCCTGAGGTCACGGTAAAGTAGAAAGGGAACTAGGAAGGGACGGCTCAGTGCAGTGCAGCCCGGGCTATGTTTATGCACCACCAAATCACCTTCCATTTCCCATGCTTTGGAAAATGCTGGATGGAGAATACCTCATTCTCATTTCTCAATAAAGGAGTGATGGGCTCAGGCACCCATGCCAACATTCAAAAGGTCATGCAGCTGATTAAAAAAGCAAGAGGCACCCTCCTCCAGATGCACCCTCCTCAGCAGCTGGCTGTAGGCGGTGTCTCCAGCCCGGGCCTAGGAGCCTCTTAGCGGGAGTTGCTCCTGACCCATCTCTGGGAAGAGAGACTGAGTGGAGGGAAGCACTGTCGGACCCAATTTTCCCTGATGCTCCTTGTCTCCCTTAAGCTTCGATTGCTTTTGATGATCAGTGGTCTGAGCTCTGGGCAGGCTGAACTCAGCCATCGCTACCATAGTTACTCTCTCCCCAAGCTAGCCCCTGGGCCTGGCCCTACACCCAAGGCCTGTCCCCATGATGCTGGGCTGCTCCCCACTGTTCTTTCTCATGGTCTCCCACGCTTTCTTCCCCCTCCCTGGTGGGACTCCTCAGTGGTACAGAAAACGGAGAAGTGAGACTCCCACGGGCAGGGCACAGCCTGGGCCCCAGGTCAGGAGGTCCCTGTTGAACCCAGACCCTCTTTCTGGCCATTGTCAGCAATGTGAGAGAACACAGGCCCTGTGGCTGCCTGGGAAGACCTTAGAAGACATGGGCAGGCCGGTTGCCCAGAGAGCCACCACTGCCCTGTCCCCTCTCCCGACCCAGGCTTTCCCGGGGCTGGCCCAGCCCCCACCTGAGACAGCTGGGCACCTCTCCCTTCCTGAACAAGTAGCCCAAGGCTGAGAACTGTGCCTGGAGCCAGGGTAGTGACCTGCTGGTGGCTCACGGCAGGTGACCTGGACCAGCAATGTCTGGGCTACTGACCCTACATTCCCACTCCACAGGCTCTGCGCCCAAGATGAGGAGAAACCCATCTCCATCCCTTTACCTGACGAGGAGACCTCCATATAGAACCTAGATATTCTTGCGAGGTGCTCATTTGACATGATTCAAAACCCGGAATCACGGTGGAGTGTCTGCATGATTTGCTATCAGATTTTGGAAAATGCCTGGGGAGGGGAGATATACCTTTCAGGGGGAGGGGCCCTAAATATCTATCTTGGGCAGTGGGGAGTGTGGGGCAGTAAAGTCGAAACCGGGGTGATTAATGCTACTGAGTGAGGGCCCACCACTCCTCAGTGTCTGGGCCGTGAAAAACAGAAGGAGCCATCAGCTTGCCAAACCCACGCACCCAGTTTTACGGAACTTTTATTGAGTTTATTTGTGGGATGCATGACAGGAGGTCTTTCCATCATTAGTAAGAATAAAAGGTCATTTTCACAGTCACTTTGGCACACGCTAACGTCTCATAAAAATAAAATAAAAAAAAAAACCAGAAAAGCAACGACAATGGAACCTATAGAATACGTCATTAAATACATACAAAACACTAATAAAATATCCCTGATAAACCAAAGTGCATATGCCCAGGACAGTATTGCACCTTCCCCAGTCGCACGCGTCGCTTGCATGGCCTCGTCAAAGTTGGAAGTTAACAGTCGTGAGATTAGTACGCAGGTGCACACCAGTTATTTACAGAACAGTAGTCAGAGCCGCAGGGGTAGGGGCCGGCCGCCCGGCAGGGGTGCGGTGTGAACAGAGGCGGTGGCTGGGGTGGAGGGGCGGGGCGGAGTGCTACATGGATCGCGGCTCAGGGCCCAGGGGGTCGCCCCCCGGGTGTAAGGCCGCGCTGTGGAGCACCCTCGGGGGCTCCATGCAACAGTCAGCGCCGACTGGCCGGGGGGCATCAGGGCCGACTCCAGCCCGCAGAGACGGGCCGTGCGCACCGCTCAGCCCAGGGAGAGAAGCCGCCTGCACTTGGAAACCTTAACCTTGGCAAAGGTGGATGAACACACCAGCTCCCCTATACCTTCCCTGCCTTCGGCCTGGCCCACGTTCCCCCTCTGAAGCTGGAGCTAGCAGCCAATCCTGTTACCTTTCAACTTTAAGGCATTTTCTACATAGTTTTTCTAAGCAAAAAAGCAATAAAAATTGAGGTAATTCTGTAGTTGTTCACACTGGGAGGCGAGGCAGGCCCGCACCAGACATTCTCTCTCAGCCCTACGGAGGGGTCCTGTGCGCGAATGAGAAAAGGCCATTGGGGCTAATGGGCGGACAGTGGAGGTGGGGAGGGTCCCCACGCCCCGACCCGGAGGGACGCGCCCCTCTGCCGCCTCCGTGACCGGACCCCCGCGGGCCAGGGCCGGGCCGGGCGGGGCTGTGAGTTGCGCAAAGGCCGGGTGGACGCAGGCCAGAGTGTCACGAGTCAGAAGGACGCGCTCAGCAAAGGGTCAGCAGCAGCAGCGACAGCGGTGGCAGCCGGGAAGCCCCTGGCAGTGCCGGAAACTCGGGGTGGGGTCCCCGCACGACGCAAGACCGCGCCCCCGAAACCCCCCAGGCCGCGCCTCAAGGGTGGGCGGGGCTGGGGGCGGGCTCGGCCCGGACAGACGGTCGCCCTTTGGCCACCGGCCCCTCCTGCAACCACGACAGATCTTTGCCCCTTCACAAGCCATCACCAACCAGGTTCCGGCCCCAGCAGAGGCCCGAGCCCCCGCCACGCCTCGGCGAGGCTGGCCCCGCCAGCAGGCAGCGTGGCCCGGAGCAGACGCCGAGCTCAGAGGCCCGGGAGAAAACGGTCACCCCAGAGCGCGCCCGGAGAGTCAGGGGAGCTTTCCATAGACAGAGAGGAGGGGGGCCCAAGGCAAGCTCCACAGGGCGCAGGGCATGCACTGGAGGGCAGAGGCAGAGTTATAAACGGGTCGGTTACTTGACGAGATCTTCCGGATGGGCGAGTCGGGGTCCGGGCGGGACAGCCACTGAACTACGTAGCTCTTCTTGGAGGGGTCTGAGATGTTTCCTAGAGGGAGGAGAGAGGGGCTGCGGCTGCGGGGCACCAGGCTGGGGCCCCCACCCCAGGCAGAGAGGCTCCGGGTCTCCCCGGGGTCCTGGGGAAGTGTCATTCAAGGCCTTCCCGTCCCGGCCTCCCCATCAACCCCCTCCCCCCCCAGAAATGGTCCTCACTGCCAAGTCCACGCCCACCTCCTGCCCCTCCTGACGGCATCCTGGGTCTCAGCGATCCCGTCTCTCCCGCTGCCCTGGCATGCAGGCCCTGCCGCCTCCTTTTCTGGGCCAGCTTCTCTGCCTCTGCACCCTGCCCCCTCCCCAGGTTCCACCTGCTGACTCGACTCCAGCTCTGAGCTCCCCGAAAACTTGGACAGAGCAGAGCCGTGGGAATGAGAGATCCCGGACCCACGCTCCGCAACTGGGGGCAGGTGCCTAGACCCCCCAGAGCTCCCTCCACTGTAGAAGGGAACTGTGGCAGGCAGGGTCTAGTCTTGAGCTGTGTGGAGACCTTAGACGTGGCCCATGTACAGCATTTGGCCAGGCATCTGTGAGCAGTGGGTATTCTGGTTCTCCTCGAAGGGCACAGAGCACACCCTCTACTCACACAGGCACCCCCTACACCATGGGTACCAGGCACTCCCTAGCTGACCAAGTCCTGCTGTCACCACGAGTCTGCAGTGCCCTGAAAGCAGGCAGGGGCGAGTCAGCTCCACACAGCTCCCTCCATTTCCTGACAGGCAAAGGTTCAGACCTGGCCTCAGCGCTCCACTTCTCCACTCACAGATGCTGTGTCCAGCTACTCTCTGGCAAGAGCCAGATTTGCCTGAACCAAGTCCGACAACCCCGCCCTGGACGGCGGCATGCTGGGAGCAGGGGCAGGGGCTGCAGAGAGAGGGCTTACCGGGACAGGGGCCAAGCCGGCAGATCCTCGCCGTCTCAGGCCGCTCCTCTTGGCAGATGCCAAAGCTGTCGTCCGCGGTGCGGCAGAGCACTGGCCGCTCCTGAGTGCCGTTGCCACAGGTCACCGAGCACTGCAGGGGGAGAGTCGCCAGGCAGGGTTCACCTCCCATGCAGGGCCCATGCTGGCAGAGCTGGAGGAGCCCACGGTCCCCAGGCACATGACCCAGGCACTCAGGAGGACACGTGGGACAGTGGGGAGAGTGGGGTTAGAGGCTGTCTTGCCCCACCCTCGGGGGCTGCTCCAATCTCCTGGGGTCTAAAGAAGGGACCCACATGCCTGTCTCTCTGCCCATACACAGACTGGCATAGGCCTGGCACTGCTGGGCTCTCAATGACAGCCTCCCTTCTCTGGCTGGAGGAGGTCCAGGGCCCAGGAAAACCTGCTGTGCCCTGGGCAGGGGTTGGGGTGGGGCACTGTGAAAGCTCTGACTCAGCCTAGGAGGTGCCAGTAAGCGCCCCACAGTCCTGGACACAAGGCTCTACCACTGGTGCCCTCACTGGCTCCTGCGGCCCCCAGCACCCCCGCTGCTCCGCCACACTGACCAGGAGGTGCCAGAAGGAGCAGTCATGCCCAGCCCTGCCCGAGGAAAACTCTCCAGTCCTCACCACATGCGCAGGACAAGGCCGACTCAGCAGACCTGCATTGCTCAAAGCCTGCACATTCCCAACAAAGGCCGGTTTTTGTTTTTGTTTTCCTTTTGTTATCGGTTTTGAGACAGGATCTCACTATGTGGCCCAGGCTGGAGTACAGTGGCACGGTATCATCTCACTGCAACTTCCACCTCCCAGGCTCAAGCAATCCTCCCACCTTAGCCTCCCGAGGAGCAGGGAGTACAGGCACACACCACCACACCTGGCTAATTTTTAAAATTTTTTGTAAGGACGGTGTTTTGCCATGCTGCCCGGGCTGGTCTCTAACACCTGAACCCAAGCGATCCACCCGCCTCGCCGCCCAAAGTGCTGGGATTGCAGGGATAAGCCATTGTGCCCAGTCCTTGTGCAGCTCCTGGGAACCAAGCTCATGGAAGGTTCCACCCATTAAGAGTGCTTTTGCATGCTTGAGGCCTTCGGTCACACAGTACCAGTTGGTCTTGGTAGTTCACACCAGCGATGATGGATGGAGAACACCTGCTTTTCCTCTAAAGTCTGAGGTCACACCTACGTAGCTGACCCCAGTGAAAAGCCTGGACGCCCAAGCTCTGGTGGGCTTCCCTGGTTGGCAGCATTTCACGTGCATTGCCACACATGGGTGCAGGGAGAATTCAGGGCATTTCTGTGACCCCACTGGGAGGGGACACCGGGAGCCTGCGCCTGGATTCCTCCCAACCTCCTCGCCTGTGACTTCTTTTTCCCGATTCTACTCTGTATCCTTTCACTGTAAGCCCCTGCAACTGCGAGTCCGCGAATCCCGCTTCTGAGTCCCTGAGTCCCGCTTCTGAGTCTGAGTCCTCCTAGTGGATTACTGAGCCTGACGGTGGTCTTGGGGAGCCCCTGACACATGCTCCTCCAGCTCTGCCAGCGTGGGCCCTACATGTGACTGGGCTGTCAGAGCTCACGTCAGCTCTGGTCTGGCCTCGGCTGGCTCTCAGGCCCTGCCTCTAGGACCACCCCTGTAGCCCTTCAGTCCATCCTCATTCTTCCTCCCAGCACAAGCCTAAGCATGCCCTGCTGATCTCCCCTCCTGCAAGTTTGGCTGGCCTCCTAGATACCCCTCCCACCTCTGCATGAGACCCAGGCCTCCCCTAGGATCCTGGAGCCCTGAACATCCCACTGGGCCTTGGAGCCCAGGCTACCCTCAGTTTCCTGGGATTCCAGATGCCGTATCAGACAGAAGCCTCTGCCTGTGCAGTAAAGACACACATTCCACTGGTTTCTTAGCACAGCACTGACCACGTGGCACCCACTGGTGCCGTGAAACCCACAGGATATGGCTCAGGACAGCAGCTACATCCAGACCCACTGCCAAAGGGGAATGCTCTGGTCACCCCAGTCCCACCCAAGCTCAGTTTGGGAGCTGAGGACACGGGATTGGGGGATTGCTCACCTGGGACCAGGGCCCGGCTCGCCAACGACCAGGGCAGAGCTCGCGGTTGCAGGCCCGGCGGCTCTCGGGCCGGGCGTCGTTGCAGTGCTTGGTGTGCACGGAGCGGGTGGTGTTGTTGTGTAGGGGCTGAATGCAGCGCACGGAGCGTACCTGCATGCCTGTCCGCCCACAGCTGTGGCTGCATGGCTCCCACTCGCCTGTGACCCACCTGCCAGGGCAGAGCAGTGCACGGTCAGGCCTCTGCAGCACCTGGAGAACCCGCTCGCTGAGCTCCAGCGCTGCTCCCTGCAGCCCAGGTAGACAGCGAGAACAGAGGGCAGCCTGCTCCCCTCCCCGGTGCACCTTCTCTTATTCTCACTAAGATGCTGGCCATCCAGGCTTGCACAGAGGGGAAACTGAGGCTCAGCTGCCATAGGTCCTACTGATGATGAGTCCCATGCATTTCAGCACTGGGAGACCTTGGTGGAGCTGGTGGCTGTGGAGGGCCCTGGCCTCAAGAGGTTTCCCAGCCTCCTTAGGGTCTGGGCCCTGCTACCTGGCCTCACCTTCTGCTGACGTCACAAATCCTTCTGGGCAGAGTTCAAGAGCACTGTGGATTCCCTCAGCACCCTGTCCTATGTGGCTCCCACCTGCCCATTTACCGTCTTCCCCACTGAGGTCCCTGGGCCCAGAAATGCAGCTGGGCCCAGCCCCAGGGCCTGAGCATCAAAGCCACTATTTAAGAAACATCTATGACAGGGCCAGGAGGCAAGCCCCGGGCCTCTGAACCTCCTTTTCCCCATCTGGGCATCACTGTTTCTTGTCACGTCTAAGATGCACATAACTGTTCAGTCTGGTGGGTCTGAAGCTGGGGTGCACCTTCTGCCCTGCAGCATCTTAGATTCCGTGAAATGTGGTGAGAGAGACTTTGTCAAATGCCCTGGAGGATGCCAGGCCCAGGCCCCACACCTCCAAGCATGGGACCCCTGGTGGCCCCTGGCCTCTCGCCTCTAGTGGGAGCCCGAGGTGGGGGCACTCACACTGGCTGGGAGCACTCCTGCGGGTTGCACGCTCGGCGGATGGCTTTGGGCTTCGAGAGGGCGGCACAGAAGCCGCGGTGCACCATCTTGTGGTCCAGCCTCCGGCGGCAGCCATACTTGGTGAACTGGGACCCTGAAGACAGAGAGCTCGAGGGGGCTCGGTGGGGCAGCACGTCCCACCCACCGGGCAAGGAGGGGTGGGCTTCACCAGCAGTGCTGGCCTCATTCTCCTGCTCACCCTTGTGATGACGATAAGGGTGGGCAGGGCATCGAGCCTGCGGCTGGCTGCGGGGAGGCTTGGTGTGCCCCAGGCGGAGGGGCGGGAGGGCAGCAGAGAAGCCACTTTCTCCCTAGACTGCTTCTCCCTCACTGGGCTCCTGGGTCAGAGTGGAGGCCCTATTTCCTCTCTACTGCTAGGGCGCCGCGTCTACCGTGACCTCACATGCCCAGCAGGCCTGGTGCAAGCCAGGACCGGGGAAGCACTGGGCCCGCAGCCCGCATGCTTCCTCCCACAGGCCCGGAGCAGCTGTGCTCAACCTGGGTGATTTTCTCCAGCAGGGGACATTTGGCCATGTCTGGGACATTTTTGGTTGTCATAACTGGGGGAAGAGGTGCTACTGGCATCTGGTGGGCAAAGGCCAGGGATGCTGCTCGGCACCCCACAGTACACAGGACAGCCCCCATGGCGGACAGTGACAGAGCCCAAAATGTCAGAGATGCCCAGGCTGCAAAACCCTGGCCTGCTGGGTGAGACCAAAGAAAGCACGGGGATAAAGCCCGGCCTCCTCTGGGTGCCTGGAGGCATCAGGAAGCGGAGGCTGGGAGGCTGACGTGGTGGAAAGGCGGTGGAGGGGCTCAGGCGAGGAGAAGCCTGCGCAGAGGACCCAAGGGGGGACACGGTGTGTCCAGGAAAAGCCCTCAAGGCCAGCGTGGCCAGGACCGGGGGGTGAGGCACAGGGTGGAAATATACCGGGAGAGACCAATAAGTTGCCCCAACCCTGGAGGCCGTGAGGAGCATTTTGGTTTTTATTCTGAGAATAGAGAAAGCTGCTGAAGACTGTGACACCAGGAAGAGACACTGTCTGATGTGTCCCCTCAAAAGGTCACTTTAGAGTGAGAGTGGACACACAAGGGCCAGTCCAGAGGAAGGTGCCAGGACCAGGGGAATGGCCAGGAAGACGGGAAGAGCAGACAGGCCCAGGAGATTCGCGGGAATCACCAGGAGTGGATGTACTGATGAAATCCAGGCCTGGTGTAGGGCCAGGGGTGCACAGGGGCCCCGGAAGAGGACCCGGACCCTTCCTTCTGCCTGGGCCAGGGAATGACCCCACCTCTTGGTGAGCTCCTTGTCCTCCAGGTGTGGGCTCAGCATGGCATCAAGGGAGGTCTGTCATGGCCACTTGCCTGGTATTGCCCAGCCCCCAGGAGCAGTGAGTACGCAGGACAGATCAGTGCTTCCTGTCCACCTCTGTGTCCTACATCTGGGGTCCAATGTGGGCAGGACCCCTCCGTGCTCAGCCCTGCCCCAGAAACATCTGGGAGGCTTTTCCCAGTGAACAGAGGGAGAAGCCTCTGGGGGTGGCATCTGCACTGCCGGAGTCTTGCCTGTGCAATCCTGCCAATGCCATGGCGTGATCCTTCTGAGCCGCCCCCACATCAACCTCCCGCCAGGCCAGCCTGTCACCCCCACACTGAAGCGGGCCCACAAATACATACATGGTCCATGCCCCACACGCCCTTCGGCCACCTTGGACCCAATGCCCCAGCACCCACCCTTCCTGCCCACCTGCTGGCCCCTCCAGTGCCGCTAAGCCCTCACCCACCCAGGCAAAGGTCCCTGCTCACGCTGGGCCCCACCCCAGGGAGGCTCCCTACCTTCTCGTGGCCACCCTCATGTCACCCAGGTCCCCAACTCCGAGACCCCCTCACCTCCGCCACAGGGCTTGGAGCACGGAGACCACTTCTTCAGGGCCCACTCGTAGACCACAGAGTCATCTTCCAGGACATTGTTGTCGTCGACATTGAGTGAGTCCTCATGGATCATGTATTTGTACGTCAGTGAGACCCGGGTGTCTCCCGCCGGGATGACCTGTGCCAGCCCAAGAGGCCTTGATGTGCCTGGCCTGCCTTCCACGCTTCCCAGCCAGCTTAGGAACGGCAGCCGAGGCCGACTCCAGAGGAGTCTCATCAATCATGGCAGCTACCGTCCATGAAGTTGCCCTGAGCACCGCATTCATGAACACAGAGCCTTTACCCCAGGGGCACACGGAGAGGTTCCCGTGAGCCTCTGTCTCAACATTTTTGTTACTCAATCAATATATAACCTGGTTTTCTGTGTGAGTCTATTTTTTTGTTTGTTTTTGTTTTTGAGATGGAGTTTCACTCTTGTAGCCCAGGCTGGAGTGCAGTGGTATGATCTCGGCTCACTGCAACCTCCGCCTCCCGGGTTCAAGCCATTCTCCTGCCTCAGCCTCCTAAGTAGCTGGGATTACAGGTGCCTGCCACCACGTCTGGCTAATTTTTGTATTTTTAATAGAGACGGGGTTTCACCATGTTGGCCAGGCTGGTCTTGAACTCCTGACCTCGGGTGATACACCTGGCTTGGCCTCCCAAAGTGCTGGGATTATAGGCATGAGCCACTGCGCCTGGCCTATTTGTGAGTCTGTTTAAAGACACTTTATTTGATATTGACTGTGATTCATTAACACTGAACTCACAGTCAATAGCACTGCAGCCCATGCCTGAACGAAGCTTATTCAACACACGTATTTTCTTCTTAAGACAACACTACTTCCTGGGCTTAGGAACACTGGACAGCACTTCAGCAATAGGCTCGGGGTGATTTTAAACAGTGAAATCACCCCCAAAGTAGCACAAAATGTGACATATGTGACACTCAACAGACTGCAGAAAAAACCCATTTGTGGGATGAGAGCGGAAACAAGCAGACAGCGTGCCGAGTTGCTTCCACCTCCACTGGGAACACGTGTGTCAGGGAACTCACACTTCACCGCTCTGTGCATGTCCATCTGGGGCTCACAAATCAATGTTAGTGAGCAGGTGAATTTGCAAATACAGAAACCGCGAGTACCGAGGACCAACTGTTCACACACTGATGCAGGCAGGTCACCAAAGGCACTTTCAGGGGGCAAGAAGTCACTGTAGGTGAGGCGGGCAGGGTGGCATGGGGTACACGGGGCATACCTGGCTCACCCACGTGTGGAGCGCTGGGGCCTGGCAGATTAATCCCAATGCCAGCATGCCCACCTTAGGGGAGGGGCTCCAGAGCATGAGAGCCTTATTTGTGATGGGTATATATATATATATATTTTTTGAGATGGAGTCTCGCTCTGTCGCCCAGGCTGGAGTGCAGTGGCGCGATTTCGGCTCACTGCAAGCTCCGCCTCCCGGGTTCATGCCATTCTCCTGCCTCAGCCTTCGAATAGCTGGGACTACAGGTGTGCACCACCAGGCCCGGCTAATTTTTTGTATTTTTAGTAAAGACGGGGTTTCACCATGTTAGCCAGGATGGTCTCGGTCTCCTGACCTCGTGATCCGCCCGCCTCGGCCTCCCAAAGTGCTGAGATTACAGGCGTGAGCCACCGCGCCCAGCCGATGTGTACCTTTTTTGACAAATAAAAGATATCCCTATGCAGTTAAAATTAAATTTTAAAAAGTGATCTGACCTCGTCGAAACCATGTAAAAAAAAAAAAAAGTGATTTGAAAATCCAGCCCCTTGGTACTTTCCTATAACCAGGAGATCTGGGGTCCCATCCTGCTTAGAGACGCACTCCAGCGCAGCCTGGGTCTGGGCATCTAGCTTCCCGGACCCTGACTGTCACCTCCCGGAGTGTTACCAGGTTCCAGCGTAACAGCACACTCGAACGAGCATGCTGATGGCAGCTGTGAATGTCATTCAGATGGTGAAACCCAAACCCTCAAAGGTCGAGTGTGCCCAAGGTCACCTAGGGGCCATGTGGGGTCCAGAGCCCCGACTCGTGGACGCATGTCCCTTCCTGGCTCTGATGAAGTCGGAGCCCCTTGGAGCCAAGGGCAGGCCAAAGGGGCCATGCAGAGTGTGACCTGAAGGGTCAGGAGGCTCAGTGTCCCAGGCACCCCCATCCCTCCCCCAGTGGCCACCCGCACCCCTGCCTGGGCCCAGCCCTGCCCAGACTCACCAGAACAGTGATGGTACCGTGGAGGGGGCCCATGGTCTGCAGCGTCTCCCGGCCGTCTTCGTCCCTGTACTCCCACTCCACGCCCATGGCAATGAAGGTTTTGGAACTGGCATCCACGTCATTCTCTTCATTTAAGATGAACTTGCCTGTCTCCAGGTTCTTGACGGCTGAGAATGGCAAGACCAAGTCGCCTGTTGTGGTCACCCAAGGGCAGGACCCAGGCCCACTGGTTTGGGCTGGTCGGGGAGTGGTGGGCAGCCAGACCCCTCATCTCTCTGGCTGCCCCCCGCCAGTTTCCTCTGTGCCACGACAGCCCAAAGGGCTCTGGGAGCCCTGCTTGCCCATCACTGCTCCCTTGGGACCAGATTACCCTCGACTCACAGCCTCTGCCCCCACCAGCCCTGGAGGTGCCGGCTCCCCTTGGAAGCCCCTCAGTAGCTGCCAAGGCCACCTACCGACAGCCTATCCCTGCTTGCCCATCACTGCTCCCTTGGGACCAGATTACCCTCGACTCACAGCCTCTGCCCCCACCAGCCCTGGAGGTGCCGGCTCCCCTTGGAAGCCCCTCAGTAGCTGCCAAGGCCACCTACCGACAGCCTATTGGGAGCACTCAGTGGGCACTTAGAGGCCACCCTGGGCAGGATGGCTGGGAAGGGTCTCTACCCAGTGCAGGGCATCTGCTGGACAGGCGAGCACTGGACCCTGCTGGGGTAGGGGCTTCCTGCCATGGGGTGAGCAGATGTCCGGCTGAAGCAGCGGAACCCCCATCAGTGACCATGGCCCAGCCGAGGCCCCAGCAGCTCCCCACAGGTCCGGAAGAGGCCTGGCCCGATTGGGCGACACTCAGGTCATCTAGGAGCAGAGGACTTGGCTAGCCAGGAAGCCCCATGCTTTCTGCAGTGTGGGGGGCGGCTGCTGCGGGGCAGCCGGGTGGCGTGAGTAGAGCTGCAAACAGGGCACTAGTCAGAGAATCATTCCCTGCCACGTCCCCTGTAATTCTGTCAACTCACAAACAAAGCCTCTGATTGGTGGCACAGGCCCCTGACTTCTCTTTCCACGGAGAGCGGCCTCAGCCCCACAGGCGGTGGCAGGAAGCAGTGTTGGCACAGAAATGTCTTTTGTTCAGAAACTGACTTTTCTGTTCACTTTCTGCTTCAGGCAAGTGGTACAGATTTTTGAATTTAGGGTAGCAATCTAAAGTTTCCTCTTAAGATGAGTAAGAGGCCGGGCGCGGTGGCTCACACCTGTAATCCCAGCACTTTGGGAGGCCGAGGGAGGTGGATCATGAGGTCAGGAGATGGAGACCATCCTGGCTAACACGGTGAAACCCTGTCTCTAGTAAAAATACAAAAAATTAGCCAGGCGTGGTAGCGGGCGCCTGTAGTCCCAACTGCTCGGGTGGCTGAGGCAGGAGAATGGTGTGAACCCGGGAGGCGGAGGTTGTTTTGCTGTGAGCCAAGATCGGGCCACTGCACTCCACCCTGGGCGACAGAGCGAGACTCAAAAAAAAAAAAAAAAAAAAGAAAAGAAAAAAAAAAAGGTAAGAAAAAATGAGTATCAAAAGAGAGTGAGACCCTGTCTCTAAATAAAAACAACATAAAATAAAACAAAAGGGCATGGTGTGTTTGTCAGGCAGCGTGGGAGCCCCGACCCTGTCCAGCCTCCTGGGGACAGGGATGAATGTGGGGCTCAGACTGGGGAAGGGACTTATCCAGGGGCCCAGCAGTCCCTGGTATCACTTCTGACCTTGGCCCACGAGTCCCCAGAAGGCAGGGCCCAGGCACCTGCAGGGGAAGGGCGGACAGGCCGTGAGAGCCTCCCGCGTGGCCTGGGAGGGCGCAGTCTCCCAGGCAGTGCTGCTTCGTGGAAAGGGGCACCCAGAGGAGTGAGAACATCCATATTTCCAGGAGATACCAGAATCCCTATTTTAGCTGGAATCTCTTGAATTTAAAATTAAATGGATTGAAAATATAAGTGCACTGTGTGCGCCCACCTGCCAGTTGCCTTGCTGTGGGGATGGGAGGGCTGCCCAGGACCCTGCTGCCTGCAGACCCTGCCTGCCTTCCCACCCCAACCGTGAGAACAGGTGACAGGGAGTCATCCTGTAGACTGAGGGACACATGTTTTGGATATACGTCCTTTCACAGCTGCTGCCAAGTGGAGCCCTCTGATCCCAAACCCTGGCCTCTCCACAAAGGGAGGACCCTGGGAAAGGGCCCAGGTGGGCTGAGCAGAGGGACAAGTTGGGGAGGGGCTGCCCTGGCTCAGGTCACAGCTGTACAACCCAGGCCCCTGACCCCTAGCACTGCCCATTGATCCCAGAGGAGCCAGGTCTTAAGGACGCTGAGTTGTCCGGCTCTGAGACTCACCCAGATGGTGGTTGGTGGCGTCTACCTCCTGAATGAGCAGGTGCCTGGCTCCCGCGGGGATCTCAAACATCTTGATGTAACCTTTTTTGATGTGGAAAGACACAGCAAACTGAGAAGGGAAAGGGCTGCTCAAATTCGCACAATGCAAGGAGGGGCCTCGCTCTTCAAAGCAGTTCCCTTGGGGGCTCTCCCAGGACGCTGGTATTTCTCTGGCTTTGAGCACCCACCTGAGAGGGGCCACCAGGAAAGCTGCTGCCTCTGGGCTAGTCTCTAAGGCCCAACCCGGGCATTCTCCACTCTGACTCCTGTGACTCAGGCCCCCACTCTCCTCTTCTCCACCCACCCTGGCACCCAGCTGGGGCTGTCCCCGACTTAGGATTCTCCCTCCCCATCACTGTCACAGACCTCTCCCCCTCCCCAGAATAGTCATGACCCTGGACAGTCCCAGGATGAGTCAGGCCCGCAGCTGTCTGGGCATGAGCTACTGCAGGCATCCAGGCTCCAGGGCAGAGGGCAGGGACTCACTCACCGTGCTTCTTGGGTGACCGTGTGAACGTGCCCTTGACCACTTTGCAGTGGCTGTTGTCCCCTCCACACACGCCACACTTGTCTTCCTGCTTGCTGGAGCCGATCACACCATCACAGCCTACCTTCTGTTGGGGGAGGAGGCAGTGAGCCCTTGAGATGTTCGGCTAGTAGAGTCAGGGTCATACTATGTTGTCCCCAGTCTCAAACACCTGGCCTCAAGAAATCCTCCTGCCTTGGCCTCCCAAAGCATTGGGATTACAAGCATGAACCACCTCGCCTGGCCTCATCTTTTATTACCTCCAAAATCAGAATGTGTCTGGTCATCAGTTAAACCGACCTTGCCTGCCACCTACAGCATGTCTCGACCTGGCAGTTTCCGTCTGGGTCCCTGTATATGTGGCTTATCTTGGGCAGGGGACCCACCGGGGCCCAGGCAGACACTGTCCCTGGCTTGGTGAACATTTATGTTTGGCAAGCGGGAGATGCTGTTTATTTTTAAATTTTTTTTTGAGACAAAATCTCACTCTGTCACCCAAGCTGGAGTGCAGTGGTACAATCTCAGCTCACTACAACCTCTGCCTCCTGGGTTCAAGCAATTCTTCTGCCTCAGCCTCCCGAGTAGCTGGGATTACAGGTGCCCACCATCATGCTGGGCTAATTTTTTTGTATTTTTAGTACGACGGGGTTTCACCATGTTGGCCAGACTGGTCTTGAACTCCTAACCCCAGGTGATCTGCCTGCCTTGGCATCCCAAAGTGCTGGGATTACAGGCCTGAGCCACTGCACCCGGCCAAGTGTTGATATTCTTTAATAAACAGAATCCAGTTGGATATTAATTTTGATCCAGTATTAGATTCTGCATGAATATTTATGTTTTCTAATTATGTAAAATTGAGCAACCTGCTATTACCTGTCAAAATCAACATTAATAAAATATTTAACCTATTTTTTTTTTTTTGAGATGGAATCTTGCTCTGTCACCTAAGCTGGAGTCAGTGGCGCCATCTCGGCTCACTGCAGCCTCCGCCTCCCGGGTTCAAGTGAGTCTCCTGCCTCAGCCTCCCAAGTAGCTGGAACTACAGGCATGTGCCACCATGCATGGCTAAATTTTTTTGTATTTTTAGTAGAGATGGGGTTTCACCATGTTGGTCAGAGTAGTCTCGAACCCCAGACCTCAAATGATCTGCCTGCCTCAGCCTCCCAAAGTGCTGGGATTATAGGCGTGAGCCGCCGCCCCCAGCCCCTATCCTTCTTTAATATCAATGTGAGGAATGAAGTGATAGCCATACCCACTGAGATAGTGGATTAGTAATCTTCCCTCCCCGTTAGGTTTGCAACCACGTTCATAGCTGCCATCTAAAGCTACTTGTACCACAACTGTTTCCCACGCTTGCTGCCTGTATTAATTATGTTTTTGTTTTTTAAAATTTTGTACGTCTTGATATTTTGACACCTTGAAAGTCTTCCTGTCTGGGGAGAGACCACACCTCCCAGGGCTCCCCAGTTCTAAGGGACAGCAAAGCACTGGGCTGGGGACATACCTTTCATATGCAAACCAGCCAGTCCTCAGTCTATACCCCAAGTACCCCCTTTATCCAGGCCTCACATACCAAACCAAGATTCCTTCACCCTAAGTCATCCCAGGGTCAGGTACCACACAACTGGGGACCACCCTGGACTCCAGAGCTCACTGGAGTGCTTCAAACTGGCCATTCCCGAGCTGTTCCCCTTGCCCTGCCCTGCCTTCCTGAGGAGGCCTCTCAGTGCCATTGGCCTCCCCACGTCCTCACTGGGTCACCTCCATCAGTTAAAATCCCACGGGTACAAAGCAGACACCACCTGTGCTTGTTTTGGAGTATTTGGTGTCACCGTCTCTGAGCCGGCTATATAGCCCAGCCTCCCTGCCAGGCTCTGGCTGATCCGGCTGAACCAGCCTCTCTGCCCTGCCGAAGTCACAGTCACAGGAGTGAATGCAGAGCAGCTCTTGAGCACCACCTGGCTCTAGCTCCCAGCCTCCAGCCCCCTGCCCCCAGCCCCCAGCCCCCAGCCCCCAGCCTCCAGACCCCAGCCCCCAGCCCCCAACTCCCAGCCCCCAGCTCCCAGCCCCCTGCCCCCAGCCCCCAGCCCCCAGCCCCCAACTCCCAGCCCCCAGCTCCCAGCCCCCAGCCCCCAGCTCCCAGCCCCCAGCCCCCAACTCCCAGCCTCCAGCCCCCAGCCCCCAGCTCCCAGCCCCCAGCCCCCAGCTCCCAGCCTCCAGCCCCCCAGCCCCCAGCCCCCGCCTCCAGCCCCCAGCCTCCAGCCCCCAGCCTCCAGCTCCCAGCCTCCAGCTCCCAACTCCCAGCCGCCAGCCCCCCCCCAGCCTCCAGCCCCCAGCCCCCAGCCCCCAGCTCCCAGCCTCCAGCCTCCAGCTCCCAGCCTCCAGCTCCCAGCCTCCAGCCTCCAGCTCCCAGCCTCCAGCTCCCAGCCTCCAGCTCCCAGCCCCCAGCCCCCAGCCCCCAGCCTCCAGCCCCCAGCCTCCAGCTCCCAGCCTCCAGCTCCCAGCCCCCAGCCCCCAGCTCCCAGCCTCCAGCCTCCAGCCCCCAGCCTCCAGCTCCCAGCCCCCAGCCCCCAGCCCCCAGCCCCCAGCCCCCAGCTCCCAGCCCCCAGCCCCCAGCCTCCAGCCCCCAGCCTCCAGCTCCCAGCCTCCAGCTCCCAGCCTCCAGCTCCCAGCCCCCGCCGCTGCACCTGCACCCACTCCCGAGATGCCTTCCTGCCGACGCTGCAGGAAGGTCAAGCCAGAGTCAAGCCAGAGTCAAGCCAGAGTCAGCCTCCACGACTCCTGCCATCTGTCCTGTCTACACAAGCCCTAAGCAGAGGCTTCCAGTTGTTTGCGGGGGAGCCTGGCAGGGACAAGTCTATGTTCATGTCACTGTCACATGCCGAGGTGACACGATTGTTTTTCCTGACAGCCTAAGACTGAAGCCAAAGGCATCATAATAAAAGAAAACAGGGGCGGCATTTCTACAAAGCACCAAACCAGTGACCCTCACAGGGGTCCCCCAGATCCAGCAAGAAGCTGCCCAGTGCCCTGCAGGGTGCAAGGACGGGGCCTGCTTCACAAGGGTCCCCTGTAGGTCACGTGCATTGGAAATTACCTGGGATGCTCCTAAAAATTCACGCTCCCAGGCCGCCACCCTGACCTGTGGAATCAGGATGTCTGAGGTGGAGTCCAAACTCTCCAGGTGAATCCTAGGCATACTCAAGTCTGAGGCTCCCAGCACAGGGAAGAGGTAAACAGACATTTGCTAAGAGCCTGCCCTGGTCCGGGCATTGTTCTGACACTTTGTGTGCTTAACCTCACGCATCTTCCCTGTAGCCCGAAAAGGGGGAGGTCAGTACCCAGGAAGCTGAGACTTGACACGGTAGCCCCCTGCGCCGGCCTCTGTGTACTCACCCTGCAGTCCCCGCGCACGCAGAGGCTGAAGGCGTCCTTGTAGGAGCAGCGTGTCCCGTCATGCACCATGCGCTTCATGGACACCACCTCCCTAGTCTCCCTGGACTCGCAGTACAGGTGGCATCTCTCCTTGGCTGGAAGGGAAGCAGCCGGGGGTCTGCAAGGAGCCCTGATGGCTTCCCCAGGTGTGTGCAAAGGAGGCACCACACAGGGAGACATTTCCACGAGGGTCTTAGGACTCACCTGCCCCCACGTGGCCCGCCCTCCAGGGCAGACAGAGAGGGAAAGGGGTAGGTGACAGCAGCCCCCGCCCTGTCTCTGTCTCCTGAGCCTTTGACCCTGGTGGTTGTGGACTTCGGAAGAGCTTTTCCCAACCAAGCCAGCCAGGCTGTTGGTGCAGCCTGGCTCTCACGTCCCGAGGCCCCGCCTGGAGACCCCTGAGGCTGCAAATGACTGTTTGCTGGGTCCCTATCTAAATAACCCTTTCCAGGCCGGGCACAATGGCTGACGCCTGTAGTCCCAGCACTTTGGGAGGCTGAGGCGGGTGCATCACTTGGGGTCAGGAGTTCAAGAGCAGCCTGACCAACATGGTGAAACCCTGTCTCTACTAAAAATACAAAAATTAGCTGGGTGTGGTGGCGGGCGCCTGTAATCCCAGATACTTGGGAGGCTGAGGCAGGAGAATCGCTTGAACCCAGGAGGCGGAGCTTGCAGTGAGCCAAGACTGTACCACAACACACTGCACTCCAGCCTGGGTGACAGAGCAAGACCCCACCTCAAAAAAAAAAAAAAAAAAAAAAAAAAAAAAAAAAAAAAAAAGGGTCAGGAGCAATGGCTCACGCCTGTAATCCCAGCACTTCGGGAGGCCGAGGCGAGCAGATCACAAGGTCAGGAGATTGAGACCATCTTGGCTAACATGGTGAAACCCCGTCTCTACTAAAAATACAAAAACAAAAATAGCCGGTTGTGGTGGCCGGCGCCTATTGTCCCAGCTACTCGGAAGGCTGAGGCAGGAGAATCGAGTGAACCTGGGAGGCAGGGCTTGCAGTGAGCTGAGATTGCACCACTGCACTCCAGCCTGGGCAACAGAGTGAGATTCCGTCTCAAAAAAAAAAAAAAAGTAAATAAAGAATCCTTTTCAGTCAATCTCTGAAATCCAGAATGAGGCCAGCCTGCCTGGATTCAGACCCAGATCCCCGGAACCCTCCCTTCTCAGCCTTTATCTCAGAGGCAACGAAAACGCTGGGCCCCCAGACTGTAGCCTCTGCCAGAGGGGAACCCCATCTGCTCTGTCACCTCCAACCCTGCACTGGCCCACATGGGGCAGCAGGTGCTGGGCTAGGGCAATAGCCACGGAGGAGAAACAGGGACTGTATGTTTACAGTCTGTCACACGAAGGTCCCCAGCTGCCACACAAGCACTGCCATGCCCAAGGCCACCAGACTCCTCAGGTCCCTGAGCAATAAATGCCTTCTACTGCTGAAACCAGTTGAAGTCAACTTTCTGACACTTGCAACTGAGAGTCCCGACTAATAGTGAAGGTCAGAGGTCACCAGATTCCTTGGCAGGGCCAGCCCCAGCCTCAGCCTTCAGCTGACCATGCAGTTCAAGCCTTGTCCACCCCTGGTGGACTGCAGGAGCCAGCCCCTGCCGAGCCCGCAGCCCAGCCACCTCTTCCGTGTCCTCAGCTACTCCAGGTGTTCCGGCTGCTCTGGGATTGCAGCCCTGCTAGGAACCTTAATGCCCCACCCGGGAGTGGCCCAGGGCAGCCACGCCAGTCAGGGTGGGCTCTCCTGTTAGCCCAGGGTCGTGGCAGCCTTGCCCCATGCAGGATCAGAGGCACAAGCCAAGGCAACCCCCACTTGCCCACCCGAGGGGCTGCCTGCTGAGCCCCACGGCTGTCCCCAGAGGGGCTCACCATCCCGGTGCTCGTGGGGCAGCCAGTGGTGCTGGGCGTCACCGTGCTCGAAGTACAGGTCCCACTGGCGGCACTGCTCCTCACGGAAGTCAGCCAGGGAGTCGGGGCAGTCCTGGCGGCTGCAGAGCTGGAAGTCGTAGGCAAGGCCCGAGCAGGTGCGGCCCCCGTTGGCCGGGCTGGAGGAGAAAGCAAAGGCCTTGCCGCTCAGCGCCAATGGAAAGAGGCAGCACCCGGGTGCCACCTGTGAGATCTTTTCAGGGGGGATCCCTAAGTCTCAGGTGTCAGGGGGCAGCTCTGCTGAGCAAAGGGACCTTGTCCTGCCACGTCACAGGTGTAAGACCTGGGCAGTTCCCCAGCCTGTTGGGCCTCAGAGTGAAGATCTTGAAAGGACAGGGCAGGATGGCCACATCCTCCCTCCTGGGGCTCCTGTGGGGAGGCAGCATCTGCTCACAGCCCTGGTACCACCCCCTCCCCAGCACTGGTGCCTGGGCTTGGAAATGAACAGGAAGCTGTGATTGGGTGTTTAGGTCTGTGTTCCCCACAGGGCGAAAACCCCAGCCGGCAGGAGTTGGGCGAGTCTCCTCTGCAGCTGGCCCTGGGCACTGAGCCTGGCACGGAAAGAGGCATGCTGAGGCCCCAGGGTCCCAGTGCTGCTGCTCTGAGCAAGTGTCTGGCACAAGGCAGGTGTACCACGGCCGCTGGGTTTTCTCCCTGCAGACAAGGCGGGCTGCGTCTCTGTAACGTCTTCGCTTCACTGAGAACAGCACCAACCCACACACTGCCTTTTGCGGTTCTAAATGCCCAGCAATCTCTTCCCGAGTATGGTGTAAAAGCCCCAAGCGTGCCTGAGGAGGGGCCACGGGGCTCCCTGCCTGCTCCTGGCCAGGAGGGCAGCCTGGAGCCTGGGGCAGGAGGACAGCAGGGGTAGGAGAGGGCTCCATGCACACGCGTGTTCACAAGTGCTGAGGGAGGCTGTCCCACCGGGGATCCCAGGGCATGCGTGGGTCCCCATGCCCTGTTGATATGGTCTTGACTCCCTCCCCAGAACCAAGACTGATGGCCCTCTCTGGCTCCCCAGGGTCCAGTTCAGGCCCGGCCAGAGCAAGCAGAGCAGCCCAAGGGAACAGGACCGAGGAGCGGCTGCCGAGGCGGGAGCCCAGCAGGGACGCACCCCAGAGGCCTGCTGGCCAGCTGGTAACTGGGCCTGGCTGTGCATCTGTGATGCCCGATTTGAAGGCTGGAAATCTGTTTTGTTTGTTTTTCTAATGTGAAATTACAGATTGTCAATATTTTCAGGCAAATCAAAATCTTTAAACTACCAGACAGGCCAAAAAGGAAAGACAGAAGCTCTGTGCGTCTAAGCAGCCGCAGGGCCTGCAGCACAAGGGCCCGCTGGGCGGGTGGGAGACGGAGTAACGCTGATGTCTGCGGAGGGTTCTCCCTCCGCCCCAGCCCCGCCAGGACGCTCCCTGGGTGAGGCCGGAGTGAGCGTTCAGGCAGGAGGAGGCAGGCAGAGGAGGAGGGAGAGGAGGGTGTGGATAAGAAAGTGGCTGTGGGCCGAGGAGGTAGCATGGGCCCAGGAGACATTTACAGGGTGTGTGGGGTGAGGTGGCAGGAATGAGAAGGGGCAAGAGGACAGCACAGGGCATGGGGCCTGCGTGACGGGCGGGGGTGGGCTGTGGCTGGGCATGGGGACGCAGCTGGCATGGGCCAGCTCCACAGGCTGTCCCTCCCCTGGACAGCCAGACACTGATGACAAGTCCCGACCCTGCCCTCACCTGGCTGCAAACAGCTGCCCAGGGGCTGGCATCTGGGGGCCTGAGAGACCACCCCCCTTTACCCCCATTTTCCGCAGCTCGGTCCTACCTCCTCTCCTCCATGCCCGTGGCCAGGAGAGACAGAGTAAACCTGTCTAGAGTGGGCTGCAGGCAGGTGGGCTGCAGGTCCAGTCCGGGGCAAGGGGTAAGAGGCAGAGCTAAGCGTCCCCTGAGCCGTGGCCCCCTCCCAGGTAGGGTGAGGCGGGCAGGGCAGCCTGCCCTGCACCTCTCCAGAACTGGTGGGCAGCCATAGGGCCCTCCCGGACAGGGCTGGCTGGAGAGGGTCTCCTGGACCCTCAGCTGCCACTCAGGAAGGCCAGGGGAACGTGGGGCCAACTCACTGTGGGTTGTCGCACTGGCGGGTCCGGAACTTCACGCCGGTGCCACAGGTACGCGAGCAGGAGCCAAACGGACTCCAAGCGCCCCAGTTGCCGTCCCGTTTGAGGATGTCGGGCGTCAGCCAGATGCAGTGTCCTTTAAAGCAATGCTGAAAGATAGGAAGCCAGTGGCTCCACTCGCCCTCACACCGGGCCGCTCCGCAGCCTGCAGTGCCTGGGACACATCCTGGCCTGGCGCGGGGGAACAGGGGGAGCTCACCCTCCCTGCCCCTAGATGCTCAGAGCCCCTGAAAGACAGGCCTCAGCCGCCAGAGGCAATAAGAGGCACAGTGAGGGGCCGGCCTGCCCTGCCTCCCGCTTGCTGACCCACCCTCCTGCCTTCCAGCAGCTCTGTGTCCCCTTAGCCGGAACCTGCACCACACTACGTCGCCAGGATAGATGCCTCCTGGGTGCCCACACGCAGCCCGTTTCTAAAGATACCACTGGCGTATCAGGCCAGTGACTGCGAGACATACAAGGTTTATTTAAGTAAAAAAGGCAATTTAGAGGAAATACTATGGAAAAGAGGGACAAGTAATATGCCGACATGGTAAAAACCGGGAATAAAGTCCAACGCTGGCATGTAGGAAAAACAATTTCACAACTTCATCTGATCACAGTGCTCCCATTCCTCTAGGTCTAGGGGGAGGAAGCGTCTATAGTTTAGGGGACACGCTTTAAGAAGAAGATTGCAAAATTAAAGAATTAAATTAGGTGCAAAATGGATTATTGACTTGAAATGAGAAAATACATCACACAAAAACGTTTTAAAACTGACAATCACCACAAACAACCAAAAAACAGAGAACAATGATAGAACTTTTCCTTCAGTTCTGACTGCGTACTGTTTTTTTTTTTTTTTTTTTTTTTTTTTGAGACGGAGTCTCGCTCTGTCGCCCAGGCTGGAGTGCAATGACTATCTCGGCTCACTGCAAGCTCCGCCTCCCGGGTTCAAGCAATTCTCCTGCCTCAGCCTCCCGAGTAGCTGGGATTACAGGTGCCGCCACCATGCCCAGCTAATTTTTGCATTTTTTTTTTTTTTAGTAGACACAGGGTTTTGCCACATTGGCCAGGCAGGTCTCAAACTCCTGACCTCAGGTGATCCACCCGCCTTGGCCTCCCAAAGTGCTGGGATTACAGGTGTGAGCCACCATGCCCGACCGACTGCATACTCTTTAACCCTTCTTTGTATAACCTAATTTTGTAGCACTGTTTCCACAAAGAGAACAGAAAGAGAACGCAGCCATTCCTTAGCAAACTCTTCTCAGCAAACCATTCCTCAGTAAATTCTTTCTGTAAAAGGGCCAGAGAGTAACTATTGTAGACTTTGCAGGCTATATAATCTCTGTTGCAATTAATCAACTCTGCCATCAGAGTTTGAAAGCAGCTGTAGACAACCTGTAAATGAATGGACATGGTTGTGTTCCAATAAAACTTTATTTATAAAAAGAGGCAGCAAATAGAAACTTTGAATGGAAGTGTAAGGAGGTTGGTGAGCCCTCTCCCCAGTAACCAATGAAAATTAGTTTATAAAAAGCAACAATTTAAAGTCTTTGGAAATTGTGCTAAGGTCTATACAATAAATGAAGAAGCATTTTTTTTTCAAGAAAATCTATTAAATCTTGGTAAGAAAAGCAAAAGTCTATGGCATTCGAGCCACAACCCTCCCCCATTCCTTCCCCAGCTCAGTGTGACAAGGCTTTACTGCCAGGAAGACGGGGCTCCCTCTACTCCAAGCTCCCAGTCTGAGGCTACAGTTTCATACTGAGAGAGCCAGGCCACTGGCGTCACCCCTCCCAACTCTGTTGCAGTCTATTTCTGGTGGGATGGCCAAGAGGCCTGGGGCCCCCTTCCCCTATCCAGGCCCCACTCATAGGGCAGAAGCTCTGCTCCAGGTACAGCAGGCCAAGAATAGTGGACCTGATAGCACCCTCCCCAGATTGCTTGTAGGGCAGAGGTTCCATGTTGAAAGGGGCAAGCCCAGAAGACTAGGGGTACCATTCCCATCTAGTGAGTAGTTTGTAGGCCAGGAATATCACTCTGGGAGAAGCAGGCCACTGACCCTGCTCCTAGCTCTCGTGCAGGGGTGCAGGGGTCTGCCCAGACAGAGAGTCAGAACAGAAGGCTTCATAGCTCTCCCTAATGGGACTGACTCGGATCTGAAACAGAGCATGGAGGATGTTCATGTCTCAGGGCACTGTCAAAAAAACAGGGGTCTTAGCAGTGAGCAATTAAGAGGAGGCCAATGGTCCTAATAGCAACAAACAAAATGGTAAACCAACTACAGGTTGAGTATCCCTTATCTGAAATGCTCGGAACCAGAAGTGTTTGGAACCAGAAGTGTTTCGGATTTCAGATTTTCAGATTAAGGATGCTCAACCTGTAGAAGTTAAATAGACAGAACCAGGGACAAAGACAGTTAAGAGCCCTCCTGAAGCCCTCAGATACTGGCAACACCCTGCTCCTGTGAAAGGTCTAGAATTTAATTAGGTCATATTGTAGAGCAAGTTATACACCTCAGGACATTGTCAAAAACAATACAGCAATCAGTCGCACTAGCAGTTAGTAGCAGCTAGCAGTTAGTGGAAGGCCAACAGTTGGGTGTGATAGCAATAAAGGCAGAATGACCAGAAGCTTAATGGAAAGATCTGGGAAAGAGATAGTCAAAGAGAGCCTGGCTAATGCCACTGTCCCAGGGGGTTAGGAGCAGGGTGCAGTCAGGGTGACTGTGCATATGACCAAGGCTGTGACCTCTGGGGAGCAGTATCAGTGGCTGCACACTGCAGGGGAAATAAGCTTCATTGAAACAGCAGGACCAGGTCACAAAATCCACAAGCAAACAGTAGCAACAAGGCCTGGGGGATCATTCTCCACAGTTTCTTCAGTGTATTATCTAAAGTTTCCAGTTTTCAAGGAAACATTCTGAGCCATGAAAAGAAAAAAGAAAGTGTGACCCACCCACAGGAAATTCAGCAGGTGACAGAAACTACCTCTCCGGAGGCCCAGATGTCCGACTTCGCAGAGAAGATTTCAAAGCAGCTATAATAAATGTGTTTAAACAATAAAAGGAAATCATGCCTAAAGAACTAAAGGAGAGTCCAGGAATGACGTGTCACCAAATGAAGAATCTCAGTAAAGAGATAGAAATTATAAAAAGAACTGAATAGAGGCCGAGTGCAGTGGCTCACACCTGTAATCCCAGCACTTTGGGAGGCTGAGGTGGGCAGATCACCTGAGGTCAGGAGTTCTAGACCAGCCTGGCCAACATAGTGAAACCCTGTCTCTATTAAAAATACAAAAATTAGCCGGGCGTGGTGGCACATCCTGTAATCCCAGCTACTCGGGAGGCTGAGACAGGAGAATCTCTTGAACCCGGGAGGTGGAGGTTGCAGTGAGCTGAGATTGTGCCACTGCACTCCAGCCTGGGTAACAGAGACTCTGTCTGGGAAAAAAAAAAAAAAGAGGAAGCAGAAGAAGAAGAAGAACTAAATAGAAATTCTGGAGGTGAATAGTACAAGAACTTAAAAAATAAATTAATTAGCTCACTGAATGGTAGATTTGAGCTGGCAGAAGATGCAGTCACTGAACTTGAATACAGATTAATCAAAACCATGCAATCTAAAGAGCAGAGAGAAAAAGAATGAAGAAAAATGAACAAAGCCTCTGAGGAACATGGAAGGCCATTAAGTACAATAAAAAATGCATAGTAGAAGTACCAGAAGAAGACACAGAGAAAGAAGCAGAAAATATTTTTTTAAAAAGGCTCAAAACATCCAAAATGTGATGAAAAACATTAACTTACATATCTAAGAAATGCAATTAAATTCAAGTGGGGTAAATGCAAAGAGGTCCACACCTAGACACACCATAGTTAAAATGTTGAAATTAGACAAAGATGAAGAGAAAATACTGAACATTGAACGGTTCATGATATACAGGGAAATCACGATAAAATTAACAACTCACTTTTAATCAGAAATAATGAAGGCCAGAGGCAGTAATGTCAACCAAGAAGGCTTAATTCTGCAAAACTCTCTCTCATAAATAAAAGTGAAATAAAGATATTCCCGGATAAACAAAAACTGAAAGAATTCATTGCTAGCAGACCTGCCATGTAAGAATGCTGAAGGAAGTTCTTCAGGCTGAAAGCAAGTAACACCAGAGAATAATTCAAATCCCCATGGAAACCAAAAAAAGCACTGGAAATGGACAAACTTCTACAAAGATACAAACTACCAAAGCTGAATTAAGAAGGTATAGAAAATCTGAATAGACCTAAACAAGAGATTGAATGAGTAACATAAAAACTCCACAAACAAATGCCCAGGCCCAGATGGCTTCACCAGTGAATTCCACCAATTAGAATGTAAAGAAATCTAAACATTTTTTAAAAATTGATACCAATCCTTCATAAACTCTTCCAAAAAACATAAAAGGATTCCCAACACATTCCCTGAGGCTAGTATTACCCTGATACCAAAATCAGACAGACATCACACAAAAAAGAAAACTACAGATCAATATCTCTTATAAGTATAAACATAAAAATTCTTAACAAAATATCAGCAAACAGAATCCAAGAGCGTATTCCAATATGGATGTCTTCCTTTCCAATACAGATGTCTTTTATTTCCTTTTCTTGCCTACTTGTCCTGGCTAGAACGTCCACCACAATGCTGAATAGAAGTAGCATGACCAAACGTCTTTGTCTTGTTAATGATCATAGGGGGCTACGGTTTGAGCATTGGTTTGTGTCCCCTCCAAAATTAGAAACTTGATTCCTAACGAGACAGTTTTAAGAGGTGGAGCCTTAAGGAGATCATTAGGCCATGAAGGTTCCGTCATCCTGGATGCGATTAGTAGCCTTATAAAAGGCCAGAGGTAGCTAGCTAGGCCCCTTTTTGCCCTTTAGTCTCTTCTGACATGAGGACGAATAGCCATTAAGCACATGAAAAGCAATGGAACAGATTTTTTGTGTGTGTGACAGTGAGCTCAGCAACAGAAAGGAATGCAGTGCTGTTGCACACTACAACAGGGATGAGCCCTGGGAACGTTATGCCAAGTGAAAGAGGCCAGGCGCAAAATGTCGCGTGTTGTATGATTCCATCGATATGAAATGTCCAGAATTAGAAAATCTATAAAGACAACAAGAGGATGAGTGCCTATCTGGAGCTGGCCGAGAGTAGGATGGATTGGGGTGACTACGAAGGGGTTTGGAACTTTCCAGAGTGACAAAAATGTTCCAACATTTGCTTGTTGTATGATTGTAAAACTCTATGAATACACTGAAAATCACTGAATTGTACACTCTGTTTTATTTATTTTTGAGATGAAGTTTTGCTCTTGCTACCCAGGCTGGAGTGCAGTGGCGTGATCTCGGCTCACTGCAACCTCCGCTTCCCGGGTTCAAGCGATTCTCCTGCCTCAGCCTCCTGAGTAGCTGGGATTATAGGTGCCTACCACCACGCCCGGCTAATTTTTTTTGTATTTTTAGTAGGGATAGGGTTTCACCATATTGGCCAGGCTGGTCTCGAACTCCTGACCTCAGGTCATCCACCTGCCTCAACCCCCCCAAAGTGTTGGGATTACAGGTGTGAGCCACTGCACCCGGCCTGTATACTTTAAAAAGTGAATTTAAATATAGATCTCACCTTATTAAAGCTGTTAGAGAAAAAAACCAATACCAACCAAAGAGGCAGCAGATGGAGTTGGCCAACACTTGCCCTGGCATATTGAGGGAAATTCTTTTTTTTTTTTAAAAAAAGATCAATACTTGAAAGAAGTTATGGGTGATGCCATCTGAACATTTAGGATGATCAGATTTGGAGGAGGTGCTCTCTGGTTTCCGTCCTTGATGTGGATTTCAGGGCATTTCAAGTTTTCTCTGTGGGAGCTGGCCTTTAAGACACTCTTTGGATGAGCAATGCTCGGTAACAGTTGCTGTGGATGCCTCACTGTTGTGGCAGCATTTGCAGCTTCCTGGCGTCTTTGATGTTGTCAACATTTCAGGTCAAATCAGAAAGATGTCTGAACCATTTTCCTATGTGTTCATCAGATTCCCTCCTCTTCATTAATGAGGCTGTCAAATGCTCCAAGAGCCTGCTAACTTCTTTGATATGTGTCTCTTCCTCCTAATGAGCGACTGCTTTTGGTTTGATATAAAACCTTTCTTTTTTTGGTGACAATGAGCTTTTTGAAGCCAGAGTTATTTTTTTTTTCCTTGCTCATTTTCTACTACTTTAGTTTCATATTCCATTAATTTTTATCTGAATTTTCTTTCCTTTCTAATAAATAAATTTGAAAATGATAAAAGGTATATTTTATACATATATCCAAATCAGAGTCTGTCATTTCTTCCTTATTTTATGGAAACATTCCCAAGCCACTTTCCAAATGGAAGTGAAAACGGTGCATTCAGACGTAATCAACATTTTTGCATTGTGTTTTCATTGAGGTTTCTCTTCTGTCTTTGAAATTTTTTAGAGCCCTTCATTTATTGTCATCCATATGTTGTGAGGCTAGGCCAACTTTTATTTATTTATGTTTTAATTATTTTATTTATTTTCTTGAGACAGAGTCTCACTCTGTCGTCCAGCCTGGAGTGCATTGGCGTGATCTTGACTCACTGCAACCTCCACCTCCTGGGTTCAAGTGATTCTCCTGCCTCAGCCTCCCCAGTAGCTGGGACTACAGGCATGCGCCACCACGTCTGGCTAATTTTTGTATTTTTAGTAGAGATGGGGTTTCACCATGTTGGCCAGGCTATCGAACTCCTGACCTCAGGTGATCCGCCCACCTTGGCCTCCCAAAGTGTCGGATTACAGGTGTGAGCCACCACACATGGCCTAGGCCAGCTTTTAGACAAGTAGACCATCCTGTTACACTTGGCTTTTCTAAAGAAATATCCATGTTGGATCTGTGTTTAAAGTACTCCGTCTATAAAACAAACCCAAAACGAAAACAAAATACTGTTCATACAGAAGTAGTCACAACCTCAGGTACCGCTGAGGCACCTTTTTCTCCAAAGATCTGAGGAAACAGCCAGCACACAGCCCATATTCTGCAATGACCCAGGTGAGTTGGCACAGCGGTGTGGCAAGTATTTCTGGAAGCTACTATCACACCTGGACAGACACAATAATTTAACTCTACTTGTAAGAGACAGAATCATGGCAATAAGCCAAAAAAATGCCCTCAATCCATTTTCTCTGTAGTCAAAGCAGCAAAATGCCCAAGGCCGTTCTAATGCCACCCACGGGAGAAGAGGTACATCAGTGAGAAGCAGGAATGAAGACAGAAGTGCTCTTAATCAAATATGGTTAAAATATCTTAGTTTTGCAAAATTTACAAAACCATATGACCACGTGAACACATGGCTTGGCCTCTCCCAGGGCCTTGGAAGGGGCTCAGGTGAGCCAGGGGCCCTGAAGCATCATGAACTTCATGGTAAATCGACTTCTGCTTCCTCCTCAAAGCCCCTCCATGGCTCCCCTCTTGCAGCAGGACCAAGCCCTGTGGCTGGCATCAAAGACTCGGTACGACTGGCCTCTACTTACCCCTCAGGGTCGCCTGCCCCAGCACATCAGCACTGCAGCGCTGACTGCTCTGAACAGACCCCACTCTCTTCCTTCCCTGCCCCGTGCACACATCCATCTCCTCAACACACACCTGGCGCAGTAGACCCCGTGCTGTGCCACCCAGATCCCTCTTCAGGACCAAGTCATTGATTCCTCAAACTGGAGCATGTGGTCTGCTCATGGCTCACAGCTGAGTTCTTTTCCAGGAACAGCCCCCAGACCAAAGTCATGTCCCTTTCCTGGGGACAGCCATAGCCAGTGACCGGTCAGGGTTGGGGTTCAAACGTTGCTTCAGTTGGGCCAACTCTGAAAGGCTCCAGAGCTGCACGTGGTACTGGCTGAGCCCTCTGCTGAGGTCGCATCCCTGTGCAGTGCCTCAGTCTCCCCACGGCGCTGGCCCTGAGAGTGCACCCTGGAACTTCTACCATCAGGTCTCTGTGTCTGAGGTCGTTTCTGGGGACCCGTACTCCTGTGTCCACGCCTGAGCTGCTCCCCTCCCGTGCTTCCTTCCTGGTCCTCTTTGCTTGGACAAGCCCTGCCTAGCGCCCGTTTTTCCCCACATTTTCCCTTCCTTGCTAGCAAAGGCCCCTCACTCTCATGCCTTGCTAAAACCCTCCCAGGCCTGCCTTTGTGGCAGTCTGAGCCACATGGGGACTGCAGAGGCTGCTACTCTGTGGAGGGAGATACTGTGGGCAGGCGGTCAAGGGCTCCTCCCATCAGGCTGGGCCAACAGGAACCGACTGGGGTCAGGCAGCCCTGGCTCCCGGCCACTGGGGGTCCTAACCGTCTCCTTCCTGGGCACCGTTACCTCATCTCTTGCCCCAAAGCCTCCCCTCACTCGAGCTTTGGGGAGGGGAACAACCCAGAGAAATGCTGGCTGGCGTTCCCCTCAGCCAGTGGTGCAGGTGGGGCTTGCAGGCGAGAAGGGGCCCAGGTAGGGTAGTGCCGTGGCCTGAGTGCGTGTGTCCCCTCAGATTCATATGGTGAAGCCCTGACCCCTAGTGTGGTGGACTTTGAGAAGTGTTAGGTAATGGCCCTCATGAGTAGGATTGACATCCTCATGAGAAGAGACGTAAGAGAGGTGACCTCTCTCCCTGCCATGTGAGACCACGGGCACATGGCAAGCCAGGAAGAGGGTCCTCCCAGAAACCAACCTTGCTGGCACCCAGACCTTGGATTTCCCAGCCTCCAGGACTGCGAAGAACAAGGCTCCGTTGTGTACGTCACCAGCCTGTGGTATTTCTGTTAGGGCAGCCAAAGCTGTGGAAGATGGAGTGGGTGAGCTGTCCTGGCACCGCTGGAGGCTGCGGCTGGGGCAGACTCTGAATCACTGGTGGCCGCAGGAACCAGGAGCCAGGAGGATGGAAGGAGCCACATAGCGGTTCCCCTGTCCCAACTGGGCAAGCCGGTGCCTAACCTGGAAATGGAAGCTGGGCATGACCACTCAGGGCAGCCCCCCAGGATCTGCCGTGTGGGGGACCACCCCTGGGGAAGACCTGGATACAAATGTGTAGAAAGGAACAGGAAGACAAAGCAATGCAGAAAGAGAAAAAATCACCCTCATTTCCGCCACGCAGATGTCACTCCTCTAATAGGCTGGCTGATTTCCTCCTGGACAGCTATGAGCACTGAACAGTGTGATAACCCTGCGTGAAGAGTTCATCCTCTGATCTCCTCAGTGTGATGACCCTGCGTGAAGAGCTCATCCTCTGATCTCCTCAGTGTGATGACCCTGCGTGAAGAGTTCATCCTCTGATCTCATCCTCAGATGTGTGATGACCCTGCGTGAAGAGTGTGATGACCCTGCATCATCCTCTGATCTCCTCAGTGTGATGACCCTGCGTGAAGAGTTCATCCTCTGATCTCCTCAGTGTGATGACCCTGCGTGAAGTTCATCCTCTGATCTCCTCAGTGATGACCCTGCGTGAAGAGTTCATCCTCTGATCTCCTCAGTGTGATGACCCGTGAAGAGTTCATCCTCTGATCTCCTCAGTGTGATGACCCTGCGTGAAGAGTTCATGATCTCCTCAGTGTGAACCCTGAGTTCATCCTCTGATCTCCTCAGTGTGATGACCCTGCATGAAGAGTGTCATCCTCTGATCTCCTCAGTGTGATGACCCTGCATGAAGAGTTTCATCCTCTGATCTCCTCAGTGTGATGACCCTGCGTGGAGTTTCATCCTCTGATCTCAGTGTGAAGAGCTGAAGAGTTCATCCTCTGATCTCCTCAGTGTGATGACCCTGCGTGATATTCTCTGATCCCTGTGTGATGACCCTGCGTGAAGAGTTCATCCTCTGATCTCCTCAGTGTGATGACCCTGCATGAAGAGTGTCATCCTCTGATCTCCTCAGTGTGATGACCCTGCGTGAAGAGTTTGAAGAATCTGATCTCCTCAGTGTGATGACCCTGCGTGAAGAGTTCATCCTCTGATCTCCTCAGTGTGATGACCCTGCGTGAAGAGTTCATCCTCTGATCTCCTCAGTGTGATGATCCTGCGTGAAGAGTTCATCCTCTGATCTCCTCAGTGTGATGACCCTGCGTGAAGAGTTCATCCTCTGATCTCCTCAGTGTGATGACCCTGCGTGAAGAGTTCATCCTCTGATCTCCTCAGTGTGATGACCCTGCATGAAGAGTTCATCCTCTGATCTCCTCAGTGTGATGACCCTGCGTGAAGAGTTAATCCTTTGATCTCCTCGTGTGAAGAGTTATCCTCCTTGTGATAACCCTGTGAAGTGTTCTCTGATGATGATCCTGCGTGAAGAGCTCATCCTCTGATCTCAGTGTGATAACCCTGCGTGAAGAGTTTATCCTCTGATCTCCTCAGTGTGATGACCCTCCTCAGTGTGATGACCCTCCATGAAGAGTTCATCTCTGATCTCCTCAGTGTGATGACCCAAGAGTTGTTCCTCAGAAAAGAAATCCGTTCCTCAATGATCCTGCGTGAAGAGCTCATCCTCTGATCTCAGTGTGATAACCCTGTGTGAAGAGTTTATCCTCTGATCTCCTCAGTGTGATGACCCTCCATGAAGAGTTCATCTCTGATCTCTCACTCATTGTTAGAAAAGAAACCGTTTAATGTTGTTGACATGTTTTATAACCATATGCTTAAGTGCCTGCAAATATTCCATCCACTAGAGAGACTTCAACATTTAAAGGGAAAGGTTATGTGTGCTGAGTGAATTTGGAGCCCGTCATATGGGGAAATGAATGAATGAATGAATGAATCTAGAGCTGAGCAGATATGTAGCTTCCTCAGCCTAATCCTCTGGCCTATTGCCTTTTTTTTTTTTAAACCCAAAGGGAATGAGCCCACCTCTCCACTCTCAGCCAAACCAGCCAAACCAGCCTGTCCAACACAGTTCCATGGAAAGGCTCCCCTCCTCCCTGCCCCCACCCCACCCCTCCTACTGAGCAACCTGGCCCCATCTCTCACTACCCCAGTCCTCTGCTTCATCTCACGGAGGCCAAGGCTCTGAACCCGCAGGCACCGCAGCATCCCTGCCTCCCCGTGCACACGGGTCCAGGGCAGGCAGTGGATGGGCCAAGCAGCCGCACAGAAGAGGGTGAGGGCAGATCACCTGCGGGCTCTGTGGCTTCTCTCCCAGCCACCTCCGTGTCTAGAATCTAGAGACAGATCTTCTCTCTCTAGGAAATGGTGGCAGCAGGAAACTGGGTGAACAGAGGTATAATGAGGCAACGGAGGCCAAGAGGAGAGTGAGGTGCTGGGACAGCCAGCAGGAGCTCCCAGTCAGCGGCCTCCTGCAGAGCCTGAGCTCTCCACAGCCCTCTGCTGGGTGTCTGGGGATGCAGACGGACAGCTCTGTCCCAGAGCCACTTTCAGCAGGCAACCTGCCATTTCTCCAGCCCGGCCAGGCTTTGCCTTGCTCTCTTCTCTCTCTCCTTCCCCTTTGGCTCCCCTTGCAGGGAAGGGTGGGAGAGAAGATGATTGCTTTCCAGACGTAAAATCACAGTGCGAGAGAACGGTGATGCATAGAACAGGGAAACATCCAGACCCACATTCAGGGATTCTGACAGCTGCCCAGAGGAGCCCCTCCTCCACGTTCCCCTAACACCCCACACTGAATCCTGATCTAGGTCAGTTTCAACCTGTGCTCCTCGGGAACCAGGGGAGGCTGAGCAGAGCTCCAGCTCTGCCCCTCAGTCAGCACAACTATTCTTTATACATAAAAGGCAATTTCACTTACTGAGCTAAATGCGGAGGATCCTACCACCAAAATGAGTGAAGGGCTGCAGACAGGTCAGTGGTCTCCGTGAGGAGGGGACACTTTGGTTGCATCTGCTCCCTGTCCTCACCAGACCTCCCCCACCCCGTTTCTACCTTGCAGGAGAAGCAGGGGGCAATCAGCTGGGGTGCAGGCCAGCCACACACACACATGTGGGGGCCCCACCTGCTCCTGCTCCTGCTCCTGGCCAGCATGCCTGTGCAGGGCCTGCCTCCCATTCCCTGTGCCTCCTCCCTGCCTGGGGCAGGTGGGGTGGGCAGGGAGCCATGCTTAGCTGGTCTTGTTCTCCAACTCAGCTTTCCGCAAGCACCCCTGGGGTCACGGCAGATGTTCTGCCCTGCTCCTTCTGCTGAGGTCCTGTGGGAAGGGGACTAGCTGGGTGGTTCTCGCCTCACCAGGCCCCCAGTGAGTTACCAACAACTCTAACCCTTCATTAAATCTGGGCACATCTTAAAAACACCAATTCCCAGGTCTTCAAACAAAACCTTATACACGAATGTTCACAGCGGCATGACTCACAAGGGCCAAAAGGTGGAAACCACCCAAATGTCCCTCCATGGAGATAACGGATACACCAAATGTGGCACATCCACACAACGGGAGGTTATTCAGCGATCGAGAGGAATGGAAAGCGGACAGATGCCACAAGGATGACCCTTGGAAACATTTTGCTGAATGAAGTGAGTCAGATACAAAAAGCCACATATGTATGATTCCATTTATATGAAATTCCGGAATAGGCAACTCAACAGAGACAGAAAGCAGACTGGTGCTAGCCAGGGGATGGGGCGAGGAGGGAAGGGAGGAGTGACTGATAAATGAAGCTTCCTTTTTGCAGTGATGAAAAGCTCTGGGACCGGGCGGTGGTGATGGTTGCCCGACACTGCGAATGTACTAAATGCCACCGAATTGTGCACTTCATTTTTATTTTTAGTTTTTGAGACAGGGTCTTGCTCTGTCATCCAGACTGGAGTGCAATGACGCAATCTCAGCTCACTGCAACCTCCGCCTCCCGGGCTCAAGCGATTTTCATGCCTCAGCCTCCTGAGTAGCTGGGATTACAGGCACCAACCACTGCGTCCGGCTAATTTTTGTATTTTTAGTAGAGATGGGATTTTGCCATATTACCCAGACGGGTCTTGAACTTCTGACCTCAGGCGATCCACCCGCCTCGGCCTCCCAAAGTGCTGGGATAACAGGCATGAGCCACCATGCCCGGCCTGAGCTGTGTACTTTAAAGTGGTTCAGATAGTGAATTTTATGTGAATTTTACCATAGTTTAAAAAAGAACACCCAAAACAATTATTGGATCCTGCCCCCAACAAAAGTCTTCAGGGATGGGCCTGGGAATTTGTTTCTTTCAGAAGCTCCACCAGGGACGAAAATTAGGTGGCTGGCCCAGTCCCGAGCCAAAGACTTCCATCAAGGAGCCACAGGTCCAGACAGTTTGGGGGCGTTCCAGGCCTGGCTGGGATGTGCACCGGTGTCCACGCCCCACTCCCTGCCCCCACCGCAGGGCCGGGGTGGTCTCAGTGGGGCTGAGCCTTCCCGGGCATGGATCCAGGCTTAGCTCATTTGCATATGCCAGCCCCCTAGCAACTAACTGGCAGAGGAGGGGGTGTGTGATTTCATCTGAACCAATGAGAATCAGGTCTGGAGTTCTGGGAGGACCATGGGGAAGAAGCCCTTCTTTCAAGAGTCACCAGAGGGTGGGAAGTGGGCCTGGGGCAGCCATCAAGTGACCTTGAAGGACAGCGTGCCCAGCGAGGGACAAACAACGAGATCCTGGGGATGGAGAGGTTAAGCCTCATGCTGGGCCCGAGGACTCCAATGCTGGCCTCGAAGGTGACCCACAGTGCCCAGGGGTGACCAAAGGCTGCCAGGACCCCAGAAATTACTCCTTAGAGGGGGATTCCTGAGTGGGGGGCATGAAGCACTGTGAGGAGCTCTCAGATGCCAGGTGTGCTCCGCACAGGGTGGAGGAAGCTCTGGCGTATAGCGTGTGAGGGGTAATTAGAAAGGGGAGAGGAGAGGGCACCAGAGGTCCCCTGAGAGGGCCCCCCACCTCCACTTCAGGGCCTGTCCCTGGCGACCTGGGCACCTAAGATTCCTGGCCTCTGCACTGCTGCCCTTGATCCTGCCTCACCTTGCCAGGTGCACACATCGTCCCGTCCAAGGGGGGCCCCTTCTTGGTCTTGCAGAAGTAGGGGTTGTCCGGGTGGCTGCACCACAGCTGCTTGCAGGGGTCGAAGGTCCGGAACTGGAAGACAGAACCACAGCTTGCCAGGCCCTCCCGCCTCAGGGACCTCCCAGGGGTGCCACCCGCCCCCCGGGTCCTGTAACCTGAGATGCCCCAGTGGGACTGGCCCGTGATGGGCCTGTGTGGCTGGTGGGTGTCATGATTCTGGGGCGGTGAGGACCTTGCCTGTACAGCATGGGGGCTGCAGCATCCCTGGACGCGGCTGGGCCTCTCTGCCTCCAGCCCTTGGAGGCTGCACACCTCAGGGGGCCTGGCAGGCAGCTGGGCCCTATGTGCCCGCCTGAGGCTAAGAGGGTCCCTTTTGACCCTTTTTTGCTGTGGATTCCCCTCCTAAACCCAGGTGAAGCCCTGCCCCCACCCCACAGGCCTGCCCCCTCTGCAGCCTCGGCCTACCCCGGACTTCACAGTCCGCTTGCCTGGCCTTTCTGCTTCCTGTCCTGTTAGCACTTCCCGCAGGACAGCCCTGAGGGATCAGCTGAAACTCAGCCGCGGCCCTGAGGCTCCCCTACTCAAGCCTTTCCAGAGCCCCCCATTGACATGAGAATCGAGTCCACCGAGCTCCTTAGGGAGTCCTGGAAGGAGTTAGCCCTCCTGCATTGGTACTTGACTCCACCACTTGCTCGCTGTGTGGACTCAGGCAGGTTACCTAGCCTCTCTGGGCCTCCGTTTCCTCATCTGTAAAATGGGACTACTTTGCTTTTTTCCTTCATGAAGCAGAGGCGAGCATGAAGACGCTCACAGACACTGAAGCTCCCCCGCACGGCCTCCATGCTGATGGCCGGTTCCTCTGACGGCTCAGCCCTGGCACTCAGCCCTGGAGAGCATCGAGTGCTCCTGTGCCTGCCACGCTCTCCTCCAGGCCTCTGTGTCCGTGGCCCTCCCTTCCTGAATGCCCTCTCCTTCTGCTGAGCCTGCAGGCCTCCCTTCTTCCTTGGGAGCCCTCCTGACCTCTGCAGGCTGACACAAAGGCCTTGTCAGGCTCTCACTGCCCCTGGCTGACACCCTGGTCACAGCCCTGTCACCCATGTGCTTCCTGCCTAGGACCGTCTGGGCCTGCCAGGTGGGCTCAGGGTGCCTAGCACGTGGGAAGTGGTGGGTGCAGAGGGAGAGGCTGCCACTCTGGAGGGCTGCTCTGCGCTCCCCACGCCGGGCCCATCCTCACACTGTCCCAGGAGTTGCCCCAACACCAGCACACCCGCCGCCGATCCTCACACTGTCCCAGGAGTTGCCCCAACACCAGCACACCTCCCCCCAGGTCTGGGAGGGGACCCCGCTGCAGGGCTGCCACACTCACCGCTGTGCACATCATGTAACCCAGGCCGAAGTCAAAGCGGCACTGCTCGTTCATGGAGTAGTGCAGCCCTGGGAGCTGGGGCAGTGCCGGCCAGTCGTGGGCGAAGGGGTCATCCCGCAGGCAGTCATAGGAGCTGTGGGGGACACACGAGACCGCAAGCAGCGTTCAGCATGGCTGACCATCCAGCCCTGGAGGCAGCTGAGGCCCCTGCTGGAGCTGCCACGGCAGCCCTACCTGCACATCCCGGCCCCTGGCTGTGCTGCCTCAGTTTCCCTGCTGCATCTCTTGTCCTTGGTGTAAGATACCAGGACCTGGCTTGCACAGACCCCAGGGTAGCTGCCTTGCCTACTTGCCATTCAAGGACAGGCCCCTGACAACGGGTTCTCCTCCAGACACCAGGCTCCTCTCACAGGTGTGCCCTCTCTCCTCCCTGCACACAAGGCTAGAGGACCTGAGGTCGGAGGGCTCTGGCTCCGGTGCATGGGGACTTGCACCCTCCCAGAGCCGAGCCCAGGGACTGAGGGGTCGCCCTCGGAGGACAGGGGTGGTACTCACTGCAAGTAGCGGCTCAGCTCCTGCTGGCTGCAGCGGGACCAATGGAAGCGGTGGAAGGCGGCCTGCACCAGGGGCGCCATGATGCTGCCCAGCCGTACCTCGTCGCCGCAGCGGTTGCCCTGCCCGTCGTGCTCCATGCCCAGCCTGCGAGGGGTGAGGCAGCTGGCTGAATCCTATTGGCACACGGGCCTGCCAGTCCCACCCCGCCCCGATGATAGGAGGGAGCCCCATCTTTCCCCCACGGGCTTCCCCTGACCTTGGCCCACCCTGAGCCGGGTGGCACCAACCTGCTGCACTTCGAAAGCTGAGGCACTCTGGGGAGAGAGTGTCCAGCGGGTAGTCCCCAGGTATCCTGTCCCCAGGAGGGGCATGCACACCTGGGCGGAACCATGGCTTCCCTGCCTCCAGCTTTCTGGGCGAGCCACCCTCCAAACCTCCGAGCCTCCTCTACAACATGGGGTAGAGCCCACCCTGCCTGGGGGCTTGGATGGGATAATGCGGCAAGGCCCCAGCTCTAGCTGGCCCAGAGCACCTGCTCAGTCTGCAGGTGAGCCCTTCCTCCTTTGATTGTTTCCTTCAGCAGACAGTGGGCCTTGGGCCAGCACTGCCCAGCGCTGGGAAGACAGGAGACCACGCCCCAAGTGGCTTTCACACAGGGTGTGTCCCTCTTAAGGCACAGAGGAGAAGTGGGCAGCCAGGGCTGGGGATCCTAGGGAGGCCCCTGTGTGCCCCGCCCTTCCACTTACACGTGGCCAGTCTCATGGGCCACCACGAAAGCTGAGGAGAAGCCGTCCTCGTGGTTCAGGGTGCAGCTGCGGACCGGGTGGCACATGCCGGTGACAGGAGCATAGCCTGGGAGGAGACAAGAGGCGGCTCTAGACGCTGCCATAGACTGGATGGGAAGGTGAGGCCTGGCCCAACTCCCAGGCGCTGCTTCTCCTCAAGGCCCCAGTGCCTCCTGTTCCACAGGTAACTACCCCCAGCTGGCACAGCTCAGAAGACACCATAGCAGACACCTCATAGCCTGTGACATCTGGCTGACAGCAGGCCCCCAGCCCATCACCACACAAGCCCCGTGGCCGTTCTGCCTGCAACAGCTACACTGCAGCTGGGGCCCTCTGCTTAGTCAGATGTCACCTCCTATGGCTTGTCTGACACCTGACAGTTTCCTGCCTGCCGTTCTCTTTCACGCCACCTGCCCCTGCTCACTGCCTGCCTCACTGAGCGGCCCCTGAGCAGCACCTGCTTCCACACCTCTCTCTGCTAGAGGCATCCTGCCCCTCATCTGCCTGGCATCACACCCTCCAAGCCCACCTCCTCTGGGGGATGTTTCCTGGGTCTCCCCGTGTTTCTCTGGGGTCCTTGAGAACCCAGCTAAACCTGTTTCCATAATGCCGCAGAAGGCTGCAAAGCTGTTCAGCCCATGTGCCACACTGGCCTGCAGAATCTCCCAGAGGGGCCTGGCTGGTGTGGACTGAGAGGCCAGAGCCACCGCAGAAGATGAGACCAGTGGCCTACGACGGCCCAGGGCCAGGGGGAGGGTGGCAGAAGTTCATGACGCTGAGACCCCACGTCAAACTGAGGAAGACAGATAATGAGGCCGATTCATTTCCCCAGCCCTTGTCTCAGCAGAGGGAGGCGGCTCGGACAAAATAGAGAAGTGCATACAGGGATATGGGTGCCACGTGAGGTCTCTACTTGTACCCCTGGGAGTCTTCCTAGAGGCCTGCCAAGCACGGAGCCCTGACTTTCAGAAGCCCAACCTGCCCTCACTCCTGCCACGCCCCAGGGAGAGACCCTGAGGCCACGCGGTCCACGGAGAAGGGGAGGGTCACCGGGATCCTGGGTGAGCTGGCGGTGTATGCCCCTAAAAATGGAAGTGTGGCGATCTAACCCTTGTCTTTTCCCGTTGTAATAAATAGGGAAATCTGCATTTTTTGCTCTGAAGATTTTGAGACGAGTGTTGAGTCTGTGTGCCGGAGTGGAACGTTGCCATCTCCTCTTTGTCCTTTGTGTGCAAGGCTTGCAGATGCATCTGCCTCGTGGGAGGCTTTTCATTCATCCTACTTAGCATTACAGGAGCCTGCGACATTTGAAAGCGCATCTTTATGTTTTTCTTTGTTTTCTTCCCTCTTATTTTACTGTGCGGCTGTTTTCTCCATCCGGAAACTTATCATATAGAGTGTGCCTCCTCGATGGAGGAAATGTCTCCTAACTTTTCTCTCATGTTCATCTTTTCGTCTTTTGCTCCCATTGGGAGATGCCCTTGACTTTTCATTTCAGCTTTCGACTTTTTTTTTAAGATAGGGTTTCACTGTGTCACCCAGGCTGGAGTATAGTGGCATGATCTTGGCTCACTGCAACCTCCGCCTCCCGGGTTCAAGCGATTCTCCTGCCTCAACCTCCCGAGTAGCTATGACTACAGGCGCCTGCCACCACGCCTGGCTAATTTTTGTATTTTTAGTAGAGACGGGATTTCACCATGTTGGCCAGGATGGTCTCGATCTCCTGACCTCGTGATCTGCCAGCCTTGGCCTCCCAAAGTGCTGGGATTACAGGCATGAGCCACTGTGCCCGGTCTAGCTTTCAAATTTTTTACTTTCCCCATCCTATCCATAATTTTATACAAATGCTTTGTTGTTCTCTAATTCTTCATAGAAACCTCCTCTGGGTTTATGGATGTATTTTCTCAAACATTCTGGGAATACTACTTTTAAAAACCTGCTTTTCTTGTCTCTAAATTATCTCTGTTTTCTCTAGAGCCAGTTTTTAAACTTTTTGTTTTGTTTTACATCTTGGTCCGTCTTTTTCATGCTGTAATGATTTCTTGTGTTTTGGGTGTTAAAAAAATATCTGGTAACCCCTGGGTGTCCTTTCATATTTTTTTTTTTTTTTTTGAGACAGTCTCATACTCTGCTGCCCAGGCTGGAGTGCAGTAGCACAATCTCGGCTCACTGCAACCTCTGCCTCCTGGGTTCTAGCGATTCTCCTGCCTCAGTCTCCTGAGTAGCTGGGATTACAGGCGCCCGCCACTACACTGGTTAATTTTTGTATTTTTAGTAGAGACGAGGTTTCACCATGTTGGCCAGGCTGGTCATGAACTCCTGACGTCAAGTGATCCGCCTGCCTCGGCCTCCCAAAGTGCTGGGATTACAGGAGTGAGCCACCGCACCCGGTCAGTTTCACATTTTTAAATGAGTGATCCGGTCACTTAATATAAAAGCTGTGTTGGTTTCCTCTCCTGGGGGATAGCTCTGCTCCCCATTAGTGCCCTCACCAAGACAAAAGAGCCAAGCGCACCTTCATCACGTGGTTGGGGCAACCCCTGGCTGCACTGCGTTCGAGGGCGAGCTATCCACTCCTCACCCAGACATGGCAGCTTCAGTCTTTTCAAGTTAACTAGCTATTAGCTATGTCTTGATATCTCATTGTGGTTTTCTTCTGTTTCCTTTTTTTTTTTAAGACAAGGCCTTGCTCTGTTGCCCAAGCTGGAGTGCAGTGGTGCAATCATAGCTCACCTCCTGGGCTCAAACAATCCTCCCACCTCAGACTCCCGAGTGGCTGGGACTACAGGCATCCAGCACCATGCCCAGTCTCATTGTTTCAATTGCATTTTTCCAATGTCTGCTGAGGCTGAGTGCCTTTTCATACGTTTATTGCTCATTCATATTTTGTTAAGAGCCTCAAAAGAGTCTCCTGCCCACTTTCCGACTGGATTGTCTTTATTATCCTTACTATTATTGTAGGCGTTCTTCATATACTTCAGATATCAGTCCTTTTTCATAAATATTTCCCCCAGTGGATTAGCAGTGCCTTTAATGCGCAAACTTTTAAAATGTGCTACTATTTATCAGTTTTTTCCATTGAGTTTGTGGGTTTTTTTGAGACGGAGTCTCGCTCTGTCGCCCAGGCTGGAGTCAGTGGCGCTATCTCGGCTCACTGCAAGCTCCGCCTCCCGGGTTCCCGCCATTCTCCTGCCTCAGCCTCCCGAGTAGCTGGGACCACAGGCGCCGCCACCACGCCCGGCTAATTTTTTGGTTTTTTTTTAGAGATGGGGTTTCACCGTGTTAGCCAGGATGGTCTCAATCTCCTGACCTCGCGGTCCGCCCGCCTCGGCCTCCCAAAGTGCTGAGATTATAGGTGTGAGCCACCGTGCCCGGCCTATTTTTTTTTTTTTTTTTGTCTCTGTTTAAAAAAAATGTCTCTTACTCCAAGAACACGGAGCCGCCGCCTGTGTCATCTGCTTTCGGTATTTTGCGTTTCTTATTTAGACCTAAAATCCATGTGAGATGCTCTCCGTCTACAGAGTGAGTGGAGGTGACAGGCCTCCTTTCTTTCCAAATTGGCCCCACACCATTTGTTAGACTGTTTTCCTCCTCTTCTCTGAAATGTCACTTTTGTGTCACAAAAGTGTCCCTGTACACATAGGTCCAATTCAGGACACCGGATTCTGTTCTAATGTGTATTTGTCTGTCCGTGCACTGCCCCACACCCTCACCCAGCTAAGGTGGCCACAGCCTTCCTTGCCCTGACACTCTTCCCTGGGCTGGGCCAAGGCTCCCAGGGCCCCCTGCACGGCCAGGGGCTTATTTCCATTTCACGCCTCTGTGGCCCTGCGTGGGTGAGGCTCACCTTGCATGCCAGAGGGCCCAAAGTCCTGCCGCGTGAGGAAGATGGCGTGATCGTGGTATTCATCGTGGTCTGTGTCCGGCTTCTGCTGGAGGTAGGCCCAGCGGCAGACATTCTCCAGGCTCTGAGAGGGGTTCCCGATCTCGATGAGGCTCATGGACTGCAGGGGGATGGAGAGAAATGGAAGAGAGGGGTTGGCGCCTGGTGGCCCAGTAGCGGGCCGAGCAGTCTGCAGTGTTGACAGACCCCATCCACTGGGAATCTGGTCCACGTGGTACAAAGGCCCGGCCCGGTCACTCTCGGGACCTGTTCCCACTGGGCTCCATTCTTCGACATGGAAGAAAAGGTTCCCCAGTCACACTCACCTGCATGAGTTTCCACACAAAGTCACCGCAGTTTTCAGGTGAGATGCGGAAGCCAAGCTCTAGGTCATCTAAGGCCTCGCATAGTCCCTCCGTGACCCCATTTCCAGAAGTCCTGTGTTTGTTCTGTGAGGCACCTGTTCCGTGCAAGGCCTCCACAGACGGCAAATGCCATGTGGACCTCACCCCAAAGAGCTCACAGTCCTGGGAGGGTCCGTGGCAGGGGAGGTGGAAATCCCAGTGTGGTGTGCAAGGCCAGAGGAAGCGGGCGATCACTTTATATGTTCCGCCCACGTGAAGGTACTTGCAGAAACCAACGCAGGGCAGGAAAAGAAACTGCAACTGACATATTCGGTTGGTGTAAAGGTAATCGCGGTTTTGCCATTAAAAGTAATGTCAAGGACTTTGGCACCAAACTAATAGAAAAACAGCTGTATCAAGAACAGGGGCATACACAGATGATTCCCACAGGAACCACACACGGGAAACCACTGGGAACCATCCCATTCCATTTTGTATCATGACATACGCCTGACAGCCAGGGTGGCCTTGGAACCATGCGTCCTGCACACCCTCTCTGCACCGTGACATTCGCAGGCACTCTCATTTAGACTTCAGGACGAAGAAAGCTGTCCTGGACAGGAAACTGAGACTCAGAGAAGTTAAGCAGCTTGCCCGCGTCACGAAACTAGGAAGTAGAAGAATTGAGATCGGATCCAAAGAAGCCTGAAACCAAAATCTATACTCAACTCAGCGCCCTAAAGTTCCTCCTTAAATAAGACGTGTACAGTGTCGTTTCAAAAGCGAGGCTTCTGTGAGCGGCGCCCTTCCTTTTTTCCTCCACAATCCTCACAGCATCGTTTTGGTTTCTGTTCTCACCATAGACTCCAAACACCGAAGTAGTTCCCTCCAAGAGAACCAGCAGTCCCTCTGAGTCCTGGGTGTGTTCCTTTCCCCTTTAAGGACTTATCTGGCCATAAAATAGAGATGTGCATTCCTTGGTAGCTATGTATGCAAGTGTTTTTTCTCTTGCATAAATATATCTCTTGCATAAATATAAGTAGAACCACATATTTCTCTTTGTGTGTATAAATAACAAAAAGTTAGCCAAGCGCAGTGGCACACACCTGTAATCCCAGCACTTTGGGAGGCTGAGGTGGGAGGATCACCTGAGGTCAGGAGTTTGAGACCAGCCTGGCCAACATGGTGAAAACCTGTCTCTACTAAAAATGCAAAAATTAGTCTGGCTTGATGGCGTAATCCCAGCAACCTGAGAGGCTGAAGCAGGAGAATCGCTTGAAGCTGGGAGGCGGAGGTTGCAGTGAGCTGAGATTTCACCACTGCCCTCCAGCCTGGGCAACAGAGTGAGACTCCATCACAAAACAAAACAAAACAAAACAAAACAACACAAAACAAAACAAACACCAAAGGGCATTGTTAGCAAACCAGTTAGTTCCAGAAGAGTCCGGCCAGAAAGCCATGCCCCAATATCAGGCCCAGAGGCAGGAATGAGGCCATCGGGTAGGACAGAGCCGCGGCAGGAGCCAGGCTGAGGCAGGCTGGGAGCAGGCAGGCTGGGGGTGTGCAGGGAGGTCCGCCATCCTAGTGCGTGGGCTTGTGGGGAGTACTGGGAGGACGCTGGAAACCCAAGTGCCTACAGGAGCAAGGCAGGTGACAAGTCAATGAGGCAGGCTGGTTGCACAAAAAGTAAGTCCATCTTGTGTTTTCCCAGTTTTGAAGGAGAAAGGGTACAGAGGAATATCTCCCTATTAGAATAGAGTCGGTGGGGGGTGATAAGGAGTGGTGAGGACTGTGGCAAACCCAGGTGCCCAGGCACAGCTGAAGGGAGCAACATCCGCCCAGTGCCGGCAGGAACAGAGGCCCAGAGCCGCCGGATCAGATGTCTCAGGTCAGTGGTGAAATCTGGATTTTATAGACACCTACCTAGTAGTAAACACTGGCTCAAATTAAAATTAGTTATGCAGACAAAACAACGCATCCCCCCCATCACCGCCTTATGCCAGAACCCTGGAATAAGAGCCCTGCAGTGGACAGCCGCTTCTCCACATCCCTGCAGACTGGATCCACTCTGGCCAGTCACCTCTCTCCTCCCAGATGCTGGCTTCTGTGGTTCAGCCCGGGTTTCCAGCCCCTCTTAGCAGCCAAAGTGATCTTGCTGCTGCGGCAAGATAATTTATTGAAATATTGATTTGTGTTTTTGTTCTTGCCTCGCTTTGTTCTTGGCCCATTCCAAGAAGGCAGTCTGCCACTTTCGTTCTCCAACCCCAAGGGGGTTGTACTGCAGGGTCCAGAGCTAAAGGGGTCTACGACCCCCTTCTGGCTTTGGGGTTCTGAGGAGACTCCCTGAGGAGGGGACAGGGGGAGGGCTGGGGTGCATGGGCACAGGGAGGGGAAGCTGCACTGGGGCCGGGGAACCCTGGGAGGCAGGACTTCAGAAGACATGAGTGTGCTGGACCTTGGGAGCCTGGGTCCCAGTAGGGGGCACCCCAAGAAGTAGAGGAGAAAGTTACCTCAGTGTCCAGGTACCCCAGGACTCAACCTGCCACTGGGATTTTAACTGACAAGCCATGGAGCTGCTTGTACTTTCTCTCTGCAATGTCCCAACATTTCCAAGGTACCGGCCTATCGCTGATGGGCACAGAGGAGCCCAGGGACAGAGATCTTGTCCTTGCTGGGTCTGGAGCATTCAAGGGCTATGGGGTACCCATGATGCCCAGACACTGACCTTGTGCCCAGAGACTAGGGCAAGGGCTGTGTGCATTCTTAAAAAAGCCCTTTGGGTCAGTGAGGAAGGCGTGGGGATAGAAGGGGACAGTGTGGCACTGAGATGCATGCAGGTGTGGCTGGTGCTATGTCAGGAGGGTCAGGACCTGCGGCAGGAGCTAAGAGGCATCAGGGCTGCAGGATGGGAACAACGAGGCAGAGACGGCACCAGTCTCTGGCTTTGGGGATTGGTAGCAAGGCAGAAGCGGAGGCCCGGGAAGGGGACGATAAGCTCCAGAGGAAAAGCGTGGGGTCCGCAGTGCCTGGAACACAGTCATGGCAATGTCTGTCCTGGCCAGCTTGCTCGTGGGGAAGAGCTGGGCAGTTTTGCTTTGGGAGCTCTCCCACTTCTGGGGGTGCAGCCCTTGTGGGTGATCAGTCCCAAGCGTTAGTGGGGGCCCACGTTAGGCCTCATGGAGCACAGGTTTGAAAGGACTGAAAACTGGCTGAAGTGGGTTTGCCTGGTGGCAGCACCCAAAGCAACCATCCGCAAATTCCTGCTCATGCACCCCAGAGCCCCCTTCTCTCCACCCACTCCTTCCACTCCGTGAGAGCTACAGGCAGCCTTGGGTTCTGCATGCCTCTAAGGACTCCTCCCAGAAAGAAACTGATGTCCAGGCAGACATCGGGGCAGCTGGACAGGTCTGCAGCCCAGGAAGGAAGTCTGGGCTGGCCGTGGACAGGGCAAGGCCCTCGCTGCGGGAGAAGTCAGAACCCAGGGGGAAGAGCCAAGCTCAGGTCTCTCTGCTGAGATCTCCAGCAAAGGATACTAGCCTGACATGCAGGGAGCTCCCCCGTGGGTCACTTGGGCTCCAGCGGGACCACCTGCTGGGATGCGACCTCCTTTGCTCCTCTGCCACCTGGCCTGCATGCAGGAGGCCAGATGGGTCCCTGCTGCCTGGGGCACCCCAGCCCCCACCATCCTGCACCCTTGCTTGTATCGAGCATGGGAACTGTGCTTCCCCTGAGCGAGGAGGAGGAAACACACATTTCTCATGTATGGATCTCCTCCAGAACTGAGGGAGGCTGCGTTGCTTGTTTCAACTGAGGATTCTTTCACCAGCTCACCCCGGTCGTCTGCGTCCCTCCCAGTCCTGAATGCACCTGACTTTCAGCTGCCTGCTCGGCTCTGCACGGCTCCTCTAAGAAAGTCTGTCTGTGTGACTCCACCTGTTCCCAGCTCTGCTGACTCCTGGGGAGTAGCAGCCTGGGCTCTGCAAGGGGTGGCCACAGGACCAGCCAGGGGCTTTACAGGGCAGCCAGTCCTCTGCCGGGGCAGCCGCGGGCACCCACCCTCCAGAGCAGGGGGCGGTAGCTGGTGCTGTATGACTGTAGTTGGACATTTCTAGACCCTGGGGCTGCATGGTAGCTGCAGGATCCACCTCCTGAGTGAGGCAGGGCCTCTGAGGGCACACGCTTCACAGCGGCAGCGGCTCCCAGAACTCCCAGCTCCAGCCTGGGGGCCCCGGAAGAGCCAGGCCAGAGCAGCCTGCAGTCAAGCTGTGGATGGAGTCCAGGGGCCCACCCAGCCCAGGATGCAGGAGGAGTCCTGTGTGGGCTGACCCTAGCTCAGAGCATGGGAACAGAAGAGCTTCCTAGGAGGCTGATCGGACCCTCCACAGGGGCCCCAGGACAGAGGCCATCCCTCATGGAGGGCTCTGCCACCTGTTTGGATGTGACATCGACCGCTGCAGACATGGGCTCCCAAGTGGACTCCACTGCCCGAGTGCTTTGGGGCCCTGGCCCAGGCTGGCTCTTCCCATGTGCAGGGTCCTCCTTGGCCATCATGAGCGCCCACCTCTATCCACCTGGAGACCCTCCTTGCTATGCTGGTTCACAGAGCTGCCCAGATGCAGGAAGCAGACACTCGTCCAGGCCCCTGGGGTCCTCCCAGAGCAGTGCCAGGAGCCTGGTCCCAAGAAGAATGGTGTTTCCTCCGGGTTCAGCCTGTTTGGCTCCCCTGGCCTGGGCTGGAAGGGGTCTGAGGACATTCGTGAAAGGCTCAGTGATCCCACCATGAGGTGGAGAGGGCAGAGCTGAGGGACTTAGCGAGGCAAGAGCTTGATGGGCCTCACCTTGGGTCAGAAGGTCACTTTGCTGAACGCTCCCCAGGGCTGTCAGGAGTCTTGGCCAGGGCAAGGATGAGGAAACACTGTGGGTCCCTGAACCTCAGGCCCGGCCTGCAGGAGTCTGGGTAACCCGACGGGCCTCAGGGAACAGCCAGAAGCTTAGGGGGCCTGCGTGCCTTGGGTGGGCAAGTGGGCTGTGTCCAGCTCCAAGCCCCAGCCCCCATCCTGGCCGCGTGACCCTGGCTCTGAGCTGCCTGCCTGGTCCCCTCTCCTGGATGCAGTGGGTCACCTGCCAGATGGGGCACCTACGGGGGATATGCCTGTTGCTGTCGCTGGCCTCTCAGCCACTAAAGCCTAAGCTCCTTGAGGGCTGGGTGGATGCTGCGCACGAGTCTGTGCCGCAGCCTTGGCCCACGCCTGCCCTCAGTAGCCCTGCTCGGGGCAATCTCAGCTTCTGCTCTCCATGCCAGGATGAGGCAGCGAATGTGGCCAGAGGGCCCTGGCTGCTGGGTGCTTAGTGACCAGGAGGGAACACAGGAATGAAGGAACGAACCCAAGCGCCCTGGGAGCCAGGCTGGGCAGGGAGGGCGGGGCCGGCGGTGGGGGTGTTCTCAAGGCCTGGGGAAGTGAGCCAGAAGGGCTGCCCCGCAGATGCTGACCCCAATAAGAAGTTACTGCCCGCAAGGAGCGCCCCGCTGGGCTCAGGCTGGGCACACAACATCTCACTTCAACCTTATTTTCCTACCTTCCGGATGACAAGCCGCGTCTCAGACAACTGAAGGGACTCGCCAAAGCCCCACATAGACGTGGGGGTGGGAGCCCCCCGCGCGGGGCGCGAGGCAAAGGCCGGGCCGGGCCCGAGCGGCCACCAGGTGGCGCTGCTGCCGCGAGAACGGGGGCCCGGGCCGGGGACGCACCCTGCGCGGACACCGCGGCCGCACCCGGGCTCCCGGAGCCCCGAGACGGCCTCTGGGTTTCACCCTAAATACATCAATTACCACCTGAGCAAAAAGCTCTGTTCCAATCGTTGCTCTCCCACATTTCCATTGTTTGCTCTGGAATGAGCTGAATTATTTATGCCCTTCCCTCCTTCAGTCAAGGAGACGTGGGAGGAAGCCGGGATGGGGATGCGCAGCCTGGAGGCCGTCTCCGTTGGAACCGCGCCCGCCCCGCCAGGAGGCTCTGCCTGCTGGGCAAGGCGCGCTCAGCCAGCCCCGCAGGCCGCTACCGGACCAAGGCTCAACCGAGGCCACTGCAGGTGGCAGGTGAGGTCACCTGGGCAGTCCTAGGCCCGGTCTAAATATCTCATCTGCTCTGTTCTTGGGCAGGTTACCTTTCTTGTCCCCACCTGCAAAATGGGCACAACTGCAGCTCCAAGCTTGGAGCTGGGGGATTCTGCCCAAGATAGTTCAGGCAGGGTGCAGTCAGCACCCACAAGCGTTCCTTGTCCTTGTCTCTGGCGTGCTGATGATACAGATGGAGTATGACACCAGTCCCCGGGGACTGGCCTACCCGCTGGGGCTGGCTCATGTCCCAAGGGGATGTGGCTTCAGCAAATCTTCTCAACTGTCCCCATCCCAGAGGGGTCCTCCTGCCTCAGACCAGCCTCCCAAACAGGTGCGGGATAGGACAGCAGGGGGGTTGGTTCAGGTGAGCAGAATACATTTCTCAACCTCAGCACTCCAGACATTTGGGGCCAGATAATTCCTGTTGGGTAGGGCAGGCACCCTGTGCATGGCAGGATGTTGAGTGCACCCCTGGGCTCTCCTTGCCACAACCCAGTGGAACCCTCCCCCTAGTCGTGACAACCAAAAGTCCCTCCAGACACTGCCAAATGTCCCCTGGGTCAGGGGGAGGGGTGGCAAAGTCATTCTTGGTTGGGAGCATCTGATCCTCAGGGGACCAGGGCAAGGAACCTGAAGCTGGCGCTCCTGACCAGCGGGATCACAGAGTCCAGCCCTTCCTCCCAGAGCAGAGTGGCTCCACCAGCCTGTGGCCCCGGGCAGGCCGCTTAACCCCTGGAGCCAGGGTCCTCACTGTCAAACGGGGATGGTTACAGCGACTACTCCATAGGGTTGCTGTGGCGGTGAGGGCAGAAAGTCACGTAAAGGGCTTCAGACGGTGCCTGTCCCAGAAGACGCTCTACAAACAGTCCCTTGCATGAACGCCTTTATGATTGTCATCATTCCTGTGGTGTGCTGGGGTTTCACAGACCCCCCTTATGGGGGAAACTAAGGCTCCAGGATGTTACATTGCTCACCAAAGGTCCCACGAGTATGGACAAAGCCAGAATGAATGGCAGGGACAGGGTCCCACCATCCCGGCTCCGTGAGCGCACCTTCTACCGTGCGCCCCAGCTGAATGCAATGTGGACTCCCCCAAGGCTGGAGGTCTCTTGCTCCAGGCACGGCTTACAGATCAAATTTCATCACGACAGGGAACCACAACAAGAGCTGGGGCAGGAGGCGTGCACCTCATTTCTCTGCCAGAACTCCCATATCGTTCCAGCATTTTGTTTCCAGCCATCCTCCCCAAAGCCTAGGAAGCTATTCCCAGAGAGAGCCAAGCTGCCAGAACAGGATTCTCAACTCGAGCCTTCCCAGGCATGAGCCGGTGCAGGCCTGGGGGGAGCCAGGAGAGGGGCCTCCTGCTAGAATCTGAATGTTGTGTTCCCCACATTTGAAAGGTTGAAATCTGAGAACCAATGTTCTGGTATTAGGAAGTGTGGCCTTTGAGAGGTCATTAGGTCATGAGGGTGGAGTCTCCATAAATGAGATTAGCGCCCTTACAAAAGAAGCCTTAGGGAGCCTGTTCACCCTTCCATCATGTGAGGGCACAGCTAGAAGGTGCCCTTTAGGAGGAATGGGTCCTTATGACACATCAGTTCTGCTGGTGTCCTGCTCTTGGACTTCCCAGCCCCCAGAACAGTGAGTAACACAATTCCATTGGTTGTAAATTACCCAGTCCAAGGTGTTTTTGTTATTGCAGTCCAAACGGAAGACACCTCCTGAGGGCAGTGTCCAGCCCTAGTGCCTCCTAGTTCTCTGGACCCAGGTAGGTCTGGGTCAGGAGGTGGATTGAGGATGACCTGGGTGGGCCATCATGCCTTGCACCCCTATCAGGTTGGGGGTTGGAACCCAGATGCTCAGGAGGACAGGGGACTGTCCCTGGGACGAGGCACGGGGTGTGCTCCCCACCCCGCCCCCTGTCCCAGATCCCCAGGGCCCTTGATATATCCTCCCTAGACCTTCACTCCCTAGCCTTCTTGCACCATGGCTGGGCCACTCTACCCTACAGGTGGGTGGGTGGGCACACCAAGCCCCCGCCCTCAGCACCTCTCTTCTCTTGCTTTCCACTAGGAGACTCACATGCAAAATTTCTCAGACCTTTCATTTCCAATGCTGAAAAATTCCAACAAGCGTTCCACACTTTGTCTTGACCTGGTTTTTTGTAACAAGACACTTTATGTCCTTCTCTGATGGTCCCCAAGTCTCTGATTTCCATTTGCTTTGATTTTCATCATCCTAGGAAATATTTAAAATGAGAACAGTTGAGTAGCTTTGGTACCTTCTCAAAAAATCAATTGAAAAGCCAGTTGCTATGCAACCTCAAGTGTTGCCGACGCTCTGCCCCCTGGCTGGTGGCATATTGTATAAAATAAGATCATCTCTTTTCTTCTGCTTTTTTTTTTTTTAAAGAAATGGAGAAAAATGTTGTTTTAGGAAAAACTTGAGATAACTCAGAGGCTTCTCATAAGCTAGAAGACAAACAACATGTCACTCAAACAAGTGCTACCAATTTTATCCCCACTGGAGCCTGGTGAGGCCGGGGGGACAGGCAATGGGGGAGCGGCAGGCAATGGGGGAGCGGCAGGTGATGGGGTAGCGGCAGGCGGGGAGCTGGTCTATTTCTGTCACAATTTGGGATGAATAAGAGGAACTGAATGCCTGGGCCACTTTCTGCTCAAGTCTGGGTCACGGTCTCACAGCCCCCAGAGTCTGCCTCCACCGTGGCGGGGACAGCTCAGCCCCCTCCTGATGCCTTGGTTCTGCCATGCTAAAATTCTTCCAGAGATGGGGGCCTCATTCCTTGACAGGAAGCCTGTGGTTCCTTGAAGAGCAGCTTATCAGAATTCATCCTCACCATGTGCCAAACTTTGTCCCCAGAGCCCCATCGAGCAGCCCTGGCTGCGCATCTCTGTGAGCAAGCAGAGCCTGTTTCCTTGGACGCAGGAGCTGGGCCTTTTGCCCTCCAGCTCTTGGCTAGGAAGTCCCCATCCTGGCCGCTCCATCCATGGTCCCCTATTGCCTGCCACCCTGCTGTATGCCTTGCCAGTGCTCACTACTCCGTTGCTGTCTTGTCTGCTGCTCTACTGCCCAGACACAGGGCTCCTCTTCCCTCCTCGTTCATGTACCTTCCTGGGATTCAACAGCAGCTGCTCGGGAGGCCAGAGGCTCTGGGCTGGCCGGATGCTTTGGGGGCAGCAGGATACATCTCCCGCATCCACCCCATACCTCACAGACCTGAAAACAGAGCCTCCCCCAGTGCTATGCAAAGTGAAGGCTGTGCCTGGTGGACACAAACTGTTCCAGTCCACACTGAGATAAGTACAGAAACTAGAAACTTTCATAGCAATTGGATGGGTTGAGTTTATGTCCACAGAATTTAATAATAAAAACCCAGAGCTAGAGTTTCTGGATACCTCGGTTTGGGTCACATCTACTTTTCTCAATAATTCACTTACAATGTATGGTACGGAAGTATTGGTCTGTGATGGGTTTGAAATAGGAAAAAGAAAACAGCCAGGTCTCTGGCATTGAGGTGCACTGTGTGCTGCTGCTCCCCAGGATGGCCTCTCCCCTGGCCACCTGGGGACGGCAGATGGATCCTCTTGTCCCACAGATGCTGCTCCCAAGCCCTGTGGCCCACGGCGCATTCACTGAGTCAGCCGGGGCCCATGACCAGCACCCATTTTCCTGGTCGCTGTGCCCTCTACCCCAAGCCTTCAGCCCAGCCCCAGCAGCGCCACCTCCTCTACTCTGCTATTTCCTGCACTTTTGCAGTGGGTCCAACCCAAAGCAATGAGGATTCACAACCTTGGCTCACTTCCCCTCTCACAGCCCGGAACCCTCTAAAGGAGAGCACAGCAGCGGGCAGGCCCTGGCTGTTCTGGCAGTCCACACTCACCTGACCAACCGGTGGCTCCTGAGATCCCCGGGACACAGCAGACCCCATGGGAGCTGGCGTCCCCTACCCCCATCACTGCCTCCTAGGCTGGATCTAGGAGGCTTCTAGGAGGCAGGTGGGATAGGGCCAGGCAGAAAAAGGTGGGCAGAGTATGCAGTGGGCTTTGCTGAGCGCCACTCTGGGCAGGCATGAGTTAGGAGCAGAAAAAAAAGGCCCAGAATGCTAGAATGTTCAGAACATTCCAGGAGGCCAGTCGTCCCTTAATCCCCAGGGTCTGACAGAGGGACGGGCTGTGGGTTGTCCTCCAAGTTAGGCTGAGGGTCCTGGAGACAGGCACTGGGGTGGCCTGGGCCCCACACCCCCCATAACCCAGCACTGCCTCTCTCCTGCCTCCTCAGCTGCTGGTCCACTGAGCCCTTGGGGCCGGGGGTGAGTAGGCTCCATCTGGAGTTAGCTCTGGAAGCATGCGTCCACCTTCCAGTTCTGTCTTCCAATCCCTCACCGCCATCCGTTCTCAAGCCCCTTCCCAGGAGGAGGCAGAAGCAAGGCCAGCCTCGGTTCACCTATGTCCTCTCTGTTCTCTTTGTACCTGGTGTCACAGAAGTTGCCCAGTGCCCCCCATGGGCTTGAGCTGACCTGCTTTGCTGGCTGTGGATCTCAGCACCCCCAGGGCCTGCACATGTCCCCATGTTATCCCTGGGAAGAGCAGGCTGCACCTGACAACCAGTCTCCTGCCCACTGCCCCATTCCCGACTCTGCCAACAGGGAAAGAGGGGCACCAGCACGGCCCCAGCAAAGTAGAGCCTCTGCAGGCACAGTGCATGAGGGGCAGGGGCCAGGGAGGCCCTGGCCAGGAGGGCAGTGCCTGCTAACTCAGGGGCATGGGCTTCCCATGCAGGGGTGACCACGTACCTGTGGCAGCCTGCGTCCTCACTCCAAGATTTCTCATTTCCTTCAGGTGGACCCGCTGTAGGTGGGTCCCCTGCCCCAGCCACAGGAAACGTAAGATAGTGCCCATAGGGTGGAACACAGAAACCTCATTAATCCTCCCCAGTCCACTGCAGAGATGAGGTGCCAAGGGAAAGCATGAATTCTCTTTGATGTCTTCATTCAAATCAGAAATAAAGGACTGAGCGTGACAGAGCCCTGTGGCGTGCCATCGGAGACCTTTCTCCAGAGTGCTGAATTCAGTTAAACGGCATCATTTGGATCCTACCATTTTTAAATGATTTTTTAAAAATCATTAAAAAAAATTTAAATTTCATAAATTTAAAATGCACTGTTTTGTTTATAAAAGAAACATGTTGGGCCAGGCTCAGCTGCTCACACCTGTAATCCTAGTACTATGGGAGACAGAGGCAGGAGAATCATTTGAGACTGGGAGTTCAAGACCAGCCTGGGCAACATAGTGAGACCCTGTCTCTACCAAAAAAAAAAAATTAATCGAGTGTGGGGATGTGTGCCTGCAGTCCAAGCTACTTGGGAGGCTGAGATGAGAGGATCCCTTGAACCCAGGAGACAGAGGCTGTGGTGAGTTATGATTGCACAATCCACTCTAGCCTGGGCAACAGAGCTAGAGCCCATCTCTTAAAATAATAATAATAATAACAACCATGCTCATCGTGTTGAATTTAAAAAATTCAGTAAAGTACAAAGAAGAAAATGAAAATTAATTGGCCTACTGCCCAGAGACAAATCCTGTTCACATCTGATGTGTTCCTTCCAGTCTTTTCTGCAAATATGTTTGTACACCAAATTGAGATCATACGGAAAACCGATATCCTGCTTTTCAAACAAACAACAAACGACTTTAGACTGTAACCATTTCCCGATGCCATTAAACATGCTTTGAGAATGCCATTCTGTGGTAGCCTAATATTCTACCACACAGGTTTCTCATTATTTAACTAGACCTCTATTATTGGACAATACAGGTTGTTTGCTGCTGTTTACATGAGAGATGATGCCATGACCCTTGTCTTGTTCCTAAAACTTGGTCCACAGCTGGGATCACTGCTTTGGAACAGAATTGTAGAAATGAATGTCTGGGGTCATAGAAATTAATGTTTGGGGGCAAACATCAAGAACATTTTAAAGGCCGAGCACGGTGGTTTGTGCCTGTAATCCCAGCACTTTGGGAGGCTGAGGCGGGCAGATCACCTGAGGTCACGAGTTTGAGACCACCCTGGTCAACCTGGTGAAACCCCATCTGTACTAAAAATACAAAAAATTAGCTGGGTGTCGTGGCAGGCACCTGTAATCCCAGCTACTTAGGAGGCTGAGGCAGGAGAATCGCTTGAACCTGGGAGGTGGAGGTTGCAGTGAGCTGTGATTGCACCACTGTACTCCAGCCTGGGCAACAGAGCAAGACTGCATTTCAAGAAATAAATAAATAAATAAAAAGAACATTTTTAAGGGCAGTGATAAATAGCGCTACATTTCCTTGGAATATTTGTACTCATACCGAAAGAGTGTGCATGCTTCATTCACCCAGCCGTAAATCCCTCTTCATCCTGACAGAATTGGTGCTTTATAAATGGTGAATTATTTATTTCTTTAACAGTAAAGTTAGATACTTTTCCATATGGGTTTTCTCTTAGCTACTTGGATTTTTTTCTTTGTTTCCTTCCGTTGCCAATTTTGTTTCCCTATGATTTAGAGGAAGTCTTTATAGATTAAGACATATTTGTCACATTGCAAATGTTTTTCCTGCTTGTCATTTGCCTTTTCATTGTGTTTTTTGACAGAAGTTTTGTATTACACTTATTCAAATATATCTATATTCCCCCTTACAATTCCTTCAATTGGATTTATGCTTAGAAAGCTCTTGACAACCAATATTTTCTTCTTGATTTGTGTGATTTAAATAGTTGAATGTTGTACTGGCTTCTATCTGGCATATGATAATTTAATTTCCTATTTATTAAATTTATGTTATATTTATTCATAACGCAATAAGCATCCTATGTTTATCACGTTAGGTTATTTGTAAGAGGGGTATTTTCAACTATTTTATTCAACTGAACTGTCTGTGAAAGTTTATGCAAATACGGCCCTATTTTAATTACCTTCACTTCACAAGATGTTTGGAGGAGGTCTCTTGCTTGCTTGGGCTCCACACCTGTCTCAGCCATTCCTGACCGTTCGTGCTCCTAGATGGCACTTAGAGTCACTTCCTAACACTTCCAGCTATGAATCTGGGAAAGGTCAACCTCTCGATTACACCCAGCTTCCCATGAAGACGGCATTTATGTCTTCATTTATGATCACTTTCTTCCTATCATTAATCACATACAATTTCCTTCCAATGGGTCCTTTGTCTGTCTTGTCAGGACTATTCCAGGTATTGTACATTTTTGGTTACTACCATAATGGAAATTTTCTCTCCCTGTTTTCCCTACTACCAAGGCTTTTTTTTTTTTTTTTTTTTTTTCAGTTCACACAGAAGCTATTGACTTTTTAAACAGTGGTCTTATATTTGGCCACATCACCAAACTCCTCTCCCAACTCGACAGGTTGCCCCACGGATTCTTTTAGGTTTTCCCGACACATGATGAACAGCAAACAATGAGAATTTGTCTCTGCTCTTTTCCAATGTTAGCTTCATGTCACATAAAACTATGTAGGATTTTCAGAACCAAAGTGACTAGTTTATGGGTCTTTTGTTGTTGTTGTTTCCAAGACTCTCTCCAGGGCAGTGCTCCCCGAAGCAGGTTCGGTAGGCTGTGGATTTGGCGAGGAAGAAGCTTCCGTGGAGAAAGTGTTCAGAGACCCCCTGGACTGCTCTGGCTCTCGGGGGTGCACCGTGCACACGTCCACAGGAAAGTCTACGGGAAATTTCACCCCCAGGCATGCCCATCTGCCTTCGTTTTACCAGCACTTTCCAGGCTTCTTTGACCTTGGGATCGCTCTATAGTCCTCTGTAACATCTACTCGTATCCTAAGAATTCGCTGTGCAGAACACTTGTAGGGAACTGTGCTGCTTTTTCCACCTTTAAACACAATCTTGGTTGTCCTGTTGCCCTCTGTTACCAGTTTTCTGGATTTTTTTAAAAGGAGGAGTGCCCTGTGAGGGGCTGTGGGGCCGTCATGCCCTTGCCCTGCCGAAGCCTTCCACACGGGAGCCCTGGGGCCTCTCTCCCAGGCACCCCCCCAGGCAGCAAGCTCCTCATGCCTACAGTTGCTTCTGCTACCCCCAGCTCCAGACCTCCGCAGGGCTCCAGACCCATACCCACCTCTTCTTGGCCTCCTTTGCTGGGATGGCACCAGGCACCTCTAACAACATCTCGGCTGACCTCTTCAGCTTCCCGCCTGTGCTCCCCGATCTCAGGGGTTGATACCATCATCTACCCCGCTGAGTGTCTCTCCACCTTCACCCACGTAGTGCCACATCCTCTCGAAGTGACCTCCTCTGTCCTCCTGTCTGTATCCCTGCACCCAGGCATGGTCCCAGTCCAGCTGCCATCATCCCCCATTTGATGGCAGTGACTGTCTCCTAAGTCACTGCTTCCACCTGCCACTTCTGCACACAGGAGCCAGCGATCTTTTTTTTTTTTTTTTTTTTTGAGACGGAGTCTCGCTCACTGCAAGCTCCCCTGCCCGGGTTCACGCCATTCTCCTGGCTCAGTCTCCCGAGTAGCTGGGACTACAGGCGCCCGCCACCACGCCTGGCTAATTTTTCTGTATTTTTAGTAGAGACGGGGTTTCACTACGTTAGTCAGGATGGTCTCCATCTCCTGACCTTGTGATCCGCCCGCCTCGGCCTCCCAAAGTGCTGGGATTACAGGCGTGAGCCACCGCACCTGGCCAACAGGAGCCGGTGATATTCTCAGAAGTGCACATGGGATCGTGTCACTCTGCTTAAAGCTGCCCTCATGGGCAAGTCAAACCCCTTGGCAGGCGACACAGATCTGCTCTGCTTCTTGCGATCTGCTCCTTCCGGCGTCTTTGGCATTGGGTCTGCTCTTCCTGTCCCTGTGCTCCTCCTTCTGGGTTCAGGTGCCCTCCCTCCCCTCCCAGCCTGTGAGCTCGGAGCATCTCTGTGCTGGTCACTTCACTGAACCATCTTCAGGTCGGGGTGGAACGGTCACTTCCTCCCGTTGCTTTTCCTGACCTTGCAAGGAAAGATGCCTGCCCCGCATCTCCTCCATCCAGCCCTGAGCCCTGGTACAACTGTTTCCTTGTCTAGATCGCCCTTCTGGAAGCGGTCCCCTGAGGACAGGGACCCTGCCAGGGAATATTCCCAGCACAGCACTTCCCACACAGAAGCCCTTCACACAGTATTTGTTAGAGGATGAGTTTTGTCATTTGGGAACTGATGTGATGAACTGTATGAATAGATTTCCTGATATTAAACAATCTCCACATTCCTAGGATAAGCCCTAGTTGGTCACGGTGGAAGTTTCTCTTTATGCGTTATTCAATTAAACTCTTAATGCCTTGGCATTTTTACTTCTATTTTCAGAAGCGAGACAGGTCTGTACTTTGTCCTGACGGGCTACCTCTGGCATCTGGGTGTAAGGGTCCCATTGACTACGAAAGATACATTGGGTAGATTTCAGAATACATGAGTTTACGGAGTATTGCATTAGTCTTGCTTGATAATGAGTATGCAAATGAGTATGAATGCACTGGCAAAACTTTGGAAAAGGTGAAGAACTTGAGTTCCCTCCATGGTTATGGGACTTATGATGTATTCTCCATTTTTTGGAGTCAGCTTTGAAATATTCACATGTCCCCAGGAAATCCTCAGTTTCCCCAGGATCTCCACGTCCCTGGCACAGAGATCCTCAAATTCTCACCTTCAGGGTCTGACTCTCTTCTGCAAATGTTCTGACTGTGGTCACATACTCCTTCTACCTACCCGACTGCGGTCACATACTCCTTCTACCTACCCGACTGCGGTCACATACTCCTTCTACCTACCCGACTGCGGTCACATACTCCTTCTACCTACCCGACTGCGGTCACATACTCCTTCTACCTACCCGACTGCGGTCACATACTCCTTCTACCTACCCGACTGCGGTCACATACTCCTTCTACCTACCCGACTGCGGTCACATACTCCTTCTACCTACCCGACTGCGGTCACATACTCCTTCTACCTACCTGACTGCGGTCACATACTCTACTCCTTCGACCTACCTGACTGTGGTCACATACTCCTTCTACCTACCCGACTGCGGTCACATACTCTACTCCTTCTACCTACCTGACTGTGGTCACATACTCCTTCTACCTACCCGACTGCGGTCACATACTCCTTCTACCTACCCGACTGCGGTCACATACTCCTTCTACCTACCCGACTGCGGTCACATACTCTACTCCTTCGACCTACCTGACTGTGGTCACATACTCCTTCTACCTACCTGACTGCGGTCACATACTCTACTCCTACCTACCTGACTGTGGTCACATACTCCTTCTACCTACCTGACTGTGGTCACATACTCTACTCCTTCTACCTACCCGACTGCGGTCACATACTCTACTCCTTCTACCTACCTGACTGTGGTCACATATTCCTTCTACCTACCTGACTGTGGTCACATACTCCTTCTACCTACCCGACTGCGGTCACATACTCTACTCCTTCTACCTACCTGACTGTGGTCACATACTCCTTCTACCTACCTGACTGCTGTCACATACTCCTTCTACCTACCTGACTGCGGTCACATACTCCTCCTACCTACCTGACTGTGGTCACATACTCCTCCTACCTACCTGACTGTGGTCACATACTCCTCCTACCTACCTGACTGTGGTCACATACTCCTTCTACCTACCTGACTGTGGTCACATACTCCTTCTACCTACCCGACTGTGGTCACATACTCCTTCTACCTACCCGACTGCGGTCACATACTCTACTCCTTCTACCTACCTGACTGTGGTCACATACTCCTTCTACCTACCCGACTGTGGCCACATACTCTACTCCTTCTACCTACCCGACTGTGGCCACATACTCCTTCTACCTACCTGACTGTGGTCACATACTCCTTCTACCTACCCGACTGTGGTCACATACTCCTTCTACCTACCTGACTGTGGTCACATACTCTACTCCTTCTACCTACCTGACTGTGGTCACATACTCCTTCTACCTACCCGACTGTGGTCACATACTCCTTCTACCTACCCGACTGCGGTCACATACTCTACTCCTTCTACCTACCTGACTGTGGTCACATACTCCTTCTACCTACTTGACTGTGGTCACATACTCCTTCTACCTACCCGACTGTGGTCACATACTCCTTCTACCTACCTGACTGCGGTCACATACTCCTTCTACCTACCTGACTGTGGTCACATACTCCTTCTACCTACCCGACTGTGGTCACATACTCCTTCTACCTACCTGACTGTGGTCACATACTCCTTCTACCTACCCGACTGTGGTCACATACTCTACTCCTTCTACCTACCTGACTGTGGCCACATACTCCTCCTACCTACCTGACTGTGGTCACATACTCTACTCCTTCTACCTACCTGACTGTGGTCACATACTCTACTCCTTCTACCTACCTGACTGTGGTCACATACTCTACTCCTTCTACCTACCTGACTGTGGCCACATACTCCTCCTACCTACCTGACTGTGGTCACATACTCTACTCCTTCTACCTACCTGACTGCGGTCACATACTCTACTCCTTCTACCTACCTGACTGCGGTCACATACTCCTTCTACCTACCTGACTGTGGTCACATACTCCTTCTACCTACCCGACTGTGGTCACATACTCTACTCCTTCTACCTACCTGACTGTGGTCACATACTCCTTCTACCTACCCGACTGTGGTCACATACTCCTTCTACCTACCCGACTGTGGTCACATACTCTACTCCTTCTACCTACCCGACTGTGGTCACATACTCCTTCTACCTACCCGACTGTGGTCACATACTCCTTCTACCTACCCGACTGTGGTCACATACTCTACTCCTTCTACCTACCTGACTGTGGTCACATACTCTACTCCTCCTACCTACCTGACTGCGGTCACATACTCCTTCTACCTACCCGACTGCGGTCACATACTCCTCCTACCTACCTGACTGCGGTCACATACTCCTTCTACCTACCTGACTGTGGTCACATACTCCTTCTACCTACCCGACTGTGGTCACATACTCCTTCTACCTACCTGACTGTGGCCACCTACTCCTTCTACCTACCTGACTGTGGTCACATACTCTACTCCTCCTACCTACCTGACTGCGGTCACATACTCCTTCTACCTACCTGACTGTGGTCACCTACTCCTCCTACCTACCCGACTGTGGTCACATACTCTACTCCTTCTACCTACCTGACTGTGGTCACATACTCCTTCTACCTACCCGACTGTGGTCACATACTCCTTCTACCTACCTGACTGTGGCCACCTACTCCTCCTACCTACCCGACTGTGGTCACATACTCCTCCTACCTACCTGACTGCAGTCACATACTCCTTCTACCTACCTGACTGTGGTCACATACTCCTTCTACCTACCTGACTGTGGTCACCTACTCCTCCTACCTACCCGACTGTGGTCACATACTCTACTCCTTCTACCTACCTGACTGTGGTCACATACTCCTTCTACCTACCCGACTGTGGTCACATACTCCTTCTACCTACCCGACTGTGGTCACATACTCCTCCTACCTACCTGACTGCAGTCACATACTCCTTCTACCTACCCGACTGTGGTCACATACTCTACTCCTTCTACCTACCTGACTGTGGTCACATACTCCTTCTACCTACCCGACTGTGGTCACATAGTCTACTCCTTCTACCTACCTGACTGTGGTCACATACTCCTTCTACCTACCCGACTGTGGTCACATACTCTACTCCTTCTACCTACCTGACTGTGGTCACATACTCCTTCTACCTACCCGACTGTGGTCACATACTCCTTCTACCTACCCGACTGTGGTCACATACTCCTCCTACCTACCTGACTGCAGTCACATACTCCTTCTACCTACCCGACTGTGGTCACATACTCTACTCCTTCTACCTACCTGACTGTGGTCACATACTCCTTCTACCTACCCGACTGTGGTCACATACTCTACTCCTTCTACCTACCTGACTGTGGTCACATACTCCTTCTACCTACCCGACTGTGGTCACATAGTCTACTCCTTCTACCTACCTGACTGCGGTCACATACTCCTTCTACCTACCTGACTGCGGTCACATACTCCTTCTACCTACCTGAGGCAGTTAAGGAAAAAAAAGGAAAGAAAAAGAAAAGGCTTAGGGCTGGGACAATGTAGCATAGAGCCTGCTAAGGAACAGTTAATAAAGGAGGCTTTATTCCATGAAGTACTCAAGACTGGGAAGGAGCAGACACTTTCGAGGCCAACTAAGACCCAAAGCTTTGCCAGCACTGGTACGCGATTAACCCTAGCCGATTACAAAAGTTTTCTTTTTAAACAATATAGGAGCAACCCGCGGGGGAAATGCAAGCTGCCACCTGGAACCCAGACCAATCAACGGGATAATCTTTTCTCCCCTTTCTAGCCCCAGGACTAGGAGTTTCCCATTTCTGGAAACTTCCAAAAGAGGATATAACTCTGTCCATCTCTCATGCCAAAGACTTGAAAATTCCTAAAACACCAGAGGATCCTGGCCAGGGAGGGACAGGCGGGAAGGCCGGAACAGAGAACTCCAGTGGAGGCAGGCAGAGAGCCACATGGGATAGTCCAAAGACCCCCCTCCTGTGAAAGGAGAGCTGGAACCAGATTGCTGGGCTGGGGCCCACCCCCAGGCCCTGCATCTGTGTGGTCCAAAGCCCACTGCCACAGACCTGGGATAGAGGGCTCAGCAAGCCTCCCTCTGCGCTCCCAGCCAGCATTCACTGGCAGAGGAGGCCCTGCATATCCCTCCTCCACTGACCACCCCTGGGCCTCCAAAGCGGCCGGCTGCAGAGAGCCTCCCAACAGCTTCCCAGCGGGCAGATGGCCCTGAATGCTTTCCTTTCTGCCAGAAGAAACATCTTGTTGTAGTCACATTACGTGTACTCTTTCTGATCTTTTAGTTTGTGCCTTCTCTCTTTTTTTCTAGATTAAATAGGCCAGAGGGTTGCTTTTTCCAAAGCTCTCTTATTCCTTGATTCTATGTGTTTCTTCTGTTTTCTAATGTATCTGTTTCTGCTTTTTCTGAATTATTTCCTTATGTTTGCTTTCCTTAGGTTTTTGGTTTTGCTGCTGCTGAAATTCATTCAAATGTATTGAGTTGAAGGCAGGGCTAATGTGTGTCAAACACATCACCCAAGGAAGAAGCTTTTGGAAAATATCTGTGAATTTGCCTCTGAATACAGCTTTAACCACATTCCATAAGATTTGACAGTAGTGCTCTCGTTTTTATTAATGTTCCAAACAGTCTGTAACTGCAATCCTAATATACTCTTGCCTTGCTCTGTTGCCCAGGCTGGAGTGCAGTGGCGTGATCTCAGCTCACTGCAACCTCTGTCTCCTGGGTTCAAGCAATTCACCCACCCCAGTCTCCCAAGTAGCTGGGACTACAGGCACATGCCACCACACCCAGCTAATTTTTGTATTTTTTTGGTAAAGACAGGGTTTTACCACGTTGGCCAGGCTGGTCTTGAACTCCTGACCTCAAGTGATCTACTCACCTTGGCCTCCCAAAGTGCTAGGATTACAGGTGTGAGTGACCGTGCCCGGTCCCTAGCAGGTTTTTTTTTTTTTTTTTTTAAGTTTTCAAATGAATTTTATTTTTTTAGGTTTATAAATTCTGCTGCCCCCACCCCTAGTTTTAGGCATTTCATCAGAGAACATGGACGAAATCGTTTTTGCTGTATAAAATTCACATTTTCTTTATGACCCAAAACACTTCTATAATTTTTAAGTGTTTTACGATTCCTCAGAAAGAAGGTACATCCTTTTTTCTGTAGAGCAAGGGAAACGGTGATATAACCACTAATTTAACTTTACTCATTGTGTCATTCAAAAACTCTATGCCTTATTAGCATCTAATCTGTGAAAGGCTTTGGAAAGGGTATCAGAGACTCTCATAGTTAGGTTTTTGCCAACTTCCCCTTGGTTCCAAGGATCTGCTTTGGGATGTTTTGTGTTCTCTTGGGGTGCATGAAGGCCTGTAACTGGCATCCGCCCTGTGGGTGCCTTTGGTCACTGTGCAATGAGGTGCTTGGTGGGTGTAGGGAAGTGGCCCCAAACCTACTTAGTATTCCTGGGATCCCTTCTGCCACCGGAGCCCTTCGTCGTCATTTTCACGTCGCGTGCCTTGTAAGTTGCACGCAGTTTTTTATTTTTTGAGACTGAGATTCTCTTTGAACAGAGTTCAACCTTTATGTAATTATCTGATGTGTTTGATCCTATTATGATTTGATTTTCTATGCACAGTCAGACCGCAGGCTTGAATTCAGCTGTCTGAGTGAGAAGCCTGACTCCTCAGGTGCTGGGTGGCCCTGGCTGCTGACCTGGGCCTGCCACTAAGTCACATTAAGCCTTGGTGTTCTTATCTGTGAAATGGGCAGAGTCACAGCGTGCACCCCTCCATCTGCCCTGTAGATTAAGGCATTCATCCGTGCAAAGTGCTTCCCACACGGCTGGTACAGGCACTTCGCAGTCCACACTGGCCGCACCGTGGGGCTCCTCTCCTCCTCTATCTCCGTCTGCACGACATCCTGTGTTCCATCCCAGGTCACTGTCCCTGGCGGCTACACACCCATGCCCACTGCCAGGAAAGGGTGTCCCAGGTTTGGCTGCAAAAGGAAATGGGACGGGCAAGAGGGCCCAGCGGGGACAGCAGCTGAGGCCAGAGGAGAGGAGGCCACAGATTTGATACAGGGACAGGAGTCCACGGGAGGGTCGTGTAAACCACGTGTTTCTGAGGCTTTGACATCCGAACCTTGCTGACTCCGGAGGGACGGCCCCCACCACCAGTGGTAAGCAATGCTTAGAGACAGGAAACAACTCATCCACGGGCACATTCTTCAGATACAAACCAACCAATCCAGCGCCCATGTCCCCAGCCACCTCCTTGTCAGACTTCGCACTCTGAGCCACTGTCCACCTGCCCTCATTACCCAGGGCCAGGTATCAGAAAACTCAGGACCGCTCCACTCCCCAGAGCCCTGCTGGAATTATTCAAACTGGCCGGCCTGAAGCCAGCTCACCCTGCTGGAATTATTCAAACTGGCCGGCCTGAAGCCAGCCCACCCTGTCTCCGCTGGTCCTTCCTGCAGAAACAACACGGACTCAGGCCGCTGTTTACCCAACTCCCTCTGCCTCCTGACCAACCCTGGTGCCTCCCTGTGTGACCCCCGCGGCCTGGTATGTCTCTTCCTCTAGGGATCTGGGAGTAACAGACTCTTTTCAGTGAACGATAGTAATGGCCACATTTTTAAAACTAGCGGTGAAAGGGAGCAGGATCTAGGGGCGGCTCATGAGTGTCTTGTTTCTTATAGGAACCTCAGGGGAGGCAGGGAGAGGCAGGGGGGTTCTGGCAAATGCAAACGCTCTCCCAGGAGGCCCATGCCTCCCCCCCGGGCCCCTCACTCTGCGTGGGTGGAGGCAGGCCCGGCTGGCCACAGTGCACTCACCTTCCCATAGCTTAGGAGGATGATCCGCACCAGGACCACATTGATGTGGGCACCCAAGGACTCGTCATGGTAGATTTCATTGACCTGAAAGAAACAGGGAGGCGTCAGCGGGAACCACAGGTCCTAGAACCGGCTCTGGCTCTGCCAATGGGATGACCCCCCAACCGGCTCTCAGGCCTGGGACCCCCACCCGCTCCTTCCTCTTCCCATGCTTTCCAGCCAGGCATCACTGTCATCTGGGAGCCACCTTGTGACCCTTCCCTCATTGTCCCCTACCCCCTGCCCCTCCAGGCCGCCCCCACTGCCTGCTGGGATCACTGCAGCTCTTTCCTGAGCAACCCCACCCACCAGCCCAGGGATTCCTCGCCTGGGGCCTGAACATGGAACGTGGGCAGGGAAAGCAGCCCTACACTTGCTGTGGCTTCCAACTGAAACACGACCTTCCCTTCAACAGTGAATGTGGGCAACGGGCCCCCGGGGCACAGGCAGGGCTCCCCCGGGGCACAGGCGGGGCTGGGACTGGCCCTGGAAGAAGTCACTCCAAGCTGTTGCTGGTGGGTGTGGGGGTTACCTACGAGCATCGCTGCTTGGAAATGGGGGCGGTTCTAGGCCCACCACCAGGTATAATGTTTTAACATGTTAATTAAAAGCTCATTATTGCATCCCCAACGTGCTCTCCCTGTTCTGTTTTGATGGCGGGAGCTCCTGTAATCGCCATCCTCTGTACTTATCACAGTGGGTTTTTTTTTTTTTTTTTTTTTTTTGAGACGGAGTCTCGCTCTGTGGCCCAGGCTGGAGTGTGGTGGCGCGATCTCGGCTCACTGCAAGCTGTGCCTCCCAGGTTCACGCCATTCTCCTGCCTCCGCCTCCCAAGTAGCTGGGACTACAGGCGCCGCCACCACGCCCGGTTAATTTTTTGTATTTTTAGTAGAGACGGGGTTTCACCGTGTTAGCCAGGATGGTCTCGATCTCCTGACCTCATGATCCGCCTGCCTTGGCCTCCCAAAGTGCTGGGATTACAGGCCTGAGCCACCGCACCCGGCCCACAGTGGTATTCTTACATGTGTTTCATTCTTCCCATTTAAAACCATTATTCTGAGCAGGTGCCAATGGGCTTCAGCAGATGTCAAAGGGATCCATGGCACGAAAACAGGGGGTGAACTCCCCTTCCACAGAACACAGCCAGCAAGACCCTCCAGAAACACAGGTCATGTTACCCCGGGCTGGAGGCTGTTAAGGGCTTCCTTCGCACTGAGCCCCCACCCTCCAGCTTCCCACCACACACACCCAGGACCCTCCCTAGCACAGCCCCCTCCCTGTCACCTCCTTTGTTGGTTGACCAAAGCCTACTCCTCCTTGAGGCCAGCTCAGCGGTCACTTCCCCCTGGAAGGCCCCCTGCAGGCCTGATCCGCTCCTCATCAAGTACAAGGTGTATTATTCCTGGAGCCCTCTGTGTGCCCCTCGTGGGCTGGGCAGCCACCTGCATCCTCCCTGCTTGCACGCCCAGGGCCAGGCTGAGCAGCGCCTGGCAGGTACTCAGGGATACCCGCTGACAGGCTCAAGACATTGGCACCATCAGGAAGTGGAGAAGCAGGAACTGGCCACGCACCCCTCCCCACGTGCAGACCGAGCCCAGGGGCTGCTGACGGGCTCCAGACATGGCCAAGACATGCTTCCCGGAGCCTGCTGCCACGTCAGGCCAGCACACACTGCTGCACTCCAATCTGTAGAGCCTCCATCTGAGCAACAGTCATTGCTACCTCGAAACAGTGGGGAGGCACCTCAGGAAACCTGAGGGTTAACAAGGAGAATCACATCATGATGGATGGGTGGACAGGCACACAGGGCATGCAAGACAAGGATCCTGGGGCCCGCTGGCATTGGTGCTGGGAACAAAGATGGCACCAATCGTGGGGCAGGGTTCGTGAGCATGCAGGCCCCTGCTAAGGGGACCATCCAGCCCCAGCACAGCTCCTCCCAGCAACTGCTGCCCAGCAAATCTACGTCTGATTGTAAATGGGCTCCCACAAGTCTCCCTTCTCTTTCCTATAGGCAAGGGACGACTCATCAGACCCACAGGAGCTCTGAGCCGTGGGTGTCTGGGGAGGGTGGGTCGGCAACCCCTGTGGGCGCTGAGGGTTATCCTCTAGACCCCCAGGGACCCATCTTGCCCCTGCGGCTGACAAGGTGGAGCTCTGAGGAGGGCACCCAGGTCCCCAGGAAGCCTTGCCATTTGGCCGTCGCCCTCCGTTTCCTCTGTAAAATGAGGATGCTGCCCCCCATCACAAAGCTGTTGTGGGGATGAAATCTCCAATGGAATGGTGCTTGTGCAAACAATGAAATGGTTTCTTCTTCACTGCTGGTAAACCATCGTGCCCTGCAGCGCCCTGCGAGGTGCTGGGGGTAGGGTATGCACCCCTGAACCACAGAAGTCCTTGCCCAGCTTTGAGGGTCAGACTAGATTTTTTAGTCCCTGCTGGCACAGTAGCCTTAAAAGCCAGTTTTTCTTAAGAAAGAAGGGGTTTCTTTAACTGTCCACAGTATCGCTTTCTCTATCACAACAGAGCCTGGCCAGCTTGGCTCACGGAGTCTGACTGTAGAAATGAAGACCTTGACGGAGGGAAGGTCCCACTGCAGCTGACGGGAGCAGAACGGAGGGGAGGGGAGGGGAGGGGAAAGGCCAGGGACAAGGGGCCCGGCTTCTCCTCATCCCCAACCCCAACCTCACAGGTCATACAGAACAGTCCTGACATCTGAGAAGGAAGGAAAAGCGAGAGAGCTTGATCCTGGCTGCTGCCTGGGACCTGAGAGGGGACAAGTTCCTAGCGGTAGGAGTGGCTTCCCGGGCCCGAGTGGAGGCCCAGCCTGCTCAGGCCTGAGAGGGCGGCCCAGGTCCCAGCTGTGCGTGGCAGATGCCAGGGTCCCCTGCACCCCAGGGACACACAGGCAAGACAGCTGGGGACTGGCTTGCGGTTTACCTGGCTCTAGGGGGCACCGCCAGGCTCCAGAGCAAGCCCAGAGGACACTGGCCTACAAGAGAGGGAGGCAAGCCTACTCGCAAGGCTGCTGCAAAGAGGACACGCCCCTACTGCCCCCACCAGTCCTCTGCCTGCAAATCGGGCTTTTGGGAGGTAATTAGGGGTAGATGAGTTCGTGGGGGTGGGACCCTCATGATAGGGCTAGTGTCCTATAGGAACAGACACCAGAGAGCCTGCGTCCTCTCTCTCTGCCATGGGAGGACCCAGCAAGAAGGTGGCTGTCTGCAAACCAGGAAGAGGGTCCTCACTGGGGAATGACCCAGCTGGCAACACGATCTTTAAATTCTTAGTCCCCAGAACTGTGGGAAATGATTTCCTGTGATGCAAGCCCCTGGGTCTATGGCACTTTGTTATACCAGCCCAAGCGGAATGAGACAAAGGCTTTATGGGGAAGAGACGGAGCCACCTCCCGCAGGCCAGACTGTAGCCTTCCTTCTATCCTGGGGCTGAGTGCCTGAGATGAGGGCAGTACCAGATATAGGAACGAAAGCAAGCCCCAGCCAGCTGCGGTGGCTCACGCTTGCAATCCCAGCACTTTGTAAGGCCGAAGCAGGTGGATCACCTGAGGTCAGAAGTTCAAGACCAGCCTGGCCAACATGGTGAAACCCTGTCTCTACTAAAAATACAAAATTAGCCAGGCATGGTGGCGGGCGCTTGTAATCCCAGCTGCTCGGGAGGCTGAGGCAGAAGAATCACTTGAATCCAGGAGGTGGAAGTTGCAGTGAGCCGAGACTGCGCCATTGCACTCCAGCCTGAGCGACAGAGCGAGACTGTCTCATAAAAAAAAGAATGAAAGAAAGTTGCATTTTTTCCCCCATGGTTGAGCCTAAGGTGTAAATGCCAACCTCACCATCCACACAGACCCTCAGCATAGCCACAGGTCCCTCACAGGTTCTCAATGGGACTTCTCAAACTGAACTGACCCTGGCCTCTCGTGCAGCCCACCACACCCTGGGACCCAGAATGGCCTGGGCGAGGCTGGCCTGGTCTCTCCTTCCCCACTGGCCTGAGGCTGGCACCCAGCAGAGCCACTGCGTCACCATGAATTGTGGCTCTGAGTGGATCAGAACCAGTACAGAGCCAGCCCTCCTGCCAGGAGGCGGAGAGGGACACTCAGATGCCACAAGACCAGCTCCAGGATCATGGGCCTTGAGGGAAAGGCAGGGAACCAGAGGACATATTAGTGGGAATCTGCCCACTGGGGCCTGGGTCCCCCTAAGGATGTGGCATGTCATGAGACCTGAGAAACAGAACAGGTTAGCTCAGCAAAGCAGGCTGGCACTCCCGGCAGAGGAGGCAGCCCATGCGAACCTCCCAGGGTTGGAAGCAGCGAGGCACCTTCCAAGCACGGAGGGGATGCGGAAGGGACGCTCCAGCAGAGGATGTGGGAGGGGAGCACTGAGGCCAGACCACAAGGTCAGGAGGATTTTAAATCCACTCTAAGAGCAATGGGAGAACACGGAGGAAGGATGATGGCAGTGCATTTAAGAAGCTTACACCAGGTGTCTTATGGAAAGTAGATGGAAGGGGTCATGATGTGGGAATGTGGGGTTCAGCTTTGGGGATGAGTGCAGAGAAGGGACAGATGTGAGGGATGATGTGGATTGGAATGGGGGTCATCGGCCCGCCTGAGCAGGTGGAGGCTGGGGCTCTGGGAAGGGCGTGCTGGCAGCTCCCACAGGGCGGAGGGAGGAGAGGCGGGGCTGGCTCTCTCCTGGCTCCTGGCCAGGCCCTGCCCCTCAGGACACAGGATCTTCCGCTCTCCTAGCACTGCCCCTGGGGCCGAAGGTGGCAGCTCTCATCTCAGGAAGGAACCTCGTGTCCTTCTGGAACATTGGGAAGATCTAATCCTGCTCCCTGATTTGGGACAGGAGGCGACCAACCATTCCAAAAGCCCTGCCGCCGGGCATCGAACTCCCTGGGACAGACCCTCAGGCTCACATTCTGCTTGGAGGTGGGGTCGAGGCGGCTGAGCCCAGGGTGTCAGGCTGCTAGGCGTGGGGCCCTGGCTGGGGAGCCCCACTGTGGGGCTGTTTGCCAGCAGCCAGCTCCCACCTCCTGCGCTGGGTGCCCTGGCCCTGGCCTCTGGAAGCCTCAGATGATTCGGAGATGAACTGGGGTCCCCCGGCTGCTAAGAAGCTGGAGAGGGGTTACCTTCAAATGCTCCCAGCAGGTAGCCAGGAGGAAGGAGGCCGGGCCGCAGCCAAGGCCCCCTCGTGAAGGCTCCCTCTGCGAGCCCTCCCCGGCAGCCTTCCACTGTGGTGTGCTCTCCCTGATCCTCTCCCCAGGAAGCCTCTGTCCTTCCTCTCTTCCACACCAGAGCAGCACACTGTGCCCCAGGCATCCCTCCTCTCTGCAGGCAGGCCTGAGCGAAGCCATGGTGGGGCTTGTGATGGCCTCCTGGCTCCTCTGGGCGGCCGCTGGGCCTGGAATCCTGTTCCAGAGCCCTCACCATGGTCCCTCCCAGCAGTCAGGAACCCCATGGGGCACTGTGGCCCAGAGACCACTGACCGCTGGCCTGGGTGGTTCTCCTGCCCCTGCCTGTGCTGTGGCAAAGTCCAGCCCACAGTCCGGGGCTGGGCTCCTTCTGCTGTCTGGCCTCTCAGTTTCCGTAGGTTAATACGATACATCAGGAACAGACATGGCGGGCGGGCAGGCAGGGTCTGTGGGGCGTGAGATGCAGGGGCGCTCCACAATGTCCTTGTCCTCCACAGGCCTGAGGAGTGAGCCCCGTCCCGTCCCCCTCTACCATCCCAGGGCTCTACGTGCTTTTCAGGGGGCTGCAAAATTGCCACCGTTTGCTGCGCAGCCCTGGCCCCTCACAGGTTCTCAGTGGGACTTCTCAAACGGAACCTGGGCACGGGAACCACTGCAAGAAATCAGTGCAATTCTCGACAAAACACTGGCATCCTCAACAAGGACACAGCTGCAACATTTCTGCAGAGCAGAGGGTTGACTGATGTGGCAAAAAGAGCAACTGAAGACAGAAGGTGGCCTCCACGTGCCTGCCTCCCTCACATCCCCGGCCCCACCCACTTTCCCCTGGCCCCACCCACTTTCTCTCCCAGACAGGAGACAGGTGGTAGGGCTCCCCAACAGCTCCCCTCATGTCCTCCCCACCGCCCCCGACACACACACCATTCTTCACTACGATCACCCCGAGGAACAGATCTCACCTTCCCTGTCCGCTGTCTAAAACCCTCAATGGCTCCCCAGTGCCTTCAGAGGCAGGGCCCAGCCACTCTGCCTGCCATTCAGAGCCCTTTCCACGCTGGCCCTGTCTAGCTTCTCCATGCCCTACTTCAGATACTTCCCCACACGGCACCCTTGCTCCTGACAGCCCAGCCAGCCTTCCCCAGAGCCGGCTGCCCTCTCCTGCTGCCTGTGCATTGGTTCAGACTTGGAATCCTCACTCTCCCTGACCAGCCCCTGAATTCTTTAGATATCTCAAGAGCATTTGAAAAAAAAAAAGACTCATCCCAAAAAATATATTTAAAAGGAAGGAGGCAGTGACCACCTTGCTTAAACCCTTCCTACCCAAGGCGTGAGACCACAGTTCCTGGCATGACCTCCAGGACAGGAGGTCTGCTGCATCTTCTCAGGCTGCCCTGGCCCTGCTCCCTGCGCTCCAGCGGCTAGCCTGGCTGCTCCTTGCACAGGGAGCCTGTCTCCACCTCAGGAACTTTGGACTTGCAGTGCAACTGCTCCCAGCAGTGTCTGGCCCACAGTAGGTGCTCAATAAACAGTTGTTGAATGAATGGAGTGAATCACTTTGAAGATATGGAATAACCAGAAATGGGCCAAATGTATGACCCAGCATAGGCCGGTGACCCCTGTCACGGGGAAGCCCCTAGCTAAGGCCTCGCCTCGGCTACCCCCAGCAGCCCTGGGGCCTCCCCCGCATCCACCCTCCCCAAGGCCTGTGTGTGCTGGGGGGAAGCAGCTCTGCTTTCCCAGGTTGCAGGGGGAGGGGAAGCCCAGGGACGATGCCCTTGAGTCCTGTCTGCGAAATTGATCCTGGAATCTTTAAACCTCGGGGGGAAATGTTCAAAGCCGCAGCCATCTTTGTGCGGAGAGAGGCCAAAGGCTCTCTTGTTTGGGGAAATACATTGTAATGTGCCCTTCGCTTATGCAAAGATGCAGCCAAGTTTCTGTTCTGGAATAGACAATGAGGAAGGAGCGGCTCTGCATGACAATGTAAAAGTTTGCCTCCGCTGGTGGCAGTTCCACCGGGGGACGGTGAGCCCTGGGAGGTGGCCTGAGGCTGCCGGGCAGAGGTGAATTTGTCCTCTGCCAAGGCAGGGAAGGTGCAGAAACAGGGAACCGGCTTAGGTTCCCTACTAGGGGAGGCTGCTGGCCCGCCAGCTGCAGGGGAGACGGGCAGGGGCACTGGAACAGCGGCCACCCCAACCTTCAGGAAGGTTCCCATCTCCTTCGCTCGGCTGAGCTTTGGGCCACCAGAGGCAGCCTATGACCCACCGGGCAAAACCATGGCCAGGAGCAAGCCAGGCCTGCAAAGTCTGTCAGAGGCCTGGGGGAGGGGGACCTGCTGCTCTATGACTTCTCTGGGACCCCCTGAAATAAGCGGGGAGAGGGCTGTTCTCTCTGTGGCCCCTTCGGAGGCCAGGCTTGGACCACCGAGGTGGAGGCAGAGAAGAGAGCGCAGCCAGAAGTCAGGGAGAGAGGTCTGCTGGCCTCGGGGAGGAACGTTTCATCTGTGTGCACTGCACACGGTGCCTAAACGGGGCTGCCAGAGCCTGGGCTTATCATGAGAATAAATGTTCCCACGGCATCGCTGCTTCACCCCCTGGCTTCTCAGCAAATGCTTCAGAGGCAATGCGAGAAGAAACATGACTCCTGCTCAAAATATCAAACTATCATGGAATGGAAATGGCCAGGATCAGAATTACTGGGGTCAGATCATACATCAAAAAGCCAGGCGGTCAGAGCCCCCTCCTTCAATACCCAGTGCGAGAACACTCTGCCCAAGGCCACCCCCTCACTCCTCAGGCGCCGTCTCCTGTGCCCGTCCACACTCTGCTGATACCTCTGCAGGTGCCTCGGTGGGGGGGACGGGGCTCCTCCACCCCCAGACCAGCTGATCAATGCACAGAGCCCAGCAGAGGCTAAGAGGCACGTGCTGTGCTCGAGAGATATGTGTGGCACTCCAGCAGGCACGCTGAGAAGACAAATTGCATGACAAACCTTCCCGGGTTTGTACTAACAACTGCAAGAGGCTGCCCCTCCCCCTCTCCGGAGTTTGGGGGGTTAGCAGAGCATTGGGGGCGATATTCCCACTCCGAGGTGGACTGCGTGGTGCCAGCATGGGGATTCTGCCACAATCCTGCCATGTGACTTGGGGCCAGTTACTTAACCTATCTGGGCCTCAGTTTCCTTATCTGTAAAATGGAGATAATAATAGTCCCTGTGTCTCAGGGTTGTTTCAGGTTGAAGCAACAATGAAACTTGTCACACGCATCCGTGTGGAGAGACCACCAAACAGGCTTTGTGTGAGCAATAAAGCTTTTTAATCACCTGGGTGCAGGCGGGCTGAGTCGGTAAAGAGAGTCAGCAAAGCATGGTGGAATTGTCATTAGTTCTTATAGGTTTGGGATAGGTGGTGGAGTTAGGAGCAATTTTTTGTGGGCAGGGGGTGGATCTTACAAAATACATTCTCAAGTGGGGGAGAATATTGCAAAGTACATTCTTAAGGGCAGGGGAGAATATTACAAAGTACTTTCTCCAGGGTGGGGAGGGTGTATCGTACAAAGCACATTCACAAGGGCGGGGGAATATCACAAAGTACTTATCACAAGGGCAGGGAGAGTGTATTGTCACAAAGTCAACTGATTGGTTAGGGTGGGGCGGAAACATCACAATGGGAGATGCCATCAGTTAAGGCAGGAACTGGCTCTTTTCACTTCTTTTATAGATCTTCAGTTGCTTCAGGCCATCTGAATGTATACGTTCAGGTCACAGGGGATATGATGGCTTAGCTTGGTCTCAGAGGCCTGACCCTCCTGTCTTCTTATATTAATAAGAAAAACAAAACAAAATAGTGGTGAAGTGCTGGGGCAGTGAAAATTTTGGGGGGTGGTATGGAGAGATAACGGGCAATGTTTCTCAGGGCTGCCTGGAGTGGGATTAGGGGCAGCGTGGGAACCTATAGTGGGAGAGATTAAACTGAAGAAAGAGTTTGGGGTAACAGGTGATATTGTGGGGTTGTTAAAAGAGTATTTGTTGTTTAGAATGATTGGTGATGGCCTGGATGTGGTTTTGTATGAATTAGAAAATTAAACGGAAGACACAAGGTCCGAATAAAAGGAGAAAAATAGGTATTAGAGGACTAAGAATTGGAAGGACCCAGGGCATCCAATCAGAGAGTACCCAAGGGGCTTCAGCGTAATTATTTGCTTGGTTGGCGAGTTTTTTGGGCTCTATCCTTAAGTTTTTTTATGTTGTCATATACCGGGCCAGATTGATTTAGGTAAAAACAACACCCAGGTGATTAAAAAGCTTTATTGCTCACACAAAGCCTGTTGGTGGTCTCTTCACACGGACGCGTGTGACAAAAGTGAAATCCCCAACACCTAGTACAGGCTCAATGAGGTTGTCATCAAATCGGCTGGGCGTGGTGGCTCATGCCTGGAATCCCAGCACTTTGGGAGGCCAAGGCGGGCGGATCACGAGGTCAGGAGTTCGAGACCATCCTGGCTGACATGGTGAAACCCCGTCTCTACTAAAAATACAAAAAATTAGCCAAGCGAGGTGGCGGGCGCCTGTAGTCCCAGCTACTTGGGAGGCTGAGGCCAGGGAATGGCGTGAACCCGGGAGGCGGAGCTTGCAGTGAGCCGAGATCGTGCCACTGTACTCCAGCCTGGGCGACAGAGAGACACTCCGTCTCAAAAAGAAAAAAAAAAAAAAAAGAAATTGTCATCAAATTACAGGAGGGTCCAATAGCCCAAGCTGTTTCCCTGGGACCCCACAAGCAGAATGGTCCAAGGGGCTTCACCCTTACACCCACCCTGGCTTTCCTCCGGGCCATCACCATGGGGAGGGGTCTGAGTGAACAGCTTGCGCATGTCCCTGTGTTTTCCGGAGCTGGAGGGGCTGCCGTGCCCAGGCCCGTCTGCAAGTGTGACCCAGCCCTGGAGCTCTCCCTGCTGGCTGAGTCGCCTTGGGGAAACAACAGCCATGCCACCACTTAGACTGACCTTCCCACTCGCCGGCCGGACGCCTCATCAGACAGGGAAATGCTGCAGAACGGGGAAGGACCAGTGCTGCTGAGGCCGCAGGACACGGAAGGACACGGCCGAGGCCGCAGGCCAGAGCCCAGTGTCCCCCAGGGGCCTCCTGGCCGCTGCGAGCCACTGACAGGGAAAGGCCGAGAAGAGTCAGGGATTCTGATTCTTGCTGGCAGCGGCTGCGGGACGGCCCTGCCTCCCTGGAACTCTGCTGAGCTTGTCGGCTGTCCCTGGCCACAGAGCCCTGGGGGGCTCAGTGTGGGGTTTCCTTTCAAAGAGGGGCTCCAAGTGTCTAGGACTTGTGCCACCCCCGGCCCTGGCACCCCCCACACGCCCGCCTCAGAGCCTGTGCGGCACGGCCCATCCCCTGTGACTGAGCTCAGTCACCTGGGTACGTTCGGGCACCACCATGTAATTTGAGAACAATGCATTTTTATTCCCCTGCACATCATATTCTGCTGCTGCTCTGTCACCAGTTTGACCTAGGGAAAGAGGGAAGGAAAATGCCGCTATGGGAGGAAAGGGCCGTGGCATCAGGGGACAGGAACGGTGTGGGGGAGGGGGGCGGCGAGCATGCTGCCAGGGCGGGGGGCGGGCTGCTGAGCTCACACCAGGCTTGGAGCCGGAGCCCTATCCCTACCGCTGCCCCTGCCTTAGGGTGAGATGCAGATAGTCCCTGGGGTTCTGAGCTCCACTTCCCACTGAGATGAGACCCTCTGCTGAGGGTGGTGTCCGGTCCACACGGTGGCTAGGCAGGTGGTTAGAATGGAGAGGGATCTCATGTTAATGACTGGGCCTCAGGCAGCACGTGGATGTCCCCAGCTCCAGAGGGGTGTGTGGGGGCTGCAGCAGCTCCTGCTGATGAGGGCCAGGGCGTGGGTAGCTGGCAGTGGCTGGCAGAGGCTGCAGAGCGGGCACCCATCAAGGCATAGGGCTTGGACTGGGCAGGGGTCCAGCACGCCTAAGTGGCCCAGACGTCAGACCTGACCACCTCAGAGCAAAACTGAGGAGGACTCAGGCCAGCCTCCCTACGCCCCAGGCATCCATGCACGATAAGGAAGAAGGGAGGAGCCCTGACAGAGCAGGTACGAACCCCTCAGAGACTGAGAAGGCATGAGAGAGGGCCGCAGGCCATCACCTCGACCTGGGCAGGGGCTCCCAAGGCACTCAGAGCACAGGGCAAGAGTCAGGTGACGGCTGCAAGAAGGGTCCTGCATTACAAGCTCACGGCAAGGGTCGTCCACGGCGAGCACATCCCTCCCTGAAAGTGCAGTCATGCGGGGTGCTTTCCAACACCCAGAGCACAGGCGTTCCAGCGCCTCTTGGGCCAGGCTCACTGCCAGGCGTGGGTGGGAGGTCATGCAGGCTGCACCCAGGCTTCCATCCTCCTGTCTGGCTGCAGGGAAGTCTCCCTTGCTCTGTGAACATTCCCACGGGGCGCCCTATGCTGCCTCGGGTGCTCTCCCATCCCAGTAACTTCCTGGCACCATCATAATCTCCAGTCACCTTCGTTTGTTAGCTGCCTGTCCCTCTCCACTAGACAGGGATTCTTCTGCATCCTTGCTGATGCGTCCTGGGTGCCCGTACTCTCGTGTTTCCCCAGACTTCAGGACCAAGGCCAAGTTCAGCCTCATGTGCCCTCTCCCACCCCCGCGGGCTCCCCAGGGTGGCCAAGGGCTGGCACCTCTTTTGCACAAGCGGCCCCCTCTGTGTGCAGTTGTGCCCTCCCCACTTTCCACTTGGGAAACACCAACTCCGTGACCAAAACCAGCTCAAGGATCCCCCCACTGGGACTATCTCCATAACCAGGTGGAGACAGCTGACCGTCTCCTTTGGCTGCCAAGGCCCTGTCCTCGCTGTGCCAAAGCAAGCAGGTGGCCCCCATGAGAAAAAGCTCATCCAGCACAGGAGCTGGCTGGGGCTGTTCCCAGACACCATGGGCCGAATGAACAACGGCTCGCCTGGCTGGTCGGCTCTGATCTTCTCCGCCTGTGCTGAGTATTTCCCCGTGTGCGGCATCTTTCCCCTCCCACACCCCACAGGTGAGTGTTATCCCCATTGTATCGGTGAGGAAGCCGAGGCACAGAGATTGAGAGGCTCACAGAAGTGGGCGTGGGAGTCAGTACAGAAGCTCTGGTGAGCAATTCGGCAAAGCTGCTGCAACTAGAAACCGTATCCCGGGACCTGGCCATTCAGCTGTCAGCATCGACGACGGAGACACAGCCTCTGCCATAGACGCGAAGGCATGAGGGCACCCAGCCACCAGGAGCTCCACACCCACAGACAGAGCTCATTTTTTTTGGGAGGCTCTGAGATCACAGTTGCTTTATGGGAATTCATTTAGTCACTTATTCATTCAAAATAGATTTACTGGGCGCCTACTACGTGCCTGGCCTTTTCCAGGTACTCAGTGAAAAATCAGGTGGGCAGACCCTCTCTGGGCCCAGTACAAAGTCACCTTTGTGGGAGTCCCTAACCCTCCTGAGACACACCACCAAGGAGACCCCTGGACTGGGGAGCAAGACCCAGGATTGCTTGACGGCAACTCAGCTCAGGGGGCAGCCCGGGAGGGGCCTTGGGAAGTGAGAGCCCGTGCCAGGCCAGCCTGGGAGCCCGGCGCAGCACATCATCGCCTCTGTCTGTGGTTCAGCTGTCACTTCCTTGCTGGAGCCTGCACAAGACAAGCTCTGAGGCTGCCTCAAGCTGTCAGCGGGTGTGCGGACGGCTGGCCCTCCTCGTCCACAGGGACTCAAACCCCCACTCTGACAACCACCAGCTCCCCACGGGAGGCCAAGGACAGGCTGCCGGGAGGCTTCCGCATCAGCTGTCAGGAGGTCTGCGGAGGAGGGAGGAGGTGGGGAGAGGCCCACTTGCGGGGAGGGTGTCGCACATTTCGGGAGGAAGCAGAGGTGAGACCCACCCACAGGACCCCCGTCAGAGTGTTCCTACCTGCTCACCGTCACTGGTCTGTCAGCCTCCCCAAACCTGCTGGAACATATGCTCCCTGCGGTCTGGATCCCGAGCTCACCACGACATCCCCAGCTCCTAAGGCTGCTCTATCCGTGTGCGCTAAAGGAGTGAGTAGGCAGTCGGGCGGCCCTCAGAACAGGACACAGTAGACGCAGAAGCCAAGGCAAAGCAAGAGGCAGAGCGGATGGTCTGTGGGGAGAGGCAGGTGTGGCCAGGAGACTCCAAATGCTGTGGGGAGGTCAGTGAGGCCTGAGATGAGAACCCGTGGAGCGTGCGGGGAGAGGCAGGTGTAGCCAGGAGACTCCAAATGCTGTGGGGAGGTCAGTGAGGCCTGAGATGAGAACCCATGGAGCATGCTAGGGGATTTGGGATCTCTGGATCTTCAGGCCAGAACAGTAGGGGAGGACCAACACAGGGGCCACCTTCCCACAGGTATGTGACTCCATCTGCCGTGCTCTGGCCATGTCTCTCTGAGTCTCAGTGACCTGATGCAGGCAAGGGAACCTCACAGGGCCACCGGGGCAAGGTATGAGGTCCCAGACATGCCTCCTTGCACAGGGTCAGCACGTGCAAAAACAGCAAATGTGAGTTTCCGCCTCCTCAGGTGGGGAGAGGGGCTTCCAAGGATGGAAAGCGTAAGCCCCAAACCTCCCGAGAGAGATGAGTCCGTCTTTGTAGACCACAAAGCAACTTCGCTGCTGCTCTCCAAGCCCCCTAAGCTCCAGCAGGGCCCAATCTGTGTGCCGTGATTCGCGATGCGGCCAGGTTTGCAGGCGCTGAGCCGCCGCCAGGAGCCCTCATTAGAGGCAGCTGCAGTGGCCCTTGTCCGAGGAGCCTTCCCTGACCCGCTGCCCCAGGCACCCTTCCCTGATGAACCAGGGTGTAATCATGTGTCCTGATTCTGCTCCCCATACTCCCGTGCTCTGAGCTCCCTCAGTGCAGGGACGTGGAGGCCAGGAGTTCAGGGAGTGCTGGACACGACTGAGGACAGCTCTCAGTCTCCGCATGCTCCTCCCATGCCCGTCTCTGCTGAGCACTTCCCTGGTGTTCCACTCGAGTGGTGCTCCCAGCGGCCCCGGGAGCTGGCACTGCCCAGCACAGGGCGCAGCAGGACAGGCAGTCGCCTCCTTCCTTCTAGGCTGGAAAGAACACTCGGGCCACCCACACGCCAGACTCATCCCCCAGCCGTGTTCTGCTCCACCTGGGCAGCGTGGGTTCTTAATTTCAATTTGTGGCCCACATTGAAAAATAATTAGATTTCCCATAAAAATTAGATTTCCAGCTTCTCGTGGAAGAAGGACCTGGCAGCAGTGGTCTGCTTCTTCCTACAGAAACACAAGTGGGTGGAACCAGGAGGAGCTGGTTCCAGGGGGGCTGGAACCAGGGGTCGTGGCCTCTTCTGTCGCCCCAGTCCCCACCACTCCCAACAGCCTTCAGCCACCTGGGCCCCTCCTGCCTGGCTCCTGTGAGCACGTGAGGGCACTGCCCTCTTCTGAGCCCCACACGCAGCCTTGCACACACCACTGGCCCTCATGGCTGTGTCTCCTGGTGGCGCACAAGGCCAGGCTCTGAGGCCAGCGGGACAAGCGTGAGGAACAGAAACAGTGCCAGCAACACCCCCAGGGCCACGCCGCCACCAGCAGACCCTGACCCCCGCTTCCCTCCCCCCGCTTAAGGGAACCACGTTCTCGTGTCCAGTTTCAGAGAATGTTTTTCTCTTTCCCAGGAACCAGAGCCAGAGACTCGTGAACTATGACTTGTGGTGACGCTCTCCGCCTGGCTGGTGTGCAGCTCCGTGGCCAGCGTACAAGATTTCCACCACGACCAGCCGAAAGCATCCCTGTCCGGCCGCTGCCTTCCCCGCCGCCACCGTGCGGTCTCAACACGTTGGAAAGTTGGTGAGAAATTGAGCCCATATGCCTTCTGATTGTTTGCAAACCCTGGCAAGGCTCTGGTAAGTCCAGGCCAATTTCTGGATTAAATTAGAAAAGAAAAGACGAAAAATATCTGAATCCTGGCATAGAGAGAAATCATTCAAAAAAAAAAGACAAAAAACTGTTGAACGTACTGTACAGAGAATGTTCTCGTGCTGGGAGGGGTCAAAGGTTATAGCCTCGACTGAAGGCACAGAAGACCCTTGGGTTCCACATTCTCCGCAGGCCGAGGAGCGTGTCTGCCCTCAGCAGAAGAGATGCTTTGGGGGCTCAGGCATTCTCCCAGAACGTAAGCAGTTCACACAGGTGGGAGAGGCTATTCTGCGTGACCAGAAACCTGCTGCTCCTGCCCTGCCGTTCCACAGCCGTTAAGAGCAGCTCATTCTATCCTTTCAAAAGAATCCCCGAAGTAACCTCACCGGAGCTTTGAGCTGATAAGGCTAAGGTGGGGGTGGGCTGGGGTCTGAGCAGCCCACTGCACTCAGTACTTCCCTAACACGTGCGCCCACATGCACTGATGTACTGAAAGGCACATGTTAACTTCGGAGGCCTGGGGCCATCAGAGCTCAAGGCAGGCACTAAGCAAGTCCATTTCTGCAGAGCCTGGTAGCAAATATTCCTTTAGCACCCCGTAGTGAATGTTCTCAGCTTTGTGGGCCATATGGTTTTTGTTGCAACTACCCAACCTGTTGTTGTAGCACAAAAATGGCCACAGGCTCTGCCGGGCGCAGTGGCTCACGCCTGTAATCCCAGCATTTTGGGAGGTCGAGGCAGGTGGATCACCTGAGGTCAGGAGTTCAAGACCAGCCTGGCCAAGATGGTGAAACCCCGTCTCTACTAAAATACAAAAATTAGCCGGGCATGGTGGTGGGCGCCTGTAATCCCAGCTACTCGGGAGGCTGAGGCAGAGAATCGCTTGAACCCGGGAGGTGGAAAGTTGCAGTGGGCCAAGATCATGCCACTGCCCTCCAGCCTGGATGACAGAGTGAGACTCTGCCTCAAAAAAACAAACAAAAAAAAAGGCCACAGGCAATTCATAAATCCATAGGCATAGCTGTGTTCCAATAAAACTTTATTTACAAAAACAGGTGAAGGGCCAGGTGGCCCTGGGGCCAGAGTTTGCCAACACAGATTTAGAATCTCCAGTTCACATGAATTTTGCTTTCGTGCAAGTAATATGTCCAAATTTACTTTAATGTAAAACTGATGTTTTAAAATGCTTCTAAAAAAAGGGGCCACTTCAGGGGGAGATGGCTTACATCTGTCTGGTGGCCTCTGGCAGGCCTGAGAGTACGTGTTCTCAGTAGCAAATAGGTTGAGCGCCGGCCTTGCTGCAGGCTGGGTGTCACCCACTGCAATGGTCTCTCCCTCCTGTCTACAAGGAGTGCAGTAGGACCAGGGGCTCACACAGACAGTGCAAGGTCTTTGTAGATCCTGATATTTAAGCAACACATTGAGGCCTTAGGCTTCACAGGGAAGAGGAGGATTGAAATTAGTGCTTTAATTAAATGCTTGAAGCCACAAAGGAAGCTTTAGCCTTGGGCCCAAGCTTTATATTTCTTGAAGTCTTGGCACAGATAGATTTTACTTTTAAAATTGTATCCGGCCGGGCGCGGTGGCTCAAGCCTGTAATCCCAGCACTTTGGGAGGCCGAGACGGGCGGATCACGAGGTCAGGAGATCGAGACCATCCTGGCTAACACAGTGAAACCCCGTCTCTACTAAAAAATACAAAAAACTAGCCGGGCGAGGTGGCGGGCGCCTGTAGTCCCACCTACTCGGGAGGCTGAGGCAGGAGAATGGCGTAAACCCGGGAGGCGGAGCTTGCAGTGAGCCGAGATCGCGCCACTGCACTCCAGCTTGGGGGACAGAGCAAGACTCCGTCCAAAAAAAAAAAAAAAAAATTGTATCCATAGCCAGGCGTGGTGGCTCCTGCCTGTGATCCCAGCTACTCAGGAAGCTGAGACAGCAGCATAATTAGGCCCAGGAGATTGAGTCCACCATGCAACATAGCATGACCCTGTCTCTAAAACATCTTTAAAAAATCAGTCAGGCATGGCGGTGTGAGGCTGCAGTCCCAGCTGCTTGGGAGGCTGAGGTTTGAGGCCGCACTGAACTGTGATTGCCGTACTACACTCAAGCCTGGGTGACCGAGTGAGACCCTGTCTCAAAAAAATAAAAATGCGTATATAAACACATTACTTTCACAATGGCTCTGATCTTCCGAGGCGTTCATCCCTGCCCCCCATTCACCTGAGCCTGGAGAAGAGTCCCTGACTTTACCTGGTGACGAAACTTGAGGTGCCAAACACACCTGAGCTGCCACACACACCTGAGCTGCCTCCTAGCCTGTCAGACCCAAGCCCACTCCTTAGGGGTGCCCAGGCCCACACACGTGGCCACTGCGTCTAGTTTGTGAGCAGAGACTAGACGAGGCACTGGCAGAGCAAGTGTTTGAAAATGAGAAATACTGAAGCCCCAGTGTCAGTATCAGGCATGTTCACCAATGTCAACTGTGTCCCAGCCTGGCAGCACCCAGTACCTCAGGGAGCACGTTTCCAAGCAGGAAGCATCAAACATGGCAGTGGTCTCCCAGTGCCGTCGGGGGCGGGGGGCAGGCCTGGGCAGAGGAGAGCCCCTTATCCTCCCGGCTGGGCCCAGGGGAGGCAGCGATGCAAGGTGGAGGCTGGAGGCTGAGCCAGAGTCAAAGGCTGGGAGGAGCAGGAGCAGAATGAAGGCAGAGGGAAGAGAGTTCCCTCTGCTAGTGATGGGGCTGGGGGGCCAGCAAGGCTGGACGGGCCGCACCTCTGCCCATGGCTCACACTCCATCCTCTTAGCCCTCACAGTGCTTGGGAGGGAGTGACCCCTCTGCCCTTAGATGGGGGGATGTGGGTACCCCCAAGGGGCCTCAGCCTCTCTGACCAGGCTAAGGGCCACTGAGCCTCAGGAGACTGGACTCAGGGTTGCCAGCAGCCAGGAGGGCTATGGCTGTGTGTGCCCAAACTCCATTGTAGGCCAGGTGCAGTGGATCATGCCTGTAATCCCAGCACTTTGGGAGGCTGAGGCGGGCGGATCACCTGAGGTCAGACCGGCCAACATGGTGAAACCCAGTCTCTACTAAAAATATAAAAATTAGCCGGGCGTGGTGGCATGTGCCGGTAGTCCCAGGTACTTGGGAGGCTGAGGCAGGAGAATTGCTTGAACCTGGGAGGTGGCGGTTGCAGTGAGCCGAGATCACGCCATTGCACTCCAGCCTGGGCGAGGGAGCAAGACTCCATCTCAAGAAAAACAAAAACCAAAACAACTCAGCGCAGGGAGCCTCCAGGGACAAGGGCCGCAGGCTCAGCACCCACCCGGCGCCCTCTCAGCGCGGCCGGCTCCCCCTGGGCCTCGGAATTGTGTGGACGTGCCCAAGTAGAGGCTGGGGAAAGGCCACAGAGAATGGGAGCCTGAGGTGGCATACGGGGGCACATGCAGGGCACCAGGCGGTCCACTGGGCTGTGGGGTCTGAGTGCAGGGCTCAGGTTCCTGGGCTTGCCCTAGGGGCAGGCTGACTTCACAGATGACCAGGGCCCATGTTCAGAAGGCCCCGAACTTGCGGCTTGACCCTCTACAGCTCCGTCTGGAAGTTCTTCATCCTCTCACCCTTGCGCGTGTGTTTTGGAAGTGAAGGCTCCCAGGGCAGTGGAGCAGGGTCCCACCTCCCCAGGACAGGCTCTCAGCCGCCCCCAGCAGGTGCAGGATCAGGCATGTATTCCCCACGGCATCTCAGGGCAGGCGTGGTGGTGGCCATCCCGCCCACGGCTGGCAGGAAAGGGGCATGTCTGGTGGATGGCCGGCCAGAGCCCATGTTTCGGCGGAGGTGAGCCTCCCATGAGTGACACCTGCATAGAGATGGATTGGCTGTGGCCATACGCTGTGGGCTGGAGCAGTGCACCAGTGGGAAGGGGGTGTGCCTGGCTCTACTTCCCCAGACCCCCTGGCTGGGGCACAACCAATGTGTTCCTCCAGGGGTGGCAGGAAGCTCGCAGACTCCAGTGGGAGCATCCTTCATGCTGGGGGTGCACTCACTCCGCCAGGACCCGTACCTGAGGAGAATTCCCTCAGCGGGGTTCCACTCTGTGGGATCCTCTCTTCCTCCTCCCAGCCTCCCTGAGTCTGGCCTGTGCCTGTCATAAACTTGTGGTCAGCCTGAGGCACCCACCAGGATCAGCCACAAAATGCACATTTGTTTAATTTCAGTGACTCCACATAGAAGCCAAGCGCTCTAATATTTGCATTTAAAATAGCCATGGCACAATTTAAAGATGAATAAGAAATTCATGCTAATAATTCAAGGTTCCAATTTTTGTTCACTTAGAACAACATTAAAAAGCAAATAAAAAAAACAGCAAGTTGAGAGAGAAAGAGACAGAGACTAAGGAAGAAAAGAAGTGGCTAAATAGTCCCTTTTTATGGCACTTTCCTCTGCTCTTTGAGCAAGCGATCCCACATTTTCATTTTGCGCTGGGCCCTGGGAGTTATGTGCTGGCTCTGCCTATAGGCCAGCGTTCCCCACTGGTAATATCCTGATGAGTTTTGCAGCAGCCAGATATTGCAGGGAAATAAGAATGCACTGCATGTAATACATTGGCTCCTTTGAATTCTCTATCTTCCCCCGCCCCCTTTATTTTATTTTATTTATTTTTGAGACAGAAATCTCACTCTGTCGCCCAGGCTGGAGTGCAGTGGCATGATCTTGGCTCACCGCAACCTCCGCCTGCCGGGTTCAAGCGGTTCTCCTGCCTCAGCCTCCTGAGTAGCTGGAATTACAGGCATGGGCCACCACCCTTGGCTTATTTTTGTATTTTTAGTAGAGACGGGGTTTTGCCATGTTGGCCAGGCTGGTCTCGAACTCCTGACCTCAAGTGAGCCGCCCGCCTTGGCCTCCCAAAGTCCTAGGATTACAGGTGTGAGCCACCGCGCCCAGCCTATCTTTCCTCTTACTTCGGGAGAAATTCAGGTGGAGGGCTGCTATGGCTGAACCCAGGTGTGGAGCTTGGGAGCTGCAGCTTGGGAAGTTCTGCTGCCAAACAGACCAGCATCTCAGAAGATTAACTTCTGGGGAGGGCAGGAGACGCCAAATGCATCCGCCCAAGGGAGAAGCTTTTCCCATGGGAGGGGAAAGACTCCAGGATCTGGCCACACACAAAAATGTAGGACGTCAAAAACTATCCCAGGCAGAACAAAACAAAAGGTAAACAAGGAGACGGGGAAAAGTATTTCCCACACATGTGACAGACAAAAAGTTAATCTACTTAGATACGCAAACTCTTCAGATGAATGGAACACCCCCAAATCCCAGCAGAATCAAGGGCATGAATAGGCCAAGCACAAACAATAAAATAATCTCTGTTTACAAATACACGTATATTTTTAAACGCAGGCTCATTAACATCAAGGAAAAGCAAAAAGTTTATCTCCGTTGTAATTAAATTACCCCTGTTCAAAAGGACTCAGTGGTGTGAGGGGGTGGGGAGACAGGCATTTGCTCAACGAAGCAGGAACAGAGGAAACCATAACAGAGAACATTCCAGCGTAGAAAGCTTACAAAACGGGCATATCTGTTGACCACGGACTCCGCTTTCAGCAACTCAGCTTAAGGAAATAAGTAAGCAGGAGCGGTAGATTGAGCTCGATGAACATGGTACAGTTAGTGGCATGTCTGACCTCTAATGGAGAAATTAGTTTTGCTATGTGAATATGTCATATAAACAATAAGTTAGGTAAAAAGTGTGCTACAGTCATATGGCATGATGTGCGATCATTAAAACCAGGTAGTAGACAATAACTGCTGGGGGAAGACACATATCTACATGAATTTATGCTAATTTTACATAGTAAAAAAAAAAAAAAATGGCTGGTGCAGTGGCTCACGTCTGTAATCTCAGCACTTTGGGAGGCCGAGGCGGGTGGATCACCTGAGGTCAAGAGTTCAAGACCAGCCTGGCCAACATGGTGAAACCCCATCTCTACTAAACATACAAAAAAACCACCAAAAAACAAGAAAACGAAAGCCAGCTGTGGTGGCACATGCCTGTAATCCCAGCTACTCAGGAGGCTGAAGCAGGAGAATCGCTTGAACTCGGGAGGAGGAGGTTGCAGTGAGCCGAGATCACACCACTGCACTCCAGCCTGGGCGACAGAGTGAGACTCTGTTTCAAAATAAACACATAAATAAAAGGAATCATCTGTGTTAAATATAGAATATTTCGATAAACCAAGAATTTCTAGATGTAAGGAGGAAGATAAGAAAACTGGACCCATCAGGGGCTGCCGGAACGGGCAGGGGGGTGCTTGCCTAAACCAAAGAGCCCCTTTCTGTGCCCAGGTGGCCCTTGTGAAACGCTCCATTTCCAACCCTCTTCCCTTCCGGCAAGTCTGAGATGAGAAAGCAGCTTCATTTTTCCATGGAAAAGGGAATATCATGTCTTGCCATTCACAAGAAAACAAAGCAGCCCCTCCCGTGATTTCCACTGCTCCCGGAGCCACAGGCAGCTCCCCTCCACCTCTGGAAGACTGCGGCGGCCGGCCTTGCTCATCCCAACTTCCCCTACCTGTGCCCCCTGCTTCACAGGCCAGGCCTTCTCCATTCTTCCAGCCGGCCCCATTCCTGCCTCAGGGCCTTGGTGCCGCCTGCCCCCTCCCCCAGACTTGGAACAGGCTATCCCTATCCTACCTCTTCCCACATCCTTCGTTTGTCATGAGCCTCAGCTCCCGTGATACCTCCCGTGCACCAGCCCCTGACCTCCTGTGTAAAGTGGCCGGCCTTCCCCTACCCTTCTTCCTTCTCCATCTCATAACGATTTTATTTCTTTCATTGCGTTTATCATTACTTGAAACGATCCCATTTGTTTTTCACTTGAATATCGTCTGTGTCCCCCTTCCCAGAATGCAAGGTAGCAGGGCTACGTCCTGTCATGCTCACGGCCGCACCCCTAGCCTGACATATAATAGATGCCCCATAAACACTGGTCCCCCGTACGAATGGCAGCCAGGGGCACCAGACAGAGGAGGATGGTTATGCTGAGAATCCACCCCATCTCAGCAGCTGAACACAATTCAGTGTACGCTGTGTTTCCCTACTCACACCATGGTGCGGCGTGGGTCGGGGGGCCAAGCCTATGCTGTAGCTGTGCCTTCTGGGATACGTGGTTTCCAAGGTTTCCATGGCAGGGGGAGACAGAGATGGAGGGGACTCCAAGCTCTTACCAGCCTTGGTCCGCAGGTGACCCAAATCACTTCCTTTCACACAGGCCACTGGGCAAAACTAGCCATGCAGTTCCATGTCAGTTACAAGGGAGCCTGGGCAGAGAAGGGGAGCATGGGGGTGACTGATGAGGCTGAACTGCCTGTGCCACCCCTGGACCCCATATTCTGGCCCAGGCTCTGCCACAAAGAGATCCCAAAGGGAGTTCTGCAGGCAAAAGTCACCCCAAATGATGAGGGAAACTGAGGCAGCGCAGGGCTGCAGGGCTGCCAGGGTGGAGCTGTGCCTGCACTCAGCCCGCCTCTGCCTCACCTCCTCCTCAGAGTCTGCATTCCCTGGGTCCTCACCATCAGGGCCCGCACCAGCTCCTCCTCCCAGGGCTGGATGGCCTTTCCCAGGGCACAGGCTGTGCCACCATTCTCTGCATCCAGTTCGGTGGGCAGCTCACTGCCCAGGACTGGCCCCCACACCCTGGGCTCTGGGCGTGCCATTGCCCAGCCCCACCTGCTCTACAGCCAGTCAAACAGCTCACTGGGAGCCCAGTCCCAGCCGGCTGCCACCACCTCTGTCCTTCCATGCTTTTGCTTTTGCTCCAGCCTTGGGGGGCCCCGTGGCCAGCTGGGACTTACAAGAGGACTGTGACAAGCCACTGGCCAGGCCTTGGGGGGGCCCTTGGGGTTGTGGTTTGAGGCCCCCACAGCACCCCAGTTCAGAGACAGGGCACGGTAGGCAGTCCGTCTGTGCACAGACCCAGCCCTGCCCTGTCCCGCACAGCAGCTGCCAGCCACACTGCGGCTTCCATCTAGGTGCAAATTAATTCAAATAAAGTACTCTTTGGGGTGGCTACCATAAAAAAGAAAAAAGAGACAAGTGTTGGTGACAATTTGGAGAGACTAGAATTCCTGTACACTGTTGGCAAAATGGTGCAGCCACTGTGGAAAATAGTGTGGAAACTCCTCAAAAAGTTAAAGAAAGAAAGAATTACCCTGTGTCCCGCAATTCCACTTGTGGGCCTATAGTCAAGAGAACGGAAAGCAGGGTCTGAACACCCACGTTCATGGCAGCATTATTCATGGTAGCCCATGAGGGGGCAACCCGAGTGCCCATGGATGGCCGGGATACTATTCCTCCCTGAAAAGGAAGGACATTCTTACATATGCTGCAATATGGAAGGCCCCTGAGGACATCGTGCTAAGTGAAGCAAGCCAGACGCAAAAGGACAATTACTGTGTGATCCACTTATGCGAGGTACCCAGAGTAGTCAAATTCTTAGAAACAGAAAGTGGAGTGGTGGGTGCCAGGAGTTGGGGGAGGGGAGGAACAGGGCTGAAATTTAACAGGCGCAGTTTCAGTTTTACAGGATGAAGAGTTCTGTGGACGGTGGTGGCGATGGTGGCCCAACCATGTGAATGTGCTTACGCCACTGAATCTCGCACTTAAAAATGGTGAAGACACTGACTTATGTTCTGTGTATTTCACCACGATTAAAAATGTTTTAATTAAAATTATCTTGGAACAAATAAGAAGTTAAATTAAAAGTTCAGTTCTTCAAGGACACCCGCCACACTTCAAGTGTGCAAGAGCCCGGTGGCTGCTGCGCCAGAAAGGGCAAAACCAGCGTCTCTCCTCTCCAGTACTGCGGGAAGCTCGCTCGCACAGCAGTGTTCTGGAAGATCATCCTTTCTCAGACGTTCCCTCAATGCTCCTCCTCCCCAAGACCACCGAAGGGTCCGGCATGCCTTAGATCTGTCCCTAGAACTCTCCGGGCATGCACAGGCTCTCAGTGAGGACGCAAGGTATTAACCGTCAGGGCAACGCATGCTCCAAGCACGGCCACGCTGCGCTCTTGCAGCGGGAGCTGGGGCTCCAATCAGAGGACAGACCCCCCGCTGACCCTCTGCCGCTGGTCTCCCAAGCCCCGGGACTCTCTGCCATGCCCTACCGCCTCTGCAGGACACTCCCACGGTGCCCATGACAAGCACGCTGTCAACACATGTTTGCTGAATGAATCAGTGCTCACTTCTGTGCAACAGGGGACAAAAGACACGGCCCAAATATTTTCTCAACTTCTGAGACTTATCTCCTAAAACGGCTTCTCTGTTGTGATAAAACTTATCTCAATGTAAGACGTTTTAAATTTCTCATGCTTTTCTAGAAACGAACCTTCCCATTATTCAAAATGGGGGGTATGGCTGGATCACTAGGGTTTGAATAAAGTTGGATGGCAAAAGTCAGAGAACCTTCTAGACATCCTCCAACCAGCCGTTGTGACAGAGAGACCCTCGGTACCAGGAGAAAGGCTGATCTGCCTCCACCGGCCTCATGAAGGACTCACCCGGGGTCCCACCTTCAGTCAGCGTCCTTGGTGGGCTCTCAGCAGTGACCCCTCCTGGGCTGTCACTAAATTAGATAGTGTCACTGTCATGATAACAAAACCACATTTTATGTGGAAACTAAAAACGTGTTCACTCTACTGAAAGACTGAAAAGCACAGTCACCGACGCTCTCTCATTTAACCCTCACAACCCCCACGATGAAAACACTGACCCATTTTATAGATGAGAAAACCAAGGCTCAGAGGATGGGAGCAGCGATCCCAAGGACGTGCCTGGAAAAGGCGAGGCCGGGAGCCGCCATCGGACTGTGATTCCAAGCCCAGTCCTTTCCCCGCTGGGTTGGAAGGCAATATGATGCTAGGGGAAGACAAGATTTTATACCTACCAGTCTCACAGACCCAGCCTGAGGACTTCCTAAGATAATTCAGCATGGCAGGTGCCCAGCGTGGGCTTGGCATGGTCCCATAGTAGGGGCTTAATAATTGTAGCCATTATGGTTTTATTGTTATTATTATTGCATTAAAGGTACGTTTCAAAAATAAGATGAGGTTAATTGTGACAACGCTCTCCCAAATAAAACGAATTTTGCCGACGCGGCGGACTTCAGCCCCCCGTGTGGATAAGGCTGGGCTCCAGAGGGCTCGCGGACTCATGCAAGGCCGGTCAAGAGGAAAGTGAGCATGAAGGTGGGGTCTCTTGTCAAGTGTTCAGCTCACTCGCATCCCCTTTTCCCCCCTGAGGTATCTTTTCACCAGGGCCCTGGGGACTCCGACCCATGTGTCAGCTTGGTTCCTGGGGGGGCTCATCCCTGGCCCGAAAAGCAGAGCTGAGAGCAGACTCCGAGCAGACCTCCACAGCCCGCTGCCTGCCTGCAGCCCGGCCCCAGAGGACCTCATTCATCCACAGGTTTGGACACACAGCACGGGGTTCTAGAACTTCCCACCTGCCCGGCTTCCACACCACCTCCAGCCTTCCCTAAGGCCTGGCTTCCTCCCACAAATGCCCCCCTGCCCCCTAACGCCCCACTGGCAGCATCTCACATTCCAGGCCGTGCCCCGGTCCTCCTTCTCACCCCTTCTTTTCCCTGCAGGGCTCAGCCGAGCCAGTCTGCTCCCCTGGGAACCTGCATTTTGAAGACTGGATGCCCCTCACCCCCACAGTGGCTCTGGCCACTTGAGGCAGAGAGAGGAAAGGCCTGCACAGCCTGCACCCACACAGGGCGCAGCATCCTTGCATCTCCCGCTCCGGCTGCGGGGGCTGTGGAACGAGGGAGGTGGTTCTTTAATCTCTTAGCATCAGGCAGACAAGGAGCAGGTGTCCAGAAGACAGAGGTGGGACACAGACACCCCTTTCAATAGCCCAGACTCACAGGGAGAAAGGAATTCGCTCCCCGATTTTCAGTTGCTCCCACTGCCAGCTTCAAGGAGGGCCCTGGGTTGGCGTCTGGCCCTCGCTCTAATGCACACTGATCTCTACTTTAGACAGAAAGGGGCCTCTGTTCGGAGCCAGAGGAAGGCAGGACTATCTAGCTGGGGCTGAATAACGTCACTTTATGTCTTACTATTAGGTTAGCTTTTTAGGTAAAATGAGGTTTCCTTTTAAAATAATTTTAGTTTTAAAAGTGGCAAACATCGAGAAAACCTGTTTTTCAAATGACCCATAGAATGACATTTGTCATTCAAATGACTGGAGTCTGCATAAAACCGCCTTAGCCTGTAAAAAGCCCACAAGTTGGAATTACTGCAATTTGCAGATGAGAAAACTGAGGTCAGCGAGGGTCAACTTGTCTCACCTGTGGACCCAGAGCGCCTCCCTGAGACTGTGGCACTCACCTCAGGCTAACAAGGAAATCAGCAGAGCCTCGGGGGACGCAGCTGCGCCTCTCTGGCCTGCCCAGCCCCTGGCTGACCCTCCCTGTCCCGCCCCGCCCCTCAGCCCCCCGACTCACGATGTTCATGAGCGTGAGCAGGTACTTCTGCACGTGCTCCTTCCCGTGGAACTGCACCACAGAGTCGTCCACGCCCAGCAGGACCTCGATGTTGTAGTCGTCGTCCGCAGCGTGCCTGCGTGCCCTCCGCCTCGAGCTGTTGACGCGCTCCTCTAGGACGCCCAGGGTGCGGCTGAGGCTGTCCAGGTTGCCCAGGGAGGCCCCTGCAAGGAGAGGACACCATCTTTAGCAGCAGGGCAAACCCACCCGGACACACCAGCACCCATCAGGCGCCAGCTTGCCAGCTCGGCCATCCTCTCATTTAAAACTCACAGCACCCTGAACCTAGGGTATTGTTCCATTTTACAGAGGAAAGCGAGGGGCAGAGGAAGGTGGCAGACACTTGCCAAGCTGTCTCAGACACAGCAGGGCTCAGACAGCACCTCTGTGACTTCCAGGACCGCTCGTTCCCCAGCCCCTGGTGGCAACCCCAGCCACAGCAGGCCACAGTGGCCTCCACACGACGGTCAGGCCTGCTGAGACTGAGAGAGTCCCAGCCCAGCATCACCGTCCGCCTTATGGATCCCAGGGCTGGCACCCAGCCACAGAGAGGCCGGGAACCCCAGCCCGCATTGCCTGAAGCGGGAGCGGGCAGAGCCGCCTCTTCTCCCCCGAAGGGCTGCCAGGTGCCAAAGGACTGGTGTCCCAGGTGTCACCGCCAGCTGTTACGACTGGGGAAACCGAGGCCCATCCTGGGCTGTGTGTGTTCCCCACTGTCTCCTTGGGCCCCTCCCAGAACTTCCTGCTCAGTCCTCCACTGAAGTGAGGTCCCACACCTCTGGGCCAGGTCCCAGGCCCCTCCGCAGGCGAACTGTACCGCCTCTGGTCTGATTGAATTGGTCCGAGAGCAAGATGAACCCCTGTGTGGCAGCTCTGCTGCAGTCGGCCCTGGGCAGGCACCGACCTCCTGCCCCCAGGGTGTGCCCCTGGCCACTTGGGGCTGCCATCCTGGGGCGCCCGCCCCGGATATCGTCCCTGCCTTCTGTGCAGTGCGGTTTCTGCTCTGTTCCGTGTCCTGCGGGCCGGAGACTACCCTGGACCAGGCTTCAGTTCCCAGCCCTCCACTGCCCATCTCTAATGGCCACAGCGAGGCTGGCCAGGCTGACCTTCAGCATCGATGGCAGCCCCTGACCACACTGCCCACTGCCCCCCAAGCCCCAGTGTCCAGGAAGCCCCCATTCCCTTGCACTGGTCTCTGTCTAAGCCAGGTCCCGGCCCCAGGGTCCAGTGTCTCCGTGGCATTCCCCAGGCAGGTCCTCAGAGACTCCTGGCCCGGGACAGACCCAGGGCTGCACGTCATCGTGACATCACCAACCCACAGGACCCCGAGGCCCCTGCAGCTGTGGGAGACCAGCGTCCCTGCTGCACCACCTCTCTCCAAAAGTCTTCCAGAACAACACTTTTCACCCCCAACGCCTCTCTCCTGCTGCCTCTTCCAGGTAGGGGCAGGCACTCCCTCCCTGTGAGGGTGGCCCAGGACAGGCCCTGGGGGCAGAACCAGGCCTCTGCAGGCGGCACGGCCACTCGGACAGTGAGGCAGCCTGGCACCGGGCCCCCATCCCGGCACACACTTCCTCACCCGGTGCTGACAGCAGGCCTCTCGGTGGACTTGGCCGTTTCTGTTTTACAGTTGGGGAGACCCATGGCATCCCAGCGTGGCCAACTCTCAGCCAGGAGCTCTTTCCTTGCACCCTGCAGCCTGGCTCAGACAAGACAGACTGAACACGAGGTTTCAGGCACAAACCTGCAGCCCGACTATGGGCAAGACCAAGAGAGACAGTGGAGGTGCGAGGCAGAGGGCGAGGGCTGGGACAGAAAAGAGGAGTAAGTGGGGCCAGGGCTGAGCAGCTGCTGGGGTTCCAGTACCTTTGGGGGTCCTCGTGCCACCTCCAGCTCCACAGTTCTGTGTCCCCTCAACATACACACACAAGCACACACACATGTACACACACATGCACACACACACGCATGTACACAGCAAGGACTCCCAGGGCCGATCCAGGGACAGGGGCGGGGCGGCAGGCCTGCGGGCAGGGCCGTGTGGAGCTGAGCAGTCTGCTTAGCTGCCTGGATGATTCAGGGCCATCCATGCTCTTCCCAGAGGAAGCGCCAGTGACTTAAGCCTGACAGGGTGGTTGAGGAATCGCCACTCTATTTTTGTACATTTATTTCTTTGCATTTCCAAAGAACAGAGACAGTTCACCTTCAGAATCACCTTGGAAAGCAGAGAGATGCTAATTTCCATAGGAAAGCTCTTCTTCCCCTGGGGAATAGGCCGGACGTTACCCTCTGCCCTTGTCAAGCAAGGGGTCACACACGGCGGTGCCCTCGGCAAAACCAGACCACAGAGGCACCCGCTGAGGCCACGTGGTGCCATTTGGTTAATAGTATTTGAAAATTGGAAGATTTCATGTTTAAAAATTCTAGAACATCCAGCTTCTCTTGAGGAATTAGGAGACGGGGCCATCCCAGGGGAGCCCTGGACTGTGAATTGAGGGGCCACACCTGGAGACAAAACACACAGGGCTTGGCACACCAGGGCCGCTGCCTGCCACCCTCAATGTCATTCTGGCACCAGAAGGCATCACAGTATGTCCTCCTGGCCCTAAGCCCGGAGTCACCATGCAGGGACCCTCCACACACTCCCGTAGGAGGACTGGGGCGCCGCGTTGGGCACAGCTGGGCTGCGGCACGTCTTGAGGCTGCTTCTGCTGAGCAGGCGGAGTTTTTAACTAAATTGTGTGTTGCAGGCCCATGAAAAAGAGCGAAGGTTTCTAAAGATGCTTTAAAAGTGTCAGTTTCACCTGAAATGGATTTATTATTGTTGCCATCAATATTTTAATCGTGATAATTTTGGGGGGAAATTTGGAAATTATGTTTTAGAGCACTCCTTCTCCACCCAGGACCAGTGCCTAGAGATGGTCCAAGGCCCAAAGGTAAAGTGGGTGAAGAGAGGAAGACAGGGCCTGGGTCACCTGGCAGGTGACAGCCACCCCGAGTCTGGCCCCTGGAAGCCTCAGTCATGTTCAGGCTGGACAGGACAAGGGGAGAGCCCTCGGGCCTGGGGCAACAGGAGCCCTGGCCCAGACACCCTCCTGCCTCCACTGTCCCAAACAGACCCGGCAGTCAGGCTGAAGCCCCAGCTTGTCAATCATGAGTGCCACCTCAGTTTTCCCCACAATAGGATTGACCCTGACCCTGTCAATCACGAGTACCACCTCAGTTTTCCCCACAGTGGGCCTAATCCAAGCCATGAAGAGATTCTGACCACATGCTGGCCCTTGCAGGCTGTTCCCCAAACAGAGTCTTGCTATAAGGAGCTCTGGTCAGTGGGCCTGGCACGGTCCTGAGTAGGCTTCCTAGTGAAGCCGACTCAGTCAACCTTGATCTTGGGCCTGCCCACCTGCACTGGTTGCCTACCTGGTCTAATGGCCCCTGTTCCACTCAGTCCCTCCAAGGCAGGAGGGGGCTATTTGCTGCTCTCCCCTCCTCCCCTGGGAGCTCTCTCTGTTTGTAACCCAGCCTGTGGTGACCAGGAGCTCACACAGCCTCTGCTCTATCCCTCGGCATTGACCCTGCTTGGATGAGTGGTCAGCGCTGCCCGTCTCCTGTGGAGGCTTTCCTCTGTGTGCAGACTTCCCCACGAGAAGGCGCTGGGCCCCCTGGGGGTGCTGATTGACCAGGCCCCAGAAGTCATGCCCAGGTGGGCTACGGCTACCCTGAAGGGAGGTGTCTGTGGCAGGATCCCATCTTTTAAATAGGTAACACAGAGTTTTTGAGTTCCTGGCATTCCCTGTGCTCGGGGCACCTTCCGGATGGCAGCTGGAAATCTCTTTGCTCACATCATGGTCAAAGAATGACACTGTGGGAAGAACTCCAGAGCCATCCTGTTTCAGAGTCTCTAGAGTGGAACAAAAAGACTCAGTCGAAGAGTCAATCAATAAACAGGGAGAGGATGGAATGAGTGGAAGCAGCAGTTCTGTCCAGGGAATTCCGGCAGGGGAACGGGTGGGTCAGAGCAGCCGTGGGCTCATCCAAAGTGCTATAGCGCACAGGGCACGTGGGCAAGGGCTGCACCTGCCAGCATCCTAGGCATGCCCCAAGTCTCCAGGCAGGGGTGTGTGCACAGCCCTTCACAGTGACAAAGCTCCATACCCCCAGCAGCCATCCGATCCCCTCACCAAGGTGGAGGCTCGTCCCCATCAGCATATCGTCCCATTTTAGTATCAAGGAAACAACCAAGGAGCAGAAAAATTACACGAGTCGGACAAGCCACACCACCAGAAAGGACGAGTGGGCATGTGCGCAGGCCTCTGGGTCCAACGTTGTCCACATGCCCAGAGCCTTCCTGTACTTCACCAGCACTGAGGGGTGATTTGTGGGAATAAAAATTGTAGAAACAAGTATGATTAGCCTAGAGAAGAGAAAACCTGGGACTGAGTCTGTAACCTTGGGAGCATTGTGGGATGGTGCGGGCTCTGAGGGCAGGTGCAGTGAGCAGGCGTGGACCCTGAGGGAGGGTGCAGTGGGCAGGTGTGGGCTCTGAGGACAGGTGTAGGGGGCAGGTGTGGGCTCTGAGGGCAGGTGCAGTGGGCAGGTGTGGGCTCTGAGGACAGGTGTAGGGGGCAGGTGTGGGCTCTGAGGGCAGGTGCAGTGGGCAGGTGTGGGCTCTGAGGACAGGTGTAGGGGGCAGGTGTGGGCTCTGAGGGCAGGTGCAGTGAGCAGGCGTGGACCCTGAGGGCAGGTGCAGTGGGCAGGTGTGGGCCCTGAGGGCGGGTGCAGTGGGCAGGTGTGGGCTCTGAGGGCAGGTGCAGCGAGCAGGCGTGGACCCTGAGGGCGGGTGCAGTGGGCAGGTGTGGGCTCTGAGGACAGGTGTAGGGGGCAGGTGTGGGCTCTGAGGGCAGGTGCAGTGGGCAGGTGTGGGCTCTGAGGGCAGGTGTAGGGGGCAGGTGTGGGCCCTGAGGGCGGGTGCAGTGGGCAGGTGTGGGCTCTGAGGGCAGGTGCAGCGAGCAGGCGTGGACCCTGAGGGCGGGTGCAGTGAACAGGCATGGGCTCTGAGGGCAGGTGCAGTGGGCAGGCGTGGGCTCTGAGGGCGGGTACAGTGAACAGGTGTGGGCTCTGAGGGCAGGCAGGGGCTTTGCAGTGCTAAGGGCGGGTGGGTGTTTGCTGTCCCCTGTGCGAAGCCCAGGCCTATGCCTTTTCGGGGCTGGCCTCTTCACCTGGGATGCCCTTTCTGCTGCTGTTGGCCAAATTTAGGCCGCCTGGAAGACCCAGAAGGAAGGGAGCCCACTGCCTTTCGTGGGACTCAGAGCTCTTGGAAGACAGGAGCATGTTCTGCCCCTCTCTGCCTCCTCCACAGCCCCACTGCGTGTCACTAGGGGAGGACGGGGACAGGGGCTGGGGCAGGGCTGCTTAAAACCTGAGGACAACACTGTTCAGTGACAGGGCAGACTGCTGTCCCCTCTCCATGGGATGACCACCCCTTCATTGCTCTCTTCCTTCAGGTATCTGCTGAAATGTCAGCTCCTCAGGGAGAACTTTCCTTATTTCATCCTAAACTGAAATCACCCCTCCCCTGATTTCTCCCAACAGCACCTCGTGCTCTTCCTTCCTGCGACGCTCCACCACGGGCAGGTCTTGTCTCATTTGTGAATTTGCCTGGGCATTAACTGACTTTCCCTGTCAGATAGAGAACCCTGGGGGATGGAGACCATGGGGTCTGGTGTGCCTCAGTTTCCCCAGTGCCCCACGGGTAAGTGCATGGCTGTGAGGGGCTGGAGCCACGGCAGAGAGATGCTTTGGGAACAGAGGGCCCAGCAGAGGCGAGCTGGGGGCCTCTGGGGAGTTGGGAACTGGGATACGAGAGGCAGGTGCAGCAGGGCCAGAGGGGCCACACTGCGGGGTGGGGAGCCGAGACCAGGAGCAAAAGTGTGGTGATGGTTGGAGGAGTATGAGATGGAACAAAATCCAGCTACAAATTACTTGCATATGGAATAACCAAGTCGAAGTGACCAGGAGGAGCTTAAAAAAAGTGGGGCAAAGAAACATGTACCATGTAATCGCCAACCGAGGCATTTAAGGAGACAAACTGATAAAACAAACAACTCATGGGAAAAAATGTAAAAGATACGAAAGTTTATGCCCCTAAGAGCTTCAACCTGATGCAAGGAAGAAGAGACAAGGCCACAGTGATAGGAGCGCTGTAATACATTTATTCCAGACAAGTTTGATACAACATTAGGTAAGGATAGAAACTATTGGAATTAATAGGAAAACCTAATGTTCAGACCCAACAACCAGAACCATGCCCTTGTCAAGCACACACGGGAGAAGTGCCACATTTTACCACACATTAGGGCACAAAACTCAAAAATCATGCCCACGATCACCATTACTGAGACAAAATCAGAGACAACAATAAAACCCTAAACCCTAAACATCTGAAATTAAAAGCACAGTTCTAATGGGCCTAGACTAAATGGAAAATGTACTTCCACTCATGGCTCAAGTAGAAAACCTGAATAAACCAATAACCTCAGAAGAAATTGAAAGAGTAATCAAAGAAATGCTTCCATAGAAGAGTTTAACCAAACCCACGAGGAATAGATACTTCTCACCTCACAAAAAGTAAGTATGCAAAGATCAATACTTTTCTTGAACACAGCAATAACCAGCTAGAAAGTAGAGTGGAAAAAAGAGCTTATCAACTATAAGAACAAAACTCCCGAATAAACAAAAACTAATAAAGTTTTTGTTTAAGAATAAACAAAAACTAATAAATGTTCAAAGACTACACAAAAAGTAGTATAATATAGTCTAAAATCTCCAAAAACACAAAAGAAGACCTCAGTAAATGAAGATACACTGACATAATCCTGGACTGGAAGCTGACCCTTCTCCAAATAAATCAAGAAATTTAACATAATCTCCATCAAATAATTGTTAAAACCCAACAAAGTGATTCCAACATTCATCTGGAAGACTATACGTGACACCAGACAGAAAAATAATGGAAAAGAATCATAACGAGGAGGTATGTGTCTTTCAAATTAATGCAATGTATTATAAAATAATGTTAATGAAAATATAGTGATGTCAGATCAATGGAGCTGAATAAAACTTCCAAAAACAGGCTGGGCGCGGTGGCTCACGCCTGTAATCCCAGCACTTTGGGAGGTCGAGGCGGGTGGATCACCTGAGGTTGGGAGTTTGAGACCAGCCTGACCAACATGGAGAAACCCTATCTCTACTAAAAATACAAAATCAGCCAGGCGTGGTGGCGTACGCCCGTAATCCCAGCTACTCAGGAGGCTGAGGCAGGAGAATAGCTTGAACCCGGGAGGCGGAGGTTGTGGTGAGCCGAGATCATGCCATTGCACTCCAGCCTGCGCAAGGAGAGCAAAACTCCATCTCAAAACAAAACAAAACAAAACAAAAACTTCCAAAAACAGACCCAAGAATATGGGGGTTTCCAGGTAAAAACTGAACACAGATATCTGATTTGGCTCCTTTCTACAATCCCATGAAAAGTTTAGTAAAGAAATTAAAAAAAAAATTTAAAGTCACAAGCCTACAAGGATAGCGAGAGCAGGAGGGGAAGAAATAACAAGGGAACTGTGGGAGGCTGGAAACAGATGGGCAAGTGGTAACAGACTTGGTATATCAAGAAAGTTGAATCCCAGGCTGGCCATGAAGACAGCCACATTCTACAAAGTCTCCCAGAGAATAAGAAAAGGGGAAAATCAGGTGACAGGAGAGGTCATAGACAAAGAATTGGAATCAGCATGACTCAGAGTTCTCAAAAGCAGCATTAGATGCAAGAAAACAGTGGAGCAAAGCCTTCAGAATTCTGAAGGAAAATGATTTCCCAACTGGAATTCTGTACCCAGACACGTTCCCCATCAAGAATGAAAGTGGAATAAGGACGTTTCCAGACATGTCAGTTCTCAAAAGATTTACCTAACAAGCACTCCTCTCAAGAAGCTACTGAAAGGTGTGCTCCATTAAAAAAAAAAAAAAAAAAAAAAAAAAAAAAAGGAAGAGTAAGACATAAGACACAGATACAGAAAATGGGCAGAAAATGGGAGCCCAACACATAAGACATGGCCTGGGAGGCCCATGGAGGGTGGTGAGAAGTGACCCTGGGGTGATGGCTCTGCACCAGACGTGGAGGGCGACTGAGCCATACTGAGCAGTGTGACCCATGGGTGAACGATCTTCACAAGGCCCCACCTCCATCAGGCCAGCTGTAGCCCGGGGTCAGAACGCCCAGGAGAGCCTGGCCTAGGTTCTCGGCAGTACTTGGCTTGGCCATGTGCCGATGAGGGGCGCTCCCATCCTCTGCTGAAGACACACAACCTCACAGAAGTTCCCAGCTTTCCCCCCACGGAGAGCTGAAGGCAGGCCGTGGTGAGCTTAGAAGCAGGATGTACAGGGCAGCCCCCTCCCTCTGATCGTATTTCCGCTGCAGGTCCAGCGCCTGGTCCCCACCTTGGCCCTGCCAGGTGCCTGACTGTGCTGAGTCCAAGATTCCCTCGAGACCTTGCTCATGACTTCCCCAGGAGGGGCCTTGTCAGCTCCCAGAGAAGCGGGAGTCAGACCACGACCTGGAGACTGATCTGCTCGCCTCCGGGAGCCACCGTCCAGCGGGGGCAGTGCCGCCCTCTCTTTACACTGCCAGTGTGTGCCAGCTCTCTGCTTTAATATTAATCATCTTTGATACTCATTTGCATGTAATTATAAATAGCTGCTCAAGTAGCCATATAGTAAAAAAAATTAGTAAATGATAAAGGTAGCAAATGGTGCTAGGAAACGGTGGAGGTGGGGCAGGCCGGGACAATCTGGCAGTCCGGCACTACTGAGGGGATAATGAGGAAGAGCACCATGTGGCTCATATCCTAAAGACACAGGATGTCTATCGGATATCCCAGTGCCCTCCTCGGGCTGACCCTCGGCCCATGTGCCACTGTTCGCCCCATGGACTGGCTTGCAGATGGGCAAACTTGCACAGGTCTGTAAGGAGGCAATGGGGAGCTGCCCCTCGCAGCATTGCTTGGGTGGAGTGAGGGGAGCTGGAAATAACACAGGGGTCATCCGTGCGTGAGAGGAGAGGCAGATGTGGTGGGGGCACCCCACAAAGTGCACCAAAGTTAGAAGTTTGAGATCTACATAGATGGATGGATCTTAAAAACAGAGAGCCAAGTGCAGAAGGTAAGAAACAGAATGAGATAGACACTTCAGAGTGACTTATATAAATTACGGATACACAGACACAAGACAGCAACACTCACGTTGCAAAAATGTACGCTAACAAAAGGATACCCTTTGATCACCTAAAATGGTTGCTCATTGCAGGAGAAAAGAAGAAGAAAGCGAGCAGGCTGGGGAGACAAATGGCTTTTGTTTGTTTCTTTCTTTGTTTTAACGATGTTAGGACAACTGGTTAGAGGGAGGAAAAGGTCAAATTTTGGCCTCATGCCGTAAGCAAAAACAGATTCCTAGTGGATGAGATGATCGAAAGGAAGTCATAGAAGTGCTAGAAGAAAATGTAGCTAGGCACCTTTTTATAATCTTGCGGTTGGGCGGGCTTTGGGTTCCAAGCCTAGGGCTCTTTCCCAGCCCTCTCTTTGGCTGCCCCAACCCCGTGAGCCGTTTCCCACTGTGTTGGACTCTGCGGGCTGAATGCGTGGGCAGATGGCACACTTGCTAGGGGACGGTGTGAGGGTGGATGGGCACACTTGCTGGGGGATGGTGTGAGGGTGGACGGGCACACTTGCTGGGGGACGGTGTGAGGGTGGACGGGTGCACACTTGCTAGGGGACGGTGTGAGGGTGGACGGGCACACTTGCTAGGGGACGGTGTGAGGGTGGATGGGTGCACACTTGCTAGGGGACGGTGTGAGGGTGGATGGGTGCACACTTGCTGGGGGACGGTGTGAGGGTGGACGGGCACACTTGCTGGGGGACGGTGTGAGGGTGGACGGGCACACTTGCTGGGGGACGGTGTGAGGGTGGACGGGCACACTTGCTGGGGGACGGTGTGAGGGTGGACGGGCACACTTGCTGGGGGACGGTGTGAGGGTGGACGGGCACACTTGCTGGGGGACGGTGTGAGGGTGGACGGGCACACTTGCTGGGGGACGGTGTGAGGGTGGATGGGCACACTTGCTGGGGGATGGTGTGAGGGTGGACGGGCACACTTGCTAGGGGACGGTGTGAGGGTGGATGGGTGCACACTTGCTAGGGGACGGTGTGAGGGTGGACGGGCACACTTGCTGGGGGACGGTGTGAGGGTGGACGGGCACACTTGCTAGGGGACGGTGTGAGGGTGGACGGGCACACTTGCTAGGGGACGGTGTGAGGGTGAATGGGTGCACACTTGCTAGGGGACGGTGTGAGGGTGGACGGGCATACTTGCTGGGGGACGGTGTGAGGGTGGACGGGCACACTTGCTAGGGGACGGTGTGAGGGTGGATGGGCACACTTGCTAGGGGATGGTGTGAGGGTGGACGGGCACACTTGCTAGGGGACGGTGTGAGGGTGGACGGGCACACTTGCTAGGGGACGGTGTGAGGGTGGATGGGTGCACACTTGCTAGGGGACGGTGTGAGGGTGGACGGGCACACTTGCTAGGAGACGGTGTGAGGGTGGATGGGTGCACACTTGCTAGGGGACGGTGTGAGGGTGGACGGGCACACTTGCTAGGGGACGGTGTGAGGGTGGACGGGCACACTTGCTAGGGGACGGTGTGAGGGGGTGGATGGGTGCACACTTGCTAGGGGACGGTGTGTGAGGGTGGACGGGCACACTTGCTAGGGGACGGTGTGAGGGTGGATGGGTGCACACTTGCTAGGGGACGGTGTGAGGGTGGACGGGCACACTTGCTAGGAGACGGTGTGAGGGTGGATGGGTGCACACTTGCTAGGGGACGGTGTGAGGGTGGACGGGCACACTTGCTGGGGGACGGTGTGAGGGTGGACGGGCACACTTGCTAGGGGATGGTGTGAGGGTGGACGGGCACACTTGCTAGGGGACGGTGTGAGGGTGGATGGGTGCACACTTGCTAGGGGACGGTGTGAGGGTGGACGGGCACACTTGCTACGGGACGGTGTGAGGGTGGACGGGCGCACTTGCTGGGGGACGGTGTGAGGGTGGACGGGCGCACTTGCTGGGGGACGGTGTGAGGGTGGACGGGCGCAGTTGCTGGGGGACGGTGTGAGGGTGGACGGGCGCACTTGCTGGGGGACGGTGTGAGGGTGGACGGGCGCACTTGCTGGGGGACGGTGTGAGGGTGGACGGGCGCACACTTGCTGGGGGACGGTGTGAGGGTGGATGGGCCACTTGCTGGGGGACGGTGTGAGGGTGGACGGGCGCACTTCCTGGGGGACGGTGTGAGGGTGGACGGGCGCACTTGCTGGGGGACGGTGTGAGGGTGAACGGGCGCACACTTGCTGGGGGACGGTGTGAGGGTGGATGGGCCACTTGCTGGGGGACGGTGTGAGGGGGGGACGGGCGCACTTCCTGGGGGACGGTGTGAGGGTGGACGGGCGCACTTGCTGGGGGACGGTGTGAGGGTGGGGTGGACGGGCGCACTTGCTGGGGGACGGTGTGAGGGTGGACGGGCGCACTTGCTGGGGGACGGTGTGAGGGTGGACGGGCGCACTTGCTGGGGGACGGTGTGAGGGTGGACGGGCGCACTTGCTGGGGGACGGTGTGAGGGTGGACGGGCGCACTTGCTGGGGGACGGTGTGAGGGTGGATGGGCCACTTGCTGGGGGACGGTGTGAGGGTGGACGGGCGCACTTGCTGGGGGACGGTGTGAGGGTGGACGGGTGCACACTTGCTGGGGGACGGTGTGAGGGTGGACGGGCGCACTTGCTGGGGGACGGTGTGAGGGTGGACGGGCGCACTTGCTGGGGGACGGTGTGAGGGTGGACGGGCGCACTTGCTGGGGGACGGTGTGAGGGTGGACGGGCGCACTTGCTGGGGGACGGTGTGAGGTGGACGGGCGCACTTGCTGGGGGACGGTGTGAGGTGGACGGGCGCACTTGCTGGGGGACGGTGTGAGGGTGGACGGGCGCACTTGCTGGGGGACGGTGTGAGGGCGGACAAGCACACTCACTAAGGGATGGTGCAATGACAGACGGGCACACTCACTAGGGGATGGCCTGAGGGCAGACGGGCACACTCACTGAGGCACCTGCACTCAGACAGAGGTGCTGTGCTACTGCCTCAACCTGCCAACCACATGGATGGGAACAAATCATCCTCTTTTTCCAGTGCTTAGGCGTGCCCAAAACGTAAGTCCTCATAACCGCCCTGCAGAGCCAGAACTGCCATATTGCCCAGGAGAGGAGAGGGAGGCTCAGGAAATTAGACTAAGGCCATGACGTTGGCAAGTACCCAGGCCAGAATGCCAGCCCAGTTCCTGCTTACAAGCACTGCCAGGGCCTGCAGGGGCCACCGCCGGGCCCAGGAGGACCAAAGTCTGGAGCACCAGCAGCCTCTCCTCCAACATGGGGAGGCCTACTCAGGGGAGGTCAACGGGAGCAAGGTCATCCCCTCCATTTGCTACCAACCAAGAGACAGTCGCTCTGGCTGCGCATTCCCCTAAAGATCATCATTAAGATGAAATATGTGTATGTGGAAGTGTAATCAGGACACGGCAGAAAGCCCTGTTTGGAAGCAGTCAGGCTCTTTGGAGGCTCTGGGAAGCAGAAGGCAGGCTCAGCCCCACGGGGGCCATCAGCTCGGAGCCCCACTGGTGCAGTTTATTAAAAGATGCTCATTAGGATTATTTCATCCCAGCCCTTTATAACTTTATTACCGACTTTGAATTAATTTTTGCAACTTCAACAGACGCAGCTCATCCAGTGCCATTTTTATGACCTGAGGTGGATTGGAGGGTGGGGAGGGGCTCCTGGGGCCAGCCTGGCCATCGGGGGCGCATCAGGAACAGCTGCGCCGAATCTCAGGGGCAGCCCTGACAGTTCTCTAACCTCCCACACGATGGGCTGCCCCACGGACAGATGGACGCTCCAGCCCAGCCCCGCTCAGCCTTAGCAGAGCTTCAGGGAGAAAAAGGAAGCACTAAAAAAGGAGAGAAATCCTCTCCGGGCTGGTCCTCAGAACATACCCCCCGCCCGCCACAGCAGAGGACAAAGGACACCTCTCGGTGGCGGACACAGAAGGTCCTGGCCTGCCCAGCACCCGCACACCCTCACAGAGCCACCTGGAGTTGTGCAGCACGGTGGCCTGCCCTGTCTGGCCACCACACCTTTTCTGCTAGTGAACCACGCTCCCCTACGCGCACCCCACATGGCTCACGGGGAGCCAACCCCACTGCACCCCAGCTCCAGGAGTGCCCGAGGGGTCCTGTTGGGCCACTGGAACCCGATGCTGTGTGTTGGTGTGCACAGGAAGACTCCCGTGCTTTCCTCTCTGCTGGGAAAATGTGACTCTGGGGCTGCTGGGTACCTCTTTCTCCCAGGAGCAGCAGAGGGGAGAGATGAGGGCAGTCCCGTGTGTGCTGACACCGTTCAGGTCCCCGAATCCAGCTGCGACTGAAGCTGATGCACCCCTGGACATTCTAATTCTTCCAGTCAATTCATTTAGCTTTTCTGTCTCCTGCAACAGCAAGAGTCCTGTGTGTCCTCACAAACACAGACACAGCCAAAAGTGCTGGCCTGAGAGAGACACCATGGTTTGGCTTTGCAGCCAGAGCTCTCTCAAACTATTGAGGCATCAGACCAGGCCACTCTCTTCTGCCCTGTGCTGCACCTTCCAGTGTGGGGCAAGGAGGTCTGCTGTGTATTTAAGTCTATGACCAGAAAAGGGGCCAGGCTTTGGTCCAGCTCCCAGATCCGTGTCCTTGGGAAATGGTGTCCAGCAGAGGTGTGAAGCCACTGAGGTTGAGCCAAGCCAGCAGGGCCATGCTGAGTGACCGGCAGCTGTGTGAGCCCCTTTGAGGTGTCCTGCAGCAAGTCTGGGGGCCTCCTGTCTACAGTCCTCACAGAGGTTCCCAAACACAACTTCCCCTCTTCCTCGCAACACCTGCCAAACTGCTGAGGCTCCTCTGCACCTGCCCCGTGCCACTCTCCAGCGGCCCCTGCAGCCCACCCACCTCCAAGGATTCACGGGGGTCTCGGGGCCTTCAGAGGCTGGGGCGGGTGAGAAGAGCCGCCAAGCCCTGCCCCTGCCTAGCATCTGCTTAAGCCAGGGAGGGTCCCCAGGACCTGCCACAACCCCTAGGGCTCCAAGCCTTCTCTCTGCTGGGCAGTTGGCCCAGGGAAGGGGAGCTGGTCTGGGTAATCTCACACGGGCACCGCAGCACACGGCAGCCAGGTGGTGGGGGCCAATGGAGAGGCCTGGAGATCTTTTAATGAAAACATTCACTGTGAACTTCAGAACAAAACAAAGATACCCACGGGTCCCAATGGAAGGGAGAACTCCCAGGGATTGTGATCCGAATGCAGGGGAGGTGGGGGCTGGCAAGGGGGGTGCTGGCAGCCAGTGCCACGGGACCCATGTGGCCAGAGCCTTGGCCAGTGGCTTAGCAGATGACAGGTGGAAAATCCCGTCACCAGCCTGGTACGTGCTCCAGAGCCCCCAGTTTGGACATCTGGAAGCGCGGCATTGCTCCCCGGACGGCCTAAGGTACCTCACACTCAGAAAATCCAGGGCCTGGTGCCTCCTCCGCCTGCACGTGCACGTCTGGCTGCACTGCCAGCTGCATCGTCCACCTGGGGAGTGGTGCCCGCACGCAGTCAGGCCCACGCCAGGAGCAGAGGCTGCCTCTCCCTCTCCCTCAAAGCTCCCTCCTCACTCCTCAGGCTCTCTGCAACCCAACCCTCCACCCTCTATGCCTTCTGTGTTGCCCACGCTCCTGACTCCAGCAGAATCTGCGCCTCATCCATCACTGCACTCTTCAAATCCAAGTTCCAAGGCATTTCTCTAACTGCCAACCTCAGTTTCCCTTGTTGTGGCCTTCATGTCCTTGGATCATGCAGGGTGGGCGTGGGCCCTGCAGGGGTGAGGTCCTGGTCCCCTGGGAAGGGCCTGCAGTCAGCACAAGCGGGAGGTCTCAGATGCTGCCTGACCCTGTGCAAATGAGGCCCTCTCCTACCCGGCCATGAGCCACGTGCAGGGACTCAGCGCCCGCCTCTGCTCCCTCCTCCTTCCCCACCCCTCCGGATCAGGAGGCCAGGCACACAGCAGTGCTGGGGCCGAGCACAGGCTCTTCCTGGCTGATGGTGGGACCTGGGGCAGCACTGCCCGGTGGGCCACACTGTGCCAACAAGCTGCCTTCCTAGGAGGAAGAGTTCCCCAGATGCCCGGGCACCAGGGACTTCATACCCTCCTGTTTCTTCTTCATGGCAGCCGGTGGAGGGGGCATGGGACCTCTCTATGCAAATGAGGGAACAAGCCCAGGGCCCAGGCAACAGGCACCCCGTGTGACCTCAGCATCTGGCTCTGTTCCCCGCATCCCGAGCTTCCAATGGCCCATGGTGGTGGTTGCACCTGGTCAGCAGCCAAGAGGGAGCCGAAGGTACCGGGACCCTGGCCCAGCTGGAGACCTTGCTGCCGTCACACCCACCATGACCCTGGGGCGCAAAGACCCCCCACTTTCAGTCATGGCAGCAAGCACAGTCCCTGTGTCAGTCCAGGGCCTGCTCAAGCAGCAGGAGTGACCAAGGACAACTCCAGCCCTCCCCCATGATGGGGGTGGAAGGGTGGTGGGGTCTGGGGCCTCTTGACGCTCCCATGCCCTGACGTCCCATCCTCCAGGATGCTCCCATGCCCCTGCGACTCCTGCGGGAGCAGGGAAACCCCCTGTGGGTGGGCAGCGGCCAGGCTCCCTGGATCTGCCCAGAGAAGAGCCCCCCACAGAGGTGATGCGATGCTCACCACACCCCCCTCAGCTCAAGACCCTGGAACTTCCCAGACCCTCAGCCCTCTCTCCCAGTGAGTGTCAGGGACCCCCTCTCTCCTCAGGTGCTGGGCCCCCAAACCACATGTCCTCCTTCCCTCTGCTCCAGCCCACATGGGGCTGAGGAGCAGGCCTGCCCAACCTTTGTTTCTGGCTTCTCCTGTCCTTCCCGCCTGGCTGTGGGATCTTCTCTCAGACCTGCCCCTCCCACGGGTAAATCCCGAGGTGCAGACTCGGAGACGGCACCGAGAGGCCCCCAGGTAGCCGCCACTCTGAGCCCAGGCCATGTCATCCAATCCTGCAGGGGCGGGGGTTCCTCCCCTTTGTCTTCCTGGGTGAACTCCACGGGTCCAGAAGCCTGGGGTTGGGGGTGGTGACAGCCCTGGTGGACCCCACACACTCCTGTCCCATGATGCATCCTGCCCTAGAATACCCCAGCTGCGGATGAGGAGGGACGGGCTCCTCGTGCTCCCCGCACAGCACCCGGGCCACGGTGTTGACGAGGCTTAATTGGATCAGCCCTATTTGGAGAAGGGAGGAAATCAGAAATCAGAGTGAGTGCTGAGTCCTGAAAATTTAATCCCCAAGGCAGCCTCACAGGGGCCTTTCCACACCAACTGGGGGGGTGGCAGGGATACACTCCAAGCCCAGATCCCAGGGCCACCCTGAGAACCAGGAGGGGAGGAAGGGCCGCCCTTCCTGCAGAGAAGATGGCAAAGGCCCTGCTCACTGTGCCCCAGCTGCCCCCAACACCACGAGGGCTCAGAAGACTGGACCAGCAGCTGGTCAGGCAGAAACTATAAAAATCATCCTAATTCTACTTTAAAAGCCTGGGGTTTCCTTTTCTTGGCTTAAAAGCTGGTGTGACCCTTCCAGGTAGCAGCCAGCAGCAGGCCTGTGGCTCACGGAGATGGGCTGGGTGGGTGGCCCTCTGGCCCGTGCTTGCCAACCAGCTGCCTGCGTGCTCTGCCTGCCCTGCAGAGGTGACGCGGCTGCCATCACGGCCATGCATGTTGTGAACTGACTCCTGCCAAGTCCTGAGAGGGCATCAAGTCTGACAGCAGCCCCCGCAGGGCCCAGCAGCCTCTGAAGCTCCACATCCTTCTCCCAGGGCGGGCGTACTCTCCCCAGAGCGCCTGGTCCTGCTGCCACTGTCTGCCAGGCAACCTCGCCCCCTGCTTCCAGGTCCAGCCTGACTTTCCTCGTGTTTGCAGCAGTTCCTCCCTGCCTGCCCTGGGCCCATGTCCCCCACCAGGCCAAGTCACTGTCTCCTTCTCTGGCTCCCAAAACCTTCATTTTCATTCGTTTGTTCGTTGTTCGTTCACTCAAGTATTTTGGTAACTACCATTTGCCAGGGCTTGTGTGGCACCACCTCCAGAAGAGTGCCCTGTGGTGTCACTATCATAGGCTGGCCTGCTCAATGATCACTCCTCACACACATGCACACATGCACATGCACGCACTCACATCCACAGCCAACGCACACTCACACACGAATGCACCACAGGCACACTCACGTGAATGCACTGACACACACATGCACACATACACACGAATGCACTTACACATGCACACTCACATGCCAACGCACTTACACACGCACACTCATGTGAATGCACTTACACACTCTCACACAGGCACACTCACACACGAGTGCACTCACACACTCTCACACAGGCACACTCACACACGAGTGCACTTACACACTCTCACACAGGCACACTCACACACGAGTGCACTTACACACTCTCACACAGGCACACTCACACACGAGTGCACTTACGCTCACACAGGCACACTCACACACGAGTGCACTTACTCTCACACAGGCACACTCACACACGAGTGCACTTACACACTCTCACACAGGCACACTCACACACGAGTGCACTTACACACTCTCACACAGGCACACAAATGCACACGCATACGTTCATCACATGTGAGTGTATATGAGTGCGTGCATGTACATGTATGAGCCTGTGTGTTTGTGAATGTGCATGTCACACGTGTGTGCGTGTGTGTGACATGCCCACTCATGCACACACGCACACACACATACGTGCACATGCACGCACACACACACATGCTCTACAGTGAACTCCCGGAAGACTGAAGTGGCCCTTGACCCCTCTCTAAGTCCTCGGGTACCCATATGGGGCTTGGCAAAATGAATAAATAAACTGGGGCCAAAAAACGCCTGTTGGATACATGGAAAACTGTAGTTATCCTTATGCTACTTCTGACCAGGCAGAGACAGGACAGGGTAGGAGGAGGCGCAGTGTGGATGCGGGCGGAGTGTGCATCTCCTTGGTGGGAGCAGTTGGCTGTGGAGCCTGCGTCGGTTTCCTTCCTGGCTGTCATTTACAGGGAGAGCGTGAGGGTGGCATGAGGTCCGCGGGGCAGGCGGGCGCTGTGTGTTCACTGCAGTGGGTGCACGCTGCCGCCATCTTCTCCCCTTTTTCTTGGGAGCTGTTGCCATGGCTCCCGGCACATCCTGACATCTGTAGGCGCCATCCTGACAACACGCTGCTGGCCGCAGGTCACAGGGTGTACCTCGTGCCACAGCAACTCTCCCCCAGGCCTCCCTGACCCTCGACCTGCGGGTCCCTGCTAGGCTGGGCATGTTTCCCGATGCCCCATCTCTCTGACCGAGACATATTTTGTTCGCATGTTGAACAGAGAGAAACACTCTCTCTCCCATTTTTCCTTGAAGCGTGCGGCCCTCTTGGCTCACCTTTTGCTTATTTCCTCTTCACTCAGGAATATTTTGCTCTCATGAGAAAAGTCATGTGGGCAGGGGGATGAGAGGGACAGCGGGCCCTGGGCAGGCTGTCTCCAGCCCGAGGTGGCCAGCGGTGGCGAGGAGGGCGCAGGCCCACGTTGCTGGTCTTCTTATTTTTGTAAGGAAGAAAGAAATCTGGATTTGCATGTGAAGTCTCTGATCTCTAAATACTGGCAAGCAACTTAAAGATAATGTAGGTACTGTGCTGCTTGTGAAATGAGCCAAAGCTGGGCCCCCAGGGCTGTCTGCCACCTCAGCTCCATGCCCTGCGCACCTGTTTACCTGTATCCTCCTCCATCTGACCTGGAGAGTTCTGAGCACAGTAAGGTTCTGGCCAACCAGAGTGAGTCTGCCTGCCTCTGCCTCACAGCGGCTGAAGCTTCCCGGGCCGCAGTTCACACCCCGCTTTTTTCTCCACATCCCTTTCCCATCTTGAAGGACAGCTCCTGATGGACGTGTTTCACGGTGGAATCCTCACGCAGGGGCCTGAGGAGCACTCCCTGGTTATCCACATAGCAACTAACACTCAGCGGGCACCAGGCTCCTCCTCCCTCTCATGGACTCTCAGTTCAGCCCTACACAGCCAAGGGCCCACCAACATCATGTGTGCTTCAGACAAAGGACTGATTTCCTTAATACATAAAGTGCTCTCACGAATCAACAAGAAACAATCCAGCAATCCAAAACGGAAATGGACAAACGGTATTGATACAAAAGTGCTGGGTGGAGAAGGGCATGCCCCCTTTAAATGATATGGAAGCGGGAAGGGCGTAGTCCCTGGCTAAGGGCTCCACCCTCACGGACCTAGGTGAGGACAGGCACTCTTGCCTTTGCGCCCAAATGTCGCACTTCCCAAGACCACCCTGGTCCACCACGCCCCCATCCTGTGCCTATAAAAATCCCTGAGACCCTAACAGGCAGACGCAGGCAGCCGGACGTCGAGAGGAGCACATGAGTGGAGGAACACACGGGCGGCTGGACGTTGAGAGGAGCGCACCAACAAGCACCGGCAGCTGCAGGCCACCGACCAGCAGAAGCAGAACGAGTTTGGCTGGGGCAGTCAGAGGAGAGCCCAGGCTGCTTAGCGGCCCGACTCCAGGGAAAAACCTTTGCACCCCATCCTCCTTCTGGCTTCCCCATCTGCTGACAGCTACTTCCACTCGATAAAACCTCGCACTCATTCTCCAAGCCCACCGTCCCTGCGCCAAGGTGGAGGATCTAATTGAGCTGGTTAACACAAGCTGCCTATAGACAGCTAAACTGAAAGAGCGCATGTGGCACACGCCCACTGGTGCTTCAGGAGCTGTGAACATCCACCCCAGACGCTGCCGTGAGCTCGGAGCCCACAGCCTGCCCGTCCCTATGCTACGCCGGAGGTTTGAGCAGAGGACACTGAAGAAGCGAGCCACACCCCCATTGCACGCCCTGCGAGGAGGACAAGGGAACTTTTCCCATTTCAGTATGAGGGGACAGTTCTCAGAAAAGAAAAGACAGCAGCTTTTCTTTTTTTTGTTTTTTTTGAGACAGAGTCTCTGTTGCCTAGGCTGGAGTACAGTGGCGTGATCTCGGCTCACTGCAACCACCGCCTCCCAGATTCAAGCGATTTTCCTGCCTCAGCCTTCCAAGTAGCTGGGATTACAAGTGCCTGCTATCAGGCTCGGTTAATTTTTTTTTTTTTTATTTTTAGTAGAGACAGGGTTTCACCATGTTGGCCAGGCTGGTTTCGAACTCTTGACCTCAGGTGATCCATCCAACTCGGCCTCCCAAAGTGTTGGGATTATAGGCGTGAGCTACGGAGCAGTGTTTCAGTGTATGAGAAGATGCTCAACCTCACCCTATAATTAAAGAAATAACCTGCATTAGATTGTCCAAATAAAAATGTATGGATCAGGGGTACATGCTGAGAGAAATGGACCCAGCCAACCATCCTAGGGTTGTGGTCATCCTTATCAAATTTGAAAATGCACAAACCTTTTGAACGTGCAATTCCAGTTGTTGAATTTAATCCTACAAATGTCCTCATACAAGTGGCCAAGGAAATAAGTGTAAGGATATCCAGGGCTGCATTATAAGAAACAGTGAATACTGAAAAGAAGTAAAGTCCCCATCAGTCAAGCTCTGGTGAAGTAAGTGATCCACAGGATGGAATACCTTCGCAGAAGGAACGGGCAGATCTGGAAGGGCCGATGTGGAAGATGTCCAAGACATGTTACCTCACAGTCGCGAATGCAGGGGAGTACACGGTATAGTCTGCAGTGTGCATGAAAGTCATAAAAATGAAAACACAGTATCTATAGGACACAAAATCCCTTGAACCAGAGATTCCAATCCTAGGATTTATACGTGTGTGTGCGCAGGACATCCTGAAAGGACACAGAGGAAAGATGTGCAGTGGCTGCCCTGGAGAAAGGAGCTGAGTTCCTGGACAGCCAATGGGAGAGGGATGAGGACAGCAATGAGCATTTCATATGGCTGCAATCCTTAGTCCAGCCAAAAAGCAAGCCACGCACATGCGGGAAAAGCCAGGACTCTCCCAGCAGCCAGGGGTGGAGCTCCCCCAGGGGTCGGGGCAGAGGGAGCCCCCAGTCTGGCCTGCTCCCTGATGACTCTACACTTGGCAGCCGAAGGGGGCCACCCTGACAGTCAGGGCCCAGCTGTGATCTGGGGTGGAACTGGTCTGGCACCGATCTCCTTGGCCTGGCTCTGGGTGCTGGCATGGCGGTATCTGGTGGGCTGCGGGGCCCCCAGCTGGGCCCTCTGAGTGATGATGAGCCTGCTGGGCTGGGACCACAGAGTGAACAGGACCAGCATCCCCTCAACCCCAGACGCCCTCCAGGACAGCAGGGCCCAGAGAGAGGGAACCTGACGCTCACGGGAGGGCTGAGAGGCAGGCAGAGCGGGAAGGGTGTTCCTGACCACGGCCCATGGGACCAGCAATGCAGAGGGCCTAGGAGTGAGGGAAGCCCCTGCTGTGCCAAGGAGGGAAGGCCAGGGGAGGAGAGATGGCCGAGACCAGGGAGGAGGGCGGAAGTGCGGAGAGACTAGAGGGGGCGGGGCAGCCCTGGCTTCAGGGAGCAGATGGGGCTGGAGAGGGAGCCAGGAGGGAGGGTGGGAGGCAGGAGAGGCAGCGTGTGGACAAAGGCTGAGAGGCGGAGTTGCCGCTTGGGTGCGGAAAGTGGGGCCAGGGAGATTCCAGGTTTCTGACCTGGGCGGCTGGTCACCCTGGGAAGCCGTCCCTGCAAGGGACCCTCAGGAGGAGCCACGTGGGAGGCGGAGAAGGCCGTGTGGGGCATTTGGGCTGAGATTTCTGTGGGGACCCAAGGACAGACACCTGTGAGACACTCAGGCAGGAGTGGTCTGGAGCACAGAGAGAGGGTGGGGGGAGGGCCCAGGTGTGGGCAGCCTCCGGGATGGATCAGTTGCAGGGCACCCCAGTGGCGCACACAGGAGCGGGCCAAGTGCACGGACAGGGCTGTTACTGACTCAGCTCACTCCACCAGGACCTGTCTGGGCACCAGGACCCTGTCTGGGCACCAGCCTGTTTTCTTGTCCTCTCCAGCCAGAGGGACTCGCCCCAGCCTGAGGACCTCCAGGGCCCTGGCCCTTCCCCCTCTTCACCTGCCACAGCCAGAAACCAGTGTGGGTGTGAGGTGGAAGGAGTCTCCGTAGCAAGGCCCAGCTCTTAGGCCGGCCACTGCCTCGCCTCCTGCCTGATGCTGTCCCTCGACAGCAAGGCAGGTGCCCTGAGACCCGGAGGTGCCCCCAGCCCCAGCACCCACCATGCGCGGCTGGGCTGGCTGGGCCTGCCCTTAAGGCAGGCAGAACCCCAACCAAAGCCAGCTGACATCACTGCCTGCAGAGCATCTGGGGAAGGCTCCTATGGGGCTCCAGACCCGGGGCGGTGCCTTCACCCCTGCCTCCTCCTCCAGCATCCGCAACTCTGGAGCTCGGAAGCCTGGTGCTCCTTCCCAGAGGAGGGAGCTGAAGCTCTGGAAGTCGGGACTGAAGTCTCCGTGGTGTGCGGCCACCCAAGAACAGCCCAGTCTGGCTGGATCCTGAGCTCCTCCCCCGGCCCGTGCTTGAGAGGTGACAGCCAGCAGGTGAGCAAGCGCCCTGGGTTCTGGTCCCAGCAAAGCCTCCCCCAGCTGTGCGCCTGGGTCAGGACACCCTCTCTCTGTCAGAGCCTCAGTGTCCTGGTCTGAAAAGTAGGCACAACGCTGCTGGCGACAGCCCACAAGTAAGACACACAGAAAACCTAAGGCCCAGAGAAGCCAAGGAGGTCCTTACAGGCTTCTGTGGGAGAATCGAAGGAAAGGAGGGGACGCCAGAGACTCTGGGCTTAAGTGACTTGGCCGTGATCAAAACACAGGCAGAGTCTCAAACACAGACCCCGCTGCCCACTCCCAATGGAGAGGTAATTCCAGCTCAGTGGCATCCAGCCTTCCCTGGCCCCCAGGCCCCTGGCTGCCACGAAGAAACACTCTTTGTGGGAGTCCTGCCCCACTGGGGTGCAGGGACACATCCCCCAAGGCCCAGCCCTACAGAGGCCCTTCCTCTGCATCCGTTCTTGAAATCACCTCCAAGAAAAAAGAATCGCTTCAGCTTCCAAAGATATCCCCAGGCAGGAAATGGGCCACGGGCAGCATGAATGTTTAATTACGTTAATTGTCCAAGTTCAGCGCACACCATCCCTCCTTAAGTACCTTACGGGAAACTGTAATTAGGCGTGAAATGGCTCATTTTTACAACTCCCCTTTCTCAGGGTTCTCCAGAGCGGGTGCCCCTGTCGGCTGGCCCGCCAGGCCTCTCTTGCCAAGGCTCACCTTCTGTGGTTCTCATTTAATTTTCTGACCTTTTCTCTCGACACTCTTACCCCGTACATTCCTGTGCCTGGCACACTACGCTAAAGCACCATAATTACTGAGCTATAAACCTCTCATGGAAATCTGTTTTTGACTTTGTTAGAAAACACTATAATCAAATCCCTGAGAGTCAGGATCGATGGGCTTGGCCTGCCAGAGGAAATATATCACCGGATTAAGTGGTTTCGCAGAGGCGGTCCCGGCGGGAGGAGGGCAGGGCAGGCTGGGCAGGGCTGGGTGTAAGGTGAGCAGGCAGGGTGCCCTCGTGGGCAAGGGGGGAGGGGATGCGCAGAGGCGGAGGGCGGGCAATGTGAGATTACCAGAAAGTGTGGCCTGGCCATCCCAGGGCCTACAGGCTTCCTGAGTGCCTACCTGGCCCTGGGCACCCGCAGGGCATTGAGGCCGAGATGCCCAGCTGTGCAGAGGGTGTACAGGTATTGTGGTCACTTACACGCTCCAGGGCCTGTTTCTGCTGATGCCAGGGTGAGACCCAGCCTCAAGCACATACCAAATACATACGCTTGACGTTATGCCCGGGAGAGCTGTGCACACGGGCACACAGAGATGGTGAGAACCGGGGGTACCTGGATCCAATTACTCTCACCTTGGGTCTCACTTCCGGGGGTGTGGACGTGGCTGGCATCGCTGCACTGCAGCGCGTCTGGGTCCATGCAGACTTCCTTCGTTTCATGCACGTACTTAAAACATACCACCATTCATGTACCGTCGGGCACTCCTTCATTTCGTAAAACAATAGGGCTCTCAAGGCCTGCATGGTGCCTCCCGCCTGTAATTCTAGCACTTTGGGAGGCCGAGGCAGGCGGATCACCTGAGGTCAGGAGTTCGAGACCGGCCTGGCCAACATGGTGAAACCCCATCTCTACTAAAAATACAAAAATCAGCTGGGCATGGTGGTGGGCGCCTGTAATTCCAGCTACTCAGGAGGCTGAGGCAGGAGAATCGCTTGAACCCAAGAGGTTGAGGTTGCAGTGAGCCGAGATTGTGCCACTGCACTCCAGCCTGGGCAACAGAGCGAAACTCAGTCTTTTTTTTTTTTTTTTTTTTTTTTTTTTTTTTTTTGAGACGGAGTCTTGCTGTGCCCCAGGCTGGAGTGCAGTGGCGCTCGATCTCGGCTCACTGCAAGCTCCGCCCCGCCGGTTTCACGCCATTCTCCTGCCTCAGCCTCCCAAGTAGCTGGGACTACAGGCGCCCGCCACCTCACCCGGCTAATTTTCTTGTATTTTTAGTAGAGACGGGTTTCACCGGGTTAGCCAGGATGGTCTCGATCTCCTGACCTCGTGATCCGCCCATCTCGGCCTCCCAAAGTGCTGGGATTACAGGCTTGAGCCACCGCGCCCGGCCGAAACTCAGTCTTAAAAAAAGGGGGGGCTATCAAAAGATGAGAGGGACCCGGACCTGTATCGCACATCCACGTCAGTGACAGACCCCGCCCCTCCACGCACATCCACGTCAGTGACAGACCCCGCCCCTCCACGCACATCCACGTCAGTGACAGACCCCGCCCCTCCACGCACATCCACGTCAGTGACAGACCCCGCCCCTCCACGCACATCCACGTCAGTGACAGACCCCGCCCCTCCACGCACATCCACGTCAGTGACAGACCCCGCCCCTCCACGCACATCCACGTCAGTGACAGCGTAACGGTGTGCAGACCCCCCTCCCCTCCACGCACATCCACGTCAGTGACAGCGTAACGGTGTGCAGACCCCGCCCCTCCACGCACATCCACGTCAGTGACAGCGTAACGGTGTGCAGACCCCCGCCCCTCCACGCACATCCACGTCGATGACAGCGTAACGGTGTGCAGACCCCGCCCCTCCACGCACATCCACGTCGGTGACAGCGTAACGGTGTGCAGACCCCGCCCCTCCACGCCCATCCACGTCGGTGACAGCGTAACGGTGTGCAGACCCCTCCCCTCCACGCCCATCCACGTCGGTGACAGCGTAACGGTGTGCAGACCCCGCCCCTCCACGCACATCCACGTCGGTGAGAGCGTAACGGTGTGCAGACCCCGCCCCTCCACGCCCATCCACGTCGGTGAGAGCGTAACGGTGTGCAGATCCCGCCCCTCCACGCCCATCCACGTCGATGACAGCGTAACGGTGTGCAGACCCCTCCCCTCCACGCCCATCCACGTCGGTGACAGCGTAACGGTGTGCAGACCCCTCCCCTCCACGCCCATCCACGTCGGTGACAGCGTAACGTGTGCAGACCCCGCCCCTCCACGCACATCCACGTCGGTGAGAGCGTAACGGTGCAGACCCCGCCCCTCCACGCACACGCGTTCTGAAGTAAGCCAGGCCCAGAAGGACAAATCTGGCACGCATCCACTCACATGAGGGTCTATAAGCAAACGCACAGAAGCGGACGACACCATCGTGGCTGCCAGAGCTGAGGGAGCGGGAAATGGGGAGTTGCTGTGCAATGGGTGTGAAGTTTTAGTGATGCTAGACCAGTACGTTCTAGAGATCTGCTGTACAATGTTGTGCCTGTAGCTAATCGTGTGGCATTGTGTACTTCGAAATTCTTTAAGAGGTCTGAGCTCACGTTAAGTGTTCTTACCACAAAAGCAAACCACAACAGCAACAGAAAGGAAGGGACAGAAGGAAACCGTGGGAGAAGACGAGGGTCCCCCGCCTCGATGTGCTGATGGCGTCCGGTGTCTGCACAAGTCCACGCTCGCGGAACTGTAAGGGGCCGGTGATCGCTACAGTCCCTTGCCATGGCGAGCATAAACTTGCGGAGAAGAGGATGAGAATTCTGATAACAGAACCAATCAAAGCTTGACAAGTAACCCAAGGACACATTGGTGTATATAACAAGTCGTTCCCTGTCTCACAGGTGACATGGATCAATGTTTGTCCAAAATTTTTATCCAAATTCTTGTAAATACACATAGGAGAGTCTTCTCGGTGCAGAGAATAGTGAGGTCGGCAGGGGCAGTGGCCCACCCCTGCAATCTCAGCACTTTAGGAGGCCGAGGGGATAGGGTCACGTAAGCACCAGAGCTGGAGGCTGCAGTGAGCCATGATTGTGCCACTGCACTCCAGTCGGGGCAACACAGCGAGACCCTGTCTCTAGGAAAAAAAAAAAGAAAAAGAAAAAGAAAAAAAGAGGAAATTAGCCAATATCCCAGAGAGTGAAGGCAGAACCCGTATCAGCTTTTGCCAGAAGCGAGAAGTCCACGGTTGCCTCGGCATTCTGTCTTTTAAAAGGCGTCAATTTTACATTATGAAAGAGAGTACATCTTTTTAAAGTAAAATCGATGCTCCAGGAAGATAATCCACATTTATCCTGGACTTTGGTGCCCTCCCGACACCTGGTTTTGATTAAATTAATCAAAACTCCAGTTTGCTGAGCCAGTGCATCTGTGTGCGGCTGTGACATCGCACCAATGTTTGATCAAATCTCCGACTATGTCCACGTGCGGCGCCACGGAAGCCACACGGGGTCCCTAACAAACAGAAACATCCATCCTGCTCTCAAGGCGGCTCAGGCACCGTTCTAAGCACCTTGTCTACAGTGGCCCACGGATTCTTCACAGCAGCTGTGTGAGTTAGCTGTGATGATTCTCTTCATTCTGCAGATGGGGAAACTGAGAAACGCTATCCCAATTTGACACCCCTCAGAAGCATCAGAACCAGGATTTGAACCCGGCATGGCTCCCACGAGTCTGCGCTCTCCAATGCTGTGCCAGGCCGCTCCTTCTGGGCTGTTACGTTTTAACTCTGACATGCCGAGCAAGTCACTGTAAGTTTGTTGAGTCATTTCTCAGCTACTTGATCTGTCAAATAGGGTGACAATGGCCGCAGGTCCTGCCACTGAGAAGATTCCCACGCGTGTCTGTATCAGGATGAGGATGAGTAGACTGGCGGAGTAAAGTGCCTTGTAGATTGTGATGACCATATTTTTGTCTTTGATTCCACAGCCAGCACAATACTTTTTTTTTTTTTTTTTTTTTTTTTTTTAAATAAAGGGCTGTTGAACTGCCAATTCCCATAATTAAGTTTGTATACATTCTTCTTACATTTCTTTGGTTAAAGTTTCAAGATTCTCTTAGGGTTCAAATGTTTAAACATCAAATCCTTTGGCTCATCTGACTAATTACAAGCATAAAATATGGCATTTCCAACAAGTCTGGAGAATGGAAGCACATAAAATTATGCACAGCCATGCGCATCTCTGTCGGGAGACGTTCACGGACACCCTTCAAACTCAAGTGAAAAATGTTTGCTGTAGTTAAAGGCTGCTGACAAATAACCACTGTTCTGAGAAATCACTACTGTTTACTGGGAGAATTGTTTTAGCAAATATATCAAGAAAAGTAAATATCAAGGATAATTTGCAGAGTTGCAGATAACTTCAGATTTTGGAATGAAAAGCTTCTGTGTCTGTGTACAAGTGTGCAAAACACAGCAAATGAGACATTTTTGTTTCCAGTCAATCCTGCCTAAATACTGACCGAGCATCATCAGTGCCATCTCACGTGACTGTGACAGCGTACCTTGTGTGTGTGTGGGTTGTATCATATTATCTGCTTTGTTAAATGCTATGCTTGTTAAAAACGTGTCACATTAAAAACAAAAACAGGCCGGGCACAGTGGCTCACGCCAGCACTTTGTGAGGCTAAGTCGGGTGGGTCACAAGGTCAGGAGTTCAAGACCAGCCTGGCCAACATGGTGAAACCCCGTCTCTACTAAAAATACAAAAATTAGCCGGGCATGTTGGCGGGCGCCTGTAATCCCAGCTACTTGGGAGGCTGAGGCAGGAGAATCGCTTGAACTCGGAGGCAGAGGTTGCAGTGAGAGGAGATCGTACCATTGCACTCCAGCCTGAGTAACAGAGTGAGACTCCGTTTCAAACAAACAAACAAAAACAGAAACACACACTGACTACACTGAAGCCCTCAGCCACTGAACAGCCATCCCCAGATCCCCAAGGACCAGGCACCAAGGTCTGGGGGTGCCCTGCATCCATTCTCCCCTTTCTCGGAGCAGCAGCCCAACGTTATTTCCTGGAATTCCTGGAATCACACACACACACAGCCCTCCCCAAGCCACACACCCTCTCCCTCACAGAGTGTGGGATTTGAGCCACAGGAGCGACAAGAGGAATGAGTAGTGGTGTCACTAAACACCTGGTCACAACGGTTGAGACCCTCCTGTGTCCAGGACCCCGAGTGTCAGGCCCTTCCGCAGCCCAGCTCCCCACGGACGCTGCAGGTTTCCCAATGTCCTCCCAGTAACTCCTCCTGGCTCAGGGCAGCCGGACTCCGTGCAAGCTCTCTGCCTGAAAAGACCCTCTCCTGCCGCAGGCACCTTCCCCATCAGATGCCAGAGATCTCACCAGCCCTTGAGGCTTAGCCCCTGCTTTGTGGGGGATTCCTGGTGCTCTGCCTGAAATCATCCAGGTGGGCAGTCCTCAGATGTCGTCTGCCATCTCTGCATGGAGAAGGCCTCACCATGCATCTCAAAGAGAAGTGGAGGTCACGTCCCCACAGGAAGTGGGGCCCAGTCCACTGTGCCCTGGACTCTGCTCATCCACTAGGGCTGGGTTTCCGTGTGCAGGGGCTTCACCCTTGCTCTCCTCTCCGCCTGCTCCACACCTGCTGCTTCGACCTCCGTGACAGTGGACCTGCTGACAGGTGCCCCCCACCCCCCACCCCCGTCTCCAGCCTGCACCTCCCCAGGCCTCAGACCCCGCCCTCTGTTGCCTGCAACTGCCCCTGGGGTGTCACAAGGCACCTTCATGCCAACAAGTCCCCAACAAACCTGTCACCTTTCCCTACCCCAACTCATCAGCCACTGCTGCTCTGCCCATCTCATCTCCACATCCAAGGAGTCACCGCATCCTGGCACCTTCCCCATCTCCCCGTCCATGATGAGCTCAGCCTCCCCCTCTACCTGGGCGTAGCAGTCTCCTCCCAGACCTTGCCCCATCTGCTCCTGCTCCCTGTCCTTCACTCCCTGCAGCTCGAGTCCTCACCTGTGCTTGCCCTCATTAAAATCCTCTGTAACTCCCTCTTCCCAAGCCTACCAGACCCACGCAGGACCGCGAGCACAGTGGCTGGGGCCTCCTGATGGGCCTGACCTGCCTGCCACCCCGCCCGGGGACCTGCTCACATTCCCGCAATGCTTACAGCTGTGGGTCTGAGAAAACACTGCTCACTCTGCCCAGAATGCCTGCCCTGCCCTTTCTGGCAGACTCCTATTCAGTCTTCAAAACCCAGCTCCCAGTTTGTCAGGCCTGCAAAGAGAGCAAGTTACTCTCTCTCCTAGACTCAAGTCCCCTTTGCTTCCTTCTTTTGAACCACTGATCATGCGGAAGTACAAGCTCACCAGTTTCCAAGTCCCCCAACCAGACTATGAGCTCCGGGGTAAAATCATGTGCCAGATTCATCTCTGGGTCACCTGCCTTGGCTGAGAGGAGACTCGGTGAAGGTTTAGCACAGTGGGATGAAGGAATAAACAAGGAGCAAGAATACGAGCTCACCCTCATGCCTCAGGGTGTGTGAGGCAGAGCTGACGCCTTCGCACCCATGGAGCCAGTGCCTGTGTGTGTCCGAGTCCTACCAAGTCCCAGGCTGCATGGAAATCAGAGGGACCCCAAATAGAATGAGCGAGGGGGCCATAAAGAAACTCACCTGGCCCCTTTGGCTCAGGTCCTAGGGGTTGGTGCTGCCAGAAACTCTCATAGGAGAGGGCCTTGTTCCCATCTAGTCCCAGGCGACTGAGCAGGGCCAACGAAAGGGCAGGTGGGCCAGGCCTTGCGCTGGGAGAGGAAGGGCAGAGAGGAAGGAGAGGGGAAGCGGGTGGACCACCTCTGCCCAGACCAAAGGCAGAATCCAGTGCTGATGGTTGCCAATAGGGTCCTCTCTGTTGCTGGGCCCGCATGAACCATGTGAGCACACAGCTCCTGCTAGATCCTGGGGGCCTCCCTGCACTGGGATTGCTCCAACAGTGCCCCTACCCTCAGGGCATGGGTTGCCCTCTGCATCTGGCTAAGTGCCTTCCCAGAAACCCCGCAGCCTCAGCCTCCTGTGACCACTCTTGTTCACCTGGTCTGGTCCTGGTCCCAGGTACCCTCCTGGTCCAGCTGCCACTAAGCAGATGGGAACCTCCCTCCCATCCCAGCCCTGAAATATGCTCAGCCTCAAAGCCTCTTGGCACATCCCAGCTTCCAGATGTCCTGTGCCCTGTGAGATGTTAACCACACTCTGCCCAGCCCTCTACCTTGAGGTCAGCTCCACTCCCAGGCAGGGGGAAGAGCTGCCTTGGGAGCAATGATGGGCATCGCCCCTCTGTGCTGTGTTTGGGGTCTTCCCTCCCTCCAAGTCCTGGGCTTTGGGCCCAGGAATCGCTTTCCCTCCCTCCTCTCTGAGCACAAAAAGAGCAGGCTTTGTCTTTAGGTACTTGGGGAAGAGGGACACCAATTGTTCCAGCCGCTCCCCTAAGGGTGAACCGGGAGACTAACCATCAAATTCACCAGGAAATCCCAACCTCCAGGCCCTGACTGAGGCCCTAAGACCCCAAGCAAGCAATATCAATGAAAGCCAGTGGTGCTTAAGGTGGGGAACAAGAATGAGCTGTCAGAGGCCTCTGATAAAGAACCATTTAAAAAGACTTTCTTTGCTGTGGCTCATGCCTGTAATCCCAGTCCTTTGGAAGTCTGAGGCAGTAGGATCACTTGAGGCCAGGAATTGAAGAGCAGCCTGGGCAATATGGTAAAACCCTGTCTCCATAGACATAACAAAAAATTAGCCAAACACAGTGGGGTGCACCTATAGTCCCAGCTACTCCGGAGGCTGAGGTGGGAGGACTGACTGACTCCGAGAGGTGGAGGCTGCAGTGAGCCGAGTCCATGCTGCTGCACTTCAGCCTGGGTTACAAAGCAAGACCCTGTTTCAGAAAAAAGAATTTCCCCCTTCGATGTACGCTATGGACTGAATGTTCGTACGCCCAAAATTCGTATGTTGAAACCTAATCCCCAGTGGGATGATTTTAGAAGGTGGGGCCTTTGGGGAGTAATTAGGTCATGAGGGTGGGGCCTGATGAATGGGATTAGTGCCTTTATCAAAGAATCCCCCTGGCCAGGTGTGGTGGCTTACACCAGTGATCTCAGTACTTTGGGGGGTTGAGATGGGAGGACAGTTTGAGCACAGAAGTACAAGACCAGCTTGGTTAACATAGTGAGCCCTCATCACTACAAAAACTAAAAATAAAAAAAAAAAAAATGTGTTGGATGTGTTGGCTCACATCTCTAGCCCCAGCTACGTGAGAGGCTGAGGCAGGACGATGGAGTTGGAGGATGCAGTGAGCTAGTATCGTGCCACTGCACTCCAGCCTAGGTGATGAGTGAGACTCTGTCTCTAAAAACTTTTTAAATTAAAAATGTAGAATTAAAATAAAAGAGGCCCCAGAGAGCTCTCTTTCCCCTTCTGCTGCATGAAGACAAAGCACGAGAAGGTGCCGTGTGTGAACCAGAAGGTGGGTCCTCACCAGACACAAAATCTGCCAGCTTTGATCTCGGACTTCCCAGCCTCCAGAACTATGAGAAATAAACACCGTGTAAGCCACTTGGTGTCGGTGGTGCTTTTGTGGTAGCAGCCTCTGCTGATTAAGACAGTAACACTTCAGTTACTCTCAAGAAAGGCTTCGTAACTTGGAGCCCACTGGGTCAGTTAAGTGCTGCTGCCCAGCTCAGGGCAGCTGAGGGAGATCAGGCGATGCGTGATTATCAAGGTCGCCGTGTTGGAAAGTCTAGCAGGGTTTACTGAGGATGGAATTAAAGAAGATGGGGCCTGATGAGAGGCTCTGGGCCTCTCTGTGTCCCTATCTGCTTTGTCTGGAAAACGGCGAAAGGAAGGAGGCATCTTGGAGCATCTGTGTCCTCTGGTTTTACCTTGATCCCTGGATTCACCAGGACACAAAAACCCAGTGCTTCTTGTACTGCAAGGTGCTTGAGAAAGGAAGAGCAAATACACAAGCTGAAGAGGCCCAGGCAGCCGTTGCTGCCGACACGCACGCCACAGTGTGGCTGTGGCTCCTGAGAACGGCGGTGTTAAAGGAGAGTTACTTAACCAGAACCTGGTGTCCCCCTGCCCTGCCCCACGGAGGCCTTGAACAACCTACAATAAACACACACCGAAGCCGTGTTCTTGGAGAGACCTTGGGGAGGCTGTGTGCTCTGGAAACAGCCAAGCTGCTCTGTGGCTTGGAAGAAACAAGCAGTTCCATCCACTCTGGGCTCACAGATATTCCTCCTGAGCTTGAAGGAAGCCACAGCGGAACTTGGAGCTGCTCTAGTTCTCTGGAACATGCAGCAGGTGGAACCGCAGACGTCTCTCCAGGGCGCTGAGTCCCGGTTTTCACCTGCTGGGTATCCATGGATTCACCCCCAGCTACTGTGTAGGGCCAGCTCCCCTCAGGGACTGCTCCAGGGAGACCCTGGGAGTCACGGCAGCTCCCTGCTCTGTGGAGCTGCTATGCTAACAGAAGGAACGGAGGGTGCCAGCGCTCTGAGTATGCTGGAGGGCAGGGAGTGCTGTGGGAAGGGGCTGGAGGGCAGAGGGCCTGCAAGTGCCAGAGCAGGTGGTGCAGGGAGAGTGTCTGCAAAGCCTTAGCGCATCAGGGTAAGTCCCACTGGAAGGGAACATGAGAGCAAAGACTCGAATGAGTGGGGGGAGGTGAGCTGAGGGTGTCTAGAAAGGGCATCCAGGCAGAAGGAGGACCCCATGCCAGGTTTTGAAAAGAAGGGCAAGAAGGCCCAGGATGGCAGGAATTAACTGAGTGAGAAGGCAATTGGAGGCCACGGGGTCCCAGGGACAAGGTGCTGGGTCATGCGGGGTCTGGTAGGTGGCCTGGGTGCTGGGTGCTGACTTCTGAGCTGAATGAAGCAGGAGCCACTGTGGGATTTCCAGCAGAGGACAGGCATAATCCAGCAGAAGGCATCAAAGATCCCCGACCACCAACCACCCCAGGGCCCTTCCCCCACAGTGCAGGATTCCTCTTACAGGAAATGCCCCAGTAGGCCAATCTAGAGAGGCAGGAAGTAGATGAGAGGCTGGCTGGAAGGTGGGGAGGGAGGAAGGATGACAGCTAAGCGGGGGCTGTGGGGTCTCTTTGGAGGGAGAAGATGTTTGGAATATATTAAAAACCATTGAATCCCATTACTGGGTATACACCCAAAGGATTATAAATCATGCTGCTATAAAGACACATGCACATGTATGTTTATTGTGGCACTATTCACAATAGCAAAGACTTGGAACCAACCCTAATGTCCATCAATGACAGACTGGATTAAGAAAATGTGGCACATATACACCATGGAATACTATGCAGCCATAAAAAAGGATGAGTTCGTGTCCTTTGTAGGGACATGGATGCAGCTGGAAACCATCATTCTCAGCAAACTGTCGAAAGAACAGAAAACCAAACACCGCATGTTCTCACTCATAGTTGGGAATTGAACAATGAGATCACTTGGACACAGAAAGGGGAACATCACACACTGGGGCCTGTTGTGGGGTGGGGAGAGCGGGGAGGGATAGCCTTAGGAGATACACCTAATGTAAATGACGAGTTAGTGGGTGCAGCACACCAACATGGCACATGTATACATACGTAACAAACCTGCATGTTGTGCACATGTACCCTAGAACTTAAAGCATAACAAAAAATAAAAATAAAAAAACCTTTGAATTGTACACTTTAAATGGGTGGCCTGTATGGTATGTGAATTATATCTCAATAAACTGTTAGAGAAAAGAACCCCCGCTGCTGTGTTGAGGACACATGGGGGTGGGGAGGCAGGGAGGTCTGCTGGGGGCTCCTACAGTCATTGGAAGAGGACAGAGGCTTGGCGCAAGTGACGACAGTGGAGATGGTGAGAAGCGATCAGGATCAGAGTGGATTCTGAAAGAAAAGCTGAAAGATTTCTCAACAGATTTCTCATCAGTGTGAGAGGAAGACAGGTCAACCCTAACTGCAGAGCTTTGGCTGTGCAAATGGAAGGAAGGATCCGCCGAGCACAGAGCTGGGGAAGGCCCAGGGTGAGTGCCGCGGGTGAGCGCCAGAGTTCAGTGAGGGGCGTGCTGAGTTGGTACCTCCAAACTGAGGTTGGCAGGTAGAGAAATGCCTTGGAACTTGGATTTGAAGAGAGTGAAGACAGATGAGGTGCAGATTCTGCTGGAGTTAGGAGCGTGGGCAACACAGAGGGCATGGAAGGTGGAGGGGCAGTTAGAATATGAGTCTCGGGTGCAGGAGAGAGATCTGGGCTGGAGACGCAAATCTGGGAGCCATGTCATGGCACCTAAAGCAGCAAGAGGAATGAGATCACCCACAGAGGGGCGCCCAGGGAGACCAAGGAGCGTCCAGGACAGGGCCCCGAGCGCACCAGCCCCAGAGGGTGGGGAAGAGAAAGGACCGGCAAAGGAAACGGGGATGAGTGTTGTGATTAAACCAAGAAAGAAGCCACACCAAGGGCCCTAACAGGAGGGACTAGCCTGCCACGTGCTACGGATGGCGACGGAGGAGACGCAGCAGCGGAGAGACAGCGCTGCCTGGAGGGGCGGGTGGAGACGGCGCTGCCCTGCGGTGGGGGGGTTGGGGGGGCGCATGGAGGCGGCGCTGCCCTGGGGGAGGGAGAGGGGGGGGGGCGGGTGGAGACGGCGCTGCCCTTGGGGGAGGGATAGGGGGGCGGGGGGTGGAGACGGCGCTGGCCTTTGGGGGGGGGCAGATGGAGACGGCGCTGCCCTTGGGGGAGGGATAGGGGGGCGGGTGGAGACGGCGCTGCCCTGCGGTGGGGGGGTTGGGGGGGGCGCATGGAGGCGGTGCTGCCCTGGGGGAGGGAGAGGGGGGGGGTGGAGGCGCTGCCCTGGCGGGGGGCGGGTGGAGACGGCGCTGCCCTTGGTGGGGGGGGGCGGATGGAGACAGCGCTGCCTGGAGGGGCGGGTGGAGACGGCGCTGCCCTGCGGTGGGGGTTTGGGGGGGGGGCGCATGGAGGCGGCGCTGCCCTGGGGGAGGGAGAGGGGGGCGGGTGGAGACGGCGCTGCCCTTGGGGGAGGGATAGGGGGGCGGGTGGAGACGGCGCTGGCCTTTGGGGGGGGGGCAGATGGAGACGGCGCTGCCCTTGGGGGAGGGATGGGGGGCGGGTGGAGACGGCGCTGCCCTGCGGTGGGGGGGTTGGGGGGGGCGCATGGAGGCGGCGCTGCCCTGGGGGAGGGAGAGGGGGGGGGGTGGAGACGGCGCTGCCCTTGGGGGAGGGATAGGGGGGCGGGTGGAGACGGCGCTGGCCTTTGGGGGGGGGCAGATGGAGACGGCGCTGCCCTTGGGGGAGGGATGGGGGGCGGGTGGAGACGGCGCTGCCCTGCGGTGGGGGGTTTGGGGGGGCGCATGGAGGCGGCGCTGCCCTGGGGGAGGGAGAGGGGGGGCGGGTGGAGACGGCGCTGCCCTTGGGGGAGGGATAGGGGGGCGGGTGGAGACGGCGCTGGCCTTTGGGGGGGGGCAGATGGAGACGGCGCTGCCCTTGGGGGAGGGATGGGGGGCGGGTGGAGACGGCGCTGCCCTGCGGTGGGGGGGTTGGGGGGGGCGCATGGAGGCGGCGCTGCCCTGGGGGAGGGAGAGGGGGGCGGGTGGAGACGGCGCTGCCCTTGCGGGGGGGCCGGTGGAGACGACGGGCGCCTTTGGCAGAGTGGCGCACACAGAGGCCTGGCCCAAGTGCGGTCAAGACGGAGTGGGAGGAGTGGAATCGAAGGCGGCGTCCCCACCCAGGGAGTGGTGCTGAGAGAGCAAAAAGCTGGGACAGGGGATAGGGAGTGGATGTTGGAGGTGTTCAGAGGACGGAAGGTGTGAAGAGTCACCCGGAAGGAGGCGAACAGGTAGAGGGGAGCCGTCTGGCTGCCAGAGACCTTGCTGGTGAGCACCATCGTAGGCAAGAGCAGAAGCAGGGCTGAGCTTTGTTCAGGGGCACCTGTGCCAGCATGAAGTAGGTAGAAAGTTTCATTTGACCAGGACTAGGGCGCTGTTCAGCAGATGTTACAAAGCAAGAGTGACCCCAGTGAGGGGAGACTGCAGCTTCAGACAAGGAGGCTGGATGGGGACGGAGGCTGGGTGAGGGGCAGAGGCTGGGTGGGGGTGGAGGCTGGGTGAGGACAGAAGCTGGGTGAGGAGTGGAGGCTGGGTGGAGGCGGAGGCTGGATGGAGGTGGAGGCTGAGTGGGGGCAGAGGCTGGGTGAGGGGCGGGGGGGTTGGGTGGGGGTGGGGGCTGGGTGAGGAGTGGAGGCTGGGTGGGGGCAGAAGCTGGGTGAGGAGTGGAGGCTGGGTGAGGGCGGAGGCTGGATGGAGGCGGAGGCTGGGTGGGGGCGGAGGCTGGGTGAGGGGCAGAGGTTGGGTGGGGGCGGGGGCTGGGTGAGGGTGGGGGCTGGGTGGGGGAGGGGGCTGGGTGAGGGGTAGAAGGAAGGATCTGTGGTGTGAGAGACCATTACAAGGTGGCAGCATCAGTGACCTGCAGGTTTGCTGGAGCACAGGTTGGAGCAAAAGGGAACCAGGAAAATAGAAGGTCATCAGAATGCAACACTGGAACGGATTATGCAGGGATAGAGGCCACTGGCAAAAGAAGGTCTAAGGTATGACCAAGGCCAAATCCAGTGGGGAGTCCTTTTTGGAAACCTTGAAAGCCGTGGTCATGGTCAACCTCATGGGAAATTTTGCAAACTTGATCCTGTGTCAAATGAGTTCCCATGATGTGTACCACTGTGTGTGGATCTTGCTGTTTTGGGGAGGGCAGAAACTCTGCAGACCCCATGCCTTGCTGCCCTCGACCCTGATACAAGATGCCAACAGACACACTCCTGTGGAAACCATAATGTCACCAGATTCAGAGCTCGAGCCCACTCCTCCCAGAGGTTTTATCCAGTAAAGGAAGAGGAACAGGGTTCAGTTCTCCTGGCAGAACTCTATGGATGCCGCAGAAGACAACATTCGTGAGCTTGGCTTAACTTACAAGGGACCTCTGGTTTTGTGAAAGAGGAGGAAACTCAAGTCTCAGGAGAGTTTTGTGGGAGGAGCGAGCTTGAGTGTTGGTTTCCCTAATAGATGGGTTTAGCTACATGGGTGAGGTAGGCCAAGGCCCTCTGTAGAAGATGCTAGAGAACAATGATCCAAGACTACAAAGAAACTGAAGTGTGAGCGGAAGATAGGAGTGAACCTTCGAGAACCGGAGGCCGTGCCACTGCCTTGTTTCAGGTGGAGGAACAGAGCCTTGTCACCGTGTTGCCAGGGACAGAGTGTAAGGTGCCTGGAAGCACCTCGGGAAGGTTAGCTGTGTCCCTCATCGCAGGCAACGGGACCCTGCACCAGTGGCCAGTACCTGCTGCCCCAGCCAGCCTCTGTGAGGCCCGCACTGCCAGAGATGACCTCACGCTGGTGGAAAACGAGGAGACAGCAGATCAACCCAGCTGGGCTTTTGCGTCCAGCAAAGCGAGGCGAGCTCGGGCTGCTATTCTGGTCTGTCATGAGTCAGGGCTTTGGGCCTCACTGCCTTCCACACAGAGTCAAAATCAATTTGATGTTCAAAACGACAAGAAAATTGCCATGTCAAAGGCCATTCTGTAATTTCAATGTATTGAAATCAACAGACCACAGCCTCCTTGAAGAAGTTTCCTTTGGGCAGAATTCAAGTTTCCTCTTTCTTTTACTTGCACAAGTCGAATTATTTCACTTTTTCAGGAAGTGGCCATTTTTGCACGAAAAGTGTAGTCAAAAGAGATAATGCACATGAAGTTTCTTTTTAAGTTCTGAGTATGTCGAAGAGATTTACAGTGCATTAAAATAAATTATAGGCAGAATAGTGTGTGTACCTGTCTAGACGCATTTTTTAAAGGGGCAAGTGGGGACCATCTTGCTGATTTTTCAAACCAGCGCCCCTTTCTGCCAGCGGAAGGGCCTTGCCCCACCCAGTGTGTCTCTGGAGGATGGGTAATTCGTGCCCACCCTGCTCCCCAGTGGCTGTGGTGGGGGGAGCACACAGCCCACAGCCCGGTACTCAATGCCCTCAGTGCAGTGACTGGTCCCGGGGGTGAACACATGACTAGAGTGAGACTAATCATGGGTCTTCCATGAGGTCTGAACGTTGGGAGAAAAAACTATTCCCTTCCTGGATCAGTAAGCTGACAGTGCAGGCCCGGGGCTGCGTGTGTGAAGAGCCAGTCTGAGAAGGAAGTCCCTGCACAAGAGAGCCAAGTCCGAGGAGGAGGAGAGACGCCGAGCCTTGGCAGCCTCGTGTGGGCCAGCTGTGCCTGCTGCCTCGCTCGTGTGTGCCAGCAAATTTCCTTTTTTTGGCTTCATTGGATTTGGATCTCCAATTATACCTTGAATGACCCTGACATATCCAGCATCCTCTACCTTCTTTATTGCTGTGGCCCTTTAAAAAAAGATTAGGGGCCGGGTGCAGTGGCTCACGCCTGTAATCTCAGCACTTTGGGAGGCCGAGGAGGGCAGATCACAAGGTCAGGAGATCGAGACCATCCTGGCTACCATGGTGAAACCCTGTCTCTACTAAAAAAATACAAAAAAATTAGCCGGGCGTGGTGGCGGCACCTGTAGTCCCGGCTACTCGGGAGGCTGAGGCAGGAGAATGGCGTGAACCTGGGAGGCGGAGCTTGCAGTGAGCCGAGATGGCGCCACTGCACTCCAGCCTGGGCGACAGAGCGAGACTCCATCTCAAAAAAAAAAAGATTAGAAATCATCGATCATGAGAATTCCACTTCTGGAATGGTAGTGAGAGGAACCCCATGGACACATTCCCCTCAAAACAACTGTAACTGGTGAGAAGTATTGAAAAGTCACCACCAACAACAATTGAAAGTCTCTGGAAATTATCCTAAGAGCGTACAGCAAACTAAGCACCATCATCTATTCAAGAAAATCAACTGAATCTTGGGAAGAAAAATCCCAGTAAGTGCAGTAAGAATCGGTGGCACCTGAGCCATCCCTTGGTCTCTCTTCCCCGCTTCTAGTCCTCCCAGGCTTATGGGAAGTTCCACTCTGGGGGCGTGTGGCCAAGAACACAGAGCTCCCTCTTCCCTTAGATCCCAATCAAGGAATACAGTATTTCACCAGGACAGACGGCTCACCAGCGTTTCTCATCGTCTCCAACTCCCAGTGACAGAGGGTAACTCCCTGGTGAGTGTGACCAAGAGGCCAGAGCACCTTCCTCCACCCAGCCCTAACTCAGGGCAGAAGCTCCGTCTCGGGGCAGCAGGGCGAGAGTACTGGGCTCCTGATCACCCTATGTCCAGCCTGCTTGCTAGAAAAAGATTCCATGCTAGGGGGAGGCAAACCAAGATGATCAGAGGCTACCTCTGGCCCAATACCTGGAGCAGTGGCTTTAGTGAAGATTTTGGCAGCAAGAATTTAAGAGGAGGCTGACAGCTCTATGAGAACAACAACCTAAACCATAGACCAGATTATTTACTGGAAAAAAAAAAAAAATCAGGAGAGCACATCGTTATGAGGATCTCATCCAGGGATAGAATGAATTTCAAAGACTGGTCTCAAAATCATCCCTACCCAAATTTAATTGGATCAAACTAAGTAACAATTTATGTCTCAGGATACTGTTGAAAATAACAGAGCAATCATCCATCAATTAGTGAAGCTTCGTAGCTGAGCGTGACACCAAATGAAGCAGAGAGCGTAACAGACAGCTCAGAGAAAGGGACAGTCCTAGGGAGCCCTGCTGAAATCACTGTCATCCCAGGAAGACCCCGCACACACTGAAGGCTGTGCCCTGCGAGGAGCGACAGCGGAGGCTTCCCACCGTGAAGAAAACAGACTTCGCTAAAATAGTCCAACCAAATCAGGAAACCAATAAATACGCAAACAACAGCAAAGAGCCTCAGAGACGGGGGAGGGGAATCAGTATGCAGAGCTGCCACGTGACCTAAAATGTCCAGTTTCACACAACGGACACACAAATGACCCACTCACACAAAAAAAGGGGGCAACTGAAGCTGTCGGTAAGAAAGCCCACATGTCAGATTTAACAGCTGTCAGGTTTAGCAGCAAGGATTTCAGAGCAGCCCTTGGAAGCATGTCTTTTAAAAAATGAAATCATGCTTCTGTAAAGGAGTGATGATGACAATGTCTCATCAAATAAAGACTATCAATAAAGAGAATTATAAACAAGAACCAAATGGAAATTCTGGAGTTGAAAAGCACAACAACTGAGAGGCATCACAGCAGACTGGAACTGGCAGAAGAAAGAATCTTGCACATAGATCAATAGATATTATGCAATTTGAAGGACACAGGGAAGAAAGAACAAAGAAAAATAAATGGAACCTAAGAAAAATATGGAACACCATTAAGGGCATGAACATACACAAAATGGGAGTCCCCGAAAGAGGCAAGTGGGATAAAGGAGCCGAAAAGATGCAAGAAACAGTAGCAAAAAGCTCCCTAAATTTGGTGAAAAACATTAACCTATGTGTCCAAGAAACTTGGCAAACTTCAAATAGGATAAATGCCAAGAGATCCACACCCAGAGACATCATAGTAAAAATACTGAAAGCCAAAGACAAAGAGAAAATTCTGAAAGCAGCAAGAGAAACATGACTTGCCACAAATACGGGAATCCCAGTGGGATTTCCAGCTGACTTCTCCTAAGAAATCATGGAAGCCAGAAGGCAGTAGAATGGCATATCCATTGTAGAAAAGCTGTCAACCAAGAATCTTTCTCCAGCAGAACTATTTTTCAAAATTAAAGTGTAATATAGACAGTCCCAGATAAGTAAAAACCGATAGAATTACGAGTAGACCCATTTTATCAGACATCCTAAAGGAAGTTCTTCAGGCTGAAAGCAGGTGACCTCAGTTGGTAACTTGAATTCACACCCACACACGTACAGTACCAGTAAAGGTAATCATGCAACTTTAAAAGACAATATAAATGGATATTTCTTCTCTTTTCTTCCCTTAACTGGCTTAAAAAGCAATAGTATAGAAGAAGATGTGTATAATTGTATTATTGGGCCACATAATATATAAATGTAATGTATCTGACTAACAGCACAAAGCAGGTGGACAGAAACACAGCTACTGGAGTAAGGAAATACACCGGCACAAATAAAGAGCGTCAGAAACGGTCAACGAGAAGGCAAACTGTAGATACATGCATACTCTCCTCTCTTTTTTCAGCTTCTTTAAGCATGAAATTATATAAAGTAATAATTACAATTGTAAGGTTTGTAACATATATAGATAGATGTGTGGTAGGCAGAACTGTGGCCCTCCAAAGATGTTCATGTTCTAATCCCCAGAACCTATCTATCCGTAAGGTTATAGGTAAAGGGAAATTAACACTGTAAATCAGATGACTTTAAAATACTGAAATTATCCTGGATGAGCCAGATGGGTCCAGTGTAATCACAAGGGTCCATAGAGGGGGAACAGGGAAGCAAAAGGGAGAAAACTGGAGGGATGGCTGCATGGGAAGGACTTGGCCTGATGTTGCTGGCATAAAAAATGAAGGACAGAAGTCGTGAGCCAAGGAATGCAGGTGGCCTCCAGAAACTGGAAAGGGCGAGGAAACAGATACTCCCCTGGAGGAGGACCCAGAAGGAACAAAGCGCTGCCAATACTCTGATTTAAGCCCAATGAGACTCATTTCAGACTTTGACTTCCAAAACTGCAAAATAATACCACTGCATTATTTAAGCCACTAAGTTTGTGGTAATTTGTTACAGCAGCAATCAAAAACTGATACAAGTTGCACAGCAAAAATAGTACAAAGGTGGGGGGTGGAGGAATAGAGCTATGTAAGAGTCATGTTTCTAGAGCTCACTGGAATTAAGTTAATATAAATCTAAAGATTCTGATAAGATGCATACGGTAAGGGAGAGGACATCACCAAAGTGGCAGAATAGAGGACTTCAAAATTCTGCCCCTCCACAAAAATGGAAATAAGCTGGCAAATCTCAGAATCGACTTTTTTGGAACTCCAGAATTTAACCAGAAACCTACAACAACCAGGGAATGTTTAATGAAGAAAGAAGCTACTGAACTTTGGTGACAGTGGGTTATGGTGTTTTAATTTACCTGCTTAACATTATCTTATTCTCCAACTCAGCAGTGGCCATGAAGATGGCAGACCACATTCCTGGTGTAGGTTGCTGGTACCAACTTAAACATCCAAGGAGCTCAATGACTCCAAGTTTGAAAACTCAAAAGAAAGAAATATGAACCTTATATCCAGAGAATTGTGGTTGTGAGTTTTAACCCATCTGCTGGCTTGCCTTTGTTCCAGCCGTCCCGGAGCTTCCCCAGGACTGAAGTGGTTTCCCAGAAAGTGCTTGTCAAAAACATTTAAAAGTAAACGTATTAGCTGCAGCCACCTGGGGCACAGGACAACAGTTGGGGCAAGATACACAATCAATAGATCTAAAGGCTGGGGAAGGAAAAGGCTAGGGAAGGAGATATTTGGGGAAATAAGGTTTTTGGAAAGCTCTTGTGCATACCAGAGGATCTAGGATTCTACCATGGTCATGTCTAGGGTGAGATGCGTGCTCAGAAAAGGCCTAAGAAGACTCAGAAGTTTTCACCTCTGGCAGACAGTTAGGGTCTGTGCAAGTAGGAAGTGACGGCTAAGACAGAGTTGTAAACAGTCTGGCTCAGCATCAAAGATGTGCTCAAACACAGAACCAATCTACAAAGACTAGGAGAGTATTTCTTCCCACCCTAGGCTTTTAAGAAAGTCTCTGTCAAATCACTAGCTGACCACTAAGCTAACAAAACAGAGACTTTGGTGGCCACACATAATGAACAATGCAGACGTTACAAAATTAGTTTAGAAAACTAAACAAACAAGCAACAACAACACATAAAAAACAACATGCCCTGGGAAGTGGGGGGCATCTGATTTCCAGAGTCTCCACATTCAAAATGTCCAGTTTCCAAAAAAAAAAATACAAGGCATGCAAAATAACAAGAAAGGATGGCCCACTCACAGGAAATAAAAAAGAGAGACCTTCCCTGAGGAAGCCGAGACACTTCACGTGCCTGACAAAGCCTTTAAATCAACTGTCTTAAATGTATTCAAAGAGCTAAAGGAAGCCATGGACAAATAACATGAGTAAAGCAAGAACATAATATGTCACAAAATAGAGAATATCAATAAAGGAATAGAAATTGCAAAAAGGAACCACAAATAATTTTGGAGCTGAAAAGCATAATAACTGAAATAAAAATTTCAATAGATCAGTTCAATAGCAGATTTGAGCAGGCAAACAAAGAATCAGCAGACTTAAATTATCAGCAATTATCCAATCTGAGGAGTAGAAGGAAAAATAATGAGGAAAAAGGAACAGAACCTACGAGATGAAGTACACCAAAATACAAAAAAATAAGAGTTCAAGAAAGAGAATAGAGAAACAAAGGGGCATAAAGAATGTTTGAAAAAACAGTGGCCCCAAATTCCCCAAATTTGATAAAATAACATGATTATACACATCCAAGGAGCTCAATGACTCCAAGTTTGAAAACTCAAAGAGTTACATCAAGATATGTTGTAATCAAATTGTCAAAGACAAAGACAAAAAGAGAGTCTTGAAGTCCACCAGAGAGGAGCAGCTTGCCATATACGATGGTTCTCAATGAGGTTAACAACTGATTTGTCATCAGCAACAATAAAGGCCAGACACCAGTGGGACGACATATTTAAGGTGCTGAAAAAAATACTGTTCTGTCAGCTAAGAATTCCAACAAAACTATCCTTCAGAAAAACAAGAAAAATTAAGACATTTTCAGATAAACAAAAACTGAGAGAGTTTATTTTCTAGTTAACCTGCCTTCCAATAAGTGTTAAAGAAAGTCCTTCAGGTTGAAATAAAAGGGCAGAAGATAGTAACTCAAAGCCATATGATGAAGTGAAGAATACTAATAAAGGGAACCGCACAATCTTTGTTTGTAACTCCTCTCTTTTTTCCTATATGATTTAGTCTATAGATGCATAAAGCAATAATTATAAATCTACATTAATAGACACACATGTATAAAATGTAATATGTAACAATATTATATAATAAGGCAGGGAAGACAGAGCTGTGTGGAGCAAAGCATTTTGTATACTATTGACACGAAGTTGACATCAATTCAGATAAAATTGGTATGTGTTTAAGATAACAGCTGTAATTCCCAGGATAACCAATAAGACCGTAACTTTTAAATATGCAGCAAAAGAAATGAAAAAATGAATCAAAACAGTACACTAGAAAACAATGTACTAAACACAAAAGAAGGAAATATTTGAGGAACTGAGGAAAAAAAATATGACATATACAAAACAAATAGCAGATGCCAGAATTCAGTCCATCCTTATCAGTAATCACTTTAAACACAGATGGATTAAATGCTGCAATTAAAATGCAGAGAATGGGAGAATGGATTTAAAAAAATCCCAAGATATAATCCAACTATATGCTGTCCACGGGAGACCAAATTTAGATCCAAAATACACAAATAGTTTGAAAATGAAAAGATGGAAAAAGAAATGCTACGCAAATAGTAACCAGAAGAGAGCTGGGATGGCCATACTAATGTCAGACAAAATAGACTTTAAGTCAAAAAATTTTACAACGAAGAAGAGCATTATATATTGATGAAAGAGCCAATCCATCAAGAAGATACAACAATTATAAACATAAACACGCCTAACAAGAGTCCCAAAATCTATGAAGCAAAAACTGACAGAACTGAAGACAGAAACAGACCGTTTTACAATAACAGTTGAAGACTTCAATATTCCACTTTCAAAAATGGACAAAACAACCAGCACATGATCAGTAAGAAAATAGAGGACACGAACAACACCGCAAATCAACTAGACCTGACAGAAGTATGTAGAGCACCCACCCAACAGTGGCAGAATATATACAGAACATATATTCTTCTCGTGTATGATGATCATTCTCCAGGATAGATCACATGTTAGGTCACAAAACAAGTCTCAATAACCTTAAAGAGCCTGAAACCATACAAAGCATCTTCTCCAACCACAATGGAATAAAACTAGAAATCAACAATAGCAGAAAAACTCTAAAAATTCACAAATATGTAGAAATTAAACAATATGCTCTTAAAGAATCATTAGGTCAGATAACATGTTACAACATGAATTAGAATATAAAATAAATAATAAATCTTGAGACAAATGAAAAGAAAAACACAACATACCCAAAACTTACAGGACATACAAAAGCAGTGCCCAGAGGAATATTTATAGCTGCAAATTCCTACATTAAAAATAATAAAGATCTCAAATCAATAACCTAACTTTACACATTAAGGAACCAGAAGAAGAAAAGCAACAGAAACTCAAAGCCAGCAGAAAAAAGGAAATAATAAAGACTATAGTGAAGGCAGACAAAACAGAGAATTGAAAAACAATAAGGAGACTCAATGAAACCAAAAGTTGGTTCTTTGAAAGGTCAACAAAATTGACAGACATTTAGCCAAACTGACCAAGATAAAAAGAGAGAAGGCTCCAACTACTAAAATCAGAAGCAAAAGTGGGGCATTACCACTGACCTTATAGAAATAAAAATGATTATAAGAGAATACTATGTACAGTTGTATACCAACAAATTAAATAACCTAGAAGAAATGAACAACTTCCTGGCAACACACGAACTACCAAAACTGACTCAAGGAGAAACAGAAAATTTGTACAGATCTATGACAAGTAAAGAGATTGACTCAGTAATCAAAAACTCCTAATAAAGAAAAACCTAGGACCGGATGGCTTTCCTGGGAATTCTACTTATCACTTAAAGAATTAATATCAATCTTTCTATGAGGCCAGCATTACTCTGATACCGAAGCCAGACAAAAACATCATAAGAAAACTACAGACTAATGTCTCTTATAAATATAGGTGCAAAAGTCCTCAATGGTATTGTAGCAAACCAAGTTCAGCAGCATATTAAAAGGATTATATACAATAACCAAGTGGGATTTACCCGTGGAATGCAAGAGTGGTTCAACACACAAAAATCAATCAATGCAATACACCACATTTAGAAAATGGAGGAAAATAAACCACACTGTCATCTTGGTTAATGCAGAAAAAGCATTAGACAGAACTCAGCACCCTTTATGATTAAAAAGTACTGAAGAAACTAGGACTGGAAAGGAAATTCCTCAGCATGATAAAGGGCATTTACGAAAAGCCAGAAGTACACATCACAGTAAATTGTAAGATTGGAAGTCTCTGCTCTCACCACTTGTATTCAACATAGTACTGGACACTCTAGTCAGAGCAATTCGGCAAGAAAATAAATAAAAAGCATCCAAATTGCAAAGGAAGAAGTAACACTTCTTGAGGGAAAACGGGGAATGATGGCTCTTGGGTATAGGGTTTCTTTTGGGAGCAATGAAAATGATCTAAAGTTGATTGTGGTGATGGTTGCACAACTCAGTGAATATAGTAAAAATTACAGAATTGTGCCCTTTCAATGCTGAACTATAGCATATGTGAATTACATCTCAACAAACCCACCATAAAGAAAAAATAAAACCATGATCTACGCCTTGACCTCATTGTTCTCAGAGCCATTTCCAGCCCAGCCCAGGCCCCAGGCAACCTCTGTGGATGACACAGCATTACCTGCTTTCTGGCTGCCCAGTGCTGTGTAGTGCAAGGCCCTGGGAGGCCACTCTGTTGGTCGTGTGGTCACCAGGAAGGGGAGTAAGTACTCGGGTGACAAACCCTGTACAGCTGCTCCTAACTCTGACCCCGGCTGATGGGAGGCCAATGTCACCCTCTAACGCCCTCCCACAGCAGCCTCCGCTTGTCTTCTGACAGCGGCACTGTCCGCCCACAGGCATCACCCATCCTGCCTGCACACTGCTTCCGCCAGTGGAGCCCCAGCTGAAACACTGGACAGGAGAGAAGTCCAGAGAGCCTGCTCACTCTGGGGAAGGAGCAAAGATCTCATCAGCTTGTCCTGCCTCTGCAAAGGCAAAGCCTCATGCATTTGCTCGCTCCTCCCTCCCAGGGCTCAGCCAGCACCTGAGGCTTGTTTAGTGGAAAGAGCCCAATTCTGCATCAGGCAGGCCTGGGTTCAAATCCCAACTCCTCTACCTTCTAATTGTGCCATCTCCGAGCTTTCCCTCTCTTACCTAGAAACAGAGTTCTCGCCACCCATGCCCTTGTGAGATAGCGTAAGTGAAAATGACATCCACACGGTCCTGGAAACAGAGCTGCTAGAAGCCGCCACAGCCAGGCAGGGTTTGAACTTGTTGTCTCCAAAGTCTCAGGAATCGTATTTCTGCCCGATGGTGACCTACTTCAAGCAAGGACCCAATGTAGAAATTACTCCGCCACCAAAAAAGCAGGACTCACACCCCTCCATCACCTCCCCAATTTAGGGATTAAGCAATGAGGCCAGTGCCTGAGGAGTCTGCAGATAAAGGTCAGAAGCCAGCAGCCCCCCACCCCACAGAGACAGGTCCCTGCTAACTAGACACAAGTGTGGCCTTCTGGGGTGTCTCTGTGTGTTGTGTGTGTGGTGAGCTAGCCCCTGCCCTCCAGGAGGGACACTATGTGCAGGACGTTTTGGAAAACAGTCTGGTGTTTCCTCAAAAGGTGAAACACTGCGTTATCATGTGAGCCAGCAATTCTCCTCCTAGGCGTATACCCAAGAGTAATGAACATATATGTGCACACACAGACTTGTACACAAATGGCCATCGAGAAGAAGCTGGCCAAAGAGAAGATGGCCCAGAGAGGAGGTGCTGTGTGCAGAAGCAGCTCTGGGAGGAAAGAGGAGCACAGGCCAAATTCAGACTACTGACACTTTTTTTTTTTTTTTTTTTTTTTTTTTTTTTTTAATGCAGAGATTGCCTGCAGAATTACGTATTTTTCACTTACCTTGAAAAACTGAAGATCTGGCAACACTGACCCTGAATCTGCCTAACAGCAACGATTATCAGAACTCAGAGGTTTTCTGTCTCACTGATTTCTTTTTTTCTTTTCTTTTTTTTTTTTTTTTTTGAGATAGGGTCTGACTTCGTCACCTAGGCTGGAGTGCAGTGGTGCACTCTCAGCTCACCGCAACCTCCACCTCCCAGGCTCAAGCAACTCTCTTGCCTCAGCCTCCCAAGTAGCTGAGACCACAAGTACATGCCACCATGCGCAGCTAATTTTTGGATTTTTTAGTAGAGATGGGGTTTCACCATTTTGCCCAGGCTGGTCTCGAACCCCTGAGCTCAGATGATCTATTCTCCTCAGACTCCCAAAGTGCTGGGATTATAGGCTTGAGCCACTGCACCCAGCCTTGTCTCATTGGTTTCTGATCTTATTTTGTATTATCTTTTTCCTTCTATTTTCATTGGGTCAATGTTGCCTTTTTCTAACTTCTTACACTGGAAATTTATCTCTTTAATTTTTAGAACTTTTTCTTTTCTAATGTAAATTTCCATCCACGTTTTGATATTTAGTGCTTTTATTATCATTCAGTTGTATTTTCGAAGTTCCATTATTATTTCTTCTTTGACCCATGAATTATTTAAAAGTATTTTTAAAAATTTCCAAATAATGGGGATTTTTGCTTTGGGGGCTATTAATTTCTTTCTCGCAGGCATGATGGCAGGGAGCGAGGCCACTATTCTCTTAGTTTTTGTGAGATTTGCACTTAATTGACCAATTGCTGTAAGTGTTTCCTATGTGCTTGAGAAAAAGAAATAACCTCTACTTGTCAGATGCAAAATTCATCAATGTCAAGCTTATTATTTGTGTTATTTAGAACTTCCTTATCTGTGCTGGGTTTTTTGTTTACTTGATCCAACGCCAATTGGAAAAAATGGTTGGAATCTCTCAAAAATGATGATGAATTTGTCATTTTCTCTATTTCTAACAAAGTTTACGTCAAATACGTTGAGGTTATTTTATTAAGTGACTCTACCTTTAGAACTGCTCTATCATCTTGGGGAAATGAACCTTTTCTCATTAAATGGTGACCTGTCTTTCCCCAGCAGCGTCTCCTGTCTTGAAGTCTACTGAGTCTGAGACTGATACGGCAATGTCGGCTTGCCTTTGGCAGCCCGATAGATCTGTTTCCATGCTTTCCTTTCAACCTTTTCTTGCCTTTACACTTTACTCTGGTGATAGCATCAAGCTGGATTTCTAATTTGGGGTTTGTGTTGTTTGCCGGATATGACCGCCTCTGTCTTTGAATTCGTGAATTTAATCTGTTTATCTGGATTATTGATAAATCTGGGCTTGTTTCTCCCATCTTACTCTATTATCTCAATTTGTCTTGGTTTCTCTGTCCCTTTTTTCTCCTTTATAATTTTTCTTATAAAAAAATGACATCCTGGCCAGGTGCAGTGGCTCAGGCCTATAATCCCAGCACTTTGGGAGGCCAAGGGGGGCGGATCACTTGAGGCCAGGAGTTTGAGACCAGCCTGACCAACACAGCAAAACCCTGTCTCTACTAAAAATACAAAAAAATTAGGGGGGGTATGGTGGTGTGTCCCTGTAATCCCAGCTGCTCAGGAGGCTGAGGCAGGAGAATCACTTGAACCCTGGAGGCAGAGGCTGCAGTGAGACAAGATTGAGCCACTGCACTCCAGCCTAGGTGACAAAGCGAGACTCCATCTCAAAAAAAAAAAAAAAGACATCCTTTTTTCTGTATTTTGTCCTGCTGTGCTGGCTTCCCCAGCCTGGCTGCAACCCTGGGGTTACGCGTGCCCCTCCAGCAGTGAGTTCAGACCCTTCTCACCGTTTGGCCTGAGGCACCCCCTTCCTGCCCCTTCTCCTGAGAGGTGACACACCGTGTCCACACCAGCTCCAAATCTGATCACCCGCTCCTGTCCAGTCCCTGCACCAGGGGCTCATGGGCCTTTCTCTCTGGGGTGGGGCTGGGAGCAGTGGTTCCTGTTGCTGCCTCCTACGCTGACTCCACATTTCCCAGTTCCGAGGTGATCGGAGCCCCTCTGATGTGCCATCCCAGGGTGGGGCGGGAAGGCAAAGGTCACTTCAGTGTCCACATGGATCTCGCTACAGGAACCAGGAGGGGCCCCCTTAGGAAGAGGCATTCTGTACTGTTTTAACCACAGTCCCCACTTCTCCCTCCTGTCTCACAGCCCCGAGCTTCATACACACACGCTGCTGCCTATTCTGGAGTTATCCAGTATTATTATTTTATATTCATGTCACTGGACATATGATGCTCCCATGACAAGGGGCCCTGGGAGCTTTTAGGCCACTCCTTAGAAGGACTCCAGCCAGACCCCAAAGGCCACATATTATCAACTGTGTTTATATGAAGTGTACAGACTAGGAAAATCCAAAGATACAGGGAGTAGATTACTGTGAGACAGGAGGGAGAAGTGGGGACTGTGGTTAAAACAGTCCAGAATGCCTCTTCCTAAGGGGGCCCCTCCTGGTTCCTGTAGCGAGATCCATGTGGACACTGAAGTGACCTTTGCCTTCCCACCTCGCCCTGGGATGGCACATCAGAGGGGCTCCGATCACCTTGGAACTGGGAAATGTGAAGTCAGTGCAGGAGGCAGCAACAGGAACCACTGCTCCCAGCCCCACCCCAGAGAGAAAGGCCCATGAGTCCCTGGTGCAGGGACTGGACAGGAGCCGGTGATCGGTGGTCACTATGGGCTGGGGATGGGAATGGGGAGTGACTGCTCTGGGTACAGGGTTCCCACCGGGGCGATGAAAACGTTCTGGAACTAGATGGTGATGATGGCTGCACAACACTGCCAAAAAACTGGATTACACACTTTCATACTCACATGGATTATAGTCCATCGATTTTTAAAAAGTCAGAGGAAGCCACTCAAATGCTTATAGGAGGTCAGAAGAGGCCTAAATGGGTGAAGTCAGCGGGGCGTGCAGATTAAGTCCATAAGAATTTTCTCTAAGCCACCAGGTCACACACACACTCCCTCTCACTGTCCCTGAAGCCCATAGCCCCCTCTTGTCAACTGTTGATGGCATCAAAGATGCACACAAATATATTTTGGCTGAAAGAAACACAACAGGGCACAATGAGGAAGGGCTGCCAAGCCTCAAGCTTCAGACCAGGGAGTCACTGGGCATGGGGGTGGGGGTCAGGAAGCTGTGGGAATGGAACACATGCTCCCCCTACCCAGGAAGCAGCCCCTCAGTGCCCACCAGAGCCACACAGGGGAGCAATGCAGGCCAGGTGCTGCCAGCATCCTGATGTCTCGTGGGAAGCTGGAAATCCCTCTGTGTGTATGAATCCTCTGAAATATTCGCTCGGTGTGTTCATTTTGGGTTTTGACATTGTGTGGGAAAAACAGAGCATATCAGAGTGTCCAACAAAGTCCATGGCTGGTGTTTCACCCACTCAGCTCTAGCAGGTCTCTGGCTGTACAGCGCGGGCTCTGATGAAGGAGCTCTGCAGGTCTCTGGTTGTACAGGGCGGGCTCTGATGAAGGAGCTCTGCAGGTCTCTGGCTGCACAGGGCGGGCTCTGATGAGGGAGCTCTGCACTCCCATCTACAAGACTCCAGGATATCTGTCCCTGTGGGCTAGGCAGTATCGAAGACCCACCCCCCACCCTGGCTCTGGCATGTGCCTGCTTCCCATGCCTGACTTGGTGAGGCAGGTAAATTGGTTTCTCCAAGATCGCTCCAAGCTGAGCCCAGCAAACATCTGCTGGATAAATGCTGGCAAGCAGCCGCCCCTGGGAAGCAGCTGGAGGTGCACAAGCCTTGGGAATTCTTTAAGGAAGCCTTTCTCTTTCCATGTCAGACAGGCTTAGCACAATCAGAAGAGTAAAGGGGCAGCTGAAATGCCTGTGGGCTGTGCCCGCTGCGAGGGGCAGCAGAGGAAGTGCCAGGATGGGAGATGTTGCAGAGACCCTCTCCTGGTAGCTGTGGATGGAGGTGGGGCTTTCTGCTCTGATCACTACAATACGTTATGACTTACGATGCACCAGGCCCTGCACTGAGCCCTTTACAGGTATAATGTGGCCTGATCCTCCCAACGACTTACCAGGGGAAAATGTAGTATCCCTGCTTTTCAAATGAGGAAACTGAAGCACAGAGAAGTGGAGGGAGAAGCCAGGGTTTAAACTAGGTAGCAGGACCTCAAGGCCCACATTTTGAGCCAGCACACCCTGCCCTGTCCAGGGTGCCAGAACAAAGCCACTCGGTCTATGAGGCCTGGCAAGTGTAGCCCCAGCTCTGACAAGCTTCTTGGAACTCACCGCAGCCAAGAAAACATCAGCTGCCCACACCTCTCCAGCCTATTAGCAGCGTTTGTTATGGTTGATCTGGGAATCTGCATTTTCCCCCAACCAGACTCTTCAGGGGCAGAGCCCAGATTGTACATGTTCAGTGCCCAGCAGGGGGCTGGCCTGGGGTGCTTGCAGACACTGACTGGATGGATGGATGGATGGATGGATGGATGGATGGATGGATGGATTGGGTGGATGGGTGGATGAATGAGTGGATAGATGAATGGATGATGGATGGATGATGGATGAATGAATGGATAAATGATTGGATGGATGGATGGGTGGATGGGGGATAGGTAGATGGATGACTGAGTAGATGAATGGATGATCAATGATGGATGGACAGATGGGTGGATGAATGAGTGGGCAGATGAATGAATACATGATGGATGAATGAATGGATAAATGATTAGATGGATGAATGCATGGATGGATGACAGATGGATAAATGGATGAATGGATGGATGGATGGATGAATGAGTGGGTAGATGAACGAATACATGGTGGATGAATGAATGGAGAAATGATTGGATGGATGGATGGATGACAGATGGATAAATGGATGAATGATTGGATGGATGGATGAATGGATGAATGGGTAGACAGACAGACTCTGATACTGCAAAGTGAATCCTTCCCATCCATGGCAAGTGAACCGGGTAACAAAGTCAGAGGCAAGGCCATGGCAGCATCATTTGTCACTGTTGCCATTTGTACACATTTTAGGGGCAGAATCGGTCATGCTCGACCACAGGTCATCTCTGGAGGGTGAGGGTTGGGGGTCAGGAACTATGGGGAGGGCTCAGGGCTGGGGCTGCGGATGTGGCCTTTGTGCCTGTGAGCAGACTGCATTTCCATCAGCCTCATCCCCATCTTCCCTCTCTGCCTCCACCAGTGAGTTTAGATCCTTCCTACATTCAGCCTTGAGGTCCCCTCCCTTCCTGTCCCGTCTCCCAAGACCTGGCTGGGCCCTGACTCAGAATGGGGTCAGCAAAGCCCTGAGGTAGAGCCGTCTCCCAAGATTATGGGACTGGGACCCACCTCACCTCCTTTCACAGGACACCATGTGAGAAAAGCAATATGCCCCCAACCAGGGGTGGCATGGAACAAACACTGGCGGCACAGAGCCCACCTCTTGCTCCCTCCTGGTGTCTTCATCCTTGGGGATCAGGGGCTCTGTAGCAGCAGGCAGGGCTGGGCAGCCCTGGAGAGTGTGGCACAATCCGGGCACTGTGACCCTACTGGACCCCTTTGCGCAGATGCTGCTGGGCCTAGGAACTGGCTGCTCCCCACTGGCTGCTCTGGTGGGCCCCGGGGTCTGCCTACACTCCCAACACATGAGCATGGGCAGGTACCTACCAGCCTCCTTCACTGTCTGCAGCCTGTCCCGCAGCTTGGCCTGGGTCCACCGTGGACGGCGTCTCTGACACAGTCCTTCTTCCCACAGGGAGACCTGGAGGGTCTTGTTCTGCCCTCAGGGCACGGAGGCCCCAGGCTCCTTCGGGTGGGAGCACAGGTGCTTTTTGCACAGGGCCCAGCAGCCAGCTCAGCCCACAGAACAGTGAGCCGCCAGGTCCCAAGTTGTCATCTCGTGACCCGCCCCTTGGAACACGGGTGCCCAACAGGAAAGAGGACTGGGGCTTTCTTACAGGGAAAATAGTGTCCGGGCTGCCACGGAGCTTCGGGCCTGAGGCCTCGGCTGAGGCCAAGGGAGCGGGACTTAGCCGGAGACAGGACAGACCCTGGGCTCCTGCTGCCCAGCTCAGGGAAGCTCCTGGGCGCGGCTCGGTTCACTCCAGCGTTTCCTACACGGATGGAGGCGCAGACGTGTGTGCTCTGGCCATGGGCGTGTGCCTGCCTGCGTGTGTGTGAGAGAGAGAAGGGAGAGGGACGGAGAGAGTGTATGCATGTGTAACTCCAACCAGAGTCCAGGAGTCTCACACTCCACTGCAGACCAGGCAGGCGGGGCCGGCATGAGTTGGGGGGGCCAGGCCCGAATCGGCGGGGCGGGAGGGGCTGTGTTCGCCCATCAGGAGGAGGCACAGAGCCTCCCACCCAGTGCTGCTGGCAGGAACACGCCCAGGGTGGCCAGGCCTTCTGAAGGAACTGAAAATTGAGATTTTCATATGAAACCTCCTGATTTTTAAGTGTACACTCAACATTTCTGAAGACGTTGTACGAGTCAAGTAAAACATCGTGGGGTGGGGCGGCGAAGCAGCCCGAGAGCTGCAGGGGTGAGGCTTTAGTTCAACACCCCGATGTACAGATGAGAAAACTGAGGTCAGGCCAGAGCAAGGACTCCGCAGGCCAGGACCACACTGGAGGTCTCGGCTGCCTGGCCCATCACTGGGGTCACCACAGCCCATGGGGAGCACCAAGGACACCAAGAGCGGCCCAGGCCTGGCCCCTGGGGTCTCTGTCACCAAGGGCCCACGCTGCGAGTGGCTGAGGTGGTTCCTGCAGGCCTGTGAGTCCCCACACCCCTTCCCAGTTCAAGGCCTTGGGACAAGTCCAAGCCCAGTTTTGTCCTCGTGGTGATGAAGGCCAAGAACGCAGGTAGCTCCCGGGATACTGCCCAGAACAAAGCAGCACAGGCACCTGACGTTCTGGATACAAGGGTGGAACCCTCTTGAGACCATCATCGGCCGTTTGCTCTCCAGGCTGTGGGGACCTGGAGGATGTCCAGGCATGGGTATAGGTGCCGGGAGCCCAGGGAACAGAACCTCAGACCTGGAACTGGGTACCAGATGCACCGGCCAGGGGGTCTGTCCACCCAGCTCGGGGAGTCCTGGGGCTGCTCGGAACCCGGCGCCACGCCTGCTCCCTCAGTGCCGCATCCAAGAGTTCTGTTTGCTTGGGCCGGGGCCCCGCGCCCTCCCCACTGCTGGCTCCCGCTAATGCGCTGCAGATGGGCTTCCTCTCTGCCTCCAAGAAAAACAGGACGACCGCAGATTTCGCCTCACAGAAACGGAACCGCTGGAAAGGCCTCTCTTGACATTCCCGAAAGGAAAATAAAAATTCCTCTGAGGTACATTTCAACTCCGAGGCAGCCCTGGCCACATCCAAGAGGCTCGGTCCTGAGCGCCGTGGGCTCCAGTGAAGGTCCCTGGCGCCGAGGCCGCCTCCTGACCCCCATCCCGGCCACTGCCCCCGGCTGCTCAACCCTTACATGGCTTTCACAAATTTTGAATTAGCTGCCAACAGTTTAAAATGAACAGATTTTACATAAAATCAATCTCCAGCTTCTCTTATAAAATCGGAGGCCCTTCCTGCTGCTGGCCGACCTCACGTCTACCTGGACCCAGTGATCTCTGCTGGCATCGCCCCCATCAGTGTGCCCAGGGCCCCATCAGTGTGCCCAAATGAGACCACTGTCCTCAGTGAATGCCTGACCCCCAGGCTCCAGGCAAGGTTGAGAGGACAGATGCTCTCATCCTGGGGGCTCTGGCCTTCCTGGGGCCAGTGTTATCCAGCTCTGCCCTCCAGGGCCCTCCGCACACGCTGGGGCTGGGACTGGCCATGGCTGTGGGCTCTGATTTGGGTGGGCAGTGCTGAGCAGGCCATCATGCTCCTTATTCCCAGCCTGACCCCCTAGACCCACTCCCCCCCCAACCCAGACAACGTGTACTGAACTCCTGGTCAACTCGACCCCTGAGCACCTCCCCGCAGCCCACCAGGTGCTCCTGCTGCGGTTTGCGCAGCACCTAGTTCTTTGCCTGGCTGGACATCGCTTGGCCAGACTTGCAGAGCCATCTCAGCCCTTTGTTCTCCTGACTCCGTCCCTCCAAGCCTGGCCACCCCAGCCCTGGCCCCAGCTCCTGCCACGTGAATTGTCAAAGGCTGAGCGTGAGGAGGCTGAAGGCAGCCCCCATGGCACACCCCACAGAGTCCCTGCAGTCGGCCAAAGAAAGGCTCAAGCCTGGGCAGCCTTGCTGCCAGCTAGGAATCTGCAGCTGGACTCAAACATGTGTCCAGAATGATCTGGGAAGGGTCCTTGAGAAAAGGCCCAGACACAGGGACCTTCCCAGGCCTGGCTCCCACAGAGGAAATGATTCTAGCGAGCGCCACCTCGACAGGTCTGAGGTCCGGGCGGGGGTGGAGCTGTCACAGGCAGCCGGGTGGGGCTGCGATCTGGGTCCTCCCAGCCTCAGGGCGATCTGGAATATGGGAATACGGTTCTGCCCGGCAGGGAGCACCCCCTCTGACCAACCTGTGGACTGCCTACCAGGACCCCCGACACCCTTGCTGCACGATGGCGCTGGGGGGCTGATCCGGCCGCTGCTCTCATTCCCATGGCCACCTGATCCAGGCCAGTCTCCCTGCACACAGGGCAGCAGCCTCCTGCCGGCTCCCTGCTTCTTCCCTGTTCACCCTCCTGGGAAACCAGACCATGCCACTTGCTGCAGGGCACAGCCCCTCCTCCACAATGGAGCCCACAGAAGCCACCGTGGTCTGACCCCCAGTCCCCTCAGGCCCTCACCCTGCCCCTCCTGTCGGACCCTCAAACATGCCCCGTCCTCACCCCTCAGGTACCTCGCATCTGCTGCCCTGGCCCCTTTTCCTCTTGGGGAACTGCAGCCCCCACTCCAGGCCTCAGCCCAACATCCAGTGACTGCAGGGCCACTTTGTGGCACTTCCCAAGTTTTTCATTGTGCAGATATTTGTGAACTGACTAGTGCACTGTGGGCTGTATGAGGTCAGGGCTATGTCTGTCTGGTCCCAGAGCCTGGCCCAGTGCCTGGCCCTGCTGTGCGTGCCGGGTAGAGATCTGCTGGATGAATCAAGGGAGAGAGGAAGGGGAGCAGCCCTGGGATTCCACAGGTACTTTATGTCCAGAGACAACCACGCAGGGAACAGTGGCCAAGGCACGCTGGAAGCAGTGCTCCCGCCCGATAGCATCCCCATGACGGAGGCTGGGATTCACGCACTGCCACCCTCAGGCACCAGTCAGGCCTGTGGCAGTCACAGGGGCACATTCCTGACACCAGATCTGTCATTCCAGCATGGATGGGGCCATCTTCCTCACCATCTGCAGTCTGGCATCAGACATTCCCAAATAAAGGATAGACAGTTAACTGTCAGAAAGTGCTGGTGCTCGGGCCTGGAAGGAAGAGAACCAGTGTCTACTGGGCACTCGCAATTTTGGCCACTGTGCAGCACCCCGTGTCCTCAACCTCAGGGCCTGGGCCACGGCTCCATGAGACCACAGGGAGGAAGCAGAGTCACAGGAGAAAGAGTGATGAACAGCACTGGCCATTTGATTTGCAGGGCACGGTGCAAAATGGAAACGCACAGTCCCTTGCTCCAAAAGTGATGAAGACTTCTAAGGCGGGGATGACAGAGTGCTGCAGTGGGCACAGGGCCCTGCTGGGTGGGTCACAAGCCTGCCAAGTCAGTCCTGGTCAGGTGTGAGGAAGTTGCACTGACAAAGGCCCAGGGCCACCCGATGTCCCACGGGTCCATGGGACCAGTAGCCACCCATAGCTGCCAACCTGAGTCTGTAGCCCTGACACTGTGGCAACAACAGCAGGCATCAGTGCCAAGCCCTCCAACGCCTCCAAGGAGCAACTGTTGCTCCTGGAGTGAGCACTGGGTGACCAGGCTTCCTAGGCACTATGCTCATTCTTCCTTTTCACGGATATTTAAGCAACAACTGTGTGCCAGGCATTCCTCAAAATGCTGGAAATTCCACTGTAAGCAAAAGATTCTCCTCCAAGCTAATGTGCTCAGTGACCTGGAGGCACATCCTCACGCACCCTCACTGGGCCTCAGTTTCTGCATCCGTTAAGTGGAGTTCCAGGCCTTGGTGCTTGGAAGGCCCTTTGTCCAACAACCAGATGGGGTCACAGGCTACCGGGTTTTGCCAGCCCGGGCTCTGAGTGGGGACAGGAGGGCACTGCGCAGGGTGTCAGCAGCCCTGGGTTCTAAGCCTGCTCCTCCCTCTCGATGCAGGTGTTGAAAGGCCTGGCTCCCACTGTGTTTCTACAGCTTTTACAATCTGTGTGACTGTTGGCACCTCAGTATCCTCATCCGTAACGTGGGCACAGAAAAAGCACCAACCAACCCTACAGCTCATGACAAGAATCCCGGGAGATGATATACCTGCAGCATGCGGCAGACGCGGTCAACGGTAAGTACTCCAGGAACACGGCACGTTCTTCTTGCTCCCTGCTGTTCCCGCTACTGCGTGGACAGTGGTACCCCTGTGCCTTGCTTTTCTCTCTGCTTCCAGGGCTACCGTGCCTATTAAATGACACCATGAAGGGTGACCACCCTCGCACAGACCCTCGGTAAATGAGCATGTCCTTGACGGCCAACTTGGCTCCAACGGGGCAGAAGGATCATTCAGACTCAGCTACAGAAAAAAGGGCTTTTGTGCAACTAACGCTAACAAAGCTGGAAAGGAAAGAGGAACTACGGCCTGGGGAAAAGCTTGTATCAAACATGACAGAAAGTCAATATCTAAAAGAGATAAAGGGCTTATCCCAATATATAAGACCCCAAGAGATAAACAGGCAAAGGACTTAGACAGGAAGAGGAGACATACAAAGTAATCGAACCCAGGGAAGATCACTCATCCTCACTAGTAATCAAAGAAGCAAATTAGCGCAAAAAGCAACGCCACTTTGCTGCCGGAACAGCAAAATATCAAACCGTAAAGCCCCCGTGCTGGTGAGGATTTGGAGAAACTGGGAGCTGCTGTGGGAGCCAGTCTGGCTCTGCCCCGAGTGGTGAGTCTGTTAAGCACTGGGATTTCCTAATTCAGTCACTCAGTAAGTGCTCCCTGATGGCTGCTCGGGGCCAGGGCTTGAGCGCGTCTGGGCTGGCTCAGGCCGCCATCTGCCGGGTCAGCAACAGATACCTATTTGCAGGAACAGAACCTGAGGTCAGCTCCCAGGATGTCCCCAACCCTGAGTTTCAAGAGTTTGCACCAAGGGCAGGAGCATTCCAGCTGTCTCGGGCAGCTTTTGTATGGGGAACAGCTGGTAGCGCTGCCTGCGGCCTCCTGGGGTGGACAGGAAGGCTCTGCCTGCAAAGGCCCTAAAGACAGCCACACACCCTGCCCTGCACGCTCCTAAGTACGTGCGTCCCTTCATCCCGGCCAGTCGGGGGTCCCTCCCCACAGTGGCAGGCAAGGGGAAGCAGGACCTGTCCTGCTAGAGAAACAAGGATGCACGCGCGCCCATGGGACCCCAAACCTCACACTGTCCCTGACAGTCTGCCCCACAGAGCAGAACCTCTGCCTCCTGGAGCAAGAGGAGGTGGCAGTTCATCCCCGGGCCTGGCTGCCTGTGGGGCTGCCTCGGGGGCTCCTGCTCCCGCCCCCGAGTCTGGGAGCACATGGGTCTCGGCCTTGGCACCTTCTTTCCTGGGAAAACACCTCCCTCTGTGCCAGGGCATGCAGAGCGGTAGACGCGGGCAGCTGTGCGGTCAGAGTGATGGGTGCCAGTTCTGGCTCCTGCACTTGGCCCAGGCCACCTGACCTGCCACCCCCACCAGCAACTGCCCGGCCAGCCTCCCAGCCACGTCACCTTTCAGGGGCAGGACACGTCCTTGATTCCTTCCTTCACACCATGTCCTGGAAGCTCCACCTCAAACTCCTCCTGAACTCACTGGCTCCACCCCACCGGCATGGGCACCGCCATCTGTCACTTCCTCCCTGCTTCCACCCCCTCCCCCCAAAACCCTCCAAGGCCTCCACCACACCCAGAATGAATTTCCACCCCGCACCGCGACAGTCCCTTCAAAGCCATGAGTGCTGCCCATCCCGGCCCCGCACGCCTCCCACTCGGATCCAGGTACTCGCTCTGCTTTCTGCCCCTTGGTCACGCTGCGGTAAGTCCAGCCTCAGGGCCCCTGCATGTGCTGTTCCCTCTGCCTGGAACACCCTTCCCAGGGCTGGGCTTTCCCATCACCACCAACCTGGGGCACCTCCCTCCATTGCCTGCCTTCTCACGCTGCCCTTTCACCCCGTTTTACTTTGTTCACAGGATTCTCCACTGTCTGCAAGCATCTGCTCACCGGGTCTCCCCTGCTGGGCTGTGAGCCCAGAGATCAGGGACTCAGTCAGGTTCCTCCACTGCTACAGCCCCGGCACCCGGTCCTGCCCCAGACACACGGTGGACACATAGCAAGAACGTGACGAGTGAATGAAGGAGAACACACTAGTGGTAGCAGGCAAGGTGCCCTCTCCGAGTCTCAGTCTCCCCCTAAGCAGTAGAGCTGCTAATGCTGTTATTCCTCCTGTGATTTGGGGAGCAGCATTATAGTAATAATGAGCATTACTGAACCCACACGGCACTCAGGTGCCCAGCCTTTTCCCAACCGGACCAGCACCAGCCACCTCTCCATGCGGGCGCAGCACCCCGGTCACCTCCTGCCCTGTCCTGTGAGCTCTCTCTGGGTGTGCACCACCATCCTGACAGGTTGGGATGGGAGCGTGGGAGGCGCCAGTGCGCTCCTGGCTGGGTTCTCTGCCAGCTTTGCTCGTGGTGCAGCCCACACCTCAGGGCAAGCCCCAGCCAAAGGGGCCACGTCAAGAGCTCTGGGAGAGACATCCAGTGGAAGAATTCAGCCCATGCCCCAGACGTGTGTGCACAGGCACACGAAAGAGGGTGAGACAGAAGGAGAGAAAAAGGAAGCCAGAGAGCAGGAGAGAGAGAAGCCAGACGCCCGCACGTCCATCTGACTGTGCGACCTTTTCCCCGCTCAGAGCTCCTTCAGGGCCCAGAGCACAGCGCTGCCTAGGATTAATTTCAAAGAGAAACAGGTCAAAGAAAATTGGAAATTTTTATAGAAAAGATTTCAGGCTTGGAGCTGGCTGAAGTGTCTGCCAACCTGCAGAGAATTCTGAGAGGAGACGGGGCCTGTGGTCAGAGGCCTCCGTCTGGCACAAATTGGCAGAGTTTGGGCCTCGGACCCAAATGCAGTTTCTGAGCCAGGCTGGGGAAGTGCTTTCTGTCCCCTTCAGATGTCCCTCCAGCCGCCTCTGCAGCCCTGATGCTGGTACCCAACACCTCTCACCTGTCACCCCACCCCCTCTCTGGCCCCAAGAGGCCTCCGTCTGCGGCCCCACCATGGGATGCAGTCCCTTTGTCCCCATGATGCAGGGTGCCCATGTCTCTTCCACAGTCATCCATGGGGCACCCAGGGCATGAAGGGAGCCTCACCTGGGTCCCAAGCAGGCCCCACTGCTCCTTGCCCCAACCTCACCCCAGCCAGCAGGCTCCTACACCCAAGGCACAGATGTCACAGACGTGGAAAGATGCCCTGGGGACATCGTCTCTCTCCCAGGAGCCTGCCTCTGCCGTGCCGGGGACCCGAGGAGGGGGTGTGCCCAGCCCACAGCTGCTAATCAAACGCCAGATGCCCCCATGAGCAGATCGCGGCTTCACCCCTGAGCCGTGCACTGTCTGCATGCCGGGCATGGTTACCCTGCGCATCACCAGAAAAGCTCTCTGGAGGTCATTCCCAACACAGATCCCAGGGAAGGAAAGAAAGTGTCAGTTCACTGTGTCTGTGGAAGATGACAAGGCAGACCAGGGAAAGGGGGCCGGAGAGCCTCAGCAAGTGTCACAGTGAGCACCGGGCAGGTGCCCTGTGCCCTGTGTAATTCCACAACCCCTGTGCCACTGCACCCAGGTACGGAGATCCAGAGGGGCTGAGTGAGCTGCCCTGGGCCCCTCAGTGAGCCAGCATGGCAGCATGCCAGGTGGAGCTGAGCACACTGACCCCTGCACCAAACTGCCCGCTGTCCACCCCACTCACCCACCTCGCGCTGAAGCATCTGTGGGAGCAGCCCTAATGCAGCTCCTCAGAACCACTGGCCGGTCTTCCAGAGTTGTCCCCGCACTCGAGTTGGGGCTGCAGCCAAGCCAGGGCCAAGGCCACCATCCTCCGGGTCACGCTTGTCACCTGCCCACGGTGCTCCGCCAAAGATCCAGGCCCTTGCCAGCCACATTCACCTGGTCGGCTCCACCCCTGAACCAGAAACCATGTCGGGAGGCGAGAGGTGGCGGGGGAAGGGCAGGCCTGAGACTCAGGGACTAAATTTATGTCGGAGGCGCAGGGGAGGAGCTGCGCACGTGGGGGCTGTCAGGCGGAGTGCCAGGCCCAGACGCCGTGGAGGGGGAGCACACCTTGGCACGTCTCCCCTGCGGGATAAGGGGGGCCAAGCCCTCGCCGGGGTGCAAGCCTCGCTTCTGCCTTCACAGCCCGGGGGTGGGAAGACCCACAGGGCAGTCCTCCGAGCAGCAGACGCCAGCCGCAAAGCCGGCCAGGCCTGGGAGCTGGCCCCTCCTGCTCTCCCCGGCTGACCCCAGGCAACTCCAACCTCGGAGAATGTGCAGCCTCGGCTTTCCCAGCGCCGGCCCCCGCCCACCCCTTCCGCGTGGGCCACATCACCACACTGGCATCTCCGACAGTCATCCCAAGGGCCCAGTCTGCACGAGGACAGGAGCGCCACGGCGTCTGCCAAGGGTGCGCTCAGCCCTGAAGCACGCCTCCCGGAGCCGCCTCGGGTTTCACAATCAGTGCTTCTCCCTGGGTTTCCCGGGGCCCGGGCTGCAGGCACAGCTCCAGGGTGGAAAGAGAGGAAGAGCTGAGAGGGCTCTAGGGCGCTGAACTCAGTGAGTCGGCAACAGTGGCTTGGCAGGGCCCAGGCTGACCAGGGTATGAGAGACAGTCCCTATCACCACGTGAGAGGCCCAGGCCTCAGGGGTCCGGGGAGTTGCTTGGGAAGTGACTGGCTGGAGACACAGAGACAGGTCGGGGCACAAGACGCTGGCCAGGTCCAGGGCTCACCCTGCAAATCCAGCCAAAGTCCTCTCTCCATTCTCCCTTAGGACCCGAGGTTCGACACTCAGACACGTCAGCTGAATCATGACCCCCCCGGACGTCCGTGTCCTAATCCCTAAAACTCGTGAGCGTTGCCTTATATGGCAGAAGAGACTTTGCAAATGTGTTTAAATTAGGGGTCTTGAGATGGGGAGAGTAACCTGGATGGTCCCAGCGGGCCCTAAATGTTGTCATAAGTGCCCTTCTAAGAGGGAGAGCTGCCTACAGAAGAGGAGAAGCCATGTGACCAGGGAGGCAGAGACTGCAGCGATGTGGCCACAAGCCAAGGAACGCCAGCAGCCCCCAGGAGCTGGGAGAGACCAGGAATGGATCCTGCCCTGGAGCCTCCAGAAGGAACCAGCTCTGCCAATACCTTGATTTTAGCCCCTAAAAGCCTATTTCCGATTTCTGAGCTCCAGAACTGTGAGAGAATACATGTATACTGTTTTAAGCCATTAAGATGTGGTAAGTTGATACAGCAGCCACAGGAAGCTGAGATGGACGTCAACAGCTATAGGGCAGAAGGGCTCTCTGACCTGGCATTCAGCAAATTTGCACCCCCCCAACAAAGCAACAGCCGTCCTGCCCCATCCTGGGCCCCCCAACCTCCACCAGGCCTAGCCTCACATCTGCTGTGTCAGTGGAGCTGGCTATTTGCTCGCCACTGAGTAGATGAGTCTCGCCTGCTCCCCCGTCCTGTGGCCTGACAGAACAGAGCTCCTCTCTCTCTCCTATGCCATTGCTCCAGCCTCCCCACGGCCTCCCTGCCTCCAGCCTCCCTCGCACTGCAACCAGCACAAGTTTGCTGAAACACTCAACTCTTTTGAGACTGGAGGGCGCCATCACCACCTTGGGTCATTCAAGGCTGCAGCTTCTACAGAGGCTGCCCCATCAGCTCCCTGCCTCCAGTCCTGGGCCCTGCACACCCAGGGGGAGCTGTCAAACCTGAGGTCCCCTCCCCTGCCCACTCTTCCCCCAGGATCCCCTGCAGCCTGGAAAACTCCAACCCAACTCAAGGCAAAGTCACAGGGTGGAGACTGTGGATCAGGAGAGGGCTCTTCCTGGCCTGGTGGGGGAGGGCTGGCTGTGGGCTGCAGGTGGCAGCCACGCTCAGCCACATGGAGGAGCTGCCCTGTGCTGGTGCTTGTCCTCTATCTCCTGGCGGGCTTTCCTTGGTGCAGCGAGGCTGAGAGGTTCCCGTGGTGGTGTGCCTCCTCTGCCCGTCAGGGAGGATGCTGCAGCCTGACAGCAGCAGGCAGAGGCTTGGCACCAGCGGTGTCTGGAGTGGAGGCAGCCAAGGTCACTGGCACATTGCTGTCTGACTTCTCTTCCTTCAGCCCAGCGGGGTGTATGCACGGCAGCCTGGTAGCAGTTCCCCAGGACGGGAAGCACCTGCCCCTCCTCTGTCCCAAGGCCAGACCCGGGGGAGCCCCAGGAGAGCAGCCCACAGAGGAGGGCAGAGGAAGCTTCTGTCTCTGCATCACAGAGAGCCAATGGGGGACCGTGTTTTGTTCGACCCATATAGTGAGCACGGGACGGGACCCCAGGCATGAGAGCTCCCACTGGGTGTGCAGGGCCCAGGGCTGGAGGCAGAGAGCTGATGTGGAGGCTTCTGTGGAAAGAGGGCTTTGGTTGGATTTGCTGGTTGAGCCCTGGACCTGGCCAGCGTCCTTGTGCCTGGACCTGTCTCTGTGTCTCCAACCAGGCACTTCCTGAGTGACTCCCCAGACCCCCGAGGCCTGGTCCTCTTGCTTGGTGATAGGGGCTGTCTCTTGTACCGGGATCAGCCTGGGCCCTAAGCCAGCTCTTGCCGACTCACTGAGCTCAGTGCCTCGGCTGGATTCCTGGAGCCCTCTCAGTTCATCCTCTCATTCCAGAAATTTCAAGACACATTTTAACATCAGGAAGGTTCACATAAAAATTCTGATGTCTGGATTCTCTTGATAGGATGTTCAGCTGCACCAGACCCACACTTCTACCAGATTGAGGTCAAGGGAGTTGAGGAGGGTCTGTCGCTCCTTGCAGGGTCTCCCAGACGCCCTGTGCCCATGGCAAGGCCAGGGCTGGACACCACAGGCGGCTGCATTCCTGCTGCTGTTTCTCTTTAGTGGAGATGTATTCTTGGTCGTCCATGTTTCTATCAAAAGGAGAGAAATGAAAGCCAGGCCAAGGTGGGGTGCAATTATCTGTTTTTCCTCCACTGCTGTCCTTGTTGGCATTGCCTGCCAAGCCCTGCAGGCCTCTGAGTTTGCAACTCTTGTCTTGACATTCTGCAAATGGCACTGTCTGAAACAGAGACCACATGCCCAACACATGACTCGGGGTCTTTCTCACTGTGTGGCAACCTTCGCGGAATCCCAAGGTCAGTCTCTGGGAAGCTAAGAGAGGCCCTCAGTGTCAACAGCAGCATTGGCTTCTCTGTGCACGTGGTCTTGGAGTCAGCCTCTCCAGGTCCCTTAATGCGGGGGATGGGGGAGGACTGCCAGGCTGAGATTGGGACTCAGGCATGCAGGGAAGAGCTCCCACACCACCGGGTGGAGGGTCCAGTGAGGGAGAGAGCAGGACCAGGGCCTGCCTGGGCTGTGCCTCTGGGCTATATGCCCTGGGAAGGAGTAAGTGAAATCTACAGTGCTGTTCCTCCACATGACCCAGACGGGCGCCTCCCAGGTGTGCTGTGCACTGCGTGGCCAGCCTTGTACGCAAGGGCCATTCACACCCTGTAGCTGGCTGCATGGTGCCCCCAAAGATGCTGGGTCTGGATCCCTGCAACCTGAGACGGGTACCTTCTATGGGAAGAAAGGGCTTTGCAGATGTGCTTACAGGAAGGCTCTTGAGATGAGAAGACTGTCCTGGATTACTGGGGTGAGTCCTAAATGCAATCAAGGCATCCTTGCAAGAGGGAGGCACAGGGACACTATCAGAAGAAGAGGGGGCAATATGACCCAAGGATAGAGATTGGCACGATGCAGCCACAAGCCAAGGGAGGCTGGCAGCCCCCAGGAGCTGGGATGGGCCAGAAACACGTTCTCCCCTGGGGCCTCTGGAGGGAGCACAGCCCTGTCCACCCTTGATCTTGGCTCAGTGAGATTCATTTCAGACTCCTGGCCCACAGAGCTGTGAGAGAATACGTGGGTATTAGTCCGTTTTCACGATGCTGATAAAGACACACCCAAGACTGGGCAACTTACAAAAGAAGGAGGTTTATTGGATATTCAGTTTCACGCGGCTGGGAGGCCCTCCCAATCACGGCAGAAGGTGAAAGGCACGTCTCACACGGCAGCAGGCGAGAGAGAGAGAGAGAGAGAGCTTGTGCAGGGAAACTGCCATTTTTCAAACCATCAGATCTCGTGAGACCCATTCACTATCACGAGAACGGCATGGGAAAGACCCGCCCCCATGAGTCAATCATCTCTCACTGGGTGCCTCCCACAACACAGGGGAATTATGGGAGCTACAAGATGAGATTCAGGTGGAGGCACAGAGACAAACCATATTAACGTTTCTATTGTTTCAAGCTCCCTGGGGCTCCCTCCTCAACAGTCCCACACAAGATGAGACACACACACACCAGAGAGGACAATGCCACAGAGTGCCCTGTCCCTGAACCCCAGTACAGTGTCCCTGGGCACAGAGCTGGCCTTGGGAACGGCAGAGAACAGGGATTCGAGATGCCTGTCAGAATGCCTGGCGGCGGGGAGGAGGGTGGGTACCTCAACCACCTCTCCCCAAAAGGTCACCCAGCCTCAGAGCTCTGCCTCTGGTCCTGGCCAGGTTCCCAGGCCAGCAGCACTGAGCAGGACCCTTCTGCCAAGGACAGCATGGCCAGGGAGGAGAGGAAAGGACCCTCCCCGCTCCCTCACCCCTTGCCCCTCCTAACACTCTCTCCTGGGTATTACCTAAGCTGCCCAGTGCACACACTCATCCCCGGCCTGAGTCTGTGAAACGCATTAAAACCGTCATTTTCCATCCGTTTCCCCAGGTGATCTGCAACCCAGCAACTGATCTTGGATGACACAGACTATTAGTGAAAATGATTTCCTGAGGTTCCATGAGCCCCCGAGATCACCCTGGTCAGCCCATGGGCTTCTCGGGAAAAACAGGACACCCGTCTCAGCAACCCTGAAAAGGAGGCACCCCTGACCCTGCAGGGAGATCCCGCCACCCAGACAGATGCCCACCCCCCATTGGGACACCCAGGGCAGGTGTGTCACCTTCCCCGGCAGAACATAAATAGCAGGGTGCTTCACACCCACTTCCAGACGTTGCTTTTGGGGAGGCAGGAAGAAACTGCCAGCCAGCACCTCCTGCCAGCTTCCACCAGGGCCACACAGATCTATCAGGGTTCCCTCAGAATTCACTAGAAGAAAGGGTCCCCTATACACACACACACACACACACACACACACACACACACACACCCCTGCACCCAGGTTCTGGAGCTATGTGCCAGGCAGGCTGTGCCCCTCACTATGCCACAACACACAGCTTCTATGCATCTCCCCGTTGCCACTCAAAGGCCCAGGCAGATGGAAAGCTGGATGCCTGAGGTCACCGTGGGCCCTCCACCCAGCTCCGCCCTTCCAGCCAGTGTGTTGACCTCAGCCCAGGGCTGCGTGGGAACAGTTAACAATTAGGTGCATCGAGTGGGGGCTAGCTCCCTGAAGGCCCGATCCCCTCACACAGGGTCCTGTGGACACCAGACAGGAACATCAAGCAAAGGGGACTTGGCCCCAGCCCCAAGGCCTGGGACCCAGACCTATAGCCCCAGGCCCACGCCCACACCCATATCTTGGGCTTTCAGCTGGAGACCCTGGGCTTGCAGCCTGGGCCCGAGGCCTAGAGCTCAGGCTGGACAGGCTCACGTCCTCCCCCACAGCCCATTACCAAACCCCCACCTTCCATCCCAGCCTCACCCCTGACCTGGCAGCCGGCCTCACCCAGCGTCTTCTAAGGCCAATGGTTTCTGGGCTTATTTGGAGTTTGAAATTCCTTTCCTGTATTCTGAATTTCAAGTTCTCATTAAAGATATGTGGATTGGGGGTGGGGGTGGAGGGAGGATTCAGTAGAAGATGCCAAACACCAGCAGAAGCCCAGAAAATAAGGCAAGGCCGGCCAGGCTGTGGGGGAAGGGCTGCCATGTTCAGGAAGACAAGCACCATATGGAATTTGGGATCAGAGACATGGCCAAGGGCACACGGCTAGCTCACCTCGCCTGAGCAGAGGCCCCCAGAACCCCCCTGAGTCTTCCAAGAGAGGCCAGACAGAAGCACCAAGCCCACAGCACCGAGTGAGCAGCCCCGGAGCTCTCGGGGACACAGGGGTTGCTAACGCCACTGGGCTTACCCAAAGGCAGCCAGCTAGCCAAGAGCAAAACTGGGGCCCAGCCCCATTTCATGCTTGCCCTCCTGGATTACTCCTCCTTCCTTCCCTGCAAAATAGTCCAAGGGGGAGGATAAGCAGTCAAGGCTGAGACCGCAGCTGGAGAAGGCTGGGCGGGCAGTGCCCGGTGGCCCGGCTGTCTGCAGCACAGCAGACGCTGACTTGGCCCCAAGGAACAGGGGCCACCGGTTACACTGACTGTCTCCAGAGCACAGTGGGCTTCCTGACGGAACCATGCCTTTGCAAAGGTATCTGATGTCGTTTCATGAAATTAGAATTGTGCCCTGCCAGGCTGTACTCAATTTATCTGTCAAGCTAGGAAGTCAGAGACACCTACAGTCAATGAGGCAGGCATGCTATGGAGTGACAGGAGTACCTTAGTAAATCACAGCACAGGGGCTGCCCAGCCCAGGGCCCTGGAGCATTCACTGTGAACAGGCAGGTGTGTCTGACCCTGGGCCCCAGGCTGTCCTCACCCAGGGGGTCCTGACCAGAGGCCGAGGGCTGAGCTCACAGCTTCCCACTCTCCCAGCAAGAGCCAAGCACAGGCCAGGCGTCCCCGACCACACAGGGGACCCTGAGAACTATGGGCCTGTAGAACCACATCAGACACTGACCCTGGCTTCACCACAATCCAGGACCAGAGACTGGGAGATGCTGGGAGGTGGGGGCTGGCACAGCGAGGCCAGGTCTGAGGCAACAGTCAGGGACTGTCACCACGGCCACCCGGCAGCTCCTTTCAGCTTTCTGGGCCCAGGGCACACATGGGTTCTGAGTTGAAAAAGACAGAAGCCCGTGAGTCTGTGCAGAGACTGCTGAGGCTGCTGGGAGCATCTCCAGAGTCTTTGTAGGGCACATGCCTCCAGGGATCCAGAAGAGTATGCAGGGCCTTTCTTCCTGAGCAGCCAGGCGAGGGCTGGGACCTACCACAGGCACCCTCCCGGGGACCGTGGCAGCACAGAGGCAGGGGCGGCGCTGTCTGGGGCACTGGAGGCATCTTCACAGGCACAGACTCAGAGATGCGGGCACTGGACTCAGGCCTGGTCTGGGCCCCACCCCACTCCACGACACTTGCTCGCCCTTAGGCAACAGAAGACGGGCCCTTGGACAGCCTTCATCGTCCACCATGGAGGCCCCAGACCTGAAGGCAGAGGTGCCCGGGCTGCTTGTCACCCACGTGCACCCAGAGGAGAGGCCCCAGCCCCAGCAGCCCTGCTACGCCCTGCCGTCAGCCAGGCAGCTGGCCCATTCCTGAGCCACCGAGACTGGGGCTCAGCCTCAGTGGCGACGCTGGTCTTCGGAGAGCTGCCTGAGTCTCTGGGATGCTCCCCTGGGGACTCGGGCCTCAGGGGGCTCTCCACACAGCCTGCCCACCTGCAGTAGCCTCACCTGTGTCCAGGGCCTGTGGCCCCACTAGAGGAGGGGACTTGGGGGGCCGGCGATACACCACGTGCACGCGGCCTTGCTCAGCCTCCTGCGCCGCCAGCCCCTTCTCCAAGGGTTCGATGAAGAACTCCTCCTCCTCCATCCGGATCAGACCAGCCTGCAGGACAAAGACAACATGATCAGATTTCCAGCACACTAAAGACCAAGGAAGGGGAACAGTGAGGAGACCCCCTCCCTCAGGGAGTACCTCCCACCTGAGGACCCTGCCCAGCACCCCAGCTGGTGCTCAGCTTGAAGCCTGGGCTGGCCGGAGGGCATGAGCATGTGGCCCCAGAGGCCCCCCCGCCCTCCGCCCTGTCTAGGAACAGGGCCTCTGTCTGGGTCGTCTCCAGCCCTGTACGCCAACCCTCTCTGCTTTCAGAAAAGTTACTGTGTTTATAAAGTCATAACTGTCCAGAGATGCCTGGAGACATTCAAGGGCAGCTGTGGGCCTGTGCGTGTCCCCAGAGGGCACCCACCAAAGTGCATCAAATACGGGCCAAGAGCTGCCCCCGCTCCCAGGAGCCCAGAGTCCAAGACAAAGGTCAGAATAGTCGGCCGGGGGTTGAATCTGCCCACAGACATGTTCCATTCGGGCCAAACAACGTTTTTAAAGCTCCGAAGCTAACACTCAGAATGATGAGATTTCATGTCTTGAACACGGAATCCCAGCTTTCCTTGGAAAACGCAGGCCCTGACCACAGCGGGTCTTGGATGGAACACACGCCCCTGCAGCTGGCTCCAGTCCCCACTGCCCCCACTCTCTCCGGCTATCTGTGTCATCCACCAGCCCAGACTCTACAGGCAGCTGAACAGATGCCCCGAACCCCTGGGCCAGCCAGCGCCCTCCCTTACTACAAACTCCTCGCTGGGCCCGCATTTCCGTTGGGACTCAGGCTGCTCTGCGTGCTGGCATTCAGGCTCCTGACCTGCCCCACCCTCCCAGACCCTGGCTTGCACACCCCATGCTCCTCACTGGGCTGTGTGCACCCTGCCGAGCCACCCGGCCCCTGAACCCACCATGCTGTCAACTCAGGAATCCCCATTCCCCACCACCCCACCCCCAACTCGGCCATCTGGTAAACCTGTGTTCTCCCTTTGAGGCCTGACTCAGCCCCCCTCACCTCCCCTGCCCTCCCCTGCCATCCAGCCTGCCCGCCCCTGCTGTCCAGCTTGCCCTTCCCTGCCCTCCCCAGCCCTCCTCTGCCATCCAGCCTGCTGGCACCACCAGGTCCACCCATCCCATGACCACTCCAGTTCCCACACTTTTATCTTTTAGTCCATTATCCATAAACCAGAGTCTCACACTGGAAACTCACACTACGTCCAGCCTTCAGACTGCTTCCTTCAGATCACTCACTCATGACCCATGCGATGGATTTTGAAAGCTTGAATTCGTTGCTCAGACTTAAGAAACAGGAGAGTTCATACAAATGACCAGATTTCCAGACTCTTGAAAATCAGAAAAGCTGGCATTTCCAGCACCCATCGATGCTCCAAAGCTTAGCCGGCACTGGCCAGGGTCCCCTGTCCAGTCAGGAGTGTGCCCTCCGGTGGGTAGCCCCTGGCACCTGCCATCTGGATGTGCAAAAACCATGCACCCCCGAAGTAATCTGGTGATGGCCTCTGCCACATCATCATCCTGGCTGGGGCAGGGGGCACAGTGGCATACGGGCTGCCCTCCTTCTGCCTGACCTGAGGTGCTCAGTGAGCACCGTCCTGTTGCTGGCTGGGAGCCCCTGCAGACCGAGATGCAGTCAGTGTCCCCAAGGGCCTGCTGGGCGGCTGCCCCTAGCCTCAAGTAGGGAGGGAGGCTGGAGATGCCCTTGGGAAGCTGATGTGCCAGGCAGGGGCTGGTGGAAGTGCAGGGCCTGGAGGACACAGAGCCCAGCATCAGGCCTGGCTCCGGAATGAAGGATGCCTCCAGCGGGAGGTGACATCTACCCAAACCGACCCAATCCCTTTGCACCGGCCAGGCGAAGAGCTGGAGGGAGAATCAGTGCTCCAGACAGAGGAAACCACGCACGCCACGGCTGGGGAGGTGGACGGAGCACAGCTGGTAGGAACTGCTGACCAGGTGGGCGGACAGGAGCATGGAAGGCACAGTGCCCGGTGGCCTGTCACTCAGGGGGCTGGTGAGGGAGGGTTGTAGGCAGCCCGGGGCTTCTGGGGGAGCCTTGATCTGATTCCTGTTCAGAGCATGGTGGCTGCTGCAGGGAGAATGGGCTGAAGAACAAAAATGGGTCTGGGGTCCTGGGGAGAAGGCATTGCAGGCACCTGGGAGAGGGAAAATGGTCCAGACGGGAGCATGAGAGACAGTGACAAGTGGCAGGTATGAGGGAGGTGAGGAGGGGAATGGACAGGACGTGGTAGGGTAGATCCGGTTGAGATGGGAGGGAGGAGGCAGCACCCAGGTGGGCTTCCCGGTCTGTGGCTGGCTGAAAAAGACGGCCCCCAAAGTTACCCAGGCCCCCGTCCCTGGCAGCTGCGAGGGTAGCAGGACATGGTGGAAAGAGACTCTGCGGGTGTGATCAGGTGGGCTCTGGGGCTGGCTGGACCCTGAATGCAGTCGCTCGTCCACTTCCTTACGGGGGCAGTGGAGGGGGATTAGGCAGACGCGCAGAGGACGAGGCCATGGGCAGACAGGGAGGATGCCAGATGCCAGCCTTGGCGATTGGAGCAAGGCGACCTCAAGCCAAGGAACGCTGGCAGCCCCGGGGAGCTGGCAGAGGCCAGAAAGCGTCCCCCCCGGAGGCTCCAGAGGGAGTGCAGCCCTGCCGACGCCTGGATCTGGGTCAGGTTATACTGACTTCGGACTTCCGGCCGCAGAACCGAGAGGACGAATTCCTGCTGTTTTAAGTACTTTCTTACAGCAGCCGCAGAAAACGAATTCAGGGTCCTGGTGGGTGGCCGGCAAAGCGGGTGCCGTTCTCCGAGGGGCATGAGAAGAAGGGCAAGGAGCGCAGGACACTCTGGGCTCGGACATCCTGGGCTTCTGGGGAAGAGGCTGAGGAGGCGGGGGGACCAGAGTTACCAGGGCAAGACCGAGGTCGGGGAAGGAGGTCATCAGGGCTGTGGGAGGAGAGTGGAAGGAGGGGGTGGGAACCCTGCAGGCCCCACGCTTCTGACTCATCCCTGGGTCTCAGGGCCCAACCAGGCCTGGCAGAGACTCAGCAGATGCCTGTGGGATGAGTGAACCGATGACCCCAAAGCCAGAGGCCATGCCCCCCAAGGGAGGCACCAAGCAGGCAGGCGGGGAGACCACAGCCGTCCCTGTCCACCGGCATGGGGACAGTGTGTTTACCGGTGCAGGAGTTGGGAGGGTCTGGCACTGACGGTCCCGGTGTGCGGTGTGGGGGAGGCTGGTGCCTCAAATCCATCTTATTACTGAAACTCATTCGATGAAGTGCAGGAATTAACCCTGGGGGGCGGCAGCGGACAAGCTGTCTGGAGTGTGAAGTTCTGAGTTCCTGGCACCCTTTCTATCTGGCCAGGTGACCTCAGGCAAGGTGTCAAGCTCCCCAAGCATCCAGTGACTCGCCTGTACATGAGGCCGGTCGCCCTTTCCCGTGCACACTCACACAGGAGCACATGCAGCCTGGCAGACGCTGAGAACCATGCCACGCCTCCACCCAAGTGACTTCATCCAGCCAGCTTGCTTTCCAAATGAGGAAACTGAGGCCTAGGTGGGCAGACAGGCTGCGGACACACACGTTCTAGGAATCAGAGCCCACACCTGTGCGGAAAGGGCATCTCCCAGACAGGCCCCTGGGCCAGACTGGGCTGATGGAGCCAGTTAGGGCAGGACACTGGGACATGAGGACTCCTTATGGCAGCCCCATCTTCTGGGGGACCTTGCAGCCCAGGCCGGGAGCCTCCATGCCACAGGCCTGAGGCCGTGGGGTTATTCTGGAGGGACCTAGTGTAATGATGAGGCCAGGCTCAGCCGGGGGATGGGCAGTACTCTCTGGCCGGAGCAACCCAGGAGAGTTTGGGGTCTCCCTGACCAGCAGGGTCAGGCTCCCCTCCCTGGCTGCCTCCCTGAGGACAATCTCTGGGCTGAGCCAACAGCACTAGCTCCATCTGATGCTGCCCTGGGCCTTGCCTCCTGGAAGGGCATCTTTGCAGGAGACCCCCGGAGGGCACAGAAGCACACTGGGGTCCCTGTGAAGCAGGGCCTGGGCTCAGGCTTCCCCACACAGCCAGAAGCCTCCGAGCGGTGGCATTCTCAGACGCAGACACTCAACACGCTCCTCACAGCCCCGCCCGTCTCTGTGGACCACTGTGTGATGTGCACACGCATGCTGGACTGATGAATATGGCGGCACCTGCCCCGAGACCAAGGCTGACCACCCCAAGACCACCAGCCAAGACCACCGGCCAGAAAATGCACTGGGCGGCGGGCACTTCACAAAAGAAGTGGAGATCATTTTATCCCCTGGTTTTCAAACACTTTAATATGCATCCCAGGCATGATCTGTCAAAAAAACAAGAAAATTGACAGGAGAGCAAAGCACAAAATGTGAGCTAGGTTTTGCTGCATTTTTTCCAGGACTTTGATTTTCCTGCTGCCAGTGTCATGTATCTGTTTTTACATGCAATTTTTATTAATTAGAATCCGTTTCCTCTTCCCACTCAATAAATATTCAAGAAACTCCAAAAGCACACTAGCACTCAGTTGCGAGCCTGCTGGCGGCCTGTCTGTCCAACCCCACAGCTGTCCGGCCCGGGGTCTTGCAGAAAGGCTGACACCCCGACCCAGCTCTCAATGTGAGTCCTGTTCTGCTCTTGAAGTCTGTGGATGTCTGGCAAACCCAACCAGGTTCTCCCCTGGGGGATGGAGAGACGACCATGGGGAGGGCTCTGTCCCTGACCCTCAGGTGCCACTGCAGGGGCCCAGAGCCTGGCAGTACCTGGGTCATCCAGTAAAGCCGCCGACATTCAGATCCTGGTGAGTTACACAACGCCTGCCCTGCCTCCTCCTCCTATAGAACCTGCTCCTTTGCAGTTGGATTGATGGTAGTTACTAGAAATGGCAACGAGATGTTAAAAGTGTATAAAGATCCAAAGGCTTAACAGTTCTGTTACTCTGAATTTTTAAGTATTCAACCACAGACACCCTGGAAGTTAGGGGTTCACGGGAAACACAGGCATGCATCCTGTTCCCCTCTGCAGAACACCCAGGCTGGCTGGGCCTCACTGCCCCTCCCCTGGAAGCCGCAGCTGCTCCCATCTGTGCATGACTGGGACCTGGTCTGTCACTCAACCTTGTCAACCTCTAGCACAAAGACTGTCAGGTGTGTGCCAAGGTTGCAATGGCAACAATCAGGCGTGGAAGGCACAAAGCATAAGAAGCACAAAGGTCCATGCACAGAGACACCCAGACTTTGCCAAGGGACAAGGAAGCAAGTCCCTGTTGCCCTCAAACTCACCTCCCTCTGAAATACACACACAGCATGCACACTCGCCAAAAAAGTCCCCTAAATGCTGGCATCTGCTAAGATTCCCGTGTTCCGGAAAGTATTCTAACTCCAGGATTCTTTCTCCCCTTCTTCCTTTTGGTAATGAACCTGGGAGATTCTGCTGGGCAACGGGGCAGTGGCCAGGCAGCCTCCCCTGCCGCCTGGTGGGAGCCGCCTGCTGGAACGACAGTCTCACACGGAGAGCTGCACAGTGCCTGCAGCTCCCAGGGCGCCTCCTCAGAGCCTGCTCGGGCACGCTCTTGCCCCTCCCAGCTCCCCAGGGAGGTCTCTAACAACCTGGGGAGCTTTCAGGGAAGGGGGCTGGACCCCTCGCCACTGAACAGTCCCAGGAGCGGGAAATATCACTGAGTGGGATCTGAGCCACTCCGTCCTCACCACCATGGCCTCCTTCACAGTTCAGCGTCCCAGAGGATTTCACATACTGACTTTCCCACTTTTCCAAAAGGAACGCCGGCGGGCAGGAGCTGTCCATGGCGTTAGCAAACAGCCGTCCTCACCCGCATCTCCACTGGCTCCTCCTCTGTGTTTCATGGAGTCCTCGCCAGATGCCAGCCACTCCCCTCCTTCCTCTTGGAGATTGACCCCTTGTCCAGGACTCTGTCTTGAAGCTATGGCTGGAGCTGGGCCTTCCAGGGTTCTGTTGAGCACAGTGACCACAACAGAGGTGCCTCTGAGCTCCACAGAACCTAATGACTTTGCCCGGCCGCTCTACCCTTCCCTGGACCCGGTTTCAGGCCCTACAGACCTTTATTCCAGAAAAGTCTCTTTTTTGGCCTAAGCTGGCCAGAGCCAATCTCCGACAGGACCAAGGAGCCCCGACAGTCACATGCCCAGCGAGGCTCTAAGGAAAGCTAGACTCCACTTTGAAAGGCAGGGCGGGGGGCGAGGTAGGCAGGGAGAGCACTGGACGCTGAGCCAGGGGACCTGGTTTCCAATGCGGTCATGGTCAGTCCTGTCCCCTTGCAGGCCCCCAGTTCCCTCTTCTGCAAACTGAGGAGCTGGACCAGGTAACCTATGAATTACTGTTTATCCTGTTTATTCATCACCCCAAAAAGAAACCCTGCTCACATCGGCAGGTGCCGTTTGTCCTTCTAAAACCCTACTAGGACCAAGGAGAGCTCCAGGAGAAAGAACCAAACCAAAAACCAGAAACCCACTTCTACAAAATAAAAGTCAAGGCCGTGTCCCGGCACACAAGGCCTTCCATGGGGTCCTGGCAGTCCTCTGCCCCTGAGCGTACCCCCAGTGTCTTCCTCTGTCTCCCTCCCCAGCACCCCTCACCTGCCATTTCATGCAGCCTGGACTTGATTTTAAAACTGAGTCACCTGGCAGGTGGGGAACTCACAGGTCGAACTAGTGGAATTGCCCTCTGCACCTATGCTACAGGGATAATTAGGATTACAAGAAGACATTTAGCATATATTCTGGGGGAAAAAAGCTATGTAATATATAAACTATTCATAATTTAACTTTAATAAATGGGGGCGGGCAAAAAATTGCCAAACAAGCCCAAAAAACTCAGACAAAGAGTAGAGGAAGAAAAAAGGAATTGCAGTTTAATTGTATTTGTTTCCTAATCTTCAGTTAGGATCAACAGTTATTGATAAGTTTCTAAAGTCAATAGATACAAGTTGAAGAATTCTACTCAAAATCAGAAAAGTCACAACTAGCAAAACTAATGTCTACTTTCCAAATTACTGAACATAGACCATATAGAAAATATGGCAGACTAGAAAAACAGCAAAAAAAAAAAAAAAAAAAAAAAAATCCAGAAAGACAGAAAACATAAATTAGATGACAGAAGTAAGAACAAATATATGCTATAACAATAAATGTAGGCTGGGCATGATGTGATCCCAGCACTCTGGGAGGCTGAGGCAGTCAGGAGTTTGAGACCAGCCTGGCCAACATGGTGAAACCCCGTCTCCACTAAAAATACAAAATGAGCCAGGCGTGGTGGTCCACACCTGTAATACAGGAGGCTGAGGCAGGAGAATCACTTGAACCCAGGAGGCAGTGAACCAAGATCATGTCACTGAGTTCCAACTTGGGAGGCAGAGAGACCCTGTCTCAAAAAAAACCCAAACCTAAAGCCAAGCAAAAAAACAAAATAAATAAATAAATAGTCAGATTATTATTATTAATATTATTTTGGACACTCCAGCCTGGGAGACAGAGAGATAGCCTGTCTTAAAAAACCAAAACCCAGCCAGGCGCGGTGGCTCATGCCTGTAATCCCAGCACTTTGGGAGGCTGAGGCGGGCAGATCACAAGGCCAGGAGTTCGAGACCAGCCTGGCCAATATAGTGAAATCCTGTCTCTACTAAAAACACAAAAATTAGCTGGGTGTGGTGGTGTGCGCCTGTGGTCCCAGCTGCTCGGGAGACTGAGGCAGGAGAATTGCTTGAACGCAGGAGGCAGAGGTTGCAGCGAGCCAAGATTACATCACTGCACTCCAGTCTGGGCCACAGAGTGAGACTCCGCCCCAACAAACAAACAAACAAACAAACAAAAAGGATCACATTATTATTATTATCATTATTTTGGAGACAGTGTCTTGCTCTGTCGCCCACGTGGAGTGCAGTGGCATGAGCTCAGCTCACTGTGACCTCTGCCTGCTGGATTCAAGCGATACTGCTGCCTCAGCCTCCCAACTAGCTGGGATTACAGGTGCACCCCACCATGCCCGGCTAATTTTTGCATTTTTAATAGAGAGAGGTTTCACCATGTTGGCCAGGCTGGTCTCGAACTCCTGACCTCAGGTGATCCACCCACCTCAGGTGATCCTCCCACCTCAGCCTCCCAAAGTGCTGGGATTACAGGGGTGAACCACCACTCCCAACCAGTCAGATTATTTCAAAAACACTCTATGCCCTGCAAAATAATTTTACAAATTTACAGATTTTTGCTAGGCTAAAAGAGTTTCACAGATTTTTGACCACGTAAGGAACGGACACACCCTTGACATATTGGTGACCGAAGAAGGCAAGCCCAGCTCCAGTGTGGTCTCCTTATGTAAAATCAAGTCTACCTCTGTGCCCAACGTCAGCACGGCCTAACAGTGAAGCATGTGGCCTCTGAGTCACTCTGCCTCAATTCCAATGCTTACTTCACCTCTGGCTAGCTGAGTGGCCTCCCTGTGGCCAGTGTCTGCCGGGTTGATTGGGGATAACAACAGAGCTTCCACGGCTGATGTGAGGGCTGAGCGAGATACCGCGTGGAGAGCGCTGGGCACAGCAGCTGATAAATCAGCCGACCGGCAGCTCCACTGCCATCATCATGGTCGTGGCATGACAGTCGTGAGGAAACGCCTAACAAAGGGTCAGCCGTGTTACGATCGGGGGTGAGTTTCACTTTTTATTAGTATTTTCTGTATTTTTGTTTTGTTTTGTTTTACATTTTTACAAAGGGCATATAGCAAAACAGGCAATTCATGTGAAGATAGCAGAGAGGGGAAGGGGGAGGGCAAAGAGAGAAAGATAAGGGGGAAATGGAATAAACAAGATGCCGACAAGAATGCCTCATGGGGCCAGCGCAGGGCCAGCCAGGCGGCCTTCTGCTAAATCAAGCAATGCTTGAGAGGCTCCCTCGGGACCTGGCCCGTCCAGAATGTCCCGCACTGAGCCCTCTGCAGCCAGCTCCCCCATCTCCATGGCTCCTGCACACACCAGTGCCGGGGTAGCCTCCAGGAAACAGAGCTGGTCAGCCAGAGCCAGCCAGGACACAGAGGTCAGTGGGTCAGACCCAGACCCTGGGACTGCAACAGGCCTGCCTATTTATCATGAGAACTGACACTCGTCCCTGCCAGATGCTCTGGCTGACATTTCCCAGGTCTTGTTCAGCATGAAGACCACGTCGGGGAATGTCCCCAGTCACAAATTAACATTCACATAAATAACAGGGCGCTCTCGACTAAAGAAGAAAAATGACTCGTGCTGCAGGAACATTTGCCAAACTATCAAAAAGTGAGATTTTTCTTTCTGAGCTTCCATGTCTCACCAGCTGGACCACAGCAGATTGTGGCCTTGAGGCGTGTGGTGGAGGAGAGCTCACGGAATAAGTCCAACTTCCCCCTTCCAGATCCTGTCAACAGGCCGGGCGCGGCGGCTCACGCCTGGAATCCCGGCACGTTGGGAGGCCGAGGCAGGCAGATCACCTGAGGTCAGGAGTTTGAAACCACCCTGGACAACATGGTGAAACCCCGTCTCTACCAAAATAGAAAAAATTAACGGGGCATGGTGGCCTGTGCCTGTAATCCCAGCTTCTCGGGAGGCTGAGGCACGAGAATCACTTGAGCCCAGAAGGTGAGCTGAGATGGCACCGCTGCACTCCAGCTTGGGCTACAGAGTGAGACACTGTCTCAGGAAAAAAAAAAAAAAAAAAACCACCCTGTCGACAGGCCCTTCCCTGGGCTGGCACCTGGCACTGCGGCCGCCCACACCAACTGGAACCTAACACCTTTGCACAGCTGTTCCCTGCCAGCCTCCCTGCCTCCTTGGAGGCCTGTACACACTGCCCCTCCCCTCCCCCGACTGGCCCCAGGAGCCCACACGCCTGAGCACCAGCACCCCCAGAGACAGAGCCGGCACGGTGGGTCTGTCTGCTCTGGGGGCTGGGGTGGCAGGGGCCCGTGTCTGGGAGTTGCCAACATGTGCCTCCATACCAGATTCCCCAGGGGACTCAAGCTGGAGAGCAACCAAAGCCTGCAAGGCCACACTCCAGGAACTAAGGGCCTGGGGACCCGGGACGGTCCCTCAGCATTCACAGCAGGCTCACCCACGTCCACCAGGAGATGCCACCCAGGGAGACTGCCAGCATCCCCGCCCACAGGAGGCCAGGGCCGGCGCCTTCCCTAGTTGCTCAGGCAGCCGTCACAGGGCAGCACAGCCTGGGGCTTGAACAGCAGAACCCATTCTCTCACAGTCCTGGAGGCCAGATGTCTAAAATCAAGGTGTGGGCAGGGGAGGTTTCTCTCCAGACCTCGCTCCTCGGCTTGTCGATAGTGTCTTTCTCCCCATGTGTACTTCTGTCCTAATGGATTCTTCTTGGGAAGACACCAGTCATTCTGTGACAACAGTCACTGTTGAATCAGTGACCTCATTTTCAGTTAATTATCTCTTTAAAGACCCTGCCTCCTAATACAGCCAACATCCTTATCTACAGGAGTTTAGGACCTCAACAAAGGAATTGGGGGTGTGGGGAGGGCGCCACTCAGCCCATAATTGCCTCTAGGCGCCAAGGCCACACAGAGTCGGAGCAGGCTGCTGGCAGGGTCCGGTGGCCAGAGCTGGGCGGGCTGTTCCTTGGGGAGCCACTCTGGACAGGCCGGAAGGTCACTGCCAGAATCACTCCCCAGGGGCCAGAAATCCGGCACAGAGGAAAAGCTGCCACTCCAGGGAAGGTGGAGCCCACCCAGGGCTGGCCACATGGGATGCCCATGTCACCCTTCCTTCTGAACCGGGCATTCTCACACAGGGACACCCACTGGCTGGGCAGCATGCTCGTCTCCCTGTGCCTGCACTCACGCCCAGCCGGCGGGTGGTGGGCAGGCCTCAGGACCCCTCCGCCAATGGCAGGTCACTCTCTCACGGTCCAGCAGGAGCCCTGCTTCAGAGCCCACGCCTGGGGCCAGCTGAGGCTGGTGTCTCACATTCCTGCAGAGAGACTGGCTAAGGCTCCTGTGGGGGGGCACTCCCCATGCCCACTGCACCCCAGAATTTTCTGGGCGATCCCCAGGCTGAGTCGACACAGCTGTTGGAAGATGGGGCATGCAATTCTAGATGTGTGGCGTGTTTTGAACAGCATCCAATACCCTTTCCAGGGCAGCTCAGCCCGGAGAGGAAGTCCCCAGTCTCGGGGACCCGGGAGGCAGGGTCTGCTCCTTCCCACGTGGCGTGCTCCTCCAGGAGGGGCCGGGTGCTCAGAGGGAAACCAGTGCCCACCAAGGGCCCAGCTGCCTGGCTGGCAGGCGAAGGTGGGTTTGGTGGGCAAGGAGCCTGCAGCCTCGCCCTCTACCCAGAATTCCCTTACCACACGTCTGTCAGGGCCGGGGCAGGGGCAGGGGCACGGGCAGTGTAGCGGGAGTCACGGCCGTGACGGGAAAAATGTTGCTGGGCTGGCTCCCAGCAGTGTGGGGAAAACACACTACCCAACAGATGTGCCCTTCAGAAGCAGGAACAGATAGAAACTCCCGTGGGGAGAGCACAGGCTGGGACACAGCGCACCCAGCACCAGTCCCCCCAACTCCACTGTGCAACAAGGATCAGCCTTTCCTCTCTCGAAGCCTCTGTTCCCCCCGAGGGGGCTGCAGTTGAGAGCCGACGGTGAGACTCAGTGGGGCGTGTCCTCCATGTCCGCTTGTGCAAGGGAGCCCAGATCAGGCCATTTTCCCAGGCAGACAACACCCCCCTTTCACTTTCCATCACAGGCTGTCATTTCCCCAGGTCCCTGGGCCACAGGCCCCTCTCAGGACCCCTCAGGCCTCATGCACACACACAGCCTGGGCACTGCCTGACTCTGGCTTCCTTCGAATTGGGCTTCTTTTCCTGCTGTGATCTCTGGGGCCCACTGTGCTATCCAGGGCAGGCTGACCGCCGACCGTCCTCTGCCCGCCTGCCCAGCTGCCACTCCCGGGCGGGCAGCCCTGCCGGGCCTGAGGCTGTCTGCTTCCCCTTCTGTCCAGAGTTCCCAAAACAAAAATCAGGCCATGCCATCTGACGAAGGATCCTGTCTGGTTTATTTATGGGAAGAGCCAGGGCTGTGAGGGCCAGGTTGTCTGGGCTGTGGCCAGGCTGCTCTGCAGGCCTTCAGACACTGCCCAGCCCGTGTCCCCACCCATCCAGGGTGGATCTGGGGGCGGCCGGGGTGGGGGGGCGGGGCCCCAGCACTGGTGAGCCCACACTGGTGACTCTAGGATGGTTATTTATTCTACAGCCAGGACAGCAGCCCCTGGGGCCCTAGGCCCTTCTGTGGGTGGTTGGCCCACTGGAGAGCCTGAGCAGCAAGGCCAGCAATGACCAAAGGTGCCGTATCCAGAACGCAGGCAGGCTCAGGTGCACCTACCCTCCCGAGATGCCACTACAGATTCAGGGAGACTGAACTGGTGGGATCAGGTGCCCCACAAATCCTGGTCCTCACAGGGGACAAGGCCACCAGGTGTCACCCTGGGAGATGGTGGCGCCCCAGGGTATGAAAGGCCACATCAGGCTTATGTCCAGTACCCCTGCCTGCACAGCACAGCACAGCATCCATACCACAGCATAGCCCCACCCTCTGGCAGTGCCAAGCCCGGGATCTCAGGGCCCCCACAAGAAACCAGACAGGTGAGCAGGTGGCAGCTCAGACCAGGTGCTGACCTTGTGCATACCAGGCCTTCCCCAAGAGCAGACAGAAGCCCCCCGAGCCAGTGCTCACTGCCACAGGACTGTGCCCCTCCTGCAGGACTCTGCTCACCCCCACACTCCCTGCTCAGAGAAGGCCTGTCCCACCGCCCCATGTGAAATCACACCCAAGCACAGCATGCTTTCAGTGGTCAAATCTGCGGTAATTTGAACACAACAATAAATAATGATAGTAACAAGTTAGAACCCATTGAATAAAATAAATATCCACAAATCAGTACTGGCAGAAACAAATAATGAATAATAAGCAGGAGGGGAAGGGCAGCTCTTTCTCACAAGGGAATTCAACGAAAAATGTAAAAGAAATGATGAGACAGAATATCATGGTAGTAAATTCCGTCGGTAACAGCACAGTAAGGACTGCTGCAGGTACAGCATCCATGGAAGCTACAGTTAGAGAAGGATGACAAGAAACAGAATGTCACATCATGTCATAGCAGTTACCCACGGGAGATTTATTCGTTGCAATGGGAAAAATGGTAACTTTACTGGGGAGAATCTGGTCAGTAACACCTTAGCCAAATGAAGAAGGGCATCACTGACAGCAGGAGACAGCTGGACACCCCAGTGTGATAATCCCAGCGTGATGCCCTGTGGAGGCTTCTGTGACAGTCCTGCCAGAGACACGCAAGCTCAATCCAGTTCAAGGCACACCAGAAAAACCCATGTGGAGGCTCCGTCTACAAAACAGCTGACCAGTCCCCTTCGAAAACATCCAGGTCATGAAACCTCAGATGGGAGGAAACAGGACAGACACAACAAGTAAATGCCACGTGGGATCCCGAGTGGGAGCCTGAACCAGACAACGGACATGAGTCGGAAGACTGACAACATTCAGTGCGGTCTGGAGTGCTGCGGTGAGAATGTGATTGGTTTGTTCCCACCAAAACTCATCTTGAAATTTGGACCCCAGTGGCCGGACGCAGTGGCTCACGCCTGTAATCCCAGCACTTTGGGAGGCCGAGGCCAAGATCTCACGAGGTCAGGAGATCGAGACCATCCTGGCTAACACAGTGAAACCCCGTCTCTACTAAAAATACAAAAATCTAGCCGGGCGAGGTGGCGGCGCCTGTAGTCCCAGCTACTCGGGAGGCTGAGGCAGGAGAATGGCGGGAACCCGGGAGGCGGAGCTTGTAGTGAGCCGGGATCCGGCCACTGCACTCCAGCCTGGGCGACTGAGCGAGACTCTGTCTCAGAAAAAAAGAAAAAGAAATGTGGTCCCCAGTGTGGCAATGTTGGAAGGTGGGGCCTGGTGGGAGGTATTTGAACCGTGAAGGCAGATCCCTCATGAGTGGCTTGATACTGTTCTCGAGGTAGTGAGGGAATTCCTGCTCTGAAGAGACTTGATTAGCTCCCGAGACTGGGTTGTTATAAAACCAGGACACTCCTTGGGTTTTCCTTCTTTGCATACATTGGCTTTCCCTTTGACCTTCTCCACCATGTTATGACACAGCACAAAAGCCCTCACCAGAAGCCAGGGCCATGCTCTTGAACTTCCCAGCCTGCAGAACCATGAGCTAAATAAACTTCTTTTCTTTATAAATTACCCAGTCTCAGGTATTCCATTACAGCAACGGCAAACTAGACTACAACTAAGACACTAAGTAACAATGCTTAGTATCAAACTTCAAAGTTCCTGGTTCTAGTCCGTGTTCTACACTGCATACAGAGGAAGCTGGGTGAAGGGCATAGAGGAAATCTATGCTATTTTTGTAACTTTTCTTGCAATTTTTCCAAAACAGCGTAGATCTAAAGTCATTTCAAAATTAAAAATTTAAACACATATAAATAAAACTGGGCCCCAGCGTCCCTCAGTGCTCTCTGGCCAGTCCATTCTTCACATTGGCTGCCTTTGCCTGGAATGGAGGCACCCGGCTTCGCCACTGCATCCCCGGTGTCCAGGGAGCAGGTCCTGTAGAAGGTGGTAGGTTCCAGGGATGGGGCAGCAAGTACAGAGGCCCTGAGAAGGAAGCCAGCCTGGCGTGTTCCAGGAACACCAGGGAGAACCGTGTAGCCAGAGCAACGCTCTTGTGCAGAGGGCCCATGCCTGAGCTGCCCTCGGTGTGCCCTGCTGTTCCCTTCAGGGCACTCTCCAACCCTCTACCCTGTGCACGGGGCCCACTGGATGCCCCAGGAGCTCTAGGGCTGTGACTATGAGGTTGCTTCAGGTCTCAGGTGAGTGGCTTGAGGAGCAAACAACCCTCACTGGCCAGAAGAGTATTTCCTTCATAGGTGTGAGCAGGGTGGAGCCACCAGCACGATGCTGACACGGGGTTTTGATGATTTCCGCTCACGTCACACAGAATGAGTGCAGGGCTCTGGGATAAGGCTGCCCAAGCCGCAAGCCTGAGTGGCACTCGCGGACTCGTGCATCGGCTGTGGTGCCACCCCCGGGCTCTGGTGTTCGGGGTGGGCAATGGGAGCAGACATCCTTTGCTCTGTGCCCATCACTGGTGCCCAGGGCCGTAGCCCACACCCTCAAAGGTTCCGTGCCATTTCCGGGCAGTCTTCCAGGGCCGGCTGCACCCACCCGCGTGGAGAGATTTCAGAGGGAAGCTGCTGCCCTGCCATGCCGCGACCCTTCCCCCGTGTCCTCTCTTGCCTCCCAGCCGTGCTGGACGTCATGCTCTCCCAGGCTGGTCTGCAGAGGGATGGAATGCCTGTCACAACTGGGATCCCTCTTCTCTTGTCATTCTGCCTGCCGGTGGCAGAGTGTGGAAGGTGGGAGTGTGCCCACCATTCAACGAGGTTGAATTCTGGGAGTGCAGAAGTAACAGCCTCAGGACTGATGGGGAAGATGAGGCTGCAAGATGAGTGGTTCTTCCCTTACGCTAGAAAGGTCCAAACGGCATTTTTTTTTTTTTGAGACAGGATCGTACTGTGTCACTCACTGCAGTACAGTGACTCAAACACAGCTCACTGCAGCCTGGACCCCCTGGGCTCAAGCGATCCTCCCGACTCAGCCTCCCAAGTAGCTGGGACCGTAGATGTGTGCCACAACAGCTAGCTAATTTAAAAAAAAATTTGTAGAGATGAGGTCTTGCTATGTTACCAGGGCTGATCTTAAACTCCTGGGTTCAAGTAATCCTACTGCCTTGGTCTCCCAAAATGCTGGGATTACAGATGTAAGCCACCACACCTGGCCCAAATATTGAATTTACCACGACCAGATGAGGACCTATGGCTCACATTTTCTTGCACACTCTGGGCGAGATCCATATGGGTGGTCATCGTTAATGAAGCACGGTAACCACCTGCAAGGGAACGACGGAAGCCAGCATTCCCGGGGGCAGACAGAGGTGGCAGAGTCAGGAGAAATGCCATAACCAGCACTAAATACATGGGGCTGGGGAATGCGGGGCAAGAAGATATACAGCATCTCCACACAAACAGGTTCCAAAGAGCCACACATTGTGAGCAATAACAGCATTGCTATCCCGTCCCTACACACCCCAGCTGTGGGAGATATAAACACGAAATTAGCTGGGACAGCACACTCAACCCTAAAGGACAGGAAGAGATGGCTCCTGAGCCTGAGTGGCAATGAGGGTCGCTGTGTGCACTGAGCAGACAGTGAGCAAATGTGTTCACGCCTCTCCTCCCCGTCCCCTAAATCTTCCTTGATACATCTTGCTATTCCCCATGTGGGCTCATGAATCTTGTTATAAATTTTTTAATCAAATTGTCTATATAGACAGGAGCTCTGCAAGAAATATGTGCCCAGGGTCCCATGTATCCTAGGGACAGCCAGCCATGCCTTTGGGAACAGTCTAGAAGGACTGTCAGTAAGGGGCCTGGGTGGGTGGGAGTCGGCTTGCCCAAGGTGACTCTCTCTCCTTGTAAGATACATCTGAGAGAGAAGCCCGTTGTGAGCAGGGCCAATCCAAGCTCCCACACGGCCCTGGAGAGCAGACCACTGCCCAGACGGCTTCCTCAGGTCCTGGCTGGGGCCCTCCAAGGCACCCCATTTCCAGGCCTCCAGCCCCAGCCCCCCAATAGCCTGCCTTGAATTGTCTTCTGCTTAAGTGAGTTGAGGTCAGTTTTGCCATCGAAAGAGAAGCCCTCCTGTCTTCCTAGAGGTTGTCAGGAGCTACGCTGGCCGGTCCCCTGGGCTTGGGACATCCTCTGTTGTGGGGGGGAGAAGGTGGGAAGCATCTTTCCTACAGCCATCAACTCACCTCGGTGACGGCCACGACTTCTCACTCACAGCACTCGTGTAAGTGCTAACCTGAAGCCGCTTCCCCTTGTCCATGGGGAAGACAATCTGGCCCCACTTTCCTCTGCTGCCCAAAAATAAGGAATATTATTGTGTTGCTTTGTCCTGACAGACACACTCCTTAAAAAGTGCTAATCTTCACAAAAGAGGCGGAGGCCTGTGCCTTCCTTGAGGAAAGTCAGATTAATTAGCTGACTCCCGCGTGAGGAGCCTCTGATTCTTGCAGGCTTTGTTTACGGATCAGAAATCAGGCTTGAAGTGAAAACTGACATCTCAACGTGAAGAGTATTTTCCCTGCTAACTGCAGTGAGTCAGGGCCGTGTGCTGAGCTAGGCAGATAGGGAACATGGGCTTCGCACGTGGACTGGAGTGTGCCAGCGCCTCCGGGCCACAGCCCGGGACAAGCGTGGGACATCAGCCTCCCACTGCGAGGCCAGCTCAGGCCAGTGCCCCATAGATCCCAGCCCAAGACAAGCACCGGAGCTGGCATATTCCGGGGTGGGTTTTCTGTCTGTCTGTTGTTCGTTTTTCTCGAGACGGAGTCTTGCTCTGTCGCCCAGGCTGGAGTGCAGTAGCGTGATCTGGGCTCACTGCAACCTCCACCTCCCGGGTTCAAGTGATTCTCGTGTCTCAGCCTCCCAAGTAGCTGTGATTACAGGTGCGTGCCATCGTGCCCAGCTAACCTATTTTTTTTTTTTTTTTTTTTTTTTTTGTATTTTTTTAGTAGAGATGGGTTTCACCATGTTGGCTAGGCTGGTCTCGAACTTCTGACCTGGTGATCTGCCCGCCTCTGCCTCCCAAAATGCTGGGATTACAGGTGTAGGCCCCGTGCCCGGCCAGGGTGGTTTTTGTTTGTTTGTTTGTTTGTTTTAAAGTATTGGTGCATCTCAAACATTCCACTTAATGACTGGGAACTGGGGCCTGCAATCCCAGCAGTTTGGGAGGCTGAGGCGGGAGGATTGCTTGAGCCCAGGAGTTCCAGACCAGCAGAGTGAAGCCTTATCTCTACAAATAATTTAAAAATTAGCTGAGTGTGGTGGTGCCTGCCTGTGGTCCCAGCTACTTGGGAGGCTGAGGTGGGAGAATCACCTAAACCCTGAAGGTCCAAGCTGTAGTGAGCTAAGATGGTGCCACTGCACTCCAGCCTGGGTGACAGAAAAACACCCTGTTTCAAAAAGAAAAACCATGACTGGGCACTGGGTGAATGGTGTTGAGGAAGGTGTGTAGCCTTTAGTCAGACCCGACAGCCCAGAAACACATCCAGCCAGCCAATTCATTGTCATGAACGCCCTTCCTTTGGCAACTCAATCCTATGAACAGGGAAGATGGGTACATGGCTAGAAGCTCTGTCCAGGCTCTGAGAGCTGCCCCAGCAGACCCCCCCAGGGGGTGCCAGGGTCAACCCGACCCAAGGATGCTGAGCACCCAAGCAAGTCTGGCCCACCCATGTGGCCCAAGGAGGCAGCTTGTGGAGGTCAGGAATGGAGGCCTGGAGATTGGGCACTCACAGACTCGGGGAGTGGAAGGGCCACCCCAAGCCCTTCCCCCGCCCCCACTGCAGCTTCCCCGCAGGGCTGCACCCACATCCGCAGCGTGGCCTCTGCCCTGTGTGCCCAGCTCCCGAGCCGGCCCTGCCCCTGCTGCCAGAGAAGCTCCCTGCTGGCCAAGCGGAGGGGCTTGCTTTCTAGGGTCAGCAGGAAATGTCAACATTTTCCCTGAAAAATCCTTCAGTTCCCTCACTGAGTCTCCAGTAGACATAGGTCTTGTATACACTCAACAGGGCAACTCTTCCACCCGAAAGGCTGAGCGCCTCGGAGGTGGTCTCAAGAAGGAAGGAAGAGTCAGTGTGCAGACTCCCGGCATGGAGGCCTCCCATCACTCTCATCCACTGCCTCCAGGTGAATGGTCCTGGGCATGGAGGCCCTCCCGTCGCTCTCATCCACTGCCTCCAGGGGAACGGTCCTGGGCATGGAGGCCTCCCGTCGCTCTCACCCACTGCCTCCAGGCGAACGGTCCTGGGCATGGAGGCCTCCCGTCGCTCTCACCCACTGCCTCCAGGCGAACGGTCCTGGGCATGGAGGCCTCCCGTCGCTCTCACCCGCTGCCTCCAGGCGAACGGTCCTGGGCATGGAGGCCTCCCGTCGCTCTCACCCGCTGCCTCCAGGCGAACGGTCCTGGGCATGGAGGCCTCCCGTCGCTCTCACCCGCTGCCTCCAGGCGAACGGTCCTGGGCATGGAGGCCTCCCGTCGCTCTCACCCGCTGCCTCCAGGCGAACGGTCCTGGGCATGGAGGCCTCCCGTCGCTCTCATCTGCTGCCTCCAGGCGAACGGTCCTGGGCATGGAGGCCTCCCGTCGCTCTCATCCACTGCCTCCAGGCGAACGGTCTTGTGGGGAACTTGGCAGGTTCCCACTGGCTGCCTGGATCATTGTTTCCACTTCAAAACCAGGCCCTGAGCACCCACTGGAGGCTGCTGGGTTTGTCTGTCATCCTCAGAGCCCGAGATCGTCTGGCACTAGGCCTGGCTGAGTAAACAGGTTCCGGATTAGAAAGGAAACCTGGCTTTGAAAAGACGTGGAGAAGAACAAGGTCCCTGCCTCCCTTCCTTCCAGGCTGATGTTCTGGGCTGGTGGGTCTCTGCTGGGATCCCCACCCCCTTCACCTTCTGCCCTCTCCTGCAGCCCAGTAGGCTGACCTGATGGACTGGCTCTCCCTGGGTGAAGGGGGCACCGACAGGAAACCAGGGCTGGGGAGAGACAGAAGGTTTTCTTTTTCTCAGTGGTGGGCACAGCTCCCCTGTGGTAGCCCCCAGCTTCCCCACCCCGCAGGCTCCCTTGTCCTGCCCTCGGCTCTGTGTGAGTCATGCCTTCGTCAACTCCCTTCTGTTGGTCCCTTATGTGTCCCAGGCCCTTGACTGATCCGAGGTGCCCTGTAGCCTGACCAGGCAGCCCTCACTCTCATAGTCCGGGTGCTGGTCCCATCTCTCGGATGTGGGGTGGCACTTCCACGCTCCAGTCCAATTTCCACCCTGAAGCACATGGGTGAGCCAGTTCCCTGCAACCACCACAGTCTCAGGACACAGAGTTCCAGGCTGGTCCAGAACACTCTGAGCAGGGCACAGGAGCCCCGCCCACGGCACAGGAGCCCCGCCCATGGCACAGGAGCCCCGCCCACGGTGGCAGGAGCCCCGCCCATGGCACAGGAGCCCCGCCCACGGCAAGGAGCCCCGCCCACAGCGGCAGGGGCAGTCCCGCAAGTGAGAGTCGCGGTAGGAGGAGCTGGAGGCTCTGGAAGGGATTTAGGAGCAGCCACCAAGGCCACCTTCCACACACACACCCACAAAAGCCCTTCCAAATTCCGATAAAAACCACTAGTGGGGCCTGTGCTGGGAGCAGGGGAGGTGCGGAGACATGTGGGGCTGTGGAAGGAGGCTGCCGTGAGGAGGGAAGGCTCCTCCAACCCAGGACACCCCGCTGCAGGAGGAAATGCCTTTCTGGCTGTGGTCCAGGAGACTGAGGGTCCCGTTCAGCCACACGGCACGTGCCAAGGTGCAGAGGAGAGCCCAGGAGAACAAGAGCAAACCGAGGAGCTGGCGGTGCCTCGGACGAGGCAGTGAGGGTGAAGCAGGAGGATGGGGGAGGCCCGAGCCGTGGGGACAGGCGAATGACCACAGGATCCACACCTCTGGTCTGTGGGACCTCAGCAGACGCTTTGGGTGATGCCAGAGAGCCATGGAGGAGGTGGAGGAAGGGGCTGTGCTTCTGAGAATGCTGACAATGACAGGACCTGGGAGCAGCCGGAGCTCCAGGGATGGGCGGGCGGGGCAATGCCTGAGCCTGTCTGTGCTCGGAGGAGGGGGAGGTGGGTGAGCAAAGGGGCAGATGAGCAGGGAGAGGGAAGGTCCCAAGGGGGAATGCTGCCTGCAGGGCCCAGCAGTCAGGAATGTCAAAGTAGATCCTTCAGCGAGGCTGGGGCCTCTGCTCAGAGGCAGTAAAGTAAGGGAGGAGGGATGGGGTTTGACCCAGCCATTCATCAAGGAAGGCAGGGGGCGGGAGACAGTGGTAGATGCAGGGAGTAAGTGTGGCAAAGAGGACCTGTGGCATCGACTCGAGTAAGGAAGAGCTGCAAGGCCAGTGGAGATGGGCTTAGTGGGTAAGGTCCCCAGGGGCGGCCTGGGCTGAGGGCAGGAGGGAGAAGCGGTGGGCAGAGAGGGGCTGCTGCGCCCTGAGGGCCAGGAGGGTGGTGCCTGGGGAGACCAGCTGCCTGCCTACCCCCAGGGCAGATGTGGGACACGTCAAGCATAAAGATGCGGAGGTGCAGCCAAACAAAGGACAGGCCACTAGTATCACTGACACAGCTGTCAACGGGTTTAACATTGCAGTTAAAGATCAACCAGACTGAGACTGAACAAACAAGGCATGCCGTCGGTAAGACATGCCTGAAACATGCTGAAAGAGAGACAGAGAAAACTGCAAACCCAGAAAGCAGGGCGTCTGTAGCATCATCAAACTAGAATTCAGAGCAAGTACTAAATGACTCGAAACTCCTGTTGTATTGACAAGCCTTGGCGAAAACACACAGTCACCACGCTTTACAAACCAAGGGCCGCAGCATCTGCCGTGGTTAGAAGCACAAGTGGCCCAACAGCCCTGTCATGGGGAAATGTTAGCGGCCACTCCCAGCGGGTGACAGGTCTCCTAGACCACGGCAGAGCGGCACGGACTCATTTAATCGGGAAATGGGCTGGATTGATTTCTGGGTGGATCTGACAACTTACAGCTGAAAGCAAATGGATATTCTTTACAAGCATGGGGGAACATTTACAAAAATTGATCCCGGCCTCCCCTGCCTGCCTGGCCTGAATCCCCCAAGCCTGTCACCTGTAGCCTCCCACCGCACCTGCCCGGCAATGCCAAAACCTAAGATTGCTGCTTCTCGGCACCAAGAACCAAGAGGTGAAGTTGGTAGGGGGACCCCCTCTGCTCCGCTCCCTGCCGGTGCTATCCAGCCAGAAGGCCCTCCGCACAGCCTGCCACCTTTCTCTTGACTGTTCCCTTCCCCAATACCCTGAGGCCTGATGTCTCCCAGGACCCTCCCTCAAGACCCCAGCTTCCCTCTCCAGGGTGACTTGGGCCCTTGCATCTTGGGGCATGATGCCAACTCCCCACCCCTACTGATGAAGTCACTGGCAGAGTGCCCCCAGTGCCTTCCACTATAATCCCAGAGGACGGAGAGCTCCTGCTCTGAGCCGAGACAACCCACTGCCTACCACCAGCTCCCTCGGGGCTCTCCACAAGTCCCTTCTCCCTTCCCCTACTGTGTCTTCAGCCTCCTCCTCTCTAAAGTCCTCTTTCAGCCCAGCAACAGGCCTGGGTCTCTCCATTCCTGAACAAGAAGACTCTGCTTCCGCTCCAGCTACAGGACCTCCCTTCCCCTCACAGCCCTTCTCAGCAGGCCGGCCTCTGCTGCTCCCTCCCACGCCCCAATGCCCATGGCCTCTGTCCCTCCTCCTCAGGGCCCGTGAGATCTCCACGACCTCCTCCTCGGCCTCTCTCTGGCCAGCCCCAGCTGCTCCGGTTTCCATAGCACCAGAGGCCACGGTCCCCTCGTGCCACAGTGACCCTGCAATGCAGATTCTTGCTCCCTTCAGCAGCCCACCTGACATTCATAGAAGCTGAGCAAGCACCAGGAGACAAAGGCAATTTTAGAAATTCCCTGAGGCTCGGGAAACCCAGGTTGCCCCCTTCACTCCTAACTCAGTGGTGGGCCTGGCCCTGCCAAGCCTCCGTGGAGATGAGCTCTTCCTAGTTTGGCAGCTGTGGAAGGTGTCTGACACCCTGTGCTGTGGTCTGAATGTTTATGACCCCCTAAAATTCCTGTGTTGAAATGCTAACCCCCAAGGTGATGCTGTGAAGTGGGCATTTGGAAGGTGATGAGGTCGTGAGGGTGGGGCCCCCATTAATGGGATTAGTGCCCTTTTCAGAGAGGCCCAGGGAGCCTGTGCACCCTCCACCGTGTACAAACACACCAAGAAAGTACCAGCGGTGAGCAAGGAAGCAGCCCTCACCAGACACCAAATCCACTGGCACCCTAATCTCACATGTCCAGCCTCCAAAACTGTGAGAAATAAACTTCTGTTGTTTCTAAACACCCAGTCTGTGATATTTTGTTATGGCAGCCTGAACAGATGGACACCTGCAGAACCAGGGATGCCCAGAATACACACCTGGCAGGAGGGGTGTGGACGGGTTCTACGGAACTGGGAGATGCCTAGAAATGCTAGAGGGGTTGGGAAGGAGACATTCACAAGCCCTTGTAGGAAGCTGAGATCTGCACTGGTTAGGGGTGGGGCATCACTGGAATGGCAAGATGCAGATATAAATGCTGACAAGACCCAATTTAAACCCAGAGAGGCTAAGGTCTGAAAACATTTGGATTGTACTAGGATTCACCACAAAGCTTAACAACCTGAAATCCAACCACTCGGAAGTTTTTTCAACGTTCCTCTAAATAGCTCTTAGGTTACTGGACTCAAAATCATCAGTCTTTTTAAAATGATGACAGTGAGAATTCAGCACGTCAGAACCTGTGGATGAGACCAAAGCCACCACCAGAAGCAAGTTCACAGCCTTTGAGGCTTCATAATTATAGACCAGAGTGAAAATAAATGAAGCGAGTGCTCCAGTCAAGACGGCAGAAGAGACAGCAAGCATAAACCTAAAGAAGGGGATACAAATAGCGCAGGTGACATAATCTCACTTATGAGTAGTGACATATATGTAACAAGATGGAAAAATGGTCACCAAATATCAGTGGTGGCTGTGTTAGTTTCTATAGCTGTAACAAACTACTGCAAATGTAGTGGCTTAAAAAACACAAATTTATTATCTGACAAAGTTCTAGAGATCTGAAGTCCACAGTGGGTGGGGAAAAAAACTGAGCTAAAATCAAGGTGTGAGGAGGGCTGCATTCCTTCTGGAAGCTCTAAGGAGAATGTTTCCTTGTTTTTTCCAGCTTTTAGAGGCCACCTACATTCCTTGGCTTGTGGCCCCTTCCTCCATCTTCCGACCTCTCTCTGACTCTGAACTTCTGCCTCCATCTTCTACTTTTAAGAATCCTTGTGGGCCAGGTGCGGTGGCTCACACCTGTGATCCCAGCACTTTGGGAGGCTAAGGTGGGCAGATCACGAGGTCAGGAGATCAAGACCATCCTGGCTAACACAGTGAAACCCCGTCTCTACTAAAAATACAAAAAACTAGCCTGGCAAGGTGGTGGGCGCCTGTAGTCCCAGCTACTCGGGAGGCTGAGGCAGGAGAATGGCGGGAACCCAGGAGGCGGAGCTTGCAGTGAGCCGAGATTGCGCCACTGCACCCCAGCCTGGGAGACAGAGCGAGACTCCGTCTCAAAAAAAAAAAAAAAGAATCCTTGTCATTACACTGTGCCTTCCTGGATAATCCAGGATAATCTCCTTATTTTACAAGTCAACTAATGAGCAACCTGGCTTCCATCTGTAACCTTCACTCCCCCTGCTGTGTCACATGACCTATTCCCAGGTTCTCGGGACTGGGACATGGGCAACCTTGGGAGAAGCATTATTCTGTCTCTCACAGAGGCTATCTCAAAAGAGTACGATTTCATGGGTTTTGCTTTTTTCTTAATACTATTCAATGACAATGACCACGTTTTGTATGTTCAAAAGTAATTTTTAATTGTGAATAATGCAAATTAGTGTGAATTGTGTTTTGTCAATTGTTGTGAATAATGTTTAATTGTAAACAATGGAAAACTAAAGAAACAAACGAAAAGCATCCTCTTGGCCGGGCACGGTGGCTCATCCCTGTAATCCCAGCACTTTGGGAGGCCGAGGTGGGTGGATCACAAGGTCAGGAGATCGAGACCATCCTGGCAAACACGGTGAAACCCCGCCTCTACTAAAAATACAAAAAAATTAGCTGGGCGTGGTGGCGGGCACCTGTAGTCCCAGCTACTCGGGAGGCTGAGGCAGGAGAATGGCGTGAACCCAGGAGGCAGAGGTTGCAGTGAGCTGAGATCGCGCCATTGCACTCCAGCCTGGGCGACAGAGCGAGACTCTGTTTCAAAAAAAAAAAAAAAAAGAATAGCATCCTCTTTTAGCACCCATTGATGCTGTCTTTGCAACACTTTTTGGCTGGTCTTTTGTCCCCATCTCCCTGACTATGAGCTGCCTGAGGACAAGCCAGACCCCTCACTCCTGCGGCTCTGGCTCTAAGCAGGAAGACGTTGGCCCAGCCGGCTTTAGCAGACGTTTCTCAAAGTGAAGATAAATCCCCTGATGAAGGAGGCCCTGGTTTAAGAAGAATGATGTGCACACTCAAAAATGCACTTTAAGGCCAAGATCCAAATAAACACAATGACATTATTTTATTTAAGAGTCTTCATACATAAAACTTAATTCAGTAACAGTCTGAGACACGCAAGCCAGCAGACAGATAAACCGTTATTGCTGATAAACCGTTATTGCTCTGGCAAAAATTCTTCATCTATGCGGAGCCAGAAGAAAGCCAATTAAAAGTCGGAGAGGACCCACAGGACAGAGGCAGGAGGGTGTCCCCACACACTGAGCACAAGCCCCAAACACAGGCCTCCCCAGACTGGAGCCGGCGGCCAGCCCCGTCCTGGCCTCAGTGATGACTGGACTCCTCGCTCTGTCCAAGTAGGAGGAACTGGTCCCAGCTGCAAGAACCGCCTACTGTGATCGGGCAAAGGCTCTGAAGGGTTTGTCTGCTCCTGTCCCCCCACCTCAAAAAAAACAAAAAAAACAAAAAAAAAACAACAGAAAGCAGAGGGCATTGCTCAGGGGCCCAGCCTGGCTGTGTCATCCCTGAACATCCTGGGCTGAAGGAAAAAATTGGGCCCAGCCAAAACTTCAGATCTTTAGACTGAAATTCCTGCTCTGTCAGATCCCAGCTGAAGAGGAATTTCATAGAGAGAGGGACAGAGATCCTGCCCCCAACAATTCTCACATGCCCAGAGCAACTGACGGGAATCAGGTCTCACCCACCCCTGCCTGAGACCCTCCAGCAGATAGCTGAGGACCCTGGAAAGTAAATAACAGCACGCAGACTGGGGAAGAAGACTAGAATGTGAGGTTCAGCAAACGCGCAGAGTTTACTCTTCATTCTGCGGTATTCCTCAGCCTAGACACAGGCAGGTCAAACCCCAGAAGTAAGCACTGGGTGCAGACAGACAGAGCTCGAGACAAGCCCTGTTGCTGTAGCTCAAGGACAGAAAAAGCATTTCCGAATGTTCAGAGCCAAGCCAACGCCTCATTTTTCTTTCCTATTTCCTTTCTCTTCTCTCCGTGTTCTCACTCGCCAGCCCATGGCAGCCCACAGACACCTAAAACTCTGAGAGGGGAGCCTGGCTGTGTAGTTGGAGGTGCTGTGGTCCCGGGAAGGAGGGTGAAACCCCATTGCTCTTTCCTCTTTTTGTCCCTCTCAGGAGTGCAGTTGCAGGAAGTGTGCAAGAGAGCAGGGTCAATAAAGCCCCAGCTTTCTGGCCAGAGAGTCTTAACGGGGAGCCGCAGGAAACTGGGCAGGGCTAGGAAGATGGCAGAGACAGCAGAGCTCGGGGAACTGGCATCAGAAAGCTGATTGGAATCTCCTGGGCTCGAGCTTAAGCTGTGCATGAGTGGATCCGACCCTAAACAACACCACAGGTTCTGGGAACTGACTTATGAGGTGGACCAATGTCCAGGTCCCAGACGTGCCACCGGGTTGTTGGTCGGAATAGGACTGCACAGGCTTTGAAAATGAACCTGACATTGACAGGTCCCAGATGAGCCACTGGGTTGTGTGCATGTGGGATTGATCGGAATAGGACTGCACAGGCTTTGAAAATGGACCTGACATTGAACCGCACTCCACAGGCGCATGGGAACTTGCAGCTGGAACCCAACAGGGTTTATTACGTGATCAAACAAAAATAATGACCTTCTCCATAGCATTTAAACAAGATCCAAAGTCTCATAGGATAATATCAAAGTGTCCAGGATACAGTCCAAAATTACTTGGCATACCAAGAACCAGGAAAATCTCAACTCCTCCAGGCAAATACAACCAACAGACAACAAGACTGAGATAGCACGTATGTTGGAATTAACTGACAATGATCTTAAAGCAGCTATTATAAAAATACTCCATAAAGTAAGGGCAAAAACTCTGACAACTAATGGAAAGATGTTCTCAGCAAGAAACAGAAGACGCATTTTTAAAAAGGACCAAACGGAAATTTTAGAACTGAAAAACATAATAACAGAAACTTTAAGAAATCACTGGATAGGCTCAAGAGCAGAATGGATATGACAGAGGAATGAGTCAGTGTACTTGAGGATAGAGCAATAGAAGTTACCCAATTCAAACTGCAGAGAGTAAAAATATTTTGTAACGCAAAGAGCCTCAGAGACTGTGGGAAAATACCAAAAGATCTAACAGTCATGTCCCAGAAGGAGAAGAGGAAGAATGTATCACGAAACAAATATTTGAATAAATAATGGCTGAAAACTTCTCAAATTCTGTGAAATGCATAATCCTACCATTAGCAAACCTCAAAGGAGAGAAATCCAAGGAAACACAATCCCACACATTATAAACACACTGCTGAAAACTATAGACAAAAAAATCTGGAAAGCTGTCAGAGAAAAACAGTTCATCACTTATGGGGAAAAACGGTTCAGATAACTGCAGATTTCTTATCAAAACTGTGAGCCCAAAGGAAGTGCAAAACATTGTTAATATGCTGAAAGAAAAGAACTGTCAACCCAGAATTCTATCTCCAGCAAAAATACCCTTCAAGAATTAAGGAGAAATAAAGACATTCTCAGATGAAGCAAAACTTATAGAATGTGTGGCCCGCAGATCTACCCTAAGATGGTTGCTGAAGGAAGTTCTTCAGACAGGGGGAAATGACGCTAGAAAGAAATTCTGAACATCAGGAATAAAGGAAGAGCAACAGAAATACCTGAAAAAATATAATAGACTAGGCCCTTGCGTACTTTAATGATAACGTTGTCTGATGTAGTTTTCCATGTATGTAGATGATAAAAGACAACAACATTCAGGGGAGGACAGAGGGACCTATATGATGGCAGGGTCTCAACACTCAACTTGAAGTGGGAAAATACTGATTCGAAAAAGACTGTAAAGAGTTACGTAGGTTTATTATAACCCCTGGAGCAACCACTAAACGTTATACAAAGATATACAAGCAAACACAATAAGTAAACTAAAATGGAATACCAAAACGCGCTCAAATAGAAAGAGAAGAGCAAAATAAGCCCAAAGCAAGCAGAAGGGAGGAAATAATAAGAGTAAAAATCAATGAAACTGAAAACATAAAAATAATACAGAAGATCAATGAAACCAAATTTGGTTCTTTGTAAAGATCAGTCAATTGATAAATCCCTAGTGAGACTGAAGAAGAAAAACAGAAAAAAATATGAATTACCAGTAGCAGAAAATTTTTAAAAAGGGTATCACTAATGACCTCACAGCCATAAAAAAGATAGCAGAATAGTATAAACAATTATATGCACATAAATTTTCCTCAAAAACTATAAGCTACCAAAACTTATCCAAGATAAAGTAAACAGCATAAAAAGTTCTGTAACTATTAAAGAAAAAGAATTCATAGTTTAAAATCCTGCAAAAAATAAATCTCCAGGTCCAGATGGTTTTACTGGAAAATTCTACTAACCACTCAGGAAAAAATGGCACCAATTCTCCCATTCATGTTATGAGGCCAACATTACCCTAATACTAAAACCAGACAAAGACAGTTCAATAAAGAAAAAAACCCTACAAACCAATATCCTTCATGAACCCATAAACCAATATCCCTCAGTGAACACAGACACAAAAATCCTCAACAAAACACTGGCAAGTCTAATCCAGCCATGTATAAACAGTAGAATGCACCACAGACAAGTCACGCTTGCCCTGGATTTGCAGTCTGGCACGATATCCAAAAGTCAGTGTAATCCACCATATTAACAGACTAAAAAAGGAAAAAACATATGCTCATATCAAGTGACAGAGAAAACCATAAGATACAATTCATTCGTGACTAAAAATTAAACACTCTCAACTAACAGAGAAAGAAACATGCTCAACCTGGGAAGAACATCTACAGAACAACTAAAGCTAACACAATACCGCGTCCTGAGAAACTATTTTCCCCTAAAATAAGGAGTGTTTTCATGACTCCTACTCAACCTTGGGTTGAGTCCTAGACAGCACCTCTGTGCACGCCCAGCACCCAGCACAGACCCTCAGGCCAGGGCAGCCTGTGGGCAGGAAGGGGACCCAGAGAGCTTCCCCAAAGCCCGCGTTCCCGGGGAAGGCGGATGTCCGGGAAGGGTGACTGGCTCCTAAAGCCTAGGGGAAGGGGGGCCCTCCTGCTCCAGCCTCATGAAACTTTGTTCTCCGGTGCCAAGCCCAGTGCCAGCGGAGAGCCAGGCAGATGAACTCAACCCGGGAATGGACACCCAGGAAGGAAGCAAGTCCATGAGATCCAGTCCCATAGCACCACGTGCTCCCACAGGCTCTGAGGACATAGCTGTTATTCCAGAACCAGGCCTGACAGGAGCACAGCCTGAGGGGATGAGAGGGCAGGGCAGTCTTCTGCTGGGTGGGGATTGGGCCACCAGGGCCAGTCCCACCTCTCTTGTGGCCCTGGCAGGATCAACCCTGGGCCTGAGTGTTTGGGGGTGAGGCCAGCACATAGTAGAGGGGCAGCCGAGTAAGAAGAATCCCTCGGGGAAGTCAGTGGCTGGCCAGCCTGAGCCCGGCCCAGACCCTCACCCTGCTAGCATGGGACAAACACAGGGTTTCTCGGCCCATGCGCCCCCACCCTGCTGTGCCCCGCCATCTGCCCCAGCAGTGCTGGGAGAGCATCGCACCCTGCAAGCCTCAGCCTTCAAGGACAGCAAGACCTGGGGCCTACAGGAGGTCCACCGGCCCTCGCAGGGCTCAAGCACCCAGCCAACCCTGGGTGGCCACTGCTCAGCACTCCAGCACAGCTCCATGACACAGCAGCAGCTCTGCCCGTGAGCATTCGACAGCCTGGTCCTGGGGGCACCACCACGCGGGGGCTTCCCAGGTCACGCTGTACCATCTGCTAATAGCACCATCAAGTACGCCAGGCTGGGAGCCAGGGTGTCCCAAGCCTGTGTGACCTCATTCTCTACGCTCCACATGGCTGCCCCACAGAAGCTCTGAAACACGACTCAGACCTGTCACCGCCTGCCCAAAGCCCTCCAGCAGCTTCCCACCACGTGACTGCCCTGGTCCCTGCTGACTTCTCCTTCACTCAAGTGCCAGCCATGGAGATCTCCTCTGTGTCCTTGGCACACTTCAACTTAGCACCTGCCTCAGGGCCTTTGCACCTGCTGCTGCCTCCACCTGGAAGGGCCTTCTTCCAGAAGTCCAGGTTCTAGCTCCAACGTCTCCTCACAAGGACCTTGTTGAAGGGTGTCCCTTCCCCATCACACTCCACGCTGCCATCCTGTCCTATTTTTTCACAACACCATTTCCTAATCATTGACACATGGCTTCTTTATTGGGTCACTGTCTGCCCTCTGACCAGAGATCCTGCGAGAGCAAAGTTGTCCTTGCTAGGTCCCCGTCACCAGACCAGTGCCTGGCATCTCACAGGCACGGAGTGAGTATGGGAGGTCACCGTCCCTCCCGAGGCTCCCTTCCCCTGCTTCAGGATGGTGTAAGGTTTCCTTGCCAAGATCCCTGTGGTGCAGAGTGGGCCAAGTTTGCCGCCTTCTGGAGTGAGAGCAAGGAGAAAACAGGGGTTTAAGCGGAGGATCCGGTGCTCTGACTCCTCCCCAGTTAGTAAAGCATTCAGGTTGCGTGGTGGAGGTGGGAAGACAGGCGCTGAGAGGTGTCTGACACAATTGTCTTAGCAGCAGGAGATGCTGATGGGATGTCGGGAGTCACCAGGACCATCTGACAAATGACCGCCTTGGGGATCCGTGGAGCTCAGCGGCGTCCAGAGAGAGCACTCGAAATGCCAGCTGGAAAGGTCGCGCACGCCAGCTGGAAGGGGAGCCGTGCAGCCCCCGGGCAGACTGAGGACAGGAACGGGCGGCCAGTACTGTTGACGAGCAAGGGTGCAGGGGCACCGGGGCCCACAGGAGCCTGCAGGCCCCCACAAGAGACAGCCTTATTTTTTTTTCTGGGCAAAAATTTTGGGAGGATCCTTTTTAATTGTATTTGCAAAACGGTTTCTCTCAACATGGCGCCCACGTGTGTAGATTGGGGGAGATTCCCAAGGCCACTCAGAGAAGTGCCTCCTTCCCAAGATGGTGGTCCCAGCAGATTAATCTGGCTGGTGTCTTGAGAGGGAACAGGGCACTGGCCGCCATAGAACTCCTCCCTCCTGAAGGTTCCTGGCCCCTCTGCCTCCTCTTCCTTCGCACCCCAGGGGCCCTGGGATGCGGCTAGGCCAGCTGGGAGCCAGACACCCACTGAAGCAATGCCCTGGGGGCACTGTTCCCTGCCTTTAACACCCGTCAGGTGCCCATTCATTCAGCCATTCTTCCAGGACGACAGGCCAGGCAATGGTGAGGTCCCGGGTCCAGGGAAAGGTACGAAGTGGGCTAAGGCAGGGAGGTTCCTGCCCTTGGGTCTCTGGTCGCTGCCCCGGTAGCCCCGTGCCCCCTGACTGTGGACTGGAGTTCTGCAGCTGCACCATCCACAGGAAGCTACATGGAGAGATGGGCCAGCTCAGCAGAGAGGCGCAAACACCAATTCAGTTGAAAACTCAGTGCCTCCCTGCTAGAGGCCAGTTAGGAGCCAGCATGCCTCCCAAGGGTTGTGCAGGGAGACCTCAGCCAGGCACCCTCTGGGGCAGACCCAGCCCCACTGCTTCCACCTCCAGTGGCCAGAGGCCTGGGGCCATTGGTAGATAAAGCTGGAGAAAGGCCACCTCTTTGCGACCCAGGTCACAGATGTCCCCAAAACCATCCCAGTCAGATGTCTGCAGACACCTGCTTCCCTGGCAACAGTGACCCAGACCTGACCTTCAACTCCAACTGTGCACAACTTCCTAGCCAGGCCCCCAAGCCTGAAGCCTGGTCCCTCAAGATGCTGCAGAAAGCTGGGGCTGACTGTCATCCCAGCACTTTGGGAGGCCGAGGCGGGCGGATCACGAGGTCAGGAGATCGAGACCGTCATGGCTAACATGGTGAAACCCCGTCTCTACTAAAAATACAAAAAATTAGCTGGGCGTGGTGGCCGCGCCTGTAGTCCCAGCTACTCAGGAGGCTGAGGCAGGAGAATCGCTGGAACCCGGGAGGCAGAGTTGCAGTGAGCCGAGATAATGCCACTGCACTCCAGCCTGGGCGACAGAGCGAGACTCAGTCTCCAACACGAAAAACAACAACAACAACAAAAATTGCTCTGGCCCTCCCACTTTATCACATGGGTCACCACTCTGTGCCTCAGTTTCTTCTATTTAAAATGCATGGGGGAGGAGCTCTGAGGGCAAAACACGCTGGGTTTGCCTCAGGGCAGGGCAGGACCCTGGACCCAGCAGGATGCCAGTGCATGTCCCTCCTGCCCTCCCTGCGCCCCCCAGCCCTCCCGCTTCTGGGGTTCAAGTCAGGGAGGCCTTGGGAGTAGCCTGCAGTCCTGGGGACAGACAAGGGTGCCCCTGAATGTTCTGCAGATCTGCCCAGGTTGGTGCCTTGACTGCTCCTTCCTGTCACCCAGGACCCTCCGGGAGAGGCCACCCTGGACTGTGCCTGCCCAGGGCTCCCTGCAAGCCCCATGTCCCCACAGCGCTCAGGCGAGGAGAGGTCACTCTGGACTACACCTGCCCAGCGCTGGCCACACGCCCCATGTCCCCACAGCACTCAGGCACTGAGATGCTCTGCTGTCTGCTGTGCGGGCCTGTGGACGGCCCTCCTCCCCCACCAGGCTGCAGCTCCCAGCGCGCAGGGATCTAGGTGTGCCTTGCTCAACCACAAGACAGAAACACACAGCGAAGAAAGACAGGGAACTGGTCTTGTCGTCTTTGGGAGCTCAGCACCCCCAGCACGAAGCTGGAGGATTAGGAGGCACCTACAAGCCTTTCCGAAGCCCCCACGTAGGCTGCCTTGCAGGGTACAGAATGGTCTAAAGAGCCCCAGAGGGCTCCCCTGGTCATTAAATATCTCAGGATTCCCAGGAACAAGGAGAGGTCCAAGCCCACAGAAGTGTCTGATTGGCGTCTCTGGGTCGCCCGCCGGTAGAATCCCAGCTGGGGTGAGGGATGGTGGTGCAGAGCCTGGCTACGCAACGTGTGGCCTGGAGCAGCCTGGGGGCCCCTGGGAGCTTGTTGGAGATGCTGAATCCAGACCCCACTCAGACCAGCTGAACGAAAACCTGCATTTTGGCAAGTTCCCAGGTGGTTTGATGACATTAAAGTCTGGGACACACTTCTCTAGACCATCCCAGGGTCCATCAAAGGTGGGCATAGAGGCCCTACTGCCCTGCCCTGGGGAAGCAGCAGTAACAGGGCCTTAGTCCTCCCCCCGGGGACAGTGAAAGGGATATACCCCAGACCTTGGCCAAACTGCAGGGGTCAGGAAGGCCCAGACAGCAGCTCAGCAGCGCGCCCACCCCCACTGCCCCTGCCGGCCCCAACCCGCGTGCTGGCTGGGTCCTCTGGACCTCCGCCCCCTCCCACCCCAGGCTGGAGCCAAAGACCACTCTCTCCACTCCCCACCCCCCACACCCCGACCCATCGAGTTCAGGGCCCACTGGCTCCTGTCTCAACAACAACAGGAAACCATTTTTCCAGACCACATTATATAAAAGGGGAGAATGCGTATGTTCAGCAGATGTTCACTCTGAGGCCGAGCCTCCCCCGCCCTCTGAACAGGAAGGCCATATCCCCATCCTTCTCCCCCAGGGCCTGGCGCTCCTGGCCCAGGTGGAGCTGGCCTCTGGCTGGCCACTCCTCTGGAAGGGCCTCGTCCAGCTCTGTCCTGTGCAGGCTCATGTCCCTCCACTCTGCTCTCTCTAGCCCATGGGCAGGCGCCGCCTGGCTCAGAGGCAGAGCAATGGGCCAGGGTCAGACACTGGTGAGCGGCATGTCAAGAATTACAGGAATGCCCACCTACCAGCAAAGGCACAGCGACAACAAAGGGCCTGAACAGTGGACACTGACAGGGACTCTCCTGCTTGACCAAGCTTTAGTCCGGCTCCTGAACCTTCTCCTTCACCACTTCCTCGTAAGACCCAGTTTATCAAGAACTCTGTTAAGCCACGAATGCCCCATCTCTCCATATCTGATCACCCTTGATACCTGCTCAGCTTCCTCATCCCCACCACCCCTCTGGTGATGTCTGGTCACCCTAGCCTGTCTTCAGCTGGAATCGTGTTAGGTGAGTTTAGCTACAATCCCCGACCCCCGACGTTGCTCTTAGTAATTCCCCATCCCCTGGTCCCCACCCTGCCCCTTGGCTATCCACCCCTACTCGCCCGTGCTGTATTCGGAGTTGAGCCCAGTCTATCTCTGCCACGGCAAGAGCCCACTCTAGCGGTTCCTGTGTCTATCTCCACGGTCCTGAATAACACCTGCCTCACCACGCGTTAATAAGTATCGTTGAATCATTTTTCACTTAACAACACTCTGCCTTGCTGAAGGGAAGGCAGAAAGGACAGAAGTGGGGAGGAGAGAGAAGGGGCATGGGAACCCTGTGACACTGAGGGCGTACTGTAGACCCTCTGCCCTAGGCTGACGTTAGAAGCCGCAGATGTGCAAACATAACAGTCAGACGACCATGGGAGTGGTCCGCTGAAAAACGGGTCCCAATCCCTGGAACCCGTAAATGTTACTTTTCATGGCAAAAAAGAACTTTGCAGACGCGGTGAAGCCAAGGATGCTGAGATGGAACGACCGCTGGATTTTCTGGGCGGGCCCTGTGATAGACGGAATGTTTACATTCCCCCCAGATCCCGATGCTGAAAGCTACTCCCCCAAGGTGATGTAGTAGGAAGTGGGGCCTTTGGGAGGTGATTACGTCATGAGATCCCATCCACATGAACGGGATTTGTGCCCTCACCAGAGGGACCCCAGGGAGCTCCTTTCCACCACGTGAGGATGCAACAAGGTGCCTTCTGAACCTTGTTGGGAGGGAGCAGACCCTCACCACAACTCAACCATGTGGGCAGCTTCCAGAACCGTGAGAAACAAGCTTCTGACGCTTTTAAGCTGCTTCGTTTATGGTATTTGGCTACAGTAGCCTGCATTGACTAAGACAGGCCCTAAATGCGATCACACTTCTCTTTATCAGAGGAAGGCAGAGCAAGATGAGAGGAGAAGGCCACGGACAGGCAGAGCAGAGGGAGACGGAGGATGTAGGCCTTGAAGCCTGGAGCGAAGAGGCCACAAGCCAAGCCCTGCTGGCCGCCACCAGAACCTGGAAGAAGCCAGGAAAGCCTCCTCCCCTAGAGCCTCCGGAGGGAGCACGGCCCTGCTGCCGCCTGGGGTTTGGCCTGTTGAAACTGATTCCAGCCTCCAGAACTGTGAGGGGATACGTTTCTATTGTTTCAAACCAGCAAGCTTGCAGTAATTTCTAGGCAGCCTCAGAAACCAATACAGTGAGGAACTCTGATCTGGACTGGGAGTGGTGACAGAATTATTGTAGAAGAATGGGCCTGGGAGGGCCAGCAGGGTTATCAGTGAGCTAAACCCTCATCTTCCAGGGCAGGAAGTCAGCGGAAACCATCGAAACCCGACACATCAAGAAACAGCAGTAGGATAGCATTTCAGGACTTCACGGCAACACCAGAACCAGCCAGCAGCCTAAAGCCTTGCAGAGGCTCCTCCTCGGGAGTGGCCTGTGAAGAGGGGACACGCACGCATTCACACTCATACACTCACTCACATGGAGACAGAGGAGGGCCTGGCCGGGGCAGGGGGGTCAGCTCCGGGACCAGGAGTTCCCAGCCAGCACCTGACAGGGTGGGGCGGGGGGTCCTCGCACGCCCCACACCCCCGCCTATGCCCAGACCTCCAGCTTCAGGCTCTGCATCCACTCGGAGGCTTCGGATTGGGTGCAGCCTGGGAGCACACAGATGAGCCAGGGCCAGGGCCAGGACTGGCATTTCCCGGGCTCCTGGTCCCTTCCTGCCCCTCCCACCAGGTCGGCCCTGTCCTTGTCTTGCTCAGCTCGGGGGAAGCACCTCTCGCCAGCCATCTGGGGCTTGGCTGGGTCTCAGCCTCCTGGCTGCCACGTCTCACTGGGAGCTGGGTGGCCGCCAGCTCTGAGCTAAGTGAGTGCAGAGGAGAGTGTGGGGAGCGGCAGGGCCAGGCTCCTCCCCACCCCGTGGCGTGGCCGGAATACTCACTGCTTTTCCCTGCTTTTTGAGACAAGAGTAGTAAATTCACTGAGCTGTACTCGGAGCCCAGGAAGCAGCCCTCCCACTCACAGCGCTCGTGCCTGCGCACGCCTCTGCAGCCCCCAGGCCGTGTCCCTCTCTCATGAGCCCACATCCTCGCTGGACTGTCTCCTTTTTACAGATGAGGTGAAACAGCCTGCAGAGGCCAATGTGCTTGTCCAACAGGGTGACGGGCCAGAATGACAAGCCCCTGACTCTGGGGGGACCACTCTCTTCCGCCTAGCCCTTGTAGCCTTCCTGCACCCAGGTGGGGCTCCCGTCCCACCTCCAGTGCCCCCAACCTCCACTCCAGCAGACCTCCACCTACGGACAGGAGTCTTGGGCACACACCTTTTTGTGCCAGGCCCAGCCAAGAGTGGCAAGGGACATAGGAACGTCCCTTAGCATGGCCTGGGAGCTTCAAGCTCAGGGCCTACCTAGAAGTAACTTTTTCCTGACATTAAGCAACTCCCCTCCTGGAGCCTAATCGCAGCCAGCTGCGTCCCCTTCTCCCAGTTATTCAAGCCCGGAAGGAACCTGGAAGTGGAACTGGATTCCTACTCCCACCCCCACAATCCCCAAGGCCCCACCCTGGCCTCGTCCTCCCCCCGCCCCTGCACGGAGCAGGCCTCACTCACTCTCTCTCCTCTGTTCCTCCTGGGTCCCTGCCTCAGACCCTCCCACCTAACACAGCTTCTGCCCCAAGCCAGAGAGCTCCTCCCAAGACACGTGTCCGCATCACCACGGACAAGATTAAATACACTGGCTTCTGGAAAGCACTGAGCCCACAGTGCTTTGGGAAGGTCATGTTGGGGTCCCAGGGCCGACTGCACTCCTGCCGGTGAAGTGGGGGTGTCTCCAAAGGGGGTGTGTTTCCCCACCATCCTGAACCAGGGGAGCCAGGATCCCAGGTCAGGAAACAGAGCTTGGGTCAGGAGTCACACACAGGGTGGGAGGGGAGCCATCTCTGGGGACTTTCCTCCCATCTCCCTTGTCTCGCTCACGAGGAGAAGCCGGAGCTGGAAGCTGGCATGAGCCTTGCTAGCACCACCAGCCACAGTCCCCACCTCCAGGGACACGAGCTAGGATCTGAGTGGTGCAGGTACTATGGTATAGAGAGGCCATGCCCAGGACCGCCCATGGCACACAGAGGAAGACTGAAATAACGATCCTTCCAGAAACAAAGAACAGCCCCAGACAGCCGCAGGAACGGGCCGCCCCCGGGAGCTGCCTAGCACAGGTGGCCCCGGAAAGAGGGCTTGGTGGCTGCACCGAATAGCGGGACGGAGGAGCTGAACAGCCACCGCCACCGCAGAGCTGGGGATCTGGCCAGAGCTCTCACTGTATGCTAGGAACGGAGCAAGAGAGAGAGGGCAGCGAGAAAAGCTGGGAGACATGGGCAAGTCCCAGAAAAGAGTAGGGGAGGTGAGAGAAGGAATATTTGAAAAAACAATGGCCAAGAATTTCTCAAAATTAGATGAAAGATTTCAACATGGATGGATTCCTAGAGACCTTATCAGTATATATCTAAGAAAAAGCCCCATAGCTAGAGCCATGGTAATGAAACCTAAGAACATCAAAGACAAAGAGGAAGTTCAAAAGCTCCCAGAGGGAAAGAGCAGATCAGATCAGTGTAAACAGGGAGGCACCAGGCAGACGTCCAAGCCCCGGACTGGGGCAGGGGCTCTGGGCACAGATGGGAGACAAGAGCCCAGGAAGTCCTGTTGGCAAAGAATTCAAAGGCTCTCACCGGGAGGAAAGAGGCTGCCTCATTCCCTGAGGCCAGAGTGACAGCCACCGCAGCAGAGGACAGCTGTGTCCCTCAGAGGGGTCAGCAGTGACCGAGGCCACACCAGAGCAGCAGAGATCTAGCAACCCAGGAGGCTGACGCCCTGGGAGATGCCGAGAACGGCGGAGGCCAGGCTGGGAGATGCTGAGAACATCGGGGGGCCAGGCTGGGAGATGCTGAGAACAGCGGAGGCCAGGCTGGGAGATGCTGAGAACATCGGGGGGCCAGGCTGGGAGATGCTGAGAACATCGGGGGGCCAGGGCCCTCAGCAGCAGGGGTGACGAGTTGGCCACAGCTCAGGGGGTCATTCCATGTGGGCATCCCAGGCTCCTGCCTAGGCCCGCTAGGGGTCCCCACCCCCACAGAACACCCTCCCCGCTGCCGGGGATGGCATTCGAGACCTTCCTGCTGTGTGCTGTGTCTCTCCAGGAACCTGTGAGCTCCAAGAGAAGAGGAGGCCGCCTCTTCACCCGCAGTCCAGCAAGGCCCGGGGCAGAGCAGGAACGGAGAACCGCTGTTGAACGTGAAGTGGGGACCAGACACAGTGGCGTACAGCTGTAATCCCAGCACTCTGGGAGGCCAAGAACCGCTTAAGTCCAGAAGTTCAAGATCAGCCTGGGCAACATAGTGAGACCCCACCTCTACAAAAAATAAATTTTAAAAATTGGCCTGGCATGGTGGCGCAGACCTGTACTTCCAGCTACTTTGGAGGCTGAGGCAGGAGTATCCCAAGAGCCAGAAGGTCAAGGCTGCAGGGAGCTATGACTGCACCACTGCATTCTAGCCTGGGAGACAGCAAGACCCTGTCTCAAAAAAAGGATATATATTTAATTTTTTAAAAAGAATACAGAGTGGTGAGAAAGGATGGAAAGAAGGGAGGAAAGGAAGGGGAAAAAACAAAAGAAGGAAGGAAAGAAAGAAATTCCGGCTAATTCTCAGCAACAATTACAGGAACACAAGGACAAAGCCCAGAGCCCTAACCCCATGCGGCTGGGGTCCCCACAGCCTCCAGCCCTCCTGTCGCTCTGCCAGCCGGCGGAAGAGCCACCTCTGAGCATCCTTTTCCTCAGCTCCCAATGATTTCTTGGTAGTTCCTCATAAATCCATGCGTAGGCTCTGGCTAGAGCTATCCTTGTCCCTGAAGATGGACTCAGTTAGCAGAGCTGCTGATACAGTAACACGGTATCACACATCTCATCCAAGCCTGCTTGGACGCTGCCCTTCTGACCCCAATTCCTGTCACCAACACAACAGGAAAGGAGCTTGAAGACCCGAGAGGCCACAGCACAGTTCCTCGTGGAGGGACAGAGATGCGAGCAGGTGGGCGGAGAGTGTACTCCTGAGACTTCTACAAGCACAGACCCAGAGGCCATCCCAGCGACACTGTGTGGGGACTCCTGCACCTCTTTTTGCTGCCCAGCCCATGGGTGGCCAGCAGCATTGCACTGTTGGTGTAATCTGTGTCTCCCGGATGGCCAGTGGGCGTGGAGCATATGTGTGCTGAGGAATACACGCACCACACAAATGCCCCCACACGTGTGCATCGCATACATCACCCACAAACACACACGTGCATTTCAACACACGTCTGGGGAGGTTAGCATGCCAGCGCCAGTTGAGACTCCCTGGCCAGACTCAGCGCCAGCTGGGGAGAGTGGAGCAGACGTGCAGGGTGGAGGTGGGGCTGGGCCACAGTGAGGGAGGGAGGCAGGTGTAGACTGGGCCAGGGAAAGGTTCCGGAAACCCAGACTGAGGTTCCCTGGGGTCCCTGGGGGCTCATCCAGGGCTGGGGTGGAGCTGGGACATGAAGAACGGGCAGTGGGGAGTCTGAAGCCCTGCTGGTCAGCAGACCCTCCACCTGCACGTCCTCCCCAAAGGTCAGGGCAGGCTTCAGCCTGGCCAGGTCTCTACCCTGGCCATTAGCAAAGAGGCTCTCCTTGGACCAGGAGGGACAGAGTGGGCCAGCCCTCCTGCCCTCCCCACCCATGACTCCGGCCACTCTGATGGAGATTCTGAGCTTAGACGTTCCCAGCAGAAAGGGTCATTTATCTCAGAGCTTAACTAGCCCCTTCCAATTAGTGAGGAATAAAATGGCAGCATTTACTCTGAAGAACTGCGACGCGAGAGTATTAATTAAATGCACTGCCGCTGAGCCTCAGCACACAGGAGGCCGAGCTCTCATTAAAACGGCATGAGAGGGAGGAGAGGCGGGGCGAGCTAGACAGGAGATGGGGAGAGGAGATGCCGGGCGGGGCGGGGACATCCAGGGACGGCCACAGCTGCCTGCCAGGAGGGACAGGGCCCACTGCAAACTGGGACAGCTGCCTCCAGCCCTCTCACCAGGAGGCTGCTGGGGGAGACGCCAAGCACGGCAGAGGGTGCCCGCGCCCCGCGCCTCCGTCTTTTTGGAGTCTTGGTGGTTAGAAGACGACAAGGGCCACTGTCCAGTGGCTGCATTTGTCCCCATGGGACCACAGAGAGGCAGAGGACCTTCTCAGACCAGGGCGGGTGGGGCGATGCCAAGGCCCCCTCGGCTCAGGATGGAGCTGAGCCTCCCCAGGATGACTGCCCCTGGGGAAACACGGATGTCCTGTTTGAGCATTGAGACCTTGAGGCCCGGCCTCTGAGGAGCGGGGGCCCGAGGGGTCTTCCAGGAAGGTCAGACCCCAACCCAAAAACCGCAGGCCTGGGCCACAAGCAGAGCGGGTCCCCAGGCCAGAAAGCCCCTTCCACCATGCACGCTGGGCAAGGGGCATGTGTGCCATTAGGAACACACCTGAGCACTGTTTCTCTCCCGTCTTCCTCCAGCTGAGGATTTCACATGGCTCTGTTGTGACTGTGGGTTCCCAACAGTTATTCCCGCAACACACACGCCCCCCCACACATGCACGTGCACTCACGCACGCCCACATGCAGCATGCACTCACATACAAAGGTCCACATATGCATCACATGCACCACGTGTGCACTCACATGCAGGCATCACACAGGCACCATGCAGACACTTGCACGCACGCATCACTCACGTATGTGCCTCCCCCGTGCCACATGCATCACACACACATGTCCACACGTGTGCACTGCACACACAAGTACACACATGCACCAGAAAAATGCCCTATACATGTGCATCACAGACATTACCACACATACACATGTGCATCATTCATGCATGTGCATCACATGCAGGTGTCACATGTACAGGCATGCAGTGCACACACACATGCATCAAACACATGCATATTACATACATACGCCCACATGTGCACACATGCATGACACACACTCACCCATGCCTCTCATTTGCGCACATGCATCACACTGACATGCTCGTGCATCCTCCACACACATGCACTCACTCACACCCTGCTTTTGCACCCAGCCTCACTGCCTGCTTGCTGACGTTCCCGGGTCTTGCCACTATCTGAAAAGGTATTTATTTGACCTCTTGCTTATTGTATGTCTCCACCACCTCATCCCACCCCTCCCAGCCCTCCCCATCCACACTCATCCAGTAGAATAGAGGCTCCTCCCCTCTGCTGAGGCAAGCTGTCACCCTCTTTCACCCAGAAACCACACAAACATGCGTGCAGACTGGACTCAGCCTTCACGAGCCTCTCCCAGGCCCAGCAGTCATCACGCCTGGCTCCCCAGTGCCCACACCCAGGTCCCCACTGGCCAGCACATTCATACCCAGCCTGCCACATCTCCGGCCTGGCCCAGAGAATGCCTGGTCCCAGACTCCTAATGGAGGAAGACTGCCCTGCCTCATCTCAAGGCTGGCTTCTCTGCATTCAGGCCACTCCTGCTGCCCAGCCTGAGGGCTCCTGGAGCAGCCGGTGATCAGTCAACCTCCTCAGCCTCATGCTTGCCTTGCAGAGCCAGCCGACTCCCAGGAGAGCTGTAGAGGCTGGTCAGCAGCCTCACCGTCCCTGCCCTGCCCGGTGAGGGAAGGGAGGCCACAGAGGAAATTCCCTCCTGCTCCATGTCTGTCTCGCATCCTTCTCTCTTCTGCTGCGCTCCTGGGCAGCAGCTCCCTCCTCCAGCCTTCCAGGGCTCCCAGTCCTGGCCCCAGCCACTTCCTCCAGAACCCTAAGCTTGCCTAGAGTCCACCCTCCTCCTCCTTCTTTTTTTTTTTTTTTTTTTTTTTTTTTTTGAGACGGAGTCTTGCTCTGTTGCCCAGGCTGCTGGAGTGCAGTGGTGCGATCTCAGCTCACTGCAAGCTCCACCTCCCGGGTTCACGCCATTCTCCTGCCTCAGCCTCCCGAGTAGCTGGGACTACAGGTGCCCACCACCACACCCAGCTAATTTTTTTTGTATTTTTAGTAGAGACAGGGTTTCACCACGTTAGCCAGGATGGTCTCGATCTCCTGACCTTGTGATCCGCCTGCCTTGGCCTCCCACAGTGCTGGGATTACAGGTGTGAGCCACCACTCCCAGCCCACCTCCTCCTGATAGCACAGCCCCCGTGTCACTCAGAAACCACCTCTCATCCCCACGTCACCAGCAGGGAAGGAGGGCACATGACCCAGCCTAGGCCAGGGAGAATACGTTGTCATCTGACTGCATGAACACAGATCAGTGATGAGGACTTGCCACAAGGTAGTCCATCAAGCGAAATCCAGGCACTATTGCTGGACTTGTTGGAAAGGAAAAGCTGTCTCCCCTGGGTGGCTGTCCTGTGAGGAGGTGATGCGGCAGCTGCCTGCATCCATTTTTCTGCCTCAGAGAAGGGTAGGCCTGAGAGTGAAACTGACATAGGGGAGAGCAAAGCCAAGGGTTGGAGAATGTGGGGGAAAAAAAACAAAAACGAAAATGTATTTGGGCACCTGGATCCAGCCATACCTGAAGCTAAATAGCTCTAGATATTTTTCATCTTGCAGATTAACCAATAAGTTTTTTTCTCTTTTTTCTGAAGCCACTTTTACTTGGATTTCCAACACTTGAGGAATAACACCTGACTAACACACTCTTTCTCTTCTATAGCTTCAAACTCTCCCTGCCTCCTGGATCCTTGTCCTCGGTCCATGAGCAAACTCAAGCCACCTAAAATCCTCTGTGCGAGAGGCAGGGCCACACACACATCTACACAAGTGCGCACATAAACACTGCACACATATGTGGATACTCACATCTAAGACTGCACATCCTCTCCAACTGATGTCTGCCCCACCACAGCACGTGTGCCATGTGCACCAGCTCCCCTCCACTCCCTTGCCTCTCACTGGCCCCCCACCTGTCAGTCTAGCTTCCACCAACTCCCCACACTCCTGTCCCTGATCCTGCAAAGCCCCCTCTTGGCTGCTGGGCCTAGTGCCCCCTGCCATCCCAATTCCCTGAACCCCCTCCTCTTGAATCTCTCTCATCCTTTAGCACATGGGCAGCGCCGCTCCTAAGACCCCATTGCCTCCTCCACTTGTCTGCACATGGTGGGGGGCCAAGGAGCACTTCCTCCTCCTTCTGCCTCCCTCTTCCTTTGGTGCCCACCCACCCTAGGACGTGGAATCCACAGCCCTCCATACAGAGTGCTCCCAACCCGAACTCTACCCAGACCTTGCCCCTGCACCTAAGACCTGCATTTCCAGCTGCCAGACTCCTTCCAAGAGACAGCCCCAGTGACACACCCTCTCTCCAAGCAACCCTTCCTCCCTACCACCCCTCTGCCCAAGTCAACAGCTGGGGAGTGCCCCTCCTCAGCCTCTCCCTCAGCCCCCAGGCCCACAGACCCAAGTGCCTGGAGATCCTGGCCTCTCCGTATTCCCTGAGTAGATTATGCTGCCTCTGTTGAAAGATGTTCTGGCAGAACACGGGATGATCCAGAAATATTTCCATTATATGTGGCATGAACAGAGGCAGATCACAAAGAGAAGGTACAATATGACCCTTTTGTCATTAAGTAGGTTTACACATACGTGCATGGACGTGGGAAACACACGGAAATGTTGAATGCTAATGGCATTGCAAGGATTTCCATGTTCTCCTTTTGGCTTATTTTTGCATTCTCTTTTATATGAAGGCACATACGACACTTTTTAACTTAAAGACAGGACAAAACGTTGCCAGCCATTGTAAGCCACCCCAGGACTGCCGGTGCTAGGAATGCTAAACTCTGATGGGACCCAGCGCAGGTGGGGAGAGGAGCTGAGGACGCACCCCCGGCCTGTGTCTTCTTTGAATTAGTCCTCACGGGGCCATCTCAAGGCGGAGACTCTGAAAGTGCAGAGAAGTGAAGTAGCCTCCCCACGGTCACACAGGAGGGAGTGCAGGGTCCAGTTCTCCCTCCCCCGCCCAGGTCCGCGCCACAGGCTCTGATCCATGCCCTCCCTTGAGGGCAAACCCTGAAGCCATGCTGGGTCCTCCCGCAGGCCCTGAAATAGAGCTTCACTGCCACATCAGACACCGGGAGATGCGAGGAGGCCGTGAGCCAATTCCAGATGACTTGTCAAGGCCACGCCAGCCACCGAGTCACGGAAGCCTCTGGCTGCCTCTGTAATACAAGCACCAGGACTGCAGGCCCCTCTGGAAGGGCACTAGACGAGAGCCTTGGCAGCTCCGCAGGCAGGTGGAGCCCAGGCCGGGTGGGGCGGAAACCCAAATGTGGCAATGCAGGCTGGACAGAAAGAGGCCTCTCAGGGCCGCGGCTCCCTCACTCCGGGCCTGACAGTACCGTGGGGAGTTGATCTCCCACACACAAGCTGGCGCCAGACCCCTAACTGCAGGTGTCCCTGAGGAGAGGTGCCCGGCAAGGCCTCTCCTGGGAGGGGACACTCCCCTCCTGAGCGCGGTGCGGAGGCAGGGCCGTGCCCAGCATGGGTGCGTGAGGACTGGATCCTGCCTGCAGACGGGACAGGCGGGAGGCAGGACTTGAGCTGCCTACGACTGAGGCCACTCCAGAGCCAAGACTGACAGTCTCTACAAAACCAAGGAGCCCTCACCAGCCCCATGGCCAGCAGGGGCTGCACAGGAAGTGACCGAGGCCTGGTGCCCTCCAGAGGCAAGCACCAGCCGAGCCAGTGTCAGGGAGCAGAGCTGCACACTGATGGAAAACCCATCCCCGGTCCCCCTTCTGACAGCCCTTTGGCTGCCTTCCCTCCTAGGTAGCTGCGAAGGGAAATGGCCTGGCAGAAGGAAAGACAGTGGGGCCCCAGGGGCAGCAGTCCAGGAGGGCCTGGGCCCACCGCCCTCCAGCTGTAGGACTCCCAAGCTAAAGACAGAGAGAATACTTGGGGGAGGAGAAGGAAGCAGATTCCAGGCTTCGTGGCAGGTGTCAGCATGGCTGAGGGCAGGCAGAACAGCCACCAGCTTGATCTGGACACCTGGTCCTGCCACAGGCCACAGCACTCACCAGGGTCCACTGGGGCCTGTCATGGCCCTGTGGGAGCTCCCTGGAGCGTTCTTAACCTGGGCTCCATACACTGGGAAGAGAGAACACTTCAACTTCATCTTCACTAACTGCAAACTGAAAGCTGCCATTCCCTTCAGCTCTGGAGAGAGGCAGCAACCCCCAGACTTGGCAGCACCTGTGCCCATCAGGACAGAAACCACAGGCTTCGGCACCTGTCAGCACCACTGCCGCAGATCAGACCAAATGGTGTTTACGCTCAGCCCAACTTAAATGATAGACGCTGCAAGATGTACTCCTCGGCCTTGTTATTTAATGCATTAATTAAAAGCCCGCGGAAAAGTTTTACATGAATGTTCACGGCAGCATTATTCACAAGAGCTAAAGGATGGAAACAGCCCAATCCATCAACCGACGAGTGGATTTAAACACTGTGGTACATCCATACAGTGGCATCCTATCTTTCCATGCAAAGTAACGAAGCTCTGATGCGTGCTGCAACCCACATGAACCTTGAAAACATCACGCTGAGTGAAAGAAGCCAGACACGAAGGGCAAATACCGTGTGATTCCATTTCTACCAATGAAATGCCCAGAACAGGCAAATCTATAGAGGCAGAAGGCAGGTCAGTGGTTGCCTAGGCCTGGGAGGACGGGGTAATTGGGGGTTACTAAAGGGTCTGGGGTTTCTTTTCAGAGTCTTGAACGTGATCTAAAATTGTGGTGATGGTTGCACCATTCTGTGAACGTACTAAAGCCATTCATTGAATTTGACGCTACAACCTGAGGCGGTGAGAACTGGCTATAAGTCGGTAAAATATATAGTATGTGAATTATATCTCAATAACATTATTACCAAAATTTTTAAAGATATAATAATGATTAAAAAATTTAAAAGCATGTGTATGTTGACAGCTTTCTTTCTTTCCTTCTTTTTTTTTTTTTTTTTTTTTTGAGACAGAGTGTCACTCTGTAGCCCCAACTGGAGTGCAGTGGCGTGATCTCCACTCACTGCAAGCTCCACCTCCGGGTTTCAAGCGATTCTCGTGCCTCAGCCTCCCGAGTAGCTGGGACTACAGATGCCCGCCACCTCGCCCGGCTAGTTCTTTGTATTTTAGTAGAGGCAGGGTTTCACCATGTTGCCCAGGGTGGTCTCAAACTCCTGAGCTCAGGCCAACCTCCTGCCTTGGCCTCCCAAAGTGCTGGGATTACAGGCGTGAGACATCATGACCGGCCAATAGCTCTATTTCAATCGGATTTATTCCCCGTGTATTTTGTAGTGTGCACTAAAAACATTATTTTGATCAGGGGTCCATGGGCCTCACCAGGCTGGCAGGAGGGCTCAGGACACGGAACAACTGTGCCAGCCACCATGGCGGAGGACAGGAAGGCTTCCTCCTGGAAGAGGCGTGAGGAGTTGGCCAGGTCTACGGGGCTTCCAGCACTTCAGGTAAAAGCCCAGAGGTCCTCAGGGACGCCCCACTGTCCGCTCTGCTAATGCGAGCCCATGAGGCTGAAGGAGTCTCCGCTTCCCCAGCCACCCAGTCACACCCCTGATGTATACTAGGCCCTGGTGCCTTCAAGTCCTTAGGTCATTTTCAGATTCAACTTCAGCCAAGACAGTGGTCCCCTCCTGCACCTGCCACAGGCACTGTTTCCAACGTGGGCAGAGTTGACAGTTGATGGGTATGTGTGATCTTTCGGAGCCCCTGTCCCAGGCCCATAGGATGCATGGGAAGGTGGATACGGTGGGTACAGTAAGCAGGAAATGATGATGGTCAGGAGGGGCCTTGAATGCTGGTCTTGGGGGCCTGTGCTTTACCCTCCAAGTGGAGGAGCCGTGGGCAGCCTTTTGGGTAGGGCACGGAAGGGAGGCTGTGTGCTTATCATGGGCAGCTGGAAGGGAGCGGGAGAAACAGGAGGCAGGGAGAAGACAGGGCAGATGACCTGGAGACAGAAGGCAATGGGGACCCACAGCTCCTCCAGACAACAGCAGCCTGGCTTTCCTCTGGGGCCCATCCTCTCCCCGACCCACTCCCAGAGGGTCAGAGGACAGACGCCAGCCCTGGAGCCACAGCGGTCCTGTGACCAGGCCTGGCCAGCCAACGTCCCGCTCCGCTGCCCTGGCCATAGTGATTTGCCTGAAGCATGTGACCCAACCTGAGCCAGTGAGAACTGGCCACTGGGCTCTCCCAGAAACCCTCGGGGAAGCTGGGCCTCTCTGCCGGGCGCCAGGTGCACTGCCCAGGCAGGGCCCACGGGGAGGGCGGCCGAGCTGAAACTGTGCGGGAGGCCTGGGCCGCCGCCCTGAGTCCTGCATTCCCCCTTTGGCCCCAGCTGCTTCGGCCCCGGTTTTCTGTCACTTGCAGTCACAGAAGTGTGGACCTGGGAACGGCCTGTGGGAGGGACAGGGGCACAGGCGCCGGCTGCACAGGTGTGGACGGGCGGACAGAAGCAAGGCCAGCCGCCTCTGGACCACACCCTCCGGATTCGCTGCCAAAGGAGAACGGCCAGGCGGCCAGGCCCTCCCAGCGGAGGGGTGCGGAGGAAGGGACCAGGGCGCTCCCCGAACAAAGGCTGCCTCTCCGTCCTGCACATCCTCTCACCACACTGGCCTCCGTTTCCCTTCTTGGGGCCCGCCCGCCAACAAGACTCTTCCCCCATTCCAGACTGGAAATCTTTCCCACATCTTGACTAATTGTGTTCAGGTGGGAAGGATTTGGTGGAGAAATGGCGTGTGTGTGTGTGTGTGTGTGTGTGTGTGTGTGTGTGTATGTGTCCACCCCCAGCCGGGCAGCTGCCCCAGGAATGCTGTATTGGCAGGAAGGGCTAGAGGACCCTTGGCCTCCGTCATGTCCTGAGGGGCTCTCGGTGATGTCAGCGGCTCCTGGCCTCTTCCAGTAAACATCTGTTCTCCTTATTCTGACCCAGGAATTCCATTTCAGAACTGTAACGGCCTCCGCTGGCAACACATCCCAGGCCGGTGATGCCTGGGGCAGGGAGAGCATCCTACCCCAGCCTGTGCCCCGCCCCTGGCCCCGCCTCCCCACTCCCATGCCCGCCCAAGCCCAGCCCACAGAGCTCTCAAAAGGGACAAAATCTGCACCTGGCTCCATGTGTTTCCAAGCGCTTTCACACTGTGGCTCCTCCTAGCAGCGCCATCAGGAAAATATCACCTTGTAGTAACAAAGGCTCTTCGCTGCTCCGTGCTGGCCGTGGGACTCACTTCATTTAACCCTCATGATAGCCCACCAGAGTGGTTACTGCCATCAGCTTTTACCTTTCACAGATGAGAGACAGGAGGCTCGCCCAGGGAGGGAAGGAGCAGAAACCAAGCCCACGTGATGGAGCGAGATCACGTCTGACTCCGGCGCACGGGGCCTTGCCTGGGGCTGATGGCCAAAAGCTGAAGTCATGGGAAGGAGAGGGAGAGAGGGAGGAAGAACTGACCGGTTCCAAAGCCCAGCAGCACTCATCTCAAGATCAGAGAAACTCTCAGGTGCCTACACAGGGAATGAATGTGAGTGAAGCCCAGCCGGGTAATGACAGGGAGCAGCAGAGACTCCCAAGGCACCTGGAACTGTGGGACCCTTCTAGAAGGTTCCATCCTTGCTCCACTCTAGCCCTCCAGCACACAGGCCCCGCAGATTTCCTGGTTCTCAAGAGAAACTGGAAATCTTGAGCTTTGTGAGAAATTTTCAAACTCTGGGGAAGCCAAACAAAACTCATCTGTGGGTGGACATGGCACACGGCCCGCCGGCTCGCAAACCCCGCCCTGCACAACGGGAACACTGAAGTTCAGAAAATTATCTCATTGTTAAGGGTAAGGCAGGGACTCCAAACGGGGCTCCTAAGTCCAGATTCCTAGAGTTTCCAGGTTGTACCACTGGATCTACTTGCCAGCCTTCTCCTGAAAGTGTCTCACCGAACCACATCCCCCATAGAAACTGGGGTATCTTTCAAAGACCGCAGTTTTCCTGCCAGCCTGCAAACAATCCTGTGCATGGCTGGTGCCCTGCTCCCCAACCACAGGGGACACCCAACAGGCCACGAGGAGCTGAGAGAGGCTCCTTGACTGAAAGGGAAGGTCAGTCGCCACCACTCGTCCCCATAAAACCACAACATGGGCACATCCTGCGTTCGAAGCTCTACTTGATGCAAGAGAGCAGGGAAAGGAAAGCCGTGCCACCGTGGGGAAACGGACATGGGAGATCCATTCAGGCCAGCGTTTGTCCACTTTGGGTCTACCACCACCGCGTTCACAGAAGCAGCAGCACCTGGTTCTCAATTACCTTAGAAGTGGGGCTAGATGCTTTGAAAACACGGGTGTAGCTCCCACACAAAATTACTAAAGACATAAAACGAACACATATTGAAAAAGAAGAGACAACATTATGAACTGCAGAAAATAACGACACACGTAGAGAATCCTCACCCCCAAAAACATCTACAAAAAGGGAACCAAATAGTAACAAGGAAGTTCATGAAAAGTCTAGATGCAAAATAAATACAGAGACTCATAGACCTGGGAATGCAAGCATGGGAAACATCCAAGCAAGAGATTTAGTTTTGCTTTCTTTTTTTTTTTTTTTGAGACAGAGTCTCCCTATGTCGCCCAGGCTGGAGTGCAGTGGCGCGACCTCGGCTCACTGCAAGCTCCGCCTCCTGGGTTCACGCCATTCTCCTGCCTCAGCCTCCCCAGTAGCTGGGACTACAGGCGCCCGCCACCACGCCCGGCTAATTTTTGTGTGTTTTTAGTAGAGACAGGGTTTCACTGTGTTAGCCAGGATGGTCTCGATCTCCTGACCTCATGATCCGCCTGCCTCGGCCTCCCAAAGTGCTGGGATTACAGGCGTGAGGAACCGCGCCTGGTAAGAGATTTATTTTAAAAGGACTTTTTGTGATTATCTGTGGTTCATATTTGTAAGACATGGGAAGACGCAAGTCATTGAGAGCAAAGGATCAGAAGCAGGGGCTATTGCCAGGGAGGGCACGCCTTGAGGACAGCAAAGCTGGGGCTGGGGTTTGCCAGGTCAGCCAAGGTTGTCAAATGGTTCGCTGCAGCTCTGCACATGCAGGTATAATTTGCACTAATGTGTCATTTTTAACTCTGTTTCCTCCCTGCGAATAAAGATGTCTGTCTAAATTCTGAGAATATCATTAGTCTGAAATAAGCAGGTCCCAGGTATTCCGAGTAAATAATCATCTACTGTATTATAAATTAAAAGTATTCCCAGATATCTATAACAGTCTGCGGTAAAATATAACGGAAAAGACCCTATTCACAATGGCAATAAAATTCTAAGTCTCTTAGTAATAAACCTACTGGGCTATATTTTTAAAGATCTGAATCAATGTTCTTATTTCCATGAGAAAATTAAACATCTTAAAGATGTCATTCATTTGTTCAGCAAAGATTTGTTGAGGGCCTGCTGCGAAGGGGACACTCTTTGAGGCATTTTTTTTTAAACCTCATGATGGTGAAACTTGCCCTATCAGATATCGGAATGTATTGTCAACCAACAGCAATTAAAGACCCCTGGACTGGTGCAAAAGAAAAACAGAAAGGGTAGAAATAAACCCATCGCCTCCACGAACTTCATAATGATGGAATATACATCCCAAAGTCAAGAAGAGTGAATCAGCAAATGAATGGTGTTGAGACAACAGCGTGGCGATTCAGAAAAGAACAAACACTTAAAACCAACACCTTAGACAGTATAAGAAACACATTTCATTTGAATTAAAGGAGTTCAACATTTAAAACTCAAGTCAGGAAAAAAGCAAAACATATAATGGAGTACTTCTTTGAAAGGCTGATAATTTTCTACAGCCTGAGTAACCAGAAGAAAGCAACAAGAGAGGCCGGACAGAGCTGACCGAAGAAAGGAAACGCCAGCCCGGTAGAATGAAAAAGGAAGTTCTGCAAATATAAACCCACCCAAGCTAACAGAGGGTTAATGACCAGCCCCAGTGAGAACCAAGCAGCTTCAGAGGAGGAAAGTTGGAGGCAGTAACCACCAGCCATTAAAGAAACAAGTTTCAACAATAACACAATGGCCTGGTGCCCACCAAGGGTCCCAGGCCAGCCCCGCCCCAGAGGACTACTGCAGGCCTTGGGGAGCCAGGTGGGCACCTGCGGGCAGGTTGGGGGAAGGCTGTGAGGACTCTGAGCCCCCAGAGACTATCAGTACAGGCTGACACCAAGACAGAGACGGCCTACATCTACCCACCCCATACAATGCCCAGTCCTGGACCAGCCATCCCCGGCCCCAGAGGCCACAGTGTGACCACAGCCGAGACTGCCCCAGCCAGGGCCACCTGCAATGTCCAGCAGCCTCCCTGCAACTGCCCTGGCTTTGGTTCTTAATGTCCCTAGTCCCGAGGACGCAGAAGCTCCCCAAAGAGAAGAATGCAGGAACTCTGGCAACCTTGACTGTGGAGGCAGACACCTGACACATATTTCCCCTCCCCCAGTGCCCAAGATCTCCACCCAGCGCTGGGCACCCTCCAACCTCCACTCCATTCACTCCCAGACAGAGCAAAGGCTGGCCTCATTGACCCCCTTGCCCAGGTGCCCTCGAGCAGGATACCATCTGCACAACCTTCCCCAGCGGCTCTGCTCGTCGGACCACCCTCCCCAGTGAGGACGCAGCCCATGAGAGACAGGGCACCCCAAAAGGAAGGACAGCCCAAAGGCCAAGCCGCCCTATCTGAGGTGGGGGATGCTCTGGCAGGGCAGGGACTCATCTTTGACCTTTTTTGCTGGAAAATGCACCGAGAACTCAGTAGCAGGCCAAGGAGAGGAGAAATTAATCCCCCTTTTCAGCAATTCACCCTGCTTGTGCGGGTGGGGAGTTATCTGCACCTCTGAGAAGGCACAGATTTCATCTGGTGCTCCAGCTGCAGTGGAGGGAGCTGGGCTCTGTGGGCCCTGGGGTGGGTCACTCCCCGTCGCTGTGCCCTGATTTCCTGCCAGCACATTGGGATGGGTCATTGTTGGTTCCCAGAATGTACCTGTTGGCAACGGGGGCTTCTTGGTGGTGTCACAGGAGGTGACATGTAAACAGGAAGGTACAGGTGCAGAGTGCAGCTGACGATGAAGGGCCCCCAGCCAGGAAAGGTCCCCAGGAGTCCTGGCTGATGAAAGACTCTGGGAAAGAAAGGTGGGGAGAGGGAGAGGGCAGAAGGAGCAGGGAGGGGAGAGGGCATAAAGGGAGAATGGACGAAAAAGGAAAAAGGGATGAAGGAGAAGAGAAGGGAGGGGAGTGGGAAGAAGAGGAAAGAGAAAAGCAGAAGGGGGAAGAGAGAGGTGGGAAGGGGAGGAGAAGCTGGAGGGAGGGGAAGGGGAAGGAGGGAGGGGCTCCCAGCACCAGGACCCAGCACAACTGTCCTATGACAGTTGTCTCTGCAGCTGCATTTGGGGCTGTTCCCGAAACTCAGGCCTTCTCCCTGTCCCCGGGGCTGAGCCCTGGCCTGGGACCTCCCTTTGTTCTATCAGAGCCCCCAGGCTGGGTGAGGTCCACAGGGATCTGTTTTCACTCGCAATGCTTCTGACACCAAACACGTGGTTTCCCTCCCACCACCCAGTTCTCCAACCTCCAGATGCCAGCTGGGTGTCCCACAGTTCAGTGCAAAACTCACGCCAACTACCTGGGGTCAGCGTAGCCCTCAGGCTAAGGGCTCAGTCCCACAAGGCGGCCCCACTTGTGGTTGCAAGTGCCAGCTTCCCACCTGTGCTTCTGACCCAGCGGCTATACATCGGGAGGGTCCCACAACTCCCTCCTCAGGCTCTGTAATTTGCTATTAGGTTGGTGCAAAAGTAATTGGGACCTTGGAATCAGACAGACATGTGTTCATCAATAGAAAAGATCACAGAACTCAGGGAGGCACTTTACTTACTATTTCCAGTTGATTATTAAAGACACAGCCCAGAAACAGCTGCATGGGAGGGACGGGCAGGGCAAGGTATCGGGAAGGGCAGCAGAGCCTCCACGCTGTCTCCGGGCACTCACCCTCCCAGCACCTCCGCGTGTTCACCAACCCTAAGCTCTCCAAACCTTGTCATTCAGGAGTTTTCATGGAAGTTCCATGACTCCCATCCCCAGAGGTTGGGGAAGTGAGGCTGAATTCTCAACCCAGTAATCCAGAAACTCTTATATCAGGAACCAGGGGGCTTAGACCAAATATGACAATAAAAGGTGTTTCTATCACCCCTTAACACTCAGGAGATTACAAAGGTTTGAGGAGCTCTGAGGCAGGAGCCAGGGATGAACAGCAAATAAACATTTATAATTTCCCACTATCACAGGGTCTCAGACAGCACCTCAGCCTGTGACCCGACCTGCACTGCCCCAGAGGCCCAGACCTCAGCTCAGGGCCAGTGCGCTGGGATCAGTGGCCAGTGGTCAGCCGTCGTGCAGAGACGGGGGGCAGAGGGGAGGGAGGGAGGTGATGGGAGGGGAAGGAAGAGAAGGAGAGGAGACCAGGAGCCTCCCAGGGCCTGGGCACCTGCCTGGGAGGGCACTGAGGAGCACCAAGGAGGATGCCTACCACTGCCCCCACCTTGCCCTGATCAGGTCTGCGGGATCAGTGCTCAACGCCCATGGAGCTCCAGGTGCCCGCCAAGTGTGGAGAGCCCTGCAGCAAAGGCCAGCTGCTGCCCTGGTATCCTGCCCACTTGCATGTGAGGACCCCTTCCTACCGTGTGGCCTTGGGCACGTCCCTGCAACGGGGGCTGCCTTCCTTCTGCCAGGGCTCTGAATTTCCGGGTGAGAGACCCGAGGGCAGAGGGCCAGGAGCCGACACCGCCAAGGCAGCTTCCCGCATCCCAGGCCTGGCCATCCCCACTGGATCGCTTCCTTCTACCTCAAGCCCTCCACGGAATTCCCTTTGACAGAGGCCAGCCAGCCTCATCCCCCGCTGCTCCCTCGCTGACACATGCCTTGGGAGGCTGATGGTATCTTAACTGGGGAAACGGAGGGTCACAGGCCAGCAAGAGAAGAGCCAGGCCCCAAGTGTGGTCTGGCCTGAGAGCCCTCACTCCCCACAGCCCTCTCTAGTGAGCAGCCGCCATGCTGTGCCAAAGACTCTCCTGCATAGCTTTTGACAAATACAGACCCCGGGGCGCGTGCAGGTTCGATAAACCAGAATCTCTCAGGATGGGGCCTATGTACAGATGCTATTCAAAGCTCCTCAAATTCCATGCCCATCAGTGGGCAGGCAGATAGATCACACAATGGAGAAACTCTTCTGCAAGACAAGCCACAGGCTTTTCCTTTGTTTTGTTTTGTTTTTGAGACGGAGTCTCACTCTGCCACCTGGCTAGAGTGCAGGGGCGCGATCTCAGCTCACTGCAAGCTCCACCTCCTGGGTTCAAGAGATTCTCCTGCCTCAGCCTCCCAAGTAGCTGGGACTACAGGTGCGTGCCACCACGTCCAGCTAATTTTTGTATTTTTCATGGAGATGGGGTTTCACCATGTTGGCCAGGCTGGTCTCAAACACCTGACCTCAAGTGATCCACCCGCCTCAGCCTCCCAAAGTTACACAGGCGTGAGCCACCGTGCCCTGCCTACAGATTTATTCTAAGGAGGGGAATGTCTTTGCTTGGAAAAACACCTTCTAGAAGCACATGGGATAACAGGTAACAGTGGGACTGGAAGAGCAGGGGACTGTGCAGGCAGCGCCAGCACCTCAGAGCAGAGGGCAAAGTCCACCGTAAGGCACAGGAGGAAAATGGAGGGGTTCCTCCAGAGAAACTGGACAGAGGGAGGGAGACACCACTGGGAGGGGAGAAAGAGAAGCCGCAAATGAAAGTGGAAATTCCCCCACACATGGCCCAAAGGGCTTTCCAAGCACAGGGTCCTGTTCTCCCAGAAGCCACCTGCATGGTGGGAAGTGCTGGCTCCCCCACCTTCCACAGGAAAGCTCCCCTCCCTACGAGTGCTTCTCATGGGGCGTAAATGGGGACTGGGTTTCATTTCTGGCCCAGCAAAGTGGACAGCTGAGGCCCTGAGGCTGAGAACACAAAACCCCGGAATTGCAACACCTCCGGCTTTTGGAGGTGAGAGAAGGGAGCGTTAAGAGTTAAGACACATTTTATCCCGATTTCAGCTCCTTTACTGATAAAAATGGGATCTTAGAAAACAAGAATTCAGAGGATATTGCCTTCACATGAAATCCATCTTAATCCGCAAGCACGCGTTGTATTAAGCAGAGAAATACTGGGGGCGTTGCCGCTAAAGCCAGGCACGAACGAGGATGCACGCAGCCATGGCTGTGACTTCCCATCGCTCTGAAGGTTCCAGACGGTGCAGATTGGAGATGAGGAGCCAAAATTATCCGTGTTTACAGAGAGCACAACTGTATACCTAGAAAACCCAAGGGACTTCACAGATATATTAGAATTAATGAGTTCAATCAAGCTACTTGGTAAAAGATAGTTCTATAAAAATCAATAGCCTTCCTGCGTACCAACAACAGATGTAAAGTATTCAATTCGCAATGGCAAAGAGGAAAAAAAATCCTCAAAATAACCCTGATTTTTAAAAACGGATGACCTGTATAAAAATATATATATAATACTTTACGGAGCAACATCAAAGCAGAATGAAATAAACTGAACAATACACTGTTCCTGGTAAATACTGTAAATGACATCGGTTCCTTCTTTAATTAGTTTCTAAGTTTAATTTACTATCAATCAAATTCACAAGGGATTTTTCTACCCGACAAAACAATTCTAAAATTCATTTGAAAGAATAAACATGTGTGACCAGCCAAGAAAATTTTGCAAGAGAATACCAGCAAAGGGGGAAGTATCCAGCCAGATGTTCCAAAGCCACACAGTCCAACAGAAATAGAACTCGAGCTTTATATGTAGCCACGTTTAAAAAAAAAAAAAAAAAAGACACAGGTGAAATTAATTTCAGTAATATATTTTATTTAACCCAGTATGCCCAAAATACTATGATTTCAACCTGTAATCAATACTTTAAAATGATCTATTAAACACTGCACATTCTTTTTTTGGGGGGGCACTAAGTCTCTGAAATCCAATGTATATTTTACACTCAGGGCCCCTCTCAATTCAGACCAGACACATTTTAAGTCTTCAATAGCCTTGTGTGGCTTATAGCGACTGTATTGGACAGCGAAGCTTCAAAGTACTTAATACTTTGAATATTAGAGCCTTAAAGTTCTAATAATAAACACAGCTTAGTATTGGTACAAGAACAGAATGATGGAAAAGTAGAATGTTATCTGTGGTATTGCTTAACCTGAGGTTTCATTTGCCACTGACTGGCGATGGTACATGCTATAATCCATAAAATAGAGATATAAATATATACCAATATGCTCACAGCTCTCAAGCCCCTTTTCGTCATATGTCCAGAAGCTCTGTCCCAATCAGAATGACCACTAGCAAGGCTTAGACAAGCCTTGCACGAAACATAAGACGCCCTCCTTTCCATGTGGTCCCAATCCCTGCTTTCAAACAGCTGCATGGGAGGGACGGGCAGGGCAAGGTAACGGGAAGGGCTGCAGAGCTTCCACGCCCTCTCTGACCACCCACCCTCCCAGCACCTCCACGTGTTCACCAACCCTAAGCTCTCCAAACCTTGTCATTTACGGGTTTTCAAAGGAAAAATACCCGAGTTTAAAGACGACAGGCTTTAATACTTTGCAATACTTTTAATACATTGAAATTTCAGATTAGGGACCATCCTGGCTAACACGGTGAAACCCCGTCTCTAATAAAAACTTCAAAAGATGGCCGGGCGCGGTGGCTCATGCCTGTAATCCCTGCACTTTGGGAGGCCGAGGCGGGCGGATCACGAGGTCAGGAGATCGAGACCATCCTGGCTAACACGGTGAAACCTCGTCTCTACTAAAATACAAAAAATTAGCCGGGCGTGGTGGCGGGCGCCTGTAGTACCAGCTACTGGGGAGGCTGAGGCAGGAGAATGGCGTGAACCCAGGAGGCGGAGCTTGCAGTGAGCCGAGATGGCGCCACCGCACTCCAGCCTGGGCGACAGAGCGAGACTCCGTCTCAAAAAAAAAATTTCAGATTAGGGCTTTCAAAGGAAAAATACCCGGGTGTAAAGATGAATCCTGGACATTCTGCTCAGAGAGCCAGTGAGGGCTGCTCCCTCCGACACGCATCTTTCAATTTCCCGTCCCTGAAGTGAGGATGCGATTGGCAGGTCTCACACCCTGGCCCCGGCCCCCGCCTCCTGGGCCACCACCCTTGCAATGCAGTCCCTCACTGCAGACGCGTGCAGTGCCAGCACCCTGGACACTCAAAATGCCTTTGAAGAGTCACACCGTGAGGTCAAAAAGTTAGGGAGCTCGCAGAAAGGTGCATGTAGCTTCGCATTGGTGAGGCAAATACCTATCCCTGGAGGACGGACGCTACTTCGTAATTCACAAGAGGAAGACCCCCGGAGGCAGACGAAGTCGCCGGAACTCAGTTCCTGGGAGCCAAGCAACGGCCAGGCAAGAGAAGTGGTCCACCCATTAAGCTGCAGACAGCATCAGAGAAAACAAGCACTACGGGGGCGGGGCCTGCACCTCCAGGGGACCACAGTGAGGGCACACAGCTGCAGTTTAAATGGGAGTGTCTCCTCTCTCTTGGTGGCATATAACGTAATGGTGTGTCCTGTAACTGATGGCACCTCAGAGCTAATGAGATGCAGACACGGCCGCCGCTTTCTCACCCCCGGGCCTGGGGTAGGCGCTTGCTGCACACCCATCCTTTCACTGCCAGTGAAGTGCGTGCGGACAGAACCCATCTTTCGCTATTGGAGGAACCGAGGTTCGCAGCATCGTGGTGCTTGTCTGCCCTACGCAGTCACGAGGGGCACAGCGGACCATGTGACCCGCAGCAGCCTCCAACCCACACTAGGCCCCTGCTTCCCTGGGTTAACCCCTGAAATGCACAGGGCAGGGTGGGGATGGCGTACAGCCTGCCTGGCTTCAGCAGCACCCAGGCCTTGGTCTTGGACACGAGGGTTCCCTTTGCCTCTGAGCGGAAGCTGTGCACCCCACTCGGCAGCCCTGGAGTCGTCGTGCAGTGTAATTGAAATTCATGGACAAGCCCGAGGAGCCAGCTCCAGGCTCGGTAATAACTTCTCCATATTAATGGCAGCACCGCAGACCCGGTGGACAGCTGACATTTAATATGAAACATAGGCAGCAGAGTGTGCAGCTCCTACCTGGATCCTCCCATTCCGGGGTGACCACCAGTAGGGGATGGGGGTGTCTAAAGTGGCGCCAAGATTGAGGGGGCTGCGTCCTCCTCTCCCCTGAGTAACTCAATCCCACTTAAGGCCCCTCTTCTGCAGGGTGCAGGAAACCCCTTCCGAGAAATACATCAACACGTGCTGGCCCACACTCACTCACACGCACACACTCCCATGCAGACACACGTGTGTGCACACACTCACATGTACACACTCATTCAGACATGCACGCACATATGCACCCCCACACGCACACTGTGTGCACGCACCCCTACATGCAAGACATGCAGAGGCAACACGTACATGCACACACTTCCACACACTCCTGCCATGCACAGCCCCAGGACATGCACACGTCCACATGCAGCCAGCAGACTGCTGTCCTGGCAGCAACACAGGGACCCCCAGAGGTGCACAAGCCAGAGAAGGAGGTGGGGTAAGGAAGGACACATCTGCCTGCCAGCACAGACCCAGGGTCCCAGGAAGGCCGCCATGCACACTTGCCCCTTTGGGTCTCCAGATACTAGAGTAGGCAGGCCCAGACCACAGCTCAGGCAGCCACGAAGCAAAGCCCGCCTTGCTCCTGAGTGGATGTTCCTGGCCCTGGGGCTCAGGGCGGATAAGTCCCTGGCTGATTCCCTTACTCACCCAGGTGTGGCCCCTGTGAGCCTCACAGCAGGCCTGGGTGAGGACCTGGCCTTCACCTCCCAGCTGACTCTGCAGGAGGGCCTGCATTCTCTCAGGCATGACTCGCTAAGCACTGGAGACACGGGCGACAGGGAAGCCACAGCGAGCCATCGGGCAGGAGAAGCCTGCCACACAGGAACGAGCACGTGGCTGCGCGCATTGACCAGTGCCAGAAACACACTCAGCCACGCAATGGAGTGCAGGCCGGGGCTGGGCAGCATGATACGGGGGTCCCAGGAAGAGCTGGCCTCCCGGGGCTCCAGCTGAGACCAGTGCTGACTAGGTGCTGGGAGCTGGCTCCACTCTGCCCCTCCCTAAAGGATTCCAGGAGAGACGCCAGCCCACACAGAGAGGACCTGCATATGTAACTCCTAGAGCCTCGGTTTCCTACCTGTGAGATGGGGCCACGACGGCTGGTTCACAGGAAGACTGCAGGGGCTGGGTTCGCAGCCCCCAGCGGAGGTAGATGGTTTGGATGATGCTCCCCGCACCCGCTCCTGAGGCTGCCCGCCGCCTCCGCCCGCCTCCAGAGGGACTGCGCTGCACTGCTGGACTCCTCAGGCGTCTCCACAGGGGCCCTCGGCTCAGGTAAGGCAGCAGGGGAGGGAGTCACTGCCCACCTCCCAGGGCACCTGAGGAGGACGCTGGAGTTCTGCCTCCTGCAACCCTTGCTCCCGGAGTCTCATTCCAGACCAGCAGAGCGTGTGACTCGGGTCGGAGCTGGAGGGCCCCGGCCAGGTCACAGGGGCCTTGAATGCCAGGCCAGTGGGTCTGGATGTTTTTAAGAGCAGTGAGAACCACCGAGAGGCCTTAAGTGAAGGCGTGGCATGAGTTTCTGCGTGGTCTCTAAACATCCCTCTGGCTGCAGTGTGGAGAAGCGCTGTCGGGGAGAGAGCACGGAGCACTGGGGGACAGAGGAGCAGAAGGCAGGGGCTGGCACCGGGCGTGGAGGGAAGCCGGGCTAGAGCGCTCTGGGATTGGAGCTGGCTAGGGGAGGGCAACCCTGGAAGGGTGAGGTCTGGAGGAGACTGCGGGGAGCCATGTGACTTGAGGAGTATGGGGTCATCCAGGGAAGGGGGTTCCGGAGGCAGCCGAGCAGGCAAGCCTGGAGCCCAGGAAGACTTCTAAGCCCAACATGGGGTCTGGAGTCCAGGGGGAGGGAGGCCACAACCGTTTTCACCACCCTGCACAACTGTCGTCCTCCCTTCTTGTACGATAGACCCCTCTCCATTCCAGAGTTTGGGAGTCTGTCCCTCCCCCTCAGTCCCAAAGGTGGGCAGGAGACTTGGGCTAGGCCTGCACCACGGCTATGGGTTTGAAGATGGGCCTCCAATCCCTCCCCCAGCTCTTACAGGTGTCACCCACAGAGGAGGGCTTTCCGTTTCAAAGGCTTGCCTCCTTGGAAAACAAGCTAGGCCTGGAGCCGCTGGTGGCCCCATGTGGTGGGCTGGGGGCTGCAGAGTGGAGAGCATTCTGAAATCAACACCGAGAGGCAGGGCTGAGAAACGGATAGCATGTTCTGAGCCCCGGGATTCAGCTAGGCCTGAAGCCTACACTCCTCAGGACCCCCAGATAATTGGGGCCATGGTGTCCCTTGTTTGTTTCATCCAATATGACCAGGGGTTTCTGTCACTCAAACTGAGCAAGACTTAAACAAGGAAGGTGACAAGTATGGCGGAGGCTGAGACTGGCCTTAGCAGCTGTGTAGGCTGCTTGCAGCTGGGGCCCACAGGAGCCTCTGCTCCTATCTGGGGAGCCCCGACACCCTAGGGAACCCAGAGGTTCCTTCAGCCCTCTTTGGTCTTCCTGACAACCTCTCATTGCGATCCAGGCAGTGCCAAGGCGGGGTGGGAGGAAGGAAGACCCTACCAGCGGCAGCTGCAAATCCCAGGCGCCCCTCACCCCCACTGCACAGTCCCAGGACTGCCCACACCTGCCTGATCTGCTCTAGCCCCTGAGCCTGCTGGAGCCCAGTGTGTGGCCTCGAAGGCAGCAGCCTTGCTGGGAAAAATGAAACTCATCTCGATCCCTTAGGCCAGCTTCCGACTTCTCTCTGTGGCTTTGATGACTCTTAATGTCCAGCAAGACAGAGTGGGTGCCTGGCCCAGACGGCAGCCCCCCAGGGGAGCCCCAGCTTGAAAGGTAGCAGCCCTGGCTTTCTTCTTGCGATGGGACCTTGGGCCTCTCTGAGCCTCAGCCACGCAGTGGGGCAGCTCTACCTCACAGGGTCATGGGGCTCGCATCGAGCACCCAGGGCAGAGCATACACTTCCTCCTTTGGGCCCCAGGATTGGACCAGGCCTTGGAGGGCAGACCGTCTCCACTGCCCAGCCCACGGAGGCTTCCTCCACTGGCCCTGCCCAGCCTGGCAGGAGAGGACCCCCGTGCTGCCCTGAGTGGGGAGGCAGAGGCGGGCAGGGCTGCTTCCATCCCACAGAAGTCCCAGCTGCAGTCCCCCACCAGTGAGGACTTAGGCCAGCCACAGGAGCTGCAGCCCAGCGTAGGTCACCAGCCAGTCAGAGCCACTCAGCTCCCAGGCCTGCTCCCGGCTCCCCACTCACACTGACGATGGTCAAACCCACAATGAGAACGTCTCCAGGAGTCAAATAAGAAAGGTGGGAAATGTTTTAAAGAAATGCGTTTTTAAAATTCTCTTTGTAAGCATGCAGAAAAAGGCAGCCAAACGTAGTAGCATGGCCTTGGAATTGGCTTCAAAGCTTGAAGCAAGCTGTCTCAACTTTTGGAGCCTCGCTTTATTCATCTGTAGAAGGGGGATGATGTCGGGACACGTTCCATAGGGTGCTGTGAGGATTAAACAAGGCAATGTGGCATAGGGGGCTCAGCTGAGAGCCCGGCACACAGCATTAATAGGAACACAGTCAGTTGTCACTTACCATTATTACCTTTTACGCCAAAAGGCTTCTCATTGGGTTTTTAATAGGCTTGTAAAAATCATGTGAAATTAGCACACTTACCATGCTGCCCAAGAGATACTAGAAAACTCTTCCGTAGCAATATGATGCACAAGAACACTGTTCAGCATTTTTTGCTCATGCCTTGTGCAAAGGTACATTTTGCTGTGGATATTATGAACAACCCCTCACTGTGGATACTAACCCTCTCTGTGGATATGATGAATAATTTCTGTCTAGTCACTCAACCTCCCAGAACCTGAGTGCTCCACCTGTAACCAGGGATGAGATGCCTCCCCAACAGGGGCTCTGTGAGGACAAGAGGCACCCTGTATAAAGCCCCAGGTCCTTAGCAAAGAAGCCTATCATGGTAGCAGAGGGGGATTTAAAAGCAAAACAGACACATACGCAGCGAAAAAGTGAGAAAAGAAAAGAAGAGGCTGGTGGTGGTGGCTCACGCCTGTAATCCCAGCACCTTAGGAGGTCAAGGTGGCGGATCACCTGAGGTCAGAAGTTCGAGACCAGCCTGATCAACATGGAGAAACCCCGTCTCTATTAAAACTACAAAACTAGCTGGGCATGGTGGCACATGCCTGTAATCTCAGTTACTCAGGAGACTGAGGCAGGAGAATCACTTGAACCCGAGAGGTGGAGGTTACAGTGAGCTGAGATTGTGCCATTGTATTCCAGCCTGGGCAACAAGAGTGAAACTCCGTCTAAAACAAAGAAAGGAAAGAAAGGAGAGAGAGAGAGAAAGGAGAGAAAGAAAGAAAGAGGAAGGGAGGGAGGGAGGGAGGGATGAAAAGAAAAGAAAAAAAAGAGAAGAGAAAAGGAAAGAAAAGAAAAAAGAAAAGAAAAGAAAAGAAAAAGAACCAATGGTGCTGTCCCACTGTCCAAGGCCGTTATTCACTGACAGCATTCAGCGCCACTCAGGCAGGTCCCAGCTCCTCTTTGAACCCCAATATTCTTCCCAGCTCTGTCTGGTACATGGAACACCTCAGCAGTCCTGTCCTGCCCAGTCCAGTCCACACCTGGTACTTCTGCACATGCTCCTCCCTTTGCCCGGGTTGCCAACCTGCATCTTTTCCAGCTGGCCACTCATTCTTCCAGCCCCCATTCAAACTGCCCCCCAGGAGCACACTCTCCAAGTCCTGGCCAGAGTGCCTGTCAGCCACCCTGATGGCAGGAGGCCTTGGGTGGGTACCAGACCTGCCTCATCGCCGACCAGTACAGGGGGTAAACACATAAGAAGGTGCTGGCTGAAAAAATGAATCACCAAATGAGTTGCTGAATGAATGAAACAGTGACAAGTCCTCTCCACAATGCTCTCCATCAGGAATGCACAGTACACAGGTGTTGGCCCACCACCAGACTGCAGTCCCATGTCAACTCCCACCACCTTACCTCACCCTAAGTCTGCGGCAAGCATCTCCTTTCATTTAGGAAATTTGCCTCCAGCATAAAATGGGACACACCTCTGAGGCCCAGGATGTCCTCGGAGACAGTGGGTGATGTCAAGGGCTCGCCATTTTAACCCACCTCCTCCAGGGATATTTACAGTTGTTTGCAGTATGGCCAAGTTCTAACTAAATCCAGCCAAAGGCAGTGATTTTCCAAAGCAACAAGTGATATTTTCTGTGTCTCCATAAAAAGAATGGCAGTGGTTGTGGGGCCCTGGTGTAATTGCTGGCTCTGCAGACTGTAGGATGAGCCTGGGCTGCCCGAGTATGGGTGTGCTCAGCGGCCATGGGGCTGGGAGAGTGGCCACTCGCTCGAGGCAGGAGTGCCCTGAGTAGCAATTAGATCGGAACCCATGGTGGGCGGCTTCAGATGTCTGGCCAGCACAGCCAGCCTGACCACCACACACCCAGTCCAAAATAGAAAACTGCAGTGGCCTCTGCTGTGTGCCAGGCCCCGGGCAGCCGGACAGAGCACTGCCAATGTCAGCCTCCTCCCTCAGCATCGATCCAGGCTTCCTCTGAGGCCCCTTGTGCTGAGCCATGGTACCTCCTGCCCTCTCCAGGAAGCAGAGCTTCCCACAGCTCCAGTCACAGGACTAGAGAGGCCCAGGCAGTCTCAAAAGGGACCCCCTAGCCTCTCTCTTGTCCTTCAGGGGCTGCCCCCAAAAGATAGAGCAGCTCATGGGCACTAGAGCCTTCATTTCCAAATGCACCCCTCAGCTCAAAATAGAGAAAACCAACTTTTCAAAGAACCAGCTGGAGTTCAACAGGAAACCACAGCAGAAAAACCAGTGATTCCCGGTCAGCCAAGGGGCAGAGGGCTAACTGGGCATTTCAGCACCACTGCCTGCTCCCTGGGCTGGCATCACCCCCACACACAAGGAAACAGGAAGACTGACTGTCAGCCCGTAAGTCCACCACAAACATATCACACACGCCAGTATGCACAAGGACGGACACAAACTCAACAGATGCTCAACACGCTTACATGCAGAAACCCAGACACATCCATGCACAAAAGACGCTGGCGTACGCACATGTTCACACAGGTGCACAGGCACCCAGATGCAGGTACACACCAACGTTCCAGAACACATGTGCACACACTCACGAAGGTACACACACATACACGGACCCACCCCGGGATGCAAGCCAGAGACCTGTTCAGGCAGGCCTAAGAGAGAGGCGCACGCTGCTGCCTGCTGAGCCTTTTGGAGACCCGGGCGTCCCCTTGCATAAATGGCCCCTGCTCAGACCAATCGAAACAACCTGCTTTCCAGCCAAGCCCTTCAGTTGGAGCACGAGGCTCCCTAAAGCACGGGGAGGGCAGGGAAAGTCCTCAGCGCAGGCCTTGCCCTCCCAAGGACTCCCAGGTAACGCTTTTCCAAAGCCCAGGCGAGAGCAGCGGAGAGAAAGGAGCCAGAGAAGTGCGTACTCACCAGCCCATCGCAGTTGCTGAGCGCTACAGAGGAGGCTTCGGCTAGGCCGGCCACGTCTCCGACGTAGAGACAGCTCCCGAGCAGGGGCTCCACGCGGGTGGTGCCTGTCTCGCCCTGCCACTCCATAGTGGCCCCGGGTGCCACGAGGCGGGCGTTGGGCCGCAGCCGCAGGTGCAGGTCTCGGCCAAAGACCGTGACATTATAGAAGAGGTGACTGCCAGGGTCCTCCTCGTTGCCTCCGGGGAAGCTCGGGGTCCGGACAGGGGCGGCCCTGCGGGCTCGTACCCCTGCTCTGGCCGTGGCTGCCGACACCACGTGGGACACCAAGCGGCCCTGGGCGTCAGTGCGCACCGGCACCGCCAGGATGCGCTCCGCTCCGTGCCCCAGGGGCCCGCCTGCAACGGGAAGGGGCGTTAGATCGGCGGAGACCTCGGGGCCCCAGAGCCTCGGAGCCCCGCCGGCAAGCCACGCCCCCCAGACCCCGCCCCACTGCGAAGGGAAGGGGCATTCCGCCGGGCGACCCCCGAAGCCAGCCTGCACCTCCCCGGCTTTCCTGCAACCGGGAAGGGGCGTTAACACGGCCACCCCTCCGGGGCTCCGCCACTCCCCGGCCGTTCCCTCCTCAGGGGACCTTGCCTGCCCAGAGCGCTGCCCCCTGCCCCGTTCAGGGTTGGGGCTCTGTGGGAACCTCCCTGTGCCCGAAGGGACGACCCTGTCGGAGAGTCCCCCGAACCTTGAACCCACCGTCCTTGGCAGGACGTGGGGCTGCTCGGAAGCCATTCCGGGTTGGCCCCCTTACCCGTGTGCCACGACCCCTCGGCGGACCCCTGCCGCCCAAGTGCCCTCACCGCTGGCCTCCGGGGCGGCGGAGTCTCGGCTTCCCCGAGCACGAGCGGCCTGTCCTGCCTGTCCAGCTCCCGCTCAGCCCGCTGCCGGCCCCGTCTCCCCGAGCGCCCGAGGACTGGGAGGGGTGGAACAGGGTCCCTCCGATCTCTGGGGATCCCCTCCGGAGCGCCCCAACCGATCCTTAGGGCCCAAGGCTACGCGCTCGGCAGCCGGCTCCTCCGGAGCGTCCCCGGACGCGAGCCCGGGCGCCGCCTCGCCCTGGCTCCCCCCCGGACCCGCTGGGGCTGACTCTGCGCTCTCCGCCGCGGGGCTTTTCCCGGCCCTCCGTCCCCACCCTCCGCGACTCCGGAGCCGCCAGTGCTCCGAGGCTGCCCCCGGCCCAAGGCGCTCGGGTGCGCTGCGGGGCGCCCCCTGCGCGACCAACCCGGCCCCGAAGTTGGCCAACTTGGCCCCGGGCGGGGCGCGCGGAGTTTGCCCAAGTCAGGCTGGACGACGCCTGGGGAGGGGGCGGCGGGGCACGCGCGCAGGGCCAGGCCGGCGGGGGTCCCGGGGCGGGGGGGCCGGGCCGCACCTACCTGGGGGGTCGGCGGCAGCGGCGAGCCTGGCGTTCGCGGGCGGCGGCGGCGGCAGGAGCGGCGGCAGCAGCAGCAGCAGCAGCGCGGGGCAGAGCAGGCGGCGAGCGGCTCCCGCCGGCAGATCCATGGCAGCCGGACTGCAGCCGGGGCCCCGCACTCGCAGCCGGCGCGAAAGTTCCCCGCGAGCCGCCCAGCCCACATCTGGGGGCAGCTGGAGCCGCCCGCAGCTGCAGCACCGCAGGGCGCGGGGCGGAGGAGGCGAGGCGCGGAGGGGAGGGCGGGGGAGCGCGGAGGGAAGGCGGAGAGAGGGAAGGAGCGAGCGAGCGAGGGAGGCGGGAGGGAGGGAGGCGAGCGAGGGGGAGGGCGGGGACGGCGGGCGCCTCAGCCTGCGGTGACCCGGCGCATCTTGGCGCGGCCGCCGCCGCCGCCCGCTTCCCTCTTCGCGCCGCCGCCGCCGCGGTGCCGGGCTCGCAGCGAAGCAGAGACACCCCGAGGCGGCGGCAGAGAAGCGCCGCGGGCCGGGCCGGGGGAGCCCCGCCGCCAGCCACCCCAGGCGCACAACCTCCGAGGAGCGGCGCCGGCAGAACGTCCCCACCTAGCGAGCCCTCGGGGTGTTGGGTCCCACTCGGCAGCCCTGGGAATCAAGGGGTGCACCCCCCTGTCTCTGTGCCCTGGGGCAGGACAGGGTGAGGGAATGAAAGGGGAGGGGGGACTGACTCCTGGGTCCTAGGGGCTGAGCCAGGCCTAATGCCCAAATAGAGGCCGCAAAGGCCAGACGATGCTGTTAGGAGGGTACACCTAGGGCGCGACCCCAAAGATCAACTTTTGCCCTTACTGAGAGAGGCAAGGCTCCCTCAGTCCCCAGTTCCTCTTCCTCTGAAGTCCCTGTCCCCTGTCCCCCATCTGCCTTCCCATCCCTCCGCTGCAGCCTCAGCACAGCCTCTTCCTGCCAGACCTGGGCTCTCTGCCCAGGAGCACAGTCAGGCTCCTGCCCTCACCTGTCCTCAACCCCACGTATGCATTCTGTCCTCCCGCCACTGCACTCCTGGCCCCCAACCTGAAATGGCCTCTCCAAGGTCTGCCTACCTTTTCCACCCAAGCATCCAAGGACACCTGGGTCCATCCTGTTAGAGCCCATTGCCAACCGCAACCCCTCTCCAATCCCTCCTCTCCAGCAAGGCCCTGATCCTCCCATGCTGTCTAAGCTCAGCGGCCTCGCTCCAGGGCCTGCCTGAGAGCCCCCACTCAGGCTATTGGATATCTCTGCCCTAGGACCCCCAATTTCTGCCTCACTTCCCCAGAGGGTGAACACCCACCCCTTCGATTTTCTCATTCGCCCTGCCCCAGGCCTGTGTGGACAGGGCTTTGGTCTTTGCCTTGGCCAGGGGCAGAGGACCCAGAGATGACTCAGGCCTCTCCCTGCTGGCCAGGAGGTCCCAGTCGCTGGGGGAAACATGACTTACACAGCAGGCTGTAACTGTGATCTCACGTCCTTGGTTCTTTCGATTCTGGGGCCTGGGTGTGAGGGCACCGCAGCTGGACAGCCATCTTCACCTGCAAGCTGTGCTCTTTCTGGGTCACCTAAGGGTGCCCGAGGCTGGATCCAGCCCCCAGGCATGGTGAGATGCCACATGGAAATTTAGATTGGTAACTTTTCTTGAGATATTGGAAGATGTGGCCACGCTAGACCCATACTCCTGCTTAGCAGCCGTTAAATGGGCACTTATCTTGCAGTTTGTGGCGGGTCCCTCCGCTCCTCACTCTCTGTAGGCATCTGCTCTTGTGACCTCTGATGACCCAGGTGGTTCCAAAGAAAGTTGGAACTGGAATCCTAGTGTATCACAAAAGAGATGACTCCAGAGCTGGGCATCCAGGAGGACTTCCCGTAAGAGGTGGCATGAGTTGAATCATGCAGGCTGGGGGAGCCAGGCAGCCCAGAGTTGGGTCCAGCCAGTTGCCGTCCTGGAACACATGAGGCATTCCTCCGGTGATTGTCAGTGCTTCCATCCTCTTCAAAACACAAGTGAGACAACCAGTAGCCGCCCCTACTTCAAGGGGCATGTTCTACACCTTCCTGCCATGTTTATGGTTGGGTTTTTCTTTACACAGCGCCTAAAACTTTATTCAAAATTTTAAAGGGTACTTTAAATCACTACCATAAATGCAAAAGCCAGCATCTCACCATCTTTCCATAAATCAAAGATAATTGCTAAAAACAAATACAACAAGAACAGAAATGTTATCAAATTCCAGATACTTCCACCTGCTAAAGGTACTGAAGGCTGAAGCTGATTAGCAAGTGTTACAAAAGCCTTAAGATGGACTAGAACAGAGGTCGTTGCTCTGATGTGATCAGAAGTACGAAAGGAGACCTGAAAAGGAGCAACTCTGGCTTTGTGAGTTGATGGCATCTTCTAACAGGTTCACGGAGCTAAATTATTTTGTATACTTTGGGATACTTGCTTTAGGATATTTTTTGGAAAAAGAGTTTGTCTCCTGGACACTGAATAACCCCTGGCAGCTGTTTCTTCCCACATCACCCATGTCCCTGCCACCAGGGATGAGTTGAAGACGGAGCAGCACCCTTGCCCAGCCCATCCTTTAGTGCCCCCACTGTCACCCACCAGGGTGGTGGACGAACGAGGCTCACATGCATCTAACTTCACAGTTAAACCCTCAGGGAGGTGGAGGGGACTTGCAGACACATCCCAGCCTCGTGATCACTTGTCCTCCACTCAGAAACAAACAGAAAAACAAAAAACAACCAAAGAACAACAACAAAAATCTTCCTACTTCAAACCTCCATGACTCAAATCTCGCCTCTCCCCCTCTGCTGGTGTTTGCCTTTTTCTCTGGTCCCCCTTTTCCTCTTCCAGGTAAAATACGGGACACAGAAGTCCCCAACGGCTCTCTGCCCCTCTACGTGCTCAGTCTAGGTCCCAAAGACAAGAACCAAGGACCACTGGACCAACGCCGCTGGATGTGTTGTTCAGCGCATGCCACGTGCGTTAGTTTCTACTGGAGCCTGAATCTTCAGGTCTGATTGTGGTCTCCAGCTTACCGCAGTCCTCATCACCCGCTGTTGCCCTACACCTGCCTATTGTTCGTGATCATCAGCACCACGGTCCCTGAAAACCTGGAGTTGTCACCCTCACCGAGAAGCCCAGTGTTTGTGGGGAGGAGTGAGGACAATTCAGAGTCAGCTCGGGCCTTACACACCCAACCCCTTTAAAACCTTCCTGAAGACCGGGCACGGTGGCTCACGCCTGTAATTCCAACACTTTGGGAGGCCGAGGCAGGCGGATCACAAGGTCAGGAGATCGAGACCATCCTGGCTAACACTGTGAAACCCCGTCTCTACTAAAAAAAATACAAAAAACTAGCCGGGCGTGGTGGCGGGCACCTGTAGTCCCAGCTACTCAGGAGGCTGAGGCAGGAGAATGGTGTGAACCTGCGGGGTGGAGCTTGCAGTGAGCCGAGATCACGCCACTGCACTCCAGCCTGGGGCACAGAGCAAGACTCCGTCTCAAAAAATAAAAAATAAAAAATAAATAAAACCTTCCTGAAGATGTGAAGTGCAGAAAGAGGTGAGCACCTTTCCAGGTCATCTTGGGTGCCACGAGTCACCCCCCAGCCCTGGCAGAAGAAGCATTAAGGAGGAGGAATGTTTTCTGTCGCCCACCTCCGCTCTCAGTTGGTGGCTGCCCTGCATTGCCCTGAGAGGAGGGTCGGGCTCCCTGGGCTGGCTCGGGCTTCCGGGTCACGTTTCTCAGCACAGACCTCATTAAAGACAGGAGCCCCTTTGAGAACCAGTGCCGTCCCCTGATGTCCACACAGAAACCAGCCCCTGAGAAGGTCTCCTGCACTTTGACAAAGTCACCTTTCTTGGCATGACCTGCCAAGCAGATGGAGGCAGTGAGGTTTCACTGCCCTCCCTAATGACAGACAAGCTCTTAGGGGCTGTGGGAAAGGAGCTGGACTCTTTTAGTCTCACTGGTGCCTGTGTGCAGAATGGGTCAAGCATGAGGGGCTAGTTACCTTGTCGAGGGGCCTTGAAGACAGCAGCTCTGTCCAACGTTGCTGTTGGCAAACAGCGGGTGCAGTGGTCCCATCAGATGCTCTGGTGGGGTTCTGGCCGGGAGTGGCCCTGGTGAGCAATATGTCAAGGGAACGCTGATTGAACAGAATGTGGAGGCCGAGTGGTCTGCAGGAATTGTGGTTCTTGCTGTTTCTTGAGCATGCTCCTTCCCCATGCCATGTACACACTTTAATAGGGAACAGCTGTGTCCAGCAAAAGACGAAAGGTGGGTGGTGTTTCAGTAGCAATTGTTTTTACTGCGATTGCACCACGGAGGCGTCCCATCGCCATTGAGATTGATTCTGCCTGGAAGTGAAAGACAAACTGCTTGAGGTCTGGAGGCTTGGGGATCAGGGCTCGGTTAACATTTCTACATGGAGATGCAAGATGGAGACTCAGACTTAATCTAAGCATTAATGGCCCTGGGAAGGATGTAGCTTAATGCCTATTTGTGATTGTCCTTTGCACATATGCTCAGCCTAGCAGAGAACAGAGAAACATTTTAAAGAGGCTATCTGGGTGTGTCAGGCAGTGACACCATTTGAGCAGGGATCTAAATCTCTGGGTTCACCTGTGTCTGGTCCCTGTCAGGGTCAAGGGGCCATTTTGTCCAGCCCCCTCATCTGGGAAAGGCCTTTGGGTCCCTCAAGATACTCCTTGCTGCAAGTAACACAGCCAGCTTAAATCACGAGGAAATGCAGCAGCTCGCGCACCCGGAAGTCTACAGCGGTGGTGGCCACGGAGCTTAACCGCAGCGCCAAGGGCCCTGCTGTCTGCCTAGCATCTGTGCCCCAACCAGGTAGAAGGATGGCCAAAACACAGGGGCACTGCCCTCTCCCAGAAGGGCTGCTGTCTTCCCTGTGGTCTGTGGGCCAAGGCTGGGTCATTTGCCGGACCAGTTGCTGACAGGCTGTGGGTGAAGGGATGACTGGGACAAACCTGGATTAAGCATCGCATCCACCCCAGTGCCCCCAGCATTGCCTTCTGTCTTTATTTCCAAATCAGAGTATTGCCTAGTACCAGGCATCCTCCTGCCTGGCGAAAGAAGCTTCTCCCATGTGACGCGATATTTGTATCCCATTCCTGTACTACATCATCTGTAGAGCGTGCAGAATTCCTTTCTTTTTATGTAAATCCTGTAGGTAACTAGTGAAGGGCCCAATTATATTACATTATGGGGATCTGTGTTCAAAGCCTTTTCTAAGCCTGTCTGGACACTTTCTTACTTCCTAGATTTTGAGGAACGCCATTGGTGGTCCCAGCCCAGGCCTTGCTAGATCCCCGGGATCCCTGGCCTCTGGGGCTTCATTGCCTTTAGGTCACCCTCTTCGTCAATGTCCTTCCATCCAGTCCAGCCTGACCCTTCCCAGTTCACAGGATCAAGGGTGTGGGCCTTAAAGACACCGAAGCTTCTGGCTGGGACTTCAGGGCCATGATGAAGCCCTAAGACGAAGATCCTGGTGGGAGGAAAACTGTGGGTGCAGGGCTAGGGGCCTCCGACCATCTCTACAGCCTTGGGGACCCCACTTCTCCTCCAGGAGGGAGAAGGGTCCCTCCTCTGGCTGGTAGGCGCATCCTTCTTCACTGCTCCTGCCAACAGCTCCCAGGGGTCCTTCTTCCTCTGCAGAAACACTGAGACTGGACACAAATGCCAGGACACTGAGAGTGGGGCTCCTGGAGGAACCGGTCGCCTCTGCTCCCTGCAAAACGGTGTCCCCTTCCTCTGAGGGTGCCAAGAAAAAAAAGAAAGAAACAAAGAAAATATATGCTTGTATCCTTTTGGTAATTTTTTTAAAGTTTGTTTTTAAAAACGCACTAAGTCGTCCCCGTGCTCGGTGTCTCTTCGGCTCTGGCTCTGGGCCACCCCTCAGGAGGAGAAGCCTTTTCTCTTCATGCTGACCCGAGGCCAATCCTTAGGGCCGGTCCCTGACCCCTCTGCTTCCTGGGCAGTCTCATCCTTTCCCACAGGCTCGAGAGCTGGCGTGCCGATGACTGCCCACCGGCCGGGTTCCCCCTGCCGGTAAATGCAGCTCCCCCAGCCACCTGCATCAAGATGTGTCAGAGCCTCACCGACTCACCAACCCAGAACCGTCCCATCTCCAGCCTGGCCCCAGCCCTGGCCCAGTCCCCTTGGGCTCAGCATCCGGCGTCTCCGCTCTCCCTGCAGGCACCCAGCCAGGGACCCGGGGGCATCTCGGTTCCCTCCATTCCTTTTTCCCCACATGAAAGCACTCTCCAATCCGCACCTCCTCCCTTCCACCCTCTCTACCCCAGCCTCGATACCCTTCCCTGACATGATGGAGCACCCACAGGACCACCCCCGTTGGGCACTAGATGCCTGAAATTGAGCCCGTGGGCTCAAGTGACATCCTCTCCTGCTAGTCAGATGGGGGCGGCTCCAGGACGGCACCCCTCACACAGTGACCTGCACACAGCATGCATCTTCTCATGCCTGCCTCTGTCTCCTCATTGGAGCGGGCTTGCACACCTCCCTCCCAGTCTTGAGCAAAGCTTGAGCATGGCTTGTATTTGTTTTCAACGGAGGGTAGATGCGAGTAGCCCCTAAAACAAGTTGGTGGCTGAAAGTGCCAGTGTTCTTTGGAATAATGAGGCCCATCTCCTAACTGGACAGCTCCTTCCCCACCCTGTGGGCGTGGCTGTCCTGGGTAGCAGGGGGTCGGGTTTCCTGGGGTTGCTGAGAGGGGAATTCCGCCAGGGCTTATTGGCTTAGATGATTTCAACTCCCCTTTCCAGTCGTGTGCCCTTGGGAAAGTTAACCTCTCGTGCCTCAGTTTCTTAAAGTGTGTATTGGGCATGATAATACCTCGTCACAGAGCAGTTTTCAGAATCAAATGATGTGGATTTTTTTTTGAGACCGGATCTCACTCTGTTGCCCAGGCTGAGTGCAGTGGCGTGATCACAGCTCAGCGCAGCCTCAACATTCTAGGCTCAAGTGATCCTCCCACCTCCACCAATCAAGTAGCTGGGACTGCAGGCATGTAGCACTGTGCCTGTCTAATATTTTATATTTTGTAAAGAAAGGGTCTTGTTTTGCTGCCCAAGCCGGTCTTGAACTCTTGGGCTCAAGCGATCCACCTACCATGGCCTCATCAAGTGCTGGGATTGCCGGTGTGAGCTACCACATGGCTGAGAATCAAATGATTGACCACATATGTGGGGCTCACAACTGATCCTCACAGAGTGAGCACTGGTACCTTTGTAGTATCGCTCTCCATTGCTTCCTGTACATGGCTGGACCCACAGTGCAGTATTGGGCCAGAAACACAACACTGTGGACGCTGGAAATTTGCAGAGTGTTTTGACCATGGCCTTTTTCATGCCATCACTGACTTTAGAACCAAACCCTGACTGTACTGTAGGACACTAATGGCAGGACGCCAGGGTTGACTTTGGACTGGTAACCTTGCCAAAGTCTTGCAGAAAATATGGCAATTGACAAAACACAGCCTGGCACATAGTAGGTGCACAGTAAATATTTGTAGAACCAATCAAACAAGACGATTTCCAAAGGTAGATGCCATGAAGGAGATAAAAGAGGCAGGTGATATAGAACACGTGTGACAAAGGTGGTGGATGGTGGGAGGGGGAGGTTTAGGCTAAAAGCTAATCAGAGAGAATTTCCCAGGGAGAGTGGCTTACACAGGGAGCACCTCAAGCAGACAGACGGCACGTGCAGAGGCCCTGAGACGAGAAAGAGGTTTCTGTGCTCCAGGAAAAGCAAGAGCAGTGCAGCAAGAGCGTGGTGAGAACAGGAGAGAGCAGGAGGGGATGGAGTGAGAGAGGAAACCGTCGAGGAGGCAGGGACTTGTGGGTCTCAGCCAGGGGGTTGCATTTTGTTCTAAGCAGAGAGTTTAAAGTAGAGGAAGGAAGCAAGATCATGCTCACTGCAAAATGCCCTGGGAACTAGGAACTCTCACTGGGACACTGGTTGAGGGGTCCCCAGCCCTCTTCTCAGGAGAAGGATCATGCACGTTTCTACCCCATGACCACCCTCATCTGCCCAAATCAAAGGTGACGGGGTCAGCTGGACCCTGCAGTTTCGTCTCCCACTGGAGCAGAAAGATGCCATCATTGAGCAGCTCTGCAGGTGAATTAGCCAAGGTCTTCACAAACTGCCTCCCCGAGCCTCGTGACTGCCCGCAAGGTGGAACCGCAGCACCCCACTTGCAGGTGAAGAGGCTGACACTCAGGGACGGCAGCCCCCGAGGGTTCAAAGGCAGATCGAACCCCTAGACTCCAACGCTCACCCCATATGGGGGTGTCCAGAGGCTTCTGAGACCCTGGGCCTTCTGGGGTCCAGCATCTTCCCGTGAAGCCCCCCTCGGCCTGGAGTGGTCATGGAGTCATTCACTGTCACTCACTAACTCAAGCATCCTATCCTAAGTGATGCATAAGGGGCTGCCCACTGGTGGCCCACAGGGTTTTATTTTTTAACTCAAATTATTTGCTAAGATTTAAAAAAGCAAAAGATGGCCCATGAAAACATGCAGCTCTGGCTTCCATGGAAAAAAAAAAAAAAGCCCAACTCGCTCCTCTGGGCCTGCTCTGCCACGGGGCATCCACAGGCTGGAGCTGAGGGCCTCCAGACCCTCACGTTCCGCACACAGCCACCTCGCCCCGGGCCTGTGGCCTCCAGCCCATGTGCTGCAGAGCCCAGCTCTGCCTCATTGGATGGAGAAGCCCAGACAGGGGTCCCTGCATGGCTGGGGCAGCCCAGGGGAACCTCTGTAGCCCAAGGCTTTGCATACCCCGTCCCAGGCTTCTCTGCTGTCTCACACGGGGACCTCTACGATGGCTTCAGCTGCTAGAACTTTCCAAAATGCTCCTTTTCCTATCCCCATGTAGCACCAGTGGCCCTCTGCTACCCATTAAGAGGTCCTGCTCTTTGGCTGCAGATAGGGACCATGACCTGAGGAAGAGACCATCCCCAAGGCCCTCCAAACCTAAGTCTGGAAGCACAGGCTGCTGGGAGGGAGGACGGGAAGGCAGGAGTGCGGGGTGGAGGGGAGTGCCATGGGAACACTGTCATCTCAAGGCTGGGGGACTCCCCAGCAAATTGATGTGAAAGGGAACAGAAGCCAGTTCAGGGTGCTGGATGGGTGACTTCTCCAGGAGACCAGAGGCGAGAGTTCACTTGCACACGCCTGTATACACACACTCACACCACGGCACACACATGTGGTGATGTACGTGCACTAGCAGGCATGCAGACACACGCCAATCTGCAGCCCGCAAACGCCCACAGACCCAGACACGCAGACGCACGCTCCAGAGCCCACGCAGTGCCCCGGCCTCCCTAATTGCATTTCTGAAAATGAGAAAGAGGAAATCGAATGACTTTGAGGCGGCTGCCGTTACCCCATGGCGATTTCCCATCTCCGTTCAGAGAGGCCGCAGCAGCAAGGCTGTCTGGAGTTCCATCTGAGCCCTGAGACTCCTTAGCAACCCTCAGCATGGGCCACACTGCAAGCTCTCTCTGGCCTCGGCCAGCCGGCCTGCTGTGGATGGGAGCTGCCAGCTCGCCTAGGGCTTGCAGTGATAATAAGGGCCACTGACCTGATTCTTGGGGCAACTGAGACCCCAGTGTCTCTCTGTTCTCAAAAGGCACCCCAGAGCCCAGGACCACAACATTTCCCAGGGCCCCTGCCCCACGCTTGGTGTATCCTAGGACCCTGTGCCTATAGGATGAGAAGCTGCTGCCCAGAAGATCCCTTCCTATGGGCCAGTGCCACAGTGCGTTCTCCCCCTGAGGCTCTTCCCATCCTGAGCCACTCCGCAGATGCTGTGATTGGAAGCTCCCCCAGACCCCTTATTCCCCACGGCAGCTCAGACACAGCCTAGACAGGAGGTTGCTGTTGGCCATAATATTGTCTTCAACGATAGAGCAAATTGCATTATCAGCCGCACTGTTACCTTGGAGGTCAACCGAGACCCTGAGATCTTCCTCATGTAAACATAGTAAAGCACCCACACTGGACATGGACGACGGGGGCTTTGAACTGATTACAGGTGTCACTGGTTTCCCTCTATCGGTTTGAATCTGTGATGATGAAGTGCACAGCTGAGAAACAGCAGAGTCCCCGGGCCAGGTGGCTCCAGGGAAGCCCCATCCCTAGTCTGAATGACTGAGCCCCATCCCTGGTCTGAATGACCGAGCCCCATCCCTCGTCTGAATGACCAAGCCCCTATGCTCCTGCATCCTCCTGGACACAAGAGAGACAGTGGCTGGACCTGAGAACTGTAGAGCCAGGTGGTCCTGGACAAGCCATCCCTGCAGAGGAAGACCCTCAGCCCTGGGATTAACAGGGAGTGAGAGGTAACTTGCTTCAGATTCATCAGAGGTTTGCAGACAGTTCTAGCCACCTGACACAGGGCAGCAGGGAAACGAATGTCTCCGAAAGGCCTTACTCTCACTGGAAACTGGGATCTGGCCTTGCTCGGTCCCAGGTCTCAGCCTCTGCCCAGGCTGGACCCTGACCCTCCATCTCACTGGGCCCCAGGCTGTGGCCACAGTAGGCCCCAGGTGTCAGCTTTGCTGGATCATGGACCTCAGTCATGCAGAACCCTAGGCCTCAGCCTCACTGGACCTTGGCCTTGCCAGGCTGTGGACCTTGGCCTCACTGGACCCTGGACCATAGTCTCACTGGGTCTTGGTCTTGCTCGACCCTAGACTTCAGCCTTGCTGGACCTTAGACTCTGGCCTTGCTTAACCTTGGACCTCAGCCTCACTGAACCCTAGACCATGACCTTATTGGACCCTGGACCTTGGCCTCACTGACCTTAGACCTTGGCCTTGCTGGACCCTAGACCTCAGTCTCACTGGACCTTTGACCTTGGCCTTGCTGACCCTGGGCCTTGGCCTCCGTGGACCCTGGACCTCAGGCTCACTGGACCCTGTAGACCATGGCCTTATTGGACCCTGGACCTTGGCCTCACTGACCTTGGACCTTGGCTTGCTGGACCCTAGACCTCAGTCTCATTGGACTTTGGGTTATGACCTTGCTGGACTCTGGATCTTGGCCTCACTGGACCCTTGGCCTCAGCTTCACTGGATCATGGGCCTCAGCCTCATGGGATCCTGGACCTCGACCACACTGAACCCTGGATCTTGACCTTACTGGACGCTAGGCCTCAGCCTCACTGGACCTTGGCCTTGCCAGGCTGTGGACCTTGGCCTCACTGGACCCCGGACCATAGTCTCACTGGGTCTTGGCCTTGCTAGGCCCTAGACTTCAGCCTTGCTGGGCCTTAGACTATGACCTTGCTTGACCTTGGACCTCAGCCTCACTGGACCCTAGACCATGACTTTATTGGACCCTGGACCTTGGCCTCACTGAACTTGAACCTTGGCCTTGCTGGACTCTGGACCTCGACCTCACTGGACTTGAACCTGGGCCTCGCTAGCCACTGGGTGCTTGCCTCCGATTCTCCAGCCCCTCTGCAGGCTGCAGTCCTGCCATGCACGCTCGTCTCTGTGCTGCCAGCACAACTCCAGTCTCACCCTCTCCTCTTCTTGGGGAATTTGAGGCTCCTAAGAAAATGCTTTCTGCAGAAGGCCTACTCCACCAGGCAAGCTGCTGTCCTAGAGAAAAAATAAAAACCTCCCAGCCTCACTTATAACAAACTTGGTCTGTTGTGCAACTTTGCAGTACAGAATGTACATGTGCCCAATCTCCCCACTGTTGCATAATTTTCCAGCTGTTTTCAGGACTCTTTCATCCCTCGTCTGGCATATTTCACAAGCCATATATAAAAATTATATATATGTAAATATAAAGATGAGCATATGTGTGCGATGAAACGACAAATGTGAAGTGAGGGGAAGGAGGTAGGGGACCAGGACTTAGCAAAAAGACGGATGAAACAAGTGTAAACATTTTGAATGCCACCTTCTAGACGTCTGGGTGAGAAAAGGAAGTTGGACTCCATTTAAATTTAAATTGAGACATTGGTCCAATAAAATCGATTTCAAACTTGGTGCTATGTGGCTTCCCTCTTCTCCAGTAGTTTTCTTTTTTTCGTAGTCACCCTTAAAACCCCATCCTATTTGTTACAGAAATTCTGTGTGCATCTTCTTGCCAAATGTTTCTTAATGTAAGCTGAGATGGCCCACATGGCAGAGAAAGGCCACATCCTGGCAAATCCCTGCATCCTCGTGCCCTTATCATGACCCTTCACAGAGAGAAGCTCAGCACTTCCTTCTGACAGGAAACCCGGGTCTCTGCTGGTCCTGCCAAAGTCACCTGCCACGAGGGAGGTCACTCTCTTTCTGGAAGCAGGATCTGCCCAGGATGGCTGGGCCTGTGACGGGGAAGCTGCTCAGCTGCTGAGCAGAGCGACCTGCAGGGCCAGACGGGTCACACTCCAGGCCACAAGCTGGAGGCTTGCAGGCAGAATCCTGCCCATGGGTGTGTTTGGCTGGGACAGCACAGTCATTTTTAAAATTTGAATTAGATGCACGTTAAAAACTAGGTGCTTTCAGATTAGAAATCTAGATTCTTGGCTGAGCACATAAAACTGATAAAATAAAATGTCCTGACAGCACTCCAGCCCGGCAGCAGGACCAGGGGCTCAGAAGGGGGTGCCTATCCATCTCAGATCCCTTCTCACCTGTATCAGTTAGCTATCGGCACAGGAGTACTACCTGGCCACCTACCCCAGGGAACAAGAGCCATCCTCGGGTCACAGCTCTGCAGGTCCAGGCTGCAGCCGGGGCAGCTCAGCCACATGTCAGCTCATGTGGAGCCCAAAGTGCTGGGACAGCAGCTCCTGGGGAAGCCCATCTCATGGAGGAGGTCAGAAGCTTCCAGAAAGATGAGCATAAAGACCTCATGCTTAAGGTCCGGGCTCCAATCCAGCACGCCATCACTTCCGCCTGTGTTCCATTGGCCAGGAGAGATGCACGCCCAGCCCATCGGGAGTGGGGTGAGGAGGGACACTTCATCCTAGAGGGAGAAGCTGCAAAGTCACACAACAGTGGATGTGGAGGAGGGATGTGTACTGGATTGAGCAGGGTCCTCCAAAAATGCAAAAATGCAAATCTGGAATCTTAGAAAGGGATCTCATTTGAAAACGGGCTCTTTGCAGATATAATTAGTTAAGAGGAGGTCAGAGTGGGTCAGAGCAGCCCCAATCCAATATGATTGGTGTCTTTCTAAGAAGTGGAGATGCAGAGACACCGATACACAGAGAGAAGGCCGTATGGTGACAGAGACAGAGATCAGAATGATGCCACCACCAGCCAAGGAACAGCAAGTGTTGCCAGAGCTATAACCTGAATTGTGCCCCCTTCAGATTCACATACTGAAGCCCTAACCCCTAATGGGACTGTATCTGGAGACAGGGCTTTTGGGAGGAGATTAAGGTCAAATGAGGTCACAGGGGTGGGGCCCTAATCCAATAAGATTGGTGGCCTTATAAGAAGAGGAAGAGATATCTACCTCCCTCATTCCCTCCCTCCCTCTCCCTCTCTCGCTCTCACTGTGGCTCTATCCATCACCTGAGGACACAGCAAGAAGGCGGCCAGCTACAAGCTGGGAAGAGAGCCCTCACCAGGAACTTGGTTGAATGGCATATTGATTTTGAACTTCCTGCTTCTAGAACTATGAGAATAGATTTCTGTTGTTGAAGCACCTCTATGACATTTCAGTGGCAGCCCAGGCTGACTAGTGCAGCCAGCAGTCACCAGAAGCCAGGAGAGACACACGGAACAGACTTTCCCTCAAAGGCTCCAGAATGAGCTAGCACCTTGATTTCAGACTTCTGGCCTCCAGAACCGTGAGAGTCGATTTCTGTTGTTAAAGTCAATTGAGTTTGTGATCATCCGTTACGGCAGCTCTAATATAGGATGGGTGAGGAATTGGAAACAATAAGTAAATGTACCACAGACTGTCCTCTTGGACACAATTACTCAAGAGGCTTCCTGCAGTGGTTTGAATGTGGCCCCTACAAAATTCTTGCGTTGGAAACGTAATCCCCAGTGCAACAGTGTTGAGGGATGAGCTGTGATAAAAGGGGCTTGTGAAAATCGGTTCTCTCTCTTCTGCTCCTCTTCCATGTGAGGACACAGGAAAAAAGCCCCCATCAAATGCTGGTGCCTTGATCTTGCCTTCAGAACGGTGAGAGAATAAATTTCGGTTCTTTGTAAATTATGCAGTCTTGGTATTCAGTTACAGCAGCACAAAATGGACGAACATATGCCTGCTCACAAAATATACTCACTCCATCCTAAGACCCTGAAAGACTTAACCACTCATTATTCAAGCTTGAAGACCAGAATCCCCCATCCCACATCACATCCAGATGTGACTTCTCTTGCTCCAGAGACCTGTGGAACACAAGGAGAAGTTATGTTCACCCCTCCTACCTTCCATGCCTCACACACACCCCACCAACACTCCCATTCAAAGGAGGGAAGGACAGGAAGCCCATAGCAGGACAGGAAGTTCATAGCAATTCTTAAACCCTGTTGGAAAAATGTTGCCAGGTGCTGCTCCCCTGCGGGTCGGGAATGTACTGGGATGAGGCTCCAGGTTCACCCTCTGGGACTGGACCCTCAATCCATTGTTTTCTATGGCTGTTTACTCTCTAGGAGATCCTTCCTTTCCCATCCTTCTCCTTGGTCACCTCTGAGAAGGACCCTGGAAAATATGCCCTTCATGGCAGCTGAAGGATCTTGTTCTGCCGTGGGTCTTGTTCATAAAATGTCAGTGGCCCCCAAATTTTTTTCCCACATTAAATACTCTTAGTCTCTTTTAGTCCAGCCTGGTGAGCCTTTGTCAAAACAGCTCTCTCAAAAATGATGTATTTCCTATGTGCTGAATGCTGTGTGTGCCAAAAGCCATATTCACAATTTATTACAAGACATGCCTCTCTCTACACTTAATTGCAGGTACTGTGAGCCCCCTAAGCTGCTTCAGGACCCACAATTGATCTTTCTAGTAACTACTAGGCACCATTTAATTCCTTCAGAGGTCTTCACACAAGGTGTGACAGCTGCACCTTTAATTTGATTTTTGCCCCCGAGCTATATCTTCATTGACTTGAATTTTCTTCCGGACTGTATCTTAAGTGGGAAATCCTTTATTGGATGGAGAGATTGGAGATTATAAATAGTTTTCTTGACTGGACACAGTGGCTTACACCTGTAATCCCAGCACTTTGGGAGGCCAAGATGGGAGAATAGCTTGGGTTCAGGAGTTCAAGTCCAACCCTGGCAATATAGCGAGACCCTGTCTCTACAAAAAAATTAAAAATAATAAAAATTAGCCAGTCATGGTGTCACATGCCTGTCGTCCCAGCTACTTGAGAGGCTGGGGGTGGTTGATCGCTGGAGCCTGGGAGGTCAAAGCTGCAGTGAGGTGTGGTCATGCCACTGCACCCTAGCCTGGAAGACAAAGCAAAACCTTGTCTCAAAAAACAAAAAAGAAAAAAGAAATAGTTTTATTTTCCAACCCAGAAAGTTCCAGAATTTCCAGGCTCTCTTTTCCCTCTCAATTCTTCTTAACAAGCAGCCAGTGTTTTCCTGCGATGTCTGCTGTTTGTGGTTCCACATCAATTGTGAGCAGCAGAGGCCAGCGCATGCCTTCAACATCCTACCCGGACACACCCAGCCCAAGGCCGTGAGTGTACCAAGTACCTTTTCTAACCTTCAACTTACTGCAAGTGACAGTTTTTAGCAAATGTCTCACCATATTCCATAACACAGGCCATCATTTTTGCAGCCTCCTATAACAGTTTCTGGTTTCAAAGCCAATTCTGTTCTAGGTGCCGGTTTCCATAGCGGTTCACCACTGCCATAATATCGCTGCATAATAAACCACCCTAAAACTTGGCAACCTAAAACAGCAAGAACGTATTCTCAGGCTCACAGCTCGGTTTCTGTGTGTGCGTTCCGGGGCCCAGGCTGAGGGGGCAGCAGCTCCCACGGGAAGCTCATCCCATGGGTGAGGTCAGAAGCTGCCAGAAAATGTCACTTCGCCCACGTTCCACCGGCCAAACAGGCAAGACTCACTGCCCAGCCCGTCCTAGAGGGAGAAGCTGCAAAGTCACGTGTCAGGGGGCATGGACGTAGGGATGGGGAGGCCCGGGGAACAGCAGTGCAGCCCAACACAGCCTGCACTGAAGTTTCATTATTTGCCAGTTTTCGCGTTATGAAAGTGCTAGTTCTTGTAACAAGTGAAATGATTCCAAATCATGTGAACCAAAGCAAGTATCTGTTCCCTGTGTATCTCCCACATCGCCTTCTTTGCGGATAGAGAAGAATGGAGCCATGGTGGGCGAGGAAGCCAGGAAGAGAGAGGAGGAAGCAAGACTGAAGCAGGGAAAGGGCTGGCACCTCCCCTACCCCAGTTCCAGCCCCACCAGAGGCTCAACGCGCTTTCCCACTCCGGATGTCATGGAATCCGCACCACCCTCATTCTCAACACTGAAGGACCCAATTTGTGCATGACGGTTTAGATGGGTTTGTCTTCTGTATTAGCTTCCTGTGGCTGCTGTAACAAAGCAACACCAATTCGGTTTAAGTGAGGCTTAAACCGAAAGAAACTTATTCTCTCCTGGTTCTGGAGGGCAGAAGTCCAAAGTGAGTATCAGAGCATAAAGCAGGTGTCTGCAGGGCCGCACTCCCTCCAGAGGCTTTGGGGAGAATCTGTTCCCTGCCTCTCACAGCTCCTGGGGCTGCTGGCATTCCTTGGCTCATGGGGGACTCCCTCCCATCTCTGCCTCCCTGGCCACATCACCGCCTCCTCTGCTGGGTGTGCGTCTGTGTCAAACCTCCCTCTGTCTCCTCCTTATAAGGACATGTATCCAATTTAGCACCCACCCAGATAATCCAGGATAATCTTCTCCTCTCAAAATCACCCATCAAATCACATGTTCAAAGGCACCTTTTCCAAGTGAGGCAACCTTTACACCTTCGTATACCATCATTCCACAGCCACGCCCAGAACAGGGGAGCCAGGCTACGGAGGGTGGGATCTGCCTGCAGAGAAGAGGAAGAGTGTCAGGGCCCAGGCAACACCCCGAGGCACTGGAGAGGGAGAACACGGGTGACGTGCCACAGGAATGAGTCGCATTTCAGCCTAGTGCCTCCTTCGGGACCATGAGGGATCGCATGAGGGATCGCCAGAGGACATGGGCTGTTCATTCTGTTCTCTGAACCTACAATGAAGCCCAAAGCCAGGGCTGCTTTTCCCTAATGAACATGCCTTTCTTCGGTGGAGCTGACCCTGTAACAGGAAAGCCCGGCTTTGATGAAACCAGTCCTTTAAAATGAAACATTTTATTAAAAGCCGTAACAGGATCCCGTGAAATTAAACCGGGAAGACAGACATTCTAAATGCCCCCCGACACTGGTTTTGATTTTTTAGGTTGTCAGTTAAATTAAAGTCAGGCCACAGAGACTCAGCGCTCAGCTTGCCTTCCTGGAGGAAAATGCGCCTCCCCCAACAGGTCCCCCTCTTGCAAAGCTCTTTGAGGTTGGATGCAATCCTGCCTGCAGCCCGTGTTTCAGCTCTGGGGCTGGAAGGCAGGAAGCCACCAGTGAGAGCCAAGAACTGTTCACGAGGTCAGTGAGGGGTTCTGTCTGTATCAGCCTGTCTCACGACCGTGAAAGGGCCATTCCTGAGGGCTCAGATGTGGATAAGAACTGGTGGCCTAAATATGGTTATATGGCAAGTGACAGAAACTGACTTGGGCTGACTTGGGCAAAAGGGAAGTTATTGTTTCACAAAATTAAAAATCCAGGGATAGTTTGGCCTTGGACAGCTGAAATGTTTCCTCAGGACCCCGTTTCTTTCCCTCCAGCTCTCTGTCCCTCTTCCTATGGGTTGATCTCATCTCAAACAGGAAATGTCCTCATGGTACCAATGGGGCTGCCATGGCTCCAGCTTCACATTCTCAGAATCTCAAGGCCTGAGGCGAAGAAGGCTTCTTCCCCAACAACTCCTATTGGGTCCCAGGTATCTAGTGGGCCTAGATGGGGCCAGGGGCCCATCCTTGCACCAACCTAATGGCTAATAATTCACTTGAGGGGCCAGGACTTGGCCAAATGATCCACCCCCGCAAAGCTAAGGGCTGGGTGAGCTTCACCCTAGTGACATGCCGCACGGAAGAGCATGAGTGGCTATTAAATAGTAAGCGTCTTCTATACTATTTAATGGTCTGACTCAAAATGCCTCTAGTAAGTCAGAAAAGCAGTTAATTCTTATAGTGTGGATCGTCCAGTTTAACGGCTCTGTTAGTCAAGAGTTGCCATTAGAAAACACCACACACTGTGTGGCTTGAACAACAGAAATTTATTTTCTCACAGTTCTGGAGGCTGAAAATCTGGGACCAGGGTGCTGGCATGGTTGGCTCCTGGTGAGGCCTCTGGCTTGTAGACACATCTCACCATGTCTTCACACAGCCTCTTCTCTGTGCGAGAAAGGAGAGAGGGGGAGGGACGGAGCGGGAGAGAAAGGGAAAGGGCCTGAGCTCAAGCGTGCACTCTGGTGTCTTTTCCCCTTTTGTTTGTTTATTTGTTTATTTCTGAGACAGGGTCTCACTCTGTCACCCACTGAAGTGCAGTGGCACAAACATGGCTCACTGCAGCCTCGACCTCCTGGGCTCAAGTGATCCTCCTACCTCAGCCTCCCAAGTAGCTAGGACTATAGTTGCACACCGTCCTGCTTGGCTAATTTTTTTTTTTTTTTCCTCGATAGAGTCAGAGTCTCACTATGTTGCCCAGGCTGGTTTCAAACTCCTGGGCTCAAGCGATCTTACCTCCCACCTTGGCCTCCCAAAGTTCTGGAATTCCAGGTGTGAGCCATCGCACTAGCCCCTCTTTTATAAGGACAACAGTTCTATTGGATGAGGGCCACACCCTTATGACCCCACTTAACCTTAATCACCTCCTTAAAGACTATCTCCAAACACAGTCACACGGGGGCTGGGGTTTCATCATCTGGGTGCATGAGGCACCGTTTAGTCCATACGAGGGTCAAACTAACAAAGTAACTGCGAGTTTCCACTGGGTCCTATGGAAGCATGGCTTGATATCCCAAAAAATACCACTTCAACAGCCCAGGGGAAATCGGGGCTGGAGGTGAAGATGGAAATGCTTTGTCTGCTTCCGGCCTGTGCGTCCTCCCTTCCACACACCACCCCAGCCAGCCTACCCTGCTCTAGGCCTCCCCAGGCCTGGTGGAGAGACCAGGGCCTATACGGCAAGCTGGCTCAGGTCAGCCAGGTACCAGGCGCCCCCGGCCTCCAACTCCAGCCCCAGTGGCTGCACCCACTTCTTTTCAGAGTCCAGTCTCAGAACTCCAACCTGGGGGCTCCCTCGTACCCCTCAGAGCCACTACCCCGTGTGCCTTTCTCTATGCCTACTGTAGGCTGGCCTTTTATCACCTCCAAATCTCACGTTAGGATTTGGTGACGGAGTTGGAGGTGGGGCCTAAGGGAAGTGTTTGGGTCATGGGACAGGTGTCCCTCATGAATAGAAATCTTTCTGGCCGGGCGCGATGGCTCACGCCTGTAATCCCTGCACTTTAGGAAGCTGAGGCGGGTGGATCACCTGAGGTCGGGCGTTCGAGACCAGCCTGACCAACATGGAGAAACCCTGTCTCTACTTAAAAAAAGAAATCTATTAGGTTTTCTACTCATGAGGGACACCCTGTCCCCCGCACCCATCCCGGTGAGCTCCCTTCCTGTGTGGGAGCTCTTGCTCTTTTAGTTCCTGTGAGAGCCTGGCACCTCCCGTCTCCCCTGCTTCTCTCTCACCATGTGGTCTGCACACACCAGCTCCCCTCCACCTCCTCCATGAGCGGAAGCAGCTGGAGGCCCTCCCCAGATGCCCAAATCTGAACTTTCTAGACAGCACGTAAACCTCCGAGCCAGATAAACTTCTTTACTTTATAAACTACCCAGCCTCTGGAATTCCTTTAGAGCAACACTGAGACACTGCCCCGCCCTTACCTGCTGGTAACCCCAGGCTCAGACACGACCCACACTCGTGGACATGTGAGCATCTTTGGAGGTGTCTTTTGGTCAAAAATGGAATCATTCTGTAAGTGTCAGCGGCTAACAATTCTCACTTCCTGACACGTTGCAGCCGTCTATTGAGGATGGTAGCCTGAGATCTACGGCCTTCTCCAGCAGGTGCTTAAAAGCCCATAGTTGTGATGTGTTCAGTTCAATTCAAGTACTCCCGTATTTTTTATTGACACTTGTAGGTTGTTTGCAGGGGTGTGTGTGTGTGTGTGTGTGTGTGTGTGTGTGTGTGTGTCTACCAGCAATCTTGTAGTAAGCATCCTTGCTTCTTTGTACACTGGTGCTATCATTTCCGTAGGATAAAATCTCTAGAGTGGGATTGTGGGTTCAAGCTAATGTGTCTTTTAAGCTGAACAGATATTGCTGGCAGGTCTTCGATAGGATTGAGCCACACCCCTGTGTCAGTGAGATCCCCTGGGGCTGCGTCTCTGCCTCCTGCCGGCTCAGGCCACTGCTGCGTCTCTGGTCTTTGCTAAGCTCACTCCTGCACAGATTGCCTCCCTGTTTTCATTTGCACCTCCTGACCCTAAGGTGTGAGGCTGAGCACTGTTGCTTTTGTTTGATAAGCCCTGAGGCACCTGATGGAGCCTGGGTTGCAGAAAGCTTTTCTGGGGCCAGGCGCTCTGAGTATGGATGAAATGGCTTAGGCTGGAGAAGGGGAGGAGAGCAGTGTGGAACAGCAGGGTGGAGGCTGAGGGGCTCTGAGCGTGCCCAGAGATAGGGGGTGAGGATGGGCAGTGGCAGGGGTTGTGCACAGGATGAGGGTGTGGCCTAAGACCTCCGTGTAGATGCCTTTAAATGGGACAGCTGAGCTGATACTAAGGCACTCTCTAGGGTTTCCATTCTAACCCAGCTCGGGCCATCGTCTCAGGAGCGCCCCTGCCCCTGTGGGCCTCAATTTCCCGATCTTTAGCTTCAGGGAGTTGGCCCAGTTGATCTCAGTCCTTTTAGTTCTAGCATCTTCTGAGTGGTCAGCAAAAGCCTGCACTAGCAGCCCCCTCTATAAACATTACTTCACGAATGTTAAAGGCTGTGGGAGCCCTAGAGGGAATCCCATGCAACGGGTTCGTTTTCAGAGATTCCCAAGCACTGGTTCCCTGACCCTGGGGCCCACTTCGGGCGGTGAATGTGCAGAACCTTAAAGAGAGGGCTGGTGAGAGCTTGGCCTCAGTGCCATGAGGCTGGTTCAGGGGACTGCTGGCCACCCCTTCCTCCAGGCCTCTGCTCCTGTAGGCAAGAACGCCCACGCCCACGCTCCCCAGGCACCCAGGCCAGGATTCTATAAGGTGTCCTCATCTCTTCCCCTTCCCTCTGCCCCATTCAATCAAAGGAAGAGGTCCTGCTCACTCCTTCTGTTGAACGACCAGGAGAAGGTGTGGCGGGAATGGCAGGAGCGTCCTGCCTGGGAGATCAGGAGGCCTCGGAGTGTGCAGGGGTGGTGACCTCCTTCCAGCAGCAGGTCCGAGGCACGGGAGTCCTGAGGGCCAGATGGGAGGCTGACGTGGGGCACCCTGCCTGGGGTTTTTTTCATATGGGGTCCTGCCGCAGAAGGTGCCTGCCATGCAGAGGGGAGCTGGCAGCAGCCAGCCGCCCGAAGACTCCCCCAACCCACTCCTCCCCACACAGCAAGGAGTGCAGAGCCCGGGAAGCTCTGGGCAGTGGCTCCAGGGACCTGTGGGCTGCAGACCGCCTCTCCAAGGCAGCCCCAGGCTGTGGGCGCCCGGCAAGCCATGGAACAAGGTTGAGATAGAGACGAATATTGTGGACTAGACGTCTAAAGGGGTTGAAAAGCGATGACATTTGAGATGTAAAATGGCTGTGAGACTGTTTATTACTGAAGGGCCAGGCTGGGTGAGGACATGGATGAGGTCAGCAGACTGGACAGGTTAGCTATGGGGCCAAGCGTTCTCCAGGGGCCTCCAGGCTGGCCCTAGAAGCCAGGTCCTCCCAGGGAGGAGGGCTTTCAGCCCCACCCTCAAACCCCTGCCCTGCGTCCTGCCAGCCCAGCACCTCCTGGCGTTGCTCCTCTAATGAGACCTCGGAACGTTCTCCTTTGCTGACTCAGGCTCTCAGGGCGATGGCCTCCTCCTCAGCTGTCCAGATCATTAGTGAAAAGGTTAATGGATCCCGCTGGGCAAAAAGCCTGGGTATTTTAGGGACCTGCCGTCCTCTGTCCACGTACCCAGGCAGGGTCCCCACACCCAGCAGAGCACAGACTTGGGAGAGGAGGCCCCATCCCGCAGCAGAGAAAAAGGGTGAGGCGGCCCCGGGTGTGTGCAAAGGATGGAAGATCGGCCAGGAACAGCACCGCCAGCTTCATTCTCAAGGTTGGGGGTGGGACTTGGACTTACGGAACGTCCCAGGCTATGCCTCGCCACCACCTCCAGCCAGGACCTGGGCCTTTCTCTTCTCCACCACCGTTCCCAGGCCTGCCTGCAGCGGCTATCTCCAAGCCACCCTTGCTGCTCTGCAGGAGGTGACCGGCTCCCGCTCCATGCTCTGGGATCGTGGCTTGCCTCGGGGAAGACAGGCCTGGGGGTCTTTAGCCCCAACTCTCGGGGACACTGCTGGGAGTCCCAAACCAGGCCCTGTCTCCCGCCTCCTCACCCTGGCCACACACTTGTCTGCAGAACAGATGGGTGAGCTAATGAGCAGATGTGCCAGGTTCTGCCTAGATCCAGTGGTCCCAGTGGGCCTCTGTTGTGCCCCGTGCACCTCTCCCCAGGCACAGCCTCGTGCCTCCTTCCTGTGTCCCTGCTATGCTAGGCCCAGCCCTGTACCTGGCCTGGCCAGAGACGCAGTGCCACCCCGTAGCCAGGAGGAGGATATGCAGTGAGGACACAAAGACAGGGTAATCCTCAACGGCTCCAGCACGCACCCTCCACTTCTCGACATCCACTCACAGCATCTGGGTGAGAGGAGCCCTTGGGAACTTGGAGAACGTGGAATCCAGCCCTGGACTCCTGGCATCCTGGGCTCACACCACCAGGCGACTCTCAGGCTGAGGCTGGAGAAGAAGCCCTCGATGCAGCAAGCCAAAGCCAAGGGGGAGGTGGCCTCCTGCCTCTCACTCCCGCAAGACCAGCGCAGGGGCCAGCCCCTCCCAAAGCCACCTTCACTCTGTCCCTCTCACTCCTGCAAGACCAGCGCAGGGGCCAGCCTCTCCCGAAGCCACCTTCACTCTGTCCCCACACACAAAGGACTAGGCTCACAGCTATCTGAGTGCCCATCACGTTCTGTGCAGACCCTGGCGAAGCCCTGTGTGCCCCCCAGATGGGGCATGAGGGGTCTCACCCAGATCTGAGCTGCCATTGCCTGTCACAGCATCCATACATAACTGGCACTCAATTATTGCTCTTCTTCTCCAACTTCTCCTTTGCCTCTGCTGGGCTGGGGGTGGGGCTTTTACCCCCATCTGCAGGCCCCATCTCATTCTCCTAGGCCTAGGCCCTGAGCTCAATCCTGTAGCACCCCCAGGTCCCCTCTGATTTCTAGCCCAATCCTATCCATTCAAGAGAAGGAAAGGCCATAAATCCTGGCAAAGATGTGGGGCCCTGACCCCTCTCCAGGGATGTGCGCACGAACGCTTGGCATTGGCATTTGTCCCTCCTCAATTGGGACAGCAGTGCCCAGTTTCAGGAAAAGCGTCCTCTCCAACGCTACTGAGGAAATGGAGATCAGGGACAATGGGATGGTTACATGGTTACATTTATTTGGAGTCATCTGGAGTCACATGGCCTTTCCCAGGGGCAAGGAGTGCCTGATGTGTGCCTGCTCTGTTTAGCCTCCACAGTGTGGAGAAGGAGATGCGGGCTGGCCTCCTATGAGGGTCGAGCTGGAGATCCCCAGTTTCACCGCCTTGGAGCTCCAGGTCTGATGCAGGAAGATCACTGAAAAAAAGCAGCTTGGGTTCACCCATCCACTGTGGCGATTATCAGCTTGGTACCAACTGGACGGGAGAAGAACTAGGGGCTTAAACGTGGGGCTCCCCAAGCGCTGGCTGCAGATTTTAGAGGTGTTGGGGACAGGCCCTAGCTTAGCAGTTTCTCTTTTTCCCCGTGCTTAGCACCCAGCCCCCTTCTCACTTCTTCTACCCACATGCTGGAAGAGATGGTCTCCTGTCTCCCTTACCCTCAGCACTACCCCCATCCCAGCCCCACTGATATTATAGAAAGAAATGGAGAAGGAGCTCAGAGCCCCCTCGTAGTGCCTTCCTGCAGTAACCTGCCTTGGGGAACGGTGAGGGCCTCCTCCATCACAGCTGCTGAGCCCAGAGGCCCCATGGGCCCTGCTACTCTGAGCTTTAAGATGTCATTAAAAAGATGAGTCTAAAAGAAAAATCTATTAAAATTCACAATCCACATGCCCATTTTTCTACCTTGCCCGTGTACCCAAGGGGACCTGTACAAGAGTATGCCTGCGGTGTTGTGTGTAGCAGCAAAACATCGAGAACAATGGAAATGGCACAGACAGTAGTGCCATCGAGCAGGCTGGGCCCCCACTGAGAGGAGGTCCCACACGCCACCTGCACACGGGCTCCACTCCTGCTGTCAGGAAGGAGCGCGAGGTGCAGAGTCCCCTCCAGGTGACCCCATCCACACACAGCAACGGCAGAGTCCCACTCTTCCCCAGGGAGCAGCTCCACGCCACTCCCTCAACACAGAGGGCCCCCTGCTCCAGGGCATGTTCGCTGCTCTGCAGCCACCCTGTCTGCTCATCTCCTTTTGAGGATTCAGCCCCCAGACTCCCCCGTGTGTGCCGTGTGCTGCCCTGGGCTGAGCACCCAGAACTCAGCACGCATGCCTGACACTTGCGCTCATCAGCTGGGCTCCCATCGCAGAGCCGCACGGACTGTGGGACTAAGAACAGCAGAAATCCATTGTCTGGCAGTCCTGGAGGCTGCAAGGCTGAGTTCAAGGTGTTGGCAGAGTTGCTTTCTCACAAGCCCTCTCTCCTTGGCTTGCAGGTGGCCGCCGTGCCCTGGCGTCCACACACGGTCGTCCGTCTGTGTGTCTGCGTCATAAACTCCTCTTCTTATAAAGACGTCAGTCATATTGGATTAGTGACTTCATTTGAATTCAATGACTTCGTGAGGTCCTGTGTCCTAATCTATGCACACTCAGCGGTACTGGTGGTAGGACTGTAACCGGTGAATTGTGGGGGAACACAGTTCAACCCATTACATTCATCCAGCACCGACCATGTGTGAGGCAGTATTCGAAATGCCTTAACTCACTCATTTCTCTCAACATCCCTCAGAGGTGGGAACGATTTTAACCATCCTCATGTGACAGATGAGAAAACTAAGGCTCAGAGGCGTGAGAGCAATTGTCCAAGGTCGCCAGCACCTACACTGGCTTGTGTGTGCCTCATTGGTGGCCTCAGTTAGAAGCTGTGCCCCTGAGGATAGCAGTTGATTGCACCATTCCCAATGCCTGGCACAGAGAGAGTGCTGAACGAGAGAATGGTGGCCAGAGAGGAACTGCCCTCCAAGGACTGCAGCCCCGCAGAGGCCTCCCTTTCCATTCTCAGCTCAGAACTGAGCTCTCTGGCCCCCTGGCAACCAGCCCCTGCTCCCCAGGCCCCAGGCCTGCCCAGACACAGGAGCCCCTGGGCCACACGGACAGCACAGCCCTTTGGTAAAAATCAATGCCATCGCCAGTGAGCAGCTGGGCCAAGCTTCCCAGAGCTCCACGGTATCCCAGCAACAACACGCACATCCCCTTGTCTGCACGCTCCTGAGAAGATACTGCTCCCAGACACCAGAGCCAGCGAGTCCCAGCTTGGCTCAGGAGCCGCTGAACCTGCAGCCTCCACCCAGGCTGGTATGGGCTGGGCAGACCTCCTGTGCCAGAGACAGACCCGGGGGGTGGGTGAGGCTGAGAATGGGATCCAGGTTAAAGACCCCACCCACTACCACAGGCCCCCAGGTCGGCCGCCCTCCTGGTGGGCAGTTAATCCTCTTAGATCAGGGCAAACTGCAGGGAGCCTGTCTGCCATGTGAGCAGTTACGATTTGACAGGAGTCTGTAAGCAGATGCACGTGCAGGACGCTGCATGGAGATGCAAAGTAGTTGAACCAGGAAAGCATCATCCTCATTCATCTAGATCAGCTACAGAAGTCAGCGTGAACCCAGACCTGGGCAAGACCAGAGGATCCGCTCCCGTCTCATCAGCTTGTGTGGTCAGGGTACCCAGCTCCGCAGCCAGGGAGTCTGGCTGGCCGTGAGAACTTCCTAGGGCCCCTTGCCAGTGTGGGGCTGCCAGCCCTGGGCCCGGGGGAAGGGGAGCAGGAGGCTGGAGCCCAGCTCCAGACTCACGGAGACCGCACAGCTCCAGCCGTTCCTGAGGCTCTGGACTCACATATGTTGAGGTCCCCTATGTCACTGTTTCCTTGGCCTTGTTTGCTCCGTTGCTAATGCTCTTTACTCCCCGACTTTTAACTTTTCAGAAATCTTTGTAGCTCCTTTCCTGTTTTACCTCGCCCATTGATTGAGGAAGCTGTTGGTTCATTTCATCCTGTGTATTTTTCTTGTCTTACATTTACAGTGTATTGCTTTGCTTCCATCCCATTGTATTTTGAAGAATCTTCTCTATTTGGCCTTGTCTGTGGGTGGTAGCGTTTTTGGAGGAAGGGCCCAGGTTTTGGAGCTGGGCAGACCCTGGCCTAGCTATAGCTCTGCTAGGCTGGTAATTTTTTGGCCTCTTACAGTCACTTTAAGTCTCTGAGCCTCAGTTTCCTCCTATTAAAAATAGGAATAGTCATACCTGTGGGAAGGTTCAGGCCTATTCAGTGTTGTTAATTTAAAGTGCCTGGGACAGGGCCTGTCCATATGGGGGCCCTGTCGTTGCTAGCAGACGTCAGTGCTGGCACCAGGAGTCTGGGCTTCTGAGGAGTCCCAAATTGTGAGACCAGTGGTTTTCTTTGTCTTCCCGTCCCATACCTTAGCGGCTGTGAGGAGGGTCTCAGCCACATGCCAGGAACCTCAGTGTTCCCCCTCGATAAGGGACAGAGCTGTCCCAGCTCTGCCGGAGCCACACCACCCCTTGCCCGCTTTGGGACACTGCTCGGTCTGGCAGTGGTAGGGGAGGACAGCTGTCAGTCAAATGCCGTGCCTCACCTCCTGCGGCAGGACTAGACATTCAGCCCTAGCTGGACCGATCAGCATCCTTCCCAGCGCTTTTGGACTGGACCTAAGGCTTGAGGCACATGTCCTCCTGGAGGAGCAGCTCCACTCAATGGCAAGGATCTGCCACTGTCAGGAGCCTAGGGGGGAAGAAGCTGGCCTGGGCCAGGCCCCAGAGGTGCATGAGAGAGAGTCTGGGCATGCGGAGCCTGCTGCCAGGGCCCCTTGGACGCAGCAACGGTTTGGTTCTAAGAGCCCTTCAGCTGGTTTGAGCTTCTGATACTCGCAGCCAAGAATCCTAACTCAAACGCCCACAGCTCTGCCAGGCCACCAAATGGGTTCCCATAACCTGAGCTCCCTCTCCAATTCAGACAGACTCTGGAGGGCTCCCCGGGGAACACATGATCGAGCCCACTTACCAAGCCAGCAGGCTTCTCTGTCCAGGAAGGCACCAAACTTTTCATGGACCAGCTTACGAGCTGGAGCCTGGGCTGGCTCCACACCTCAAGCAGGCAGGCTCCTTCACACAGGAGGACACGCTGGCGGGGGTGCCTGGGAGCAGGAGGCCTGGGTGAGCAGCGCATCTAGGTGGCTCATGAGGACACTGCATATTCTGAGTCTCGATCCCTAGGAAGGAGGCCAGGTGTGTTCTGGGAGCTGGGAACAGGGCAGATCTGTGGGTGTCGGGGTATGAGGTCTGCACCCAGTCAATCGGCCTCGGGGTCCGGGGCATGTGCCCTTCCTCACTGCAAGAGAGGGGCCAAGGCAGGGAGCCAGGACACACGGTACAGAAGGCATGCAGTCAGATGGATGGGACCAGCAGGGACAAAGGGAGACACACCAGGCCCAGGACTGCAGCAAGCCCATCGAGGGACTCTCTGCCCCCTCAGAAGTGCCCTCACGCTGTTCAGCAGCCAGGCATAGGTGGAGGGTCACGGTGCAGCCAGGCGGCCCCAACATCAGGGCAGAGGGCACGGAGGATGTCAGGGCAGCAGACTCGGAGGATGTCAGGGCAGCAGACTCGGAGGATGTCAGGGCAGCAGACTCGGAGGATGTCAGGGCAGGGGACTCAGAAGATGTCAGGGCAGGGGACTCGGAGGATGTCAGGGCAGGGGACTCGGAGGATGTCAGGGCAGGGGACTCGGAGGATGTCAGGGCAGGGGACATGGAGGATGTCAGGGCAGGGGACTCGGAGGATGCCAGGGCAGGGGACTCGGAGGATGCCAGGGCCCTCTCCTCTAACCATCTCAGGTGCTGTTCTCTATCACCTCATCAGGAGCAGGACCGACTGCCACAGCCGCCGTGGTAGGGAACTTTCTCCACAAGGTTGTGCTTATACGTTTCGCATTGTCATAAAAGAACGCCCAAGACTAGGCAATTTATAAAGAAGAGAGGTTTATTTGGTCCACAGTTCTGCAGGTGGTACGGGAGGCATGGCGGCAGCATCTGCTCAGGGTCAGGGCCTCGGGAAGCTTCCACTCGTGGTGGGAGGGAAGGGTAGCAGAGGTGCCCCACTGCGAGGGATGGAGCAAGAGAGGGGAGCCGGCCAGGCTCTTTCTAACAATCAGCTCTCACGGGAACTCACTGCCACAGAGAGGGCACCAGGCCATTCATGATGGATGGGCCTACGTGACCCAAGCACCTCCCACCAGGTCCCACCTCCAGCATTGGGGGTCACATTTCAATATGAGATTTGGAGAGGACGAACATCCAAACCATGTCAACCACCCTCCAAGAACCAGCGCCTGCCTTTCTGACCTCCCCACTCACTCTGCTCCCCCTTCCCCACGATCGCCATCCTTGTCCTTAACAGGCCATGCACTTCCCGCCCGGATGGGAGCACAGGAGCGCTGAGCAGCCTCTGGCTGCTGAGAAGGACGGGAGGCTCTCGGGGGGGGCTTCAATGAGGAGGGACATCTTCAGCTGGGAACAGCTCTTCCACATAGCATCCGTGTTGTTGTCTACACTCGGGTTTCTCTGCTCTCAAATAATGTCCCGGTCTGCCAAGAGGGCACTGTCCTCTCATCAAGCTATGAGGGTCCAGAGGAAGAGGAGCCAGCCAGGGGATGGGAGAAGGGGGAGAAGTCCAGCTGGGGGAGGAGAAAAGAGGGAGGAGCTCAGCGGAGGAGGGGAAAGAAGTAGGAGTCCAGCCAGAAGAGGGGGGAAGGGGAAGGACCTCAGCAGGGGAGGGGGGAAGAGGGAGGAGTCCAACTGGGGGAGGGGAGAAGGGGGAGGAATCTAGTCCCCGGGGAGGAGGGAAGGGGGAGGAGCCCAGCCAGGGGAGGGGGGGGAAGGGGAGGAGCCCAGCCAGGGGAGTGGGGGAAGGGGAAGGCTCTCAGTGGGGGAGGAGGAAGGGAGAGGAGTCCAGCCAGGGGAGGGGGAAAAGGGGAGGAGCCCAGCCAGGGGAGGGGGGGAAGGGGAAGGATCTCAGTGGGGGAGGAGGAAGGGAGAGGAGTCCAGCCAGGGGAGGGGGAAAAGGGGAGGAGCCCAGCCAGGGGAGGGGGGGAAGGGGAAGGCTCTCAGTGGGGGAGGGGTAAGGGGGAGGAGCCCAGCCCAATGCCCCCTCCTGGGCTGATGAGAGATGAGAGTGGCTACCAGCTAGACCAGCCATGCCTACACCACCAGGTCCCACCAGAATTATGGACCGGCCAGGTGCAGTGGCTCACACCTGTAATCCTAGCCCTTTGGGGAGGCTGAGGTGGGTGGATCACCTGAGGTCAGGAGTTCAAGACCAGCCTGGCCAACATGGTGAAACCCCATCTCTACTAAAAATACAAAAAATTAGCCAGACGTGGTGGCGGATGCCTGTAATCCCAGCTACTTGGGAGGCTGAGGAAGGAGAATTGCTTGAACCTGGGAGGCAGAGGTTGCCATGAGCTGAGATCACACCACTGCACTTCAGCCTGGGCCACAGAGCAAGACTCCATCTCAAAAAAAGAAAAGTGTGGGTGGCGATGGACTTGTACCCCACTCTCCATCCACAAAGCGATCCGGAGCACATCTTAGCCCTGTAGGGGAGCTGCGGCGACCCTCAGGTGGATGCAGGGGAGATGCGGCTCACAGAGACAACACCCATCAGGCCAGATCCAGAGACACTGGCAGGACTGCCTCTGGGAGACCGCAGAGAGACCTGGAGCAGGCTCGTCGGAAGGAAGAACATCCCTGTCTTTATACTCATTTAACCCAGAGCCACCCACTCCTCTCCAGGCACCAACTAGATCCAGGTTTTAAAGCCATCTTCTCACTCCTGTCTCAGGACCAGGAAAATGTCTTCTATTTACATAACTGAGAGAGAAGCCCCTCACAGAGCGAGGGAGATGTGCCTGGAGGAGGCTAGTGCGCCCGAAACAGCCTGCAGAGTCAGAGGAGCACAGACACACATTCAGTCCCCGCAGGGCACCGCTCTGGTGGGGCACCTGTGCCAAGGCAGGCAGGTGTGAAAGCACGTGACCTGGTGGGGAGAGGGCCAGTGTTGGATGCCTGTGGTGTGTAGCTGTGTAGGGGCTGCGGATGTGGCTGGAAAAGTGGGGGCGTGGAACTCAGCCAGCCTAAGGGTTTAGCTGTCACTCTGGGAGGATTTTTGTCAGGAATTCAAGACAAGGATTGAATGTCCTAAATTTGACCACAAGTGTTCCTTGTTCCAGGAAAGAATGCACCAGACCCTGCATGATTGTTTATTCACATCCACTTAGCAGGCTGGGCAGCAGAACCAGAACCAGGATGCAAGACAAGGACGGGGGCATGAGATGGGCACAGGATGCCTCCCAATCGAGGCTGCTCTGAGGGTTTCAGAAACGGGACACCCGTCCCTTCAAGCCTCCATAGTGTGTGAACTGTAGGACTATAGGGTGCAGGTCACCCCGGAGCTCAGCGTCCAAACCAGTAGGGCACAGGTTCGGCCTCCCACCTGCCCAGACTCACCAGAGACGCTGGCTGTGGGCAGAGATGACCTGGAGCCAAGAGCTGTGGTGCAGCGGGGAGAGGCTGGGCCCCCCGCCATGCCTTCGTGGTGGGGCTGTTGCCAGATTCCAGCTGGAAACAAAGACCCTCCAGGCCCAGCCCTGGAGGAAGAAAGAGGCATTAGAGAATGGGGCGGGTGAAAATGTGCAGAGGCCCTGAAGCCTCCTTTCCAGCCAGTGACGCCAGGAAGCACCAGGGGCAGCAGCAGACAGGCCACGGTGTCCTCTGAGACTGGGTGAGGCTCTATGGCCCGAGTGCTTGACACAGAACCAGGCACACAGGGCCACCCCCAGCAGATGTGCTTTACTCCACCTGCTCTCAGAACCTGGAACCTGCATGTTCCTGTTCTTTGGATGGGGTGACAATCCTCAGCTCCATAGCTCAGTGGTGCAAGTCAACGTGGTAAGGGAGGTTCAGTGCCCAGCCCAGTGCCTGGCACCCGGGGCTGCTCACCACAGCCTGGGGATGCATGCTTCCAGGTGCCACCATCGTCCTCATGGCTGGTACCCTCAGTATCCACCTCAACTCCTATCCCTGCACCCAGCGCCCTGGTGCCCTCTCCGAAGCCTGGAACTGATCTCCTTATGTCCTCGCTGAAAACCTGCCTATGCCTCCCCACGTCCCGCACTGTCAAGGGCAACTTTCTTAGCCTGACATACAAGGCCTGTTACTCACCCTGGCCAGGCTTCCTGGACACGCCATCAACGACAGCTCCACAAGCCCTCCTGTTCTCCAAGCACAGAAGCTTCATGCCCGGGCCTTCCCAACCTCTGTGTCACTGACTGGGCTGGGGCCTTCATGCACCCATCAGGGAGACAGTAGAGCCGCGAGAGCTTGGGCTTCAGGCATGGATTCATATCCACCGACTCCTGACAGTCTCGGGCAGAGCAGCTGCCTGCCTGCTTCTCAGATCCCTGATATAGAAAGCAAGGGGCCGTGATGACAGCATAAAAGCATGTGTCGGCCACACACAGGCTTCCCACCACTGCCTCTGCCCTTCACATCACTGTTGCCTTTCCCCTAGTTCCCCCAACTGAACAATTTCCCGGCTGGTTTCGATGCTGAGCTCCGGGATGACCTTCACCCTACAGTCCTACAGTTCACACACTATGGATGCCTGAAGGGACAGGTGTCCCCGTTTCTGAAACCCACCAAGCAGCCTTGACTGGGGGGCATCCTGTGTCCATCTCATGCCCCCTGTCCTTGTCCTGCACCCTGGTTCTGGTTCTGCTGCCTCCTCGGCATGCTGCCCAGCCTGCTAAGTGGATGTGAATATTTTCCCAAACAATCAGGCAGGGTCTGGTGCATTCTTTCCCGAAACAAGGAAGACTTGTGGTCACATTCAGGACATTCAATCCTTGTCCTAAATTCCCGACATAGAGTAGGACTTAACACAGCACATTGCGTGTCGCTGGTCCCAGGGATTTCTCAAGCAACTTCAGAGGGTCTAACCAGAGTGAGCCTCGGAGTTCCTGGGACGGAAAGTCCCTCTCTCCCGTGGGTGCCTCAGGAACACAAAACACTCTTCTCCAGGAGGCAGCTGTGTGCAGGTGGGTGGCTGGCAATGGCACAGTTACTTGCTTCTGTGGTGGGGACCAGGCTAAGGATGAATCCAGTAGCAGAACCAAGAGAATCCCAGAGGAGGACTGGAGCTGGTTCTTGGTGACATCATTTGAATGGCTGGATCAAGCCTCACCTGCAGCCGGCAAGATGACCTCTGGCCTTGTCAGGAACAGGAGCCAATCAATTCCCTTTAGAGTTGAAGCCAGTTTAAGTGGATTTCTGTTACTGACAATGCAGATGCATAGTGGACACTGCTGCCTCACCCAGGCTTGCGCATGGCACGCACGCAGTCAGTGGCACCTATTCCAGGAAGCTCGACTTGCGGTCAGAAGGCAGATGTCTTCTTTGCCCACCCCTGTCCCATCTGCGTCCTTGAATTCTCAAGAAAGAGACTATTTTCAGGCACCCTTGCATGCTCAGAACCTTGGTGTGGTATGCCCAACACACACCAGTGCTCAAACACGTCAGCCGAATGAATGGTCACTCCGGGATGCAAGCAATGTGAAATTCAAAAGTAGTGAGCACGTCAAAGTTCAGCCTGCGTGCCAATTCCTCCTCAGCCCCTCAGCATCCAGGAGAATATCAAGGTGTACTAGAGGATTCTGAAGAAGAGAGTTTAGGGTGCATTTATTTGGAGAGAGCCTTTGCTATGCTGTGCACACTCCTCTCCCAAGGAGGAAGCATGGGGTGCCACCTCCCTCACCTCTAGCCTCCTGAGAGTGCTCCCATGGTGTCACGTGGAGGCCCTGCACACTGAGAGCTGGGGTCTGCTTCCCACATGGGAGCCGGTGTCAGCGGAGTCAGACCCGGAACCGACTGCGGCACTGTGCTCGGCCTGCCTCCCAGAGTCCCGTGGGGCCGAGGATGCAGGATGCTCCTGAGGCCCTGAGCCTAAGCAGATATGAGGACTCCACGAGGGGGCTGCATGCAATGAACTTGCAGAAGAAAACTGAGGCTGAGGACACCAGAGGGGCCTGAAGAAGAGGAGACACATCAGCCCCATCGCAGGAGTTGCAGGTGAAAAACGCCAGCAGGGAACCTTCGAGGAACCACGGAGCGGTCCCTTGAGAGAGGCAGTTTCCCACACCCCCCGGCCGACAGGAAGCGGCCCACCTGCCGGCAAGGGGGGACTCCGGATGGAGAAACAGAACGGCGGCCCCACCACGAGGGGGCATGCAGGCACATTGGGAGTCTAGGCCATTCTCGTGAGCTGGACGTGCTTATTTCTGAATGGCAGCTGTGAGAGCCTCTCGCCTGAGCATGAGCTGAAAGGTGCTGAGACCAGGCCAGTTTTCACATGGGGAGGGTGACACCTTCTCCAACCAAATGCATTATAAGGGGCCAGTGGGAGAAAGGCCCTTGTGTTTCGATCATTGCGGGGGGTGTTTGCTCCCCGATCCAGACGAACACACGTTTGGCTCCCACCGGAGGTACGTGAGTGTGCCTGTGGCTCAGGCTCCTGCCAGTGCAGCGTTTTACAACATGCATCTTTTTTTTTTTTGTAACTTAATAACTGTGCAAGGTGATAACGCCTTATTGGTTGCCATTTCTTTAAGGACTTACAAACTGAAACACTTATTTAGACACTAGTTCTTGGTGTTTCCTTTTTTTATTATTTTTATTTTTATTTATTTATTTATTTTTGAGATGGAGTCCCAGTCTGTTACCCAGGCTGGAGTGAAGTGGCACGATCTCGGCTCACTGCAACCTCCGCCTCCTGGGTTCAAGGGATTCTCCTGCCTCAGCCTCCCAAGTAGCTGGGATTACAGGTGCACACCACCACGCCCAGCTAATTTTTTTGTAGTTTTAGTAGAGATGGGATTTCTCCATGTTGCCCAGGCTGGTCTTGAACTCCTGACCTCAAGTGATCCACCCGCCTTGGCCTCCTAAAGTGCTGGGATTACAGGAGTGAGCCACTGCACCTGGCTTGGTTTGTTTCCTTTTAAACAACGTCCGTTTTCACTTGCTTTGAACACTTTATTTGGGAGAATGAGAGTTCTAACAAGCCCTCACACTGATGTCAGTTCTCCCCATCGTCTTTATCGAGCTCGTTATCTCCCATCTGTGGCTGCTTTTCTCTTGATTATGTTCCATTCCTTTATGTGGCTCTTACCAGGACCCCTGCCCCATGGATGGGCCAAGGCACGGGCTCTGAGACCGCCGGCCTGAGCTCAAGACCAGTTCACATGCTGCTCCAGGATTTCAGGCCAGGTCCTTACCTCCTTCACCAAGGGCCAAGAGCCTCATCTGTTAAGTGGAAATAGTAGGCGATGTCCACGAGCAGTAGAAGGAACAGCCTTCACACGACTCAGCGCTCCACGTGGCTCTCACTGCTCCACGCGCAGCTTCTGACATTGCCGAGCATTTTCAACAGCTGTGTCTCAGCCTCACAACTGTGACCTATGGTTCTTTCTTCCAGAGTTGAGATGACATGCAACTACCTTTCCTTGTAATTTTTAAAATTTCTGTTTAAATCATCAGGAATTCATCATGATGTCTGGGATAGGATATGGATTAAAATTTCTTTTTCTCTAGATTAAAATCCAATTTTCCCATCTACATTTATTTAATAGCTTCCCCATATAGAAAGAAATGTCCTTGTAAATTCAGTTGCAGACCTGGAACTTGCTTGACGATTCATGGATTTCTTTGGACCTCTGCTGCAGAGATTCATGTTAGAACCACACTCCTCAGATCACAGCTTTTGCTAACACAGATGCGTGTTCACAGACACCTCTGACTTCTTTTTTCCCACTTAATTTTTCCCATCTTCTCATATCATCCCGCCCACAACCTCTACAGGTGCTTCCCCTAAGTCTGGTCTCCTTAAGGACGCATGCTTCCCTGTGAAGTACTTGGGGTGCCACTGTGTATGTGTTGTTGACTTGCACAAACAATGTGGTTCTCTGACTCCCTTCCATTTCACTTCTCTGTTGTAGCATTGTTTTTGAGCTCTGTCCGTAGAACCACAGAACAGCAGATTCAGGGTTTCCTCCCCTGTGTATTTCATAGTACACCACAGCTTCCATCCATGTTGAACCTGGCAATGAACCCAGAGTTCATCTCCAGCCCTGCTCTCAGAATCAATGCCACACATAAAAAGCCTAGTTATGCACACTCCTGCAGGCATCCTGTGATCACCTCTCTAGCATTGCTGGGTCAGAGGAAGCATGCACACTCAGTCTCACTAAATGCTGCTCAATTAATCACCCGGAGGAACGTTCCCGTCGATTGTGCCTGATGTTCTAGCACACACCCACATTGCTGTTTGGAATCACCCACCTTCTCAACGTCACCACCCTGATGGATGGACAGTGGCATCTCACTGTTGCTTTAATTTGCATTTCTTTGTCCACGGACGTGTTTGAGTCTCTTCGAACACTCGCTAGCCATTTGGGCATCCCCTTCTGAAAACCACCTTGTCTTTTCCTTTCTCGTTTTTCTACTGAGTTACTAGTCTCTTTGTATTGATCAGCAGGAGAGCTTTCTATATTCTAATAGTAATCCCTTAGCATTTGTAGGCATCACAAGTGTCTCTTCTGTTTGCCTTCTGTTGGCATGGGCCGTGGTGTTCTTTTCTTTTCTTTTCTTTTCTTTTCTTTCTTTTTTTTTTGTGTGAGACGGAGTTTCGCTCTGTCGCCCAGGCTGGAGTGCAGTGGGGCAATCTCGGCTCACTGCAAGCTCTGCCTCCCGGGTTCATGCCGTTCTCCTGCCTCAGCTTCCTGTGTAGCTGGGACTACAGGCGCCCGCCACCTCGCCCGGCTAGTTTTTTGTATTCTTAGTAGAGACGGGTTTCACTGTGTTAGCCAGGATGGTCTCGATCTCCTGACCTTGTGATCCGCCCGCCTTGGCCTCCCAAAGTGCTGGGATTACAGGCGTGAGCCACGGCGCCTGGCCGGGCTGTGGTGTTCTTTACTAAACAGACAGCCGTGATTTTGATTTAGCCAAATCCATTCATTTTTCAGCCCTGGTTTGCATGTGGGGAGTTTTGCTTAAGAAAACTTTCCCCTGCTCTAGGTCACCGAGGTGTTATCCTGAGTATTCATTGATCAGCTCTGAAGCTTTTTCTTCCATCTGTAGGCTTTTAATCCAGCTGGGGGCCACCTGGGATACTGGGGTGAAGTGGAAGTCTGGCTTCAAAGGGAGCCGGTTTTCCCAGCCTCGTTCACTAAACAACCAACCTTGCCCTTTCCCTTTGTGCTGCCCCCTCCACCGAGTTTCTGTCTACCCCAGGTCTGTTTTCAGCTCTGTGTTCCACGGTCCTGACGCCCTGGCCTGTGTGGTTCCCAGGACCACGGACTCTGCAACATACCATGGTGCCTGCTCAGGAGTTGCTCTGCCCCTTCTCTGCTCCTGTTGTTCAAAATTGACTTAGTTTTTTGTGTTCGCCCATTTGAGCTGCTATTTAAAAAGTACCATAAACAGGGTAGCTAATAAACAACAGAAATTTTTCTGTTTTTCTTTTTTTTGAGACAGTCTCACTCTGTGGCCCAGGCTGGAATACAGTGGCATGATCTTTGCTCAGTGCAATCTTGGCCTTCTGGGCTCAAGCGATTCTCCCACCTCAACCTCTTGAGTAGTTGGAACTACAAGCACGTCCCATCATGCCTGGCTAATTTTTAATTTTATTGATTGATTGATTGATTGATTGATTGTAGAGGCACGGTTTCGTCTTGTTGCCCAGACTAGTCTCCAACTCCTGGGCTCAAGCGATCAACCTGCCTTGGCCTTCCAAAGTTCTGGGATTACAGGTATGGGCAACTGTGCCCAGCCTACAGCAAAAAAATGTTACTCACAGTTCTGGAGGCTGGCACGTCCGAGATCAAGGTGCTGGTAGTTTCTTTTTATTTTATTTATTTTTATTTTATTTTACTTTTTTTTTTTTTGGAAACAGAGTCTCGCTTTGTCACCCAGGCTGGAGGGCAGTGGTGTGATTACAACCTCTGCCTCCCAGGTTCATGTGATTCTCCTGCCTCAGCCTCCCCAGTAGCTGGGATTACAAGCATGTGCCATCACACCTGGCTAATTTTTGTATTTTTAGTAGAGACAGGGTTTCACCATGTTGGCCAGGCTGGTCTCGAACTCCTGACCTCAAGTGATCTGCTCACCTCAGCCTCCCAAAGTGCTGGGATTATAGGAGTGAGTCATCGCACCTGGCCAAGGTGCCAGCAGTTTCAGTGTCTGGTGAGACCACGTCCTCATAGGCCTCCTCACTGTGTCCCCACGTGGTGGAGGGGGTAAGGCCGCTCTCTGAGCCTCTTGTACAAGGACACTCGTCCCATTCAGGAGGGCAGCACCCTCACGACCTCATCACCTCCCAAGTACCTCTCCTTTCCCATTTTTCTACTGGGTTAGTTTCTACTGGCCCCACTTCCTAATCCCATCGCAGCAGGGACTAAGCAGTAGCATGTGAATTTTGGGGGGACACAAACATTCAGTTATAGCATTTTTCTTACACCTTGATCCTTCCACATAAATTCACAGTGCGTTTATTCATTTCCTCGACAATTCCAGCTGGAATTTTGATCAGGATTACATTTAATGCATAGGTGAATCTGGTACAGTTGGGAACCTGTAACATTAAAGCATTGCTTCATTTAATAATGACTCCAGCTGTGTTCTTTTTTTTTTAAGAAGGAGTCTCGCTCTGTTGCCCTGGATGGAGTGCAGTAGCGCGATCTCGGCTCACTCCAAGCTCCGCCTCCTGGGTTCACGCCATTCTCCTGCCTCAGCCTCCCGAGTAGCTGGTACTACAGGTGCCCGCCACCATGCCCAGCTAATTTTTTGTATTTTTTAGTAGAGACGGGGTTTCACCGTGTTAGCCAGGATGGTCTCGATCTCCTGACCTCGTGATCTGCCCGCCTCGGCCTCCCAAAGTGCTGGGATTACAGGCATGAGCCGCCGCACCCGGCCTACGACTCCAGCTCTGTTCTTTACTGGAATGTTCCATGTTTTATAGAAAAGCCATGTGTATTCTTTGTTATGTGGACTCTAGGATGCGTTTTAGGTTTTCAGGTATTGCAAATGACTTTTTTTCAATGTATTGGTCACTTTTCATTAACAACGTGTTCCTATGAAGCACTTCACAGTGTTTTTGAAATATTAGCATTTTTATAGTACATTTGCTGTATATGTTTCTTTACTCCATTTTTCAGTAAAGATAATTTATTTGGCGGCCAGTGTCTCATCATCGATGAGACTAGTGGAGGGTTTAGACCAGCTATTTGTGGTTTGTTTGAAGAGGACCGTATAAATTTGTAGTCCAGGGGAAATTCCCCTGTTACTTCAAAACTTGAAAAGGCAGTAGCGTGGTAAGTACTGATTCTCTGACGAGACCATGAAGCAAGACGTCTGCACTTTCCAGTGCCCAAATTCAGTCAATAATAGAGAGAACGGCCGAACACGAGGGCGGGGCGGGGCGGGGTGAAGCTCCGGCTTGTACTCCTGGGCGTGCTGCCTCCCACCACTCTCTGCGTTCGCCGTCCAGAAGGCGCCATGACTTCGTTTTCAGTTGGCTGTGTCACAGGTGTAGAGAGAAGCTGGTGGGCTGGTGAGCCGACCACATGTCCAGCAGCCTTGCCTAAGCTCCCTGCTAGTTGTTACCTTGCCGGCTGATTCCACGGGTTTGTGTGATGTTATCATCTGCAAGGAATGAGGCCTTATCTTTTCCCTTCTGAGCCTGAGGGGTTTTCTGCCACTGTCGTCCCTCAGAGCCTCAGTCCCCCCCTTAGTAGTGCACTGGGCCCATATGGACTTACAGCGAGAAGATTCATCTTCACCAGGACTCCCGGGGCAGTAGGCTTTTGGGGTGTCGCAGTCATGAAGTTAAGAAACTTTCTGTCTACTCTTAGTTTCCTGAGAGTTTTCAAAAGTCATATATAAGCACCGAACTGTGGTTTTCTCAATCTACGAAGATACTTGAAATCAGCATTCTTAAAAACATATTTAAAAATGGACCAGGCGCAGTGGCTCATGCGTGTAATCCAGCAATTTGGGAGGCCGACGTGGGCAGATCACCTCAGGTTAGGAGTTCAAGACCATCCTGGCCAACATGGTGAAACCCCGTCTCTACTAAAAATACAAAAAATTAGCCGGGTGTGATGGCGGGTGCCTGTAATCCCAGCTACTTGGGAGGCTGACGCAGGGAGGATTGCTTGAACCCAGGAGGTGGAGGTTGCAATGAGCTGAGATACACATATTTAAATATCCAAGAGTGCATTTTTTTCAGTAATAACTAAAAAAAAAGAAAAATCTAAGGGAACCAACCGTAGACACTGTAAAGTAACCAGTCAGGTGAGGATGGTGATGAACCAGCCTGGGCCACCAGCTCCGCCCTCAGCCCAGCTGGGGACCCAGTGCAGGAGTGGAGAAGCCTCTGGGTGTGAAGAATTAAAATGAGACTGTGGGAAGAAAGGGCATTTCCGCCTAATGCAGAGGGGAGGTGGCTGCTAGGGTGGAGGGGCCTATTGGTTGTGGCCAAGGGTGCAGAGTCCGGTGTGAGCCCCATGGCCTCAGGTGAGCCATTGCCTCTCCCCCTACGCACTGCCCCCCCCCCGCCAACTCCCAACTGCTACAGGACCTAGAACAGCACTCTGTGTGTCTTGCAGGTGGGAGGGTGGGATCAGGTCCTCTAGAGCGAAACCCAGGTAAGAGCTGGTGCGGGAGGATTGTGAGCTGGCCCCAGAGCTTCCCTTCCCTCCCCACACAGCCCTTGCCCTCACTGAGCACCAGCCAGCTATAGACAAAGGGGAAGGCTCTTGGAAGATGGCAGTCCCCAGGCTGCTGGATCAAGAAGGTCTGTGAGGGGCAGGGCCACTTGACTGGGGGCATCTCAGAGTGGCCATCAAGCCCAGACCATGGGGCTCACTTTGGGCTCTTTGCCCTGGGGCAAGCCCTTCTTCCAAATCCACCGGAAACATCCCGAGCTGCTGAAACTAGTCCCCCCCATACAGTGCTCAGCCTCAGACAAGGTAAATGATCCCCCAGGGGACACTGATGACCACCCACAGGTAAACAAACACAGGTGTCTAAACTTTTGGAAACAGATTGCCTAAGCGGGGAATGTGCTTTCCAGTGGCCACAGACCCCACCACCCTCTTTTGTCCAGCATCTACCCTGACTCATTTGTGTTTCATACCTGGGCCCCTCTGGGGATTTGAATTTGCAAGTCCCACAGAGGCACAGTTTAAGGTTCCTCCTGCCTTTACTGATCTAATAATGGTTACAGTGTGATTTTGTGCACAGGGTCTGCCCTGGGACAAGCCACATGATCTCCATTTAGGGTAGAGCTGCTAGGGTGGGGTGGGAATGGAACCAGATAATGACGCTCACACATGTGAAGCACTGTCTCGCTCCACTTCGAGTTTTCTTGCAGTCGTTTGCTACCAAAGGGTCTCCTGCCAGAGCCCTGAGGAAAATGAATAGCTTCTGATTGAGCTCAGACAACCACATCAGAGCAAACCCCTCGGTGAGTCTGTTTATTTAATTGCCTGGTGATGACTGTGTGGTTATCCCCAGCCTGGTGAATCTGTGGGAGATGCACTGGCTTCAATCGAATAGTCTCCAAAACTGATTTATGGACAAGACAGATGACACCAGGATGTTACCCTTCCCAAGATTTCACGTGCTCCCAAGGCCTCAGGAGAAGGGGTCACCAACTCAAATGTGGGTCACAAAAACAAGTGAAGTTAGAGGCTAGACACGTGTGAGGAAAATCACATGGCCCACTCAACATATCTTTGCATTATTGTAACAGACATGGGTAGAGAAACTTGGACTAGTAGACATGAGAATCGCAGCATAAGAATCACTGACGGTGAATGGAGCTGTCAGGCCAGATGCATGCCGCCATGGGGTGGGCAATCTCATGGGACAGTCAGGATTTTCAAGAGAGCAGAGAGGCTAACTTTTAAATGTAATCTTCCTTTTTTAAAAAAGTTGATTCTCTTAAAACACACACACACACACATATACACACACATGCACACACACACACACATACACACACATGCATGCGCACACACATACACACACATGCACACACATATACACACATCACACACACATACACACATGAATGCACACACGCACACACACATACACACACGCACACACACACATGCACACACACGCACGCACACACACATACACAGGCATGCACACACACATACACGTGTGCACACACACATATACACACACACACATACACACACACATGCGTGCACACACGCATACACACATACACACACATCACACACACATACACATGCACACACACGTGCACACACACATACACACACGTGCACACACATGCACACATACACACACACATACACACACACGCACACACACACACGCACACACACATATACACAGACACACACATGTACACAGACACACACATGTACACACACACATACACACACACACGCACGATGTTGGGGATTTCTCTCTCCAGCCATGATGGTGTGATTGGCACCACCCTTGTCCTTCTGCCTTTAATGGCTTTAAAAATGGGCAAAATACATAAAGCAAAATACGTTGCCAGGCATTGGAGAAGAGCCAGCCCCTGAGAGAAGGAAGCACATTGGGGTAGCCCACGCACACCCAGACCCCCGGCCTGGGACAGTCACCTGACCACAGCAAGGAGGCCGAGCCCAGCAGGCCCAGCAGAGAGAGTGCAGGTACTGAGTTGAGGCAGAGGTTGGAGTTTTGGGCTGATGAAGCACCTGAAACTTAAAGAGGTGGATGACACAGAGGAGGGAATTATGGAGAGAGAGTTCGCAGATCTCTGGCTGAGAGCTGGACGGCTTATGCGCAGGGGAAGACTGGCAGACCCAGCAGAGAGCAGTTGATGCACAGCTGGAAGCAGAACTGAGATACCGAAGTTCACACCCTGCTTGGAGACATGGGAGTTCTGGCCCAACCAGAGTGAAGAGCCATCTTTAAGACTTTCAGCCAAGCCACTATACAACCCACATTTTACTAATAAGGCCCACATTCTAGAGAAGTGATTCTCAATTTGGGGATGGGCTGCCTTTTCCCCTTGTGACCATGTCTGGAGACATTTTTGACTGTCATCAGGGGAGTTGCTACTGCCTGCCGTCTCATGGGTGGGGACCCAACATGAGGCTAACCATCCTGCATTGCATAAGACAGCCCCCACCACAAAGAATTTTCCAGCCCAAAAGGTCAATAGCATTGAGGTTAAGAAATCTCATCCTAGAGTAAGTGCTACCCCAAACCCCTGTGGGAGCTGGTAGCCAGCCTTCCAGATGACCCCTCATAATGCTCACCTCCTTTTGTTCATATCCTTTTATAGACCTCCCTACCACAAAGAGGTCCAAGTGGGGGGGCAGAGGCTTCTGGCCAGCAGTCAACAATGAGCAGAGGCCTGCCAACAAGCACATGAGTAGGTCTGCAAGCACATTCTGCAGCCACAGTTGAGCCTTAGATGACTGCACCCCCAAACAACAGCTGGATGCACATTCTGCAGCCACAATTGAGCCTTAGATGACTGCACCCCCAAACAACAGCTGGATGGCAACCTCCTTAGAGACTCTGAGCGAGAACCATTGAGCTAAGTCACACTCAGATTCCTGATCTTTGAAAATGATGTGACAACAAATGCTTTCGTTTTAAGGTGTTATTTTGTGGGGTAATTTGTTACAGAGCAATAGATAACTAACACAACCCAGCCCTAGCAAAGCCTAAAACTAAACCTTGATAGGATCAGGGAGAGCCACCAGTAAATTAACTGTCTGCCAGAACAAAACTCAAAACTCTTTAAAGAAAGAAAACATAAACTAGATTCCTTCAAGTGTATGATCTACAATGACCAGCATATAGTAAAAAATTACCAGACACACAAATAAACAAGTAATATGGCACAATGTTTTTAAATTTAAAAAAAGCACTTGATAGAAAAGATCGTGAGATGACCAAGACGTTGGAATCAGCAGACAAGGATTTTAAAAGCTATATTAAAAATATTTTTAATAACTTAAAGAAAAACATGATCTTTATGAGTGAACAGTTGTGAAATTTCAGCAGAGAAATAGATGTTCTGTGAAGGAAACCAGTGAAAATTCTATAACTGAAAACAAAATATCAAAAATCAAAATTTTACTTGGTTAAATTAAACTAGACAGATTCATAAAAATTTCCACTCTGAAGAAAAGAGACTAAACAATAATTGTTAAAACATTAACAGAATCTCAATGACCTGTGTGACAATGTTAAGCAGTCTAACATAAATGTAATTCAAGTCTTACAAGAAAGCAAAGACAGAGAATGGAAAGGAAAAATATTTTGAAGAAATAATGATTAAAATTTTTCCAAATGTGGTAAAAACAAACGACAACAACAAAAAACATCAACTTGCTAATCCAAGAAACTAAATGAACCCCCAAACATGATAAATACAATGAAAACCACGAATAGGTACGTTGTAGTCAAACTGCTGAAAACCAAAATAAAGAGAAAACTTTGAAAGCAGCCAGAGCAAAATGGCAAAATAAATGCAGGGGAACAATGACACAAATGAAAACTGTCTTTTCATTAGAAACAATCAACCAACCACAGAATGACATGGATGAAGAACGAAAAGAACTATAATCCAAGACTTTTATGTCCATCAAAAATATTCTTCAAAAGTGAGGATGAAATGAAGAGATTTTTGATTATTAAACATTGACAGAATTAAAAGCCAGCAGACTTTCACCACCAGAAACTCTAAATAGAGTTCTTAAGCTGAAGAGAAGTGACACCAGAGGAAACAGATTTACAGGAAGAAATGGTAAGTGCTTAAAAAAAAAAAAAAGTAAACATGTAAATTTAAAACACTAGTTTTTTCCTTAATTTCCTTAGAAGACAAATGTCCATTTAAAGCAAATGTAATAGCATTATAAGGTGGGGTTTATAATATATATATAACTAAAATTATGATAATAGTACAAAGGATGGGGAAGAAAATGAAGTTGTACTCTTATTAGTTTCTTAGATTTGTGAAGTGTGAATAGTAATGTATGAAATGAAGCAGTATTAATTATAAGCAGACTGTGATAAGAACACATATTGTAATCCCTAAACTACTAAAATATAAAAATAAAAAATAATAGCTAAAATACCAATGACAGAGATTTTCTAAAAGAATACAACAAGATATTCAGTTATTCCCAAAAAAGGCTATAAAAGAGGAAGAGGAGTACAAAGCACATGGGGTAAATATAAAACAAGTAAGCAGATATTAGACTTAAAAACAGCTGCACCAATAATTTAGTATAAATGAGCTAAATACTAATAAAAAATCAGTAATTGTCAGAATAGATTTTTTAAAGCAATGCCTGACTGTATGAGTATAAAATACAAAGACACAGATAGGTTGAAAGTAAACAGATGGAAAAAGATATAGCATGAAAATGGTTAAAATAAGAAACATGGTGTGGTTGTATTATAAGAAGACAAAGTAGGCATTAAGACAAAATGTATTTCTTCAAATAAAGAAGGACACTTGATAGTGACAAAATGGTTAATCCAACAGAAAGTTATAAAAATCCTAACTTTGCACCTAATCATTGTTTCAAAATTCATAAAGCAAAAATTGATTAAAAGAAAGAGAAAAATAGGCTGGGCATGGTGGCTCACCCCTGTAATCCCACCACTTTGGGAGGCTGAGGTGGGCAGATCATAAGGTCAGGAGATCGAGACCATCCTGGCTAACATGGTGAAACACTGTCTCTACTAAAAATACAAAACATTAACCAGGTGTCATGGCGGGTGCCTGTAGTCCCAGCTACTCAGGAGGCTAAGGCAGGAGAATGGCATGAACCCAGGAGGCAGAGTTTGCAGTGAGCCAAGATCACGCCACTGCACTCCAGCCTGGGTGACAGAGAGAGAGACTCCATCTCAAAAAAAAGAAAGAAAGAAAGAAAGAAAGAAAGAAAGAAAGAAAGAAAGAAAGAAAGAACATATTAAACCTACAGTAAATAGAAGGAAAGAAATAATAAAGAGCCCAAATCAGTGAACTACAAAACAAGCCAATAAGAGAGAAAAATAACAAAACCAAAAGATACCTCTTTGAAAAATTAATTAAATTGAAAAATCCCAGTAAGACTGATCAAGAAAAAGAACACAAATTACAAAATAACTTTCTGTATGACAAACAAAATCTCTATGTATTTATGTTGTACAACATGACGTTTTGATATATATATACTCAAAATATCTGAAATGGAAGATAAGCTATCACTACAGATCCTACAGATACCAAAAGAAAAACTACTAAATACTATGAACAACTTTATGGCAGTAAACTCAACAATTTAGATGAAATGGACAAATTCCCTGAAAAACACAAGTTACCAAAAGTGACTCAAGAAAAAATAGAAAAAATGAATAGCCCTACTTTTCAGTATACTATTGCTTCATAACCAGTCCCAAAGCTTAGTAACTTAACAATTATTTTGTTGTTGCTAAGTTAACTGACCTCAGCTGGGTGGTGCTTCTTTAAATGGTGTTGTCTGGGATGACTCACTCTGGTGCTTTCGACTGGCAGCTGGGCCAAACTGGAAAGTTCAAGAAGGCATTAGTCACATGTCTGGTACCTCAGTGCTCCTCCACATGATCTCCCCATGGGAGCTTCCTCATAGCATGGTGGTCTCAGAGCCATCAGATGTTTTACATCGTGTCTGGCTTCGAGAGAGAAAGCTAAAATTCTAAAATTTATATGCAAATGCACAGTACTTAAAATAGCAAAACAAACTTGAAAAAGAACAACAAAGTTGGAAGACTCCCAGTATCTAATTTTCAAGACTTACTATAAAGCTATGGTAATCCAAATTAGAATCATTGTAGCAAAAAGATAGACACGTAGATCAACAGGAAAAAATAGAGCCCAGAAATAGACCCAAACATAGACCCTTAATTGATTTTCAACAAAAAAGCTCAGGCAATTTAATGGGGAAAATGCATTCTTTCTCTATTGCCGCATAACACATTAGCACAAATTTAGCAGAATAAAACAACACTGATTTCTTATTTCACATATAATTATATATTTAACATATTTCTATAGGTCAGAAGCCTTTGCATTGTGTAAGTGAGTTCTCAGCTTAGGGTCTCAAAAGGCTAAAACCAAGCTGTCAGCCTGCATGTACTCTCATATGGAACTTGGACTCCTCTTCCAAGCAAGTTCCTTTGGTCGTAGGATTGAAGCCCTCAGTTCCTGGAGACCACTCCCTGTTCCCTGCCATGTGGCCCTCTCCATGACAAGCTCTCTCACTTTGAACTTTTTTGACTTCTTTTAAGGTCAGGCCAAGAAAGGATAATCTTCCTTCTGACTAACCCAAAGTCAACTGATAAAAGACCTTAATTCCCATTCCAGCTTCTAGAGCCTGCCTGATTTCCTTGACTCATGGCCCCTTCCTCCATTTTCAAAATCAGCAGCAGTAGGCCGAATTCCTAGCACATTACATCATCTGACCTTCTCTTCTGTCTCTCTCTTCCACATTTGAGGATCCTTGTGATTACATTGAAGCCACCCAGATAGTCTAGGATAATATCCCTATCTTAAAGTCAGCTTGAGGTAGGAGGCAGGACCTGACTCCAGACCAGATAGAAGACTGGCTGAAACAGGGAAGAGGCCCCAAAAGCACCTCTCTATAAGACATGCCCACCAGCACCATGACAATTTACCACTGTATGGCAACTCCTGGAAGTTACCACCTTTTTTTTTTTTTTAAAGAAATTTCTGAATAACCCAACTCTTAATTTGTGTGTAATTAAAACTAGGTGTAAACATGACGACAGAACTGCCCCTGAGCTGCTACTCTGGGCAAACCACTTGTGGGCTAACCCTGTTCTGCAAGGAGCAGTGCCTCTGCTGCTGCTGTACACTATCACTTCGATAAAAGTTGCTGTATAACACCACCAGCTCACCCTCGAATTCCTTCCTAGATGAAGCCAAGAACCTTCCCAGGCTAAGCCCCAATCTGGGGGCTCGTCTGCCCTGTATCAAGCTGAGCAGAAACCTTAATTCTGTCTGCTACCTTGACTTGTTTCTAACATGTACCATGATATTCAAGGTTCCAGGGACTTTGTGGAGCCATTTCTCTGCCTACCCTAGGAGACATCTTAGAATTTTTCCTACCACAGAATAAGGGTAACATTTTAAACAAATGATGTTAAATCATCTGTATAGAGAAAAAGTAAAACTCAATTTTTACCTCACACAAAAATTAATTAAATTAATAATAGATGTAGGCTGGGCGCAGGGGTTCACGTCTGTAATCCCAGCACTTTGGAAGGCCGACGTGCGCAGATCACAAGGTCAGGAGATCGAGACCATCCTGGCTAAGATGGTGAAACACCATCTCTACTAAAAAAAAAAAAATACAAAAAATTAGCCAGGCATGGTGGCGGGCACCTGTAGTCCCAGCTACTTGGGAGGCTGAGGCAGGAGAATGGCATGAACCCAGAAGGCAGAGCTTGCAGTGAGCTAAGATAGCGCCACTGCACTCCAGCCTGGGTGACAGAGTGAGACTCTGCCTCAAAAATAATAATAATAATAATAATAGATGTAAATGTAAATGCTGTATAATATAAACATCAAAACTAAAGCTATAAAAAGATATACGGATGACCAATAAGAACATTAAAAGATGTTCAACATCATTAGTTATTAGCAAAATGCAAATCAAAATCACAAGATACTACTTCCCAGCCACTAAAATAGCTACAATTAAGAGAGAGAGAGAGAGCAAGAGAAAGAAAGGGAGGGAGGTAGGAAGGGGAAAAGGAAGGAAGGAAAGACAGAAAGAGTTGGTGAGGACATGAAGAAATTGGGACCCTCATGACCTTGCTGGTGAGAATGTAAAACGGTGCAGCCACTGTGGAAAACAATATGGTGGCTTGTCAGGTAAACATAGAGTTGCCATATGACCCAGCAATTTCATTCCTAGGAATATGCCAAAGAAAATTGAAAACATGTCAAACAAAAACTTGTACACACATTTCAGAGAAGCCTCATTCATAATAGTTAAAAAATAGAAACAATCCAAATGGCCATCAACTGATGACAATATATGGTACATCCACACAATGGAATGTTATTTCATCGTAAAAATGAATGATGAACTTTTGTATGCTTCAGCATGATAAACTGTGAAAATGTGTTTAAGAAGCCAGATATAAAAGGCCACATATAGTATGATTCCATGTAGGCTGGGTGCTGTGGCTCACGCCTGTAATCCCAGCACTTTGGGAGGCCGAGGCGGGTGGATCACGAGGTCAGGAGATCCAGACCATCCTGGCTAACATGGTGAAACTCCATCTCTACTAAAAATACAAAAAATTAGCCGGGTGTGGTGCAGGCACCTGTGGTCCCAGCTACTCTGGAGGCTGAGGCAGGAGAATGGCGTGAACCCAGAAGGCAGAGCTTGCAGTGAGCTAAGATAGCGCCACTGCACTCCAGCCTGGGTGACAGAGTGAGACTCTGCCTCAAAAATAATAATAATAATAATAATAATAGATGTAAATGTAAATGCTGTATAATATAAACATCAAAACTAAAGCTATAAAAAGATATACGGATGACCAATAAGAACATTAAAAGATGTTCAACATCATTAGTTATTAGCAAAATGCAAATCAAAATCACAAGATACTACTTCCCAGCCACTAAAATAGCTACAATTAAGAGAGAGAGAGAGAGCAAGAGAAAGAAAGGGAGGGAGGTAGGAAGGGGAAAAGGAAGGAAGGAAAGACAGAAAGAGTTGGTGAGGACATGAAGAAATTGGGACCCTCATGACCTTGCTGGTGAGAATGTAAAACGGTGCAGCCACTGTGGAAAACAATATGGTGGCTTGTCAGGTAAACATAGAGTTGCCATATGACCCAGCAATTTCATTCCTAGGAATATGCCAAAGAAAATTGAAAACATGTCAAACAAAAACTTGTACACACATTTCAGAGAAGCGTTATTCATAATAGTTAAAAAATAGAAACAATCCAAATGGCCATCAACTGATGACAATATATGGTACATCCACACAATGGAATGTTATTTCATCATAAAAATGAATGATGAACTTTTATATGCTTCAACATGATAAACTGTGAAAATGTGTTTAAGAAGCCAGATATAAAAGGCCACATATAGAATGATTCCATGTAGGCTGGGTGTGGTGGCTCACGCCTGTAATCCCAGCACTTTGGGAGGCCGAGGCGGGTGGATCATGAGGTCAGGAGATCCAGACCATCCTGGCTAACATGGTGAAACTCCATCTCTACTAAAAATACAAAAAATTAGACGAGTGTGGTGCGGGCACCTGTGGTCCCAGCTACTCTGGAGGCTGAGGCAGGAGAATGGCATGAACCTGGGAGGCGGAGCTTGCAGTGAGCCGAGATCGAGCCACTGCACTGCAGCCTGGGCAACAGAGCGAGACTCCGTCTAAAAAAAAAAAGAAAGAAAAAGAAAAGAAACCCTGTGCTTATTGGTAGTCAGTCCTGATGTCCCTCTCCCCAACTTCTGGCAACCACTCATCTACTTTCTGTCCCTATGGAGCTGCCTATTCTGTACATTTCATACACATGGAATTATTCTTTTTTTTTTTTTGGTGGAGTCTTGCTCTGTCACCCAGGCTGGAGTGCAGCGGTGTGATCTCAGCCACCAAAATTCCATTTTTCTCATTACAAAAAATTTACTGAATTATTGTTTTGAATTCTGTCAATTAAAAAAGTGAAACTACAAAACTTCTAGAAGAAAACTTAGGTGGAAATCTTCATGACTTTGGGATAACTAAAGATTTCTTAAGATACAAAAAAGTACTCTGCCACCATAACATTTTTAAAACTGATATTGATTTCGAAAAATTAAAAACTTAGGATTTCCAAAAGTCATCATTAATAAAATAATATGAAAGGAAAGATAGTTGGAATACATATATCTAAGAAAGGTCTTGCATCCAGAATATACACAAAACTTCTACAACTCAACAGTAAGAATGCAAACAACTCAATTTTTTTAATGGGCAAAATATTTGAACAGACATTCCATGAAAAAAGATACATGAATGGCCAATGAGGACATGAAAAGATGTTCAACATATTCATCAGTGAAATTCATTTTAAAACAATGAAGAATTATCACTAAATACCCACCAGGATGGCTAAAATTTAAAAGACTGAAAATACCAAATATTGGAGGGGATATACAGCAATTGGTACTGTCGCACAATGCTGATAAGAGTGGAAAATGGTGCAAACACTTCAAGAAACAGTTTGGCAATTTCTTAAGAAATTGAACACACACCTTCCCTATGAGCCAGCAATCTACCCCTAGGTATTTAACCAAGGAAAATGAAAGCATATGTTCATAAAGATACATGCACAAGAATTTTCATACCAGCTTTAGTCATAATAGCCAAAAACTGGAAATAATACAAATGTCTATCATCAGTTAAGCAGATAAATTTTGGCATTTTTATACAGTGGAATAATAATTAGCAATAAAAAAATGAGGCATGCAACCCAGATGACAGACATTATGTTGAATGACAGAAGCCAGGCACAAAGAGTACTCTGGGGTCCATTTCCATGATATTCTGAGCCGGGGGGCACTGAGCTGGAGTGGTAGATGTCCCGGAATCAGTTCTGCTCCAGGGAGGAGAATAGACTGGGAACTGGCACAGGTAGCTTTCTGGATGAGGGAGGTTTCTTTATTTTGATTGAGGTGGTGGTTACGTAAGTGTGTATGTATATTGTGTGTGTGTGTATGTGTGTGTGTATGTGTGAGTGTATATATATACACATATGGTTTGACTATGTCCCCACCCAAATTTCAACTTGAATTGTATCTCCCAGAATTCCCACATGTTGTGGGAGGGACCTGGAGGGAGGAATGTGAATCATGGGGGCTGGTCTTTCCTGTGCTATTCTTGTGATAGTGAATGAGCCTCATGAGATCTGATGGGTTTATCAGGGGTTTCTGCTTTTTGCTTCTTCCTCATTTTCTCTTGCCGCCATGATGTAAGAAGTGCCTTTAACCTCCCCCCATGATTCTGAGGCCTCCCCAGGCACGTGGAACTATCAGTCAAATTAAACTTCTTTGACTTTCCAGTCTCAGGTATGTCTCTATCAGCAACATGAAAACAGACTAATACATACATATATGTGTATATCTATATATGTGTGTATATATACACATATAATAACTCACTGAACAGTACACTTAAACTCAATGCATTTTATTATATGTAAACTATATCATAATATACTTGATTTTTAAAAACATCATATAGGCCAAATAAAACATGTTTGTTGACTGAATGTGACTCATGTGCTACCAGTTTGCAAACTCAGCTACAGAGCTAAATAAGGTGAAGGTCAGTCCCCCAATCCTTCTGACCATATACATGTGGGCCAGTTGCATTATGTGCTCTTAGGACAGACACTTTCATTTTTAAGGTTCTTTATTGGGGTGCAGGGGCAAAGAAAAAAGAAAGAGAAAGACAGAGTGATGGAAGGAAGGAAGAAGGGAATGGAGGGAAACACCAATTATCATCGCTCCAACTCCTTATTTGGTCCAAATGAAGGTGACTGGTGTGGCCTGCCATAGATGCAATGGGGTGACCCCCCTCAGCCTGAGGCTTAGTACCTCAGGCTTCCAGGCTTGTGAGTCAAGCATCATCTGAACAAGCAAGGCATGCAACTCCATCTTATGCTGCTGTAGTGACAGAAATGGGTCCTGATATGGTTTGGCTGTGTCCCCACCCAAATCTCATCTTGAATTATAGTTCCCATAATCCCCATGTGTCATGGGAGGGACATGGTGGCAGGTAATTGAATCATGGGGATGATTTTCCCCATGCTGTTATCATAATAGTGAGTGAGTTCTCATGATATCTGATGGTTTTATAAGCATCTGATATTTCCCCCGCTGGCACTTCTCTCTCCTGCCACCATGTAAAGAAGGACATGTTGCTTCCCCTTCTACCATGATTGTAAGTTTCCGTAGGCCTCCCCAGCCATTCAGAACTGTAAGTCAATTAAACCTCTTTCCTTTATAAATTACCCAGTCTTGGGTACTTATTTGTAGCAGCATGAGAACAGACTAATACAGTAAATTGGTACTGGGAGTGGGGTGCTGCTGAAAAGATTCCTGAAAATGTGGAATTGACTTTGGAACTGGGTAACAGGCAGAGGTTGAAACAGTTTGGAAGGCTCAGAAGAAGACAGAAAGATGTAGGAAAGTGTGGAACTTCCTAGAGACTTGTTGAGTGGCTTTGACCAAAATCCTGATAATGGTATAGAAAATGAAGTCCAGGCTGAAGTGGTCTCAGATGGAGATTAGAAATTTGTTGGGAACTGGAATAAAGGTAACTCTTACTATGCCTTTAGCAAAGAGACTGATGGTATTTTGCCCCTTACCTAGAGATCTGCGGAACTTTAAACTTGAGAGAGATGATTTAGGGTATCTGGCAGAAGAAATTTCTAAGCAGCAAAGCATTCAAGAGATGATCTGGGTTCGGGCTGGGTGTGGTGGCTTACGCCTGTAATCCCAGTACTTTGGGAGGCTGAGGCAGGCAGATCACATGGTCAGGAGATTGAGACCATCCTGGCTAACACAGTGAAACCCCATCTCTACTAAAAATACAAAAAATTAGCTGGGTGTAGTGGCAGGCACCTGTAGTCCCAGCTACTCGGGAGGTTGAGGCAGGAGAATGGCAAGAACTCGGGAGGTGGAGCTTGCAGTGAGCTGAGATAGTGCCACTGCACTCCAGCCTGGGCAACAGAGCAAGACTCCATCTCAAAAAAAAAAAAAAGAGGTGATCTGGGTTCTCTTAAAAGTGTTCAGTTTTACGCATTCACAAAGAGATGGTTCAGAATTGGAACTTATGTTTAAAAGGGAAGCAGAGCATAAAAATTTGGAATATTTGCAGCCTGACAATGCAATAGAAAAGAAAAACCCATTTTCTGAGGAGAAATTCAAGCCAGTGGCAAAAATTTGCTTAAGTAGTGAGGAGTCAAATGTTAATCACCAAAACAATGGGGAAAATGTCTCCAGGGCATGTCAGAGGCCTTCACAGCAGACCTTCCCATCACAGGCCAGGAGGCCTAGGAGGAAAAAATGGTTTTGTGGGCTGTGCCCAAGGCCTTAATGCTTTGTGCAGTCTCAGGATTTGGTACCATGTCCCAGCTGTGGTTAATGGGGCCAATATATGAAGTCCAGGCCATTGCTTCAGAGGGTGCAAGCCCCAAGCTTTGGTGGCTTGCTTGTGGTGTTGGGCTTTGGGGTGCACAGAAGTCAAGAATTTAGGTTTGGGAGCCTCCACCTAGATTTCAGAGGATGTATGGAAATGCCTGGATGTCTAGGCAGACGTTTGCTGCAGGGGTGGAGCCCTTGTGAAGAATCTCTGCTAAGGTAGTGTAAAGGGAAATGTGGGGTCAGAGCCCCCACACGAGAGTCCCCATTGGGGCACTGCCTAGTTGAGCTGTGAGAAGACAGTCACTGTCCTCCACACCCCAGAATTGTAGATCCACCAACAGCTTGCACTGTACACCTGGAAAAGCCACAGACACTCAACACTGGCTTGTGAATGCAGCCAGAAGGGAGGCTGTACCTGCAAAACCACAGAGGTGGAGCTGCCCAAGGCCATGGGAACTTAACCTCTTGCAACATTGTGACCTGGATGTGAGACATGGAGTCAAAGGAAATTATTTTGGAGCGTTAAGATTTAATTACTGCCTCGTTGGATTTTAGATGTGCATAGGGCCTGTAGCCCCTTTGTTTTGCCAAGCTCCTCCCATTTGGGATGGGTGTATTTACCCAATGCCTGTACCCACATTGTGTCTAGGAAGAAACTAACTTGCTTTTGATTTTACAGGCTCATAGGTGAAAGGGACTTGCCTTGTCTCAGATGAAACTTTGGACTTGGACTTTTGGGTTAATGCTGGAATAAGTTAAGACTTTGAGGGACTGTTGGGAAGGCACGATTGTGTTTTAAAATGTGAGGACATGAGATTTGGGAGGGGCCATGGGCAGAATGATATGTTTGGCTGATCCCCATTCAAATTTCGTCTTGAATTATAGTTCCCATAATACCCACATGTTGTGGGAGAGACACGGAGGGGGGTAATTGAATCATGGGGCAGCTTTCCCCATGTTGTTCTCATGATAGTGAATGAGTTCTCATGAAATCTGATGGTTTTGTAATCATCTGGCATTTCCCCTGCTGGCATTTCTCTCTCCTGCCACCATGTGAAGAAGGACATGTTTGCTTCCCCTTCCAACATGAATGTAAGTTTCCTGAGGGCTCCCCAGCCATCCAGAACTGTGAGTAAATTAAACCTCTTTCTTTTATAAAGAAAGAAAGAGACTGTTCTTTATAGCAGCATGAGAACAGACTAATACAGACACAATGTTCACCCCATCTAAACCCTCTTCCTAGATACCCAGGAAGGCAACATTCCCAGCCTCCTTAAAGTTGGGTGGGGACCATGTGACTAAATCCTGGCCAATAAGATGTTGTGAAAGGAATGTACACCACCTCTAGAACTGGCCATAAAAACAAACTGCCATGCACTTCCCAGCTCTCTTCCTCTTCCACCACCACTTTGGAGGCCAGGTGGTTGGACATCCAGCTGGTGCAGCCTCAGCATGGAACAGGCCCAGATTCCACAGTCACTGCTTGGCAAAAGCTGTGAGGAGACAAGACACCCAACCTACTTCTGGCTTTCTGTGAGCAAGAAATAAATATTTGTTGCGTCTAAACTCTGAAAATTGGAGGTTGTTATCCTAGCTAATCCCTAACACGGGCATGTCACACAGACTTCTGGGTGTGTATCCACTTCTATTACTGTGAAAAACACCAAAAGAAAACAGGAAAGTTTATTGGCTCTTATGTTTTTTTACTACCATCATAAAAAACTCAACAGTAAAAAAACAAACAACTCAAGTACAAAATGGGCGAAGACATGAACAGATATTTCACCAAAGAGTAGATGGAGATAGCCAAAAAGCATACAGAAACATGTTCCTCATCATCGGCCATTAGGGAAATGCAAATGCAAAGCAGAAGGAAATATCACTACACACCTATGAAAACAACTATAGTTTTTAAAAAAATGCTAGCAAGACCACAGAAAGTGGTTCTCTTATCCATTGCTGGTGAGAATGTAAAACTGTCAGTGTCTCACAAAGCTAAACCTGCATCATAATACCCAGCCCTCACACCTCGCATTTATTCAGAGAAATGAAAATTGACATTTGTGTAAAAACCTATACGTGAATATTCACAGAACCTTTATTCGCCATACTTGCAGAAACTCTGGTACATGCATATAATGGAACACTACTCAGCAGTAAAAAGGAACAAACTATTGTTACTTGGATCTCAAGAGAATGAACACTGAGTGAAAAGTCAGCCTTGAAAGATGATGTAGTGTATGATTCCTTTTGTACAACATTCTCATAATGACAAAACAATAGAGATGGAGAACAGATTAGTAGTTGCTGGAAGACAGGGACAGGGAGGGGGAGGTTACAAATTCCAAGTATGAAGAGGTAGTGCAGGGGTGTGCATTGTGATGATGATGTGTCTTGACTCCAGTGGTGGTGATCGAAATTTACACACGGAATGAAATTGCATAGAAACAGAGAGAATGAGAGAGGAATGATTGCAATATTAACAATAATGAGAACTGAATAAGGTCTAGAGTCTAGTAGTATGGTTGTACCAATGTCAGTTCCCTGGTTTTGATCTTGTGCTGTGGTTATATAAGATGTCAGCATTGAGAGTAGCTGAGGGAAGCTTACAAGGGACTCTGTACAATTTTTGCAACTTCCTGCAAGTGTACAATTATTTCAAAATAATTTTTTTCCCACAGGGTAAGACATGAGCAATGATAATTCCAACCAGAGGCCGTCCACTAAGTGGACCTGTGGCCAAAACACCAGGCGTTCTCACTGTGATTCCTACCTGCTCTGGTGAAGTAGTATTTCTCTTCCAGTTTTAATAAAGAGGACGAGTTGTTATTTTTCTTCCCAGCAAGCCAAAAATAGCAGCAACAATCCCCACCACCCAGGGGTATGACATACATCCTGAGAAGCAAAGCTCCTGCACCGAGGCTTGCTGGAAGCTAGAAAGCAACCATGTCCGTCCATGGCATGAGTATGAGCTAAGCCCCTACTAGGTGCCAGGGACTGTGCTTGATGTTGAGTGGAGAACAGGCTGAAGAAGACTTGGGGAGACAGTCAGGGAACTCAGAGTCCAGGTGGGAGAGAATGATGACTTGGCCAGGAGGTTGTAGTGGGGAGGAAGAGAAAGCATGGATTTGAGACTCCTCTGGAGGTAAAATAAACAGGACTTGGGGATTGTTTGGATGTGGACAGTGATGGAGAGGTACCTAGGGTGACTTCCTGGCCTACCCTCTCAACTTCTGTGACAAAAGCCAATGCCTCCAAATCAAGATTTCATTGCTTGGGCATCGAGACATCCCAAACTCTTTGCACCAGTTTTCTGTTCCAGTGGCCAGCGCTCAGAATCTCCCTCCCCTGGGCCTGCTGGAGATTGTGGGACTGATAATGGGAGCCAGAAGGGGGTAGCCCCTGGAAAGCTCCATCCCAGGGTGGGTCTGCTTTGGGCTATGCCTGTGCAAAGCCCTCCACCAACTCCAGGGATGGTCGGTGCAGATCTTGTTCCCGGTCCTGAGATGGAGCGAGGGGAGGATATGCTCCTGTGGGGAAGACTGGAGGAGGAGCAGATGGGATGGGGGAGAGCAAGTTCAAGCTTTGAGCGGCTGGAATGGTAAGTGGCCTGTCCAAGCTCAAGGTTGGAGTTCCTGAGCTGGGAATCATCAACCCATACAGCTTTGCCTGGAGATGGTTTAAAGTGAGCAGGAACAAGAGCTGAGGACAGGGGCTGAGTTTAAAGATTGTGTGAAGGATGGAGAGACAGAGAAGGGGCAGTCCATCGGGTAGAAAGAAAAGCAGCAGAGTGCTGGGGCAGGGGCGCAGATAGAATGACAGATCCAGAAAGACACTCTGGGATCTGTGAGCTAAGAGGTGACAGCGCAGACATATCCACTGAACCGGAGCCCTGCTGGCCTCTGCTAGTCGCGTCACGCACAGTGGGGAGCACGGGGCCTTCAGGCCACTTGTCCCGTGGACACCTGGTCATGCTGACCTGGGTCAAGGGCACAGACCACTGCCCTGGAGGGCCAGCATAGGGAACTGGCTGCCTTCCTGCGTGAATCGGGGCTCTCTCCTTGCCCGCCTGGGCACCTCCAGTGGAGAGTCTCTGGTGAGGAGACCAGGCGCCCTGGAGTGTTACGTGTTTCTGCTCAAGGGACCCTTTCCGTGGGTCCACTGGTGACTGTAGCCCCTTGACTTCCTTCTGAGAATCATCAGGGCTGGGACGCGGCCTGGAAGTGTTGGGCAAAAGGCTCTCTCCCCTCACCCAGTGGGGGGAATGAGCCGGGAGAAGGAGCCTGGAGCTCCTGAGGTCTCGTGTGGGGAGTAGGGTGAAAAGGATCGAAGGACAGGACCCTGCTGAGGCTATGGGAGCCCCTGGCCTGGCTGCACCAGGCCCTCCTGCCACTGGCTCATCTCCCCCACTTAAGCCACTGGGGTGGGTGCCTGAGAATAAACTGACAGGGGCCTCCCATCCCTCCATCCAGGCCTCTCTCCCTGCTGGACCCCCCCTCCTTGACTTGGGAACAGACCAGAGTCCTAGCCAGGCTGTCTGGACTCCCGGCAGCCACTGCCTATGCCCACCCCCACGTTCCATATGTTCTGAGGACCTAGCAGACTCCAGTCTGGCTCTAGCCAGCTCACCTCACCTTCCCCAACCAAAAGCTGGGGAGACCCAGGCGGGTGACGGTTCCTCTGTGGGGGATTTGTCCCCCACACTGTTTAGATTCTCGAAACGTAAGATCCAGTTTGTTAGCCCCTTCCCATGAAACACCTGGGCCTGCAGACTCCAAAATTAGACAGAAGAAGCTCCTCTGGGAATTCGAAGACACCTTCTCTGCTAATTCTCCTGCTCCTGAGGGGTTTTCACAGCTCATTAGAGCCACCAGGACCGGCCTGGCCTCCCTAATGAGCCAGCGCTTCCTCAGCTGGGAAGTCCTCTGGCCCTAATGAGTTTTTCTCGGCCATAAATGTACATGCTGTGGGTCAAGAATGGGGAACTGGCGTTTATGGCAGATCCCGGTTTTAACAAGGCCAGGCAGGGAACTCTTTCAGGTAAGCCCAGAGAATGCCACCTGTGGCAGGGCAGGGACAGAGACATGATTGGGTGGCTCAGGACAGTGACATGACCTTGAGGAGGTACATCCAGCCTCTCCCACGTGGGCAGCATCCTCTCTGACCCGCTTCCTCAGCCCTGGCTCCCAGCCTGGCCCCCACCCCCAGGCTCTCTGACCAGCCCTCACCAGCCCTGCCAGCTACAGCTGCAAAATGGGATGCAGAGGCTACAAGGTCCGAGGGTATCCCCAGGGAGTGAGGGCAGCGGGCAGGATGGCAATTCCAGGAGATGCTGTTCCCCTCCCCTGCGGGGCAGTGACAGCCCTGGGGAACCCACTTTTAGAACAACACACCAGGCTGATTTGCAGAGGTGCCAAAACCTTCCAAGAGCCAGACCACGGGATGTGGACCTGCTGCTGCTGCTGCTGGACCTGGGGAAGCTGGACAGGTCGCTCACCACACCGCTGCAGGTGTCAGCAGAGCAGGCTGGGCAGGCACTGCTCCTCCAGCCCCAGCAACAGGCCTGGGAGCAGCCCACCAGGAGGCCCTGGGGGAGCTTCCATCTCCAGCTTCTTACTGGGCCCCTGTATGCTACACTCAGCTGCTGCTGGTAACGCTGGAGCCCTCAGGTCCATTTGTGCAGCGAGCCCTGGGCCCCGGGGGACGTTGCTAATCAGCTTCTTTGCTGGCCAGGGGATACTCGCAGGCCTCACTGCGGGGCCACTGCAGCTGATCGGGTGCCTGGCCTGCCAGTGGCCCCTCGCGTGTAGCCCCTCCCTGTTGGTAACCCCCCTTAGCCCCTGCACCCTGCTCTTCTCCCACCGGCCCTCAGGCCAGCTCTCCACCTGTCCCCCGCTCTCCCGGGCTGGCTGGAAGCCCTGGTCTGGGAAGCAGCTTTCCTGTGTGAGGAACCCAGAGCCAGGCCTCAGGACACCACACACACGTCTGCTGCAAACAGCTCTTGCCTCTCGGGCCCCTTGCCAGCTTTTGATTCATGCAACTTAGAAAATAAGACACATTTTCATGCCGTTGGCCACGTTTACGAAGGAGAACTGTGTTTAATTGACTGGCCCAGGACCTGCCCTCTTATCCGCCGGCGGAGGCGCAGGCTCCTCCAGGTGCCTCTCACTCTTTCCTGGGCCTGGGTCAAAAGGGCTAAACCTGCTCCAACAGCCAAAGCAGACAGGCCTCGCTCTTCCAGATGAGCACTTCGGGGCAAGCGTTTTCTTCCCAGTCTCAATCCTCAGCCCTTCCCCCTACCATCTTGTTTCCATAATCCTGAGGCTCAGGCAATTAAAATAAAATATCCTTGTAGTCTCTAGATGTTTACTAAACCAGCTGGTAATGAGCTGGGCAGGATCATCTCTATTACATAAAGGAGAAGAACAAAGAATTGGGAATATGGAAGACATTCAAATGTCTTAATTAGTGCTTCCATCTGTAAAAGTTGCTCCATCACTAAGAGCGTCTCTCAGAGGCCTATCATGGAAAGGCCAGGGTCCCTAAAGCCCCAGTGCAGACAGCAGCAGCATTGTCAAAGGCAAGCTTTGGTCTCGGCCAGGCAGGCCACCTGGCCACCGTTCCACACTCAGGGGTCTGGGGACCCTGAGGCTTCAGATGACAGCGGGGCCCCGGGTGGGGTCCAAGCTCTGCATGGACTCCTGGAAAGGGAGAGACGGGCAGTGTCTACAAGCAGATGTAGCCGACAATGAGGCAGAGCCCTGGGCTCCAGATGGCTCCCACACTGGGACAAGGCTTGGCTATGCCCCTCGCCACACCACGGGCAGTCCCTGTGCCTGGCTGGGGAAATTCCTCCAGCTCCCAGCCTCTTTCTCACCCTCCCTGAAGGTTTCTGGGTTCCCTCACAGCCTCTGCTGAAGCCTGAGCACCAGAGAACCCAGAGGATGAGCGAGCCACAGACTGCCCTTCAATCGGGGTGGCAGCCAGGAACCCCAGGCTCGCCCAGGCAGCAGGGCTGGCCTTGTGGGTGGGAGGGCAGCATGACAGTGGGAGGTGACAGTACTGAGCAGAGCTCTAGGGTCAGAGAGTCAGGCTGAGCCTGTGCCTCGGCCCTGGTCCTGCCCCATGGGCTACCCATGGTTCCCCCTTCTCGGTGATGTCATCCCAGACCGCTTCATAATAAGCACAGCCCTGTGTCCTGAGTCCCGCCTGGGGTCAGGCCTGGGCTAAGCACTCCACCACATTCACTGTCTCGCCAAGGCCTCACCATAACCCCATGGGGTGGTTCTGTTATTAGCCCACTTTACATCAAGGCAGAGAGAGGAGAACAGCCATCTCAACCTGCCAGCTGGAGCCGGGAGTTCAGAGAGCTCGGAGCTCCTCTGCACATCACGTACCCGGAGCTGCTGCCTTCGGCCAGCGTCCATCCCCAGCCTCCCAAGCTTGGCCCAAGCCCCCAGGCCTTTGTGGAGGACACCCTGAACCCATCTCTGAGCACACCCTACATTCCCTCATCCCACAGTTCCCTGCCTCCCCACCTCTGAGCCCAGCACCTCGCAGAGGCCTGAGGAGGGCACAGGCTCAGTAAACACGGGTGGAACTGCACTGACTGAAGGTTGAAGACTCTCTTGAATTAAACCACGACGGATGACTCTTTTCAAAGCAGGGCAATGAGAGAGGAAGAAAGTAAAGCTGACGTGAATAGCCTTAGGCTTTCAGCAGGCCCAATTTAACAGTTCAAGAAGTTGCCACTATTGAACAATAATTCTTTCCTGCGAAGCGCCCTGGTCTAACGCTGGACAGAGTCCTCTGAGCTGTGCTAAGCCAGTTCCCTGCCTTTATGGGTCTTATGTCTTAAACCTTTGAAAGTAAACGTCAAATATATGACACTCCTGGGGCAAGACTCTCACTGGCCACATTTCTGGAATACCTGAGACGTTAAATAGCCAAACTTCAAATGGATTCCACAAACTTGTTGAGTATCTGCAAGAAGAATTGGATAATGCCCCTTGTCCTTGAGGAAGACACAGGAGAGGACGAAACATGAGACAGCTGGGATGTGTTAGGGTAAAGGCTTTACTGGAAGGACGTACGAATCGCTACATTCCTCCCACTTAGCCAAGAGAAAGGTAATTCTGTCGTGGCCGGGGTGGGGTGGGAGGGAAGGGATGCAGGCGGGGATAGTGTTTGACAGAGGAAAGGCGTTTGACTTGACCTTGAGGGAGAAATCGGAAGGTCAGCAGGGGCAGGATATTGGATATTCCACGCAGAGGGAGCAGCGCACTCAAGCACCGAGTGACATGAGGCTGTCAGCGCAGGGAGCTGCAACCGCCTGCTCCTCCGTCTGCCTGAGGGTCCCCTCGTGGCGTCTTCCAAGTGCTATAGGACACCTTGCTCCTACTGCACCCTCCCCGCCTTGCAATGCCTTCGTATTTCTCTCATCTGCTTTTGTCTTTTCTCCTTTCCTTTTCTCCCTTACATATCCAACAGACACCTTTTCCACTTTGCTGCAATTATTAATTCATGGATTGATTAAATCATCTACTCCACAGATACTTACAGATGAGCTGCTGTGTGCAGCGTTCATGGAAGGCACAGAGGAATCGGGATTGGGTGCCTGCCCCGAAATCCCACACAAAGGGGACAGCAGGAGGAGGCCGCTCAGCTACAGGAGGCGGACGGGGAAAGGGAGGTTTCAAGGCCAAGGGGAAGAAGTGGTGATGGGGGGAGGTATTCCAGGTGGGTACACTCTCACCCACTCATTCACACCATCCACACTGCCCAGACACACACACACACACACACACACGCACACACGCACGCTGGCTGCTTCTCTGCTGTACACCTCAGAGACCATCTATGCAAACCTGATGGAAGTGTGTTTAGTGTATTTCTTTAAAAGATGCTTGGTCAGGCGGGGCGCGGTGGCTCACGCCTGTAATCCCAGCACTTTGGGAGGCTGAGGCAGGCGGATCACGAGGTCAGGAGATGGAGACCATCCTGGCGAACACGGTGAAACCCCGTCTCTACTAAAAATACAAAAAATTAGCCGGGCGTGGTGGCGGCGCCTGTAGTCCCAGCTACTCAGGAGGCTGAGGCAGGAGAATGGCGTGAACCCAGGAGGCGGAGCTTGCAGTGAGCCGAGATAGCGCCACTGCACTCTAGCCTGGGTGACAGAGCGAGGCTCCGTCCGTCTCAAAAAAAAAAAAAAGATGCTTGGTCAACACCGTTTCCTTTCTTGGCCCTGCTGCCCGAGGTGGCCACAGCTCTGCTGTCTCCAGCCCCAGTGGTAACTCCCTGACCCCCAAGTCTGTGGGTTCCCTCCTCCTGCCTGCAGCACGGTGAGTCATGCCTCACTCAGCGCCCTCCATCTGTGCCATGTGAGCGGACCTGTGTGTCCCGGCAGGAGGCTGACTCCTCCACGTTGGCCCTCGGTGGAGGCCGGGAGGGTCTGAGGTCCTGGAAAGTCACAAAGATGGTGGAGGCAGGGTTCCAAGGTGTGGTTTCCCACCTTGCTGATTCTCCGTGGGTTCTGGCTGGCCAGGCCTGGATGGATGTCCCCTTCCTGTCCTCTTCCCAGGCTCCTGGCCCCTACTGTGGGCTGAGTGCTGGGCATCAGGCCTTCTTTCTCCAACAGCCCAAGGATTGGAACATACAGGGCGGGCACCAGAGAGCAAGCTGGAGGCCAGGCCTATGTTGGTGCAAAGAAAGGCTCACAGACCTGGGTCAGGCAGGCATGGGGCCCATCCGCCCACTTCCCTGTTCCCATGCCCAGGGAAGGGGCCCAACCCATGCCTGCTCAGGGCAGGAGGGTCAGGCTGAGCCAGGGCTGCCTTTCTCTCGGCTCCCTCCCAGGTGAGGGTGCCTTCCCTGTGAGCTGACTGGAGCCAGGGAGGACCAGAGGGTGGGGACACAGTCACAGCGAGGCCCTGGCTGACGCTCTTTGTCCCAGGTCACCTTGACAGGACTTCACAGGGATTCAATAAACTTGCTGAGTATCTCCGAGAAGAGTTGGACAAAGCCTGAGATGGGAGCCTGGGCTTGGTGGATACTCGAGGCCAGGTGTTCTCTGTGTAGCTCAAGGTGAAGGCGATGACCACCACAGGCCCTGGCAGGAGATTCGGGACCAGGGAGCCAGACCCAGACCTCTGCCCAGGGCCCAGTGCTTGGCCGGGGCCTGCCCTGAGGTCACCCCTGGAGATAGCGCCAAGCGCTGAGGATGTGACGGCAGCACGCTGACCGGCGGCCCAGGCTGGGTCAGAGTTTCCGGGGCCAGCTCAGACGTTGGAGGCCTGGGGAGGCTGGCCCCAGCCCCAAATGAGGGACTGACATTGTTTCCACGGCAATGGAGAAAACAACACAGAGAGGAGCAGGACACTCCGCCAGGCCTGCAATAGCCATCCTGCCCTGGGCCGGCCAGCTCCCGGCAATTACAGGCCCAGGACGGGATGCAGATCCCATCACAGCTTCGCCACCCCTCCTGGGATGCTGGCAGCCTCACAGCCTCCCCCAGCCCTGCGCCTGGAGGCTGGGACAGACAGGCCACGGGCAAGAGAGCCAGCAGGAGCCTGGCTTCCAGTCTGACAGCTGCCCCCAGGGTGTCCATGAACTTCCCAAGTGATCGCTGTCCCCAGACTCAGTTCCCTCATCTGTAGAGTGTGGGCATTCATGCCCCCGGCTGTGTGAGCGCGGGTGGAAGCATGAGGATGCACCATCCCCATTCTCTAGCCCCCACAGCTATTGCCTGGCACTGCTCTGTGGCCTCAGCCTAAAGAATGACCCTGAAACCCAGGGAATTCTACCCTAAGGAGCAGGCAGGAGGGCCGGCTCTGGGAGGGCAGGCAGGCATGCTGGGACCCAACTGAGGGTGGGATCCTCAGTTTCAGGAAGCAGAGCCACAGCACACAGCCACCCTCCAGATCCCAAATCCCAGCCAGAGCCTCGGCCTTAACTTGACATAAAATAGCCCTGAGATCCAAAGGCGTAAACCACACCAATTGGGGCCTAAACCCCACTTGTGAAGCCAGGGAGGATAAAATAAGTCCAATGCAGAGCCCGAGGTGGGCGAAGCAAGTGAACCCAGGATGGAGAGGAGTCAGCCACTCTAGCCTCTTGTGACCTTCATGGTGGAGGCTCCGAATGAGGGGCCCGTGTCCAGCACTGTGGCTTGAGTCCACACAGCTCGCGGAGCCCTCGCCAGCCGTGGCTGCCTTCACTCACTCCACTCCAGCCTCCTCCTGCACCGCCAGCTCGCCATCCTCCAACCCACCAACCTTCCACTCTCCGCCAGCATGGCCATGCCGGGATTCCCATCCCATCCCTCTTCAGAGCAGCTGTGAGATGCACAGCCCTGTGCTGTCTGCCTGTCATGGTTTGAGCTTTGGAGGGAAGGAACTGCATTCACACTCTCAGTCTATGCCTGCGTCCCACGAGGGCCCCCAAGATCCCTGCCTTGTTCTACTGAATTCGCCGGCCCCTTTTGCCCCCGCTCCAGCTCCTGCTGAGCAAGCCTTCAATACACGGCCAACACTCGGTCCCTTTGTCACATCTCTACCTTGTGTGCGCCCCTGTGAAATGGGGGCACTTCTAGGTGGACCCCTCCTTCCCACACAGTGTGGAATAACCCTTGCTGAGTGAGGGCCCAGCCATGTCATTGTGAATTTCCAGGATTTGCTGCTTCTCATGGCAGCAGAGCTCAGGGTGTCCCCGACACTACCCCCACAAAGGGTGCCCAAACAAGCTGGGGACAAACCGCAACAGCAGCGGTATGGCTGGGCTGTGCAGGGATACCAGCTGAGCTCTGTCTGACTGGCCGGGCCCTTTTGCTGTCAGGGCTGTGCCCATCTCCATCCCTCAGCAGAGCCACCAGGTGCCCGTCCCCACATCCTCACGCTGCGGCTTTCAGTGTTGACTATTTGGTGGGCCAGACGGTGCCTGCTCTCCCCACTGGACAGCAGCTCCCCAGGGCAGGATCCTGCCCATTAGAGAGTCTGTCACAGCCACACTCCCAGCAGGGCCCAGCACCTAGGAGCCAGCCACGGCCTGTCCACACTTCTTATGCACTCTCCTCTAAGCAGCACTCCCCTGCAGCAAGGTCCCCTGCCTGCTCCCTACACCCTGCCCAGCTCCCAGGTTGGTCTTTGGCAGTTCTGGGTACACAGTGCTTCTCAGGGCCCCTCCGCAGAGCGGCCTCCCCACCCGCCTGCCAGCCTCCCTCAGACAATCATCTTGTTGATGTCCCCCTGGGAAGGTCAGCTCCAGGGAGGCAGGGCTGCGTCCATGCTGTGGGCCACCCCATCCCGTGCCTGGCACAGAGAAGACCAGACCTGGGGCTCTCGGGGCAGCAGCATCCAGGGAAAGAAGGGAGGAGGCTGTGAAGGGAGGGCCCTTCAAAGGGAGCAGAAGCCCATCCAAGCAGTGCTGTGCTGGCTGCGGGGGCCAGAGCAAGACAGGGTGGGGCGCAGGACGCGGGAATCTGAGCTGCTGTGGGAGGCAGCCCCAAGACATCTATAGCCATATTCATTTGCAAAACCCTTTCTGAAATGGGGTAAAGTGATGGTGGAAATGCAGGCACATCACACCAGAGCGAGGTCACGGGCAGCCCCGTCACCACCTCACTCTCACACGGCAGCCCTGCCTCGGGAGCACACAGACCACTATGGTGTGGTCCCACGTGCAGGACCACCCTCAGGCCCAGTCCCAGGGCGTCTGTCCTTGCCCCTGCTGTTGGGCCACAAGCAGGAGACCCTCCCAGACACAACTCAACTTCAGATGTGCACGAGATTCCAGGGCACCTCTCCCAGGGAGCTGCTTGGCCTGGCCTCATCGGGGCAGCCAGCTCTGGAAGGAGATGGGGCCCCCTCAGCTGGGCTCAGCCCCACCCGCCCCAGCCATGGTCAGTGACCCACAGTGACTTCAGAGTTAATGAGGCCGAGAGACCTTTGACAGATGAGTTACACTTTGATTCATATCCATTAAGCCACAATTACTAATTTCTTCACATCAGAACAAGAAATGTCAACCCCAGTGATGTGGACCATTCATGTTTCAACATTGCTGAGTGACACGTGTCACACAGGGTTGAGATTCGTTTGTGGAGGAGGAACTAAGGCAGGTTCCTTGGCTGCAGGCACAGAGGGCCTGTCCATGCCACGGATGCAGCTCCTGTCTGTCCACAGAACCCTCTGAGCAAGGCTAGAGCTGTGACAGCTTCCCTCCCCTGCCATCCCCCCTCCCCTGCCATTCCCCTCCCCTGCCATCCCCCCTCCCCCCTGCCAACCCCCTCCCCTGCCATCCCCCTCCCCTGCCATCCCCCTCCCCTGCATCCCCCTCCCCTGCCATCCCCCCTCCCCTGCCATCCCCCCTCCCCTGCCATCCCCTCCCCTACCATCCCCCCCCCTCCCCTGCCATCCCCCCACCCCATCATGACTTCGCTAAGCCTCATCCTGACTGGGGTGCCCCTCCAGCTGCCACCAGTGCAGCACTGCCCCCCTCTTCCCCTGTAATTTGTATCAGACCAAAGACACTGACTAGAGGTGAGAGCTGGAGAAGAGCCAAGACCTCACCAGCTCTGCCGCCAGGAGACCGCACCCGAGGGAAGACCTAGTGCGGGTCACTCGGGCCTCACAGGAAGCTGGGTCTGCTCTGCCAGCACTGCAAGGTGGCCCCCCAGGATACAGCTCCCCATCTTACCCCCTCTATGCTCCAGATGAAGGTAGGAATCGTATTTATCATTCTTCACAGGACCCCACAATTTCAAGGTGGGCCCTCTTGGTGCTGCTCAGTAAGAACATCTCAGCTCCTGACCAGAGGGACTGGCCCAGGGCAGGCATATGACCCAGGTCAGGCCAATGAGACGTGACGAGGTGTCTGCAGGGATTGTGCGAGAAATGCTTCCCTGTTCCCCAGGAGCTTCTGGGGCCGGGTGGGAGGACACTTCTGCAATGAAGGGCATGATTGCAGTCGCTGCTGGCAGCCACTCTGCTACCAAGGGTAGAGCCAGCCTTAGGATGAGGCTGGCACCATTGGAGGTGAAAAGCAGACAGCCAGAAGGGACCCACGTTTTTCCTGATACCATTGAGCTGCTCGATCAAGGCCCTCCTGAAGTGCACATCCCCCGTATGAAATTGTAAATAGATGACTCTATAAATTATCTTCAAGTACAGCTGGATTTAGGGGCTCAAAACAACACCCCCAGTCCCTAGGTTCTCTCTGTGTCTCCAATCTAATCCTCATGGTGGCAATGTGGCTGCCACCACGTTGTTCCAGGCCTCGTTCTCCCCAGGTTCACACTCATAAAGAAAGGAAGCAGTTCTTCCCAGAAGTTCCCACACCAGCCCCAGGACTCAGTAGAATTAATCAGCTTGATGTTCAGGCCCACCGTGAGCCAGTGGAGAGGGGCTGGAGCCCCACAGAGACCACAGGGTCTACGAAGAGAGGTGGGATGGAGGCTGCATCCCAAGGGCTCCTGGGCACTGTTCCTAGAGAAGAGGGAATGTCTGACCAACAGGCAAAGTCCATAGCACCGGCCCCAACAGTGCCCTCCCTCCAGCCTCAGGAGGGCAGCCCCACCCCACACTGCCGCCCTGCCTCCCTCCTCAGTGCCCACCCCAAGGAGCGTCCACAGGGTCACAGCCTGCCTGCCACACCACTGCAGCCAGCATCTCCCACAGCTGCCCTGAAGACCACTCATCACCAGGACAGGACCACCTCGGAGACAGTGTCGAACCTCACACCCCAGCCAGCCAGGGCTCTCCCAGCCCACGCCCCTCCCCGGACCTTGATCTTGTCCACACCTGCCCCCACCTCTCTTCCTTCCCTACTCAGCCTGGAACCAGAGGTCGAGCTGCCCACCTACTCTCCCGCCAGGATGCCTGCGATCCTTCCAGTCAAGCCCAGCAAAGCCTTGCTCCCGAGGGACGAAAATGGGCCTTTTCTCAAATAACCGGGGGACTGAGGTGGCCAGAGACTCCTCCACGAAAATCCAGGATCCTCAGGGGCAATGGTGTCCTCAGCAGCACTGACACTGGCTCCTGGCCCTGCCGTCATATCCCATGCCCTCGCCACACCCCGCAAGGGGCCCAGGCAGACCCTCCTGCTTCACTCAGCCTGAGGAGTCTCCTCTCCACTGCCCCCTCCCAGAGCCTCCCCACGGGCTCGGAGGCCCTGCTCTGCTCGGGAGCCATGCCCCTGTCCGCCCAGGTAAGGGTTAATAAGATTAGCTGTCACTGACATGAGATGTTTACCCACCTCCAGACTCCGGATGAAGATAGAAATGGTATTTATGATTTCTACCCAACGTTTCTGGAAAGGATTTAAGGTGCTTACGAGAACACACATATATAACAGGATTGCATAAATTAAATGTGGGAGCCAAAAAAGATAGGAAAACGGGGATGGGGACATAACACGGAGCAGGGGAGGAGGCTATCGTGGAAACAAAGGCCATGTGAGCCATGGGCTTGCCTGGGTGGCCGCAGCGTGCCCCACGGCTCTCCAGCAGCTGGTCTGAAAGAGCAAACCAGGGGCTGCAAGCGGCGGGGCCGGTAACATTAAAACGCACACACAATTACCCAGGAGACATCCCAGCGGCAACAGGAATGTCTCCCGAGGGAGCAAACAGCAAGAACGGTTAGGAAGGAGGGGGTTGGCGGGCTTCCTTCCGCGGCTGTGGGCTTGGAAGCTGGGATGCTGGGCAAGAGGCAGGGAATGAGATGGTTCTGGCCACCCTGCTGCCTGCACTGGGGCAGTGAGGAGACCCCACAACTGCTGCGCCCTCCTGGGCAGGTGCGGGGCTGTGATGCTGGGCTCTCTATGGGCTCAAAGGGCCCAGCCCAGGCAGCACCTGGGCCCCACCAACCTCTCCTGCACCTGCCCAGTCCTGCCATGGCACCTGCCCTCTGTCCTGGGTCACTCCTAATGGCTGGGGTTGAGCACTCGCTGGCCCCCTTCGGGGCATCCCAGGACCCAGGAAATCCCTTCTGCTCCTGCTTTGGGCCCCAACTCATTCCCGTTTCGTATCTTTAGTGCACAAGCATTTACTAAGCACCTGCAGGATGCAGCCTGGGGATGTGAAGGTTATAGAGGAAAGGAGAGGAAAGTTTCAACTGAAGCTGCCTGCAGCCACTTTAGTCTTTTGGGAAGTGACACAGGGTCAAGAGGGTGCCCAGGTCTCATGGCTCAAACCTCAGGAGGGTCCCCTGAGGACAGGGCCAATGGCATGCCCCAGGGGCACAGTGGCGGAGAAGGTCGGGGGCAGAGGCCAGCAGCCCGGGTGGCATGGGTAACAGGCAAAGTTCTGGGAGCCTTGTGTAGGTCTTCCAGAAGCAGCCAGGAGACCACGGGACAGGTCAGACCCTCGGGCTGCCATGGGCTCAAGGAGGGGGCAGGACCCAGTGCCATGTGGGCCTTAATGCCAAGTGACTTCATTGGTACCCCAGGCTCACAAGGCCCTGCGCAGTCCTGCCATAGATGAACAATTCTACTTGCATGGCACCTGTTACATCTTTCTCTGGTTGCAAATGTAATGTGCTCTCAGTATCAACAACAACAACAACTTTAAAAATGCGAAAGGGGATAAAACACAAAAACCAGCCACAATTCCACCATGTATTGTGCTTGCGGTGGCTCTCAGTTTGGTGTATGACCTGCTAGTCTTTCTTCATTAATACATATGTATTTTGGGCTTGGTGCTGTGGCTCAGGCCTGTAATCCCAACACTTTGGGAGGCAGAGGTGGGCGGATCACCTGAGGTCAGGAGTTCACAACCAGCCTGGCCAACATGGTAAAACCCCGACTCTACTAAAAAATACAAAAACATGTGTACCTGTAACCCCAGCACTTTGGGAGGCCGAGGCGGGTGGATCACGAGGTCGAGAAATCGAGACCATCCTGGCTAACATGGTGAAACCCCATCTCTACTAAAAACACAAAAAACTAGCCTGGCGTCGTAGCAGGCGCCTGTAGTCCCAGCTACTCGGGAGGCTGAGGCAGGAGAATGGCGTGAACCTGGGAGGCGGAGCTTGCAGTGAGCTGAGATGGCACCACTGCACTCCAGCCTGGACGACAGAGGGAGACTCCGTCTCAAAAAATAAATAAATAAATAAATAATAATAATAATAATCGACCAGGTGTGGTGGTGGGCGCCTGTAATCGCAGCTACTCAGGAGGCTGAGGCAGGAGAATCACTTGAATCTGGGAGGTGGAGGTTGCAGTGAGCCGAGATCGTGCCACTGCACTCCAGCCTGGGCCACAGAGTAAGACTCTGTCTCAAAAGAAAAACAACAACAACAACAACAATAAAAAAACATGTATTTTGGAAAACTGCATAGCAAAACCTCTATGGCCAAAATAACAATTAAAAAAAGACAAACTGGGGAAAATATTTAGATATGATATCCCTGATAAAGACCCTAGAAATAGGCCCTAGAGGGGCCAGGCGCAGTGGCTCAGGCCTATAATCTGAGCACTTTGGGAGTCCAAGGCAGGAAGATCACAAGGTCAGGAGATTGAGACCATCCTGGCTAACACGACGAAATCCCGTCTCCACTAAAAATACAAAAAAGAAAAAGAATTAGCCGGGCGAGGTGGCGGGCGCCTGTAGTCCCAGCTACTCAGGAGACTGATGCAGGAGAATGGCGTGAACCCGGGAGGCGGAGGTTGCAGTGAGTGGAGATCGCGCCACAACACTCCAGCCTGGGGGACAGAGTCAGACTCCATCTCAAAAAAAAAAAGAAAAAGAAAAAGAAATAGATGCTGGAAGTCACAAGAAAAAGATATAATTTAAATGTACAACAGCAATAACACATAAGTCGGGATGAGGGTGTTCCACGGACTCTGTGTCATCTGGGAGAAAGACGAGGGTGTTGATCGACACAGACTTTGCTAAGTTAAGGACGTGTGTGTGATTTCTGGGATGACTCCTCAGGGGGATTTACAGAATTCAGGACAGTGTCCACCTGTGGGGAGGAGGAAATTATGACACAGAGGGCTCACGCAGTGGACTGGGTCCCGGTGCTGGGCGGGCTTCTGTTCCTGCCCAGCCTGCTGGCTTATCTCAGTCTCACTGATCGCATTTATCGCACTGTGCAAATGCCTCACATGCCTTGCCCGTCACATGTGCTAAGTCACAAGTTTTTTAAAGCGTATTAAAGGATGCTTAACGCCATTCATAATAAGGTGCAAAATTTCAACTCTTTTTCAAAGATCAAAAATGTAAGAGCTCACTGTGTCGGTAAAGGCGCGGAGAAACGGGCTGTCCACGCGCTCCTACTGGAGTGTGACTGGTGTGTCCGCCGTGAAGGGTGCTTTGGTGATTTCAACCCAAATTTCTGGATACAAAGCTTCACACACTTCTAGGACTTTATCTACAAATACCATCACACACAAAAGTGTGAACAAGTGCCAAACTAACGTGTGCAAAACCTTCTTCATCGAAAAGGATGGGAAACAGCCTAAGCATCCTTTGTTAGGTAAATAACGGTACTTCCTACAGTGGGGTATTGCAGAGCCATGAAAATGAGGCTCTCAGACGCGTGTGCAGTCAGAGCCAAGACTCATCAAGTGAAAAGCAGGATGCAGAGCAGTGTCTGCGGGAGCAGCTGCAGGGAAGCATTCCATGCATGTGTCCGTCTGGATAGTCATACAACTTCCGAAAGAAAACAACCGTGGGAGACCACACGAGAAATAAATAACTGGCTCTGAGGGGCTGGAAGGCACGGTTAGAAATCGTAGTTATTGCTGTATAATACCGTTTTGTGTTTTTTGAACTTTAAAACAGAAAGCACATATTCAAAAATTTCACAAAAAATCATAGTGGGGCTAGGTGCAGTGGCTCACGCTGTAATCCTAGCATGTAGGGAGGCTGAGGTGGGTGGATTGCCTAAGCCCAGGAGTTCGAGACCAGCCTGGGCAACACAGTGAACCCCATCTCTACTAAAATACAAAAAAATTAGCCGGGTGTGGTGGCAGACGCCTGTTATCCCAGCTACTTGGGAGGCTGAGGCAGAAGAATTGCTTGAACCCAGGAGGCAGAGGTTGCAGTGAGCTGAGATTGTGCCACTGCACTCCAGCCTGGATGACAGAGCGAGATTCCATTTATATATATAGATATATATATATATATAGAGAGAGAGAGAGAGAGAGAGAGAGAGAGAGACAGAGAGACAGAGAGACTGCGAAATATATATATATGTGGTGGGACTGGGGAATCACGGACCCTTGCCTCAGCCCTGCCGCCTTGCTGCGCCTGAGGCTTTCAGGGAGGCTGTGGGAAGGGAGGCGGACAATGTCAAAGGCACATGGAAGCTCCCCTTTTATTATTAGCTGGGTGTATGCCCAGCTCCTCCCAGACAGAACAGGGCTGGGACTCAAGGTGGAGGCTGAGGCTTAACCTCCTGCCTGGTGCCATTGTCCTGCAGACGGCCAGAGGCAGGAGGCACCAGCCCAAGGGAGGAGGCATTAGCCCTCCAGAGCTTTGAGGACACGAGGCAGGAGAGAGCTCGGTGGCATGACAGTCCAAGAGGCAGGCCTGGCCTCCTGCAAACCTGTAGCCGGGAGGTTCACCCATCCAGAGCCACCCAGGAAGGAGGCCGCCACATCCAGGGACAGGACCTGCAGCACCGTGTCCTGTGGGTGGGAGGGGAAGGCCACCACACACACATCTACTTCCACTGACATTCAGATGAGCAAATCTTGGCTCATTCTGTTCATGCTGTTTTATAGCCTGCTTTTCCCACTTACTGGCTTATCGGGAACATTTTCACGTGTCAATAGCTTGCTCTTTGACTGCATGGTTTTTAATGACCAAAGTTTGCCCAGCCGATTCACTGTTATCCGTTAAGATTTTTCATTGTCATGACCAATGCTTTGATGAAAATCGGTAGAGCTAAATTTTGGTGCCCAGCTTTAATTCCATCCTGAGAATAATTTAGCCCTCTGGCTAAAGCACAGGCACTTTATAGCTTGGTATACAGGTCACTGCATGGCCTGAAAAAACACTTGACCCGGTTTACACTGGCCAGAGGGTCAGTCTTCCAACTCCCTTCCAAACCTAGATATCAATGTAATTTTATCTTTACCTACTTAATAACCATTTGGAGGGGCCTGGGGGAGTGGCTTGCTATTGCTTGAATTTGCATCCTTTGATGACTAATTGGGTTGAGGCTTTTCCATGTGTTTGTGTCCCCAATTACTCATCTAACCCAAATCGCCTGTTTGTACCTGCACACACCCAGCACCCTCCTGCACCCTTTCTTGGCTCAGGCCTGAAGGTCGCTCCTTATATACCCACAGCTGTCAAAACTCACCATCCTTCAAGGTTAAATGGCCCGCCCTGACCTTCCCTCCAGGCAGTCATTCCGGACTTCCCGCCGCTCTTGGCCTGAAGCACTTGCCGCTTTGGTCCTGGTTCAGCACTCAGGTCTGCATGGCCGTGCCCCCGCAGTCTGCACCAGCTGTTCGCTTTACTCCTCAGGACCAACGCTTGGCCACTGCCCCCATCTAAAGACCCCATGTCAACAACGTTCCCTGGGCACCTACTATCCAGTGAGGGCTCCGGGGCACCAGGGACGAACTGGACTGTACCCCTGCCCACACGCCCCTTGGAGCTGTAGCACCAAGGACAGCCACCTCCCATGAGCCAGCTGTCCGGAGCCCAGGACTCTCTGACCAGAGGTCTGGGCTCATGCCTCCTGCTGCTGTCAGCCCTCCTGGGGAAACTCAGCCTCCAAGACCAAGCAGCATTTTCCCCTGGGCTACAAAAGAAGGTAGAACTCCCACTAGAGGTTCTTCTCTGTAAGAAGCAGAGCCTGCATGGGGAGGAGAGTGAAGCCCTGGAGAAGTCCGACAAGGGGGAAGGCAGATTCAGAGGGGATTTAAGTGGGTAGGAATGTTAGGGCTTTAAGAATGGATTCCAATAGTGTCTGACCGTGTTCAGTGACTGGCCAGCGTGGCTATCTCAGGCCATGCTCTCTGGCAACTTGTGCTTTGGCAACTCTCAACCATGTGTCCATGAGAGCATGGTCCCCAAAGAGGGGATGGAGACCCCAGCAGCTCTGAGAGCTGAGGTGGGGGAAACCATGGTTCTCCAGAGATGCCACTGCTGCCACAAGTGAGGGGCACGTATGCGTGAGAGGCCCTCATGGAAGGAGGCAGAATGAGCTTGGGGCTTTCCTGCAACCCTGCTCAGCTCTGCAGGGCATGATTTGGTGCCCTCGAGCTTGTGGCAGCACCTTCCCTGGCTGGAGATCCCAAGACACTGGGCAGCGCCTGGTCCCAGTGGCCTCTGAGACCCGGAGCCCAGCCCCAGCCTCTCCCAACACCAAAGGAAGCCCCTGGTGTCATCACAAAGGCGATGCGACAGTCGGAATGACCTTGGGCTCCCAGCACTGGAGGAGATGACAAATTTCCGTTCTTACTGCTGAAAACATGATCCATCCTTTCATGGGTCCCTGGGGGCCAGCAGCGCGGCACATGCATTATGGAAGCTTTTGCCTGGGCTCGTCTCCGTGCTCTCCAGGCTGACTCTGTGCCGACTCTTCTTTAAGCCCTTGAGAGACCGAGAGCATTTCATTGCCAGGAGGGGAAAACTAGGGATGTTCCTGAAAAACGTATTTTTCTATCAATGGCTGCTGTCCTGGTTTCTGGGCATTAATTTCTTAATTTGAGCAAGAATAAGTTTCTCCATGTCAGGCACTGGGAGGCATGTCACTGCCACAGATCTGCCCTCATGGACCGTGGTGGTGCCACACGCCTGGAAGATCCATCGCCTGGAAGATCCGTGGCCTGGAAGATCCGTGGCCTGGAAGATCCGTGGGCTCCCAGCCCAGACCTGTGAGTCCAGAGGGTCTTCCCCGAGGATATCACACGGACGCTGAGGCCTGAAGGCTGAGGGGCTGCTGGTCAGGCAATGGGTGGGGAGGAAGCCTCCTCGAGGCTGGGCGGGGTGAAGGTATTGACTGGAGTGCTGATGAGGTCACCTGAGGCCGGGCCACTGGGTCTGAAGGACCCAGGATGCCAGGCCACGGGGTCTGAATGCCATCCTGACAGCTACAGGAGACCATGAGGGAGCACTGGTCAGGGAAGTGACACCAACAGCTCTGCCTTCTGGAAGGATTATGCTGGCGCCTGCAGGAGTCTCCTCAGCAGGAAAGAGCATTACAGCAATTCAGAGTGGCCAGGTCGGGGAAGCGCTGTGCAGATTCACACACAACATGCATTTGAGAGATGGAATCGAGAGGACTGAGCAGTGGAATGAGCAGCTGACTGGTGGGCCAGGAGCGGGCAGGTGTCAGTGGGCACCCCACTGTAAGCACCTTGGACAGAGGGTCGCTGGGGGAGGTGGAAGGGGTGCTTCGAGCATGTGTGTGCACATTGAGTCGTAGGTGCCTGCAGAATGCAGAGACGTCCAACAGGCGAGCTGAGGTCATTGAAGCAGAAAATGGCACTTAGCTACACCTGGGCAGAGACACGGACCTGCCCACAGTGCGGAGGCAGACAATTGCCTAATACTCCCATGGATAAAGGACAGTGACCTCCAGAAAAACGGCTCCTAGTTTGAGGCCTGCTGGGGGTGTAGGGGAGAGAGTCTACGTAACGGAGGAGCAGCAGGGTGTGAATGAAGTTTAACTAAAAGTTGTCTCCTTGTATTTTTTTTTTTTTTTTTTTTGAGACAGAGTCTTGCTCTGTCGCCCGGGCTGGAGTGCAGTGGCCGGATCTCAGCTCACTGCAAGCTCCGCCTCCCGGGTTCACGCCATTCTCCTGCCTCAGCCTCCCAAGTAGCTGGGACTACAGGCGCCGCCACCACGCCCGGCTAGTTTTTGGTATTTTTTTTAGTAGAGATGGGGTTTCATCGTGTTTGCCAGGATGGTCTCGATCTCCTGACCTCGTGATCCGCCCGTCTCGGCCTCCCAACGTGCTGGGATTACAGGCTTGAGCCACCACGCCCGGCCAATCCTTGTATATCTTAACTTTGGCCTACAAGTTCCTCCATACAGCTGGGCACGGTGGCTCACGCCTGCAATTCCGACACTGGGAGGCTGAGGCGGGTGGATCACCTGAGGTCAGGAGTTTGAAATCAGCCTGGTCAACACAGTAAAACCAGGTCTCTACTAAAAAACACAAAAATTAGCCAGGCATGGCCAGGCGTGGTGGCTCGCGCCTATAATCCCAGCACTTTGGGAGGCCAAAGCGGGTGGATCATGAGGTCAGGAGATCAAGACTATCCCAGCTAACACAGTGAAACCCCATCTCTACTAAAAACACAAAAAATTAGCTGGGCGTGGTGGCAGGCACCTGTAGTACCAGCTACTCGGGAGGCTGAGGCAGGAGAATGGCGTGAATCTGGGAGGTGGAGCTTGCAGTGAGCTGAGATCGCGCCACTGCACTCCAGCCTGGGGGACAGAGCGAGACTCCGTCTCAAATAAATAAATAAATAAATAATGTTAGCAAGGCCTAGTGGCAGGCGCCTGTAATCCCAGCTATTCAGGAGGCTGAGGCAGGTAAATTGCTTGAATCCGGGAGGCAGAGGTTGCAGTGAGCTGAGATTGTGCCATTGCACTCCAGCCTGGGCAACAGGGCAAAACTCAGTCTAAAAAAAAAAGTTCCTCCATACATAGTGAACAGTCACGGAACTGGATGTGTCACACACTGTAACCTACTCTTGTACTGTCCCTGAGCTGCAACCTAAGGCAGCCAACTGTTCAAACCCTGTTCAAATAAGGCAAACGTCAAGCTGTAAGGAATCCGGCTGCTTCTGCACCTCATTTCTCTTTTCTGTACATCACGTTCCTACTTCTGTTCATAAATCTTCTCCAGTTAAGTGGCAGAGCTGGAGCCACTCCGAACCTACTCTGATTGGGGGACTGCCCAATTCGAAAATTGTTCTTTGCTCAAACTCTGCTAAATTTAATTTGTGTAAGTTCGTCTTTTAAGAAGGCACAGAGGTCTCTCAGAGAGGCTGCCAGTGCATCTGCGCACCCAAGGAGAGCTGAGGTGGGATGGAGAGGGAGAGAGCATGGCCGGAGAGGGCGGGGCCAGCTTGCATCTTAGATTAGGAACACGTGTGTCCAAAAGTGTTATTTTCCTTCCTTATCCAATACTGAACACACAGTAGCTCAGAAATAATGCACACCTGCCAATGACAGGCAACCTCCATCATTGGATGTTCACCTGGAGGGCGAGGGCAGGCAAAGACAGTCCAGGGAAATGAGGAAGGGGGAAATCTTACATGTACACAGTCTGCAGTTTGCAAGTGCTGGTTTTCAAAGTGTGCAAAACACTTGGAACAAGCAATGAAGGAATCCATCCCATGAGATATTAAAACGTTATACAACCTTAACATCAAGACTGTGTGTCACCGCACAGACACAATCCACAGACCAACAGGGATGACAGAGATCTGCATACAAGCAAAAAGTTAGTCAGTGATAAATGCAGCATCTCAACCAGTGAAGCAAAGATGAATGTGTTAATAAATGATGTCAGGATAAATTGGCAGCTTTCTGGGAAAAGACCAAGTAAGATCCATACTTCACACCATACATCCGGATAATTTCTATATGGAGCAAAAATTTAAATGTATAAATGAAACCATGAATGTATGGGGAAAAAAAATATGGGTGGATTCCTTTACAAGGTGAAGGAAGGAAGACTTGTTGCGATATAACTCAAAATGTAGCCACCATAAAAGATTGATAGACTACACAAAAATTGGAAACTTCTGCAGGGCAAAAGCCACGGTAAGCAAAGTCAAATGACCAACTGAGAAAAAAATACTTGCAGCTCAGATTACTGTCAGAGGGATAAATCTCTAATATGTACAAAGCTCTTAGAATCTAATAAGAAAAACATCAATGACTCAGGAAAAAATGAACACATACTGAAATACAAATGTCCCTCAGACATAAGCAGAGATACCCAATTCACTCTTAAGAGTGATGCTGATCAGCCCTGCGGTAGCTCCTCACTGTGAACTTGGCAGAAATGCAAATCTGACAGCATCCTTGGGAGGTGAAACTTCCTGGGGAGAGGAGCATCCAAGTGGCAGGCACTTTGGTAATGACTATCAAAGTTGTGCGTGCATTTACCCGTTCACCCAGCAATTCTCTTCTGGAAATGAATCCTTTGGATAGACCTTCACGAGTAAGAGCAACAGTTTGGAAACTAGGTGAAGCCACAGGAGATTCATTTTTACAACAAATGTATATGGAACAGCATGCATGGAAAGATCTGGAAACACATTAGCCATCTTCCCATTGTCTATCCAGATTCCAGATCATCCACCCTGTTCAGGACCCCGGAGGCTGTGGTAGGACTGTGCCAATGGTCCCCTCGCCCTCTGACTTCCAGTTGGGCTCAGCCAGTGGGGAGAGAGGCAGTACAGTTCATTCCCTCCCTTCAGGAGCACTTCAGGCTGGCTGCATCCTAGACCGAAGGTCACAATTCCTGCCAGGCCTCGGGTGATAAGGACAAGAGTCTTGTCCCACTCACACCCTAGAAAGAGTCTTCTAGAAAATGCTCCTCAAATTGGCCAATTTGGGTGAGCCATCTGTTTGCTAGTGGGCCCCTGGCTGATGCCGCGGCTATGTATAAAAGGATGAGCACACACTCCAGGCATCCATCTGGAAAGATTTCCAGGTACATTCTTAATTAAAAGTATATAGTAGTTACTTTTTATGGGAGCAAGGTGGAGGGAGAGGGAGAGCAGGTAGCTGCATTTGCTGCTTGTATTTGCATAAAGAAGTGCAGGAAGGACCCACAGGAGGGTGATAAGGTCGTTGTCAGTCATCGGGGGCTCAATGGGGGATGGGGCAGGTGAGGAGGACTTTTCTCTCTGTGTTTTATTTGCAAGCCCCTTTCTTTCCCCTGCTCAGCTTCATGGAACTCAGGAAACAACTTAATGGACTTGAGCCTCCGTGAGTGCCAGTCCTTCCCGGGCACCTAACCTGGAGCGAGTCTGGATGCTACAGCCTGAATGTGTGTGACCCCCAAACTTCACAGGTTGCAACCTAATCCCCAGTGGGATATGTTAGGAGCGGGGCCTTTGGGAGGTGATTGGGTCACGTGGGCAGAACCCTCATACATGGGATTAGTGTCCTTATCAAAGAGACCCCAGAGTCAACTAGCCCCGTCCACTACTTCCAGGCACAGCAAAAAGATGTCCTCTTTGAAGCAGGAAGCAAACCCTCACTAGGCTCCGAGTCTGCTCACATCTTGATCGTGACCGTCGCAGCCTCCAGAACTGCGAGAGTGAAGTTTCTGTTGTTCATAAGCCATCCGGTGTTCGGTCTCTGTCGCAGCAGCCTGAGCAGAGGCCTTGGTTCTCTCCTCTGTCAGCAGCCCGTGCCCTCGGCCCTGAGATCAGCGTCTCTGACAGGAAGGCAGAGAGGACTCAGCAGTTCCAAGCAGGAGCAGAGCAGGGAAGCTCGCTGGGCACCTGAAGGCCGCTCGCAGGCACTCAGACGTCTCTGTAAGCTCAAATCCACAGAGTCTTCTAATAGTAATCAGTTTCAGGGAAAAAAAAGTCAGTGAGTCTGTGAGCCTCTTTGGGACCCCAAGAAGGAAGAAACTTCAGAAAACCCCATGGTTGCCTGTCCCCCTCCCAGGGCCTCTCCAGCAAGCTCCACACACCAGTCCTGCTCTCCTTTCCTCCTCCGCTCCCGCGACCCCGTGTCGAACCTGGTTCCTAAGTCCCCTGGGTCCCGGGTCCCCATCCCCCAGTCCATCAGGGTGAAGGCTGTGAAGGCCCCTCTTGGGATTCCCACATTTAACTCAGTGGGGCTGTCCTAAGCTGAGCGCTGGTTCTGAGGCCGCCTCCAAATCCACCTCTGTGTGTCCCTATCGTGTGGCCACAGGCAGGGCCTCCCTGACCTCATCTGCAAACCCGCAAGCGCCCAGCTCCGTCTTCTGGGGGTTGCCACATGACGGCGGGCAAGACCCCTGACGTAGAGCCCGGCACACACAAGAGAACTCACCATGGAGCGGGTGAGGTGCCAAGAGGGACCCCAGCCTGAATGGCATCCGCAGTTTCCTGCCTGCACCTCCCAGCTCCTCCTGGGACCTGCAGAGCACAGCACCTTGTGTAGTCTCGGCCCCAGCCCAAGGCTGCGCACTTTACAGCCTTCAGTTCATGGAGGTGCTTCACCAGCTCCGAGGTCAGTATCGCCATCACAGGCCGGGCGCGGTGGCTCACGCCTGTAATCCCAGCACTTTGGGAGGCCGAGGAGGGCGGATCACGAGGTCAGAAGATCGAGACCATCCTGGTTAACACAGTGAAACCCCGTCTCTACTAACATAAAAAAATTAGCCGGTCGTGGTGGCGGGCATCTGTAGTCCCAGCTACTCGGGAGGCTGAGGCAGGAGAATGGTGTGAACCCGGGAGGCGGAGCTTGCAGTGAGCGGAGATCGGGCCACTGCACTCCAGCCTGGGTGACAGAGCAAGACTCTGTCTCAAAAAAAAAAAAAAATCCCCATCACAATTGGTAGATGGAAGGGTAGAGGCTCAGAGTGCCCAGGCCTGCCTCTCTGGCTGCAGCAGGTGGTCTGGACAGAGCTTCAGACTCATCTCCAGGCACCCCTCACGGCCTGCGGCTCACTGCGCCCGGCCTCCCTGGATCCCAAAGAGCCTTCCTGGGATTAAACCCCCCACACCGGGAACCAGTGGATAACCGATACTGTGGCTCCAGCCATCACAGCTGCATTCCCAGCATTGGGAAAGAGGAAGGAGGAGAAAAGAAGGGGAAAGAGCATGCCCCAGCCATCTGTTACGGAAGTTCAGAAACCCGCTTCCATACTTGTACTTCATGTCATCGGACCTAGTCACACGGCCACACCTAGCTACAAAGGACATTGTGAAATGCAGCCTTTATTCTAACTCCCCAGGGGAAGACCCCTGCACTCCCAGCCTCTGCCAGTAGCCCCTGCCACCCTTGTCCCTGCAGCCTCTGCTGGGACTGCTGTGTCTCTGGACCCTGTTGGCGTCTCAACTCTCCCATCTCCTGTGTAACCAATTCCCTGTGTTCAATTCCTCCTATTTTCAGTATTCCTTTCCCATGTGTGCCCTGTCTAACACAAATAGCAATAACCATACCCTGTTTATTTATTTATTTATTTTTTTTTGAGAAAAGGAAAAAGAAAAAAAAGCTCTTCCCACCAATTGGAGATGCCACTTCCACCTTGCAGTAAATTCCCATAAATGCAGAGACGTGTCCCGGCCTCTCTCCTGGCTCACTGTCCATTCTGTGTCTTGTACCACCAGCACTCTAGTCCAAGCCTGAGGATTCCAGCATCTTAGAGGCACCCGGTAGTGCCCATTGGCGGCTACTCCCCATGCAATGGTGAGTAACTGCTGCTGTTCCTGTAAAGTGCGTTCTACTCTTCTCGCCCATGTTGTCTTCTGTGTGAATTCTGGGATCAGTTTGATGAGTTTCATGAAACATCCTTCCTAGGAAGATTTTAATTGAGATTTTATTGAATTTATATGAATTCAGGAAAGAAGCCTTTGCAATATTAGATATTTGCTTCCTGCATATGTTATTTCTTACCATCATTTCAAATTTTCTTTTATATTCTCTAGTAAGGTTTTTATGATTTTCCACATTGGGATCCTCCCATGTCATGTTAGATTCATTCCGAGGCATTCCCTAGATTCTGTGGCTATTGTGATTGGTATCTCGTTTCTATTGTGCTTTTAAATAGTTAATGCTGTGGTTAGGAACGCTACTGATTTTTAATGTTGATCTTATATTTTACCATTTTGCTGAACTCTCAAACAATAGTAATTTCACAGGTGATTGAATCAATGATAGCTTTTCTTCTCTTCCTTTGCAATTTTAATTTTTTCATGGCCAATTCCACTTTTTAGCTAGAAGTGATGACAAAGAACTTATCTTGAGTGACTATCAGGGATGAGTCTAATTATTTCACTATTAAATATAACATTTGTTTGAGATTTCCAGCAGACACACTTTATTAGGTTGAGGAAGTTTGATTTTATTCTTTTTTATTTCATTTTTTTAGACGGTGTCTCGCTCTGTTGTCCAGGCTGGAGTGCAGTGGCATGATCTTGGCTCACTGCAAGCTCCACCTCCCGGGTTCACACCATTCTCCTGCCTCAGCCTCCTGAGTAGCTCGGACTGCAGGTGCCCACCACCACGCCTGGCTAATTTTTGTATTTTTAGTAGAGACGGGGTTTCGCTATGTTACCCAGGATGATCTCGATCTCCCGACCTCGTGATCTGCCCGTCTCAGCCTCCCAAAGTTCTAGGATTACAGGTGTGAGCCACCGCACCCAGCCAAGTTGATCAAATTTTTAAAGCATTCAATAAAGAGGATAGACAAAGCCAAAAGATGGTTCTTTAAAAAGCAAAAGAAAATGAGGAAACCCTGCTAAGCACTTGAGCAGGAAGACAGCAGAGAAGGGGCAAGAAGATGCCGTCAGAAATGTTAGGAGGAGATCACTACAGGTCTCACAGGCAATCAAAAGATAAGAGGACAAAGTGTCAAACAGAAAGTTACCAGATAACCCAGCATCGAAATCGCACATCCACACAGAAACTACACAAGTGTTCCTGTTTGTATGCTCCAAAAAGGAGAAACAACTAATGCCCACCAAGTGATGAACGTAGAAAGCAAATGTGGGCCAGGCGCAGGGGCTCACGCCTGTAATCCCAGCACTTTGGGAGGCCGAGGCGGGCAGATCCCAAGGTCAGGAGATTGAGACCAACCTGGCTAACACAGTGAAACCCCATCTCTACTAAAAATACAAAAAAATTAGCTGGGGATGGTGGCAGGTGCCTGTGGTCCCAGTTACTCAGGAGGCTGAGGCAGGAGAATGGCATGAACCCAGGAGGCGGAGCTTGCAGTGAGCTGAGATCGCGCCACTGCACTCCAGCCTGGGCGACAGAGCAAGACTCCGTCTCAAAAAAAAAAAACAAAAGAAACCAAATGTGGTCCGTCTCTACAATGGAATATCATTCACTCTTGAAAGTAACTGAAGTGCTGCCACACGCTCCAGCAGGATGGGTCTCAAACGCACGGTGCTGAGCGACTGCAGTTGCTCCGGATTGTCCTATGTTGCATGTGGCATGACTTATTTTATCTGAAATGTCCAGAGCAGGCAACTCTCAAGAGACAAGAAACACACCAGTGTCTGCTCGGGGATGGGGTGGGGAGGTGACTGCTGAGTACAGAGATTCTTTGGTTGGGGGATGACAATGTTCTGGAATTAGACAGTAGTGGTGGTTGCCCAATATTGTGAATATACATAATCTACTGAATTGTATGCTTTAAAATAGTGAACTTTGTGTCAAATGAATTTCGTCTCCAAAACAATTTTGCAAAAAAACAAACAAACAAAAAAGATAAGAGATGATTACGAACAAGTAAGTTTGTGCCAATGCATGTGAGGCCTAGGCCCCAGGTCCCATCTGCAGCTCCCAGCACGTTGCCTTCCGTCCCTTCCTCCCGCCGCCTCTCTGACCGTGTGATGGAGGGCTGTTGCCCTGGAGCCTGAGTTCCCTTCACCTGGCTTCACCCCCCAGCCCGGACTCAATCAGAATCTTTGCTTCCATTACTAACTCCTAGAAGAAGGCATCTGTTTATCCACCCCGGCCCCATGAATGTGGCCGAGGCGACAGGACCACGTGGCCTGAACTTGGCGGCTGTGAGCCATACCTGGGAGGGGTGGGGAGCAGTTCCTAGAGAAAGGGAGCTAAACACCGGAGGGTGGAGCCCTTGCAGCCTGATTATCTCATAAAGGCCCCACCTCTCAATACTTTGACAATGGCGACTGGATTTCAACCGGAACTGTGGAGGGGACAAACATTCAAACCATAGCCCCGTACCAACAAGCCGGGACCTTGCCCAAGAGAAATGCGTAGGTACCTCCAGAAGGGTCTGGACAGGAGAGCAGTGTGGCTGGGGTTTTGTCGCCCACAGTCTGGGGCTGTGGGAACATGGCCTGGGAGATGACAGAAGCAGGGTCCAGGGGTCCAGGCGCAGGACTAGGGAGAGTGCTGGAGGCTGAAGTCTCGGGGACCAGGAAGCAGGACTGTGCAGGTGCTGGAGCTCTAGCTGCCCAGAAACTGTCCCAAGAGGGGTCCTGGGTGCTGTGCACTCGGGGCGGGCTCTGCTTTAAAGGAGAGAGTGTGGGCAGCCCCTGCCCGGTGGCCATGGTGGCTGTTCTTGGCCAGCACGTCGCAGACGCCACTCACCCAGGCGCCCTCCTGCTGCCGTGCGTTATTAAATTATTCCTGGGGAAATTAGAGGAGAGGCATGAATAATTCAAACAAGGGATAAAATCCAATCTAATCAAGTCTGTCTGCCTGCTTGAACTTTGACATGACGACCAGCATCAAAGTACTGTCCAGGGCCGGAAATGAGAATTCAGCTTCAGGATCTGCACTCAGACGTGTCTAAGGACGCTCCGAGGTGAAGGAAGCGGCAGGTCGGAGCTGCTGCGGAGACTCCCACCTCCCCAGCTGGGGCCTCGTTGGCCTTGCTGCTGCGGCTAGGCCCCAGCACTGTCCAGCCATGTGACCCTGGGAAGGTGCCTAACCATGGCCGGCCTCAACTTCCTGGTCTATAAAATGGGAGTAAAACTACAATGTGCCTCAGGAAGTTGTTTTCCACACTCAGCAAAATAACACACAAAAGGCGTTTCGTGCCAGTAAAGGGGAGGCAGGGAATACAGGGTGGGTGCCTGCATCCTTCCATCCTTAATAAAAACGTCTGGGCAGAGTGCAGATGAGCCTCTCCTGTCAGCTCAGCATTGCCAATTTCCTGCCTGAAATGTCCATACATGTGTGCATTTATGCAATGGCAGACACATGTCTTTCTCATGAAAGAGCTACATGGGGATTTAAAGTTCAGGAGAATGGAGCTTGCCTTTTTTCTCCGTAAAATGTCCAGACAGTTTTACGGCTTCAGCAAGCAGTGGAGAAATAAGGCATCGTGAGCCGGGTGACTTTGGCGAAGGCGGCTGGCGGTGGCTTCCGACCCCACCTGCTCAGGCAGCCTCTCTGGCCGCTGCACACGGCCCCCAGGACCAGGAGCAACGTTCTACCTTGGCCACTCTGCCTCCCAAGGCCTCCCCACCAGCCTGCGGCCTGGCATCTGGACTGTCGCCATAGGCCCCCGTTGTGGCTGCTGGCTAGCCGGACAGCGGTCACCCACCAAGACACGCATCCACTGTCTACGGCCACTCGCTGCTTTCTCTGCAGCTCGGTGCCAGGAACATGGTGACTCCTCCAGGCAGGATGAAGGCTGCCACTGTGCCCGTGAGCGCCCACGTCCCACCGCTCTGCCCGAGCCCTGGTCTCAGGGCACTGCCTGGAGCTCCTTTCACGGGGACATCAGATGCCCCAAGGGCCCGTAGGGCAGCCGGGGGTGGGTGAAGCCAGCTAAGCAGGGCTTTCCAGCACACAGGGATGTCGGCCCCATGGCGGGCATCTTCAGAGAGACCCAGAGCACCGAGGCTGGGTGTGGAGCTGCCAGGACGACACCATGGTGGCATCAAGCAGAACGCATCTTACCACCAGACCTGGCATCGGCACTGCCTGCCTCTCCTGCCGCAGGCACAGGGACTCCCCGACACAGGGACCCAGCCCAGCTGGTGCTCTCACCTGAGCCTGGGGGTGGGGGTGGCTGTTGTCTGCCCCTCCAGGACGCACGTGCCTAGGCCTGAGCCCCTGCTTGGCTCCTGCCGCTCCCTGCGGGCTCAGTGCTGCACGGGGCAGCTGTTCCTCTTCTTGACATTTTCCAGAGAAGTGGATGTTTTTATTCTGGAATTTGGGAGTGACCTTTATCTGCTGTCTGGAAGGAAGCATCTGTCACCAATGTAAAGCCTCCCAGTCTCCCAGGGCTCCACTTGGTGGCCCCCGCATGCTTGAACCAGTCCTCCCAGACACCACTATTGAGGGCAGGGCTGGCCCTGGAGTCAGGCAACAACCAGAGCAGGCAGCTCCTCCGGGACGCAGCTCAGGCCGGGAGGAGGCGGATGCAGGCACCACCGGACCTGGGTGACCGGGCTCTGTTCACTCCTCCCGTCCCTCAGTGCCCGGCACACAGCGGGGCTGAGGAGCATGGAGAAGGGAGGGGCAGGGAGCAGCCAGGGCAGGGGCCTCCCCGCTGGGCCTGAGGAGGAGCAAAGCCTGCCTGGGACCCCCGGACTCCTCCTCACTGCCAGCCTGGCCATGCAGAGGGGCCCAGCCTGCCCTGGAGCACGCGGTCGCCCCACGGCTGGTCACAATCAGGTAGACGGCGTGTCCTCTCTCTCCATTCCTCAGCTGCAGAGGGAGTACTCAAAGTGGGACAGACAGACAGCCACCCGCCCAGGGGCTGTGCTGGGAAGGAGGGTGTGGTCTCCAGAAGGGAGGCCTGGGCGCTGAGTGTTTCCAGGTAGGAAGCAGACAGCTCCTGGTGGCTGGAAGAGGCCGCCCCTTGGGCACGTGGACCCTGGGCAGATGTATTCTATGCAGGGAGTCCTTGTTTATGTAAACTATCAGGGTCTCCTAAAATCAACAAGACAGCACCATGCTGGCAGCCCTACCTCACGTGATCCAACTAAAGGAAGCCCACACAGTCTAGCAGGGAACCTTCTGTTCCTAGGCCCCCTTTCTAGAACCGGACCCCAGCCACACAGTCTTCACAACCACCATCAGCCTGAGTCCCAAAGCTCCTTCAGACCTGCAACCAACTTTCCGCTCTGGGCACAGGGCCACACAGTGCCCTGTGGAGAAGAATAGGGGCCACCAGGCCCCACATGGGTCCCCATTCAGGCTTGGGGAGCCACCCCTGGGCACCTTTGGCAGTCCCGACTGGTCCCAGGCACTGAAGGGGGACTTGGAATTTCTGAGAAAGGTATTCCAAACTGGGGGTCCCAGGATCCCCAGGCAGGGCACCCACCACCCAGGTCTAAAGTAATACCAACTACGGAGACCCCAGGTGACAGGACCGAGGGCATCCTAACCCTTCCCTCCCAAGAGCCAGGACTGAGCCAGACACAAGGGGCAGAGGAAGGGCCGGCCTGGGATGAAAGGGATGCTCAAGGGGGCAGCTCCCTGGAGCCAGGACTACCCACCCAGGCTCAATCTGCAGGCAGCGTCACCCCACACACCCCAGATGCCAGGTGATGCAGAGCTCAGATGCTGCACCCATCTGCTTCCCTGCGCCCAGGCCACCCGACTCCAGGCCAGGGTGGGAGCCAGGCCTCCTTTACCAATCTCTGGGCCCAGGCGGACTCCTTCTCCCTGAGACTCTGCTCAGAAACACCAGAGGCTTTCTGAGCCTATCCAAGACAGACCAGACAGCGTTCATCTCTCAGTGTCAATCAATCGGACGTCTCCAGGGCAATGACTTTTACTTGGTAAATACTAAGCAGGAAGAGACGGCGGCGTGAGCCCCCATTCTAGGAGAACCGCAGCCAGCAGGCGGCCACCTATTGATCTCCTCTCCCGCCAAGGCCAGGGTGCCGCAGGGAGGAGCAGCCTCGCCACTGACATGACCGCGCCCGCAGGGACAGGAGGAGCAGCCGTGCTTCTCTCCAGTTGCATGAGGCGGTCTTGCAGGGGAGAGACAGTCCTCCCAGAAGGAACCTCGGTAGGGCTATGGCAGCTGGTGCAAAAATCCACCACAAAAGGTAGAAGGAGCTGCACCAGGCTGTTGGCAGTGAGAGGGGAGAGAGTCCTGGAGGCAGGGAGGGGGCCAAAGGGAAGGCAGCAATTCAGATGGCCCCGCGGGGTCAGACAGGGCTAAGACAAGAGGCTGTGCTGGCTGTTCTCGCACGGCTGTAAAGAATCACCTGGAACTCGGCAATTTATAAGAAGAGCATTTGAATTGCCTCATGGATCTGCAGGCTGTACAGGAAGCATGGTACTGGCATCTGCTTCTGCGGAGGCCTCAGGAAACTTCCAGTCACAGCGGGAGGCAAAGGGGGAGCAGGCACGTCACACGGCAAAAGCAGGCGTGAGAAACGGGGGGACGGGCGCCACACTTCACAACAGCCAGGTCTACCGAGAACTCACAACAGCGAGGATGGCACCGAGCCACGAGGGATCTGCCCCCACGACCCACACACCCCACCTCCAACGCTGAAGACTCCATTTCAGCCTGAGATGTGGGCGGGGACAAATATCCAAACCATGTCACAGGCGTCAGGGCCCCTTGCCCATGGGTGGCCCTGAGGGCGACTGTGCTGTTCTCTGCCCCGCTTACCTTTCTTTGGGATCACCCCCCACCTCCCAGTCCCACCATTCCATAAAGATTCTGCTCAGAACTGAGCTGGGGCGCGACTCAACCCACCTCCCTGGCCTTCAGGCTGGGCTTGTGTTTCCAGCTTGGCCCGTCTCTGTAGTCCGCTCCCTGATGTTAGGCCCTCCCCACTCCTGTCACCACCGTGAGTGGCACACGACCCAAGCTCCACCAAGCCCTGGGCATTCCCAGCCCATGGGAAACAGAGAAGCGTTTCCCTCCACGGGCACCTCATCCGGTGGTCTGCTGGGTCTGGGTTGGGAGCAGTCCTGCGCCTGTGGGCAGAGGAAAGAATGACAGTCACAGGGCTTTCCTCTCTCGGACACAGGGGGTTCACTCCAAAAATACCCTAAATTGAGCCAGGCGTGGTGGCTCATTCCTTTAATACCAGCACTTCAGGCTCACTCCTGTAACCCCAGGTTGAGGTGGGAGGATAGCTTGAGGCCATATTGGAGACCAGCCTGGAAACATAGTGAGACCTTGTCTCTATAAAATAAATTTTTTGGCCGGGCGCGGTGGCTCACGCCTGTAATCCCAGCACTTTGGGAGGCCAAGGTGGGTGGATCATGAGGTCAGGAGATTGAGACCATCCTGGCTAACACAGTGAAACCCCATCTCTACTAAAAATACAAAAAATTAGTCGGGCGTGGTGGCGGCGTCTGTAGTCCCAGCTACTCGGGATGCTAAGGCAGGAGAATGGCGTGAACCCAGGAGGCAGAGCTTGCAGTGAGCAGAGATCCCACCACTGTACTCCAGCCTGGGCAACAGTATGCGATTCCATCTCAAAAAATAAAAATAAATAAATAAATACATTTTTTAATTAGCTGGGGTGTTGGCACGAGCCTATGGCTCTAGCTATTCAGGAAGCTGAGATGGGAGGATCACACAAGCTCAGGAGCTCTAGGCTGTAGACAGCGAGACCCTGTGACCAAAAAACAAAGCAAAACAAAAAAATGCCTAAGTCAAGCCTTGTTGCAGAGTAAGATGCATTCTCCCGTCAGCAGGTCCTTATGGGAAATTAATATGCCTCCTAGTCACATGACTCTGACATTCTTCCTGGTAAATGAATAACAACCTTGCTCCTTCGGCTAAAGGGGAAGACACTCACCCCTTCCCCTACGGTGTCACATGGCGATGACTTCCTTCCCAAAACTCAATGAAATGTGACAGGGCACAGATGCATGGATACTTTCTCTACACCCTGCATTTCTTTTTGTTTGTTTTTTTTGTTTGTTTTGGTTTTTTTTTTTTTTGAGACAGAGTCTCGCTCTGTCGCCCAGGCTGGAGTGCAGTGGCGCGATCTCAGCTCACTGCAAGCTCCGCCTCCCGGGTTCACGCCATTCTCCTGCCTCAGCCTCCCAAGTAGCTGGGACTACAGGCGCCCACCACCTTGCCCGGCTAATTTACTGTATTTTTAGTCGAGACGACGTTTCACCATTAGCCAGGATGGTCTTGATCTGCTGACCTCATGATCCACCCACCTCGGCCTCCCAAAATGCTGGGATTACAGGCATGAGCCACTGCACCCAGCCTACACCCTGCATTTCTAAACATCCCACCACCTTTGTCTCCACATGAACTATATAGTAGGCTGCGCCCCCCTCAGGGCCACCATCCAAATACCTGCTAAAGATAAAGATGGATGGACGAATGGGTGGATGGATGTGTGGGTAAACAAATGGGTGGTAGGATGGTTGGGTTGGATGGATGGATGTTCAAGTAGCGAGTGGGTAGTGGGTAGCTAGATGAACAGATGAATGAAAGATGGACACATGGTTGGACAGATGAAAGGATTGGGAAATGGATGGATGGATGTGTGGGTGAATGAATGGATGAAGGAATGGGCGGTAGGATGGTTGAGATGGATGGATGGATTGATGGATGTTTGAGTAGTGAGTGGGTAGCAGGTAGGTATATGGACAGGTGAATGAAAGGTGGACACGTGATTGCACAGATGAAAGGATTGGGAAATGGATGGATGGATGTGTGGGTGAATGAATGGATGAAGGAATGGGCGGTAGGATGGTTGAGATGGATGGATGGATTGATGGATGTTTGAGTAGTGAGTGGGTAGCAGGTAGGTATATGGACAGGTGAATGAAAGGTGGACACATGATTGGACAGAGGAAAGTATTGGGAAATGGATGGATGGATGTGTGGGTGAATAAATGGATGAAGGGATGGGTGGTAGGATGGTTGGGGTGGAAGGATGGATGGATGGATGAGTAGTGAGTGAGTAGTGGGTAGCTAGATGGACAGATGAATGAAAGGTGGATGCATGGGTGGACAGATGAAAGGATTGGGAAATGGATGGATGGATGGATGTGTGGGTGAATGAATGGATGAAGGAATGGGCGGTAGGATGGTTGAGATGGATGGATGGATTGATGGATGTTTGAGTAGTGAGTGGGTAGCAGGTAGGTATATGGACAGGTGAATGAAAGGTGGACACGTGATTGCACAGATGAAAGGATTGGGAAATGGATGGATGGATGTGTGGGTGAATGAATGGATGAAGGAATGGGCGGTAGGATGGTTGAGATGGATGGATGGATTGATGGATGTTTGAGTAGTGAGTGGGTAGCAGGTAGGTATATGGACAGGTGAATGAAAGGTGGACACATGATTGGACAGAGGAAAGTATTGGGAAATGGATGGATGGATGTGTGGGTGAATAAATGGATGAAGGGATGGGTGGTAGGATGGTTGGGGTGGAAGGATGGATGGATGGATGAGTAGTGAGTGAGTAGTGGGTAGCTAGATGGACAGATGAATGAAAGGTGGATGCATGGGTGGACAGATGAAAGGATTGGGAAATGGATGGATGGATGGATGTGTGGGTGAATGAATGGATGAAGGAATGGGCGGTAGGATGGTTGAGATGGATGGATGGATTGATGGATGTTTGAGTAGTGAGTGGGTAGCAGGTAGGTATATGGACAGGTGAATGAAAGGTGGACACATGATTGGACAGAGGAAAGTATTGGGAAATGGATGGATGGATGTGTGGGTGAATAAATGGATGAAGGGATGGGTGGTAGGATGGTTGGGGTGGAAGGATGGATGGATGGATGAGTAGTGAGTGAGTAGTGGGTAGCTAGATGGACAGATGAATGAAAGGTGGATGCATGGGTGGACAGATGAAAGGACTGAGAAATGGATGGGCACATGGGTGGGTCGATGAATGACCATTAAATGGATGGAAAAAAAAGGATTTCTCATAGGAGGAAGTAAGCTTTATGGAAGGCAGGACTGTGCATTTCGCTTCCTTGTTTTTATCTGCAGTGATTTCTGCATAACAGTTTTCACAAAACATTTCTTACTTGTAACAGACTCTTCCAGACAACATTGACAGGGTTATTGCCTTCAGATCCCACATGGACCACTCAAGATTCTAAGGGAAAAATGATAAAATCAGGAGGAGTAACTTTATAATGGCACCCCCCCAAAAAAAAGAATTTGCATTTAGGAGCTATTTTATGAAATCTGCTGTTGTTTGTACCCTTTAAAATGTACTTTGAAATATTATTGATTAATATATATGTATATTTATGTATATGTACATACATATATGTATATTTTTATGTATATGTACATACATATGTGTATATTTTTATGTATATGTACATACATATACATATTATGTATATGTATATATGTGTGTATTTATACATATGTATAACATATATGTCTATATATCTATGGATATATCTTTTCTTTTGAGGCAGAGTCTCCTTCTGTTGCCCAGGCTGGAGTGCAGTGGTGTGCTCTCAGCTCACTGCAACCTCTGCCTCCTGGTTTCAAGCAATTATCCTGCCTCAATTTCCCAAGTAGCTGGGACTACAGGCATGCACCACCATGGTGGGTTAATTTTTGTATTTTTAGTAGAGACAGGGTTTCACCATGTTGGCCAGGCTGGTCTTGAACCCCTGACCTCAGGCAATCCACCTGCTTCGGCCTCCCAAAGTGCTGGGATTACAGGCTTGAGCCACCGCACCCAGCCCATATTGCAATTTTAAATTGAGGCATTTTAAAATATTTAATCATTAAGTTATTTTTAAAATAATAATAATAACCCTAATAATGATAATAAAAAACCATAATACATGCTTATATAAGTAACACTTTTTTGTGTGTGTTTTCTAAAAAAAGCTAGTTCTATTTTCCAAGACAAACCAAAAACTGTAGTGAGAAGAGTGGTACTGTTGGAAAGCTTTGCAAATCTCTTCACTGCCTGGATGAAGAGCAGACAGCTGAGTTCTCATCTCTGCTCTGCCTTCAGTCTGTGTTGTGATGTGTTCTCAGGTTGAAGCATATGAAGAAATTCCAGACTCCTGCAGAGAGGAAACTAGAAAAGGGAGCCGTGGCCAGGCGCGGTGGCTCACGCCTGTAATCCCAGCACTTTGGGAGGCCGAGGCGGGCAGATCACAAGGTCAGGAGATCGAGACCATCCTGGCTAATATGATGAAACCCCCGTCTCTACTAAAAATACAAAAAATTAGCCGGACATGGTAGTGGGCACCTGTAGTCCCAGCTGCCAGGGAGGCTGAGGCAGGAGAATGGCCTGAACGTGGGAGGCGGAGCTTGCAGTGAGCCGAGATTGCACCACTGCACTCCAGCCTGGGCAACAGAGCAAGACTCTGTTTCAAAAAAAAAAAAAAGAAGAAGAAGAAAAGGGAGCCGTGTTTTCAGAGCATTTTCTTTTTCTTTTTTCTTTTTTTGAGACGGAATCTCACTCTGTCGCCCAGGCTGGAGTGCAGTGGCCGGATCTCAGCTCACTGCAAGCTCCGCTTCCCGGGTTTACACCATTCTCCTGCCTCAGCCTCCCGAGTAGCTGGGACTACAGGCGCCCACCACCTCGCCCGGCTAGTTTTTTTGTATTTTTTAGTAGAGACGGGTTTTCACCATGTTAGCCAGGATGGTCTCGATCTCCTGACCTCGTGATCCACCCGTCTCGGCCTCCCAAAGTGCTGGGATTACAGGCTTGAGCCACTGCGCCCGGCCTCAGAGCATTTTCAGAGAGCTGCGGGCGTTCTTACTTGGTGCTACTCCAGAACTCAACGAGTAGCAGTTTCCTAAGGGTTAGTTGCCAGGGCCCGACTAGGGTGAGCAGAGTGAGGCCAGGGTGCAAACTCAGGGAAGTGCTGGTTCTCAGGCGTGTGCAGGTGCTGACCCTGCACCTTGTTCCCTTCAACCTAATATCCACCCTGCTAGATGCAATGTGAAGTTTGAATCCAGAGTGATCAACTTTTGTTCTCTGCTCCATCAAAATTCATTCATCTTTCTTGTACTTTGAATGGATCTTTTGCCCATGCATGTTTGCACGGGGGTGGAACCATCAGGACTGGGATTTCATTTTACTCTACTACAAACTAATCTATTAACTTGCCACTCTCCTGTGCATGTTGACAAAAGAGATGAGATTCCTGTGTCAGAGACAAAGGACTTTATTATTCACAGCATGCTCACACAGCAAGCAGAGTGAACATCAGCCTGTTTTGCACTTGTTCCCTCTGCCCCCCAAGTCCTGCAGAGGTGACGCAGAGGAGCTGAGATAGATGCTACACACACAGTGGGTCTGCGCTGCAGCTGAGGAACCCTGAGCTTGGGAACCCATCACTTTTGTAGCGTGCAGTAAGCAAGCCTGCTGTTTGTCCCAGAAGGAGACAGTATCTCATTCCTCAAGGCTACTCACTACAAGCATAAATCTTAGAACTTTGGATGGACCAGGCACGGTGGCTCACGCCTTTAATCCCAAGGGACATCTCCCTTGGGAGACCAAGGCAGGTGGATCACTTGAGGCCAGCAGTTCAAGACCGGCCTGGCCAATGTGGTGAAATCCCATCTCTACTAAAAATACAAAAATTAGCCAGACGTGCTGGTGTGCACCTGTAATCCCAACTACTTGAGAGGCTGAGACAGAAGAATCACTTGAACCAGGGAGGCGAAGGTTGCAGTGAGCTGAGATGGTGCCACTGCACTCCAGCCTCGGAGACAAAGTGAGACTTTATCTCAGATAGATATCCAGATAGATAGACAGATGATAGATAGATAGATAGATAGATAGATAGATAGATAGATAGATAGACAGACAGATAGAAATTAGCTGAGCGTGGTGGCAGGCGCCTGTAGTCCCAGCTCCTGGAGGTTGAAGCAGAAGAATGGCATGAACCCAGGAGGCAGAAGGTGCAGTGAGCCGAGATCGTGCCATTGCATTCCAGCATGGGGGACAGAGTGAGACTCTGTCTCAAAAAACAAAAAAAAGAAAAAAAAAAGAAAAAGAAAAGAAATAGTTTGGATAAAAAGAGTGCGCAAGCTTTGCATTCTTGGCACACCCAGCAAGACCTGTAGGAGTGTGAGATCCACAGAGGATGATTGTCTTTTCCTGGCGGAAATATCATGCATCGGTCATTTGGAAAATTTTGGTTCGCTGAGTTATGTAGATCCTCCAAATGTTGACACATGTCTTTGCACAATATCAAAAACCACATTTATTAACATCATCATTAATCTCATCAGAAAAGTCTTTAAGTACCAATAAACCAGCAAGCTTACAGTGGCTGACACAGGTTTGCCAAAATTCTAATTTTTGCTTGAAAGCCCAAATTTCATCTTGAGGAATGAGCTCAAATTTTATCTTTAGGAGTTGTTTAAAAATAACTGTTCCGTGCTGTCAGTTATTTTCCTTGAAGAGATACGTTTACTTTGCTCGTCTTCAATAGAATGTCTTCCAAATATCCAAGCCTGAATAACCATCGTATGACCATCAACCAATCCTCCAGGTAGAAATTGTATTCCATGAGAAAAGTGGCTAGTTCAGCTTGAACTCAAACAATTGCACACGTGCTTTTCTTTGAGACAACCATACTTCAGAATGTAGCAGAAATGTTTCTGTCTACTTCCCACTTCATGACACAGAACACTAAAAAGACATGTACCCAGAGGTCAAGATTTTAAAAAATTAATACATTTTACTTTTCCATCAGGGACATTCTAGCTGGGCACAGTGGCTCACACCTGTAATGGCAGAACTTTGGGATGTTAAAGTAGGATCACTTGAGCCCAGGAGTTCCAGACCAGCCTGAGCAGCATAGTGAGACCCCCTCTCTCCAAAAAAAATAATAAACAGGCATAGTGGCACGTGCCTGTGGTCTCAGCTACTTAGGAGGCGGAGGCGGGAAGATCCCTGGGGCACAGAAGGTGGAGGCTGCCACGAGACAGGATCCCACCACTACACTCCAGCATGGAAAACAGAGTGAGACCCCATCTTAAAAACAAACGAAAACAAAAAAAAACCCAGGACATTCTTAAGTAAAGTCATTTTGTGGCTCTGGGAGTGTGGAGCAGTAAGGAACACAGCGCTGGCACATTTGGGATCCACTGCCTTGATCTGACATAGTTTTACCCACTGTCATTTTGTACCTTTACACCAAATGTCAACATGATGAAAAGGGCAAATAATGTCTTAATAGTCACATGAAAATAGTTTTACTTCACGGACCCTCTGAATAAGTCATCGGAGCCCTAGGGTCCTGCAGACCACAAGGGAACAACTACTGATTTTCACACCGGACACTCGGGTTTCTGTTTGCACCCTTGCCCCAGGCCCTGTGAACTCCAGGGAAGGATGTTCCAGGGATACAAACAACAAGAGAACAAAATATTTGTTTGTCTTCAAGGACTTCAGGGTCTTTAGCAGTGTTCAAAACCACAGGTGACTTCAGGGACCAAGAGGCAGAGAGATGGGAGGAGTGTCTGGGTGGGGCCCGGGCAGAGTGGAGGACACAGGTGTGAATTTGTGGGCAGCCGCTGCTCCCTCCAACCAGCCATGGCCATGTGGACATTCGGACCCAGAGCAGCCAGATCTTGTAATTTCCAAAAAAGCCAAAACCCAGATTTTTACATAAAATTTCCAAAATGTTGAAAGTTGGCAACTAATTATCTTCACAAAATAAACTGTGAGGCTAAACAGAAGATCCCCAGGCTGGGTTCAGGCCGTGGGTGCCAGCGTGCAGCCTCTGGTCTCGAGGGAGAGCCAGACACATAAATCATTGCAACATGAGCTGATGTGGGGCTACAAGGTGCTCTGGGAGCAGAGAGAAAGAAGGGTCTGATAATCACAGCTTCTCTCTCCTGAGAACTTGCAGGTGCCGGGGGATCTACACACCATGGTTCATGTAATCCACTCGGCAAACTCACGCGGTAGGAACCATTATGACCTGCTATTTTATAGATGAGGAAACCTCACATGGTAGGAACCATTATGACCCACGATTTTATAGATGAGGAAACTGAGACTTAAGGTGCATATGTAACTGGCCAGGCCGCAGCTCTCCCCTCACTTCCTACAGCTCTCCCCTCACTTCCACCTCTCTTCCCTCTGAGTTTCTTGCTGCACTCACAGCAAGCAGGCTTCTGCCTCAGGGCCTTGGCATATGCTGTCTCCTTGTGTCTAGATGGTTCTTCCCCCAGAAGGGCTTCCTCCTCCACTGCATTCAGGCATCTACTGAAAACCACCTTCTCAGAGAGCCCTTCCTTAACTCCCTGTCCCATGATAACTACACACACACACACACACACACACACAGTACACCCTCACCCTGCTTTATTTCCTTCTGTGTATTATTTCCCAAAATTACTTGATTTCTGTTCCGGCTTATTTTCTATCTTCCGTCCCCGCCAGCGCCACCCCCACTGGAATGCCACTCCCTGCGGAAGGTCGCCCGGCACCTAGGACCGCGCTGGGCCCCTTGAGTGCTCCCTAACTGTGCCTCCTGGATGGAGGGAGAACTGCTGCCGCCGGGCTCAAAACACAGGAACACGAGGCACACACAGTCATGACTCATCAGACCCTTGCAATTTATTTCGAAAGAATCTAATGACAACGAAATGTAAAACGCTATGAGAAATCAGCACAGCGAGGGAGAGGTGAGCTGAGTGTGAGGTCGGGATAGGCCCCTCTGGGGGGATGTGGTGCTTGGGCTCCCCCCGGGGGTCTTTCCCGCACGCACAGCCACCCAAGGACAGCTCACCTCGACCGGCCCGCAAGCACGTTACCTACTCAATTCTTCATGCACAAACAGTAGTGACAGACTCACAATATGAAATCGACTGATAACCCAATTTTCAAAAATAACTAAAAGCCTTACGGGAGCCTTCCCAAAAGAAGATGGCAAGTGGCAGATACATGTATGAAAAGGGGCTCAACCTCTCTATTCATCGGGGAAATTCAAATGAAAACCACACGGAGATACCGCAGCACTCCAGCAGAATGGCTGAAATTAACGACTGGCTGTACCCCGTGTGGGTGTAGATGTGGGGCAATTAGGACCCTCGTGCGTGGTTGGTGGGCATATAAATGGGTATCAGCACTGCACAGAAATGTCTGGAAATCCCTCCTCTTCCCTAACATATGCTGGTCCTTTGACCCACATTTTCCTCTCTTGTTCTATACCCAAGAGAAATGAGTGTGTATGTTACAGAAACACCAGGGGTCTGTCTAGGTGCTGCTGCTGGTCACACAAAAAGCCAGTCACTGAGACAAGCAGGATTGCCAGAGAAGAAGCTTTAATCCCCTGCTGCAGCCCGGGACATGGGAGATCAGTCTCAGCCCATCCCCTGACCCACTAAAATAGGGGTTTATCTAGCAGAGAAGAAATGTAACCATGTGTGAAAACAGGAATCAGGGAGGGGTGAGGAAGAGGAGTCAGTCACCAGGAAGCAGGTGGTGGGTTAGGCAGTTTTGACGGGGAGGGTGCAGTGGTCTCCTGTTTCCTTGATTCTATCTGGGAGGTGAGGAGGGCACGGTGGTCTTGTGAGTTTTTTTGGTTCTATCTAGGAGGCCTGGTGGGTGGTTTTTTGGGAAAGGAACTCAGATAAGACAAATGGAACTTTCTCAACTTGTAAGACTGGGAGAATCATTTCTATGTTTATTCAAAGAAACCGTAAACATCAGTTCTATGGGACCATTGGGCCGGTTTCACTTCTCTCCAATAAAGAACACACTCAAGAATGTTCATAATAACTTTTTTCATAATAGTCAAAACCCCAAACACTTACCAGTAAATGAGTCAGTGAACTGTGGCCTTTGCATATGAAGCAGCACTACACACACACAGCAGATGACAGTCTCAACAACGTGGTGACTCGCACGCTGGGTAAAAGAGGCCAGACACAAAAGGGAACACACTGAATGATTCCTTTTACATAAAGGACAAGAGTAGGCAAAACTGCTATGTGGAAATGAGAACAGTGGCTACCTCCTAAGGCAGAGGAGTGAACAGACCAGGAAGGCAGAGGAGGGGCTGTCCTGAACTGCACCTGGGGTTTTGTTTTCCTCAGCTCTGGTCAGATGACAGCCTGGGAGACGCTGCCTTTGAATGAAGAGTTGACGACTTTCAGCTCCCAGCATGGGGAAGCACCAGGTCAGTCCTGAGGCAGAAGAAGCAAGGGGAGAGCCCTGGCCGGGCCTTCACTGGGGTCTCCGTGGGAAGGAATGGATGAGAGTGGAGGTGAGTTTGAGCAAGCTTCGGGTGGGCCGTTTGCCTAATGTTGGCAGGCCCGGGGCTACGGGGTGGTCCCTAGTTATCCAGGACCATGCTCCGGAGTGAGATGGGGCAGGCAGAATATTCACTGGGTGTGTGAGAGTTAAAGGGTGTGGTGCGGGCAGGCGCTTCCGACTGCTGGTCTGCATAGGGAGGTCTGTGCTGTCTCTAGAACTAGCCAGCCCTGGGAGAGGCAGTCCCTTCCCCGCCACCAAAGCCTCCTGCGTTGCCAAAGCGCCATAGAACACAGAAACCAGAAAGCGGGGTTAATCCAGGAACCACACGAAGACTGATGCCTTCCATATTGGTGTCCTGTATGTGCTCTGCCATAGTCTACCTCCTCTTTTTAAAATGCAAATAGAGAATCCAATCTGAAGAACTAATGCAAATGAACTCTTTAGCACTCATCAGCCACCCCTCCTCCGCCCCTCGCTGTCTTTCTGGTATCAGCATCCTCCTCCTCCTCCCTCCCAGACTCCAGGCCCTGGGTTCCAGACACGGTCCATCCCCGTGGCTTCAAGGCACAGGCACATCCATGCCAGCTTCAGCCTCTCCAGCGACACAGCTGTGCAGCTGTAAGCCGAAAATTTAACAGACTGTCCCTCTGACTTTGTTTCTCCTTCACTTTCTTGTAGCAAAACAAAAAGGGGGGAAAATGCGTCCCAGGAGCTGCCAGCTGCCACTTTTTCAAGCCACCATTAGGCTTGCCAACCCCCCCCAGTTTCCTCCCACCCTCCTGGGATGCCTGGGGGGCTCCATCACCACTTCCTGGAAACTGCCTATAGTCAGAGGTGACCTGGGGCTTCCCACACAGGCATGGACACGTAGAGGACGCAGCCTGATGCCGGACTGCACAGGACCCTCTAGGGCCAGACTCCCTGGACATTTCCATCCCCTCTTCTTGAAATCATGTCACTGCATGGTAGTGTGTCCAGAATTGGTGGGTTCTTGGTCTCGCTGACTTCAAGAATGAAGCTGCGGACCCTCACAGTGAGTGTTTGTACAGTTCTTAAAGATGGTGTATCCGGAGTTTGTTCCTTCTGATGTTCAGACCTGTCCAGAGTTTCTTCCTTCTGGTGGGTTCGTGATCTCACTGACTTCAGGAGTTAAGCTGCAGACCTTCGCGGTGTTACAGCTCTTAAAGGCAGTGCGTCTGGAGTGGGTCCTTCCTTCTGGGGGGTTCGTGGTCTCGCTGGCCTCAGGAGTGAAGCTGCAGACCTTAGTGGTGAGTGTTACAGCTCATAAAGGCAAGGCAGACACAAAGAGCGAGCATCAGCAAGATTTATTGCAAAGAGCCAAAGAACAAAGCCTCCACAGTGTGAAAAGTGGACCAGAGCAGGTTGGCACTGCTGGCTCCCGCAGCCTGGTTTTATTCCCTTATCTGACCCACCTACATCCTGCTGACCGGTCCATTTTACAGAGAGCTGATTGGTCCGTTTTACAGAGAGCTGATTGGTCCGTTTTACAGAGAGCTGCTTGATCCGTTTAGACAGAGTGCTAATTGGTGCATTTACAATCCCTGAGCTAGACATAGAGTGCTGATTGGTGCATTTACAATCCTCCAGCTAGATAGAAAAGTTCTCCAAGTCCCCACCAGATTAGCACCATACAGAGTGCTAATTGGTGCATCCACAAACCTGGAGCTAGACACAGAGTGCTGATTGGTGCATTTACAATCCTCCAGCTAGACATAAAAGTTCTCCTAGTCTCCACCCAACTCAAGAGCCCAGATGGCTTCGGCTAGTGGATCCCCTGCTGGGGCAGTGGGCGGAGCTGCCCCTCAGTCCCTCAGCATGCACCTACACTCCTCAGCCCTTGGGCGGTTGATGGGACTGGGGGCTGCAGAGCAGGGGGCGGCGCCCATCAGGGAGGCTCAGGCCCCGAGGGAGCCCGCAGGGGTTGGGGGGCTCAGGCATGGCGGGCTGCAGGTCACGAGCCCTGCCCCCCACGGGAGGACGGCTGAGGCCTGGCAAGAATTGCAGCGCAGGGCAGGCAGACCGGCAGTGCTGGGGAGCCCGGCACACCCTCCGCAGCTGCTGGCCCAGGTGCTAAGCCTCTCACTGCCCCGGGGCAGCGGTGCTGCTTGAGCCTGCGCCCACCCGGAACTTGCCCTGGCCTTCGAGCACTGAGTGCAGCCTGGGTAACCACACACACGTCTCCATCCACACCTCCCCGCAAGCAGAGGGAGCCTGGCTCTGGCCTCGGCCAGCCCAGAGAGGGGCTCCCATAGTGCAGCAGGCAGGCTGAAGGGCTCCTCAAGCATGGCCAGGGTGGATCCCCAAGCCAAGGAGGCCCCGAGAGCGAACAAGGCCTGCTAGCACGTTGTCACCTCTCAGTAGCACCTGTGTCCTAAGGTTCCAATGTCACAAGGCTGGGGCCCTTCGCTCCTATCTCCCGAGGCCAGCACTGAGCCTGCTTGGCCCAGAGGAGGGGGCGGTAAATGCTGTGGATAGAAGCAGCAATAGGAGAATGGTAAATGTGAGGTCATCACAGTGACACTGAGAAGCTAAGATACACTCTGTGACACAGCTCAGCCAGGCGCTACCCACAGCTGAGGTTCCAGAGGATACCTTCTGTGTCACCGTATTCCAGGATTCAAATCCTTGCAGCCTGGGACAAGTTCCATGGGGTGCCATGAGGCACCATGGGGTCCCAATTTGATTTTAAAATGTACAATGAAATGAAATGCTTGCCTTGGTGGTGGCCAAGCCCTGGCCCTGTCAAGTACAGTCTGGGAGCGGCAGGGCAGGCCCAGATGCCCCATGCTGATGGACACACAGGCACGACACCCACAGCTCAGGGAGCCCGCTCCAGCCTGCCATGGAGCCCAGGGCCAGGTGGTGAGCCATGAGCCTGCTCGGGACAGTCCTTCCTGATCCTGGAAGGGACCAACCCAATTATAACAGCTCCCGGCCTGCGAGGCTCTCAGTGGAGCCGAGCCCAGAGAGGAGGCCTGCACTGCCAGATGGGCGAGCTCATTAGAATGGGCGTGTGGCATTTCTTATGCAAATGAGGGCAAATACATCCATGGGAGAAATGTGAACAACAGACACAAGCAGGAGCATGGACTTCACTGGGTTTCGAGAGGAGAGGGAGCTGGGACAGGAGGCCAGGAGAGATCCCTGCCCCCAGCACTGCCCTGCAGTGGCCTAGCCCAGGCCTTCTGGATCTGCCTACCTGGGATGCCCAGGAGAGAAACTGAGGCCCCAGGGGCCCTGCACATGGGTGGAGGCTGGCTTGACCTGCATCTTGGAACAGAGCTGCCCGGGCACCTGTGGGCAGGCAGGAAGTCACTGGGCAGCAAAACAGGCTCAAGGCCAGGCCCACAATCCTGGCCAGGCTCCAGGGGAGGGAGATGCCCCAGCAAATGGGACACGGGCCAGATGTAGACTGCAGCCAAGGGACCCGGAACAGGAGCACTGGGGCCCAGTTTTAGGGAGCACCCCACAGGAGGCGAGATTCCACAGCTCAGCACTCTGGGCTCACCCAGGTTGGGTTACCAGCCAGATGCACCTGTTCCATCCCCGTTATGCCACACCCTATGACCCACAGTCCAGACCTAGGACTGGGCTCCCACCTTCTGAGCTCTCTCCCAGGCTTCCTGCCCCTCAGGGTCCTGCCAGCCCCTGCTCCTACACATCCACAGTAAGCCCCTTGCCTCTCCCATCTCTGCCCTTCCCTGCCTCATGCCTCTGTGGACTTCAGACCTCTTTCCCTGTCCCTTCCCAATGCACCCATGGCCTGCCCACCCTGCCCACCCATGGCTGCCTTCAGCCCCACACACCAGAGTTCCAGAGAGGACTCATCACAGGATTACTAGGAATTCAGACTCCAGTGGGGGAAACACAAGCTCTCAAACAGAGAAGAAGTCAAAGTCAGGTCCAAGTTCATGGTGAGCCTTTTCAGCGAGTGCTTCCTGCTCCGAGTTGCAGACTGTGGTTGCTGAGCTCCCAGCCTGGGGTGTTGGGGAAGCCAGGCGTGGGGCTCGGCCCGCAGGGTGGGCTCTGGCAGACCACAGGCTTTATGCGAGGAGCTAACACTTAAAAGAATTCCATGACAGGGATGGAGAGAAAGGCCTGGGGCCAAGGACTCAGGCTCTGTCTCCAGAAATGAAGATGTTCCAGCAGTTTCCGTCGAATAGAGACATGAATGTGGGGGCCGCTGGAACGTGGGATAAACAAAGCTCTTCTTCTCTGCTTAGGACCCTAAAGAAATGGCCCTGAGGCCACATGTTCTTGTTGACTTGTTGAAGGATCAACAGCAGAGTGAAGTGTATCTTTGTATCAAGCACCACTGCGAAACAAAAAACAAAGCTCATTTGAAGACCACACATGAGACAAAGGCAGATTTCGTTTTCTTAAGGGGCAACTTTTTTTGCGCTAATCACCTACCATTAAATCATGAACAGAGACAATGAGATTCCTGTTGGTAACCCCCAAACTAATTAAGCATATTTCTTGGGTTCTGTATTATGAGCAGTTGGAGGAGACGGAGAGGGAGGGGTAAGTCCATTCAATCGCACTGCAGGAAAATAGTTTTTAATGTACTTATTAGGTTTTAGGTTCCAAAGTAGGCACTGAGAGACCCGGCCCATACCCCTGGTGGCTGGGTTTTCTGGGCATTTAGGAAAACAAGCAGCCAGCCAGTGGGTAGATGGAGGCCCGATGCCCTGGTCCTGGGGCAGCGGCTGGAATGAGAGGACCAGCCAGCATGGGGCTGTGGACTCCATGTTGCCCATAGGAGAGGCCTTTAAACAGGAGAGATGGGATTCTCAGAGATCACCCTGGCTGGTGGGTGGAGCAGGGGAGATGAGACTGTCGTGGAGACAGGGAATCCAGGGAGATGTCTACAGTGGAAAGCCAGAGGGAAAACAGTGGAGATGTGAGTGGCGGGGCGGGTGCGGATTCTCGACACCCCTGGGCTGGCCCAATGCCTGGGTATAGGAGGAGAGAGAGGGAGGAGTCTGGCCAGACCCCGCAGCTTCTGGCCTGGGCAGCAGCAAGGCAGACCATGCCATTCATCAGGATGAGGACTATGAGGGCGCCTGGGGGGTGGTGTGATGGTGGAGGATAGTGGGAGAGAGAATGATGAGTTTGAATTTAATGGATTTTATTAGGTAGTGTATTGGTCAGGGCTCTTCCAGAGAAACAGAACCAGTATGTATATCCATATATACAGAGAGAGATGCATTGCAAGGAACTGGCTTCCCCAAAGGTGGGGCTGGTAGGGCAAGTCAGGAATCCGTAGGCCAGGGCACGGGAAGGGCAGGCGGGAACTCTCAGGCGAGCGCCGATGCTGCGGTCTAGACAGGGCTTCTCCTTCCTCCGGGAAGCCTCAGTTCTGCTCATGGTCTTTCCTCCTATTGGATGAGGCTGACCCAGGTGACCAAGGATAATCTCCTTTTCTTAAAGTTGGCTGACTGCAGACGTGATTTGCATCTACAAAACGCCTTACAGAACACCTAGGCTAGTGTTGCGTTTGTTAAAGTCGATTAGAATGAAGACCAGGTCTGAAGAAACCTTGAGCAGACAAAGCCAGTTAGGCCCCATATGTGACCTTCACCTTGCTTGATTTGCAAACATAAGTGAAACTTAACTTGAGCTATTTCTTATAAATGTCTATGTTACAGAGAAACAGAACTTAAGCTCAACTAGTCAGAATCAGCCAGAAAACTTCTAATTATATAACTAAGGACTTTCCAGTGTGATAGGACCAAATAAGGCAACTTATAGCCAGTTAAATATTTTCTGAGCCTCACTTCCGCATTCCCCAATAACACCTGGGCCTCTGCACCTTCAGCGCGACCTTCGAACCACCTCTGGTTTGGAGCTGCCTGATTCGCAAATCACTTTGCTCAAATAAACGCTTTAACATTTTATTGTCTTGGCTCACTTTTTTAACAGATTCAATAACTGGGTACTATAGTCCAACCGAGTTAACCCATAAAGCCGACAATTGTGGCCAGGGGCTGTGGCTCACATCCGCAATCCCAGCACTTTGGGAGGCTGCGGTGAGAGGATCACTTGAGCGCAGGAGTTCCAGACCAGCCTGGGGAACATGGCGAAACCCCGTCCCTACAAAACATGATTAGCTGCCTGTGGTGGTGCATATCTGTAGTCACAGCTACTTGGGAGGCTGGAGTAGGAGGATTGCTGGAGCCCAGAGCAAGGTGCCCCCTACCTTTTTTTTTTTTTTGAGGCGGAGTCTCGCTCTGTTCCCCAGGCTGGAGTGCAGTGGCGCAATCTCGGCTGACTGCAAGCTCCGCCTCCTGGGTTCATGCCATTCTCCCGCCTCAGCCTCCTGAGCAGCTGGGACTACAGGTGCCTGTTACCACACCTGGCTAATTTTTTTGTATTTTTAGTAGAGACAGGATTTCACCATGTTAGCCAGGATGGTCTTGATCTCCTGACCTTGTGATCTGCCCGCCTTGGCCTCCCAACATGCTGGGATTACAGGTGTGAGCCACCACGCCCAGCCAGCCCTGTCTTAAAAAAAAAAAAAAAAAGGACAAAAGCACAAAACCAAGTAACTATGATCTGTTACCCAGGATGGAGTGCAGTGGCATGATCATAGCCCACTGCAATCTCAAACTGGGGAGAACCGGCTGGGAGGAAACACTTATAATCACCCTCTACAACGTGTGTAGATCACTTTATGCTCCTCGCAGCTCTCCCCAAAGGAAACCACAGTGAAAGGGTTTCTGTGTCTGCATCCACAGAGGGGAGGGGATTTGGACAGGAAACAGAAACTGGGGGTTCTTAGCAACTGGGTAAGATGGGAAGCCATGAGACCCAGGGAGGGTGTGAAAGTCATGAGGCACAGAGGAGAAGGGCAGAACTCTGGGGACACCATGAACAGGGGACAGGGTAGAAGGGAAACCAGGAGTGGGGGCATCATGGAAGCCTCAGTCAGTAGAATCCCAATGAGCTGGTGCGTGATGAGTCCAGAGCAGGTGGCCAGGCAGCCCCACTGGCTGCAGCAGAGGGACAGGGAGCAGGGGTGCCAGGGTGGATGGTGGTCTTCACACCCAGTTCTGAGGGAAGAAACACCCCACCCTGCAGTCAAAGTTAAGAGCAGGTCCTGGCTGTGTTGAAGAAGAAGATATCAAAGCTTCTAGTTGTGCTGCTGCGAGCAGGGGGCAAGGGCGGTTGACACTTGGTTTAAGGTTCACCATCATGAGTTTCTGGTTGAGCAAAGGTTTTCCTGGAGCCTTATTTGGGATTGCGCATAAGAATTTGAGGATGAGGGGTTGACACCATGTGAGAAGGGAGGAGGAGACCCAGCCCATGGCAAGAGGCTGCACGAGGAGCAAAGATGATCGGTGAGATCATCTCGCATTAGGGTCGTGGTTGAGGGGCTTGGCAGACGTGACCCATTCCTCAGTTTTACACTGTGCCCTGTTGTGTACAATGGTGGATCCAACGCCACGCCCCTTATTTCTCCAAAACCTGGAGGGACAGTCTGTACAGCATGACAGAAAATGTCTACCAAGTGCATGTGAAGGCCTGGCCACTGTGCTGGGCCCCTGCGAGTTGTGGTGACCCTCGCAGGTGACCTAACTCCTCCCTGGAGCAGGGTCTTTCAAGGCCCCACATCACATGAAGGCCCAGGGCACTTGCAGATATGGTGGTTCCTGGCTTAGCCCATCGCTGTCTCAGGGGGATTCGAATGGGAAGGAGCACTTCCCTCTAACACACAGCTCATCTCCTGGACCTGGAGTTGCCTGTTTCCAGTCGTCTTCTGAGGCCCAGAGGAACAAGTGCCATGACTTATGTAGCTCTTTATGGAGACAGATCTCCTGTCTGCCAGCTTCTCTTTCCCAGGCCTTCTCTCTTGATACCCATAGCTGTTCTGATAAGCTTCAGCCTCTCACTTCCTTGGGCATACGAATCAGAAAGTCCCTCTGTTTCACTGTAAAGATTTTTTTTCTTTTTTCCCTAGAGTTCATGGGATGAAGCTTCTAAAGCTTTTGGAATTCTCCAAGTGACAAGAGCATGTTTGTCATTCATGGTGGCCCTTGGACCACATCTGAGTTTATGCTATCAAGACACAGGATGAGCCAGGCGTGGTGGCTCACACCTGTAATCCCAGTGCTTTGGGAGGCCGAGGTGGGAGGATTGCTTGAGGCCAGGAGTTTGAAACCAGCCTGGACAACACAGATCTCATCTCAAACAAAACAAAACAAAACAAATCACCACCAACACCCAGGATACTCCTGCTAATAGCTGGTCTGGGATCAAAGAACTCACCCAAATATTAGTAACATAATAGCTATAACTTCAAATTCATACAGAATACCTAAGAAAAATCCTGAAAAAGAGAAACAGAATTTCTCTGCAGATGAAGAAAATATGTCAGAAAAATGTTGCCAAAGGCGGAGGAAAATTGCCTGCACTCCAAACTTCCAACATATATTAAGAAAAAAACACCTCAGTGAAATAGTTGCAACTATAAAGACCACAAAGCAGAAATATAAGAACTTAGGATAGAAATAGCCAGACAAGAGGAAGAGATGACCAGATAGCAGGTGGACATTATGGACTGGTAGAGTTAGAAAAAAAAAAATAGAAGAAAAGGCAAACCTATTTCAGAATGAACATGAAATTAAAAGGAGTTTAAGAGAGACAGACAGAGTTGAAAGCATGCTAAGGCACAGAGATGACAGAAATGAGGAAAAACTATGAACTAGAAGTAAAGGGACGAAGCAGGTTAGAAATACCAGGAAAAGTGGTAAAAAGCCTTTGAAATGACCAGAAGAATGATTAGGCATCTTCAGTAGAAAACTGCTTTGGATCTCAGTGTAAAATGAAGCACCCTCTTCGGGGCCACCCACTTTTGGGTTTGTGCTTTTCGTTGTCTTTGTGCTATTTTGTAACTTTGTAGATTGTAGATAAGCAACAGCAATGCAAATGATTTTCATCTGTAGATGTGCAAATTAATTCTTTCTGGTAGAAAGAACACTTGATTCCCCACCGAGGCAGGCAGAGTAATTGACCCCCAAAGATGTCCACAGTGTGAGTATGTTACTTTACGGGCAAAACAGACTCTGCGTATGTAAATTAGGTAGAGGTCTTGAGGTGAGGAGATTACCCTGAATTATCTCGGAGGGCCTGATGTAACCACAAGGGTCCTTCTAGGAGGAAGGCAGGAGGGCTGGGGTTAGAGAAGATGTGGCTGTGGAAGCAGAGGGTGCAGTGAGGCCTGGCCATGAGCCAAGGGATGAGAGCAGCCTCTAGGAGTGGGAAAGGCAAGAAAACAGGCTCTTATGGGGCCTCCCGAAGGAATTCTGCTCTGTCAACCCACTTTGGACCACCCATCTCCAGAACTGCAAGACAATACATTTGCTGTTTTAAGCCACTTACATTTGTGATAATTTGTCATAGCAGCAAGAGGAAGCTAATGCAAACCCTACCAAAAAAGAGCCAATTTGAAATATATTTATACATCCACGTCACAATCCATAGGTGTCTCTGTTCTTTGAATTCTCCTTTAAACGAGTTGTGGTAGCTTACTGATTTTCTCATTCATTCACGAGGCGAGTAAAATATTTTAAATGTGTTTACATTTATTTATTTATTTATTTATTTATTTATTTATTTACTTTGGAGTCGGTCTCACTCTGTAACTCGGGCTGGAGTGCCGTGGTGTGATCATGGCTCATGGCAACTTTGAACTCATGGTCTCAGGGGATCCTCCTGCCTTAGCCTCCTAAGGAGCTTGGACCACAGGCACAGGCCACTATGCTTGGCTAATTATTTTTTAATTTTTGTAGGGACGGAATCTCAGCATGAACGAGAAGAGACAGCAGACACGATCACTGAGATGACACAAATGTTAGAATTATCTGACGAGAATTTTAAAGCAGCTGTCATAAAATGCTGCAATGTGCACATTATGAATATGCCTGAAACAAATGAAAAAGGAGAAAGTCTGGGCAAAGAAATAGATGATTTTTTTTTTTTTTTTGAAACGGAGTCTCACTTTGTGCTCCAGGCTGGAGAGCAGTGGCGCAATCTCGGCTCACTGCAAGCTCCACCTCCCAGATTCAAGCCATTCTCCTGCCTCAGCCTCCCGAGTAGCTGGGACTACAGGCGCCCACTACCACGCCCGGCTAATGTTTTGTATTTTTAGTAGAGATGGGATTTCACTGTGTTAGCCAGGATGGTCTTGATGTCCTGACCTCGTGATCCGCCCACCTCGGCCTCCCAAAGTGCTGGGATTAGAGGCGTGAGCCACTGCGCCTGATAGAAATAGGTGATATTAATAAATAAATGAGGCTGGGCACAGTGGCTTATGCCTGTAATCCCACCATTGTGGGAGGCCGAGCTGGGCGGATCACCTGAGGGAGTTTGGGACCAGCCTGGCCAACATGGTGAAACCCCATCTCTACTGAAAATACAAAAAAATTAGCCGGGCATAGTGGCGGGCACCTGTAATCCCAGCTCCTTGGGAGGCTGAGGCAGGAGAATCACTTGAACCCAGGAAGCAGAGGCTGCAGTGAGCCGAGATTGCGCCACTGCACTCCAGCCTGGGTGACAAAGAGCGAGACTCCGTCTCAAAATATAAAATAAAATAAATAAAAAAGTAAGGATAAAATATAGAACAACAATATAAAAACTCAATGGATGGGTTTAACAGCAGAATGGAGAGGACGGAGGAAAGAAATCAGTGAACTTGGAGGTACAATGATATATATTATCCAATCGGAATAGCAGAAAGAAAATAGCCCGGAAAAAACCAACAACCCATCAGCACATCAGCTGCTAAAGGGCAGGGCCTTCGCCTTCCCATTCACTAAAGTATCCCAAATGCTCCGTCCAGCGCCTGGCATACGGTAGGCGCTCATATCTGTTGAACGCTCTAATGCCCCGCGCGTGTGGATTCCCCTTTGTCGATGTTTTTGTTTGTTTGGTTTTGGTTTTGGTTTTTACCAGTTTAAGTGAAGTGTTTTTTCTGAAGGCTCTGAGACAGAATTGGGTTCACACCTCTCTCCTGGCTTCCGGTCACTGCAGCAATCCTTAACCTTCTTCGGCTTTTGGACGCGTCACTGCCACTCATGTCTCCGTCTCCACATCGCCTTCTCCTCTTTGCCTTTTGTCTCCAATGTCCTTCTTCCTTTTCTTACAGCTGTCATTGGACTCAGGGCCCACTTTGACTCCAGGATGATCTCAACTCGAGACTTTTAACTTTATTACAGTTGTAAAGACCCTTTTCCAAATAAGGTCACACTCCCGGTTCCAGGGGTTAGGAGCTGGACATACATTTTTGGAGGCCTATCGCCCCCTACAGAGATGGAAAACGGATGAGTGGCTGTCAGAGGTTAGGGATGGTGGGGACGTGGCTGTGTAGTTGACTATCATGGGGTGGCTCCCAAGGGAGATTTTTGTGGCAATGGGACAGTTTTGTATTTTGATTGTGATAGTTACATAAAACTATACATGTGATAAGATGTCACACATTGGATCGGGCTTGGTGGCTCATGCCTGTAATCCCAGCATTATGGGAGGCTGAGAAGGGCAGATTACCTTAGGTCAGGAATTAGAGACCATCCTGGCCAACATGGTAAAACCCTTTCTCTACTAAAAATACAAAAATTAGCCAAGCTTGGTGGCGTGTGCCTGAAATCCCAGCTACTCGGGAGACTGAGGCATGAAAATGGCCTGGACCTGGGAGGCAGAGGTTGCAGTGAGCTGAGATCGCACCACTGCACTCCAGCCTGGGTGACAGAGCAAGACTCTGTCTCAAAAAAAAAAAAAAAAAAAAAAAGATGACGCACATAGTACCAATGTCAATTTTCCCAGTTTTGATGTTGTACCACAGTTATATAAGATATTGTCACTGGGAGATACTGTGTGAAGTGTAAATGGGGACATCTCGATACTATCCTTACAACTTCTGTGAATCTATAATTGTTTCGAAATAAAACATTCAAGAAACCCCTATGTGATGTGTGCACATGCACGCACAGACACAAACATAAGCAAAGTGAAAAGACGACAAACAGGCAAAAAAATTCTTTTCTTTCCCAAAACAAAACCCAAATTGATTCAGCAGACATTTTAATTAGGAAATCCTAGAGATCAGGACCACTCTAATTTCAGACACTCCATTATGAAGTGTACATCTACATCCAGAGGATGAACAAGCCATTGAATCTCTTAAAAACTGGCTTTGCTACCTTTGCATTTGGGGGTAAGACCTTCGTAAGACACCATCAAGCTTCAAAGGGCAAAGCCTGTGATTTCTTCTCTGGGAAAGCCACATTTTAAAACCAGCTTCGGTCACAAAGAACAGCTGCATGGGAGAAGGAGACAAACCGAGAGGGTGAGGACGTGCAGAGGCTGAGGCCCACGGCTTCACAGAGGCCAGCACAGAGCAGAAAAACATCCAGGGTCTCTTGTCCATTCCTACAGATGCCAGCAAGGGTGGAATAAGAAAGGTTGGCTGGGAGGATAGGAGAGAGGCTCAAGAGATTATTCAGGCGGGCACAGTGGCTCATGTCTATAATCCCAGCATTTTGAGAGGCCAAGGCAGGAGGATTGCTTGAGGGCAGGAGTTTGAGATCAGCCTGGGCAACATAGTGAGATCCCATCTCTACACAAAAATGCAAAAATTAGGCGGGGCGCGGTGGCTCATGCCTGTAATCCCAGCACTTTGAGTAGCCGAGGGGAGGTGGATGGATCACGAGGTCAGAAGTTCAAGACCAGCCTGGCCAAGATTGTGAAACACCGTCTCTACTAAAAATACAAAAATTAGCCAGGCGCAGTGGCAGGTGCCTATAATCCCAGCTACTTGGGAGGCTGAAGAAGGAGAATTACTTGAACCTGGGTGGCAGAGGTTACAGTGAGCCGAGATCGCGCCACTGCACTCCAGCCTGGGTGACAGAGAAAGATTCCATCTCAAAAAAAAAAAAAAAAAAAAAAAAAAAAACAAAACATCAACCAGCCTGGTAGTGGCATGCACCCATGGTCCCAGCTACTAGGGAGACTGAATCAGGAGGATTACTTGAGCCCAGGAGTTTAAGGCTACAGTGAGCTGAGATTGTACCACTGCACTCCAGCCTGGGCAACAGTTTTAAAAAGCCAGTTTTTAACAGATTCAGATTCAACGGCTTATTCGTCCTCCGGATGTGGATGTACACTTCATAATGGAGTGTCTGAAATTAAGAGTGATCCTGATTTATAGGATTTCCTAATTAAAATGCCACTGAATCAATTTGGGTTTTGTCTTGGAATAAAAAAAGAATTTATTTATTTTCTTTTTTTTTTTTTTGCCTGTTTGTCATTTGTCTTGTTTGTCATTTGTGAGACCCTGTCTGGGGAAAAAAAAAAGGAAAAAACCAGATTGTTTGTGATTGTTTCTGAGAAAGCTCCTGGTGTGGCTAGAGTGGTCTTGTGGGAGAAGAACAAATTCTGTAAAGAGGAAAGCAAGAAAAAGCAAGTACTTCTCCCCACACACCCCCTCTGCCTGTTTGTGTCCTCTAGAGACTCCAGGCAGCAGCGGAGCACAAACAGGGCTCTTCTCGGAGTGCGAAAGTGAAGAACCCCCGGTGAGTTAGCGTTCCCAGGAACTGCACGGACTCCCACCTACAGCCAGCCTTGACCTAGAACTGCGACTGGCAGGGTCGAGTCCTTTACGAGCACACTCTCAAATTCCACTCTCAAATTCCCCTTCAAAACTGCCCGGGTCCCTCCAGTCCCCTAGATGGAGCTGACATGTCCCACCTTCGCCAGCCATAAACCTGTGGGAGAAAGGGTCAGCACCAACCCACCCATGGCCGGGTTTTTACACGTTCTCCCTGACCCCGTAACCACTTTCACTAAGTTCCTCCACCGAAAATCACAACAAAATGTATGTCTGTCCTTAGTTTTTAGTATTGTTCTAACCCTCAAGATTCCCAACCCTCAAGCCCTGTCTTCAAACAATCCAAGCTCACGATGCCCCCAACGGCTAAGACAGGCTCAGGGTGATGCCAGCAGCTGCTCCAGTTCTTCAATGATCCCAGGTCTTTGGCCCCGATGGCCACCAGCGCATTCCTTCCCTTGTCGCCCGCACCACATCTCCCATCCAGACGTGGGTCTATTTCCTATTCCTTAAATCTGGGCTGACCGTGTGACTTTCTATGACCAAAGGAATGCAGAAATGACAATCCATGACTTTGGAATCCAGGCCTTAAGAGGGTTGGCAGCTTCTGTTTCCTCCCTCTTGAAAGCCAGCTGCTATGGAAGAAGGCTGACTTCCCCGAGACCACCATGCTGTGAGGAAGCCCAAGCTGAGGGGACGTGGCATGTAGACGAGCACTAAGGCACTGGACAAGTGAGTGAAGGCTTTGTGGACCATCCAGCTCAGCCAAGCTGCCAGCCAAATGTAGACAAGTGGGTAACCCCAGCTGGTAGCACAATGGGAGAAGTGGTGCGGGCCACAGGGAAGGAACGTACCGGTGGCCATCGGGGCCAAAGATCTGGGATAAACTGGGAGAACTGGCGCAGCTGCTGGCATCACCTTGAGCCTGTCTTAGCCGTTGGGGGCATTGTGAGCTTGGATTGTTTAAAGACAGGGCTCGAGGGTTGGGAATCTTGAGGGTTAGAACAATACTAAAAACTAAGAGCAAGAACAACCCAGCTGTGCCCATCCAACCCACAGGATCCTGAGGAATAATAAATTATGCTGCTTTAAGCCATTAGATTTTGAGGTAATTTGTCATGCAGCAATAAAGATAGCTTTTACTTTCCTAAGAAAGAGATCAAGAACTCCAAAGAAAAAATGGGCAAAAGAAAGAAATAGTTCATACAGAATGAAATGCAAATGATCCTTAACCATCAAGAGATGCTCAACCCCAGTTGTAATAAGAGAAATGCAAATTAAATTGCCCTTAGACACCATTTTGCGCAATTCAATTTGGCAAAAATCCAAAATTGTAAAATACATTGTTGGTATGGCTGTGAGGAAACAGGTTTGGCTGCGGAGAATGCAAAATTGTACAAACCTTGTGGAGAACAGTTTGGCATTGCTTATAAAAAATACAAATGTATTGGTCGGGCGCGGTGGCTCACGCCTATAAATCTCAGCACTTTGGGAGGCTGAGGCAGGCGGATCACCAGGTCAGAAGATCGAAACCATCCTGGCTAACACGGCGAAACCCCGTCTCTACTAAAAATACAAAAAATTAGCTGGGCGAGGTGGCGGGCGCCTGTAGTCCCAGCTACTCGGGAGGCTGAGGCAGGAGAATGGCGTGAACCCGGGAGGCGGAGCTTGCAGTGAGCTGAGATCCGGCCACTGCACTCCAGCCCGGGCGACAGAGCGAGACTCCGTCTCAAAAAAAAAGCAAATGTATTTATCCTTTGACCCAGCAATCCTACCTCTGGGAATCTATTCTACAGATAGATATTCACGAGTATAAAATGACCTGTGAATGAGGTTAAACACTACAGCACTGTTTGCAATGGCAAAAGCTTGGAAACAAGCCAAGGGCCTGCCCGTGGGGAGCTGGTTGAATAAACATGAACCACAACTGTAAGAAAGAATGAGGAGCTAATAGTAAGAAAAAAAACGAAGCAGGATACTGTATCAATGATGTTACCTTTCTGTAAGAAAAGAGTGGAAAATAGGAATAAATAGATTTGCATTTCCTTGTTGTAGTTGTATAAAGAAATACAGAAAAATAAAAAGAAAATGAATAAAAATGGTTACGTGTGTGAGAGAGACAGTTGTGGGGAAGATGAAGATGGGAGTTAGAACTTTTTTTGTATATTTTTATACCCCATTTGAATTTTTAATTTTTTAGAGACAGAGTCTTGTGCTCTTGCCCAGGCTGGAGGTGCAGTGGTGTGATCATGGCTCACTGCAGCCTCGAACTTCTGGGCTTAAGCAATCCTCCTGCCTCAGCCTCTCGAGTAGCTGGGAATACAGGCACACACCACTATGCCCGGCTAAATACAGGCACACAGCACTATGCCTGGCTAAGTTTAATATAAAAATTGTAGAGATGGGGTTTTGCTATGTTGCCTTGGCTGGTCTTGAACTCTTCGCCTCAAGTGATCCTCGTGCCTGACCTCCCAAAGTGTTGAGGTTATACGTATGAGCCACCGTGCCCAGCCTATACTTATTTTATACCTCATCATGTCACTGTGACTTTTGAGCCATGTAAACATGCAACATATTAAAAGCCAATCTCAGCCGGGTTCCAGTGGCTCATGGCTGTAATCCCAGCACTATGGGAGGCCAAGGCAGGTGGACCACGAGGTCAAGAGATCGAGACCATTCTGGCTAACATTGTGAAACCCCGTCTCTACTAAAAATACAAAAAAAAAAAAAAAAAAAAAAAAAAGCCGGGTGTGGTGGTGGGAGCCTGTAGTCCCAGCTACTCAGGAGGCTGAGGCAGGATAATTGGTTGAACTCGGGAGGCAGAGGTTGCAGTAAGCTGAGATCACGCCACTGCACTCCAGCCTAGGTGACAGTGCGAGACTCTCTCTAAAAAAAAAAAAAAGGGCAGGCACAGTGTAATCCCAGAACTTTGGGAGGCCGAGGCAGGTGGATCACGAGGTCAGGAGACCGAGACCATCCTGGCAGACACGGTGAAACCCCGTCTCTACTAAAAACACAAAAAATTAGCTGGGCGTGGTGGCGGGTGCCTGTAGTCCCAGCTATTTGGGAGGCTGAGGCAGGAGAATGGTGGGAACCCGGGAGGCGGAGCTTGCGGTGAGCTGAGATCCGGCCACTGCACTCCAGCCTGGGCGACAGAGCGAGACTCTGTCTCAAAAAAAAAAAAAAAAAAAAAAAAAGAAAAGCCAACCTCAGGTGGAGAACGAAACAGAAGGGGAGACTGGAAATAGGGAATGGCTGTTGATGTAGCTGGGATTTCTTTTAAGGATGCTGAAAATGTTCTAAAATTAGATGGTGGTGTTGGTTGTACCACTGTGAATATTCTAAAAATCGTTAAACTGTACGCTTTACATGGGTGAATTTTATGGTATGTGAAATATATCTCAATAAAGCTGTAGGAAAAGAAGTAAGGCGCACATACACCCCAAAACTTTCAGGAGTGAAAAAGAAGATACGTCTCGGCACAGCAAAGATTAAAATGACAGGAAAAAGTACTATGGATGACTTTGGTACAGAAGTGCTGGGAAGGGAAGGGCGTGGTCCCTGGCTGGGCTCCACCCTCAGCCTGTGCCATGGACCTAGGTGAGAACAGGCATTTTTGTTTTCCTGCCCAAATACTGCATTTTCCAAGACTACCCTGGCCTGCCACGCCCCCATCCCGAGACCCTAGCAGGTGGCCGGACAGAGGAGCGCGTTAGCAGAGGAACACCCGGGCGGCTGGAGGTTGACAGGAGCACACCGACAGGAACAGGCAGAGGCCGGCTCGCTGGCAGGCCATCGACTGGGGGAATGACACGGAGTTTGGCTGAAATGGTCAGAGAAGAGTCCGGCCGCTAAGTGGCTGACTCCAGGGGAAAACCATCTCCCTTCTGGCTTAGCCATCTGCTGACAGCTACTTCCACTCAATAAAACCTCGCACTCGGCCAGGCACGGTGGCTCACGCCTATAATCCCAGCACTTTGGGAGGCCGAGGCGGGCGGGTCACAAGGTCAGAAGATCGAAACCATCCTGGCTAACATGGCGAAACCCCGTCTCTACTAAAAATACAAAAAATTAGCTGGGCGAGGTGGCGGGCGCCTGTAGTCCCAGCTACTCGGGAGGCTGAGGCAGGAGAATGGCGTGAACCCGGGAGGTGGAGCTTGCAGTGAGCCGCGATGGCGCCACTGCACTCCAGCCTGGGTGACAGAGCGAGACTCCGTCTCAAAACAAACAAACAAACAAACAAACAAACAAAACCTCACACTCATTCTCTGAGCCCACGTGTGATCTGATTCTTCCAGGACATCAAGGAGGAACTCGGGATACAGAAAGCGCTCTGTCCTTGCAACAAGGTAGAGGGTCTAATTGAGCTGGTTAACACAAACCACCTATGGATGGCAAAACTAAAAGAGCACATGTAGCACATGCCCCCTGGGGCTTCAGGCGCTGTGAACATCCTCCCCTAGACGCTTGCTCTCCTAGAGGCTTGAGCCAGCGGGGCACTGAGGAAGCGAGCCACACCCCGTCACACGCCCTTCGAGGAGGACAAGAGAAACGTTCCCGTTTCAGCCTGATGCTCGTGAACTCAAAACTGTCTAAAACACCTGGAAAATACTATTAATAAAAACCAGCTTAAGGATAAATAGAAAACCTGAATGAAGAGTCTGATAAAATTTAAAGAAATTCGATTATTAGTAAACAATCTTTCACAAAGGAAACAGACCGAGGTAAGTTTAAGACATCTTTAAAGGAGAAGGTGGTTTTGGTTTTACATATAAAGTGTTCTGGAGATGAAGAGGAAACATTCTCCAATTCATTTTATAGTACCAAAAAGAGAAAATCGGGAGAAAAGTAAATTACAGGCCAACCTACTGATGAACATGGATGCGAAAACACTCTAGGTAAAATATTGGGCAAAACACACAGTAGTATAAGAGTCCAGGCCGGTCATGATGGCCCACGCCTGTAATCCCAGAACTTTGGGAGGCCAAGGTGGGCAGATCACCTGAGGTCAGGAGTTCAAGACCAGCCTGGCCAACATGGTGAAACCCTGTCTCTACCAAAAATACAAAAATTAGCCGGGTGTGGTGGCGGGCACCTGTAATCCCAGCTACTCAGGAGGCTGAGGCAGGAGAATCCCTTGCACCTGGGAGGCAGAGGTTGTAGTGAGCCAAGGTCGTACCACTGTACTCCAGCCTGAGCAACAAAGCAAGACTCCATCTAGGGGGAAAAAAAAAAAAGAAAGAAATATAACAGTTCATGTCAAGGTTGTTATGTTCCAGAAATTCAAGGTTGATTTAACGTTAGAAAATCTACCTGTGAAGTCACCATGTTAATAGGCACAGGGAAAAGACAGCTGATGATATTCCTTCCTTCCTTCCTTCCTTCCTTCCTTCCTTCCTTCCTTCCTTCCTTCCTTCTTTCCTTCTTTCCTTCTTTCCTTCTTTCCTTCTTTCCTTCTTTCCTTCTTTCCTTCTTTCCTTCTTTCTTTCTTTCTTTCTTTCTTTCTTTCTTTCTTTCTTTCTTTTCGACAGAGTCTCACTCTGTCGCCCAGGCTGGAGTACAATGGCGCAGTCTCGGCTCACTGCAAGCTCCACCTCCCGGGTTCATGCCATTCTCCTGCCACAGCCTCCAGAGTAGCTGGGACTACAGGCGCTCGCCACCACGCCCGGCTAATTTTTTTGTATTTTTAGTAGAGACGGGGTTTCACCATGTTAGCCAGGATGGTCTTGATCTCCTGACCTTGTGATCTGCCGGCCTTGGCCTCCCAAAGTGTTGGGATTATAGGCGTGAGCCACCGCGCCTGGCCAAGAGTAGATGATATTCTTAATAGATGCATGAAAATAAATTGATAAAATGTAAAAACCACTCATGATTGGAAAAAACCTCAAACTCTTAGCAAATCTCAAGTCAAAGAAGATATACACTAACAATCTACGGGAAACGTCACATTTGACAGTGACATGCTAGTAGTCATCCTTAACCAGTCAGGAATACAATCAGATGCCCAGCATGCTCTTTCTGTTGGAGATTGTCCTGAGGGCCCCAGACAGTGCAGACAGAGAAGAAAAAGAAATTCAATGTATGAGAATGAGAAGAAGAGAAGGCAAACTGTAATTGCTGTCCAATGATCTGATTATATAAATAGAACCTACCCCAAACTTACAGACAGATGACAGAATTAATAGGGTAGTTTGGCAAGTTGCTTGATCAATAAACAAAAATCAATTGCCTTTCTACATTCCAAAAAGCAATGAAAAAAATCAATTTACTAAAATAACAAAAGGTATAGGGTGTGTAACAATAAAGCTAGCAAATGTTCTGTAAGGGACTTCTAAACGTCCCAGTTCCAATGGCCTCAGGTCCAACCCAAATGCGGCAAGAGAGGAGAGAGAAGGCAGAGCCCGGACTCACATCTCAGACCCACCCTATAGCTCCTGTCAGATTTCCCCTTCATCAGCCTGCAGCATGGTGTCAGAAGGTCTCGAGTTAAAGCAAATATTAAACAGAGCGTGTAGGCAGCTCCCAGCAGCCACCATCCTAAAAGCCGGCCCCTCATCCTGCCTTCCCCAAAGGGGCAGCTGGCAGTGTTGACCCGGCCCAAGGCCTCTGTGCCCCCCAACAGGTGTCTCCGACGACACCTGGTCCCGCTCACAGAGCAGGGGGGCACCAGCCGTGCGTGGTGGGTTGCAGGGTGACCTCGGGCATAGCTGCTGGCTGGGGATGCTTCTGCCTCATGCTTCCATAGGTTTTTTTTGAGACAGAGTCTTGCTCGGTCGCCCAGGCTGGAGTGCAGTGGTGCGATCTCGGCTCACTGCAAGCTCCACCTCCTGGGTTCACGCCATTCTCCTGCCTCAGCCTCCCCAGTAGCTGGGACTACAGGTGCCCACCACCACGCCTGGCTAATTTTTTTGTGTGTTTTTAGTAGAGACGGGGTTTCACCGTGTTAGCCAGGATGGTCTCCATCTCCTGACGTCGTGATCTGCCCGCCTCGGTCTCCCAAAGTGCTGGGATTACAGGTGTGAGCCACTGCGCCCAGCCTTCCACATGTATTTTTAAGATGAATTTTATTTTGCCAACGGGTAATCCTATGGTCTGAATGTTAGTGTCACCTCCAGCTACATATATTGAAGCCTAGTGACCAGTGTGATGGTATCGGGGGGTGGGAGGGACCTTTGGGGGGTGATGAGGAGATGAGGGCAGAGCCCTCATGAGTAGGGTTAGGGGCTATCTGTGAACCAGGAAGCAGCCCTCACCAGCCCTCACCAGCCCTCACCAGCCCTCATCAGCCCTCACCAGACGCTGAATTTGCCAGCACTTGATCTCGGACTCCCAGCCTCCAGAACTGCGAGAAAGCAATTTCTGTCGTTGATAAGCCCCCAGTCTACGGTATTCTGTGATGACAGCTGGACACACTAAGAGAGGCAAAGCATCTACGTTGTTAACAGACCTCAGGGCAGGTGACAGAGGAGACCCACAGTACAGGTGGGAAGCGGCCTGAGCTGCGCATGCCCCACCCACCCCAGGGCCCTGCTTGTCCAGCGTCTCTCTCCTCCGGAGAGGCCCCTGTCCCATGCCTGGGCTTGCCCTGCTTCCACCCTGGACAAATCTCCTAGAGGAAACAAAAAGAAGAAAGAGAATATTTCCTTGGGCAACCTCTCCACCCTGAGAAGGCCACCTAAGCTCCATGGTGCCCACACTCCCTATCCCACCCTTTGCTCTGAACCTGGTGTGACCCAGGGGCCCGTGGGGGCTCTTCCTGACCCCCAGGGCAGGTCTCCATATGCTCCCATCCCCAGTCTCACCCTCCTTCCATGATAGAACGTGGATCTCCCTACAATGGGTGGGGACAGGCCATGGCAGACCACAGCAGTGTCGGGGAGCCTGTAGGGGCTGTCTGCATTAGGAACACCGGGTCCCCAGAGCCTCGGTGGCTGACCTTCCTTGGCTGGTGTGGTACAAAAGAGGGGTGGGGCAGAGAGTGGGGGTCATTCGGCCTCATAGAGCAACTCCTGCCAAGGCATGAAGTGGGAGAGTGTTTGGGGCCCACACTTCAGACACCTTTTCAAAGCCACCTTGGTCAGAGATGCATGACTTGGGCTTCCAGACGGAAGAGGCCTGCTGGACTTACAGAGCATCCTGCTCTGCCATGGGTGCCCTCCCCTGGGGACCTGGTAGAGAGTGGGAGGGGCCTTGGGGAGATCCCCCTGTGTGCCTCAGGGGCTAGGCTCCCAGGATGGAGGTGCCTGGGAGCAGGGATTCCGCAACAAGCCGGGCACATTCCTACTCCCCCCAGGCTCTTGGATCTTGTTTAGGGACACTGGGCAGAGATGATGGCTGGATCCACCATGGGCTGGGAGCTGAGCTGGGGCAGGGATGGAGGCTCCGCTCACCCAGGCTTGTGATCTTGTGTGGCCCAGAACATTCCTGAACTATCTGCTGTGGAGACACCAGTTGGCTGATAACAGCACCCGAAATTGTCCAAAGCGAAAATGTAGTTTGTTGTTATTGCAGCCTGAAATTTCAGGAGTGGGCAGTGGCCTTGGGCAGACGTCTGTATCATCCCAAGAACAGGAAGAGGCTTGTCTCTGTGGGCGTTGATGGAGTGGGGACAAACTATAGGAATTCGGGTGCCCTTGCCCTTCAAATCAAGCCCCAACATGGAATTTAGCATTTTTACACGGATTGGAATGTGTGGCTTATCACTGCTACTCGCACCATCTCAGCAAGCATGGCTTAAATGTCAAGATATATTTTTCAAGTGCATAAGACACCGAAGATCACAGCTGTGTGAAAGAGCGAATTTTAATTAGCAAGGGGATCCCATAAAACCGCCCAGCCCCACTGGAGCAGTCCCGACATGCTTTGTTCAGTGCTGGGTGTTCGTTACAGACTCAGATGGCTGGCGATAGTGTCCGGAGGGCCCCGGGGCTGCCTTAGTGGGAACTGGTTTTAACTTTCAAACCTTATCAGTTAAGTCACTCATGCCAAATACCTCTGGAGAAAGAAGTGGGCACACAAAACAGTTCATGAGTAGCTAATGGTGTGGGGCGCCCCAGAGCCTTTCACGCACCCGGCTCCTTAGCAGTTAATTCACACGGTCTAGAGTGAACGTGTTACCCCGTAGGAAGGCTTGGTGGGCCATCGCATTTGGAAAGGTGTTCCCTTACCAGCTCCCAGCTCATGTTCCCTCATGCCTGCTCCCACTTTTTGCCTCCTAGGTATCAGAGAAGAGGGTGCCAGAGACAGCCAAGGGTGCCCCATTCTTTGATGCCAGCAAAGACTCACATAGTTCAGTGACAGCCGGGCTAGCCCTGCTCCGGCAGCTGGGCACTGAGATGAGGGGTGAGGTCTTGACCTCTGAAGAGCTCACAGATTCCTGACATGGAAGCATGCAGGCTGTGACAGGGTGACTAGGTGCCCGGGTTACAGCGTGACCACGGTGGGCAGCAAATGCAGAACACAGTGGGGAGGGCATGTGTGGGCGTGTTGGGAAGGTGGTGAACTGGTCAGTATCAGATGGATTTTAGATGATGAATACCAACTTCCTAGGCAAAGGGGGACAGTAAGGCCTGGAGGGAGGGCTGGGGCCTCTCGGTCCTCAGCGTTGGAGAAAGTGACAGTAAAACAATCGGACATTAGGTAAGAGCCAGAGGCAAAAGTCAGTGACCCTGAAGAGCACTTGGGTGTTCCCAGTGGCTCCAGAGGTACCTAGGGTTAAGGCAGGAAAAGTTAAACAGGTCACTGATACCAAGAAGTCAGTGTTGATCAATAACTTTGAAAAGAGAGGAAAGGACTAGGCGTGGTAATCCCAGCCTGTAATCCCAGCACTTTGGGAGGCCGAGGCGGGTGGATCACCTGAAAGTCGGGAGTTTGAGACCAGTCTGACCAACATGGTGAAACCCCTGTCTCTACTAAAAATACAAAAAAATTAGCTGGACGTGGTGATGGGCGCCTGTAATCCCAGCTGCCAAGGAGGCTAAGGCAGGAGAATCACTTGAACTATGGAGGCAGAGGTTGTGGTGAGCTGAGATCATACTATCGTACTCCAGCCTGGGCCACAGGAGTGGAGAGGACAGGTCCAAGTGACAGAAAGGGAAGATTGGAATTCTTTTTTTTTTTGAGACAGAGTCTTGCTCTGTCGCCCAGGCTGGAGTGCAGTGACGCGATCTCGGCTCACTACAAGCTCCGCCTCCCGGGTTCAATAGATTATTCTGCCTCAGCCTCCAGAGTAGCTGGGACTACAGGTGCCTGCCACCACGCCTGGCTAATTTTTTTTTGTATTTTTAGTAGAGATGGAGTTTCACCATGTTAGCCAGGATGATCTTGATCTCCTGGCCTCATGATCTGCCCGCCTCAGCCTCCCAAAGTGCTGGGATTACAGGTGTGAGCCACCGCACCTGGCCTGGGGAGGACTGGAATTCTTACTGAGTCCTTTGCATCTCAGGGAAATGATCACTTCCAGGCCTAACGAAGACAAGTGCAAGGTGAGTGGGAACAGCTTGTTGTACCCCAAAGCAAGGACATAACTGAGGATCACCAGGTCACGCTAATAAGACTCAGGGGACAACTTGAAGAGTTCCTCCTGCCCCAGATGGGGTCAATTTGAGCATCAGTAATAATAACTGCAATGGATTGAAACTCATCATATGTGTTTGAATCCATGTTCATAAAAATTACAAAATCCCAAAGCAGCACACCCAGTTTGTGGCAGATTAAAGATGGCCCCAAAGTTTTTGACAGTACTTCCTTACAATGGTGGGGCCTTTGTCCCCATCCTCATGAATGTCATCCTCTACTTCTTTGACTGGTAGAATACAGCAAAAATAATACATGTGTCGACCCAGGCCTTAAAAAACTAGCGGCTTCCACTTCCTCTGTTGGAAGCCTGCAGACACCCTGAATCGCCCTGTGGGAAGGTGCCTGTCCCAAGGCCGTCATGCTTCAGTGGCTGTGGGTGGGCACTACGTGGCAGTGCAGTGGCATCTGGCCTTCCCACCATGCCCACCAAGGTGCCAGCCAGGTGAATAAAGCCTTCTTGGGTCCCAGACCATCCATCTGCTGGTGAAAAACCATCCAGTGACCTCAGTCGGTGCGATGAGGAGCAGAACAATGCTCAGCAGGGCCTTGCCGCATTCTTGGCCCACAAAACCGTACAAACCATAATGACGGTCGTTGTTTAAGCTGCTGACATTGGGGTGATTTGTTGTACAGTAGCAGATAACTAGAATGCAGTGTGTCGCACACCTCGGGAGGTGGCAGGGAGCCAGAATGCAGTGTGTCGCACACCTCAGGAGGTGGTAGGGAGCCAGAATGCAGTGTGTCGCACACCTCGGGAGGTGGCAGGGAGCCAGAATGCAGTGTGTCGCACACCTCGGGAGGTGGCAGGGAGCCAGAATTCAGTGTGTCGCACACCTCGGGAGGTGGCAGGGAGCCAGAATGCAGTGTGTCGCACACCTCGGGAGGTGGCAGGGAGCCAGAATGCAGTGTGTCGCACACCTCAGGAGGTGGCAGGGAGCCAGAATGCAGTGTGTTGCACACCTCGGGAGGTGGTAGGGAGCCAGAATTCAGTGTGTCGCACACCTCGGGAGGTGGTAGGGAGCCAGTCATTATTTTGAAAACTGACGAAGAAAGGGAAAGACTCAAGCATTAAAAAAAGAGAAGGGGAGGCCGGGCACGGTGGCTCATACCTGTAATCCCAGCATTTTGGGAGGCCGAGGCGGGCAGATCATGAGGTCAGGAGATCAAGACCATCCTGGCTAACATGGTGAAACCCCGTCTCTACTAAAAATACAAAAAAATTAGCCGGGCGAGGTGGCGGGCGCCTGTAGTCCCAGCTACTCTGGAGGCTGAGGCAGGAGAATGGCGTGAACCCGAGAGATGGAGCTTGTGGTGAGCTGAGACTGTGCCACTGCACTCCAGCCTGGGTGACAGAGCGAGACTCCGTCTCAAAAAAAAAAAAAAAAAAAAAAAAAAAGGGCATCACTTACAGAAATAAAAAGGATTATAAAGGAATATCTGTACAAGTATTTGCTGAGAAATTAGATAACTTAGATAAAATGAACAATTCATAGGGGGAGACAAACCACTGAAACTGACTCAAGAAGAAATAGAAATTCTTTTTTTTTTTTTTTTTTTTTTTGAGATGGAGTCTCGCTCTGTCGCCCAGGCTGGAGTGCTGTGGCCGGATCTCAGCTCACTGCAAGCTCCGCCTCCCGGGTTCACGCCATTCTCCTGCCTCAGCCTCCCGAGTAGCTGGGACTACAGGCGCCCACCACCTCGCCCGGCTAGTTTTTTGTATTTTTTTAGTAGAGACGGGGTTTCACCATGTTAGCCAGGATGGTCTCGATCTCCCGACCTCGTGATCCGCCCGTCTCGGCCTCCCAAAGTGCTGGGATTACAGGCTTGAGCCACCGCGCCCGGCCGAAATAGAAATTCTAATAGACCTATAGCACATAAGCCGGTTGATACCAACAGCACAGGCAACAGAACTCAGTAAAGCTAGAAAAACGATGAAAAACAGGCTGGGCATGGTGGCTCATGTTGTAATTCTAGCACTTTGGATTCAAGACCAGCCTGGGCAACATTGTGGAACCCCATTTCTACAAAATAAAAATGGAAAAAATTCCCATTGTGCACCTGCTTCTGTGTGTACTCAGCAATGAAAGGAAAAAGTAGATAAATTGGACTTCATCAAAATTAAAAACCTCTGTGTTGCTGATATGGGAAAAGGGCAGAGAAGTGCTGGGTAGAGAAGGGTGGGGTCCCTGGCGAGGGTTCCACCCTCGGGCCTGTGCCCATGGACCTACGTGAGGACAAGCATTTCTGTTTTCGTGCCCCAAAAGTTGCCTTTTGGCCCACCACACCCCCCATCCTGTGCCCATAAAAGCCCTGAGACCCTAGTGGGCACACATGCAAGTGGCTGGACGTTGAGAGGAGCAGAGGACCAGAAGAGCACATTGACAGACACCAGCAGACGCTGGCAGGCCATCAGCGGCGGGACGATGTGGAATTCAGTTAGGGGCTGTCGGAGGAGAGTCCGGCCGCTGGGCAGCCCAACTCCGGGGAAAGACCACCTTCCCACTGCATTCCCCTTCTGGCTCCCCATCCATCTCACTGACAGCTACTTCCACCACTCAATAAAACCTCGCACTCATTCTCCAGGCCCACACGTGATCTGACTTTTCTGACACCAGGGCAAGAAGCCGGGAGACAGAAAGCCCTCTGTCCTTGCGATAAGGCAGAGGGTCTAACTGAGCTGATTAACACAAGCCACCTGCAGAGGGCGAAGCTGAAAGAGCACACTGTAACACACGCCCAGTGGGGCTTCGGGAGCTGTGAGCACTCAACTCTAGTTGCTGCCGTGGGGTCAGAGCCCGAAAGCGTTCCCCATGACCCGCCCGTTTGCACGTTCCCACTAGGGGTTTGAGCAGTGGGGCGCCGAAGACGTGAGCCACACCCCTGTGAGGGGGGCAAGGGAACTTCTCCCATTTTGTGGCAAAGGACACCATCAGAAAAAGTAAAAATATTTGCATATCTGATAAAGGTCTTGTATGTAGAATATATAAACAACCCTTACAACTCAATAAGAAAAGACAACCGAATTGAGACTGGGCAAATGATCAGAATGGAAATTTCTTCAAAGAACATACGAATGGCTAACAGGCACATATAAAGATGCTCAACATCATCAACCATCTTGGAATTACAAGTCAAAACCACAGAGAGACACCACTTCATACCCAGCTGCATGGTTCCAATTAAAAAGTCAGATAATAGCAAGTGTTAGCAAGAATGTGGATAAATTGAAACCCTCTTAACACTGCTGATAGGAATGTATCACTGTGCTACTGTTCTGGAAGAAAATAGCCCAGCAGTTAGTTCTTCAAAAGGTTAAACATAAAGCAACCGTGTTACCCAGCAATATTGCTTCTCAGTATAAACCCAACAAAAATTAAAAAAAATTCACACAAAAAAACTTGTACATGAATGTTCACAGCAGCGTTAGTCATAAAGTCGACCAAGAAAAACAACTTTCAAATCCATCAACTGGTGAATGGAACGAGAGGTGCTATAGCCACATGATGCATACTACAACATGGATGAATCTTCAAAACATGCCAGGTGAATAAGAAGCCAGCCTGAAAAGACCAGTGATTTGATTTCATTTATATGAATCATCCACAGGAGGCAAATTCATAGAGCCCGAAAGTAGCTTACAGGTTGCCTAGGGCAAAGGGGTGAATGGGGAGGGACAGAGGGTGAGGGCTAATGGGACATGGGGTTTTTAGGGGACAATGAAAGTGTTCTAGGTCTGGTGTGGTGGCTCACGCCTGTAATCCCAGCACTTGGGGAGGCTGAGGCGGGTGGATCTCTTGAGGTCAGGAGTTCAAGACCAGCCTGGCCAACATGGTGAAACCCTGTCTCTACTAAAAAACAAAACAAAAAATACAAAAATTAGCCAGGTATTGTGGTTCACTCCTGTCATTCCAGCTACTCGGGATGCTGAGGCATGAGAATTGCTTGAGCCTGAGAAGCAGAGGTTGCAGTGGGCTGAGATCCTGCCACTGCACTCCAGCCTGGGCAACAGGCTCTGGAGACAGGAGACTGTCTAAAAAAAAAAAAGTTCTAAAATTGCGGTGATGGTTATGATGACGGTGAATTACTAAAAACCATTGAATTTACATGTTAAAATGGTGTGAAATGGTTTTATGGTATATGACTTGTATCTCAATAAAGGTTTTTTTGTTTTTTTGGTTTTGTTTTGTTTTGTTTTTGAGACAGAGTCTCACTCTGTCACCACGCCGGAGTGCAGTGGTGCGGTCTCTGCTCACTGCAGCCCCCACCTCCCGGGTTCAAGCAGTTCTCTTGCCTAAGACTCCTGAGTAGCTGGGACTACAGGCACGCGCCACCACGCCCAGTTAATTTTTGTATTTTTAGTAGAAACGGGGCGTCACCATGTTGGCCAAGATGGTGTCCATCTCTTGACCTCGTGATCCACCTGCCTTGGCCTCCCGAAGTGTTGGGATTATAGGCATGAGCCACCGCGCCTGGCCTCAATAAAGTTTTTATTAAAAAAAAAAAAAACTCACCAGACAGTGTAGAAAGCGTGCTGGGCTGGAGAGCGGTGTGGTCCAGGGGTGTGAGGAAGCACACGTGGTGTATTTGGGACCTGGTGTGCCGGTGGCAGAGAGCAGTGCGAGCGTGGTGGGGGGAGGGTGGCAGACAGGGACTGTGGGCACAGCAGGGACATCAGGCCGCAACGTCAGGATTTTCTCTGGAGGCCACAGTGAGCCTGTGAACAACTGGAACAGGACAGGGCGAGCAGAACACTCAGCCTTTAGACAGCTTGTCCTGGAACAGGAGTACGCTGCTGAAACCAGGGCTGAACTGGGGCCGCGGTGCCAGGCATGGGGTAGAGGGAGTGGATTTGAGAGTTCTGTGGAAGACCTAATCAATGGGGTGTGGTGGGTGGGCCCAGAGCCCAGGAGAGATCCCCAGGACACCCTAGGGAGGAGGGAGGTCCTGGACTGAGAATAGCCTCTGCCCCCTACCCTTAGGCTGCTAATTACTGAATCAATGAATCCAACCAACAGGGCCTGAGGGTCACTGTTGCCTGGCCCCATGCCAGGTGCTGGGATATGGACACAAAGCTGGACCCCATCACAGCCCACAGCCCTGGGGAGGTGCGTTCGGAAACTCAGTCTTGAATGGTGTGGGGGATCAGAGTGGAGGGCCCCAGCGAGAAAGGAGCCATCGGGTAGGTGTCCTCAAGAGGGGGCTGTGTGCAGACCTTTTCACAGATTTCTTTTCTTTTCTCTTTTCTCCTTCTTCTTCTCCTCCTCCTTCTCCTTCTCCTTCTCCTTCTCCTTCTCCTTCTCCTTCTCCTTCTCCTTCTCCTTCTTCTTCTTCTTCTTCTTCTTCTTCTTCTTCTTCTTCTCCCTCCTCCTCCTCCTCCTCCTCCTCCTCCTCCTCCTCCTCCTCCTCCTCCTCCTCCTCCTCCTCCTCCTCCTCCTCCTTCTTCTTCTTCTTCTTCTTCTTCTTCTTCTTCTTCTTCTTCTTCTTCTTCTTCTTCTTCTTCTTCTTCTTCTTCTTCTTCTTCTTCTTCTTCTTCTTCTTCCTCTTCTTCTTCTTCTTCTTCTTTTGTGAGACAGAGTCTTGCTCTGTTGCCCAGGCTAGAGTGCAGTGGTACAATCTTGGCTAACTGCAACCTCTGCCTCCTGGGCTCAACTGAGTCTCCTGCCTCTGCCTCCTGAGTAGCTGGGATTACAGGCGAGTGCCACCGCGCCTGGCTAATTTCTGTGTTTTCGGTAGAGATGGGGTTTCGCCATGTTGGCCAGGCTGGCCTCAAACTCCCCACTTCAGGTGATCCTCCTGCCTCGGCCTCCCAAAGTGCTGGGATTGCAGGCATGAGCCGCCGCGCCTGGCCCCCTCCCACAAATTTCTTGTGGATTTTCTTTAAATTGAAAAAGATAATGGAAAAACTCAAGATGAAATTTGAAACCACACCAACAAATAAAAAGCCCCCAAACAACCTCCCCTTTTCAATGACTGCTGTTCCCTTTCCTGCTGCCTTTGGAGCTTTGGCTTGGGGCCCACAGCCTGGGTTTGGGACCCCCTTCTTGACCATGGTCAAGCGACAGAACTGCTTGATGCCTCAGTGTCTTCCTTTGCAAAATGTACCTGCCTCAGAATTAGAGTGAATGTGACACGTGACAACACTGGTGAGCCACAGAGCACCAGGCCTGGCACAGGGTAGGGTGCCATGAACACCTGCCATCTGGACCGTCCTGGCTTACATGTGTGGCTCCTTTTCTATAGCCGGAAGCACAGGACGGGATCCTTCGGGGCTCCCCTTTCCCTTAACTGGGAATCATGTGTGGTTTGTTTTTCCATTTTTCTTTTCTTTTCTTTTCTTTTTTTTTTTTTTTTTTTTGAGGCAGTGTCTCACTATTGCCCAGGCTGGAGTGCAATGGCACGATCTTGGCTCACTGCACCCTCCACCTCCTGGGTTCAAGCCATTCTTCTGCTTCAGCCTCCTGAGTAGTTGAGATTACAGGCATGTGCCACCATGTCCAGGTAATTTTTTGTATTTTTTAGTAGAGACAGGGTTTCATCATGTTGACCAGGCTGGTCTTGAAATCCTGACCTCAGGTGGTCTGCCCACTTCGGCCTCCCAAAGTGCTGGGATTACAGGCGTGAGCCACCGCGCCTGACCTGTTTTTCCATTTTGCTATTAGTCTTTATATTATTCTTTTGTGCTGACATGTCGACATTTTTTTAGCTAGTCTTGTGCCATAAGCCGAGGTGGTCTCCGATCTTGCCCGGCTGTTGTGAGCATCCCTGTGCACTGTCCTTGTTTAGTCAGGACTGTAGGATTGAAAATGACAGAGACGACCTGAGCTTGCCAAGGGGAAACTGCAGAGTGACTGGTTTCTATGCCTCCTGGCAGGAAGGCCCGTGCTCAGTAGCCCTGTGTGCCCATGTGTGCCAATTTCATTGTGTCCTGGCCAGAACTTTCTTATTCTTTGCTAATTTGGTGGATATAAAACGGACTTCAATGGTGCTTTAACTTTAATAATAGCAAGGGGTGAACACGTGTGTAGGTTGCCTGGTCCAGGCTCCTTCCCCGTTGGTAATCCACAGTGTTTATTCCCCAGTTCGCTGCCCACCGGGGCTGCTTCCTGACTCTGTTGGGGAACGGAGGAGGAGGCCCCAGCCTGCACACAGATTCCCCATTTCTCAAGAATAGACAGAGCGCTCTCCCGCTGTGCAGCCAAGGCCAAGGTGTTCCGTGCGGCACCACAGGGCAGGCTCTGTTTCTGCAGGTTACCTGAGAGGGACCGGGAAGTGATTAGTGAAAAATCCATCACAACTTCTAGAACCAGCTCCAAGGACACACTCAGCGGCTGGGGCACCAGCAGGACGCGGCAAAACTCAGCAATGCTTCAGGAGAATGATTACATTTCAGCCCCGTAGTCCTCACTGGGGAAGGGCTTTGGAGGACAGCTTACAAAAAGCCTGAGGACTGTTGGAAAGGGATTTTCGTAGCGGGAGGAGAAGGGAAAAGGAATTTGGGCTTTGCCTGAAACCCAGTGGACTGCGTTTCTCCCGTCCGTGCAGTGTCCAAGTAGTGGGTGCACCCCGGGGGCTTGTTTTCTTTGTTTGAACAAACCACAAGCAAACATGGTAAGTGGTCCTGGGGGCGGTGAGAGTGCGAGGTAGTGTGTTTTACGCTGGTTTGTGTATTGTATTATACAAGGTCCTATATGTCTTAGAGGTTGGTCTGTGCCAATAAAAAGCCTTTGAATTTTGGGAATTTCTATTTGATTCATTTTCCCCAAATCTTTGCAAAAGGAGGATGATTTTTGCAAAAGGGAGATGAACAGAAATGTTATTCCATTAGTCATTTTTCTCCTTAGAGTATTGGGTTTTGTCTCTGAGAATGAGCGGCACACGCTCTGGGACTCAGGTATGTTTGGGTGTCAAGGACCCCTTTGCAAGAGGCACCAAGGAGATCTGGTGGGAAAAATGAATCCTCACTCTAACATGAAGCTTCCTCTGCTCTGGTGTCTCTTACAAGTTTGATATAATTTGCTTTCTGTTTTCCAGAAATCCTCAAATATGTGGCCCACCAAGAGCGTGGTTCTCATATCCCCATGCAGCGGGGGAACTTATTCCCTAGAAAGTGACACATTATCTGGCCATTTCTTAGCTATTTGAGGAGTGAAGGCTATGATATAAATATGGTCCCTCATCATGAATTGGACATCTCTGAATCATTTAACTTTTTTTTTTTGAGACAGAGTCTTGCTCTGTCACCCAGGCTGAAGTGCAGTGGCGAGATCTCGGCTCACTGCAAGCTCCGCCTCCCAGGTTCATGCCATTCTCCTGCCTCAGCCTCCCAAGCAGCTGGGACTACAGGTGCCGCCACCACACCCGGCTAATTTTTTTGTATTTTTAGTAGAGATGGAGTTTTATCTTGTTAGCCAGGATGGTCTCGATCTTCTGACCTCATGATCTGCCCGCCTTGGCCTCCCAAAGTGCTAGGATTTCAGGCATGAGCCACCATGCCCGGTCTGAATCATTTAGTTTTAAAAATTTGATCCATCAGGATTTTGAGTGAAAGGAGTATAGCTGTGACCTGGCATTAATAGTAATAATAATGTGGCTCACGCCTGTCATCCCAGCACTTTGGGAGGCCAAGGTGGATGGATCACCTGAGGTCGGGAGATCGAGACCAGCCTGGCCAACATGGTGAAACTCCATCTCCGCTAAAAATACAACAATTAGTCAGGCGTGGTGGCATGCGCCTGTAATCCCAGCTACTTGGGAGGGTGAGGCAGGAGAATCGCTTGAACCCAGGAGGTGGAGGCTGCAGTGAGCCGAGATTGTGCCATTGCACTCCAGCCTGGGCAACAAGAGTGAAACTCCATCTCAAATAGTAATAATAATAATAATAATTATTATTATTATTATTAACCAATCAACTCAGTAGTCTTCTCAATACCCTTTATTGAAAGATTTATGTTTGCCCGCTGATGTGACATTCCTTCCCTGTTGTTTACTAAATCCCTGTTCATACCTAGGCTGTTTTGGAACTCCCTCGTCTGTCCCGGCCCCTCCCTCTCAGCAGTGGGGCCACTCTTTGGAAGGGAGTGCTGGTCCTGCTCTGTTACTTTTCTTTTTCAGAAATTTCCTGGATATAACTTTGTTTTCATTCTGATACGTTGAGTTCTAAGTCTCTTACCCTTCCAAAAAAAGGAAAAAACAAGAGAAAAAAATAGAAAATACTATCTTAAACCAAACAAAAAAACCAACCAACCAACCAACCAAGTAACAACCCAAAGCACAAAACCTCAAACCCAACCAAATCTTACTAGGATTTTGATCAGGATTGAATTCAGCTTGTAGCCAATATGGGGAAGAACTGAGATCCTTATTAGTGTGCTAGGATTGCTGTAACAGATGACCGCAAACTGCGCATCTTAAGACGGTAAGAATGTACTCTCTCACAGTTTTGGAGGCTGAAGTCCAACATGAAGGTATTGGAAGGCCTTGCTCTTTCTGAAGGTCCTAGGGGCAAATCTAGTCCATGCCTTTCTCTTGGCTTCTGGTTTTGCTGGCAATCCTTGGTGTTTCCTGACCCGAAGCCACATCGCTCCAATCTGTGTCTCCGCCTTCACACAGCATCCTCCCTGGTGTCTCTCTGTTTCTTGTCCTTGTCTTATGAGGACACCAGTTGTGTCAGATTAAGGACACATCCTACTGTACTATGATCGCATCTTAAATTACATGTGCAATGACCCTGTTTCCTGATAAAGTCACATTCTGAAGTTACAGGAAAGACTTAAATTTTGGGAGAACACTACTAAAGCTGGTATAATATCTTTAAAATTCATTTGACATTGTATTAAAAAACAAGATATGTTATTTAACCAAGTCTTTCATATCATTTAGTAGAATTTTATTATTATATTATATTATATTTATTTATTTTGAGACAGAGTCTCGCTCTGTTGCCAGGCTGGAGTCCAGTGGTGCGACCTCTGCTCGCTGCAACCTCCGACTCCCTGGTTCAAGTAATTCTCCTGCCTCAGTCTCCCGGTTAGATAATCTTATTACTTTTAATACCTTCACAGTCCATTCTCGTGAGTTTTCCAGGTTTATAAATGTATCATCTACATTATAGTAGAGACAGCTCTTTTGAATATTTAAACTTCTTATTTTGTCCTCGTTGTGTGGTCCTGTACCTCGAGAACAATGGGATATCATGGCCGCCACCCTTCTTTGTCCTGACTTCATGGCTTCTGGCTTTGGGAGTTGGTGGAGGCTGGGTCAGGAGAATGTGTAGGGAGCTGTTGCATGTTAAGCTGCTTTGCGACCGAGGCCAGATTCTGGCTAACGGGGCTCTTTTGACCACGCTGAGCCTTTTGCATTACTTCACATCTGGGTGGTGACTGAGGTGGGAAGAAGACAGCTCAGGTTTTCCGGGGGAGACAGGTTACTCCTCGGGTCAACCCTGGTCAGTGCTGGGACTGCTAGGTCTCTTGGGAGTGGCTCCCACAGCCCTGGCGGGCACCCCAGCATGGACAGCTGCTCAAGTTGAGACAGCCAGTGGGAGGGGATCCCTGGAGAACCAGCCTGGCCACTGAGGTGGAGCCTTGGGAAGTTTGTGCCCTTTGCAGGGGGAGGAGCCTGGCGCCGCCTCTTCCTGTGTGGAAGCTGGGATTCGAATGGGGCAGGCAGGTAGCACTCTAGCAGGGGACTCTGGCCTTGTGGAGAATCCCTGTTACCCACCTCCTTTTTTTCCCTTTTCACCCAATAAAACCCTGCTTTACTCACCCTTTAAACCGTCTGTGAGCCTAAATTTTCATGGCCGTGGGATGGACAAGATCCCCGTCTTTAGCTAAACCAAGGAAAAGTCCTGCAACAAAGCCAGCCGTGTATCCGCACTGAGGTATCAGGCCTCACTTGCCTTGTATCCGAGTCCCCATGGCTCAGGTGGACCCAGTTCTCTGGGGCTGGGAGTCACTGTATTCCATCCCCTGGGAGGGCGACTCTGCTGGGGGCACCCGATTCAAGCTGGACCCAGGCAACCTAACATTGGAAGTCTTCTTGAGAGGAGCTCTGCCTCAGGGATTTGAGAGGGTACTGGGCTGGCCTGAAGCTGTGGAGCTGCACGGGAGGAGTAGCCTGCCTCAGGCTCAAGGCAGCAGGAAAGAGCCCAAACCATGACCACAGCATCTGCTTGAATGGATCCACCCATGCCTGCAGCTAATTCCTCTTTACTGCCTGAGCCAATAAAGGCTTGTTACATCATCTTGCATTAGGACACGTTAAACTAGAACATTCTTGAAAAATACCCATCCTGCTGGGAGCAGTGGCTCCTGCCCATAATCCCAGTACCTTGGGAGGACGAAGTGGGAGGATAGCTTGAGCCCAGGAGGTCAAGGCTGCAGTGAGCTATGATTGCACCACTGCACTCCAGCCTGGGCAATGGAGTGAGATCCTGTCCCAAACAAAAAGAAAAAAGAAAAAATACCCATCCTACTAATCTCTCTCCTAAGAGTCAAGCTTGGAAAGTTAGTTAGACCCAGAGCTGTACTCACCTAATGTTCCTAAACAGAGTGGTCATGGGGCGTTTCATGTTTATTCATTCAGCTCGTCTGTACTTACTATGTACCAGTATTATTCAAAGCACTTGGGATACATTACTGATCAAAACAGATCAGAATGATCCCTGCCCTCATGGGGCTCACATTTTAGTAGGAGAGAACAGTTAATAAACTGTAAGCACGATTAGTCAATACATTACTTCATGTGCTAGGAAATGATTGGTGCTATGCAAGAAAGATGAAGAGTGGGGTGAGGGAGAAGGAGGCAGAATTCAGTATGAAACAGGGTGGTCAGGTTGGGCATCACTGAGAAGGGAACTTCTAGACAAATCTTCAAGCTGAGTGAAGGAACTGACCGAGTGGGGAAGAGTTCCTGGCCCAGGGGAACTGTGGCCCAGCACCCAAGACGGGACCAGAAGAGAGATGGGTGTGGCCTGCTGGAAGTGAGCCAGGGAGAGTGACAGGGGGTGGGGCCAGAAAGATAAAAGGGGGCTGGTCCTGAGGGTCTCAGGCTGCTGAAAGGACTTCTGCTTTTACATGAGAAAATGAGGAGCCATGGTGGGGGCCATGAGCAGAGGAGGGAAGGAGCAGAAGCAGGTTGGAGGTGGTCAAAGTCTTCCAGGCGAGAGGTGACGGTGGGCCAGACCTGGAGGCTGCCGTGGAGAGGGTGGGACGGGGCAAGTATGGGAGTGTACTTTCTAGGTAGAGTCCAGAGAATCTGCTGATGGATTGGATGGGGGGCCGGGGGGTGGGGCAGGGGTGTAAAGGAAGAAGAGGAGCTAAGGCAACTGGAAGAAAGATGTTGCCATCAGCTGAGAAGCAGAAGGTGATGCCTGGAGCAGGTGGGGCTGGGGCAGAGCAGAAATGCAGCTTTGGGTATATTTCATTGGAGTCAATGATGAGACATCCAGGAGAGACGCCAGCAGGCAGCTGGACATTTGACCATGGGCTTTGGGAGTGAGGGCTGGGCTGAAGGCATGCACCTGGGGGTGGGAGGTCTATAGATGGCATCTAAAGCAGTGGGCTGGGAGATCAGTGGAGAAGCGAGCGCAGTTAGAAGAGAGGAGAGGACTGCACGGTGGCAGTCAGAAGGTGGAGGGAAGAGCAGAACCAAGCCAAGATGGAGGGGAAACAACCAAGGGGGAGGGCGAATGCCAGGGTGGATGTCCTGGGAGCCAAGTTAAGACCATGGATCCATGAGGAAGGTGCCCTGGGCTGGGCCAAAGCCACTGACTGCTGGAGGACGATGACCCAGAGGCCATGAGCCTGCATGAGAACAGCCTTGGTGGAGAGGTGGGGAGAAGCCTGGACGGAGTCACTGAAGGGAGGGTGGGGGATGCTGCTGCAAAGGGTGGGAGCTGCATGGAAGCTGGGGGTGGGATCTGGAGTCATCTCAGTTGTGGCTAACAGGGGTGACAGAAGAGCCTATCGGTGGGCTTATGGGATGATACAACAGAGAGAAACATGCAGAGAATTGCTGGGGAGCGCCTTGGAGGTGGTGAGTGGATGGGGATCCAGGCCCAAGAGGAAAAACAGAGTGATGTGTCCCTGCCTAGTACACTTGTGCTAACAAGTGAGGGCAGTGCAGGGAGTGATGGTGATGGGTGGGAGTGGTGTGGGGATGAGGGTGACGGGTGGGAGGGTGATGTGTGGGGAGGATGATGATGGGTGTGAGGGTGGGAGGGTGATGTGTGGGGAGGATGGTGATGAGTTGGAGGGTGGGAGGGTGGCATGGGGAGGATGGTGAACAGTGTGAAGATGGTGTGTGGGGATGATGGTGTTGGGTGGGGGAGTGGGAGGGTGGTGTGTGGGGATGATGGTGATGGTGGGAGACTGGGAGGATGGTGTGTGGGGAGGATGGTGATGGGTGTGAGGGTGATGTGTGGGGAGGATGGTGATGGGTTGGAGGGTGGGAGGGTGGCATGGGGTGGATGGTGAACAGTGTGAAGATGATGTGTGGGGATGATGGTGTTGGGTGGGGGAGTGGGAGGGTGGTGTGTGGAGATGATGGTGATGGTGGGAGAGTGGGAGGGTGGTGTGTGGGGATGATGGTGTTGGGTGGGGGAGTGGGAGGGTGGTGTGTGGGGTGATGGTGATGGTGGGAGAGTGGGAGGGTGGTGCGTGGGGATGATAGTGATGGGTGGGAGAGTGTGAAGATGGTGTGTGGGGATGATGGTGATGGTGGGAGAGTGGGAGGGTGGTGTGTGGGGATGATGGTGATGGTGGGAGAGTGGGAGGGTGGTGTATGGGGAAGATGGTGAGGGTGGGAGAGTGGGAGGATGGTGTGTGGGGATGATAGTGATGGGTGGGAGAGTGTGAAGATGGTGTGTGGGGATGATGGTGATGGTGGGAGAGTGGGAGGGTGGTGTGTGGGGATGATGGTGATGGGTGAGAGAATGTGAAGATGGTGTGTGGAGATGATGGTGATTGGTGGGAGGGTAGTCTCTGGGGGTGCACGTGCTGAGAAGGGGCCTTTTGTGGGTGAGAGCTGTGGAAAGCTTCTCCTACTGTTGCAGTGAGTGTTGTGGGTGAGAGTTATGGAAAGCCTCCCCTATCGTTGCAGTGAACCAGATCTGAGGTTGTGTGTGTGGTTGTTAGGTCCCGGAAGCCGAGCACAGCAGAGGGTGTTCAGTCGCCAGGTGGGACCGCAGAGTGGGAGGGACCTGAGGCAGGTCAGGTAATTGTGTGTGTTCCCTGTGCCGGCCTAAGGCTCTAGCGTATGGGTACATGACCCCGGGCCTGGCCTCAGTGTTTTCTACTCGCCTGGGGAGCAGACCCTGGAAGGCAGAGGTGGGGGTACCCAGGCCTTCGTCACCTAATGAGAGTGGAAAGCGTGTCTGAGAGGCGCAGTGTGGAATTCAGCAGGGGTGGGCATGATGGTGGACTGCAAGTCCCGGTTGAGGGTGTCAGTGTCTGGCCTGTGATGGCACAACCTGGACAGATGGGAGCTGGTGGAGCAGAGAGCAATGACTGCAGAGATCAGCGATGACAGTGCTGAGAAGGCCGTGTGCGCCCAGGGCAGGTCACTGGAGAGCGGCAAGGAGCTCCAGGAAGATGCTGGAATGTGAGAATTGGACAGGGTCAGGGGGCAAAGGGACTGGTCAGTGGAAGGCAGCACAGACCAGGGGCCAAGGCAGCAGCCTTGAGGGAGCTGCAGCTGCCAGGGAGGAGAGAGGGGGCTGAGAGTCCTCTCTGGAGGAGAGTGTGTGCTGCAGGAGGCAGCTCTGACCCACACAGTCTTACGAGTTCATGAATCAAAGATGAATCAAAGATGCCAGACCCTGAGCCCTAAGGGCCGAGTGCCAGTGACCCTGTGAAGGTCATCCTGTGGCCCTTGCAGGGGGAGCCTGTCTTTCCTCTGTGCGAAGTGTGCTCCTGCTGCCCACCGTGGGAAGCTGGGCCCCTGAGTGCCAGCCTCCCTTGCAGAGATGTGCGCTTTCCCGGTACTTTTCCGCCCTGGCATTCTGCATGACTGCCAGGCAGTCGCTCGGAGATAAAGTGTACCTTTTATAAGCCCAGAACTTTAAGTTTCTCTCACACAGAGATCAGACTCCTAAAGGGAGTAACTGAAGACATTCTGAAAGCTCCAGGAACTGAGAGAAGCACAAGGAGGCCGCCTGCCTCCTGCCAACAGCCAGTCAGGTGAGCTGCGAGCCACCTGGCTGTGTCCCCGGCTGCCCTCCGGGGCCCACTGCCATGGAAACCGCACACAGCATCGCTGCTTGAGAGCCAGACAAACACGGCTGGCAGGGCCACTGGGTGGGCAGAAGGCAGCTGAGCAGAGCCTCGGGAAGCTGGGCTTCTCTTCTCAGCCCTGCCGCCCCCTCTTCACCATGTCTGGAACAAAGTATTGCCCCGCTAATGATTTGCTCCCTTGAAAGTGATAAATAATCTCACGCTTCGATTCAAGGATACAGAGCCCTGGTTCTCAGGCACCAGCTGCTCTGTGAGCCTGTTTCCATCAACATGCACTGCACAGCGACGAGAAGGGCCTCTCTTGAGGAACCGAGTGGGAAAGTGGCCCTTGATCTTTGCAGTCGGGAAGCATCGTCCCAAGGGTTTCTCCCCAGGCCCCTCCGTGTCATGGAAGGAGTGGTAGCATTCGTGTGCTACCATAGCAGGTAAATGGAACAATTAAAAGTGACAGAATCACTGCAGTCTCCTCCCCATCCTTCACAGCCGCTGGAATTCTTATCTGCCTTAACGGAGTGGCCACCACCTTCTTCCTCTGTGAAGCCCTCCGTGGCTGCCCATTGCTTGCAGGAAGATCCCAGAGCTCTGAGTGCATGGCAGCTCACCTGCTTCACAGTCTGGCCCTGATCTTCCCTCCGGCTGCTCAACAGCGTGAGTGTGGGCCCAGCCGGCCTGCCCTCTGCATCACCCCGCAACACCTAGTTCCTTCCATGCGTTCTCATCTCAACACCACAGAGCAAGTGTCCCGCACTGTCTACTTACGGGTGGTTTCCTTTTGCGAATAGAAACTTTAATAGTACCTGAAAACAAACACAGTACTTTCAAAAACAGGTGCAAATATTATTTGGTCCTGGGAGACAAGAAAGGGTTAGAAATATTCTGACTCAGGAGAAAGAGGCTCCTCAGACATTGCTGGGAGAGAGTACGATGGTATCTCCCCTGGAAAGGGAGGGCTGGCAGAATATGCCAAAATTACAGACGCAAGCAGCCCTTGATCCAGCAAGCCCACTTCTGGAAATCAGTTTGACAAGTACCCATGCATGCATATAAATGGCATAAGTATGAGATTATTCACTGCGACGTTCATTGTGATGGCAAAAGATGGGAACTACCCCAAGTGGCCATCACTAAGGAACTGGTTCATGTACAATGATCACTCACACCGTGGGATACTCAGCAGTAAAAACGGCAAGGACGGTCGCTGTGCACCACTAGGAAAAGGTCTCCTGGCTACGTCAGTGAGTATACAGCATACCCGCCTCTTTAGGAAGGAAAAATAAAAACATATATCCATATATAATTGCATAAGGAAACACTAGAAGTGTAAACAAGAATCTAACAAACATGATTACCCAGGCCAGGCACGATGGCTCACGCCTGTAATCCCAGCACTCTGGGAGGCCAAGGCGGCTGGATCACCTGAGGTCAGGAGTTCAAGACCAGCCTGGCCAACACGGTGAAACCCTGTCTCTACTAAAGGTACAAAAATTAGCCGGGCATGGTGGCGCATGCCTGTAATCCCAGCTATTCAGGAGGCTGAGGCAGAAGAATCACTTAAACTGGGAGGCGGAGGTTGCAGCGAGCCGAGATCACACCATTGCACTTCAGCCTGGGTGACAGAGTGACACTCCATATCAGGCTCACGCCTGTAATCCCAGCATTTTGGGAGGCCAAGGTGGGTGGATCACAAGGTCAGGAGACCATCCTGGCTAACATGGTGAAACCCCATCTCTACTAAAAATACAAAAAATTAGCCGGGCATGGTGGCGGGCGCCTGTGGTCCCAGTTACTCAGGAGGCTGAGGCGGGAGAATGGCATGAACCCAGGAGGCGGAGCTTTCAGTGAGCCGAGATCGCCCCACTGCACTCCAGCCTGGGCGACAGAGCGAGACTCTGTCTCAAAAAAAAAAAAAGGTTACCTAGAGGGGGACGTGGGGAAAAAAAAAAAAAAGAAGTTACCTAGACGGGGAGGTGGGGGAAGGGGGGAAGGAGAATGAGCAGATGGGGATATCTTTTCATATCATTTTGATGGTTTGAACTATGTCATGCATCTCCCATTTGAAAGTTAAAGATATTTTTTGAAAAATTATACAAGCATGAAACATTGTTAAATTCAGTCAGTTCACAACAACATGTACAGTGGGACTCCACATGCCAGGGGATCCGTGGAATCTGACTGCTCTGCCTCTTCTGCCCTATGTGAAGCTTTCTCGAGGGCAAGCACCTTGTCCTATTCATCTCTGCATCACTGGACCCAAGCACATAGTAGATAATCAACAAATCTTTACTGAATAGATGGGCTGTGGAAACTGACAGCCACAGATTAAACGCAGAAGAAGGCACTAGTGCACATGATCGGGACTGCTCACTTTATTTAACAAGAATCACCATAGTGATGAGAGATGTGAGGGAAACGGCACTGCGGTTGCCAACAGCAGCAGGCTGGGGCCAACGGGCTCACAGAGGCAAAGCCTGGACCATTTCTGAATGAGGGGCTCATCACTGCCTAGAACTTGATGCTTTATGTGTGTGTTGGGGGGGGATTTCTTTTTGCAAAATTGTGTTCATTTTAACAGCAAATGTTGAAAATGTTTCAATATGCATTCTCCCCTAAAATGTGTAGTTATAAGACAGGAGACTTGGTTTTCCATTTTTCCTTTGCTGATTAAAAAAAAGAAAAAATAAAAAAAAACAGGAAATGAAATCTGGTTTATATATAATTTGTCACACATGTAAGATATCCAACTTTGTAAGCACTCCAAGTTTTCATTAACTCTGCTAAAATATATTTACATTAAGAAATTTCCCAGCCCTAATGTCGTTAGTTTCAAACTTCCAAACTCAGTTGTTTTGCTAAAAACGCGGATCAGGGCCAGATGGAGGAACAAGCACCCCTGATTGACCTCCCTCCGAACCAAAATCCCATAAATGATAGAAATATCTTCCTTAATTAGAAGTAGCACAAAAGGGAAAGAAAGGGGAAGGAAATGCATTATGTTTTGGGAAAATCAGCAAGCTCACCAGCATTGCACAGCATTTGCCCCCAGTTGAAATGGAAAGTGTGAATACTTGGTCCAGAGAAGAAAGACAGTCGCCCCAGGAATCACTGGTCCCTGTCCCTGAGAAGGACAGGGAACTCATGGCCGGGCACGGTGGCTCACACCTGTAATCCCAGCACTTTGGGAGGCCGAGATGGGTGGATCACGAGGTCAGGAGATCGAGACCATCCTGGCTAACACGGTGAAACCCCGTCTCTACTAAAAACACAAAAAATTAGCTGGGCGTGGTGGCGGGTGCCTGTAGCCCCAGCTACTCGGGAGGCTGAGGCAGGAGAATGGCGTGAACCTGGGAGGCGGAGCTTGCAGTGAGCCAAGATCGTGCCACTGCACTCCAGCCTGGGTGACAGAATGAGACTCTGTCTCAAAAAAAAAAAAGAAGAAGAAGAAGGACAGGGAACTCCTTCACCACTCTGAGGAATGAAACCTGCCACCCCAATAGTCATTAGAGGCAGATAAGATAAATAGAAAAAGCAGGTGAACAGGAACTCTTAGATATGAAGATGGGCAGCAACATCAGAGAATTATAACCAGAAGAAATTAATGAAGAAAATAAAGAAGATGTGATAATATATATACTTTCTATCTTCTGAGAGGCTATTTCATCCCTTAAAAATTAATTATAAATAATAGAGACTGAAGATTAACTTCAAAAACTTGATAGATTGGATGAATGGCAAAATAAATGCAGCAAAGGGAAATTAGGGACGTGGGATATCACACCAAGGAATACTTTAGCCTAGTGTGAAAGGACAAAGAAATAGACAATGTGGTTAAAAGTCATTAGTCACGGAGAGTAGACCCAGACATTCCAATGTCGTTATAAAAGGAGTCCCGGCCGGGCGCGGTGGCTCAAGCCTGTAATCCCAGCACTTTGGGAGGCCGAGGCGGGCGGATCACAAGGTCAGGAGATCGAGACCACAGTGAAACCCCGTCTCTACTAAAAATACAAAAAACTAGCCGGGCGAGGTGGCGGCGCCTGTAGTCCCAGCTACTCAGGAGGCTGAGGCAGGAGAATGGCGTAAACCCGGGAGGCGGAGCTTGCAGTGAGCTGAGATCGCGCCACTGCACTCCAGCCTGGGCAACAGCGTGAGACTCCGTCTCAAAAAAAAAAAAGGAGTCCCAATAGGAGAGAACAGATAAAATTGGAGTGAAGAAATACTCAAAGAAATAATGGGGGGAGAGGGGTCCCAGAGCTGAAGAAAGCCATCGGTTCTCGGGTTGATAGGCTCCATTCAATACCAAGCAGACTCAATGAAAAATAAAGCAGGGGCCGGGCACAGTGGCTCACACCTGTAATCCCAGCACTTTGGGAGGCCGAGGCGGGTGGATCACGAGGTCGGGAGATCGAGACCATCCTGGCTAACACAGTGAAACCCCGTCTCTACTAAAAATACAAAAAAATTAGCCAGGGTTGGTGGTGGGCGCCTGTAGTCCCAACTACTCGGGAGGCTGAGGCAGGAGAATGGCTTGAACCCGGGAGGCGGAGGTTGCAGTGAGCCGAGATGGTGCCACTGCACTCCAGCCTGGGCCACAGAGCTAGACTCCGCCTCCAAAAAAAAAAAAAAAAGAAAGAAAGAAAAGAAATAAAATAAAGTGGGAGGCCAAGACAGTCACTTGAGGCCAGGAGTTCGAGACCAGCCTGGCCAACATGGCAAAACCCCTTCTCTACTAAAAATACAAAAATTAGCCTGGCATGGTCGCCTGTAATCCCAGCTACTCGGGAGGCTAAGGCAGGAGAATCACTTGAAGTCGGGAGGCGGAGGCTGCAGCGAGCAGAGATCGCCCCACTGCACTCTAGCTTGGACGACAAAGCAAGACTCCGTCTCAGAAAAAAAAAAAAATAAAGTGGAATTTTAGAAATCTAGGCACATTGCAGCAAAATTTTGGAATACCAAGGAGAAAAGGAAAATCCTCATAGTTTTCTGACCGAGAGAATAGGTTATCACAATAGAATGAAAATCAGCTTGACACCAGACTTATCATCAATCCTGAATGCTAAAAGATAGTAGGGCAATTTCTCTAACATTCCAAAGAAAAAACTATTTGTAACCTAGGATCCAAGACCCAGCCAATCTAGCCTTCAAGTGGGGGTGCAAAATAAAGACATTTTCATGCGTATAGGGGTTCATCCCACCTATAAACTCCCCCCAAAGAATCTAAGAAAATAAAAGGTATCGACTACAGTAAGTGCTGGAGGGAGAAATAAAGACCGAGTTGATGCACTAAACTGGTCTTAAAAATATGAAACTGAAGTCTCAAATGAGCTCAGTGTGGTAGGGAATTGGTCACAGCGGGGGCAGGAGCAACAGCAGGAGAACAGCGAGTAAATTCACACTCCCAGTGCAGACGTGACTTTCCCAAGGCAGGAGCAAAGCTTTCAGCAAATGATCCAGTCGGAACTGCCGCACTTCTGAAAAGAACTTCATTTGGGATTTATAATCAACTGGACTGATTCACTAAATAATTGGACTAGTAAACCAGTTTTACTTTTTTTTTTTTTTTTTGAGATGGAGTCTCGCTCTGTCGCCCAGGCTGGAGTGCAGTGGTGCAATCTCGGCTCACTGCAACCTCTGCCTCCCAGGTTCACGCCATTCTCCTGCGTTAGCCTCCTGAGTAGCTGGAACTATAGGCACACAACACCACGCCCACCTAATTTTTGTATTTTCAGTAGAGACGGGGTTTCACTCTTTTAGCCGGGATGGTCTCGATCTCCTGACCTCATGATCCGCCCACCCCAGCCTCCCAAAATGCTGGGATTGCAGGCATGAGCCACTACGCCCTGCCCAGTTTTGCATTTTTAAATTAATTAAAGTGTTTATACATTTTGTGTCCTTGAATCCACTCCAGGCCAGGGGGAAGAGGAGAAACACATCTAAGAAATTCATTTAAATGACTACATATCCTTTTCAGCTCCCTTTAAACTGCAATAAATCAGACCATGCCAGTTGGAGGGCCGCCTGGATGGGAGACAGATTATGTATGACCAGGATCTGTACGGTAAAAGCTGGCCCCAGACAGGTTCTCTTAAAGAGAGTACTGAGCTGCTGAAATATGAAAAACAAGAATTCCTAACTTATCAACATATTAAGTTAAACAGAAATCTCTCCTCATCCTTTCAATTCCGATGAAGCTCCGTCTCTTAACTTACACTGGCAGGAAACTGGTAACGTAGATTGAATGATCCACCCCAGTTTTTCACCCACACTCACACCCTCGCCGTAGCCTCCCTTTCCCACCCCTTGACATTGGACTTGGCCAAAGGGATGCCAGCAGGCATGACACAGCAAAACTGGAAAGGTGCTTGTGGGGTTAGATGTGCCGTCTCTCAGGGCCCTGACATCAGCCCAAGATGAGCCTGCCCCTGCTGGTCCCAGGAAGAGGATGAGAGGCATGTGAAGCAGGGCTGCCCAGCCAACTCACAAACGCATGAGTAAGAAATAAATGATTATTACTGTTTGCCACTGAGATGTGGGGATGGTTTGTTACACAGGATAACTGTGGCAATGGCTAACTGATACTCAGAGGTCAAGTGCTCCCGCAGCAAACATGAGGAGGAATTCCTGAGCCTTTATATTCAAGTGGCTGCTCTCACAAGAGTCAGAATTCGACTCTGGCTGGTGCAATGGCTCTCACCGGCAGTCCCAACACTTGGGAGGCCAAGAGCAGAGGATCACTTGAGCCCAGGAGTTTGAAAGCAGCCTGGGCAATGGATCAAGATCCCATCTCTATAACAACAACAACACCACAGTGTTTTAAACTAAAGGAGCCATGCAAAGGATGTAATACAGATTTATTAAATTCAAAACCAGGCTGGGCATGGTGGCTCGCACCTGTAATCCCAGCACTTTGGGAGGCAGAGGCGGGTGGATTACCTGAGGTCAGAAGTTCAAGACCAGCCTGGTCAACATGGTGAAATCCCATGTCTGCTAAAAATACAAAAATTAGTCAGGTGTGGTGGTGCACGCCTGTAATCCCAGTTACTTGGGAGGCTGAGGCAGGAGAATTGATTGAACCTAGGAAGTGGAGGTTGCAGTGAGCTGAGATCACACCACTGTACTCCAGGCTGGGCAACAAGAGCGAAACTCTGTAAAAAAAAAAAAAAAAAAAAAAAAAAAAAAAGCTCCAGAAAAACTACTTTTCTGGAATACAAATCAGAATAATGGCTGCTTGGGGATTAGGGGACTAGGGAAGTTGAGTAGACTGTAAAGGGATTGGAGGGAATTTTCTACAATGGTGGCAATGTTTTCTGCCTTGATTGGGGTGTTGGCTACAGACAGATACTTGTAAAAAACCATTGAACTACATACTTAAGATCTGTGTGTTTTACTAAACTATTCCTCAATTTTTCAATTAGCAATAATTGCGCCTTGGATAAACCTCATCAGCTACAATACTGCCACTGTGCAAAGCTATTCCTCAATTTTTAAAAACATATCTGTATGGGGTGGATACCCAGACCAGGGTGAGGCTGAGGTGCAGACAGGCCTACCTGAGGAGCTGGGCAGCCCTCTAAGACTCCAAGACTCGGTGGGCTCTGGGCAGGCAAAGCCTCCCTCTCGCAAAAGGTCTGGGAACCCTTTTCGGGGGGCTCAGAGTCTGGCCATATCTCTCGGTTTTCTGACGTCCTAGACACACCTTGAGAAAGAACTTTGACTGGGCTCTCAATCTGGTAGGTGACCTACAATATGGGGCTTATATCCAGGACCAAGAACCCAGGGCTTATACCCAAAGCCTAAAATGCGGGGATTATACCCAGAGACTAGGACCTGGGGCTTATACCCAGAGCCTAGGACCCCAGGCTTATATCCAGGGCCTAGGACCCAAGGCTTATCACCAGAGCCTAGGACGCGGGGCTTATACCCACAGCCTAGGACACATGGCTTATACCCAGGGCCTAGGACCCAGGGCTGATACCCAGAGTCTAGGACACAAGACATATCCATAGCCTAGGACCCAAGTCTTATACCCAGCGCCTAGGATGCAGGGCTCATATTCAGAGCGTAGGCCACAGAGCCTATATTCGGAACACACTAACCTGGAAATGGATGCTCTGAAACACAACTAGGAGAAAACATGGAAATGCCAGTTGTGATTGTCTCTTGTCCCCGTGCAATAGGATTCCAAGTGCTTTTCTTTTCTCTTTTCTTGTTGGTTCCTTATACATTTAAAATAAATGAAAATGATTAACCTCAAATATATTTATGGACATGTGATTCCATATAGAAGAGTGATTGTTAAATATTTTTTCTCAGGATAGCTTTACACTCTGAAAATTTCCTGTGGACCCTAAAGAACTTTACGTGAATTGTATCTATCAATTTTACTGTAATAGAGATTAAATTTGAGGAGATTTTGAAATATTTACTTATTTTAAAATAGCAATGATTCCACAAGGTCTACATATTTCAAAACATCATGTTGTACACATTAAATAATTTCATTTTCAATTAAAAATAAGCTTTAAAAAGAATCCACATTGCGCAATTTTTTAAATTAAAAAACAACAAACCCATTGTTGTATGTTAACAATAAATACTTTTGTATGGGAAGCAACAATATCTTCTGAAAAAGTAGTGAGTTGCGTCGTTTTCCACTGGCAAATCTCTAGGTAGATGTCTGAGCTGATTCTCAGATCTGCTTTTGCCTTCAATCTGTTGCAATGTCACACATCACGGCGTCTCTGGAAAATTCCACTGTATACTCATGGGAGAATGAGAATGAGAAAAGGCAAATCACATCTTACCATTATTATGAAAATAGTTTTGGCTACACTTAGAGAGCTACTAATATAGAGTATAATCACAACTGTGTAAAAATAGGCAAATACGATTTCTGAGTAAAAGTGTCATGGTGCCACCTCGTGTCATCTTTAATTATTGCAACGCCTGCTTACCAAACTTGCCTGTGCACATGCATTAGGTTGGTGCAAAAGTCATCGCAGTTTTTGTCTGGGCGCGGTGGCTCACGCCTGTAATCCCAGCACTTTGGGAGGCCGAGGTGTGCAGATCACCTGAGGTCAGGAGTTCAAGACCAGCCTGGCCAACATGGTGAAACTCCATCTCTACTAAAAATACAAAAATTAGCTGGGAATGGTGGCACACACCTGTAATCCCAACTACTGGGGAGACTGGGGCAGGAGAATCACTTGACCCCCAGAGGCAGAGGTTGCAGTGAACCGAGATCACACCATTGCACTCCAGCCTGGGCAACAGAGTGACACTCCATCTCAAAAAACAAAAAAGTAATCGCAGTTTTTGCTATTGAAAGTAATGGCAAAAACCGTGATTACTTTCGCACCAACCTAATAGTATATGGGGGGTGCGTGCACAATATGATTTGTGCATGCAGGTCGTGGACATGTGTGGAAATATGTGTATTAGTGATGTGTGTGCAAGTATGTGTGAGCATGGTGTGTGCATGTAGCATGGTGTAAATGTGCATGCATGCAGTGTCTACATACCTTGTATGTGCCTGTATCATGTGTGGTGTAGACATGCATGCATGCAGTGTGGCATATGTGTGTGTTCATGTGGGTCATGTGTGCATGTGATGAATTATGTGTACATATGATGCACGCGTGTTTGTTGGTGATGTGGGTCATATATGTGCACGTGGTACATGCATATCATGGGAATATGTTGCATTGTGTAGTGTGGTAGGTGGTACACGTGTATGTGTTCCACTCTGTGCTGTGTGCGTGCAGTGTGTGTTGCTGCAGTGCGTGTGTGTGTGCCTGTGTTATGTGTGGCATGTGTTGCAGGTTTGTTTGTGTAGGGGGGAGGTGGTGTGTGTTTAGGACTCACACATGGAAGAATGGAAGTAATATTTCACCCCATCTGCACGCACGCCTGCTCTGTGCTAATCCCTTAACGTTCAGAAAACATACTTTAAGCTGCCCAGAGAGTATCAGGCAGGCCTGGGTCCCAAGAGACTTCCATTCATTCCTCTCCAACTTCGTCCTATCAGCCTCCTGAGCTAGGCATTGCCTCCTTTTCACCGACTCTCAGAGGTGCAGTTGCTGGCTTCAACTAACAAATAGGGGATCCAGGATTCAGACGTGGGTCTTCTGACCAGGGAGGAATTCAATCATCTTGCACTAATGTTATAAAAATTAGCATTAAATGTGAATGTAACATAACATGAAGGTTCTAAAAATTGTTTATATGTTAGGATCAAACATGTGTAAAAGGCAAACAGACTTCCGAATAAAAATAACAGGACAGCACCAGCGGGGCACCCTCTCCGCTCCCTGACTGCTTCCATCGTGTGTGAGTGTGCACTCAGGCCATGTACACAGCTAGGAAGGCATTCACTAGAAATCACTGGGAACTGGCTTTATGCCAAGTGCTGTGCAAGGTGCTTTCGCATTCAAGTATAAACATGGCAAACACAAATCATCGGCTCAAAAGTCACATGTGCAAAATGTAACTCATTGTTTTTATAGCTCAGTTTCAATTTCTGATTCCAATTTCTGAAAATGTAATCCAGTCCCTCTCAGAAAATTTCAGCCCCCAGCCCCATGTATGGTCACTCAGACCCTGCAGGTAGATTTAGACCAACCTGTCCTTCCTTCCCTTTCCTCAGAGTGGTGCCCTGGCATCAGGGAGAACGATGCCTGGCCCCTGGCTCCCTAGCATTTGCCAGGGTAGCACATGATGGGCTGGCATCTGTGCCCACCAGCATCCACGGAAGTCCTCCACAGGGATGGACTGTGCCTCGAGCCCGGGGCCTGGAGTCTGGGAGGAAGGAGGAGGATGCTGATTCCAGAAAGACTTTGCCAAGCTCGCCTCCATCCTGGTCCATTCCTCTCCCGCCGGCTGGGAGGGGGAAGCACTGGTGGTGCATGCTTTTGTGACAGCTACACGTGCCCCTGGGGTTTACCAGTCCTCGCTCAAGAAACCCAGGGACGCGCAGCTGCTCTCCCTCCCACCTCCTCTCCTCTAGCTCCTGGGTGCGGGGACCCTGCGGCCAGCAGGCTTCCCTTCTCAGATGGGCACTGCCTCACACGACCCAGCCTGGGGGCCCTCTCCTGGCCTGTGGACCTTATCTTCCAGCTCCCACCAACCTGCATTCTTCCCTACTCTGTTTTTCTATGTAGAAAAATGTTGAGGCAGAGTCCTTCAGGATGTATCTCTTGATGGCCAAAGAAAATCAAACACATCTTGATTTTCAAACTTGTATCTCCTCTACTGTGCACCCCTCAAATCCATTTGGAAGTTCAGTTGGTTGCTGCTTCTTTCTGGCTGTGAGGTCTCATAGTCCACCTTTCCCTGGGCCAGGATAGAGCATTGAAACAGCCCAGGGGACCACAGTGAAAGTAAGAGCAGCAACCGACATGCAGGGAGATTGCTGGGGCTCAGTCCCACCCCAGGCACACCCAGAGAGAGCCCTGAGAAACAGGCACGGGGGTTCTCCGTGGGACAGCTCAGTGGCAAGGGCCTTGTCGGCCGGCTTACCTGCCATTGCTTTCTGCCTTCCCCGAGAGAAGGACTTATCTCCCTGCCTCATGCGGGCTGCTGAGAGCCTAGATCCTGACCGGCTCAGTCTGCAGGGGGCCTCACCCCGAAAAGCCAGGCACCGAGAATAGAGGCCGGGTCTCAACAGAATCCGCTGGGGAGCTGGAGCATATGAGGTCCTGGGCTCCACCCCAGAGATTTGAGTCAGGAGGTCTGGGGCAGGGCTGAAGAATCTGCATTTCCAACAGGCACCCAGGGAATGCCAGAATGTCATGGGTCCAAGGCCACACTGAGCAGCGCTGATGGTAAGGACGCAGTAGCTTGAGCGGTGGGGATCTGGGCTAAACATCAGAGCTGGGGGGGCTCCTGGAGAGAGGGGCTCCAGTGAAGACACAAGACAGAATCAGAAAAAAAAAAACAAAAACTGTAATGAGAAGAACCCTTAAGGAAATTGTTTTTTTCATATAGTTTATTTGCAATATCTTCCTGACTCTCCTTAAGAGTTCTCACTACAGTCATTTTTATTTTTATTATAATTTTTATTTATTTTATATTATGTATGTTATCTATTTTAAAAGACAGAGTCTCATCCTGTCACCCGGGTTGGAATGCAGTGGTGCGATCACAGCTCATCATAACCTCTAAGTCGTGTGCTCAAGCGATCCTCCCATCTCAACTTCCTAAACAGCTGGGGCCATAGGCATGCACCACCATGCCTGGCAAATTTTTTAGTGTTTTGTACAGATGGGGTCTAACTGTGTTGTCCAGGCTGGTCTCAAACTCCTGGCCTCAAGCAATGCTTCCCCCTCAGCCTCCCAAGGAGCCACAGGTCAGGCCAGGCCCCACCCACGTGCAGGGCTCGTGGGGGGCCTCAGTTTCCCTCTTGGGCATCCCAGATTTGCAGATCCAGAAGGCCTGGGCTAGGCCACTGCAGGGCAGTGCTGGGGGCAGGGATCTCTCCTGGCCTCCTGTCCCAGCTCCCTCTCCTCTCGAAACCCGGTGAAGTCCGTGCTCCTGCTTGTGTCTGTTGTTCACATTTCTCCCATGGATGTATTTGCCCTCATTTGCATAAGAAATGCCACACACCCATTCTAATGAGCTCGCCCATCTGGCAGTGCAGGCCTCCTCTCTGGGCTCCGCTCCACTGAGAGCCTCGCAGGCCGGGAGCTGTTATAATTGGGCTGGTCCCTTCCAGGATCAGGAAGGACTGTCCCGAGCAGGCTTGTGGCTCACCACCTGGCCCTGGGCTCCATGGCAGGCTGGAGCGGGCTCCCTGAGCTGTGGGTGTCGTGCCTGTGTGTCCATCAGCAGGGGGCATCTGGGCCTGCCCTGCCGCTCCCAGACTGTCCTTGACAGGGCCAGGGCTTGGCCACCACCAAGGGAGGCATTTCATTGTATATTTCAAAATCAAATTGGGGCAGCCTCATTGCACCCCGTGGAACTTGTCCCAGGCTTCAAGGATTTGACTCCTGGAATACGGTGACACAGAAGGTGTCCTCTGGAACCTCAGGAGTGGGCAGTGCCTGGCTGGGCTGCGTCAGACAATGTGTCTCAGCCTCTCAGTGTCACTGTGACGACCCCACACTAAGCGCTCTCCCACGTGATGCTTCCATCCATGATATTTACCGCCCCCTCCCCTGGGCCAAGCAGGCTCAATCCTGGCCTCGGGAGACCGGGCTGAAGGGCTCAAGCCTGTGGCATGGGAACCTTAGGACACAGGCGCCCCAATGCAGTGGCATGATTGCGAGAATAGGGGATGGAGGTGTCCGGGGAACCTGGCGGAAGAGGGTCCTGTGCAGTCCAGCATCAGGCTGCATCCTCTACGTCTCCATGCCTGTGTGGGGAGCCCCAGGCAGCCTCTGACTGCTCTTCCTGGGCAGTTTCCACAAAATGGTGAAGGAGACCCCTAAGCATGCCAGGAGAGTGGGTGCATGCTGGGGGATGTGGAAAAGCCTAAGAGTGGCTTGAAAACATGGCAGCAGGGCAGTAACAGTGGCTCACACATGTAATCTCAACACTTTGGGAGGCTGAGGCAGGTGGATGACTTGAGGTCAGGAGTTCCACACCAGCCTGGCCAACATGGTGAAACCTCAAAATACAAAAATTAGCCGGGTGTAGTGGCGCGCGCCTGTAATCCCAGCTACTCAGGAGGCTGAGGCAGGAGAATCGCTTGAATCTGGGAGGCGGAGGTTGCAGTGAGCCAGGATCACGCCACTTCACTCCAGGCTGGGCAACAATGTAAGACTCTGTCACATACACCACACAAAGAAAAACAGTGGCAGCTGGCGGCACCTGGGATGCATTTTCCCTCCTTTTTGCTTTGCTACAAGAAAGTGAAGGAGAAACAGAAACTCAGAGGGACAGTCTGTTAAATTCTCAGCTCACAGCCGCATGACTGTAGTTACAGAGACTAAAACTGGCATGGATGTGACCAGTGCCTTGAGGCCACAGGGATGGACTGTGCCTGGAGCTCAGGGCCTGGAGTCTGGGAGGGAGGAGGAGGAGGATGCAGATACCAGAAAGACAGCGAAGCCGGGCGCAGTGGCTCACGCCTGTAATTCTGGCACTTTGGGAGGCTAAGACTTGTGGATCACGAGGTCAGGAGACAGAGACCATCCTGGCTAACACAGTGAAACCCCGTCTCTACTAAAAATACAAAAATTAGCCGAGTGTGGCGGCACGCACCTGTAGTCCCAGCTACTCAGGAGGCTGAGGCAGAAGAATTGCTTGAACCCAGGAGATGGAGGTTGCAATGAGCCAAGATTGTGCCACTGCACTCTAGCCTAAGCAACAGAGCGAGACTCTGTCTCAAACAAACAAACAACAGCAACAAAAAAGAGTTCCTTTGCATTAGTTCTTCAGATTGAATTCTCTATTTGCATTTTTAAAAGAGGAGGTAGACTATGGCAGAGTGCAGAAAGGACACTGATATGTAAAGCATCAGGCCTGGATTAACCCCGCTTTCCAGTTTCTGTGTTCTATGGCGCTTTGGCATTGCAGGAGGCTTTGGTGGCGGGGAAGGGACTGCCTCTCCCAGGGCTGGCTAGTTCTAGAGACAGCACACAGCTCCCTATGCAGACCAGCAGTCGGAAGCGCCTGCCCGCACCACACCCTTTAACTCTCACACACCCAGTGAATATTCTGCCTGCCCCATCTCACTCCGGAGCATGGTCCTGGATAACTAGGGACCACCCCGTAGCCCCGGGCCTGCCAACATTAGGCAAACAGGCCCACTCGAAGCTTGCTCAAACTCACCTCCACTCTCATCCATTCCTTCCCACGGAGACCCCAGTGAAGGCCCGGCCAGGGCTCTCCCCTTGCTTCTTCTGCCTCAGGACTGACCTGGTGCTTCCCCATGCTGGGAGCTGAAAGTCGTCAATTCTTCATTCAAAGGCAGCGTCTCCCAGGCTGTCATCTGACCAGAGCTGAGGAAAACAAAACCCCAGGTGCAGTTCAGGACAGCCCCTCCTCTGCCTTCCTGGTCTGTTCACTCCTCTGCCTTAGGAGGTAGCCACTGTTCTCATTTCCACATAGCAGTTTTGCCTACTCTTGTCCTTTATGTAAAAGGAATCATTCAGTGTGTTCCCTTTTGTGTCTGGCCTCTTTTACCCAGCGTGCGAGTCACCACGTTGTTGAGACTGTCATCTGCTGTGTGTGTGTAGTGCTGCTTCATATGCAAAGGCCACAGTTCACTGACTCATTTACTGGTAAGTGTTTGGGGTTTTGACTATTATGAAAAAAGTTATTATGAACATTCTTGAGTGTGTTCTTTATTGGAGAGAAGTGAAACCGGCCCAATGGTCCCATAGAACTGATGTTTACGGTTTCTTTGAATAAACATAGAAATGATTCTCCCAGTCTTACAAGTTGAGAAAGTTCCATTTGTCTTATCTGAGTTCCTTTCCCAAAAAACCACCCACCAGGCCTCCTAGATAGAACCAAAAAAACTCACAAGACCACCGTGCCCTCCTCACCTCCCAGATAGAATCAAGGAAACAGGAGACCACTGCACCCTCCCCGTCAAAACTGCCTAACCCACCACCTGCTTCCTGGTGACTGACTCCTCTTCCTCACCCCTCCCTGATTCCTGTTTTCACACATGGTTACATTTCTTCTCTGCTAGATAAACCCCTATTTTAGTGGGTCAGGGGATGGGCTGAGACTGATCTCCCATGTCCCGGGCTGCAGCAGGGGATTAAAGCTTCTTCTCTGGCAATGCTGCTTGTCTCAGTGACTGGCTTTTTGTGTGACCAGCAGCAGCACCTAGACAGACCCCTGGTGTTTCTGTAACATACACACTCATTTCTCTTGGGTATAGAACAAGAGAGGAAAATGTGGGTCAAAGGACCAGCATATGTTAGGGAAGAGGAGGGATTTCCAGACATTTCTGTGCAGTGCCGATACCCATTTATATGCCCACCAACCACGCACGAGGGTCCTAATTGCCCCACATCTACACCCACACGGGGTACAGCCAGTCGTTAATTTCAGCCATTCTGCTGGAGTGCTGCGGTATCTCCGTGTGGTTTTCATTTGAATTTCCCCGATGAATAGAGAGGTTGAGCCCCTTTTCATACATGTATCTGCCACTTGCCATCTTCTTTTGGGAAGGCTCCCGTAAGGCTTTTAGTTATTTTTGAAAATTGGGTTATCAGTCGATTTCATATTGTGAGTCTGTCACTACTGTTTGTGCATGAAGAATTGAGTAGGTAACGTGCTTGCGGGCCGGCCGAGGTGAGCTGTCCTTGGGTGGCTGTGCGTGCGGGAAAGACCCCCGGGGGGAGCCCAAGCACCACATCCCCCCAGAGGGGCCTATCCCGACCTCACACTCAGCTCACCTCTCCCTCGCTGTGCTGATTTCTCATAGCATTTTACATTTCGTTGTCATTAGACTCTTTCGAAATAAATTGCAAGGGTCTGATGAGTCATGACTGTGTGTGCCTCGTGTTCCTGTGTTTTGAGCCTGGCGGCAGCAGTTCTCCCTCCATCCAGGAGGCACAGTTAGGGAGCACTCAAGGGGCCCAGCGCGGTCCTAGGTGCCGGGCGACCTTCCGCAGGGAGTGGCATTCCAGTGGGGGTGGCGCTGGCGGGGACGGAAGATAGAAAATAAGCCGGAACAGAAATCAAGTAATTTCGGGAAATAATACACAGAAGGAAATAAAGCAGGGTGAGGGTGTACTGTGTGTGTGTGTGTGTGTGTGTGTGTGTGTGTGTGTAGTTATCATGGGACAGGGAGTTAGGGAAGGGCTCTCTGAGAAGGTGGTTTTCAGTAGATGCCTGAATGCAGTGGAGGAGGAAGCTCTTCTGGGGGAAGAACCATCCAGACAGAAGGAGACAGCATATGCCAAGGCCCTGAGGCAGAAGCCTGCTTGCTGTGAGTGCAGCAAGAAACTCAGAGGGAAGAGAGGTGGAAGTGAGGGGAGAGCTGTAGGAAGTGAGGGGAGAGCTACAGGAAGTGAGGGGAGAGCTGTAGGAAGTGAGGGGAGAGCTGTAGGAAGTGAGGGGAGAGCTGCAGCCTGGCCAGTTACATATGCACCTTAAGTCTCAGTTTCCTCATCTATAAAATGGCGGGTCATAATGGTTCCTACCGCGTGAGTTTGCCGAGTGGATTACATGAACCATGGTGTGTAGATCCCCCGGCACCTGCAAGTTCTCAGGAGAGAGAAGCTGTGATTATCAGACCCTTCTTTCTCTCTGCTCCCAGAGCACCTTGTAGCCCCACATCAGCTCATGTTGCAATGATTTATGTGTCTGGCTCTCCCTCGAGACCAGAGGCTGCACGCTGGCACCCACGGCCTGAACCCAGCCTGGGGATCTTCTGTTTAGCCTCACAGTTTATTTTGTGAAGATAATTAGTTGCCAACTTTCAACATTTCGGAAATTTTATGTAAAAATCTGGGTTTTGGCTTTTTTGGAAATTACAAGATTTGGCCGCTCAGGATCTGAATGTCCACATGGCCACAGCTGGCTGGAGGGAGCAGCGGCTGCCCACAAATTCACACCTGTGTCCTCCACTCTGCCCGGGCCCCACCCAGATGCTCCTCCCATCCCTCTGCCTCTTGGTCCCTGAAGTCACCTGTGGTTTTGAACACTGCTAAAGACCCTGAAGTCCTTGAAGACAAACAAATATTTTGTTCTCTTGTTGTTTGTATCCCTGGAACATCCTTCCCTGGAGTTCACAGGGCCTGGGGCAAGGGTGCAAACAGAAACCCGAGTGTCCAGTCTGAAAATCAATAGTTGTTCCCTTGTGGTCTGCACTACTAGGGCTCCCATGACTTATTCAGAGGGTCTGTGAAGTAAAACTATTTTCATGTGACTATTAAGACATTATTTGCCCTTTTCATCATGTTGACATTTGGTGTAAAGGTACAAAATGATACTGAGTAAAACTAATTCAAATCAAGGCAGTTGATCCCAAATGTGCCAGCACCATGTTCCTTACTGCTCTACACTCCCAATGTCAAGAAAAGTCGCCTTTGGGAGGCCGAGGCAGGTGGATCAGCTGAGGTCAGGAGTTTGAGACAAGCCTGGCCAATATGGTGAAATCCCATCTCTACTAAAAATACAAAAACTAGCCAGGTGTGGTGGCACATGCCTATCATCCCAGCTACTCAGGAGGCTGAGGCAGGAGAATCACTTGAACCCAGGAGGCAGAGGTTGCAGTGGGTGGAGATCACACCACTGCATTCCAGCCTGGGTGACAGAATGAGACTCCGTCTCAAAAAAAAATTAAATAAATAAATAAATAAATAAAAATGTGATTTTTTTGATGTTGTGCAAAGAAATGTGTCAACATTTGGAGGATCTACACAGCTCAGTGAACCAATATTTTCCAGATGATCAGTGCTTCATGTTTCCATCAGGAGAAGACAATCATCCTCTGTGGATCTCTTACACTCCTACAGGTCTTGCTGGGTGTGCCAATAATGCAAAGCTTGGGCATTCTTTTTATCCAAACTATTTCTAAGATTTATATTTGTGGTGGGCAGCCTTGAGGTATGAGCTACTGTCTCCCTCCGGGACAAACAGCAGGCTTGCTTACTGCGTGCTACAAAAGCGATGGGTCCCCAGGCTCAGGGTTCCTCAGTTGCAGCGCAAACCCACTGTGTGTGTAGCATCTATCTCAGCTCCTCTGCATCACCTCTGCAGGACCTGGGGGGCAGAGGGAACAAGTGCAAAACAGGCTGATGCCCGCTCTGTTTGCTGTGTGAGCAGCAATAATAAAGTCCTTTTTTTCTGATACAGGAATCTCATCTCTTTTGCCAGCATCCATGCAACAGTAACAAGTTAATGGATTAGTTTGTAGTAGAGTAAAATGAAATCTCAGTCCTGATGGTTTCATGCCTGTTGCGAGAAGTCAGGGACTCTGAACGGAGGGACCAGCTGAAGCCATGGCAGAATAACATAAATTGTGAAGATTTCATGGACATTTATCACTTCCCCAATCAATATCCTTGTGATTTCCTATGCCTGTCTTTACTTTAATCTCTTAATCCCGTCATCTTCATAAGCTGAGGATGTATGTCACCTCAGAACCCTGTGATGATTGCATTAGCTGTACAAATTGTTTGTAAAACATGTGTGTTTGAACAATATGAAATCTGGGCATCCTAAAAGAACAGGATAACGGCGATTTTCAGGGAACAAGGGAGATAACCATAAGGTCTGACTGCCTGCGGGGCCGGGCAGAATAGAGTCATATTTCTCTTCTTTCATTAAGCAAGTAGGAGAAATATCACTGAATTATTTTCTCAGCAAGGAATAACCCTGGGAAAACGAATGCATTCCCAGGGGGAGGGCTCTGAAATGGCCACTCTGGGAGTTTCTGTCTTATGCAGTTGTAGATAAAGGATGAAATACGCCCTCGTCTCCTGCAACGCCCTCAGGCTTGCTAGGATCAGGAAATTCCAGCCTGGCGAATTCTAGTCAGACAGGTTGTCTGCTCTCAACCTTGTTTCCTGTTAAGACGTTTATCAATGACAATGTGTGCCCAGCAGCACATGGACCTTCATCAGTAATTCTAGTTTCACCCTGGCCTTGTGATCTCACTCTGCCTCTCTGCCCTCATGATATTTTATTGCCTTTGAAGCAGGTGATCTCTGTGACCCCACTCTGCCTCTCTGCCCTAATGATATTTTATTGCCTTTGAAGCAGGTGATCTCTGTGACCCACTCCCTATTCGTACACCCCTCCCCTTTTGAAATCCCTAATAAAAACTTGCTGGTTTTGTGGTTCAAGGGGCATCATGGAACCTGCCAACATGTGATGTCACCCCCAGAGACCCAGCTGTACCATTTATTTCTTTTGTACTCTTTCTCTTTATTTCTCAGACCAGCCAACACTTATGGAAAATAGAAAAGAACCTACATTGAAATACTGGGGGCTGGTTCGCCCAATACACACCCACGCAAACATGCATGGGCAAAAGATCCATTCAAAGTCCAAGAAACATGAATGAATTTTGATGGAGCAGAGAACAAAAGTTGATCACTCTGGATTCAGACTTCACACTGCATCTAGCAGGGTGGATATTAGGTTGAAGGGAACGAGGTACAGGGTCAGCACCTGTACACCCCTGAGAACCAGCGCCTCCCTGAGTTTGCACCCTGGCCTCACTCTGCTCCCCCTAGTCGGCCCCGGCAGCTAACCCTTAGGAAACTGCTACTCGTTGAGTTCTGGAGTAGCATCAAGTAAGAACGCCCGCAGCTCTCTGAAAATGCTCTGAAAACACGGTTCCCTTTTCTAATTTCCTCTCTGCAGGAGTCTGGAATTTCTTCGTATGCTTCAACCTGAGAACACATCGCAACACAGACTGAAGGCAGAGCAGAGATGAGAACTCAGCTGTCTGCTCTTCATCCAGGCAGTGAAGAGATTTGCAAAGCTCTCCAACAGTACTACTCTTCTCACTACAGTTTTTAGGTTGTCTTTGAAAATAGCTTTTTTAAAAACAAAACAAAACAAAAAGTGTGTTACTTGTATAACTGTATAATGGGCTTATTGTTATTTTTCTAAAACTTAACGAATAAAAATTTTTAAATGCCTCAGTTTAAAATTACAATATGGTAAACATTGATAGATGTAACCCAAACGAACAAAAATTTTTTGGGGTTCTCAATGATTTTTTAGAATGCAAAGGGATCCTGAGAACAAAACGTTTGAGAACTGCTTGTCTAAATATTTATAAATCAAGTTATGAATTAATGAACAAAGTGGTAAATAAAATATGTTCTAGCTCCACCCTGGAGAAATCTGCTGTTAAAGTGACTTTATTCCCAGTGAGAATTCTTGGCCGCCTCCAGGTTCTATGCTGGACTGCGATGGGGAGGGCCCAGCACCCTGACCTCTGGTCAGCCCCAGCTCCAAGCAGCCCTGCAAACAGCTGTTTTATGACCACCTCTCAGGCCTACTAGCTATCTGGTCCACCCTCCAGGAGCGATCCATGCAAGAGGCCTGCACTAGGCCCTGAAAGGGGCTCGGGACTTTTGGGCGGGGAACCGTGGGGCCTGAGGTAGCCAGAGCATGGACCAGGGGTTGTGGGAGTGGGCTCCAGGTAGGCACCTCCCCTTGGCCCTGAAGACACTGGATCCCATGAAGAGGGCCCTGCTGGAGGAAGGCCTGAGAAGAAGACGCAGGAGGACTGCTCCTCTGGTGAGCCACCACCCTGTGTGAACAGACAAGAGAAAGACTTGCTGACTGGACAGAGAATTCCAGGACAGCACTGCAGCCGCTGCTCCTAATGCCTTTGTGGCCCTGGGCTGGCCGCTCCTCTTCCTGGTCTCCCCATGCTTCAGTGCAGGATGAGGGCTCAGCCTGAGGGTTCCCAGCACTGTCTTAAGGCTCATGGTCCTTCTAGGAGCATGGGGTTTCTGGGCTGCTTCGGAGACCCTGACACCCTTTTCACCATGTGGATTTCACTGGCTGGTTCGAGAGAAAGGCAATTTTTCTATTTCTTGGAAAAATGAACAGAAATATTTATGAAAATTTCTTTGTTAAATGATGTTGCTATTTATTCAGCAGAGGACGAAGGAAATAGGCTCATACTGAATAGGAAAAAGAAGGGATTTCTCTCCTGCTTAAATCCCTCTCATATGCCTCAAGTTAAGATATATACATATATATAGGCTGGGTGCAGTGGCTCACGCCTGTAATCCCAGCACTTTGGGAGGCTGAGGCACGTGGATCATGAGGTCAGGAGTTTGAGACCAGCCTGGCCAACATGGTGAAACCTCATCTCTACTAAAAATAAAAAAAAATTAGCCAGGCATGCTGGCAGGTGCCTGTAATTCCAGCTACTTGAGAGGCTGAGGCAGAAAATTGCTTGAACCTGGGAAGTGGAGGTTGCAGTGAGCTGAGATCTCGCCACTGCACTCCAGCCTGTGTGACAGAGTGAGACTCCATTTCAAAAAAAAAAAAAAAAAGATATATACATATATACATAGACATATATAATACATATATAAATATACACATATTATATATACATATATATTAATCAGTAACATTTCAAAGTACATTTTAAAGGGTACAAACAACAGTACTTTTTTTCTTTTTTTTTTTTTTTGAGATGGAGTCTCTCTCTGTCGCCCAGGCTGAAGTGCAGTGGTGCGATCTCAGCTCACTGCAAGCTCCGCCTCCTGGGTTCACACCATTCTCTTGCCTCAGCCTCCCTAATAGTTGGGACTACAGGCGACTGCCACCATGTCTGGCTAATTTTTTTTGTATTTTTCTAGTGGAGACAGGGTTTCAACATGTTAGCCAGGATGGTCTCGATCTCCTGACCTCGTGATCCGCCCGCCTCAGCCTCCCAAAGTGCTGGGATTATAGGCGTGAGCCACCGCGCCTGGACAAACAACAGTACTTTTTATAAAATAATCCCTAAGTGCAGTTTTCTGGGGGTGGGTGACCATCACTGTCACTGATTTTACCAGGTTTTCCTAAGAATCTTACCTAGTCTACGTGGGATCTGAAGGCAATAATCCTGTCAGTGTGAAAAGTCTGTTACAGTTAAGAAATATTTTGCTAAGCCTGTTATGTAGAAATCACTGTAGGTGGCCCGGCATGGTGGCTCATGCCTGCAATCCCAGCACTTTGGGAGGCAGAGGCAGGTGGATCACCTGAGGTTAGTAGTTCGAGACCAGCCTGGCCAACATGGTGAAAGCTCATCCCTACTAAAAATACCAAAACCAGCTGGGCATGGTGGCAGGTGCCTGTAATCTCAGCTCCTCAGGGGGCTGAGGCAGGAGAATCACTTGAACCTGGGAGGCGGAGGTTGCAGTGAGCTGAGATCGTGCCATCACACTCCAGCCTGGGGGACAAGAGCGAGACTTCAACTCAAAAAAACAAAAACAACAACAAAAACAAACAAAAACAAGGAAGTGAAATGCACAGTTCCACCTTAAAAGGCTTACTTTCTCCTAAGAGAAATCCATCTCCTTTTTTATCCATTTATTGCTCATCCACCTACCCAGCCAGCCCTCCATCTATTTATCAATCATTTCATCTGTCCAACCGTGTGTCCATCTTTCATTCATCTGTCCATCTAGCCACCCACTACCCACTCACTACTCAAACATCCATTCAGCCATCCATCCAACCAACCCAACCATCCTACCGCCCATCCCTTCATCCATTCTTCACCCACACATCCATCCATCCATTTCTTAATCCTTTCTTCTGTCTACCCATGTGTCCAGCTTTCATTCATCTGTCCATCTAGCTACCCACAATCCACTTAGTACTCAAACATCCATCCATCCACCCCAACCATCCTACCACGCATTCGTTCACCCACACATCCATCCATTTTCTTGTCCCATTTGTCCATCCATCTTTATCTATCCTGCAGGTATTTTGATGGTGGCCCTGAGAGGGGCCCAGCCTAGTAGCCTAGTAGTAATTCATGTGGAGACAAAGATGGCAGGATGATTAGAAATTCAGGAGGTTGGGCCGGGCGCGGTGGCTCAAGCCTGTAATCCCAGCACTTTGGGAGGCCGAGACGGGCGGATCACGAGGTCAGGAGATCGAGAGACGATCCCGGCTAACACGGTGAAACCCCGTCTCTACTAAAAAAATACAAAAAAATAGCCGGGCGAGGTGGCGGGCGCCTGTAGTCCCAGCTACTCGGGAGGCTGAGGCAGGAGAATGGCGTAAACCCGGGAGGCGGAGCTTGCAGTGAGCTGAGATCCGGCCACTGCACTCCAGCCTGGGTGACAAAGCAAGACTCCGTCTCAAAAAAAAAAAAAAAAAAAAAAGAAATTCAGGAGGTTGGCCAGGCACGGTGGCTCACATCTGTAATCCCAGCACTTTGGAAGGCCGAGGCTGGCAGATCACCTGAGGTCAGGAATTCGAGACCAGCCTGGCCAACATGGCAAAACTCCGTCTCTAGTGAAAATACAAAAATTAGCCGGGCGTGGTGGTGGGCGCCTGTAATCCCAGCTACTCGGGAGGCTGAGGCAGGAGAATGGCGTGAACCTGGGAGGTGGAGGTTGCAGTGAGCCGAGATCGTGCCAGTGCACTCCAGCCCTGGTGACAAAGAGAGACTCCGACTCAAAAAAAATTTTTTTTAATAAAAAAATTTAAAAAGTGTGCAGAAGCACTTGTCCAGGGCTTGATTTGGTGCTCCATATTCAAACTACTCAACGATCAAAACATTAACTAGAATTCAACTATGTGACTTCAAATCTTTCTAGCAAATGTTTCTGTGTTTATTTCTTAACAATAATGGAATTTTTACATTATATCTAGATGGAATTAAAAACAATAAGAAGCAATGAAGGGCAAATGCCTGTATAACTATGAATTATATCTTTGCTGAACCCAACATATTTAAAAATATGATTGGATGAATTAATTGGATGAAATTTTGCTTTGGTGTGAGAGTTAAAACTTGTATCCTCTGAAAGAACCACATGAAAATAGACTGTAAATCTACATTACTTGATAAGTAAGTAGGAAAGACTTCCTATGTCAATAGTAAATCATCTGCATTTATTTTGATGTAGTAAAGAATCCTAACAAGACAAAATAAATTCTCATAAAGCTACAATGTTCTTGATAGGAGAAAGAAAGAAAGAACCCAATGTAGACATAAAACTACTATACTCATTGGGAAACATGAAAAAAAAATAAAGCGATCAGAACAGCAACTTTCACAAAGAGAGTTTCACAACTCCATATTAACATAAGTCATTTTTCAAAAACAAGTTGCTCCAATTTCTTGTAGATTTCCAAATGTCCTAATGCATGGTCTCTGGTGTTCTAAATTGCTTATTAAACACTTCAAAATATACTTCTGGAAATAGCTATAATGAAAGGGTAAGTGCAACAGTTATTTCAGTACCTAGAATCTACTTTATCACATGCACACACTCTAGACACATGTGTTTCAGAATATGATCATTGCATTTACTTTTCAAAAGTCCACTGGTATAATTTTCTCTGTAACATTTATTTCTGACACGTAAAAATTTGAGATCCCAAGAGGCAGATTCCCAGAATAAATAAGGCTTAGCCAGTGATGCCCCCCACTGTGACAATGTCAGCCCATTCTAACACAATGTTAGAATTACAAACACAAACGCACGCGATGTGCAGAGCATCACAGTGCTGGGTGTGCTGACATCCAAGTCTCCAGGAGTTACACAGTTTAGCAAAGACAATGTTTTTACCTAAGATCCAGGTGTTCAAAATAATTTCTCCAATCTGCTCTAGCCTGTTATTATGTATGTATTCTGTTGTAAATGAGAAACAAGACTTACTTTCTCCAGAATAATAGAACCGTAGTGACACTGAAAGTAAGCCCAGATTCTTTCTTTTTCTTTCTTTTCTTTCTTTCTTTCTCTTTCTTTCTTTTCTTTCTTCCTTTTTTCTTCTCCCCCTCCATCTTTGTCTTCTCCTTCTTCCTCTTCCTCCTCCTCCTCCTCCTTCTTCTTTCTTCCTTTTCCTCTTCTCTCTCCTCCTTCTTCTTCTCCTGCTCCTTCTTCCTCTTCCTCCTCCTCCTTCTGCTGCTTCTTTCTTCCTCTTCTTCTTCTCTCTTCTTCTTCCTCTTCCCCCTCTTCCTCCTCCTCTTTCTTTCTTCCCCTTCCTCTTCTTCTCTCTTCCTCTCCTTCTCCTCCTTCTTCTTCTATTTTTTTGAGACAATGTCCCACTCTGTCACCCAGGCTGAACTGCAGTAGCAGATCAGCGCTCACTGCAGCCTCCACCTCTTGGACTCAAGTGATCCTTCTGCCTCATCCTTCTGAGTAGCTAAGACTATAGGCATGCACCACCATGCCCAGCTAAATTATTTTGTATTTTTCGTAGAGATGGGGTTTCCCCATGTTGCCCAAGCTGGTCTTGAACTCTTGGGCTCAAGTAATCCGCCCACCTTGGCCTCCTAAAGTGCTGGAACTACAGGCATGAGCCACCATGCCCAGCCTATCATTATTATTAGTGATTATTTAAAAGACTAAGTTTTCCGCGGATGCGGTGGCTCACGTCTGTAATCCCAGCACTTTGGGAGGCCAAGGCGGGCGGATCACGAGGTCAGGAGATGGAGACCATCCTGCCTAACATGGTGAAACCCCGTCTCTACTAAAGATACAAAAAATTAGCCAGGCGTGGTGGCAGGCACCTATAGTCCCAGCTACTCGGGAGGCTGAGGCAGGAGAATGGCGGGAACCCGGGAGGCAGGGCTTGCAGTGAGCCGAGATCGCACCACTCACTCTAGCCTGGGTGACAGAGTGAGACTCCGTCTCAAAAAAAAAAAAAAAACACCAAGCTTTCCTTTCAGGGTCCACTTTTTCTTTGTATTTTAAACTTAGGATAGCATTTCTAGTATCATTTTTTAAACCACCAAAGCTAGTTTTTGGAATCTCCTATATCGTTTCTAATCATTTATTCATTATTTCACAGTGTAATTTGCGAGTTTCTTGGGCTAAGAATATGGCTCTAAAGGACTGATGATATCAATAATTCGGGAGTACAGAATGTTACCTTTCTCGATTCAGTTATCCTCTTCACACTCTAATTTCCACATGGATATTAATAGCACTATTTGAAGTAGAGGAAAAATGAATTTAGTGAGTAGCATTCCTTCAGAATTCTGTGGCAAGCCTAAAAAAATCACATTTACAAAAACAGAGTTAACCGTTACCCTCTTAATTTATGTCAATACCTTCCTGTAATGGTCTGAATTCACATGCTTTGAAAAGTGATCAATTTACCAAAACAATTATGATTTTCCTGGCCGGGCGCGATGGCCACACCTGTGATCCCAGCACTTTGGGAGGCCGAGGCAGACAGAACACAAGGTCAGGAGATGGAGACCATCCTGGCTAACATGGTGAAACCCTGTCTCTACCAAAAATACAAAAAATTAGCTGGGCATGGTGGTGGGCACCTGTGGTCCCAGCTACTCGGGAGGCTGAGGCAGGAGAATGGCGTGAACCCGGGAGGCAGAGCTTGCAGTAAGCCGAGACTGGGCCACTGCACTCCAGCCTGGGCCACAGAGCGAGACTGTCTCAAAAATATACATATATATACATATGATTTTCCTGCATTCATATGAAATATTTTAACACACCATTTTATGTGTGTGCGCTCATATATGTATACATACACACTAAGCAACAAGCCAGAATTCTTTTTTTTTTTTTTTTGAGACGGAGTCTCACTCCATCACCCAGTCTGGAGCGCAGTTGCACGAATCTCTGCTCACGGCAAACTCTGCCGCCCAGGTTCAAGCAATTTTCCTGCCTCAGTCTCCTGAGTAGCTGGGATTACAGGCACATGGCCCCACACCTGGTTAATTGTTTTGTTTTTTTCTGTTGAGATGGAGTCTCACTTTTGTCGCCTAGGCTGGAGTGCAATGGCGTAATCTGAGCTCACTGCAACCTCCACCTTCCAGGTTCATCAGGTTCAAATGCTTTTCCCGCCTCAGCCTCCCGAGAAGCTTGGATTACAGATCCCCACCACCACGCCCAGCTAGTTTTTTTATATTTTTAGTGTAGCAGGAGGAGCCGCAGACAAAACTCCTCAGACACCGGATTAAAGAAGGAAGAGGTTTTTTATTCGGCCGGGAGCATCGGCAGACTCGCGTCTTAAGAGCCGAGCTCCCCGAGAAAGAAATATTGGGCCTTTTTAAAGGCTTACAACTTTAAGGGGTCCACGTGAAAGGGTCGTGGTAAATCTAGCAAGCATGGGAAACGTGACTGGGGGCTACATGCATCAGCTAACAGAACAGAAAGTTTTGCAATGCTTTTTCATACAGTGTCTGGCATTTACAGATAACACAAGTAATTTAGGTCAGGGTTTGATGTTATTATTATTACTTTGTTTAACTCCTAGGGCTGGGTGGTGGTGCCAAGGTTGTCTGGCTATTTATCTTTTGTTTCTTTCTCTCCTTCCTCCTGTCTTGTGAACTAGGCAAGGTGGGGGGCGGAGGGCAGCAGGAGTAGTACTGGTCTCTTTCCTTATTCCCCCCTTTGAGAATTTTTACTAATTAGTGGGAGTTCTCACTTTTATTTTTATTTTCTGAGTCTCTTTGCAAGACACAGCAATAGTGTTTTATGTAATACACTTGTGCTGAAGTTTTCTGATGAACCATGGTAGCTACAAAACCTTTTCTCATTTGAAGGAACAAGTGTAATACACAGTGTAATAGAAAGCAAGCCACTTTCTATTACCAGTAATATACTTAGAATGAGGGTTTTAAATTTTTACAGCTGCAAAGTGTTTTCTAAATGAAGACCTAGGATCAAACCTGTGTTAAACCTGTACAGGCACGTGTATCATCTTTGTCATGTTCTAAGCAGGTTAGTTTTGTCACTGGGTCTGAAAAGCTTTTTCTTAGCAAGTAACACAGTATTTTTTAATAACAGAAGTTTTTAAGAGCCAGATGCTTGAACTTGGGGCATCTGTTTGGGGAAAAAGTTAAAATAAAGTTATCTTGAGGCATGAACTCTTTTGCTTTTCAAGGCCATTGGTCTCTTATGTGAGCCTTTTTATAAACATAACATGAAGAAATATCTAGGCTGCCAGCAATGTTTTCAGCCAACTGACTAAATAGGCTTTTTCTGTTTTTGCTAAAGGAAGAGGTTCTGGTAACTTCTGGTTTATGTTTAAAGAATGACCGTAAGACTCGGAATTGTTGCTGGGCTGGACGGGTCTGGGTTTCCTAAGTAGTATGTGTACAGGGGGGACACCTCATATAGGTGTTTCTTCTATCGTGGTTATGGGGGGTAACAACAACAAAACAACGTACAGCAAGGACAAAAGAGGTCCTTACCTGGGAAAAAGGTTGAATATAGCAGCAGAACAATAGGGAAACAGTTAGTATTGCAGGAAAACTATTAAGATTTTTAACTACATTTACTTGCTTGATGAGTCCTCAAGCTTCAGCCGTGCGTAGACTAGTCAGCTGCCAGTGTGTGACTAGAGCAGGACTAGAGCTTCAGCTGTGTGTAGACTGGTCAGCCTCCAGAATGACCAGGGCAGGGCTGTCGTCCTCAGCAGCAGCTTGGTCTCATCTCAGGATCAGCCGGGTTGGATGATCTGGTGTCCTGCTGGCTGGTCCACTTGTCCTGAGCTGCTGGTGTTAGCTGACTGTGGTGGATCCAAGACACAACACCTGCAACTTTAACAGCAGTGGGAGTGGACAAGGTTATAGTATAGAGCCCATCCTATATGGGTCCTAGAAAAACTAGATTTTACTTTAAACAGAGTCACTAGATTTAAAGGGGTGTCAGGCTTATAGGCATTTTTATTTATTTAATTATGAACACTTCGTATGGCTATTTTTAAAACCTGCATTTACTTTTTAAAGGTTAATTTCTTTAGTTTCTGGAGGTCACCTTTAATTTGACCTATGATTTGGGGGTGGCCGACCGAACAAAATCTTACAGGGCAAATACCTAGTTTGTTTGGTGGGGGTGCACCTGACTTGGAGGAGGACCATAGGCAAAAACCTGATTTTATCGTAAACGAGCAAACAAGCACTAGCACGTACCTGTAGTCTCCAGCACAGGGCACTTCTGTAAAGTCTATAGGCAAGTTTTCACAAGGTATGGCTCTTTTTACTAAGTTTCTTAGGGGAGGAGTTCTTCTCCTCCCGCCCCCCACCATTTGTAACTCTATTTAGTGGCTTAGCCTTCGGTGAGAAATTGGAATCCAGATACGGCAGAATCTTGCTGCTTTTAACTTCTAATGTGACCATGGGCTCCTGGGAGCCTAATGAGAAGGTGCCGGGTCTGCCCTAGTCTTTACATTCTTCAGCTCCTGTCAGCCTGAACTGATCAGTATTTGGTTCCTCCAAGGTGTGGCAGCCCGTGGCCGATGGCCGCTTTGTCTTGCGGTCTTGGCCATTTCCTTTATTGCCTTTTGAACATTTACCCTTCTAGTGTCCTTTTTTTTTTTTGCATCTCGCACATTATTTTTCTCTAGCCTTGTCCGGCTCTTGAATCCTTGCCTAACTTGACTTCTCTTATATTTACATTCACGTCCATGTCCTCTTACATTGCTAATTTTTTTTTTTTACACTTACTTTTAGTCTTTTTCTTTTGTTCTTTTCCAGTTTTGTTTCTTGGTCACAGTTAACATACACCTTGGTGGCCACTTTTCTAGACTAGGTGGTATTCATGCCTGCAGTTTCTGCTTGATGTTACCCTGGGCTTGCTTTACAAATGAAGTATTCACTATATACTGATTTTCAGCAGCCTCAGGGTTAAATGGGGTGTAAAGCCAGAATGCTTTATAGAGTCTCTTATAAAACTGACTTAGGCTTTTGTCAGCTCCTTGAAGCATTTTTGAAATCTTTTTTTCTATTACTTGCTTTTTTTCTACCAACTCTTAGCCTCTGCAGAAGTGCTTCTCAGTACCTCTGCGAACGCTGAAGCTGAGTTGCATTCTCTGGGTGTTTTTTTTCCCTTTTTTCTAGAGTTTAACAGGCTCTTTTCTTTATATAATTCTTTATACACTTGGAGGGTTAAACAGGCACACCGAGAGTCAGTGTAAATGTTTATAGTCCTACCTTCACTGAGTTCTAAGGCCCGAATTAAAGCAATGAGCTCAGCTTAACGACAGTGTCCAGGGTTACCACCGCACACTCTGCACATCTCTCTCCTTGTGGGTTGATGAAGTTGTTCCCGCCCACATATAGCTCCTGGTCTACTGATGCCCAAGGCTGGTCCCGGAGGCCAGGTCTGCTGGAGTAAACTGGAGTCCAACACCTCTACACAGTCATGTCGACAGGGCTCTAGCTGCCGGGAGCAAGGTGGCAGGTTCAGGGTGTTTCCAGTTTAGTAGATCAATGGTTGAAAAGGGCTGGTAGATGAAAGTCTGTTGCCCCTCCGCCCCGGTTGTGGGCCTGGTCATTGTAATAGACAGGTCCTCGCGTCTCCCGGAGAGGCATTTACATAGCTCCAGCAAGACCAGATCTGAGATGGCCACTTGACTATCTTGACTTCCTTCCTTGGCCTATAGAGACCTGGGGCGTGTTAGCTCCTGAATCCCGTTTCTGAGGGGGCTGTTGGCCTCGGTAAAGTGGGGTAGGCTGGGACATGTGGAGAAAGAATTTCTATGATCTCTGGCGGCTCCTGCAAAACTGACTTCTCCTGCTGTTTCTGGGACTCCCTTTTTAACTCTGTCTGCTGGTAAAGCTGCTCTTACTTTTACTTTTGGCTTTTTTGCAACAAGCTGTTAAACAGGGCTAAATTTATGCTGGTTTTGTCTACATTATATTTAACCATGGGTCAATATAAAGGAATTTGATCTAGGTACACTGGCTGTCCTCCGACCCCTGTCACCACCTTAAATACATGGCCAGTTGTTCCCCGTCTATAGTTCCTTTGGTGGGCCGTCCAACACCAACAGAGGGCAATTCTAATTTACACAGAGATCTTAATCTCTAGGGGGTTAACTTAACTCTACAATCTCCTGCAAAACCTTTTTTAAGGTTCTGTAACATGCATTTTAATAGAGTAAGTTTTGATGATTTGATGACTTTTATTTTTTTGAAATTTTTCTTTTTGAAATGTTTTAACACAGTTCCTAGCGGAGTAGGCTTACTTTGTGTCTGACCTATTTTTTTCTCAAGACAAAACAACATTTACACTACAAGAAGCAAAGGGTAAAAGGTCACTCACTCATCTAAGTTACACTAAATTAAAATCAAAACTAAAACCAAAGTGTTGTTAAAGGCACACCTGTTCGTCAAGCAATTTAAGCCAAGTCAAAATCAGAACCAAAACGAAAGTGCCAATAAAGGCACGTCTGTTTATCAAGCAATTCAAGTCAAAATTAAAACCAAAGTATCAAGCAATTAATTCAAGTCAAGTCAAAAACAAAAACCAAAGTATCAAGCAATTAATTCAAGTCAAGTCAAAAACAAAAACCAAAGTGCCGGTACAGGCACGCCCACTCAAATGGAGTGGGCGAGTTCCAAAGACCAGTTTTAGCAAGTTTCAGATGTCCGGACTTAGAGTGCCAGTTCCTTCCCGTTGTTCAGCCACTGCCTTGAATCTCCACGGGGGCCTGCTGTGCACTGCTCTGAGGAGGCATTCCACCGGGGCAAACGCCTACCCGAGAGCGCTCTCTGGATCCGCATCGCTCAAGCTGGCCAGAGTCCCCCACAGGGGTGCTCTACAGGGCAGGCATAAGCTGCCTAAGGGGCTGCCTCGACCATCCCTTAATCACCTCGCTTCCCAGTCAGGGAACCAAGAAATGTAGCACGACGAGCCGCAGACAAAACTCCTCAGACACCGGATTAAAGAAGGAAGAGGTTTTTTATTTGGCCAGGAGCGTCGGCAGACTCGCATCTTAAGAGCCGAGCTCCCCGAGAAATACTTGGTCTTTTTAAAGGCTTACAACTTTAAGGGATCCACGTGAAAGGGTCGTGGTAAATCGAGCAAGCGTGGGAAACGTGACTGGGGGCTACATGCATCAGCTAACAGAACAGAAAGTTTTACAATGCTTTTTTCATACAGTGTCTGGAATTTACAGATAACACAAGTAGTTTAGGCCAGGGGTTGATGTTATTTTGTTTAACTCCTAGGGCCGGGTGGTGGTGCCAAGGTTGTCTGGCTATTTATCTTTCTTTTGTTTCTTTCTCTCCTTCCTCCTGTCTTGTGAACTAGGCAAGTATCCCGGCCAGCGGGATAGTCAGAGCAGGCCCTGGAGGAGGGGGTGGGAATTTGGGGAACAAGAGACATGAGAAATAGAGACAAGACAGTGCTCTGATCAAGTCTCGTTTAATGGCGGTAATGCACTGCCTTATATACACTTGGAAGGGAAGGGGTTGGGCTAAGGCGGAAATGATCTCATTGCCGAGGGCGTGGCCAGGTTAGTTTCGGTTTCTCCGGTCGGACGTCATGTTGCGCTTGCGCTTTAAGTAACAATTTTCCCGGGCGCGGGAAAAGTGAGTGAAGAAGAAGCAGGGAGAGCGCCATCTTTAATGAGGTATTAGTACAGGGGAAAAAAGGCAAAGATAGGGAGAAGGTGTGGGGTGGAAATGAATAGAGCTCAGGCGTTTAATCCTCAATTATTATTCGCTATGGCCGGGGCGTGCAGCTCCGGACAGGCAAGGTGCGGGGGAGGAGAGCAGCAGGAGTAGTAGTGGTCTCCTTCCTTATTAGTAGAGACAGGGTTTCACCATGCTGGCCAGGCGAGTCTCAAACTCCTGACCTCAGGTGATCTGCCCATCTTGGCCCCCGCAAAGTGTTGGGATTACAGGCATGAGCCACTGCGCCTGGACATTTTTTTGTATTTTTAGTAGAGACGGGGTTTCACCATGTTGGTCAGACTGGTCTCAAACTCCTGACCTCGTGATCTGCTCACCTCAGCCTCCCAAAGTGCTGGGATTACAGGTGTGAGCCATCATGCCCGGCCGAGCTGCTCCCACCTTTTATCTATTGTGAACAACACCGCTATCAACAGGGGTGGGTGAGTGTCTCTTTATTTCCTTGCTTTCAATTTTGGGGGGATATATACCCAGAAGTGGAATTGCTGGAGCGGTATAATTTCTCGAGGAACTGCCATACTGTTTCCTAGATGGGTGGCACTGTTTTACATTCCACCAGCAGTGCACAACGGTTTCCAGTTTCTCCACATCCTCACCGACATTTGTTATTTTCTGGGTTTTCTTTGATACTAGTCAATGTAGCAGGAGTGAAATGGTATCTTGTTGTCATTTCCATCTCCCTAATGATTAGTGATGCTGAGTATGGAGAAATGTCTATTCAAGTCCTTTGCTCATTTTTTTTTTTTTTAAGACAGTCTTGCTCTGTCACCCAGGATGGAGTGCAATGGCGTGATCTCGGCTCACTGCAACCTCCACCTCCTGGGTTCAAGTGATTCTCCTGCCTTAGCCTTCCAAGTAGCTGGGACTACAGGCACATGCCACCACACCCGGCCAATTTTTATATTTTTAGTAGAGACAGGGTTTCACCATGTTGGCCAGACTGGCCTCGAACTCCTGACCTTAGGTGATCTGCCTGCCTCAGCCTCCCAAAGTGCTGGGATTACAGGTGTGAGCCACCGTGCCTGGCCTTGCTCATTTCTTAATTTGATTGTTAGGTTTTTCTTGTTGACTTTTTTTTTTTTTTTTTTTTGAGACAGTCTCGCTCTGTCGCCCAGGCTGGAGTGCAGTGGCGGGATCTCAGCTCACTGCAAGCTCCGCCTCCCGGGTTTATGCCATTCTCCTGCCCCAGCCTCCCGAGTAGCTGGGACTACAGGCGCCCACCACCTCACCTGGCTAGTTTTTTGTATTTTCTAGTAGAGACGGGGTTTCACCATGTTAGCCAGGATGGTCTCGATCTCTTGACCTCGTGATCCTCCCGTCTCGGCCTCCCAAAGTGCTGGGGACTATTTTTTTTAATTGAAGTATAATATTCATACAGAGAAACCACCAATCCCCAGAGGGCAGCTTGGTAAATTATCGTAGAGTGAATACGTCTGAACGCCAGCCCTCAGATCAAGAAATAGAATATTACCAGAGCCACCCTCCCCCAGAGCACTAAGATAATTGCTATCCTGACTTCTCACCAGATGTTTCTTTTGCTTGTTTTAGAGCGTCACAGAAACAGAATCGTGCAGTACGCATTCATTTGTGTCTGGCTTCTTCTGCTCAGCATTATGTTGCTGAGATTCACCAACTGTGCATGGCAGCTGTTCATCCATTTTCAGTGCTGTAAGAATTTTACTCTATAAATATACTGAGAGGTACTTATCCATTCTCCTGTTGGAAGTTGGGGCTACTGTGAATTGTGCTGATACAAACACTCTAGTGCACATCATTTGGTGAACACATGTACAGTGCACAGTTCTTTTGGGTCTATGCATAGGAGTGGAATGTGGGGATCACAGGTGCGGTCTCCTTTAGTAGGTATTACCCAAGGGTTTTCCAAAGTAGTTGTGCTATTTTACATTCCCAAAAGCAGCATATAAAGTTTCAGTTACTTCACATTCTTGCCCAAACTTGGTATCAACAGTGTTTTTAATTTTAGCCATTCTGGTAGGTGTAATATTGGTTTCTCACTGTGGTTTAAATTTGATAGCTTATGAGGTTGAGCATGTTTTATATGCTTTTTGGCCCTTTGGCTGTTCATTTGTTCTTTCCTCTCCCTTCCTCCCTCCTCCTTCCCTTTTTTGTCCCTCTTCATTTCTTTCACCCATTGTCCTATTGGTCTGCCAGCTTTTTTAATTTTTTAAAAAATTTTACTTTAAGTTCTGGGACACATGTACAGAACGTGCAGGTTTCTTGCACAGGTAAACATGTGCCATGGTGGTTTGCTGCACTTGTCAACCCGTCATCTAGGTATTAAGCCCCGCATGCATTTTTCTTATTAATGTACAGGAATTCTCTTTATACTCTACCTGTGATTCACCCTCCTCCATTCCCGCCTCTTTTTTTTAAGAGACAGAGTCTCACCCTGTCACCCCAGCTGGAGTGCAGTGGCACAATCATGGCTCACTGCAGCCTCAATCTCCCAGGCTCAAGTGATCCTCCTGCCTCAGCCTCCCAGGTATCTGGGACCACAGGCATGCACCACCACACCCAGCTAATTTTTCATTTTTTGTAGAGAAAAGGTCTTGCTAAGTTGCTCAGGCTGTTCTCTAACTCCTGACCTCAAGTGATCCTCCCACCTTGGCCTCCCAAAGTGCTAGGATTACAGCATGAGCCACCACACCTGGCCCCATCTTTTTACTCTCTTAATGATGAAAAAACTCTTAATTTTACTATCACCCAATGTATCAATCATTTTCTTTTGGGATAGTGTTCTGTTTGTCTTATTGAGGAAATTTTTACCTGCCTCCTAAGAAACCTTAAAAATCTCCATATGCCTACAAAGTCCCACTGTTCTAATGCCTATTTTGTGCTAGAAAATAAACAAGGCACTGTCACAGAGGCTACACCTACCTTGAGGGAAAACTGTCTTCATCATCATTTGCCAAGCCAGATGATTGGGATGAGGACAATTTCCATGGCTCCCGGCATCTGAAACGCTTCCTGCATTAGAGAGAGTGAGCCTGATGCCACTGTGGGCCAGGCGGGTGCCCCATCCCAGCCTCACCTGCACCCCACAGGGACAGGGCATGAGGAATGGAGAAGGTGTGGTGTCCTTGGGCAGAGCTAGCTCAGAGATGTGGTTCTGCAAACAGAATGAGAGTACAGATGAGTCTGCCTTCATTGCCATGGGGCTCCAGGGGCTGCAGGAGATGGGAGAGAAGCAGGTAGAGGAGGGATCCAGCAGGAAGAAGAGTATCCCGGCCCGCGGGATAGTCGAAGCAGGCCCTGGAGGAGGGGGTGGGAATTTGGGGAACAAGAGATACGAGAAATGGAGACAAGACAGTGCTCTGATCAAGTCTCGTTTAACGGCGGTAATGCAGTGCCTTACATACACTTGGAGGGGAAGGGGTTGGGCCAAGGCGAAAATGATCTCATAGTGGAGGCGTGGCCAGATAGGTATTGGTTTCTCTGGTCGAACGTCATGTTGCACCTGCGCTGTCAGGTAGCAATTTTCGCGGGTGCGGGAAAAATGGGTGAAGAAGAAGCAGGAAGAGCGCCATCTTTAACGAGGTATTAATACAGGGAAAAGGTAAATCTAGGGAGGAGGTAGAAGGTGGAAATGAATAGAGCTCAGGCGTTTTTAATCGTCAGTTATTATTCGCTATGGCCGGGGCGTGCAGCTCTGGACAGAAGAGCAGAGCATTCTCCCTGGGAAGGGAGAAGGAAGGATGCACCTTTCATTTAACAGCTCAGTGTTCTGGGGACCGGAGCTGAGGTCGCACCTGCTGGTTCCACAGCGCCTGTCTCTGGCATGAGTTGTTTAGATGTCAGAATTGGTGAAAAGTTTGAGATTGTCCCAGCTGGTCCAGGAAAGGTAATGGGGGAGCTACAAAGCTTGTAGAAGGGCAGTCAGGGCTGTCCTGTGCACAGGGGCTCCAGGGCACGTGAGCCACACTGTGGTTAGGGCCAGGCCTCCCAGGAGTGACCCAGACCAGCCTTTTCTTTCTCATTCTCTCACCCGCTGAATTCAAAAGCTTAAATATGCGATGAAAGGTCCACCCAATAAGAAGAAAGTATTTGCCTCCTGGGCTCAGAAATGGTATTAAGGAAATTGCAAATCTACTGACTGTGACAGAAAGCAAATCAGTGGCTGCTTGGGATGGGATGGGGTGGGGTGGGGTGGGAGGGGCTGTAGGGAGGGATTCCAAAGAAGCACAAGGAAGCTTGGGGAGTAGTGTTGCTCCTGGTCTTCACTATGCTCATGGTTTTGCAGGTGCGTACGTGTGTCAAAATTGATCAAAAAAAAATTTTTTTTGAGACGGAGTTTCACTCCTGTTGCCCAGGCTGGAGTGCAGTGGCACAATCTCGGCAGGCACCCACCACCACACCTGGCTAATTTTTTGTAGTTTTAGTAGAGATGGGGTTTCACCATGTTGGTCAGGCTGGTCTCAAACTCCTGACCTCAGGTGATCCACCCACCTCGGCCTCCCAAAGTGCTGGAATTACAGGCGTGAGCCACCACGCCCAGCCTTGTTCTCTCGTATGTCAGTTACCCCTCCATGAGGCTGCTAAACATCCTCCCAGCACACACACACCTGCACACCCTCACGCAGTTTGCAAGGCAGTGGTTCAAGTTACACTTTAATCCCTCAGGCGTGCTCATCTCGCTCTCCGAACCCGCCCTCTTGCAGGATCTACGGTTCTTCTAAGTGCCCTGGTCACAAGGCAGCTGGATCAACACTCAGAGGTACAGAGCAGGGCACAGTGTGGTCCCTGCATCTGTCTCACCCCCACGATCTTGACACACAGAGACCTTCCCAGGAGCTGTGACTTGAACTTCACAATCTGCAGGGCCCACCCAGGAGCCGTGTCCTCCTCACAGGCAATGGGATCCCCTCCTCTCTCCACCTGTGTGGGAAGATTGGAAACAAAACATAGAGAACGTGGGAGGAAAAACACTGAGGGGGTGGATGGGCCACACCTGAGGGTCCCCAGGACAGAGGGAAACACTGAGGGGGTGGATGGACCACACCTGAGCGGCCCCAGGACAGAGGGAAACACTGAGGGGGTGGATGGGCCACACCTGAGGGTCCCCAGGACAGAGGGAAACACTGAGGGGGTGGATGGACCACACCTGAGCGGCCCCAGGACAGAGGGAAACACTGAGGGGGTGGATGGGCCACACCTGAGGGTCCCCAGGACAGAGGGAAACACTGAGGGGGTGGATGGGCCATACCTGAGGGTCCCCAGGACAGAGGGAAACACTGAGGGGGTGGATGGGCCACACCTGAGGGTCCCCAGGACAGAGGGAAACACTGCGGGGGTGGATGGACCACACCTGAGGCTCCTCAGGACAGAGCGAGGGACGGCTGTTGTTGGGATGATAATTCCACATCTTTGGAGAACAAGAATTCCAGGTAGTTCTCTTCTCTCCAAACAGCGTGGTTATGAACTAGCTCTCACTCCAGGAGGCTTTAAGGCTCCATATAATATCTGTGGTAATAAAGAAAAACAGGCCAGCTGCCACAGCTCACACCTGTAGTCCCAGCACTTTGGGAGGCCAAGGTGGGAGGATCACTGAGGCCAGGAGTCTGAGACCAGCCTGGGCAACATAGCGAAAGCTCATCTCTAAAAATAATTTCAAAAAAAAAAAATAGTGGTAACTGTCACAACTAACATATTGTTACAAACAAAAATTTACACGAAGGTGAAAAAACTCAACTTTTTTTTTTTTTTAACCAGAACGATGCCTCAGTCTAGGGAGCGGTGTTTCCTCTCCGGAAGCAGCTGAAGCCCTGAGCTGCTGTCCACAGGCGGACGGACTCTCCCGGAGCCCCCAGTGGGCCTCGGCTCCTCCACGTCAGCTCCTCTCTTGTCCCTCTGCTGGTCCACGGGGGCCGCTGCAGCTGGCCAGGTCTCCTGGGAGTCAGAGGGGGCCATGGGTTCCACCCCAGGGCCCACCTCATCAGCACTGTGCTCTCACCATCTGAGCACCAGCCCAGAGGAAAAGGAGAAAGGAAGGGTGATGCTGATCCCCCAAGCAAAACGGAAACGCCTCCACCTCCCACCCTCAAAAGCACCCAACAATGGGCCCTGGGCACCGGGGGCCTCACAGGGAGTGTTTGCATCACAGTAAAATCTACAACGTTCCCACAGCGTGTGAGTGGACGCTTCCTCAACACAGGCATGTCCGGCTGCCCCAAGGAATCTCCGTTAACGTCGAGATCTTTGAATAGCAGCAAGGGATCAAGGCCGATGGCATCTCTGAGGGCCTCAGTTTCCATCCATAATTTAATTTATTAGCACAAAAGCTAGTGTTAAAAATGTGTTAAAAATTGAGTCCAGGTGGGGCACGGTGGCTCATGCCTGTAATCCCAGCCCTTTGGGAGGCCGAGGTGGGCGGATCACTTGACATCAGGAGTTTGAGACCAGCCTGGCCAACATGGTGAAACCGTTTCTACTAAAAATACAAAAAATAGCCGGGTGTGGTGGCTCGTGCCTGTAGTCCCAGCTACTCAGGAGGCTGAGACAGGAAAATTGCTTGAACTGGGAGGCAGAGGTTGCAGTGAGCCAAGATGGCGCCACTGCACTCCAGCCTGGGCAACAGAGTGAGACTCTGTCTAAAATTAAAAAAAAAAAAAAAAAAAAAAAAAAAAAAAAATCCCATCTGAGAAAATACAGTGAATATTTAAGTAAATTTCAAATCTTTTTTTGCCACATGATATTTAGGGGTTTCTACTAACTGACTTGGATGTTAAAGGGCTATTTTTGTGATCCCAAAGCCATTGCCACTTACTTTGAACAAGCTGGATGTCTGGGGTACTTTAGAGCCAACAGTTTTCTCCATGCAGCCTGCTCCTTGCTGCTGGTTCCGAGTCCCTGAATGAAATCTGGGATCTTCATGGCTTACCTACTTACGTTCAGGAAAAAAAAAGAAAAAAGAAAAAAAAATCCTCCAGTCATCTCCAACAACAAGAGGTCTGATTTCAGTCATTAAACTGTGCAGTGTGATATCATAGCCAAATGGCCACACTGCATTGGAGAGCCAAGCATCCCCTTCCAGAACAGCCTGCCTGGGCGCGGGCCACTATGCCTGGCTAATTTTTGTATTTGTAGTAGAGACGGGGTTTACAGGCATGAGCCATCGTGCCGGGCTGCTTTTCTTTTTCAAAGAAGGTTTTCTTTATTTTCGCAATATCATTACTTGCACTATTGACAAGTACCAAATGCACACTGTATAACTACATCAAACCCATCCACCTAACAGCCCAATTCAATGTATTCGACTGTTCAGAGCCCTGAATGACATCTTGATAAAGCACCAAAAGTTGTTTCCATGAAGATCTTCAAGGTGTTTGACTCTGAGCACATCTTGCCAGACGCCCATAAAGGAAGCTGACTCTTACTGGGTTCCAGGAATTACGTGGTTACATCCAGAACAGCCAAATACCTGTGGAAAACCAATTAACTATGCTCCTCAGTTTACCCTGGAGGATGGTGGGGGGTGACGCAAAAGTTTGCTTGGAGCCTGCTTCAAGTTCCAGCTTCCTTGGAGTTAGTCCTATTACAATTTAAAACGCGCTAAAATCCACGCTTGTGCATGACATTCGTGTTTCTTCAGAACACGAGGCTAAGATAACATGGATATGACGGGATGATGGGCTGTTCACAGAGAAATCCCCGTCCAGGGCACACTCAGGCCTGGCGCCTGGCCTGGCCTCCCCTGACAGGGGGAAGGTTTCTCTGGGGGGTCCAAGGCGGCACAGGGGACCCACGGCGAGGAGCCTCTGGGGGGCTCAGCGAACCCAGCGTCCACTCAAGCTCGTCCCGCGCCTGCAATCCACGCGGTGCCGGGTGGGTGCGCGGGAGCCACATCAAAGTCCCCGCACCCCGCCAAGTGCCTGGGGCCCCCCGCCGCTGTCGAGGTCCACAGAGCGGGTTTCTTGCAAATCGCATCCTTCAGCTGGAGGACCCCAGAAAGGCAGCGCTCCCGTCCAGAGTGTGCTGGTCCCGGACGCAGACCCGCTCCCGAATGCCCTGGGGTCGCGGCCTAAGGCCTGGGGATGGCAGGAGCCTGGTTTCCTCACCGCGGTGCTCACAGCCGCTGCCTCTTCCCCGGGCGCCCGGTCTGAGGCCGCCGGGTCTGTGGAAGCGGATCCGAGGCGGAGCTTCCCCAGGGTGGTCTCGGCTCCCAAGTCGCTCCTGAGGAGTCTTCTGCGTCCCGCCCTTTGTCCGCACTGGTCTCATTCCACCTGCCCGCGGCCTTCAGGAGGGGCGGCTCTCTCCGGCTGCGGCGGCCCGGCGCTCGCCCCCCTCGGCCCCGAGTCCCCGCTCGCCCCTCCTCGCCCCTCTCGCCCCGCCTCGCCCCCATCGCCGTCCTCGGGCCCCTCGCCCTCCTCCGGCTTCCCGCCCCTCCCCGGGGCTCTGCGCTGGCGTCCGAGGCGCCCTCTCCGGGGACCACGGGCGGGCGCTCCGCAGCTGCAGTCCGGGCTGCCTTCACCGGGCGAGGCCGGGCGAGGAGCTGGGCCCAGAGGTATGTTTGAAACGATTCGCGTATGTGAATCTACTTTTTGAATTGTAAATTGTATGAAACCTAAATACAAATCATGTATTTATTATGAAAATTTCCTGTCTGAATTAGGAAGTGCTATCAATACAAAATATCAGATTTCAAAAATGTAGTGCAAAAATAGAAGGTGAAATATTTCATTCATGTTTATGTTGATAACATGTTGAAATGACACTACTTAGGACATATTGAATTAAATATATTATTAAAATTCATTGCACATATTTCTTTTTACTTTTTTGTGGCTACTACAAACATTAATCACTGTGTTCTTGCATTATATTTCTACTAGACCGTGTGCTGTACAAGAAAATAGAAAAAGTATAAAAATTATCCAGTTCAGGCCAGGCGCAGTGGCTCACGCCTGTAATCCCAGCATTCTGGGAGGCTGAGATGGGTGGATCACGAGGTCAGGAGATGGAGACCATCCTGGCTAACACAGTGAAACCCCGTCTCTACTAAAAATACAAAAAATTAGCCAGCGTGCTGGTGGGCGCCTGTAGTCCCAGCTACTCCGGAGGCTGAGGCAGGAGAATGGCGGGAACCCGGGAGGCGGAGCTTGCAGTGAGCTGAGATCCGGCCACTGCACTCCAGCCTGGGCGACAGAGCGAGACTCCGTCTCAAAAAAAAATAAAAAATTAAAAAAATTAAAAATAAAATAAAAAAGATCACGCCACTGCACTCCAGCCTGGGAGACAGAGCGAGACTCCGTCTCAAAAAAAAAAGAAAAAGGGCATTTTCCTACGTAAGCATAATCCATTATCACATTTAACAGAATTTACAGTAATTCCATAATGTTATCTAGAATATCTAGTCCATATTCAAAGTTCCCCAACTAAAAAAATGTCTTTCCCAGCAGATTGCTCTGATCTCATCAGGGTTGTTCTTGGGGTTTACAACAGGTGCTGTTTTAACTTCCTCCTTTCTCCTCTACATTTTCTGCAAACTAAAAGCTAGATCTCAAGCTTTCCTGGCCAGTACGGTAGTCACTAGCCACATATAAATTTAAATTAACTGAAGTAAAATTCAGCTCCTCAGTCAGGCAAACCACATTTCAAGTGCTCAGTAGCTGCTTGTGGCCACTGGCTATCATACTGGACAGTGCAGAGGGAGAACATTCCCATCACCTCAGAGGGTTCTGTTGGACAGTGCTGCTCCACATACCTGATGTGTTTTTAAGCAAACTTTTTTTTTTTTTTCCTAAGACAGAGTCTCGCTCTGTAACCCAGGCAGGAGTGCAGTGGCACGATCTTGGCTCACTTCAACCTCCACTTCCCGGACTCAAGCAATCCTCTAGCCTCAGCCTCCCAAGTAGCTGGGATCACAGGTGCCAGCCACCACGCCTGGCTAGTTTTTGTTTTTTGTAGAGACAGGGTTTCACCATGTTGCCCAGGCTGGTCTCTACTCCTGACTCAAAGCAATCTGTCCACCACGACCTCCCAAAGTCCTGAGACTACAGGCGTGAGCCACCATGCCCAGCCTAGGCAAACATTTTTGGCAAGAAAAAGTCATATCGCATCATTCAGAAAATGATTTCACTGGCCAGGCATGGTGGCTGACACCTGCAATCCTAGCACTTTGGGAGGCTGAGGTGGGCGGATCACTTGAGGCTAGGAGTTTGAGACCAGCCTGGTCAACATGGCGAAACCCTGTCTCTACTAAAAATACAAAAATTCCGAGTGTGGCGGCAGATGCCTGTAGTCCCAGCTTACGGGCTGAGGCTGGAGAATCGCTTGAACTGGGAGGCAGAAGTTGCAGTGAGCTGAGATTGTGCCATTCCACAAATTCCCAAAACACTCCTAGATGAAGTGGTATCCCTTCACTGAGAACTGGTCTTTCAGGGAACAGACATACCATGCAACCTAGTGAACTGGGCTGGACCAAGACAGGTCCAGGGAGCAGGTGGGCTTCTAAAGGGGCAGCACAGTTCATTCCCAAATTTGTTGCCATCAGGGAATATACCATGACTTACCAAACCTTCCAGTGATTCCAGAGAAAGCTAAACTCCATATTCTTATGTGAAATCTTTTGATTTCTACATATCGGCAACAACTTTTAAGATTTTTAAACATTCTGGGAATCAAAACAGTTCTGCTGGTTTGGTGTGGCTCATGTTGCCTCACTTTGCAAAGTGTTCAGTGCTAGTGAAATTTTAGTGTTTTTTTTGAGACAGGGTCTCACTTTGTCGCCCAGCCTGGAGTGTAGCGGCCAGGATCTCCGCTCACTATGGGCTCGACCTCCTGGGCTCAAGCGATCCTCCCATTCTCAGCCCCCCAGGGAGCTAGGAGTGCAGCTGCCCCGCCACAACGTCCGGCCTTTTTTTTTTTTTTTTTTTTTTGGTATTTTAGTAGAGATGGGGTTTCCTCCTGTTGGCCAAGCTGGTCAAAATTTTCCTTTGTATTTAGTAAAATCCCCTTCTTTTCCAAGTGAGGAAACAGACTGAGTGTATAGTGACTTAGCCGGGCCACATAGTTGGATACTAGAGATAGTAGTCACAATCGTTGACATCTGCCATGTGGTCCTTACTGCAAACTTAGTTAATAATGAGGTCAGCTTTTTGTTATCCCACTTAACTAATTAATAGGAGAAGCCAGCTCTGATTTCCGGTCCACTATCGTGCACTCTTTCTTGCCAAGCCGTCACATTTATTTAAAAAAAAAAAAAATCCCGCTTTCCTGCCTCGCCTGTGCGTTTCCTTAGTTGCCCTTTCGGGGCTTGTTCTGATGAGTGCTGCAGAAAAATGACGAAGTGGAAAACACAGAACATGAAATGAAAATTTAAAAGAGGAAATGGTGTCACAAAGAAAATGACGGCCACGGGACCCCGCGAAGCGCCGCAGGGGGCACAACGGTCCTGGGAGAAAGTTCAAGAGGAACTTCCCCGCGAACACGTCCTGCCGGCGGCAGGGAATACGCAGTTTTTATGTTATTGGACCTTCCCGAACCTTTCGAAGCTGCAGGAAGGCGAGGCGGGCGGTGAAGAGGAAGAAAAATCTCGCCTACCGAAGGGAAAGGCGGTGCCCGGCCGCGCCCACCCCGCTGGGTCACGTGACAGGGTGAAGATGGCCGACGGGGAAGGCGGCTGCACTGCTGGGCGGGAGCTGGAGCCGGGGCTGGGGCCGGGGCCTGGGTCAGAGCTGGAGCCGGGAGAAGAGTTTGAGATCGTGGACCGAAGCCAGCTGCCCGGCCCGGGCGACCTGCGGAGCGCAACGAGGCCGCGGGCGGCGGAGGGCTGGTCGGCGCCCATCCTGACCCTGGCACGCAGGGCCACCGGGAACCTGTCGGCGAGCTGCGGGAGCGCGCTGCGCGCGGCCGCGGGGCTGGGCGGCGGGGACAGCGGGGACGGCACGGCGCGCGCAGGTAGGCTCGGGCCGGGTCTGTCCCGCGGCGGACCCGCGTGTCCCCGCTGGCCGCTGGCGCGGGCGCGGTGGGGGCCGGGCTGGGAGGGCGCCGGCCGGTCGGGGAGGTTACGCGAGCTGTTGGCCGGCGGACGGCGCCTGGCTGCGCGTGGGTCTCTACTCCGGCGGCCCAGCCGAGACCGCCCCCCGCGGCCCCGCGTGCCTGAGCGCGCTCCCGCTCCCGCGCCTCTGCGCTTTCCCACTAACTAGGTGAAGGACGTGTGCGCGTCCGGGCTTCGAAACTCTGTAGTAACTCCACCCACGGCACGGAGCCAGCACGGTTCTGCTTTTCAGCCGCTCAGTGCGGGAGTGGAGCGCTGGCGGGTGTCGGGAGGGCGTGGGCCCTGCGCGCAGCGGACCAGCGGCGCCTCCGCTCACCCCTGCCTGTGAGATGGGGATTTTAAAGTCACCGGATGATCTCTGAAAGACTTTTCAGCCCTTGTAATGAATAAAGTGCCAGCATATCAGTGATAGTAAGATTTTAACTTAGCCCTCCAACGCCAGACATCCAGAGCTGTGCTATCCAATACAGCAGCACGCGTATGTTTGTGTGTGTTTTTCTTTTTTGTTTTTATTTATTTTTTGAGACCGAGTCTTGCTCTGTCGCCCAGGCTGGAGTGCAGTGGTGTGATCTCGGCTCACTGCAACCCCTGCCTCCTGGGTTCAAGCTGTGCTCCCGCCTCAGCCTCCCGAGTAGCTGGGACTACAGGCGCCCACCACCATGCTCGGCGTGAGCCACCTCCCGGCCCCGTATTTTTGGTAGAAACGGGGTTTCACCACCTTGGCAAGGCTGGTCTTGAACTCCTGACTTGGTGATACACCTGCCTCGGCCTCCCAAAATGCTGGGACTACAGGCTTGAGCCACCGCCCGCAGCCGAATTCCTCAATTTCTAACTGAATCAAATTGAAATTGAGTACTTTTAAATTGAATTAAAAATTGAGTTCCTCGGCCGGGAGCGGTGGTTCACGCCTGTAATCCTAGCACTTTGGGAGGCCGAGGCGGGTGGATCACGAGGTGAAGAGATCGAGACCATCTTGGCCAACACGGTGAAACCCCGTCTCTACTAAAAATACAAAAAATTGGCTGGGCGAGGTGGCATGCACCTGTAGTCGCAGTTACTCAGGAGGCTGAGGCAGGAGAATCGCTTGAACCCGGGAGGCGGAGGTTGCAGTGAGCCGAGATCGCGCCACTGCACTCCAGCCTGCGTGACAGAGCGAGACTCCGTCTCAAAAAAAAAACAAAAACAAAAGTGAGTTCCTCGATTACAGCGGCCACGTTTTAAGTGCTCAGTAGCCTGTGTGTAGCCAGTGGCTACTGTATGAGAGAGCACAGCATAGAACATCGCCAACTTCATAGAAAATGCTGGGACAGAGCTGAGGAAAGGTGGTGGTGCCTTCCAAGGAGCATCATAGCACACCCTTAAGGCCTCCTGATTCCTCCCCATCCACTGGTACCTTTGCTGTAGACGCACTGACCCCAGGTAGTGAATTGTGAGATTTGCAGTGGTCAAGAATGATTAATAGGCCGGGCGCGGTGGCTCAAGCCTGTAATCCCAGCACTTTGGGAGGCCGAGACGGGCGGATCATGAGGTCGGGAGATCGAGACCATCCTGGCTAACAAGGTGAAACCCCATCTCTACTAAAAATACAAAAAATTAGCCGGGCGTGGTGGCAGGCGCCTGTAGCGCCAGCTACTCAGGAGGCTGAGGCAGGAGAATGGCGTGAACCCGGGAGCTGGAGCTTGCAGTGAGCTGAGATCGCGCCACTGCACTCCAGCCTGGGCCACAGAGCCAGACTCGGTCTCAAAAAAAAAAAAAAAAAAAAAAAAAAAAAAAGAATGATTAATGAGTAAAGTTGAAAGGCTGACTGGTTTTGAGATCCTGGCAGTGGAAAGTAGTATTAGAGGGTGATGCGAGCCTGTGCAGCCCGGAAATCTACTTCCCTCTAGCTTGACACCTTTTCCGGAGATTTCCACACATCAGTGGATGCTGAATTGCATACTCATTGACAGTCAATACTGAAAGTCAAGGCATGGCATCCCCTGGAGGCCTCTTAGATATTTCGTGGCAGGAGTAAGCAAATAATAAATGTTAGTTCTTCCCTGATAGAATTTCTTTCCTTTTTTTTTTTTTTGAGACGGAGTCTCGCTCTGTTGCCCAGGCTGGAGTGCAGTGGCGCGATCTCGGCTCACTGTAAGCTCCACCTCCCAGGTTCACGCCATTCTCCTGCCTCAGCCTCCTGAGTAGCTGGGACTACAGGCGCCCACCACTGCGCCCAGCTAATTTTTTTTGTATTTTAGTAGAGACGGGGTTTAACCGTGTTAGCCAGGATGGTCTCGATCTCCTGACCTCGTGATCCATCCGTCTCGGCCTCCCAAAGTGCTGGGATTACAGGCATAAGCCACCGCGCCCAGCCAGAATTTCTTTCCTTTAATGCAGAATCAAGGAAACAAAAAGATAAATGTGTCAGTACCTGGTACAGAATAGTAAGTGTTTGCTGAACAAATGCATATTTGAAAAATACCTGTTTTCCATCTATGGAAGTGATATAAACAATAGCCAACACTTATATTGTCCTTCAAAGGTGCCAGGCATTAGTCCTAAATCTGTACAAGTATTCATTTAGTCCTCACAACAACCCTATGAGATAGCAGGACTAGCTTCATGGGTGTACGGTCAATGCAGGCTTTGATCACTCCGGTGGAAAGGGCCAGGCACTCAGAAGTATCCCATGCTTGAAATTCTTAATTTTATCTTTGAATTTGTGTTTTTTAAATGAAGGCCAATGGGACAGGTTCTCAGCTGCCCTGGCCCCCTAGAGCTGCCCTGGGGCTTCTCCCTAGCCTCCCTGATCCCACTCTTGCCCAGGCAGCATCGGGATTGCACCCTTTGAATCTCAGGGCAGGGTGGCAGGTACCACAGCACATTAGGCAGGCAAGTGGGCAGGGCCTCTCACCCGTCCCGTCCCTGCAGGGGAGTTGCAATCCATTAGGGCTGTAGTAAGGGGGAGTCTGACTTCTGCGCTCTGCTCCAGGCCAGGAATTTTGCACTGAGCCTTGTAAATTATGCAGATGGCACAGGCTGATGAGTACCATTATTATCCCTGTTTTATAAAGAGGTAAACTGAATTAAAGAGAAGTAACTTCACCAACTGCAAAATGTCAATATATATACCCCATATGGATTTTTAAAAACTAGGCCAGGCATGGTGGCTCACGCCTGTAATCCTAGCATTTTGGGAGGCGAAGGCAGGTGGATCACCTGAGGTCAGGAGTTTGAGACCAACCTGGCCAACATGGTGAAACCCCATCTCTACTAAAAAAAAATACAAAAATTAGCCGGGCGTGGTGGTGCGCACCTGTGACCCCAGTTACTCAGGAAGCTGAGACAGGAGAATTGCTTGAACCTGGGAGGCGGAGTTTGCAGTGAGCCGAGACCATTCCACTGCAAGACTGTCTCAAAAAATAATAATAATTAACTCGATTTAAGGAAAGTATTAATAACTGCCACTCACTCCAGCAAAAATGGTGACCATGGCTTAAAAAGAGATGAAATCTGGGGAACTGCTGGGTAGAGCCATGTGGCTGGTCCTGAAGGTCACCAGGATTTGAAGCCATCAGGTAGGACAGGAGCAGAGGTGGGGAAAGGAAATGGGCCAAGGGCGGTATGCTCTGCAGTGACACAAGAAAAACAGGTTGGGAAAAAGACAGTGACACCACTTCAGCCAGGCCCAGGCCCAAGGCTGACTCATGGTCTCTTTCCCCACTGATCTGCCTACACAAGCACTGTGGACAGGCAGGACTTTCAGAGGGAGCAGTTTAGGAGCAGAGATTAAATGTGAGCAGCACTCGTGCTGGCTAATATTTTTTCAATGGTAGAAGCTAAAGGAAATGCTGCAGAATGTTTTGAATACTTGTTTTAAAATGTCCCGGTCAGGCACAGTATCTCACGCCTATAATACCAGCACTTTGGGAGGCCGAGGTGGGTGGATCACCTGAGGTCGGGAGTTTGAGACCAGCCTGACCAACATGGAGAAACCCCATGTCTACTAAAAATACAAAATTAGCCAGGTGTGGTGGCGCATGCCTGTAATCCCAGCTACTCAGGAGGCTGAGGCAGGAGAATCTCTTGAACCTGGGAGGTGGAGGTTGCAGTGAGCCAAGATCGCGCCATTGCACTCCAGCCTGAGCAACAAGAGTGAAACTCCGTCTCAAAAAAAAAAAAGGTTGTCCCATGTGGGGTCTGGTATGTGATTGCATTGTCCATAGGTGTCCTGTTTGGTTCTGGGGGATTTTAAGGTAATAAGTGAACATGATTTTTAAAAATCAAACCATACAAAAGCACGTTTGGACAGGCATGGTAGCTCATGCCTGTAATCCCAGCACTTTGGGAGGCCAAGGCGGGTGGATCACTTGAGGTCAGGAGTTCGAGACCAGCCTGGCCAACATGGTGAAACCCCATCTCTACTAAAAATACAAAAATTAGATGGGCATGGTGGCACACACCTGTAATCCTAGCTACTCGAGAGACTGAGGCAGGAAAATTGCTTGAAACCCAGAGGCAGAAGTTGTAGTGAGCCAAGATCGCGCCATTGCGCTCCAGCCTGGGCAACAAGAGTGAAACTGTCTCAAAAAAAAAGGGCAAATACTAAATCCTCCTTCCCAGAAATTTTCCCCAGTACTATTGTATCTTTGAGCTTTTCTGCACATCACACATGTGCTTTCCTCTCTCAACACTGGCTGTTTCCACACAAACAACAGGATGTACCCACAAGGAATACATCTTGCTTTTCAGAGAAATGCTTCCTAAAGGATGAGCAACAACCATGCGTGTTTTAAGAATTAACATGCTGGCGGGGTGCAGGTGGCTCACGCCTGTAATCCCACTACTTTGAAAGGCCAATGAGAGAGGATTGCTTGAGCCCAGGCAAGCAATGGGCTTGTCACTTATTGCCAGTCAAGAGACTGGCCTAGCAATTTATTTAGCAATTCAGTAGGTGTAGAACTTCGTGATATTCTGTGTGTCATGTTGAACTATTATTAATGAAACTTAGAAATGTGAATGGTTTGACCAAGGTCATAAAGCCAGTACAACTGAGAGATGGAACCGCTAAAAGATCGTTCCAGGTTTAATTTTCCATGCCTCTAACTTGAGTACTAATGGGAACAGGTCACCCACAGTAGAGGATGCATGAGATGGCAAAACACTGCCAGCACCACTTCCAGAGACAGCACCACTCAGCGCTGATTGCCTGGAACACTGGTCTTAACAGTTTTTGCTCATGTAACCCCCTAAGAAAACTGCCTTTTTTCTTCTTCTTCTTCTTCTTTTTTTTTTTTTTTTTTTTTTGAGCCAGAGTTTCACTCTTGTCACCCAGGCTGGAGTGCAATGGCGCGATCTCGGTTCACTGCAACCTCTGCCTCCCAGGTTCAAGCGATTTTTCTGCCTCAGCCTCCCAAGTAGCTGGGACTACAAGCATGCACCACCATGCCCAGATAATTTTTTGTATTTTTAGTAGAGACGGGGTTTCACCACATTGGCCAGGCTGGTCTCGAACTCCTGACCTCAAGTGACCTGCCCGCCTCAAGTGATATGCCCGGCTTGGCCTCCCGAAGTGCTGGGATTACAGGCATGAGACACTGCTCTCAGCTGAAAACTCCAACTTTTAAAATTAACGTATAAGATTCTTCATCATATTTCAAAGTTGCTCAGAATTCATTTTCTGGCATAGTGTAAATATTGACTTTTTAAAATAAAACTGTTACATTGTGTTTTGAAATGTATCAAGTGGTATGTAAATACCTTAATGAATTGATAATTACCACCATCCATCTTTAAAATAGGAAGTTATTTAATATTTGAAAATTTTACATTTTTCTTTTATTCATTGAACTTGAATTTCCATTCCACTTCTGCCATAGAATTAATGTAATAGATTTGTATGTTTTTAAAAGTGTTATTGGTCATCCTATAGGTCTCAGCAAAAAGTATGTAAATAAGTTAAAGTTTAATAAATTTTTATTATGACTAAAGCTCTAAGTGTATAAAAAATTTTTTTCTGGAGTGAATTAAGTTTATTAGTAATGCTACATTGGTAACAGGAACATAAATACAATTTTTATAAAAAATTACACATAAGTTTTTCTTGAATTGCATTTTTTTTTTTGAGACAGGGTCTCATTCTGTTGCCCAGCCTGGAGTGCAGTAGTGCAATCTCGGCTCACTGCAAGCTACGCCTCCTGGGTTCAAGCGATTCTCCCACCTCAGCCTCCCCAGTAGCTGGGACTACAGGTGTGTGCCAGCACGCCCAGCTAATTTTTGTATTTTTAGTAGAGACGGGGTTTTTACCATGTTGGCCAGGCTGATCTCGAACTCCTGACCTTGTGATCCACCTGCCTCAGCCTCCCAAAGTGCTGGGATTACAGGCATGAGCCACCGGGCCCAGCCAATGAATTGCATCTCTTAATGAGATGAATGGTGTTGGTTTTTGTTATTAGCATATATCTGTAGACAAATACATATGATTTACTGCTAAAGTGTGATAGAATTCAGCATCAGTTTTAGTCCTGTTTTTTGTTTGTTTGTTTTAGTAATGTTGGTCATCTCTGAACTCTTTCCAAGTTATATGCCCCAAATCACACTGATCTAATGCCAAAAATTATTTTTTGTTCCCTTATTTTCATTCAAAGCAAATAACTGAAAATTACCTGACCTGCAGCCTAATCATATTAAGGAAATTTCTCAACTTTTGGGAGTTACCAAAAAAAAAATTTTACCAAGACTTATCAAGTGTGAGTCGGGCATGGTGGCTCACGCCTGTAATCCTAGCACTTTGGGAGGCTGAGGTGGGTGGATCGCCTGAGGTCAGGAGTTCAAGACCACCCTGGCCAACATAGTGAAACCCTGTCTCTACTAAAAATACAAAAAATTAGCCGGGCATGGTGGCGGGTGCCTGTAATCCTAGCTACTGGGGAGGCTGAGGCAGAAGAATCTCTTGAACCCAGGAGGCGGAGGTTGCAGTGAGCCAAGATCGCACCATTGCACTCTATCCTAGGCAACAAAAGCAAAAGTCCGTCTCAAAAAAAAAAAAAAAAAGACTTATCAAGGGATCATTTCACTTCTTATTCTTTCACTTAGGCACTTTGTTTAACCCAGAATACTCAGAATGGTTGCAGACATCTGAATATTGCTTATTTCATTCACCTTTGCCAATACAATACTTTTTGACAAAAATACTTTTAGTTTATCATGTATTTCAAATCCATTTTCATCAAAAACTTAGCTGCAGTTTGGGCTCGTTTAATTTATGGAAAATGGCCATCAAGCTAATGGCACATCTTAGGGTTGTGGATAGCAACTGGTTGAACATAATTACATAGATTTGTGGGGAGAAAAATTTAACTTTCTAAATTCAGGATACCCAAGCAGAGGGTTAGAGACCACCCCTCTGCCCCAAGCCCAAGCTTAACTAAATACCATAGAGCAGTAAAAGATCAGTCTTCACGTTTTCGGTTACTTAATCATCAAGGGCGACTCCCCCTCCATTCAGTGTGTGGAACCTAGTGCACCCCAGGTCACTGTATCAAGAGGAAGACAGGTTATGGAGTGAGTTGGCCTTCTTTAGAGGGAGGAGAAAGAGTGCCTGTGAAACTTGAAAATCTGGAAATTGAGTTCCTTAAAACATCTGGGCATACCTAGCTTTGGCAAGACTGCTGTATATGTATTCCAATTTCAAGACCACTAGATTATAGAACTGGGCTTCGTGTCTTTAAGGATAGATCTTTACAAATTGCTTTTATGGTTATTGCTCTCTTCAGAGTTTCTCCCTTCTCTTGATGAAGTTTTACAACTTTTATTTCCTTTGCCAATCATCCATTAAAGTTTTAAAATTTATAAATTATACATAGGCTTCTCTCGAAGTATAAGAATAATTATACTGGCCTGACGCGGTGGCTCGCGCCTGTAATCTTAGCACTTTGGAACACCGAGGCGGGCGGATCACCTGAGGTTGGGAGTTCAAGACCAGCCTGACCGACATGAAGAAACCCCGTCTCTACTAAAAATACAAAATTAGCCGGGCGTAATCCCAGCTACTCGGGAGGCTAAAGCAAGAGAATCGCTTGAGTTCAGGAGGCGAAGGTTGCAGTGAGCCGAGATCGCGCCATTGCACTCCGGCTTGGGCAACAAGAGTGAAACTCCATCTCAAAAAAAAAAAAAAAAAAAAATTATACCGCGCCCAACCAAATGCTTTACTTAACCCACTTTTAACCCTCTCCATAACCAAGGTGAAATGCTTAGGCTGTTTCTTCTTGCCCGTGAGCTCTCCCCCTACCTTCTTGGGTTTTGCTGAGATAATTTTGAATTTTTAGTCCCAGGATGTCTCAATATTTAAGACCTTTAGTACAAGTTCACGGCCATAATATTATCGTTCTTTTAGATTTAACTGCAGTTAACTATAAAAATATAGTACGTATAAATATGCTCTTTAATTGTCCATATTAATCAATGCTGGTGAAATAAAACAGGTAAACAAAGGATTAATATCCAAAATATGCAGGTCAGTAACACTAAGGCAAGCAATTCACAGAAGAAATAGGAGACAATAAAGAGACGTTATTTAACCTCAGTAGTAATTGGACAACTGCAAACCAAAAACAATACGATCCCCCGCCCCCAATCCCATTGGTAAATATTTCGAGCGGGGTTTTCCTGCCAGGACTCTTACTTTGGGATCTAAACTTTTCGTTTCTAGGATACCGGCTTACTGGGTTTAAGAGAACGTTTGGCCTGCACATATAAATATCTGATGATAATTGCAGTCTTTATTATACCCTCAAAACAGTGCGACAAGGTAATGGGAGTTGAAATGGAATTCTCTGAATTCATTTGACTCCAAGGGAAGTGTGCGTAAAACCTAAAATTGTCCACTACTAGCGGACGAAAGATTGGCAACAATTTGAGCCTGGAACTGGGGGGAAGATGCTTCCCTGCAAGCACCCGGCTGGCACTATCGGGCAAGAGAGAAGGCTGGAAAAGCTTTCCGGGCGGGGTGTGCATCCGCCCCCGTGCGGGCCAGAGGATGCAAAATGGCGCCCACTAGCTCCGTAGGCGTGGCCTTGAGCTGGACTCGCCCAATAGGAATGTCTGGGGGCGGGACGCTTTAACAGCACGCCTTCTAAAGAGCTTGGGGCAGGGCTTCCTGTAGGTAGTGCCCTTCCATTGGTCGAAAACGGAACCGAGGTTGCGGGAGCAGCCAAACGCGGCGAGTCTTGCTAGAGCCGTCGCCGTAGCAACGCGCGGAGCCGCCTGGGAGAGGCCTCTGGAGCAGGAGGCCGAGTGGCTCTTCTGACCCGAGGCCCCGCTGTCCAGCTGGCGGGCTGTGGCCTCTAGGGATCAGGGACTACTTACCTGCGAAGCCCGGTTATCCGCCCGCCAGCACGTCCGTTCCCTAAGCAGACTGCCTGGCCTCTTGTCGGACCCGTCTTCTCACCGTGGCCCGGAGTCTGACCTGCCCACACTCAGTCCACTAACGAAGCTATCCCTGCGCCTGCCCCACAGCGTCTAAGTGCCAGATGATGGAGGAGCGTGCCAACCTGATGCACATGATGAAACTCAGCATCAAGGTCTTGCTGCAGTCGGCTCTGAGCCTGGGCCGCAGCCTGGATGCGGAGCATGCGCCCTTGCAGCAGTTCTTTGTGGTGATGGAGCACTGCCTCAAACACGGGCTGAAAGGTGAGCCTGAGGGGGCGTTTGGGAGCGTGGAAGTTCGGGCTGGGTGTTTGCTCAGCATTTTCTCATCAGTGCCAGACATCCTTCTAGGTGCCGAAATGCCAGCAGTGGACAGAGCAGACAAGGCTCCTGTCCTCAGAAGCGACGTTCTAGAGCAGCGCTGGACAATAGAAATATCATGCAAGCTACATAGGCAGTTTTAAATTTTCTAGTAGCCAGGTTTCTTTAATAGTGTTAGATGAGGCCGGGCGCCGTGGCTCACGCCTGTAATCCCAGCACTTTGGGAGGCCGAGGCGGGCGGATCACGAGGTCAGGAGATGGAGACCAGCCTAGCCAACATGGTGAAACCCCGTCTCTACTAAAAATACAAAAAATTAGCCTGGTGTTGTGGTGGGCACCTGTAATCCCAGCTACTCAGGAGGCTGAGGCAGAGAATTGCTTGAACCCGGGAGGCAGAGGCTGTAGTGAGCTGGGATCGCCCACTGCACTCTAGCCTGGGCGATAGTCTAGCAAGACTCCATCTCAAAAAAAAAAAAGGATTAAGCAGTGAAGTTTAGCAGCTTTCACTTTCACTTGGCTTTTGGGGGAGAGGCTGTGGGTCCCTGAAGAAATTTTGCAACCCGTTCTTATGAATAACACTTTTGTTTTTCCTTTTAGTTAAGAAGAGTTTTATTGGCCAAAATAAATCTTTCTTCGGTCCTTTGGAGCTGGTGGAGAAACTTTGTCCAGAAGCGTCAGATATAGCGACTAGTGTCAGAAATCTTCCAGAATTAAAGTGAGTGAGAAGTAGTTATGCCGATTTGATGATTTTAAAAACTCCCTCGTATTTACTCATTTCTCTATTCCTTGCTGATGAAGCCCTTTCTAATTGGAAAGAGCTCTGCTGCTCATTATCCACATGATCTCGAGCAGGATTTGACTCTCTCTGAGCCTCAGTTTCCTTTTCTTTAAAATGGGGACAGTGATTCCTGCTTGCCACACAAGCCAAATAGGTTGAAAAGGTGTTGTCAACCAAAGGGCACTCAGGAGGAAAAGGAACTACTGATACACTCCTGGAATCACTGCTTCAGATACAGGTGGGCAGTTTTCTGAATAATACATTTTGGGCCAGATTGTAGACTCCAGGCCAAGGGACATTTGTAATTTGTTAGAGTAGGACTAACAAATTACTTGCCATGTCTGGATTTGTCCTTGGGATCGCTATGCTTAGGCTCAAAATCAAAAACAGGCCAGAACACAAATAAGTCATCTTCATGGAATGTGGCATCTAGAAAGGGTCTTAGGGATCCTTGAGCCAATGCAAAAGAGCCCTCTGCACAGTTTCCCAGACGGGACTGGACTGTTCAGCGTTTATTTGACCCTTCTCCTAGGGAGCCAGCCTATTCCATTTTCAGAGAATAGTAAGAGTCACTGCCCTCAGGGCCTGCTCTGTGACAGGCATTGTGCTGAGAACATTCCTTTTCATTATCTCATTTAATCCTCCTCAGCTGTCCTCTAGGATAGCTGTTAGTGTCCTCGTCTACAAGTGTGGGAACTGATTAGAGTGGTTAAGTAACTTGCCTGAGGTGCCTCAGCAGGTGAGTGATGGAGCGGGAAGAAGACACGGGTCTGTTAGGCCCTGAAACCCTCTAAATCCCATGAAACTCCATTGCTGCCTTTTGCACCTGCCAACCTTTCAAATGTTTATTTGATGACTTTTTTTTTTTTTTTTTTTTTTTGAGGAGTCTCACTCTTGCCCCGGCTGGAGTTGCAGTGGCGCAATCTCAGCTCACTGCAACCTCCGCTTCCTAGGTTCAAGCGATTCTCATGCCTCAGCCTCCTGAGTAGCTGGGACTACAGGTGCGTGCCACCACACCCGGCTAATTTTTGTACTTTTTGTAGAGACGGGATTTCGCCATGTTAGCCAGGCTAGTCTCAAACTCCTGACCACAGGTAATCCACCCACCTTGGTCTCCCAAAGTGCTGGGATTACAGGTGTGAGCCATCACGCTTGGCCTTAATGACCTTTTTCATGAGCCTCTCAAGTCTACTGCCATGCTTCTTCAGTTGTTCTTCATATGGTACAATTTCTCATACCCTTCCTGCCCAGCTCGCTCACTCTCTCAAGAGTAAAGCACCTACACAGTGTCCTGATGGTTTCTTTTTTTTTTTTTTTTTTTTTTTTGGAGATAGAGTTTCACTCTTGTTGCCCAGGCTGGAGTGCAGTGGTGCAATCTCAGCTCACTGCAACCTCCGCCCCCTGGGTTCAAGCGATTCTACTGCCTCTGCCTCCCAAGTAGCTTAGGTTACAGGTTCCTGCCACCAGGCCGAGCTAATTTTTGTATTTTTAGTAGAGATGGGGTTTCACCATGTTGGCCAGGCTGGTCTCCAGCACCTGACCTCAGGTGATCCATCTGCCTCAGCCTCCCAAAGTGCTGGGATTACAGGCGTGAATCACTGTGCCCGGCTTTTTTTTTTTTTTTTTTTTAGACAGAGTCTCTCTGTCACCCAGGCTGGAGTGCAGTGGTAGTGCAGTCTCTTAGCTCACTGCAACCTTCACCTCCCAGGCTCAAGTGATCCTGCCACCTTGGCCTCCCAAATAGCTGGAACTATAGGCTGAGGCAGGAGAATGGCCTGAACCCAGGAGGCGGAGGTTGCAGTGAGCAGAGATCACGCCACTGCACTCTTGCCTGGATGGCAGAGTGAGACTCTATCTCAAAAAAAAAATCATCTGCACTTTGACCCAGCAATTCCACTTATGTGCATTTTATCCTACGCATGTAACACATGAAAATGACACATGTACAGAATAATCTATTGCAGTTGTTATTTCTAACAGGAGATTAGAACCACCCTAGTTTTTTTTAACCCAGCTAAATAAATTATGGTGCTGTCCAACAGTGACACACTAAAGCTGTAAAAAAAAAAAAAAAAGTGAAGTCCTCTGTGTACTGATATGGAAAGATTTTCAAGATGACAGATACTCAGCAAAATAAGTAGGTTGAGAACTACATGTAAAACGTTAAATTTTTTTGTAAAAAGGGAGAGAATATATTTGGTACTAGTTTTCATGTGTAGAGACATGTTTTGGAAATGAACTTAAAGGACACTATATTAATGTATAGGGAAGGCGGGTGGGGAGGTGGAGGACAAGGAGACAAGTATATGCCTTTTAATACTTTCTAGGTTTCTTTTTTTTTTTTTTTTTTTTTTTTTTTTTGAGACAGAGTCTCACTATCTGCCAGGCTGGAGTGCAGTGGTGCAGTCTCGGCCCACTGCAGCCTTTACCTCCCGGGTTCAAGTGATTCTCGTGCCTCAGCTTCCTGAGTAGCTGGGATTACAGGCATGAGCCACCACCCCCAGCTATGTTTTGCATTTTTTGTTGAGATGGACTTTTACCATATTGGCCAGGCTAGTCTCAAACTCTTGACCTCAGGTGATCCACCTCCCTCGGCCTCCCAAAGTGCTGGGATTACACGCATGAGCCACCGCGCCTGGCCTACAATATCATTTTTTAAATGGCCAAGTCGTATTCTGTTGTATATCTAATTTTGTTTAACCCCCCTTGTGGCTGTCTTCAAATTCTTGTTACCACAAACCGTGATAATGATGTGGTGACCGCCCCGAAACATACATCTTTGTGTCCATCTTCAGTTATTTCTCTAGGATGTATTACTAAATGTAGAATTTTGGTAACCTGTTGTCATCAAATTGCCACTAGAAAGTTGTACAGTTGACCAGGCACAGTGACTCACGCCTGTAATCCCAACACTTTGAGAGGCTGAGGCGGGAAGAATGCTTGAGCCCAGGAGTTTGAAACCAGCCTGGACAACATGGCAAAACCCCATCTCTCCAAAAAAAAAAAAAAAAAACATTAGTTGGGTGTGGTAGCACGTGTCTCAGCTACTCCAGAGGCTTGACACAGGATTATCACTTGAGCCTGGGAGTTCCAGGCTGCAGGGAGCCATGATCATGCCATTGCTCAGCAGCACGGACGACTGAGCAAGACCCTATCTCCAAAAAAAAAGGAAGTTGTAAAGTTTACAGTCTCACCAAGCAGCACTTGAGAAGCCTTTATTCTTTTAATGTTTAATGCAGGCCTGTTCTTTCTTTCTTTTCTTTTTTTTTCCTCTTCTTTCTTTTCTGCTTCTCTGGAGATAATGCTAGAATACAGAAAAATTACACCTTCAAGACTGGGGCTGGGCGCAGTGCCTCGCGCCTGTAATCCCAGCACTTTGGGAGGCCAAGGTGGGCGGATCACTTGAGGTCAGGCGTTCGAGACTAGCCTGGCCAACATGGTAGATGGTAGAAACCCCATCTCTACTAAAAATACAAGAATTAGCTGGGCGTGGTGGCAGGTGCCTGTAATCCTAGCTACTCGGGAGGCTAAGGCAGGAGAATTGCTTGATCCCTTGAGGTAGAGGATGCAATGAGCTGAGATCACAATGGTGAGCCAGGATTGTGCCACTGCACTCCAACCTGGGTGACAGAGTGAGACTCCATCTCGAAAAAAAAAAAAAAAATTGGTTCCACAACATTGTGAATGTACTTAACACTACTTAACTGTAAGATTAAAAATGGTTAAGATGGTAAATTTTATGTTCTGTGTATTTTACCACAATAATAAAACATAAAATTGTACCTTTAAGGCCAGGTGCAGTGGCTCATGCCTGTAATCCCAGCACTTTGGGAGGCCAAGGCAGTCTGATCACTTAAGGCCAGGAATTTGAGACCAGCCTGGCTAACATGACAAAGCCCTGTCTCTACTGAAAACACAAAAATTAGCCAGGCGTGGTGACACGTGCCTTAATCCCAGCTGCTCGGGGGGCTGAGCCACGAGAATTGCTTGAACCCAAGAGGTGGAGGTTGCAGTGAGCTGAGATTGCACCACTGCACTCCAGCCTGGGCGACAGAGCAAGACTATCTCAGAAAAAAAAAAATTGTACCTTTGAGCTAACCCCTTGGAGATTTTACAAGCTTTAGCACTTTAGCAAGCACTAAGTTCTCTATTAGTCTTTTGAAAGAATGTTTATCTATTACACAAATCTAACCTGATATTTTCCTGTGATATTTTATGACTATAAGCAAAGCATTATCTAACTGTATTTGTAATAGTACTCAAAGGTGTGTGGTGAGCCATTTTCGATGCCTGCCCAGGCCACGTGCCTCCCTCCCCAACCCCAAACAGCCATTTGTAGAGTGTCCTCTGCATTTATAAGAGTGTGTTTCCTGTGTATCTCCCTAGGTAATTCACGTTTCTTTTCTGTGTTTGTTGTTGTGATGTCACAATAGTTTGATGCTCTGTTTGAATTCTAGGACAGCTGTGGGAAGAGGCCGAGCTTGGCTTTATCTTGCACTCATGCAAAAGAAACTGGCAGATTATCTGAAAGTGCTTATAGACAATAAACATCTCTTAAGGTATTTCATCAACTAGGTTTGCTTATCTTTTGCTTGGTAAATAATTAGAACATAGGCCGGGTGTGGTGGCTCATGCCTGTAATCCCAGCACTTTGGGAGGCCAAGGCAGGTGGATTGCTTGAGTTCCGGAGTTTAAGACCACCATGGCCAACATGGTGAAATCCCGTCTCTACTAAAAATACAAAAATTAGCCAGACATGGTGGTGGGTGCCTGTAACCCCAGCTACTCAGAAGGCTGAGGCAGGAGAATCGCTTGAACCCAGGAGGCGGAGGTTGCAGACAGCCAACAACGCGCCACTGCACTCCAGCCTGGACGACAGAGGAAGATTCCATCTAAAAATAAATAATAATAGGCCGAGCGCAGTGGATCACGCCTGTAAACCCAGCACGTTGGGAAGCCGAGGTGGGCAGATCACAAGGTCAGGAGTTCAAGACCAGCCTGGCCAACATGGTGAAACTGTGTCTCTACTAAAAATACAAAAATTAGCTGGGCGTAGTGATGCATGCCTATAATCCCAGCTACTCAGGAGGCTGAGGCAGGAGAATCACGTGAACCTGGGAGGCGGAATTTGCAGTGAGCCAAGATTGCGCCATTGCACTCCAGCCTGGGTGACAGAGTGAGATTCCTCCTCAAAAAAATAATAATTAGAACATAGTTCTGTAGATCATTTTGAATTAAAATAAGTGTATCAGCCAAGCGTGGTGGCTCATGCCTGTAATCCCAGCACTTTGGGAGGCCAAGGCAGGCTGATCACTTGAGGTCAGAAGTTCAAAAACAACCTGGATAACATGGTAAAACCCCATCTCTGCTAAAAATCCGAAATTAGCTGGGCATGGTGGCATATGCCTATAATCCCAGCTACTTGGGAGGCTGAGGCAGGAGGATTGCTTGAACCCAGGAAGCAGAGGTTGCAGTGAGCCAATATCACACCACTGTACCTCCAGCCTGGGCAACAGAGCGAGACTCTGTCTCAAAATAAAAAAATAAAATAAGTATACAATATTTATGGAAATTTACGACTGGTTCATTTTTGATATTTATAACTAAGCAAACATCATTATAAAAGGAATTTTCTCTAGACTATGGTGATTTATGAGGGAGGACTCTTTCCAGAGTTAAAGCTCTCTTGTAATTGAGAAACATATTTTACAGCATAGCCTATAAAACCCAAGCTTTTCAGTGTTTTCAAGGCATGGCTCATTATTGAACTTAGCTTTACACGACAAATACTGATTTACAGTATTTCACGTACTCTGAGTACAGTTACACTGAGTAAGTTTGAGTTACAGATTTTGTTGTAATGAACTAATTCTTTTTCAATTAATTTTTTTATAATCGATACAAAATTATACATATTTGTGGGATACTGTGTGCATGTATACACTACATAATGATCAAATCAGGGTGATTACCATATTCCACACTTTACTAATGAACTAATTCTTAAGAGAAAAGTTCCTACGCACACACACAGTGGCCTGGATGCCACTGGATTTGGTACCTGAGCAAGTCATTGCTGACCAGAGCAGTATCAGGCAGGGGCTGGACCCCCCCTCGCAAATGGTCACGATGACTGGTCAACAAGGAAGTAAAGCAGCACATGTTCCTCCGTGGGACACAAGAAGGAGGAGTGTTATGCTTGGATGTGGGATCCCATTTCCTATTTATATGGGCATAAGTGGAGATGTAGTTCATATCAACACAGACGAGGAGCCAGTGGAGACACAGGAGGGGAGAGTGACAGGAGTCAAGAGGAGATGAGGAGAACCGGGGTCCAGGGTCTGCATGGAGCAGTTTACTTTAGACAGGAGGACGGGCGAGCCCATTCTAAGCCACAGGAAGAGAAGAGAGGACGGGAGAAAAAGCAGCCGTTGAAGCAGTGAAGGGAAATGAAAGGGAGGGAGGAAATCCACAGCAGTATCTTCTGGCTCCAGGGCACAGTTGAAAAGGCAGTTCAGGGTGGGGAAGGAGTGGGGATGGTGAAGCTGTTTCTGAGCATCCCGCTGTCCTGTCCATCTCTTGTAGCGAGTTCTATGAGCCTGAGGCTTTAATGATGGAGGAAGAAGGGATGGTGATTGTCGGTCTGCTGGTGGGACTCAATGTTCTCGATGCCAATCTCTGCTTAAAAGGAGAAGACTTGGATTCTCAGGTAAAATGGAATTTTGGCTTTAGACAGAACACTTTCATTAGCCCAGGGACTTTATGTAGGATCTGCAGGCAGGTACTGAACCCAAAGAAGGGCAGATGGCAAAGAGCCCGCTGGTAGAGGACCAGCCAGGGGCAGGTGGGGAAGCAGTGGGGAAGGTCTCGGAAGGGTGAAGAAGTTGCATAGCCAGAGGTACACTTGGAAAGCTTGGCAGGTGTGGCAACAGGCAGACAGCTCTCCGTGGCTGAAGCAGAGGATGCTCCATGGCTGAGGTGGAAGTGGAGGCTAGGCCTGGTTGTGAGGCCATGGGTGCTGTGCTGAAGGGTGTAGCTGGAGCGCAGTGGCGCGATCTCAGCTCACTGCAAGCTCCACCTCCCGGGTTGGCGCCATTCTCCTGCTTCAGCCTCACAAGTAGCTGGGACTACAGGCGCCCGCCACCACACCTGACTAATTTATTTTGTTTTTTTTTTGTTGTTGTTGTTGTTTGTTTTGTTTGGTTTTTTTTAGTAGAGATGGCATTTCACCGTGTTAGCCAGGATGGTCTCAATCTCCTGACCTTGTGATCCGCCCACCTCGGCCTCCCAAAGTGCTGGGATTACAGGTGTGAGCCACTGCGCCCGGCCTGAAGGGTGTAGCTTTTATCCCCCTTTATCCTGAGCTTTGGGAAGCTGTTGGAGGTTTTTAAGAAGTACACTGAAATGATCATGCCTGGGTTTGAGAAAGCTCAATCTAGCAGCCACTCAGGTTATGAGTTAGAAGTGGCCAGGAATAGATGCAGCAAAAGACTTGAGGTCGGGCGCGGTGGCTCACACCTGTAATCCCAGCACTTTTGGGAGGCCAAGGCGGTTGGATGACGAGGTCAGGAGATCGAGACCATCCTGGCTAATCCGGTGAAACCCTGTCTCTACTAAAAAATACAAAAAACTAGCCGGGCGTGGTGGCGGGCACCTGTATTCCTGGCTACTCGGGAGGCTGAGGCAGGAGAATGGCGTGAACCCTGGAGGTGGAGCTTGCAGTGAGCCGAGATCACACCACTGCACTCTAGCCTGGGCGACAGAGCAAGACTCTCTCAAAAAAAAAGCCTTGAGTCTAGTCTAGAAGTCCCGCAAGGCTGGATGGGGAGTAGGAAGATCGAGTCAGGAGAGATTCGGGAAGTCAGGTTGATAAAATGGCACTAATGAGAGTAACCAGTAAGGTGTGGAGTGCTCGGTGGGAAGGACAGCCCTCTTATGGGCTTTCTTCCTGCATGGGAGCTGGTAACCAGAGCCAGGGCCTAAACTCCTGGTGGCAGGGACCGTAAATGTGTGAGGGGGAATAGGCACCCTAACCCATTCCTCACTTCCACCCCCTCTTCAGGGCATCTGCAGCTGTGGCTGGGCCACTGCCAAGAAAAAAAGATTATTTTACACTGTCTGGCAAAATTCCCAGCCTTTTTCCTGTGTTGTGTTTGATGAACCTAAAGATTCCCTGATCCCTCCATGTGCAGGTCAATGTTTTTTTGTAACCTCTCCTCCCTTTAAAAAAAAAAGTTTGATTGTCTTTGCATGTTGAAAAATATCTTTTTTTGAATTCAGAGAAGTAGTTTTGAAAAGACACTAAACGTCACACATATTCTCATTACTCTGAGACAGATAATCTAGGGTTACGTTGTGGTGTACATCCTTCCAGCACATGAATAAAGGTGTGTGCATGCATGTGTGTGTGTATATGTTTGTGTATTTTAGAGTGAGATGTTTGGAGGGTTTCTTTTTTTGTGAAACCAAACTATGATTATTTTAAGCACATCATTTTGTAATTTTTAAAAATGTAACAATATGTTCTACACAGTTCTCAATAACAAGAGATATAAACCATTTTAAATGACTATGTAGTGTTTCATTTTTTAATGTACCATTATGTAACCAGTACCTTATTAATTTAGATCGTTTCCATATTGTGACAGTATTATTGCTGGGCACATGGCTCACGCCTGTAATTCCAACGCTTCGGGAGGCCAAGGTAGGAGGATCACTGGAGCCCAGGAATTTGAGACCAGCCCAGACAACATAGTGAGACCTTGTCTCTACTAAAAATAAAAAAAATTAGCCAGGCATGGTGGTGTGCTGCCTGTCATCCCAGCTACTCTGGAGACTGAGGCAGGAGGATTGCTTGAGCCTGGGAGATCAAGGCTGCAGTGAGCTATAATCATGCCACTACAATGCACTCCAGTCTGGGCAACAGAGCCAGACTCGGTCTGGGAAAAAAAAAAAAAAAAAACACCGATATTATAGACATCCTTAAAGTTCTCTGTACTCTTGTCCATATATTTCCTTAGCATAAATTTGGGGTGGTTGTGTCAAAGTATACAGCCTACATTTTGCTAGATAATGTAAAACCAGCCCAGAAAGGTCTTCATTATATACACCCACCAGCAGCGTGGGAGAACCCATTTCCTCCTGACACTGGATGTGGTAAACATTCTTGGTCTTTTTCAGTCTCATGGACAAAACAACTCATCATCTCGAATTTACAAGTATTTTTGTGTTTTATTTGCCATTGGGGGTTTAGCATTTGTGATCATCTTTTCATACTTGGTCCATTTTTGAGTTTTCTTTCTCTGCTTCTTTATTAACGACTAAGCACATTGACCTTTCTTCAGAATTATTTGTTATAATTATTTTTTTCTGGTTTCTCAGGGGTGGTGTGCCCTGTACATTTTTTATTTTTAATTTTTGGCAACCAGATTTAGCAGGTGTTTCCTTTATACCTTCTAAGGTATTGTGCTGTGAAGGTCCTTCCCTATCTAAAGATTACCCTAACTTTTAAAATCAAATGTGGGGCGCCGGAACGCGGGTCCACGCGTGTGTTTGTCCGTCTGTCCAGCCTTTACCCCCACAGCTTTCAGTCATGGCCTCCGGTCAGTCGCAGCTCGGAGAGCCAGCCCCTGACTTCAAGGCCACTGCCCTGGTGGATGGCGCCTTCCAGGAGGTGAAGCTGTGGGCTACGAAGGGAAGTACGTCGTCCTCTTTTTGTACCCTCTGGACTTCACTTTTCTATGGCCCACAGAGAACATCGCTTTCAGTGACCTTGCCGAGGATTTCCACAAGCTGGGCTGCGAAGTGCTGGGTGTCTCGGTGGACTGAGTTCACCCACCTGAGTTGGATCAACAGCCCCCAGAAGTAGGGAGCCCTGGGCCCCCACGCATCTCCCACCTGCTGACATGATGGGAAGCTTGTCTGAGGATTACGGTGTGCTGAAAACCCATGAGGGTGTTCCTACCCTGCCTCTTCATCATCGATGGCAAGGGTGACCTTTGCCAGATAACTGCTACTGATTTGCCTGTGGGGTGCTCCATGGATGAGGCTCTGCGGCGGGTCCCGGCCTTCCAGTACGTGATCGAACACGGGGAAGTTTGTCCCACTGGCTGGAAGCCTGGTGGCAACAGTTAAGCCCAATGTGGATGACAGGGAATACTTCCTCAGTATTCCTTGAATGCTGGAACTAGGCTGGCCAATGGATAGTGAGCTTGTACTCCTACCTGGGTACCCTGTGCTGACCCAGAAAAGGCCAGACCTGCCCCTCCAGTCTCCACAGTCTGGGACCCTGGAGGGCTAGGCCAAGGCCTTCTGCTTCCACCTGGGTAATTTTTTACACACTTTATGTGTAAAAAATATGTAAATTTTACACATTTTTGCCATTTGTTTTGGCATAGTGTGAAGTAGGAATCTAAATTTCTTTTATAAATAGTTAACCAGTTTTCGCAATATCATCATGTAATGTATTTTTTCTACTAATTTGAAATTCCACTTTTATCATGTGTGAAATATCCATAATATGCATTCGTTTATTTCTGGACTCTTCTGTTGGAAATCTGAATCTCTGTTCCTATGCCAGTGGCACATTATTTTAATGACTGGAGCCACATAGTATATTCTAGACTCTGGTAGTTAAGTACCTGCCTACTCTACTGTAGTTTTGTTTCAAATATTTCTGGGCCATCCATTCTGCCAGATGAACTTGAACATTTTGTCAAATTCCAGAATAAAAACTCCATTGAGATTTTAATTAATTAATAGACACGGTGAGCATTCTAGTCTAGTGCTATCTTGAATGACAGTGCCTATAGTGTGTTACCATAACGTATACATGTTTGCTGCCGATGTCTGAGGGATGCTATGTCTCACGTTTAGAGAGTGGTATTCCACTCCAGTTTACTTTGTGTTTTGTTGTTGTTGTTTTGTTTTTTCTTTTCTTCGAGATGGAGTCTCACTCTGTTGCCCAGGTTGGAGTGCAATGGCGTAATCTCCACTCACTGCAACCTCTGCCTCCCGCGTTCAAGTGATTCTCCTGCCTCAGCCTCCCGAGTAGCTGGGATTACAGGCGCCTGTCAACACGCCCAGCTAATTTTTCATATTTTTAGTAGAGATGGAGTTTCACTGTGTTGGCCAGGCTGGTCTTGAACTCCTGACCTCGTGATCTGCCCACTTCAGCCTCCCAAAGTGCTGGGATTACAGGTATGAGCCACCGTGCCCAGCCTACTTTGTGTTTTTGTTGGAGATGAATGTTGAATGTGGTCAAATACTTTTTTTGGATCTATCAACATGTCATACCTGTTTTTAACCCATAAGTATAATTGAATTAATCCATAGGTTTCTTATTGAATACTATCCCTGAATTTCTAAAATAATCCCTACTTGATCATTGTAAACCCCTGAATTTCATATGTTTACTGTTTGGAATTTTTGTGTCTCTGCTTGTAAGTGAAACTTCTGAATTTTCTATACTGCCTTTGCCACCTTTCGGTGTCAGAATTATATTAGTCTCATAAACTAGAAGGCTGGGTGCAGTGGCTCACACCTATAATCCCAGCACTTTGGGAGGCTGAAGTGGGCAGATCACAAGGTCAGGAGGTCGAGACCACCCTGACCAACATGGTGAAACCCCATCTCTACCAAAGATACAAAAATTAGCTGGGCATGGTGGTGTGTACCTGTAATCCCGGCTACCCAGGAGGCTGAGGCAGAAGAATTGCTGGAACCTGGGAGGCAGAGGCTGCAGTGAGCTGAGATCGCGCCATTGCGCTCCACTCTGGGCAACAGAGCAAAACTCCGTCTCAAAAAAAAAAAAAAAAAAAAAAAACATAAAACTAAAATAAACCTGAAAATAGCCTTCCTTTTCTTGTTTTCTACCACAGTTGATTAGATCAGGAATTATTTTTTCTGTGCAGGCTTGCTAGAACTTACTGGTGTGAGCACTTCACCCTTATGCCTTTTTTGGTCTTTGTTCTTTGATCACTTTAACTTTTAGCATAGTTTTGATCAATTTATGGGTTTCCTAAGTCTTCAATTTTTAAAGTCATTTATAATTTTTTAGAAACCATTTCATTCAGATCTATTAAGCTAGAGTTGTATGAAAGTATTCTCTTACAGCTTTTGAAAAATCTCACTGTTCTCATTTATAATGTGTATTCTAAATATTGATCACACTTAGTAGAAATTTGTCTACTTGGTTGAACTTTGACAAACCAGCTCTCTTATTTATCAATTCTACTTTGGGAGTAGGGCTTTATTTGGTTTCTAATCTATTAATTTTTGCTTTGGGTATTAATTCTCATCTTTCTGTTGGTTTTTTTCCGGCTGCATTTTTTTATTTATTTTTTATTATAAAAGAAATACTTGCTTGTTGAAAAAAGTTAGGCAATGCCAAAGTACATAATGTGAAAAGAGATGTTGAACCTCCTCATCCAATCCCCCGTCCCAGCCCCAGTTCTTCTCCCTTTCCCACAGGTAATGGTAAAGATTCTGGGGGAAATTTTTCTAGAAGCTTTTCTACTTTTTCTATACATTTATGTTCACACAGGTTTTGTTTTAAATTAAATCTTTTCTGATCTTCTATTACTGTGTAACAAGTCAGCAACAGCACTTCAGCCGTCACAATCGCTGTATCTTCCACAGTTGGGGGTGGACTGGGTTCAGCTGGTTGGTTCTTGTTCGAGAGCGCATGTGATTACAGTCAGCGGGTGGCTGGGGCTGGAATCACCTGAAGGCTCTCGCTCTCTCCCGCGTCTGTCTGCTGTGCTGAGACCAAGGAGCTGGGGGCTGGAATGGCAGGGGTTTCTTGGACATCTCTCTGTGTACATGGTCTGCAGCATTGTGGCTTCAGGGAAGTCAAGACTTTTTACATGAAAGCTCAGAACTTCAAACGCGTATGCCTCAAGAAAGAGCTGGGTGGAAGCTGTATTGCCCTTTTTAACCTACCTGCAGAAGTCACACGGCATCATTTCTACTGCATTTTACTCATCAAGACAGGCACTAAGACGTCCCAGAGTGGAAGGTTGGAAATATAGATTCCTTTTGGTAGGTGTGTCAGAGGTTGCAGACATGTGTTAGAACCATTACATATAGCCTTGGTTGCAACATAAGTAGGATTGTTATAATGAGACTGTATATATTATTCTGTGACTTGAAATTGTATCCTGTAGTTTGTTGGGGTTTTTTTGTTGGTTGGTTGGTTGGTGGGTTGGTTTTTTAAGACCCTGTCTCTCTGTCACCCAGGCTGGAGTGCAGTGGCGTGATCTCAGCTCACTGTAGCCTCAACCTCCTGGGCTCAAGCAATCCTCTCACCTCAGCCTCCCAAGTAGCTGGGACTACAGGCATGTACCACTGCACCCAGCTAACTTTTGTATTTTTGTGGACACAGGGTCTCACTGTGTTGCCCAGGCTGGTCTTGAACTCCTTAGTCCAAGCCATCCACCCGCCTCAGACTCCCAAAGTGCTGGGATTACAGGCATGAGCCACTGGGCCCAGCTTTTCTATATTACTGCAAACGTATCGACTGCATTCTTTGTTACAGTTGCATAGGTTCTGTGATATGGCTGTAACATGATTGATTTCAACTTTATTGATGAACATTTAGGGTGCACCCAATTTTCCTGTATTTCACATAAGAATGACCTCACTTATTCATTTTCAAGTGCTTTATTTATTGGCAAAGCCATTGATGTTTAGATGTGTAAGGGGTCTTGGTTCTCCCTTGTACCTAAGGGGTGGAGAATTTTCCTGAAATACTGATTAGACCATTTTACCAAGATCTGGGGGAAGACTCAGAAATGTCAGTTAAGGTCACCAGTTTAGAGATCCACATCTTTTTAAATTATAATTACTTTGTACACAAATAATTTTGTTGATCTTTGTAAACAATGTGATTATTGAATAAACAGAAAACTAGGTCGTGAAATTTCAGAATAGTCTCTGAAATCTGATACTTAGTCAGTTTTTCTTCTAGAAGGTGGTAGGGTTAGGTTTTTTTGGTTTGTTCAATTGATTGCCACTACATAGAGCTGGTTGACGTAACTAAATGTTCCTAGGAAAGAGGTAAGAATGCAAATACCCTGAATTTCAAAGGTTGTAAGGTTTATGAAAAATAGGACATTTTATTTAAACTTGTGCATTTTATTTTGTTTAGGTTGGAGTAATAGATTTTTCCCTCTACCTTAAGGATGTGCAGGATCTTGATGGTGGGAAGGAGTAAGTACTGCATTGTACGTCACTTTTTTTTTTTTTTTTTTTTTTTTTTTTTTTTGAGACGGAGTCTGGCTCTGTCGCCCAGGCTAGAGTCCAGTGGCACGATCTCGGCTCAGCGCAACCTCTGCCTCCGGGGTTCAAGCGATTCTCCTGCCTCAGCCTCCTGAGTAGCTGGGACTACAGGTGCGTGCCACCACGCCCGGCTAATTTTTGTATTTTTAGTAGAGACGGGGTTTCACCATATTGGCCAGGCTGGTCTCGAACTCCTGACCTCGTGATCTGCCCACCTCGGCCTCCCAAAGTGCTGGGATTACAGGCATAAGCCACCGCGCCCAGCTACATCACATTTTTAATAAAATTCTGGCAAAGGCAGGTCTTCCGGCCTAGGCGAGCGCCAGGTCTCCAGACGGAAATTGCCGAAGACTAGCGGAGGCCCCGAAGCCAGGAATGGTGGGGCAGGAGGGGAGGGTGGGGGTGGGGAACTTCGGCCGAAGAATCCGGGTCGGACTGCGTGGTTGGGCCCAGTGGGGGTGGGGTGGGCAGGTTAGGTGTGGCCTCTCTCCACACTGGCAGTGCGGCCGGCCGAGGCGGTAGGAGCGCTGGGGTTGGAGGTGCGCACCCTGGGTGGTGGTCCCCGCCTGCAGAACGGGTAATGAGGCTCTTCTCTGCAGGAAAAAAAAAAAAAAAAAAATTGGCAAAGAACACTTTTCTTGTTTTTGCTTTGAGATTTTAGATTTTGTTTAGTTATTTTTAAGTACAGAAGCAATGCATTATTCTCATTGTTTAAGGAATTTGGCTCTGCAGAAGAATAGAGTGTACAGGTGAAATTTCCCCATTCACAATGTCCCCTTGCCTCCATGTCAATCCCATTCTTCCCCTCAGAGGAAGACTGTTTAATGCCTTGCAGGTATTTGTTTGTTGGTCGTGTATTTTGCTTTACCATTTGTTCAGATATAAATGGGATAGTATTATATAAGTTGCCCTTGGACTTGTTCTTTAATCATAGTGTTTTAGATTTTTGTTTTGTTTTGTTTTGTTTTGTTTTGTTTGAGATGGAGTCTCGCTCTGTCACCCAGGCTGGAGTGCAGTGGTGCAATCTCGGCTCACTATAACCTCCGCCTCCCTGGTTCAAGCTATTCTTCCGCCTCGGCCTTCCGAGTAGCTGGGATTATAGGCATTCACCATCACGCCCGGCTAATTTTTTTTGTATTTTTAGTAGAGACGGGGTTTCCCCATGTTGGCCAGGCTGGTCTCGAACTCCTGGCCTCAGGTGGTCCGCCTGCCTTGGCCTCCTAAAGTGCTGGGATTACAGGTGTGAGCCACCACGCTGGGCCTAGATGTCTTTTCATGCCATTATGAAGCTCTCCTTCACCCTTGTTAACAAGGGTATTCTTTTAAAATAAGTTATCCAGGAGAAAAAATAATAATAATAACAACTATGCATAACATACTGCCATTTATATATAGATAGATAGATAGATATTTTTTTTTTTGAGACTGAGTTTCGCTCTTGTTGACCAGGCTAGAGTGTGGTGGCACGATCTTGGCTCACCGCGACCTCCACCTCCCGTGTTCAAGCGATTCTCCTGCCTCAACCTTCCTGAGTAGCTGGGATTACAGGCATGTGCCACCATGCAAGGCTAATTTTGTATTTTTAGTAAACATGGGGTTTCTCCATGTTGGTCAGGCTGGTCTCGAACTTCCGACCTCAGATGATCCGCCCGCCTCAGCCTCCCAAAGTGCTGGGATTACAGGCATGAGCCACTGCGCCTGGCCCCATTTACGTTATAATAAAAAAGCATGTATGTACGTATGTTTTACTTCCATATGTATTCATGGAACATTTCTAGAGTGGCATATCAACCTTATAGTAGTGGTTGCCTGTGGAGGCAGGCATGGGAGGGGTTTTTCACTGTAAACCCTGCGATTGCGTTTGAATATTTCACCTCGTACGTATGTTACCTGCCCTTCCATGTCTTCCCGAGGACTCTCGCGGTCTCAGTGCCTGGCAGTGCACCTTACCAAAGAATGGACCAGCAGGAACCACACTAAAGCTTCATACATCCTAAGTACAAGGGCTCACCCACTTGAAATTTAAACAAAATATATTATTTTATTTCATATTAGGCCAAATACTTCAAAGGAACAAAATATATTCCTTTTTTTTTTTTTTTTTTTGAGACAGAGTTTCGTTCTTGTTGCCCAGGCTGGAGGGCAGTGGTGCGATCTCGACTCACTACAACCTCCACCTCCCAGGTTCAAGCAGTTCTCCTGCCTCGGCCTCCCGAGTAGCTGGGACTACAGGCACATGCCACCATGCTGGCTAATTTTTTGTATTTTTAGTAGAGATGGGGTTTCACTGTGTTAGCTAGGATGGTCTCGATCTCCTGACTTCATGATCTACCCCCCTCGGCCTCCCAGCCACCGTGCCTGGACAGTTCTTTTGTTTGTAAGTCCCATGGGCTCCTTTCCTTCAGTGTAATAAGGGTTGTGTCAAAGCCATTTGCATGTGGCAGGTTGGTATTTTCACCTTGCTTGCTGATCCTGAAACCTTGGTCTGCAGGGAGCCCACTCCCCTGGCAGCCTGGCCTTGGAGACGCTGGCTACTGTGCCCCAGGCTGGCTTTGCTCTCTGTACTCTAGGACTGTGGATGTTACTAAGCTTTGGCTGTCTCTTGGTTTCTTGAAGACGTTGGTACTTCCACAAGGTGATTGGAAGGTTGGGGAACAGTTACAAAGTATTAATCATTAATAAAAAAAGTTCTCCCTTTTTATGCTCCTTTTAAAAGGCATGAAAGAATTACTGATGTCCTTGATCAAAAAAATTATGTGGAAGAACTTAACCGGCACTTGAGGTAAGACTCCTTTTTTTTCAGTGTGACAGTTACATGCGTGGTATACTGTCATTGTTTCATGGAACTTCTTTGAGTTGCCACATACTTATAAATAGCTTGTTTCCAAACCAAGACAAAAGGGTCATCATTCAGGCAACATTTATTTGTACAAACTGGAGAAGTATGATTTCTTCTTGATAAACTCTTGGGAAATCTTTATTCTCTGCTTTCTGCAGTTATATAATACAGAGAGGTAACTACATTAAACCTTGCCTCTCCACTCCTCGCCCCACAGCCACGTGGCTGGAAATGCCTTCATGGCAAGCACTGTTGCTGCTGGAATCAGCACACAGCACCCAGTGCATTAGGCCGGGAAAGAGAGTTGAAAACCACTGGGCTAGGCCCTCCAGAGCAATGTACTAGTGATCACAAGCATCTTTATCTTGATTTTTTTTTTTTTTTTTTTTTTTTTGCTGGAGCTCTGTGGATGTGTTTCATGAAACACTAATCCTTGGAGGTATCCGTGGGGAATGTGGAGAGACACGTTAGAGGGTACATTGCGCATTACAGTTCTCCACAGGGCAGCCTCTCGCCCCAAAAGCCAGGTGAAGAAGCTGGCTTGTTCCTCCCGGTGTAGTCAGGGACATACCGCTCTGGGGCTTTTTTCACTTTTCTTTTTTTCTTTTTTTGACAGGGTCTCACTCTGTTGCCCAGGCTGATCTCGGCTCACTGGAGCCTCGAATTCCCAGGCTCGGGCAATTGATTCTCCCACCTCAGCCTCCTAGGTAGCTGGGACTACAAGCGCACGCCACCCCTCCTGGCTAGTTTCTGTGTTTTTTATAGAGACAGCGCTTTGCCATGTTACCCAGACTGGTCTCACCTGGGCTCAAGCAATCCTCCCACCTCAGCCACCCAAAGTGCTAGAATTACAGGCGTGAGCCACCACACCCAGCCTGCGGCTCTTCTTAACTGTGATGTTGGCTATTTTTTGAAAGTTTTTTGATCAATTCCTAGTTTATTGAGAGTATTTATAAGAAATAGATATTGAATTTTATCAAATGCCTTTTAGTGTCCATTAAAATAATCATGGTTTTTATCCCTTAGTCTACTGATGTGATGTATTTTATTCATAGACTTCTTCATACTGGACCATTCCTGTGTCACAGGGATAAACACCACTTGATCATATGTGGTGTTTTTTTTTTTTTTTTTTTTTTTTTTGAGGCAGAGTCTCTCTTTGTCGCCCAGGCTGGAGTGCACTGGCGCGATCTCGGCTCACTGTAAGCTCCGCCTCCCGGGTTCACGCCATTCTCCTGCCTCAGCCTCCCAGTAGCTGGGACTACAGGAGCCGCCACCACGCCCAGCTAATTTTTTGTATTTTTAGTAGAGATGGGGTTTCACCGTGTTAGCCAGGATGGTCTCGATCTCCTGACCTCATAATCCGCCCGCCTCGGCCTCCCAAAGTGCTGGGATTGATCATATTATTTTTATTAGGATTTTTTGAGACAAGATCTTACTCTGTCACCCAGGCTGGAGTGCAGTAGTATAATCATGGCTCGCTGCAGCCTCCACCTCCCGGGGCTCAGGTGATTTGCCCACCTCAACCTCCCAAGTAGCAGGAACCATAGGCATGCACCACTACACCTGGCTGATTTTTTGTATTTTTTGTAGAGACAGGGTCTCACTTTGTTGCCCAAGGTGGTCTCAAACTCTTGGCCTCAAGCGATCCTCCCTGGTTAGCCTCCCAACTGCTGGGTTATAGGCATGAGCCACCTTGCCCAGCCAGGATATAGTTTTAATAATTCAATTATCCTTTTCATATGTAACCTGGCTGGGTGCGGTGGCTTACACCTGTAATCCCAACACTTTGGGAGGCCGAGACCAACATGGAGAAACCCCATCTCTACTAAAAATACAAAATTAGGCAGGCGTGGTAGCACACGCCTGTAATCCTAGTTACTCAGGAGGCTGAGGCAGGAGAATCACTTGAACCCAGGAGACGGAGGTTGCGGTGAGCTGAGACTGCACCATTGCATTCAGCCTAGGCAACAAGAGCGAAACTCCATCTCAAATAAAAAAAAAAATGTAACCTGACTTGCTGGGAATTTCATAGTTTTCTTTCTCTGCCCTCATGTCAGGGGTATATAGTGTTGCAAAATGAATTAGTGAGCTTTTCCTCATGCCTGTGAACAGCTGGCTTCTAGATCATGGGCATTATTTGTCCCTTGCGAATATGAAGCAGCCAGGCGATTGTAATCCCAGCACTTTGGGAGGCCAAGGCAGGCGAATCACCTGGGGTCAGGAGTTCAAGATCAACCTGGCCAACATGGTGGCCATCTCTACTAAAAATACAAAAATTAGCCAGGCATGGTGGTGGGCACCAGTAGTCCCAGCTACTCGAGGCTGAGGCAGGAGAATCACTTGAACCTGGGAGGCAGAGGTTGTAGTGAGCCGAGATTGCACCACTGCACTCCATCCTGGGTGACAGAGTGAGACTCCATCTCAAAAAAAAAAAAGAATTTATGAAGCTCAAAGCGTTTTTGAGGCAATATATTGCTAGCTTTTCAGTTTTTACTTAGTTGTTAGTTCATCAAAAAAATATATAAATATATAAAATATATTTTTTAAAAAATTATATATATATATATATAAAATTTTTTTTTAGATGGAGTCTCGCTCTATCACCCAGGCTGGAGTGCAGTGGCACGATCTCGGCTCACTGCAAGCTCCGCCTCCCGGGTTCACGCCATTCTCCTGCCTCAGCCTCCCGAGTAGCTGGGACTCAGGCACCTGATACCACACTCAGCTAATTTTTTGTATTTTTAGTAGAGATGGGCTTTCACCGTGTTTGTCAGGATGGTCTAGATCTCTTGACCTCGTGATCCGCCCACCTCAGCTTCCCAAAGTGCTGGGATTACAGGTGTGAGCCACCGTGCCCAGCCGGTCATTTATATTTTTAAGAAAAATATAAAATTTGGGGGTATTTTCTGAATTATCAAGTTGGCACAGAATTGACAATTGTATACTCTTAAAACTTTTCACTCCCTCTGTATCTTTTGGTTTTTTTCCCTTTTTCATTTTGTGTCTTTGTATTTTTATATTTGCCCCCTGGTTCCTAAGCCTTGGTTCATCAGCCTTGCCAAGTTTATTTCTTTGTGCCCCACTCACTGGCAACAGGGACTGGTGTTTGGCAGCATGGCCTGTTGCCCAGAAGTGCAGGCTCGAGAGCCAGATTCCCTGGGTTCAGAAGCCAGCACCCCTTTGTAGATATGTGAACTTGAGTGATTTCTTTTATATAAAATTATGGCTGCCTTGTCTGTAAGATAGGCTGACAATAGGATCTACCTCATTGAATTGTGGGGAAGATTAAATGAGTTGATGCATTTAAAGTGCTTAGAGGCCAGGTGTGGAAGCTCACACCTGTAATCTCAGCAGGTTGGGAGGCTGGGGCGGGAGGAAGATCACCTGAGCCCAGGAGTTCAAGATCAGCCTGGGCAACATAGTGAAACCCCACCTCTACAAAAAAAAAAAAATACAAACATTAGCTGGGCCTGGTGGCAAGGTGAGAGGCCAAGGTGGGAGGATCATGAGCCTTGGAGGTCGAGGCTGCAGTGAGCCACGATCACACCACTGCACTCCAGCCTGGGCAACAGAGCAAGACCCTGTTTCAAAAACAAAGAACAAAAAAAAGTAGTACATATTATTAAAGAGTATTTTTTAAATGGGGAAGGTGTAAAAGGGATTTAAAAACACGTTGGGGCCGGGTGCGGTGGCTCACGCCTGTGATCCCTGCACTTTGGGAGGCCAAGGCGGGTGGATCACGAGGTCAGGAGATCGAGACCATCCTGCCTAACACGGTGAAACCCCGTCTCTAGTGAAAACACAAAAAATTAGCCGGGCGTGGTGGTGGGTGCCTGTAGTCCCAACTACTCAGGAGGCTGAGGAAGGAGAATGGCATGAACCCGGGAGGCGGAGCTTGCAGTGAGCAGAGATCACACCACTGCACTCCAGCCTGGGCGACAGAGCGAGACTCTCTCAAAAAAAACAAAAAACAAAACAAATAAACAAAAATAACACCTTGGATCCTTCTACCCAAAAACACTAATACCATGTTAATGAATTTTACTTTAGGTATATGAATGCCAACATATTTTGGTTTCTATCACCTTTTGTGTTGGGAGAAAAAAATTCTCTTTCCAGATGACTAAAAGAAAAAATAGGCTGGTCACAGTGGTTCATGCCTGTAATCCCAGCACTTTCGAAGGCCAAGGTGTGCAGCCTCACCTGAGGTTAGGAGTTCGAGACTAGCCTGGCCAACATGGTGAAACCTCGTCTCTACTAAAAATACAAAAAAATTAGCCGGGTGCAGTGGCACACACCTGTAGTCTAGGCTATTCGGGACGCTGAGGCTGGAGAATCGCTTGAACCCGGGAGGCAGAGGTTGCAGTGAGCCAAGATCATTCCACTGCACCCTATCCTGGGTGACAGAGTGAGACTTCGCCTCAAAAAAAAAAGATTAAATTTTTCTTTTTTTCTTTTTTCTTTTTTTTTTTTTTTTTTTTTTTTTTGAGACAGTCTCGCTCTGTCACCCAGGCTGGGGTGCAGTGGTGAAATCTCAGCTCACTGCAAGCTCCGCCTCCCGGGTTCACGCCATTCTCCTGCCTCAGCCTCCCAAGTAGCTGGGACTACAGGTGCCCGCCACCACGCCCGGCTAATTTTTTTGTATTTTTAGTAGAGACGGGGTTTCACCGTGTTAGCCAGGATGGTCTCGATCTCCTGACCTCGTGATCCACCCGTCTTGGCCTCCCAAAGTGCTGGGATTACAGGCGTGAGTCAGCGCGCCCAGCCAAGAAAGATTAAATTTTAGGGATAAAACTTATTGAAAAGTATGTCGCAAATGTATATTTAGAATTCTCATCTTCTCTGAGTTAATTGGAAACCCTTTGCTTTTCCATTTCATACAGGAAATCTAGGAATCTCTCTTAACTGTTTCCAGTTTGAGAAAACAGTCAGCTTTTATAAGTTTATGTTTACCTAATATTGTTATTTTCTACAGCTGCACAGTTGGGGATCTTCAAACCAAGATAGATGGCTTGGAAAAGACTAATTCAAAGCTTCAAGAAGAGGTTTGTAAGTTTTATTGAAATTTTTAGACAAAACAGAATGGCCCAAGGTTAGAGAAATGGTCTAGTCGGTCTGTGGAAGCAGAGCTTCTTGCTGGTAGGAAGGGGCTTGCTGACCTCCAGTTGCCCCACGTAGGACAGGGGAATGTCTGTGTTCTGCCCTGTCCGAGGCTCCCGGTGAGACACTGCAGCTGATCACAAGCCAGTTCTAAGTGACTTAGATTTTATCACCTCAAAGTCATCCCATAGAAGGAAATTGCTCTTTGGAAAAGCCCAGCTTCTGTGGCGGAAGAGCCGTGTCTTCCTCTTCTTCTTCCCTTCCTGTGATGCCGTGTGCCTCCCTGCTGCCCCAGAAAGCACAGACTCTGTCATAAGGAATAAGTGTCCTCGCCCACCCCTTCTGCTTTGGCCTCAGGAGCATGCAACCAGCCTCCCCACAGTGCGGTCTTTCTCTGCTTTCTCACTAGGAAGAGAGAATGAAAGGACAGGACAAAGGAGGGCTGAGCCGAGGAAGAGAGCTTGCTGCCAGCTGCCCGGCAGTCTGCTTGGTGGACACATCTTGTCTCCTGTTAGCAGGAGGGGGGTGCTCAGCCCTTCTGAGGCTCCCCACAGGTAGCAGTGTCCGGCTGCCCAGGCCTCCCACCTAGAAGGACGAGGGCTCTGAGAGGGGCTTGAGAAGGAACGCCTCCACGGCATGGAGGTGGGTTACAGCAGAAAGGAGAGCCTCAGAGCCCACCTCTGTAACGAGGGACCCCGTGTAAGGCTCCCTAAAGCCGACTGCTCCCTCCTGAGGCGCCAGCCCTGAAAGCCTTTCAGGAAAGGAGCTCAGATTGGTGTGAGGAGAAGGAAATTCGAGACAGCGTCTTAGATGGGGGTGTCATGGGGGAAACTTCATGGAACTTAGGATTGGAGGCTGCACAGTCATCTTGGTAGGCAGGCCTTCGAGCCTCAGGCTAGGTAGGTCGGTTGTTGAGCTCAGTTTTCTCACCCCAAGTTAGGTAATAATACGTACTTTACAGTACTGTTGCAAAGATTAAGACTAATATCTTGTAATGTGCTTAGGGCAACGCTTGCCACGTGGGAACTCGAGTTGTTTGATTTTAGGACAAGCAGATTCACTACTTCTCAGTCAAGGTGGCGTGCTTTGGTGAAGGTCCGATTCAGCTTTTGAAACCAAACAGAGTTATGTGGGGTTTTCCGCTTTTCAGACAGGGTCTCACCCTGTCACCCAGGCCGGAGTGCAGTGGTGCAGTCATCGCTTACTGCAACCTCAGACTCCTGGGCTCAAGAGACCCTCCTGCCTCAACCTCCCAGTAGCTGGCACTACAGGTGCACACCACCAACACCCGGCTCATTTTTTAACTTTTTGTAGAGACAGGATCTCACTTTGTTGCCGAGGCTGGTCTCAAACTCCTAGGCTAAAGTGACCCCCCACCTTGGCCTCCCAAAGTGCTGGGATTACAGACGTAAGTCGCTGAGCCCAGCTTCGGTTATGTTTTCTTTTTTTTCTTTTTTTTTTCTCCTTTTTTGAGACAGAGTCTTGCTCTGTTGCCCAGGCTGGAGTACAGTAGTGACGTGATCTCTGCTCACTGCAAGCTCTGCCTCCCGGGTTCACGTTATTCTGCCTCAGCCTCCTGAGTAGCTGGGATTACAGACGCCCGCCACCACATTCAGCTAATTTTTTTTTTTTTTTTTTTTTTTTTTGTATTTTTATTAGAGACGGTGTTTTACCGTGTTAGCCAGGATGGTCTCAATCTCCTGACCTTGTGATCTGCCTGCCTCGGCCTCCCAAAGTGCTGGGATTACAGGCGTGAGCCACCGCGCCCGGCCAGGTTATGTTTTCTTTAAAGGCAAATGATTGTAATAGAAAATGTGCTTCAGCCAGGTGTGGTGGCTCATGCCTGTAAATCCCAGCTCTTTGGGAGGCCAAGGTAGAAGACTTGCTTGAGCCCAGGAGTTTGAGATCAGCCTGGGCAACGTGGCAACACTCTGTCTCTACAAAAAATTTAAAAATTAGCTGTGGTGACACACACCTCTACTCCCAGCTACTCGGGAGGCTGAGGTGAGAGGATCCCTTGAGCCTAGGAGTTAGAGGCTGCAGTGAGACAGAGTAACACCCTGTCTCAATTACAAAACAAAGAAATGTGCTTAGTGAAAAGCATCGCCCTCTTCAGGGTGTGCTCTCTGCATCTCCAGAGAGTAGAATGGGAATTAGCTTATGGTTTTTGCCTGCTTCTTCCCTTTGAGCAACTAACACGCCCTTTGAAGCCTTGATGTTTGTTTTTTTGGGCACAGCAGTTATGTGTAGAAACCCCAGGCTGGGTTCTGAGTCTAAGTGGAGAGTAATTCTCAGGAGTTTTAGACACTGTTGACAGAGAAGGTGAGGAGTTAGTGCTTCGAGTCCCTCCACTAGCGAATGATGCCGAAAGCCAGCCAAGCACCAAGGACGGAGATCTTGCTTCTTTCTCCCCAGCTGCACCTTCCTCTCTGCAAGCTGTGTGATGAGGCTGGAATGAGGAGGGGCTGGTTTCTGTGTTTACTCATCTGCCTTGCCTCTTGAGACAGCCTCTCCTTAGGCAGGTCCCTGACAGCATCCTGCTTCTCTATGCTTTTCCCTCAGCCGTGAGAAGTCCTTCCAGGGGAAGAAGAGGTCCTCTCGGGCATATCTCCAATGATTTGTTTTTTATTCCTCCCTGCAAATTCTTTAATCCTCCCTCTAGTGATTGAAATACACTTTTACTGATCATTAGCCTGAAAAACTGGAAAGAAAGAAGAGTCAGGACAAAAGCCTGTAACCCCTTCACTAAGTGACAGCTATTCTTACCATTTTATTATTTGATATGTGTTGTTCCCATCTTTTCTTTTTTCTTTTTTGAGACAGGCTCTGGCTCTGTCCGTCACCCAGGCTGGAGTGCAGTGGCACGATCTCAGCTCACTACAACCTCTGCCTCCTGGGCTCAAGCCATCCTCCCACCTCAGCCTCCTATGTAGCTGGGATTACAGGCATGAGACATCACGCCTGGCTGATTTTTGTGTTTTTTGTAGAGATGGGGTTTCACCATGTTGCCCAGGCTGGTCTCGAACTCCTGGATTCAAGCCTCAGCCTGCCAAAGTGCTGGAATTATAGGTGTGAGCCACTGTACCCGGCCACTCCATCTTTTCTTAAGCATTTTTAACCTAGTTGATTTTTTTTTACATACAGGTGAGCATACCATATGACCTTTTTTCCCATTAGTATTATATCTTAAGTATGTTCTCAAGTGATTAAAAGCTTTTGTAAACATTTTATTGACTACATATTTGTTTTATGCTTCCGCTATGATTTAACTATTTCCCTAATAGTGAACATTCAGGCTGTTTCTAATTTTTTGTGTCTGTAAATCTTTGTCCACATTAAGCAGTATGCTATCATTTTTGTAGAGGGAGAAAATCTGGAGCGGGCAGAGATGGCTGGGGCAAGGGCGGGGGAGAGATTTTACTACATACGTTTTCATGTCTTTGGAATTTGGAACCATGTATTATTGCCTGTTGAAAACAAGGAAATAAAATATCAAACCTGTGAACATTGTCAACTGTGAAGATGCCAAATTAATGTTTTAAATTTGAACAATAAGATGAATTTTGATGTTAAGAACTGTAAAAATTTTCCTTAATCAGCTTTCAGCTGCAACAGACCGAATTTGTTCACTTCAAGAAGAACAGCAACAGTTAAGAGAACAAAATGAATTAATTCGAGAGAGAAGTGAAAAGAGTGTAGAGGTGAGAAATTGACCTTACAGCTGGGCAGCGTGTTCCTTCCTCAGACACACCCGTTGTCAATCTCAAGCTCATAGCTTAAGAACAAGCCCGTCTTCAGAATGCAAAGGTGCCTTGCTTGATGTCAGAAAGTGCCTCTCACGACCTTCCCTGCCCACATCCCTCTAAGACCACCTGGATCACTTGGATGGGGACTCCCTGCCTGGCCTGTGGGCCTTTGCATGCCAAAGTTCCTACTCGTTCTTCAGCATCCACTCACCTGCCATGTCCTCCATGATGTCATCCTGGGGGCCGTGGGCGGGCATGGGCCATCCTCCCTCATTCCCGTTGCTCTTTGTGCCCTTCCGTGGTAGAGTCCATTTGACATTTTGTAGGATTGTTGGCTTGCAGCTGTGTCACATGATGACTTAAGGGTAGAAACCTCACCTGGGCCGGGCGTGGTGGCTCACGCCTGTAATCCCAGCACTTTGGGAGGCCGAGGCGGGCGAATCACAAGGTCAGGAGATCGAGACCATCCTGGCTAACACGGTGAAACCCCGTCTCTACTAAAAATACAAAAAGTAGCCAAGTGTGGTGGCGGGCACCTGTAGTCCCAGCTACCCAGGAGGCTGAGGCAGGAGAATGGTGTGAACCCGGGAGGCGGAGCTTGCAGTGAGCCTAGATCGCGCCACTGCACTCCAGCCTGGGCGACAGAGCGAGACTCCATCTCAAAAAAAAAAAAGACCATATCTGATTCACTTATAAATTCACTCAGTGCTAAAAACATGTTCATAAGTACTGGATGATGGGCTGAATGAGGGCTTTTCCTGCTAATGAAGTCTTGTTCCACTTTTTGTTGTTGTTGCTGCTGTTTTCTTGAGACGGAGTCTCGCTCTGTTGCCCAGGCTGGAGTAAGTGGCGCGATCTCGGCTCACTGCAAGCTCCGCCTCCCGGGTTCACGCCATTCTCCTGCCTCAGCCTCCCAAGTAGCTGGAACTAAAGGCGCCGCCACCACGCCCAGCTAATTTTTTTGGTATTTTTAGTGGAGACGGGGTTTCACCGTGTTAGCCAGGATAGTCTCAATCTCCTGACCTCATGATCCACCCACTTCGGCCTCCCAAAGTGCTGGGATTACAGGCATGAGCCACTGTACCTGGCCAAGTCTTGTTCTGTTTTAAAGAAAACTGAATTTAAATTGCTTTATGAAAGTCACTTTTTTTTTTTGGAAACAGAGTCTTGCTCTCTGTCACCCAGGCTGGAATGCAGTGGTGCAATCTCAGCTCACTGCAACCTCCACCTCCCGGATTCAAGCGATTTTCCTGCCTCAGCCTCCCAAGTAGCTGGAATTATAGGTGCATGTCACCATGCCCAGCTAATTTTTATATTTTTAGTAGAGACGGGGTTTCACCATGTTGGGCAGGCTTGTGTCAAACTCCTGACCTCAAATGATCCTCCCGCCTCAGCCTCCCAAAGTGCTGGGATTACAGGCATGAGCCACCACACCCAGCCTTATGAACTTAACTTTTCAAATATCTATGGACTTAACTCTCATTCTTTTTTTTTTGAGAAGGAGTCTCACTCTGTCACCCAGTCTGGAATGCAGTGGCACAATCTCAGCTCACTGCAAGCTCTGCCTCCCGGGTTCACGCCATTCTCCTGCCTCAGCCTCCCAAGTAGCTGAGACTGCAGGCACCCACTACCATGCCATGCTAATTTTTTGTAGTTTTAGTAGAGATGGGGTTTCACTGTGTTAGCCAGGATGGTCTCGATCTCCTGAGCTCGTGACCTGCCCACCTCGGCCTCCCACAGTGCTGGGATTACAGGCGTGAGCCACTGCGCCGGGCCAAATTTTTACCTTTTTCTATCTTGCTTAAAAAATAAAAATTACTTTACATTTTTTACAATTGTGGTATATTTTTAAGTACTTCATAATTAGCTTGCTTTCCACAAGCAAACAATTCCTCTTTTGGTGTCCTTGTTTGATACAGATAACAAAACAGGATACCAAAGTTGAGCTGGACACTTACAAGCAAACTCGACAAGGTCTGGATGAAATGTATAGTGATGTGTGGAAGCAGCTAAAAGAGGAGAAGAAAGTCCGGTTGGTGAGTGTGCAAGACTGAGTGTCTTTAGAGTTTCCCAGTAGCCCTCTAAGTTAATTCTGTCAACACTTCTCACAGGCATGCTTAACCGTCCTGATGCTCATGGAAAGTCAGAAGCTGTTCATTTAAAAAAAAGTTATTTTAAGTCTATGGTTACAACTCAGTTGTGCATTGTCACTTATATATTTTCCCATTTTATAAATCTTTATTTTTGTTTGTTTGTTTGTTTGTTTGTTTGTTTTCAAGACGGAGTCTCACTGTGTCTCCCAGGCTGGATGGAGTACAGTGGCACAATCTCGGCCCACTGCAACCTCTGCCTCCTAGGTTCACGCAGTTCTCTGCCTCAGCCTCCCGAGTAGCTGGGATTGCAGGCGCCTACCACCACGCCCAACTAATTTTTTGGTGTTTGGTTTTTTTTTTGAGACAGAATTTCACTCTTTTCGCCCACGTTAGAGTGCAGTGGCGCGATCTCGGCTCACTGCAACCTCCGCCTCCCAGGTTCAAGCAATTCTCCTGCCTCGGCCTCCAGAGTGGCTGGGACTACAGGCACATGCTACCACGCCTGGCTAATATTTGTATTTTTAGTAGTAACGGGGTTTCACCATGTTGGCCAAGATGTTCTCCATCTCCTGGCTTTGTGATCCTCCTGCCTCAGCCTCCCAAAGTGCTGCGATTACGGGCCTGAGCCACCATGCCCGGCCAGTTTTTTGTATTTTTAGTAGAAATGGGGTTTCACCATCTTGGTCAGGCTGGTCTTGAACTCCTGCCTCGGCCTCCCAAAGTGCTGGAATTACAGGTGTGAGCCACTGCGCCCAGCCATTTTATGAATCTTTTACAGGGATTGCTATGAGACCAGATTGATGGTTTATTTGACAATACAATTCTCTCAGTCATAACCTCTGCCCTATTTATTTCCACTCAGCCTGTGCATCAGTGACCAGGTTACTTGTAAACGCTGTTCTTGTGCCTGCTTTATTTCTTTGCTTTTTTGCATGAATGCAAAGAGACATGTCCTGGGTCAGGACGGAACCATTTCAAAATGGTTGCACTTTCGTTGCTATAAACTAGCAAATCATTCTAGAAATTCTAACATTGCACTATCAGATCCCTTCCAGCACTCAGACGAGACAGATATTCTTTGAGAACATGCATTCTGATCTGTGGGTATGGAAAACATGGTTGCTGGAACCTAGGCTCATCCTGCCACTGACCAGCTTTCTGTTGACTTGATGTGGAGCCAGCTCTAACCGTACAGTGAGGAACAGGGGAAACAGCGTCTAATCCTGCTCAGACAGACTCTTTTCAGTCTCCCTGACCTACTCTCACCTTGTTTGTTTGGTTTGGTTTGGTTTTTTTCTTTAAGACAATCTCACCCTGTCACCCAGGCTGGAGTACGATGGTGGTGTGATCTCGGCTCACTGCAATCTCCGCCTCCCGGATTCAAGCAATCCTCCTGCCTCAGCCTCCTGAGTAGCTGGGATTACAGGTGCACACCACCACACCCAGCTAATTTTTGTATTTTTAGTAGAGACGGGGTTTCACCATGCTGGCCAGGCTGGTCTCGAATTCCTGGCCTCAAACGATCCGCCCGCCTCAGCCTCCCAAAGTGCTGAGGATTACAACCATGAGCCACACCCAGGCTTCAGTTTGTATTTTAAGCACTACTTGAGATTCAACCCCAGTTAAATACATTTCTGTGATCTATTTTAATAACATTTTCCTTGTAAATATCCTTTTAAGGAACTGGAAAAAGAACTGGAGTTACAAATTGGAATGAAAACCGAAATGGAAATTGCAATGAAGTTACTGGAGAAGGACACCCACGAGAAGCAGGACACACTAGTTGCCCTCCGCCAGCAGCTGGAAGAAGTCAAAGCGATTAATTTACAGATGTTTCACAAAGCTCAGGTGGGAGTTGGCTTTGTGTGCCTAGCACATCCTGGTTTCTGCTGCTCGTCAGTCTTGTGTCATTCTTCTTACAGAATGAGCGAGAAGACACGTAGAGCCCCGCGTATGTGTCAGACCTGCTCCTATTATGATTTCGATCCTCATGGCAGTCCCTGAGAAATGGGGGGAAATGTAAGTGACAAGGCAGAGCCAAGTCACTAAATCACATGCCCCTGGTGACAGCTCATAAGGGGAGACGTGGGTCTTTTTAACCCAAACCCAAACTTTGTCCATCCACCTTCGCTGTCTCTCCACTGTCTGTTTCATTCTATTTCAACGATTTACTGTTTACACCAAGCATGGAGGAGTGAATTAAAGATGTCATTTAGGGCCGGGCACGGTGGCTCACGCCTGTAATGCCAGCACTTTGGGAGGCCGAGGCGGGCAGATCACGATGTCAGGAGTTCGAGACCAACCTGGCCAACATGGTGAAACCCTGTCTCTACTAAAAGTACAAAAATTAGCCAGGCATTGTGGCGGGCACCTCTAATCCCAGATACTCAGAACGCTGAGGCAGGAGAATTGCTTGAACCCAGGAGACAGAGGTTGCAGTGAGCCGAAATCATGCCATTGCACTTCCAGCCTGGGTGACAGAGCAAGACTCTGACTCAAAAAAAAAGTTATTTAGTATTGGCTTTTCAAACTTGCCGTTAAGATAATGTTTCTGAGTGTTCTGGGCCACATAGGTAGCTGGTTGCCTCTCCTGTGTCATTTCAGGGTGGTCCAGGGGAACTGTCCCAGACAGAACCAATCATGCCAGAGTTTGAAAAACAGCATCTAGGCCAGGCACAGTGGCTCACGCCTGTAATCCCAGCACTTTGGGAGGCCAAGGCAGGCAGATCACGAGATCAGGTGTTCGAGACCAGTCTGGTCAACATAGTGAAATCCCATCTCTACTAAAAATACAAAAAATTAGCTGGGGGTGGTGGCAGGTGCCTGTAATCCCAGCTACTTGGGAGGCTGAGGCAGGAGAATCCCTTAAACCTGGGAGACAGAGGTTGCAGTGAGCCGAGGTCACGCCACTGCACTCTAGCCTGGGTGACAGAGCAAGATTCCATCTCAAAAAAAAAAAAAAAAAAGGAAAAGAAAAACAGTATCTAAAAATTAGAAAGCTTTTATTCCTCAGAAGCTCCTCAGAAGGGGACCATTCTACATCTTTCTCAAAACTTTTGACATTTTGGTTCCTATTTTCTTGCCAAAACAGTCCCATTTCATTTTCCATGGATATAGCTTCACTCTTACTTCCTGTAACATCTGTGTCACAGATAGTATGAGACAGCAATAATAAACTGTTATTTTTTCCTGTCTTTTTAAAACTATTAATCAGCCGGTCATGGTGGCTCACGCCTGTAATCCCAGCACTTTGGGAGGCCAGGCGGGCGGATCGCCTGAGGTCGGGAGTTTGAGACCAGCCTGACCAACATGGAAAAACCCCATGTCTACTCAAAATACAAAGATTAGCCAGGCGTGGTGGTGCAGGCCTGTAATCCCAGCTACTCGGGAGGCTGAGGCAGGAGAATGTGGTGGTGCAGGCCTGTGATCCCAGCTGCTCGGGAGGTTGAGGCAGGAGAATGTGGTGGTGCAGGCCTGTGATCCCAGCTGCTCGGGAGGCTGAGGCAGGAGAATGTGGTGGTGCAGGCCTGTGATCCCAGCTACTCGGGAGGCTGAGGCAGGAGAATGTGGTGGTGCAGGCCTGTGATCCCAGCTGCTCGGGAGGCTGAGGCAGGAGAAGCCCTTGAACCTGGGAGGTGGAGGTTGTGGCTCGTGCCACTGCACTCCAGCCTGGGGGACAGAGCGAGACTCTGGCTAAAAAAAAAAAAAAATACGATTATAATAGTAACAATAACAATTGAAGTAAAACAAAAGAAGAAAGGAAGAATTTGCATCTCTTCCGCAGTCATTACAAAAAAAAAATTAAAGGAAGGAAGAAAGGCTGGGCACGGTGGCTCACGCCTGTAATCTCAGCACTTTGGGAGGCCGAGGCAGGCAGATCACAAGGTCAGGAGATCGAGACCATCCTGGCCAACATGGTGAAACCCCGTCTCTATTAAAAATACAAAAAAATTAGCTGGGTGTGGTGGCGTGTGCCTGTAATCCCAGCTACTCAGGAGGCCAAGGTGGGGGAATCACTTGAACCGGGGAGTCAGAGGTTGCAGTGAGCCGAGACTATGCTACTTACACTTCAGCCTGGTGGCAGAGCAAGACTCCATCTCAAAAGAAAAAAAAGGAAGGAAAAAATAGGAAGAAAATAGTTTCAGCCTCCTGATAAATCATCTTTTTTTTTTTTCTAAGATGGAGTCTCACTCTGTCACCCAGGCTGGAGTGCAGTGGCGCGATCTCGGCTCACTGCAACCTCCGCGTCCCAGGTTCAAGCGATTCTCCTGCCTCAGCCTCCTGAGTAGCTAGGAGCACAGGCACGCAACACCACGCCCAGCTAATTTTTGTATTTTTTTTTTTAATTTTTTTTCCTTGAGACGGAGTCTCACTCTGTCGCCCAGGCTGGAGTGCAGTGGCTGGATCTCAGCTCACTGCACGCTCTGCCTCCCGGGTTTATGCCATTCTCCTACCTCAGCCTCCCGAGTAGCTGGGACTACAGGTGCCCGCCACCTCGCCCGGCTAGTTTTTTGTATTTTTTAGTAGAGACAGGGTTTCACCGTGTTAGCCAGGATGGTCTCGATCTCCTGACCTCGTGATCCGCCCGTCTCGGCCTCCCAAAGTGCTGGGATTACAGGCTTGAGCCACCACGCCTAGCCAAATTTTTGTATTTTTAGTAGAGACGCGATTTCACTGCGTTGGCCAGGCTAGTCTCAATCTCCTGACCTCGTGATCTGCCCACCTCAGCCTCCCAAAGTGCCAGGATTTCAGGCACGAGTCGCCGCGCCTGGCCATCTATTTTAATTTTTTAATGTTTTCTTCTGATGTTGGTTAGTAAATAGACATAATGTAAATATGTGTTCGTTAGGGGAAACTAATCTGCTGTGAGAATTTAGCAGACCCCAAAATAGAGTGACTTAAAAGTATGGGAATTTGATTCTATTCTTGAAGGCGATGAAAAAAGAAAAACACATACATACACGCACACACACACATATATATATGGGTGTGTTATGTATATGGGAATTTATATGGGAATTTGTATTTCTGTTATGTAATGGTTGCAAGATGGGCATTTCAGTCTAGCAGTTTTGTTCCCCGCAGTCATTCGGGGCCCCAGCTCTCCAGGCCACTCTGGTTGTCACCATTCCTGCCATTGCAAGGTGGTGGAAAAACCAAAGTCCAGAGCCGGGACCTCCTCTCAGGCAGTGAGACAGAAGTTGCACACAGGCATCCAGTCAGTTCCGTAGGAAGGGGTTGTCACCAGTGGCCCACGTGGGTCTGAGGGGGACCTGGGAGCTCCTTTTTTCCGGAGCTACAAGCCCACTGAAGGGGAGGAGTGATGTTGCTAGACGGATCTTTGTCTCTGCCAGAGTTGGCCCACGGGAACTGCCGTGACATCCCGGCTGGACCCTGCATCCTCTTCAAGTCTGCAGTCCCTGGCTGATGTGTGGCCCTCTCCAGCAGGCCACGGGACCTGTGGCCCAGAAGGCCAGCATCTTCCTCACGTTAACCTGTCACCCCCAGCATGAAACGGTGGAGGAGAAACAAGACACACATAGGGGAAGTGCCCGTGTGGAAAAGGGAGACACAGCAGTCGCCGGCCCCATTTCTTAGCATGCCTGGCCACACTGGTTCTGCCTTTGAAGGAATTTCTTGATCAGCTGACCCCACAGCCCCTCAGAGGTCCGCCGTCATCTATGGCCACATCTGAAGGGGGCTCAGAGCATGCCCTCCTCAGAGCCTGCGCAGCTTTTTCGAGCAGCTTCTTCCAGGTATCTCTTGGCCAGCCTGGCAGTTGTAGTGGGGATCGGTCACAGGTGTTTTTCAGATCAGACTTGATGTCTTTGACAAGGCAGTTGCCTCAGTCGCAGTCTCTTTTCAGTTCATTTCCCCTTGGTCTGTGTGTCAGCGACCAGAGTTCCTCCCTGAACTCAACTTAGTTCTTGTTCCTGCCTGACTGCTTTTGCTTCTTTGGGTGTGTGTGTGTCTGTGTGTGTCTGTGTATGTCTGTGTATGTATGTCTCTTCCTTTCTCCTCCCTCTGTCACTTTAATGACCAATCATCTGAAACAACAGATTTAGGTGTGAGAGAAGCACCTTTGATCTGATCTTCGCTGCAGGGCTGTTCTATAGCGCCTTCGTTGCTATTCTTAGTCTTGTCTATTTTAGGGTCCAAAAGCAGTTGACGTTTCTGGTTCTGTGAAGTCCCTACCTTTGGCCTCTTTATTCCTGTGCGTCTTTCTGCACCAGCCAGCTGACTTCCACCTGCGCACGGCCCTTCCTCACAGCGCCTTGTTCAGACAGCAGGATAGCCAACGTGCACTAGACTGACTCCTGCAGCTCTTTCTATGCGTTCTGGCACTGCTGGCCGGTGCTGTTTGCCAAGCTTAGGCAAGTGACAGCTGTACCCAGCGCTTTGCCATAGCTAACAGGGATCACCAGCTTTCCAGCTGCCAGTATCTACTTTGACAACACCCACCCCTGCCTCCCAAGTCAGTGCCGCATATGGTCAGTTTTATTTTTTATTTTTTATTTATTTATTTATTTTGAGACAGGGTCTGGCTTTGTCGCCAGGCTGGAGTACAGTGGTGGGATCTCAAGTCACTGTAACCTCTGCCTCCCGGGTTCAAGCAGTTCTGCTTCAGCCTCCCATGTAGCTGGGACCATAGGCACGTGCCACCACGCCCGGCTAATTTTTGTATTTTTGGTGGAGACAGGATTTGGCCATGTTTCCCGGGCTGATCTTGAACTCCAGGGCTCAAGCAGTCTGCCTGCCTCAGCCTCCCAAAGTACTGTGATTGCAGGTGTGAGCTGCCACACCTGGCCCAATATGGTGCGTTTTCATTTGGGAAGCACCACACACCAAGAGACCTCTGGTACTGCTATGATCGTATCATCTTGTTTTCACTTCAAACCCTTTTTCCCCATTGGGCTTCCAATGCAGATGGTTGAGTCAGTCATAATCTCTTTTTTTTTTTTGAGACAGAGTTTCACTCTTGTCTCCCAGGCTAGAGTGCAATGGTGTGATCTGGGCTCACTGCAACCTCCGCCTCCCAGGTTCAAGCGATTCTCGTGCCTCAGCCTCCTGAGTAGCTAGGATTACAGACATACGCCACCATGCCCAGCTAATTTTTGTATTTTTGGTAGAGATGGGGTTTCACTGTGTTAGCCAGGCTGGTCTCTAACTCCTGAGCTCAGGTGATCTGCCCTCCTCAGTCTCCCATAGTGCTGGGATTATAGACATGAGCCACCACTCCCAGCCTTTTTTTTTTTTTTTCCAATAGAGACTGGAGTGTCACTGTGTTGCCCAGGCTGGTCTCGAACTCCTGAGCTCAGGTGATCTGCCCTCCTTGGTCTCCCATAGTGCTGGGATTGCAGACATGAGCCACCGTGCCCAGCCTTTTTTTGAATAGAGACTGGAGTCTCACCATGTTGCCCAGGCTGGTCTCAAACTCCTGAGACCTCAAACTCAAGCGATTCTCCCACCTTGTCCTCTCAAAGTGCTGAGATTATAGGCATGAGCCTCCGAGCCCAGACTGTAATATTCTTTTACAAAATTTTGAAATCTCTTTCATTCAGCATTTTTAGTTGCATTTTCTGCCTTTCTTCCTTATTGAGTCTTACCAAAGGTATGTCTCTTTTAATAATCTTCCCGGCCAGGTGCGGTGGCTCATGCCTATAATCCCAATACTTTGGGAGGCCAAGGCTGGCAGATCACGAGCTCAGGAGTTCGAGACCAGCCTGGCCAACATGGTGAAACCCCATCTCTACTAAAAATACAAAAATTAGCCGGACATGGTGGTGCATGTCTGTAAGCCCAGCTACTCGGGAGGCTGAGGCAGGAGAATTGCTTGAACCTGGGAGGTGGAGGTTACAGTCAGCCGAGATCGCACCACTGCACTCCAGCCTAGACGATAGAGTGAGACTCCGTCTCAAAAACCAAACAAACAAAAACTTCGCGAAAAAACAACTTTTTTATCCTAATGTTTTTTTGTTTTTGATTTTGTTTTTGTTTTTTGGGTTTTTTTTTTTTTTTTGAGACAGAGTCTTGCTCTGTCACCCAGGCTAGAGTGCAGTGGCATGACCTCAGCTCACTGCAACCTCCAACCCCCAGGTTCAAGCAATTCTCCTGCCTCAGCCTCCTGAGTAGGTGGGATTACAGGTGTGCACCACCACGCCCAGCTACTTTTTGTATTTTAGTGGAGATGGGGTTTCACCATGTTGGCCAGGCTAGTCTTGAACTCCTGACCTCAGGTGATCCACCCGCCTTGCCCTCCCAAAGTGCTGGGATTACAGGCGTGAGCCACAGCGCCCGGCCTATTCTAATATGCTTTACTGTTGTTCCATACTTAATTGATTTCTACTGTGGCATAACAAGAAATATATGTTTGGTCTCTGCCCCTGGTTCCTGGTACGCAGCTTCCTAAACCCTTGGATGCTCTAGAGTGAAAGACTGTCTTTTGTATGCTGACAGCTGGTAGCTGGGGCTTCTGGGTAACGTTAGGATAGTCATGGTCCCCTGAAAGACAAAGCATGATTACAGACCTAGAACTTTTCAGCCCCACCCCAGGAGGTAGGGGTGACGGACTGAAGATTGAGCTAATCACCAGTGATCAATGATTTCATCAGTCGTGACTCCATAATGAGACCTCCCTAAAAACCCCAAACCACAGGGTTCGGAGAGCTGCTGGCCTGACGAGCCCAGCAAGATGCTGGGAGGGTGGTATATCCAAAGAGGGTGCGGAAGCTCTGCACCCCTTCCCCCATCCCTTACCCTGTGCGTCTCTTCCATTTGACCATTCCTTTATAATAAACCAGTAATTGTAAGTCAAGTGCCTTCCTGAGCTCTGTGAGCCGTTCTAGCAAAGCCGAGGAGGGGCTCGTGGGAAGCCCCCATGTACAGCTGCCTGGTCAGAAATACAGTGGCCATCTGGGGCTCCCAGCTGGTGGCTCAGGGGGCCAGTCTTGTGGGACTGAGCCCTTCCTAACTGTGGAGTCTACACTGACCCTGAGTAGTTACAGTAGTATCCGAATTGAATTGTAGGACGTCCAGTTAGTGTCAGAATTGGTTGGTGTGGAAAACCCACATAGCTGGTGTCAGTAGTGTGACTGGAACAGCTCACCCTCACCTTTGTGTTCTACTTGCTTTATTTGGGTTTGCTCTGTAGCTCATTTTCAGCTTCTGAAATGCACACTTACTGCATTAGTTTTGTCGCCGTTTCCTTAAAAAATTTCTTTAAAGTTGAAAATTGCCCACAAGAACTAGTTTAGCTGCGTCTTCCAAATTGTGACCGAAGTATTTCATCATTGCAGAAGCCCATTTTCCCCATTTTAGCATCTCGGAAATTGAGATGCAGCTTTTAGTCAAGATGGTACATCCTGTTTCAATCAGCAGCTTTTTCCTTTCTCAGTGGTGTGTGAAATTGTGGTGTTTCCTAGACTCAGTGCCATGTTCAGTGCAGTGAAGTATCATATGGTGTTTGCATTGTCTTTTAGCTCTAAGTATTTCATAATTTCCCTTTTTTTTTTGAGACGGACTCTCTGTCACCCAGGCTGGAGTGCAGTGGCGCAATCTTGGCTCACTGAAACCTCTGCCTCCCGGGTTCAGGCGATTCTCCTGCCTCAGCCTCCTGAGTAGCTGGGACTACAGGCGCCCGCCACCACCACACCCAGCTAATTTTTGTATTTTTAGTAGAGATGGAGTTTCATCATGTTGATCAGGATGGTCTCGATCTCCTGACCTCGTGATCCACCTGCCTTGGCCTCCCAAAGTGCTGGGATTACAGGTGTGGGCCACTGCGCCCAGCCCATAATTTCTCTTTTTTTAGCTCAATCGTTTCTAGTAATATGCTATTTAGTTTCCAGATACGAGGTGTTTCTAGCTGTTCTTTTGTTATTAATGTCTGATTTTATTACATTAAGATCAGAGAATACAGTCTTTATGGTTTTTTTTGTTTGTTTGGTTGGTTGGTTTTTTTTGAGACGGAGTCTTGCTCTGTCGCCCAGGCTGGAGTGCAGTGGCGCGATCTCGGCTCACTGCAAGCTCTGCCTCCTGGGTTCATGCCATTCTCCTGCCTCAGCCTCCTGAGTAGCTGGGACTACAGGCGCCTGCCACTACGCCTGGCTAATTTTTTTGTATTTGTAGTAGAGACGGAGTTTCACCATGTTAGCCAGGATGGTCTCGATCTCCTGACCTCATGATCTGCCCGCCTGGCCTCCCAAAGTGCTGAGATTACAGGCGTGAGCCACATGTGCCCAGCCTCCGTATGTTATTTTTCATGAATTTATTAGGACTTTTGTCTTCAGGCTCTTTTTTTGCTTTTTTTTTTTTTTTTGAGACAGAGTCTCACGCTGTTGGCCAGGCTGGAGTGCAGTGGCACAATCTAGGCTCACTGCAACCTCCGTCTCCTGGGCTCAAGCAATTCTGCCTCAGCCTCCGGAGTAGCTGGGATTATAGGCATCTGCCACCATGCCTAGCTACATTTTGTATTTTTAGTAGAGATGGGGCTTCACGATGCTGGCCAGGCTGGTCTCGAACTCCTGACCTCAGGTGATCCGCCCGCCTTGGCCTCCCAAAGTGCTGGGATTACAGGCGTGAGCCACCGTGTCCGGCCTGTCTTCTGGCTTTTTAAGGGTGTCTCTTGTTTGTTTTTTTTTTTTGAGACGGAGTCTTGCTCTGTGCCCCAGGCTGGAGTGCAGTGGCGCGATCTCGGCTCACTGCAAGCTCCGCCCCCCCCGAGTTCACGCCATTCTTCTGCCTCAGCCTCCCAAGTAGCTGGGACTACAGGCGCCCGCCACCTCGCCCGGCTAATTTTCTTGTATTTTTAGTAGAGACGGGGTTTCACTGTGTTAGCCAGGATGGTCTCTATCTCCTGACCTCGTGATCCGCCCGTCTCGGCCTCCCAAAGTGCTGGGATTACAGGCTTGAGCCACCGCGCCCGGCCTGGGGTGTCTCTTGTAAACACACAGGAACACACAGTGCCCGCTCCTGGCCGCTCTGTGTCTGTCATGGCTAAAAGCTGTACTTAGAGAAAATCACACAGATGTGGGTGCGAACCCAGTTCCACCCCTCATTTGCTCTTAACCTTCATCAGTTGCTTTCCTCTGAGTTTCTCGGTGGGAAAAGTGGGGTGAGAGCATCTTCCTTGAGAACCTTCAGGGCTCAGATGAACCAGTGGATGTGCCTGGCACGTGGGGACAGCTGGGGAACACTGAGCCTGACCCGACTCTGGAATACGCTGTCAAAAATGAGCAAAGACTCCAGGACCTCCCTCTCTACCTTTCCTTCTGCTGACAAAACTGAGAGCCTCGAGTCCATTTGTCTTCCAGGGGTGTGGGGAAGAGCAGCGATTAGCAGAATACTGTTGAAAGTGCCACAAAGGTACAAGGTTAACAAATAAGCCCCGTTTGTAATCCCGAGCAGGCGCAAGGATGCGGGACAGGCAGAGCATGAACCCCTCCTTTGCTTTTGTAGAATGCAGAGAGCAGTTTGCAGCAGAAGAATGAAGCCATCACATCCTTTGAAGGAAAAACCAACCAAGTTATGTCCAGCATGAAACAAATGGAAGAAAGGTAATCACTTCCGCCTGCAGATACTCTCTGGAAGGTGCCAAGCATTCCCTGGGCCTGGAACTTATTCAGAGTTCCTCTCCAAAGTGCAGGGCAGGGGCTGGGCGCGGTGGCTCACGCCTGTAATCCCAACACTTTGGGAGGCTGAGGCCGGTGTATCACCTGAGGTCAGGAGTTCAAGACCAGGCTGGCCAACATGGTGAAACCCTGTCTCTACTAAAAATACAAAAAATTAGCCAGGCGTGGTGGCGTACGCTTGTAATCCCAGCTTCTTGGGAGGCTGAGGCAAGAGAATTGCTTGAACCCAGGAGGCAGAGGTTGCAATGAGCTGAGATCGTGCCATTGCACTCCAGCCTGGCCAACAGGAAGAGACTCTGTCTCCAAAAAAAAAAAAAAAAAAAAAAGCCAGGCACAGTGGCTCATGCCTGTAATCCTAGCACTTTGGGAGGCCGAGGCAGGCAGATTACAAGGTCAGGAGATTGAGACCATCCTGGCTAACACAGTTAAACCCCGTCTCTACTAAAAATACAAAAAATTAGCCAGGTGTGGTGATGGGCACCTGTAGTTCCAGCTACTCAGGAGGCTGAGGCAGGAGAATCGCTTGAACCTGGGAGGGGGAGGTTGCAGTGAGCCGAGATCACGCCACTGCACTCCAGCCTGGGTGACAGAGCAAGACTCCGTCTCAAAAAAAAAAAAAAACTCTCAAAGCTCAGCAGTAAACAGTCAATCCAATTGAAAAATGGGCACAAGCTTGGCACAGTGGCTCACACCTGTAATCCCAGCACTTTGGGAGGCCGAGGCGGGTGGATCGCCTGAGGCCAGGCGTTCAAGACCAGCCTGGCCAACATGGTGAAACCCCGTCTCCACTAAAAATACAAACATTTGCTGGGTGTAGTGGTGCATGCCTGTAATCCCAGCTGCTTGGGACGCTGTGGCAGAAGAATCGCTTGAACCTGGGAGGCGGAGGTTGCAGTGAGCCAAGATCGTGCCATCGCACTCCAGCCAGGGCAACAAGAAAGAAATTTCATCTCAAAACAAACCAAAAAAAATTGGGGGGCAAAAGACTTGAACAGATACTTCATCACAGAGAACATCTGGACAGCAGAAAAGTACACGAGATGATGTTCAGACCATGGGCCATCAGAGAAATGAGTGGCGCCATCCCACCACACATCTGTTAGGACAGCTGTGGTTTCTTTTTTTTGTTTGTGTGTGTTTAATTTTTTTGAGCCAGAGTTTCGCTCTTGTCACCCAGGCTGGAGTGCAGTGGCACGATCTCAGCTCACCGCAGTCTCTACCTCCCAGGTTCAAGAGATTCTCCTGCCTCAGCCTCCCGAGTAGCTGGGATTACAGGCATGTGCCACCACGCCCAGCTAATTTTGTATTTTTGTAGAGATGGGTTTCTCCATGTTGATCAGGCTGGTCTCGAACTCCCAACCTCAGGTGATCTGCCCGCCCTGGCCTCCCAAAGTGCTGGGATTATAGGCGTGAGCCACCGCGCCTGGCCAGCTACAGTTTCTTTAATGACAACACCAAGTGCTGATGAGGACACAGAGTTAATGGATCTCTCATACGTTATTGGTAGGAATGCAAAATGGTGCAACCACTTAGGAAAACAGTTTCTCAAGAAGCTAAACGTCCTCTTACCATGTAATCCAAATAGAAATGAAACTTACGTCTACACCAAAACCAGTACATATGTTTGTAGCAGCTCTGTTCATAACTGCCAAAAACTAGAAACAGTCCCCGTGTTCTGCATTGGGTGAATGGATAAAGAAGGTGGTAATCTGTGCAGTGAGATACAGCTCAGCCATACAAAGGAATGAACCACTGCCCTTTGAGAATGTTCAGAGAGGAAACAAAAGGAATGAACCACTGACATACACAGAAACTTGGATTGATCTCAGCGACATTATTCTGAGAAAAAGCCAGTCTCAAGGTTATATAACGTATAATCACATTTAGATTACATTCTCAAAAAGCCAAAGCCATATTGTTGCAGAACAGATGAGTGGCTGCCAGGGGCTGAGGTGGGGAGATTGTGTGGCTCCGGATGGCAGCACTGGGGGGTTTTGGGAGTGGTGGGACTGTCCTGTATCCTGAGTGTGGTGGAGCTGACTCTCCGTGTGTTAAAACTCACAAGAGCTAATTTTACTGTGTGTTAATTTTAAGAAAGAATTTCAGCCAGCAAAAGTCATCCTTTCCTTACAAAGATTTGCTTCATTTGTGCTCTTGCTGGTGTCGCATCCAGGTTGCAGCACTCGGAGCGGGCGAGGCAGGGGGCCGAGGAGCGGAGCCACAAGCTGCAGCAGGAGCTGGGCGGGAGGATCAGCGCCCTGCAGCGGCAGCTCTCCCAGCTGCACGAGCAATGGTAGGGGCCCTGCAGGGAGCCTGGGCTGGGTGTGGCTCAGGAGGGACTGGGAAGAACTGGGGGCAAGTAGTGTCCTGCTTCAGCACTCACCCCTGCAGCGTTCGTATGTTACCCCTAGGGAGCTCCCTCCCCACAGGACGACTCACGTGCTCCAGCTCACCCCCAGAAGGTCTGGCCACGCTCAGACCATGGTCCCAGGTCACAGCCTTTATCACCCTTAACCACCCTTTCTAAAAAGAAACAACCGTGTGTCAGTGTTGAGCAGAAAGCCACCTTTCACCTACCCTTTGCTGACGGAAGCTTCATATGATTTTGTGCACAGTTCGTCTACAGATTTTTTTTTTTTTTTTTTTTTTTTTTTTTTTTTTTTTGAGACGGAGTCTCGTTCTGTCACCCAGGCTGGAGTGCAGTGGCCAGATCTCAGCTCACTGCAAGCTCCACCTCCGGGGTTCACGCCATTCTCCTGCCTCAGCCTCCTGAGTAGCTGGGACTACAGGCCCCCGCCACCTGGCCCGGCTAGTTTTTTTTTTTTTTTTTTTTTGAGACGGAGTCTGGCTCTGTCACCCAGGCTGGAGTGCAGTGGCCGGATCTCAGCTCACTGCAAGCTCCGCCTCCCGGGTTTACGCCATTCTCCTGCCTCAGCCTCCCGAGTAGCTGGGACTACAGGCGCCTGCCACCTCGCCCGGCTAAGTTTTTGTATTTTTAGTAGAGACGGGGTTTCACCGTGTTAGCCAGGATGGTCTCGATCTCCTGACCTCGTGATCCGCCCGTCTCGGCCTCCCAAAGTGCTGGGATTACAGGTGTGAGCCGCCGTGCGTGGCCTGTAGATGTTTTGAGATAGTGTATGTGGCAGATTAAAAGCCTGATGTTGGGAGAAGAGAGAGAAGAGACATGTTTATTCCCACAGGGAGAGAGCAGACTCCAGGGGTCCAGCAGGGCCCCCAGGGCCACTCAGCGGGCACAGGGGAGGAGTCAGGTTCAGGCCGGGGCTCACTCCCGGCCTCTTCTCCCTCCAGGGTTCTCCATCGTGAGTCTGGCCATAGGTTATAGAAAGCAGAATGAGGCCGGGCACAGTGGCTCACGCCTGTAATCCCAGCATCTGGGAGGCCGGGGCAGGGAGATCACGAGGTCAGGAGTTCAAGGCCAGCCTGGCCAACATGGTGAAATGCCATCTCTAGTAAAAATACAAAAAATTAGCTGGGCATGGTGGCATGTGCCTGTAATCCCAGCTACTCGGGAGGCTGAGGCAGGAGAATCGCTTGAACCTGGGAGGCAGAGGTTGCAGTGAGCCAAGATCACACCACTGCACTCCAGCCTGGGCGACAGAGCAAGACTCCGTCTCAAAAAAACAAACAGAAAGCAGAATGAATTGGCCAGTGCGGTGGCTCATGCCTGTAATCTCTGCACCTCGGGAAGCTGAGGTGGGAGGATCACTCGAGCCCAGGAGGTTGAGGCTGCAGTGAGCTGAGGTTGCGCCACTGCGCTCCAGCTGGGATGACAGAGCTAGACCCTGTCTCAGGAAAAGGAAAGAAGGAATTTTGAACTTCCTTTCCTCAGGTCTCCACGTCAGGGGCGCGTTCTCTTCTGTGGTCCAAGTGTTCAGAGCTCTCTCCCTTCTCTCCTGCGGAAGAGTCGAGTATGGCCCTGCAGGCTTTTCTCTCCCTGGCTCCTGCTCTTTCCTGTGGACGGGCAGGTGACCCTGGGGGAGAGGAAAGCCTTGCCGAAGGGTTTCAGTGCTCAAGTGGCAATTCAGAGACTCCCCGTTTCCTGGGCAGTGTGTAGGGTTGTCGGTCCTCCATGAAGATCTCCCACGAGACTAACTCAAGTTTGTTTTATGGAAACAGCTCAAGCCTAGAGAAAGAACTGAAATCAGAAAAAGAGCACCGACAGGCTCTTCAGCGCGAATTACAGCGCGAGAAAGACACTTCCTCTCTACTCAGGACGGAGCTACAACAAGTGGAAGGATTGAAAAAGGTGAGGTGGGCCCTCCTGGGGCGGGAGAGCCTCTGGCAGGCTCCTCTCCCCGCACCCTGTGTGTGGGGGCTCCAGGGCGTGGGGAGGCTGTTAGGGGCTCCTATTTGAGGAGCGAAGACAAATAAATCACTAAGCCTGCTGGCCAGCTCAGATAGAGGCGAGTGCCATGAAGAGAATAAAGCAGAACAGTGTCCTCACCCGTGTGCAAGGGGCCTGGGGAGGGAGCGACCGGTGAGCAGAGGCTCCAGTGAGTTACGCCGTACAAAGCACCGCTTGGGCAGAGGCTGCAGGAGCAGCCAGGAGTGTGAGGAGCAAAGGGGAGGCCTCGGCGGCAGGCGGCAGGAAGCCCTTCGTGGGCCCTGGGAGCCAGGGGAAGGAACGTGGGTTTTGTTTTGAGCACAGTGGGAAGCTGGTGGAGGGACAGGATCCGTTTCGTTTGCGGACGGTCGTTGGTTCCTGTGTGGAGAGTGAGTGGCAGGCTTGCAGGAGAGGAAGCTGGGAGGAGCCAGTCAACATCTCCCAGCACATGGCAGTCCTTACCTCAGCCACTGCCCAGGGTCGGGTCATCCCTGGGAAGCAAACTGACCCCAGCCCTCCACTGCCCCCTCCCCTCAGTCCCCTGGAGGACCCTCTCACTTGGAGGCATGGCCTGGATGCGGTGGGCTTCAGAGGGCGAGAGAAGTGGGGTCCGGGAGGCCTTCACTGTCTGGCTGTGGAACGAGACCTCCCAGGAAGCTCCGAGGCCGTGTGGAACATTCGCCCTAATGTAAAACCATCGACTTTTCCCAGAGAGGAGGCGGCTCTGAGTCCTGGACGGGCTGACTGCGGCCTGGGGCGCTGTGGGGCTCCTCCCGTGTGGGGATGGTGTGCCCTCCTCTCAGGCCCCCGCACTGCCGAGCACTGCGGCGCAGCGGAGCCCAAAGCAGGCTTCCCTCGGCACCTTCCCAGGAGGGGCCCAGGGCTGGCTGGCTTCTGGACCTGGATTTTGTGGCGTTGAACACCGTAATGGACACCACTGAGCGATTCGAGAGAGTTAGAAAAGGCCCTTTTGATTTCCATCGGAAAGTGCCTGGAGTTGCTGGGGAAGGGAGAGCTTCCTCAAGAGCCAGGTCTGGCTTGGAGAGTGGAACGGAGGAAGTGCAGGGCAGAAGAGGACTTTCAGAAAGTTCTGCCTCGTCACGGGGCACACCTCCTTTATTCTGCTTCAAAATGCTTTGGTCAAAAGATTCGAATCACACAATTACAGCCCGCCCCAACAATAGGAACAAAACAATGTCTAGTATCCCCAGTTAAGCCACAGCGTGCCTTGCAAGCATGTACACAGAAGCAGAGGCTACGGCACAGGGTGTGCGGGGAGCTACCCCTCCGCTGGGGCCTAAGCTCCACCGCCGTCCCCCGTGGTCCCAGAAACCCCAGTTACTCTCTGGGTCTCCATCCTGGCCTTACCAGACTGGCTCAAGGTGCACTGGCCCCAGGTGTCAGTGCCGTTGTCCCCTGGGATTCTGCTCCATGCAGGGCTCCTCATGTGGTCCAGCCAGCCCCCAGGTGGTCTAGCCATGAAATGAGGTCCCAAGTCACCGCCTTCATCATCCTTGACCAGTGCTTTCCAAAAAAGCAACTTTTTCAGAGTTGAACAGGAAACCACCTTTCAAACTAGTCTTTGCTGATGCAAGCTTCGTGTGATTTTTGTGCACAGTTCTTCTTTAGATTTTTTGAGATAGCAATCTGTTTTGTAAAAAGTTTATCTTTTAAAAAGAAGCTCAAATAGGCAAAGCCTCATTTGTCCCATGAGGGTAACTTTTTTTTTCTTTGAGACAGAGTCTCACTCTGTCGCCCAGGCTGGAGTGCAGTGGCGCGATCTCAGCTCACTGCAACCTCCGCCTCCCCAGTTCAAGCGATTCTCCTGCCTCAGCCTCCCGAGTAGCTGGGATTACAGGCATGTGCCACCACGCCCTGCTAATTTTTGTATTTTTACTAAAGGAGGGGTTTCGCCATGTTGGCCAGGCTGGTGTTGAATGCCTGACCTCAGGTGATCCGCCCGCCTCAGCCTCCCAGTGCTGGGATTACAGGTGTGAGCCCTGTGCCCGGCCGAGGGTAACTGTTTTTAATGTGGCTGATGAATGTCACTGTCCTGTCCCATGTCTCTGTCCCAGCTGCAGAGCCCGCGTACAGTGCCTGCCTTCGAGCTGCCCCGTGTCGAGAGGAAGCTAGCAAGAAATAATCTTGAATGACATTAACACAGGACTACATTTTGCTTTTTTTTTGAGACGGAGTCCCACTCTGTCGCCCAGGCTGGAGTGCAGTAGCACGATCTCGGCTCACCACAACCTCCGCCTCCCCAGTTCAAGCAATTCTCCTGCCTCAGCCTCCCAAGTAGCTGGGATTACAGGTGCCCACCACACCCAGCTAATTTCTGTATTTTTAGTGGAGACAGGTTTGCACCATGTTGGCCAGGTTGGCCTCAAACTCCTGACCTCAGGTAACCCACCTGCCCCAGCCTCCCAAAGTGCTGGAAGTACAGGCATAAGCCACTGTGCCCAGCCGCCTTTTGCTATTGAAAAACATTCTGATCTGCTTGTTGCTCTGGTTGCTAAATCTTTAAAAAAAAAAAAAAAAAAAAAAAAAAAAGGCCGGTGCAGTGGCTCATGCCTGTAATCCCAGCACTTTGGGAGGCCAAGGCAGGTAGATCACAAGGTCAGGAGTTCAAGGCTATCCTGGCTAACATGGTGAAACCCTATCTCTACTAAAAATACAAAAATTAGCAGGGCATGGTGGCGGGCACCTGTAGTTCCAGCTACTTGGGAGGCTGAGGCAGGAGAATCGCTTGAACCCAGGAGGCAGAGGTTACAGTGAGCCAAGATGGTGCCACTGCACTCCAGCCTGGCGAGAGAGCGAGACTCCGTCTCAAAAAAATAAAAAAATTTTTTAAAAGGCCCGTGAATCCTCCGTCCAGCGTCTGGTTGGTTTGTTCATTTTAGGAGTTGCGGGAGCTTCAGGACGAGAAGGCAGAGCTGCAGAAGATCTGCGAGGAGCAGGAGCAAGCCCTCCAGGAAATGGGCCTGCACCTCAGCCAGTAAGAGCCCCACTCCCCTCGTCTGCCGCTGCAGGCACACCAGTCTACCCGGCGCACCCCTCGGGCCCCAAACCTACCTTCTGGCGAAAGGAGGGTGGGCCGTTTAGGAGCCCCGTCCACTGTTCACGGATGAGCTCTCAGGAAGCCAGGCCTCAGGGGGACCAAGCACTGATTCCTGCTAACCCCCTGGGGATGTCAGTCAGCTCTTAGTTAATTCATCAAGCGCACTCATTCCTAGTGACCAGGACACTCCTATTCCTTAGCTTCGTATCCAGGGCCTTAGGGAACAGATGGGCAATGAGAGGATTTCTTGGTCAGTCTACAGTCAGGCCAGAGGGAGCGTGGCGGGTTTGAGAATGGAAGCCTGGCCCGGTAGAGGTGCACTCACCGGCCTTGGGCAGCACAGCCCCTTCCTTTGGGGAACTGGCCACAGCAGCCGCCGGAGCCTGTCTGTCTGTCTGTCTGCTACAGATGCTGATGGGCACAGACCCTGGTAGCTCTGCTGTCCTCTGACTTGACAGCGCCCCTCTTTGGTGTCCCAGTCTGGACACGTTGCTGTGGACACCTGGGCCTTGGGGTGTATCACACTTCGGATTGTGGAGCTTGTCCATTTGTGTGATGATTTTGCATTTTCAACATAGTGGGTAGCCTTTTCTCCTCGAGTCAGGCCTCACGGTTGCAAGTAACAGAAATCCAACTCAAAGTAGCTTAAGCAAAAGAAGCCATCAGGAGTCGGTCTCTGTTTCCCACCTCTGCTATCCTGTCTACCTCACAGGTGGGTCTGGACCCTTCAGGGGCAAAACAGCCGTCAGCAAGGCCATCTATCAGAGGAACAAAGTCCCTCTTCTTTCTGCATAGCTCCCAAGGTCACCCAAGGTTGACTCTGCTCCCGAGTGCCCATGCCTGACGTAAGCACCATTACCAAGCAGATGGGGCTCAGCCTCAGCACAGCCTGGGCTCAGGCCCAGCACTGCGTATATTTGACCGGAAAAGGTCCACACATGGAGACCAAAATGAGAATCAGCTCGAAACACACTGGGGTATAGATGCGTGCAGCCTTAGAATTTTTCTTGCAGTCTGGAAAGGTGTAGAGTAGTAGTATTAAGAAAATAGGCCGGGTATGGTGGCTCACACCTGTAATCCCAGCACTTTGGGAGACCAAAGTAGGCAGATCACCTGAGGTCAGGAGTTCGAGGCCAGCCTGGCCAACATGGTGAAACCCCATCTCTACTAAAAATACAAAAATTAGCCAGGCGTGGTGGTGGGCACCTGTAATCCCAGCTACTCGGGAGGCCGAGACAGTAGAATCGCTTGAACCCGGGGGGCAGAGGTTGCAGTGAGCCACAATTGTGCCACTGCACTCCAGTCTGGGTGACAAAAGTGAGAATCCGTCTCAAAAAAAAAAAAAAAAAAAAAATAGCTGGTCAAGGAATCTGATGTCTGTGGTGGGAATGCAGTCTGCCCACTCCCAGATGCAGGTGCTGGCCACTCGCCATCTATCCTGCGCCCCTTACCTCTCTACATTAGCCCATGGCCACTGCTCCCTCCCCTCCCACCCTCCGCCCTGCCTGCCACCCGCTCAGCTGAGTGCCCTGTGCTGCTCTCGTCTGGCCTGTCAACTTGCCATGCTCTGGCCCCTGTTCCTCCCCAACCCCCAGGGAGCTCCTTGAGCGACGCAAGGCCCAGTGTCTGTCCCCATGCTCAAGAGCACAGGCCAGCTGTGAGGGCATCCCAAGAGCACTCACCAGAAGCAGACGTGGAACAGGGGCGGGCGTGGAGCTGGCTTCTGGGGTTTGCAGCCAGTGTTTTCCTCTTTACATTGGATGGATGGCAAGGCAGTGTCACAGGTCCCCTCCTAGTGACCATAGACCTCGAAACTGTGGATGGTCTCTGATCTTTAAAATATATCTTTGTGGCCGGGTGTGGTGGCTCATGCCTGTAATCCCAGCATTTTGGGTGGCCGAGGTGGGCATATCACCTGAGGTTGGGAGTTCGAGACCAGCCTGACCAACGTGGAGAAGCCCCGTCTCTACTAAAAATATAAAATTAGCCAGGCGTGCTGGAGTGCGCCTGTAATCCCAGCTACAGGGGAGGCTGAGGCAGGGGAATCGCTTGAACCTGGGAGGCAGAGGTTGCAGGGAGCCGAGATCGCACCATTGCACTCCAGCCTGGGCGACAAGAGTGAAACTCTGTCTCAAAAACAAACACAAAAATGTATTGTTGCACTTAATGGCTGCCTGGCACTACCGGCTACCCTAGCTTCCGAATTCCAGTGTGAGCTGCCTGGCCACCACTCCCTCCCAGCAAGTGCTGTGCGTGTGACAGCATCAGGTGTATGCAAACCCAGACAGGGCTGCCTGAGGAGCTGCTTTTGTGCTCTCTCCTCTTCGCTTCTTCCTCTTGCAAGCCTGTGCCGGATGACAGACGGCAAAGCCTCTTCGCAGACCCTACATTAGCTACAGGAACAGTTTTCCAGTTTCATTATCTTGGGAACATCTGGATTCTTCCTAAATTGTGTTCCCCAGAGTTCTTGTATGTTCAGTTTGCCATCTTGACCTGGCTTCCCAAGGTCTGTCCATCTGGGCAGCCTGTTCTGATCCTGTCAATCTGCTGGCCTATTTCCTGTGTCTGCAGCCGGACCAGGAAGGGAAGGAGCTGCCTCCCAATCTTTAGTAAAAGCCACAGGGATTTTTCTAAATGCCCTGATGCTGTTTTCTAATCCCTCCCTTAGAAGTCTAGCGTGTGTTTCCCAGAGACCTGCCATTTTCTCACTTTGATTAGTCTAATCTGATGATAGTTCAGACTGATCTCAGTTTTTAGCAAAGGCTCAGACCAGGCTGGGCGTGGGGGCTCACGCCTGTAATCCCAGCACTTTGGGAGGCCGAGGCAGGTGGATCACTTGAGATCAGGAGTTCAAGACCAGCCAGGCCAATATGGTGAAACCCCGTCTGTAGTAAAAGTACAAGAAAATAAGATGGGCATGGTGTCAGGCACCTGTCATCCCATCTACTTGGGAAGCTGAGGCAGGAGAATCGCTTGAACCCAGGAAGCAGAGGTTGCAGTGAGCCAAGATCACACCACTGCACTGCAGCCTGGGCGACTCAGCAAGACTCCATCTCAAAAAAAAAAAAAAAAAAGGAACGCTTCAGCCCATAATCCCAGCACTTTGGGAGGCTAAGGCAGGCAGATCACTTGAGGTCCAGAGTTCAAGACCAGCCTGGGCAACATGGCAAAACCCCACCTCTACAAAAAAATACAAAAATTAGCCAGGCATGATGGCTCGCACCTGTAGTCCCAGCTACTTGGGAGAATCACTTGAGCCCAGGAGGTTGAGGCTGCAGTGAGCCATGATTGCATCACTGCATTCCAGCCTGGGCAATATAGCAAGACCCTGTCTCAAAAAAAAAAAAAAAAGATCACACTGTTTCCCCAAATCGCACAAACTGCCTCATTTTATTTGGTTTAGTTCTGCCAATTTAAACCGTGTTCAGTCCTGTCTCTTACGTAAACAAAGGAATTGTTCTGACACTAACAAGAATGGAGCAAGAACAAATGGCTGTGCCCTCTGAGCCTGCCCCTTCCAGACAGCAGGCAGCAGATTGGAGGCCGGGGAGAGGCTGCAGACTCAGGTTCCTGCTGGGGACAGCGGGAGAGACCAGCGCAGAACAGGGCCAGGTCTTGGACTTCCGGCCTCAGGCCATCCTCTCGCCTCAGCCTCCCTCAGAGTCTGTTTGAGCCCCTGCAGGCTAAGCAGTGTGTTCTTGTGCCGGGTGCAGTCCCAGGCTCAGCCTCAGCCCCCAGCAGACGGGAGCCAGTGTGATGAGGCGACTCTGGGATTGTACAGAGGCGGAAGGCATTTTAACAACCCATGCTCTGGGTCTCCTCACAAGTCCGGTATCTTCACAAAGCTAGTCATGAGAGCCAGCTGTGTTAGGGAGCCAGAGCCTCACTCTCTCTCACTGCTGTCAAATGGCCTTTTCTTCCTTAGGTCCAAGCTGAAGATGGAAGATATAAAAGAAGTGAACCAGGCACTGAAGGTACTGGCTTGCTAAGAACCACTTCTTCGCCGTCAGCTTGTGCTGATGGCCTGTGTGCTCGTACGTTTAAGTATCCCAAGAGTCAGGTGAGAGCGTGTGGTCGAAGCAGTGGTGTGGATGACATATTTACAGAGAAGCCAGACGCTGCTCAGAAACGTGTCCCTCAGCTGAGGGATGCTGACAGGTGGCAGGGCCAAAGCTGAACCTAGGTCTTCTGCCTCCAGTTCTTCTGCCATCAGCTGTGCTTTGAAAATAGGCCTGATGGGTCTTCCTAAAGGGGGAAGCAGGTGGCAGAGAAGAGAGACCCGCAGGTATCTTTAAACAGTGAAAAACAGGCCCTTCTGTTGAAGCGAGGGGCCAGAGGCCAGCCAGCCCCACTGCAGTGCCCTGTGCCATGGCTAAGGACCACTCAAGCCAAGCCCTGAGTTGGGCCAGGTTTCCACACCCTTGTGGGGAGGGCAGAATAACACATTCCACTGAAGAGCAGGAGCTTGCGGGTGGCCTGGTGCAGGTGCCAGGTGCAGGTGCCAGGCTGAGCTGCAGGGCGGAGTGTGTGGGAGAGGAGGCAGACATTCAGGGCATTCAGGGGCACGGCAGCCTGGCCTGCAAGATGGCCTTGCCTGCAGGAGCGTCCACCCTTCGGCCTCGGCTGTGCCGTGGCAGCGATGCAAAAGCAGCCCCTTTCCACACTCTCCCACGTGGTGCAGAGCAGGGACCCTAATGTCTCTGGGCATCTAACTTCCAAGTGTCAGGTCAGGGGCAGCAACTAACAGCAGCCTGGACTTCTAGGTAACATCAGTTTCACAGCATCAGAGGGAGGGTAAAAATCATGAAACAGGACTCTAGAGCCGCCAGAGCTCTTTGATGTCAGGATGAACGTCCTGGGCACACACTGGCAGCCCCAAGGGTGTGTGACTCTAGCTCAGTCTATGAGGATCTGTCTGTCAGCAAGAAGATCACATCCAGCAGATGCTAATAGGCCAGAAAAGTACCTCATGCCTTTGACTCCTGGAACGCCCCAGTCCCTAAGCCTGAATAAATCACAGGTGCTGCTCCCTGAGAAAGCCCTCCCAAGAGCCACCTTTCAAAGCCTCAGCCGCCTCCCCTGTGGAATGGAGTCCATCTGCTCCCCAGGGCTGTTCAGGAATCAAGGCTTTGGCCCGCAAGGAGAAGCGCTTCCTCAGGCCTGTGGGATGCAGTGCCCGCTGTCCATCACCACCTGTCTCTCCACAGGGATCAGCGTCAGCAGGTGTCCCAGTCTCCCTCAGACTTGGCCCTTCTGCCGCGCCTGCCAGTTCAGCTAGTCTCTTCGACCAGTGTCTCAGGCAGGGTCTAGGGTTGCAGGCACCAGAAGCTCACTCTGCTTACTTCAGCCAAAGGGAACTGATGGAAAGTGGGGGTGTGCCTGAGTGAGCGGACGCTGGAGACTGCCTTGAGGCCCCGGGGCAGCCTGCAGAGGCCAGGAGGTGAAGCATGGAGCTAGGACACAGGAATCCTGGCTGCAGCCAGACCGGGCAAGGGCCCGTTGATGACAGTGCTGTGAGGCCACATCTGATGGAGAAGAAACAGTGCCTCACTAGGAAACAGGTGCTATGAGGGACAATGGATGCAGCCAGAACACAGCTACGCACTCATCAGGGGCTTAGACAGGAAGTGGATTCTAGGATGTCCTCTCCTCCTCAGGGCCACGCCTGGCTGAAAGATGACGAAGCGACACGCTGCCGGCAGTGTGAGAAGGAGTTCTCCATTTCCCGGAGAAAGGTTTGTGGGGCTCCGCCCACCCTCCCAGTGCCCTGGGTCCTTGCCCGCTGAGATTCCGCTTTCTCTGGTTCCAGAAGCCCGCATCACACCAGGCGCACTGCCCTGTGACTGCTCCCTGGCTGGCAGATGGGCGGCCCCGCCTCTCCTGCTTGCCTGTGCAGATGGCTTTCCATCCCGGCACCCTCTTTCTGGGAGGCCTTGGCCAGTCACAGGCCCCTGGTCTCCAGCACATCCTTGCAGGAATTGACAATGATTTTGGGGGAGATGGGGCTCCTTGTGCCGAGCTGCTCTAGGGGATTGTCATTGAAAATTCTCTGTGTGCGGCAGGACCGAAATCTGGCCCAACTTAGGCAAAAACAGAATCTATGGGGAACCTACAGGGCAGCAGGTCACCAAAAATCACTGGTGATCTAGGCAGGGTGCTTGTCCCTGTCTTTTAGGTTCTGGAAACAAGGTCCTAGGCTCACCCTTGGGTCTAGGGTTGCCAGGGCCTTATTAATAGCCTCACCAAGACCAGCTGGGTAGGGGAAGAGTTGGATATAAGCAAAACTGGGAGCTAAAAGAAACACTGCCACAGCCATGTTCTGTCTGTTCCCATCAACAGCCTAGCTCTGGAAAAGAGGAAGCCTCAGCCACCCCCACTCCCCACCCCGAGTTTCAGGCAGTGCCTTGCAGTAAGCTCAGAGCTAGAAACCACGGCCTGAGGCTGCCTGAGATCACATATGTCTACAAGGCCTGGCTGTTCCCATCTGTGGAACCACAAAAGCAGAGGCTGCACAGGTGCTCATCTCGGTGTCTTATCAGGCACCTAGGGAACCTGTTTAGAAAGGGGAAGACCCACTCCCACCCCCTTGGAATGCAGCAAAGAGAACAAAGCAGACTCTTCCCATAGCTGGCTGGCTTAATGATGAAGTACAGCAAAAGTAAACTTTTTGTCTTAAGACCCTTAGGCCGGGCACGGTGGCTCACGCCTGTAATCCCAGCACTTTGGGAGGCCAAGGTGGGCGGATCACAAGGTCAGGAGATCGAGACCATCCTGGCTAACACCGTGAACCCCGTCTCTACTAAAAATACAAAAGATTAGCCGGGTGAGGTGGCGGCGCCTGTAGTCCCAGCTACTCGGCAGGCTGAGGCATGAGAATGGTGTGAACCCGGGAGGTGGGGCTTGCAGTGAGCCCAGATCATGCCACTGCACTCCAGCCTGGGCAACAGAGCGAGACTGTCTCAAATTAAAAAAAAAAAAAAAAACCCTTTGCACACAGCCCTCACCACTCCACAGAAACAGAACCCATTCCAGGCCAGGCGCGGCGGCTCAGGCCTGTAATCCCAGCACTTTGGGAGGCCGAGACGGGTGGATCACGAGGTCAGGAGATCGAGACCATCCTGGCTAACACGGTGAAACCCCGTCTCTAATAAAAATACAAAAATCAGCCGGGCGCGGTCTGGGTGACAGAGCGAGACTCCGTCTCAAAAAAAAAAAAAAAAACCCATTCCAAACAAATGCGCTTCTGAGTTAGGAAGCAGGGAGGGTGTGTGGATGGCTTTTCCCTGGGTGTCCTGTGACTGCCTTCTTCCCGTCCTCTAGCACCACTGCCGGAACTGTGGCCACATCTTCTGCAACACCTGCTCCAGCAACGAGCTGGCCCTGCCCTCCTACCCCAAGCCAGTGCGAGTGTGCGACGGCTGCCACACCCTGCTCCTGCAGCGCTGCTCCTCCACGGCCTCCTGAGCGTCTGTCCTCGGGAGCACAGCCTCGCGGACAGCGCCAAACCCTGTGGGTCTCCAGGGGCTTGGGAATTGTGTTCTTTCCCAAGAGAATCGAAGGAAAGAATCAAACTTCTCGCCCGGCCACTGGCACTCCAGAAGACAGTGTGCCAGAACCAGCAGCTCTCACCGTGCCGTGATTCGTTCGGAATTAACTCCTCTGGATGGAAACTTCCATCTTACGGCTCTGGTTCAGATACAACGTCATGATTTTGCTACTATCATTTTTCACTTTTCAAAGAATTTAACCTGTTTTACAGCAGTTCAGTTCTGCTAGTGAGTACTTTCCCTCTCCCACCTCCCTTCTGAAAACCTGACTCGTGTACAGCGTTTGACACACATGGGGTCTGTCTGTGCCTTCTCTGCTTCAGTCAAGAAATTTGCCATTTCATGCCCTTGTGACTACCTATCGTTGGTCCAGCAATAAAATCATTTATTTTTCACTCTGGCGCATGCAGAAGCTCCTGTCAACTTCCAAAGAGCCACCGCACCGGAGGAGGCCTCCGTACCCCTCGTGCCCGAGCCCAGTGTAAGCAAGAGGCCGCCGGTGCTGCCCCAGAGCCTGCAGGGCTGTGCCTGGTGAGCCAAGGGCAGTTTGCAGGGGCAGCCTGCCACCAACAGGCAGAGGAAGTGACCCCAAGCCTGTCACCAAAGTGCAAGAGTAGTTCACATACATGATTGGGAGTTGGACAGGTTACAGATGGAGACACCTGTGGAAAGGCACTTGGCAGGCAGTCATTTTTTACATTTCAAATGCAGTGCTAGGACTGGCTTCCAGTCCCTCCCTCGGAGGCCCCTACCCCCAAACAGCCAATGGCCTGGGGCTCTCTTCCGGTCAAGTCCAGACAGCCAAGAGTCAGTCTGCCAGACCTCATCCTTCACCTTCTATACGTGCACCTTGTCCAGGACCCTACCTTCCCTTCCCGCAGGCTCCCTACCCTCACCAAATGCAGGCCTCAGGATCGCACCCCTCCTCTGGGCTCCCCCACGACCTGGTCAGCCCTGGTAGATGCTTGCATGGCACCCTCGACTGAGTTTCCTCCTCTGCCGCTCCCTCCCTCCAACCGCTCTCAAGATGGAAAAGGTGGGAGCTTGGGCAAGGCTCAAAGATTCACCCACCATCCTATACAGCTTAGGACTGTACAGCCAGACTTCAAGACGAGGTCTGCCCTGCTCCAAAGCCATGTCCTAGCAGGTTTCCAACCCTGTTAGGGAAGCCCAGTGGCAGCCCTCCCCTCCCCTTCCCTCACCTCACCATAGCAGCTGCCATCTCATACAGGGCCAAACTTTGAGAAAAAACTGCCTCTCACTACCCCTAACTGGCATATACGACATCTGTGCCTTTTCAATACACCCAGTGTGGACCCCTAACTTGCTGGGCAGCCTTAGGCAAGTCGGTTCACTTGAGTCTTAGCTTTCATCTGCACACACAAAAGCAGAATAATCCATCCCTCCCCTACTTCAAGTCAGTTCTGGCAGCTCAGTATAAAAACATGCAGGAGGGGCCGGGCGCGGTGGCTCAAGCCTGTAATCCCAGCACTTTGGGAGGCCGAGACGGGCGGATCACGAGTTCAGGAGATCGAGACCATCCTGGCTAACACGGTGAAACCCCGTCTCTACTAAAATACAAAAAAAAAATTACCCGGGCGAGGTGGCAGGCGCCTGTACTCCCAGCTACTCGGGAGGCTGAGGCAGGAGAATGGCGTGAACCCGGGAGGCGGGGCTTGCAGTGAGCTGAGATGCGGCCACTGCACTCCAGCCTGGGCAACAGAGCGAGACTCCGTCTCAAAAAAAAAAAAAAAAAAAAAAAAACATGCAGGAGGTTCCCACCTCTGTGCCTGACACTTGTGTTTAAGTGAAATTTATCACACCCATTTTCAAAGTTGGCAATATTTGGTCAGGATAACTTCCCTACTCACAAATTCAAACATATTCTAAGCCCTAATTATGGCATCTCCAGTCCCTGGTCTGGTACCATACCACCTTTACCCAGCCTGAGAAACGAAGGACAGATGTTCTAAGGCAGCACTTCCCAAGTCAACTGAGGTAGGGGTGAGTGGTCAGGATTTTGTTTAAAATGCAGATTCCAACTCACAAGGTCAGGAGGTTAATTAAGTCACTGCAAACAAGCTATGGAGCACAAGATTCCAAAGAACCATAATGCGTCTAGACTTTTTTTTGAAACAGGAATTTCTCTCTTGTCGCCCAGACTAGAGTACAATGACGCGATCTTGGCTCACTGCAATCTCTGCCTCCCAGGTTCAAGCAATTCTCCCCTGCCTCAGTAGCTGGTATTGCAGGTGTGTACCACCACGCCCAGCTAATTTTTGTATTTTTTAGTAGAGACAGGGTTTCCCCATGTTGGCCAGGCTGGTCTCGAACTCCTGACCTCAGGTGACCTGCCCACCTCAGCCTCCCAAAGTGTTGAAACTACAGGCGTTAGCCACTGCCCCTGGTCTAGACTAGCCATATGGCTCTGGATTTAGTTTAACCTTACTCCAAGTGTCTAGTTCTAGTCCCTTCTCTAACAGGGCAAGCTTTTTTTTTTTTTTTTTTTTTTTTTTGAGACGGAGTCTCGCTCTGTTGCCCAGGCTGGAGTGCAGTGGCCAGATCTCAGCTCACTGCAAGCTCCGCCTCCCAGGTTTACGCCATTCTCCTGGCTCAGCCTCCCGAGTAGCTGGGACTACAGGCGCCTGCCACCTCGCCCGGCTAGTTTTTTGTATTTTTTAGTAGAGACGGGGTTTCACCGTGTTAACCAGGATGGTCTCGATCTCCTGACCTTGTGATCCGCCCGTCTCGGCCTCCCAAAGTGCTGGGATTACAGGCTTGAGCCACCGCGCCCGGCCACAGGGCAAGCTTTATCCCTAAATATACCACAGTTAACTCAGGACCCAGAGAAGGAACCCTCAATCCTTCTCAATACTGGGCCTCAGTACCAAACTATTAACACAAGATCTGAAGGGCAGTAACCAGGCTTAGAACACAGCTCAGCAACTCTCAACACTGCCTTCCCCCGGGACAACTGCTGCTCTCTCTAGACCTGCCAAAGACAAAACCAACGATACATACTCCAGACCCTTCCCTCTGCTGGTGTCCAGTCCTGATGGGGAAACCTGGTAGAGCAAGCAAGGGAGGATCTGCGAAGCCCTCCCTCCATGTCTCCTGCACGCACTGCTCCTGTGGGCAGATGGTTAGAAATGACCGATACTAAGCCACTCTGTCCAACCTACCTAGCCCTACCCCAACAAACTCAAGAGAAAGCTTATCCACACTTTGCTTTAAAGGGCACAAGCCCATCTGACAGCCTAACTCAGACACATTTACACTCTCATTTCATTATCAGGGACTTGAATCTAATGGGATGAGTAGCTGCCGGGCCCTCAGCATCTACTGAAGGAACTCTGGGACCAGACTTTTCAGGACTGCTTTTCTAATACCCAACCTTGTATTATTAATGTGAATAGACTCTCCCTTAGATACCTAACCTTGTTGTAATATGAATAGACTCTCCTTTAGTTGAGAAAGCCGGAGGGACTCCATTTGGCTCCTTCATTTACAAGACATCAAGGGCTCCTCACCCACCCGCTTCCTCAAGGACTTAACTTGTGCAAGCTCTCAGCATATCAGAGTGCAATTAACCAATAAGGTGCTGAGGCAAGCAGTTCCCAGCAATTTACTCGGAGATGGTACCATAAAGCCCCATTTGTCCCATAGGTAACGCCAGAGCCCCCACGCCTATCACCTTGTGATGAATTTAAAGCCCCTGCACCTGGAACTGTTTTCCTGTAACCATTTGTCTTTTCAACATTTTTGTGTTTTTCTTCTGTTAAGATTGCTGCAGCTAGAATCCCCCTCCCCTCTCTAAACAAAGTATTAAAGAAAATCTAGCCCCTTCTTTGGAGAGAATTTCGTGCCTTAGCGGTCTCTTGTTCACCGGCTAACAAAGGACTCCTGAATTCATCTCAAAGTGTGGCGTTTCTAACTCGCTCAGGTACACTTTAAAGCAGCTTGAATACTTCCTAGCATCATGTTGGAGCTCTGAACTACCAAAACGGGGATATATTTGGAGTTCATTTAAACTAGTCACATTAGCTCTCAATCACTATCACTCTACCCAGATTTACATGTAATTCTGCTTCCAAGTAGAATTGATTTTTAGGAATGAGCCAAAAATGTAAAAGTTCAAAACCTCAATTTGAAAAACCATCTGTGAAGGCTGGGAACAGTGGCTCAAGCCTATAATCCCAGTACTTTGGGAGGCTGAGGTGGGCAGATCACATGAGGTCAGGAGTTGGAGATCAGACTGGCCAACATTGTGAAACCCCGTTGTCTACTAAAAATACAAAAAAATTAGCCTGGAGTGGCGGCGGCACCTGTAACCCCAGCTACTTGGGAAGCTGAGGCAGGAGAATGGCTTCAGCCCGCAAGGTGGAGGCTGCAGGTGAGCCGAGATCACGCCACTGCAATCCAGCCTGAGACGGCTAAAACTGCGCCTCAAAAAAAAAAAAAAAAAAAAAAAAACCCACCACCGCTGAGCTAGAAGAAACCCACGTATTCATCATAACCTCCCTTGCCTCCAGCACCTTCCCAGCCAAGCATGAAGGCCTCACAGACATGCAGGCCATGCAGTGAGGGCACTGGCACCTCCCCCTTCGCTCTGTGCAAGTGCTTAACAAGTTATAGGCAAGTTCAGATCAGGTCCTGTGCAGCCAAATGACATACAGCCCTTCCACAAGGGCCCCAAAGACGAGTTTACCTTCAGTTGCACTGGAGGGAAGTCTGAAGACATCTACACAACAGCCTCAACTGCCAAGCCTCTCTGCCACAGCCAGAGATGTGGCCCTAGATGTGTACCCAGGTGGGCACAGAGCACCGAGACTCAGTCCACATGACACTGAAGCACAGACAAGACAGAGTGCAGTTTTTAAAAGGAGGATTTATTTGACAAGTTTCACTTAGCGCAATATACCTAAAAGGAAATCACAATACAATGAAAGATTTAAATCAAGGCCTCAGAATTTCATACAAACACCAAGACCAAAATCCTAAAGTACTGGTATTGCGTCTCAAAATTTTCCCATTAACTTAAAAAAAAAAAAAAAAAAAAAAAAAAAAAAAAAAGCTTAAAACTTACGTGCCTTACAGGTTATTAAATGAAACTAGAATTAACGAACATGCCAAAATGTTTCACTTTTAATTGTAGACATAGCTCCTATATTGAGTTTTACAAAAAAATAAAAGCATGTCTTTCAACATGCATCCAAACAGTGTTCAATGTAACGTGGCAAAGGGCAACATTTAACATAATTCAACTGCTTTTACCTAAATACGCTTACTGCTTAAGTACATCCTATAACTAACTTGAGAAAAGCTGGAACTTAAGTTTAACAGTTATAGTTTACTCAGCTTCACTGTTACATCCTAGATTGAGTATTGTATTCAAAAATACTGGGCCTTAAGTCTTCATAACAATCCTGATTTCCACTTAGAGTAAGCATAAATCACAAGCTTGTATTGCAGAAACTGTTAAACTGAAGTTTTTTTTTCTTAAAAAAAAAAAAAAAAAAAAAAAAAAAAAAGTTGACCAAGAGTCAGTGATCAGGACAGATCAATTACATTCCCCATCCACCACTCATACTGGACATGCTAGACATCCCTCCCATTCCGTTCACGCCCATAGATGCACGGCTTCCACTACTGTAGTAGCTGCTGTTCATTGCTCCTTGGTTACCTGCAAAGAGATCAATTTGACAAGTTAGGAATAATGTCAGACTACCAGTCAAATAAAATATAGTATTCCAAGAAAAAGTTTAAAAAGTATACGAGTACAAATGGCTGCTGTCCAAGTGGCGAGACGCATGTTTGGGAAAGGGGAATCCCGACTCCAAACAAGCCTCAATTAACCCCTTTTCTCTGCAGTACCAACTTGCCAGACTCTTGTGCTACCATTTTAACGGATTCTTCAGGATCAACATGAAAAATTAAGTTTAAAGGAAAACTAGTGTTTTTCAAAAATTGCAAAATTACTTCGTATTTTTAAAGCTAAACAAGGCATTTTTTAAAAAAATTTACCATAAACATTCACAATGTGTCCCTCGAATGGCATTTGAGAAAAGGGAGCACAGGGGAAGTCTCTTGCTTTTCCTATTCACGGTGGGCAGGAAGTGAGACAACCAAGGTGGACTAAAGGCAACTCACTGTGCCCAAATGGCAGCCTCCATGGAGTTAAGTCAGAGCCATTGACTGCTATAGAAAGTATTATTACAACATATCAGTATTTGCTATTGGGAATTTAAATTATATTTTTTGAGAAAATATTTACCTATGCAATGTTTGATTGAAAATCACTGGAGTTTTCCTGTAAAACTTGGTCTGCAAAAGGATTTTGTAGGGTAAGACTATAATACCAAAATCACCATTCTTTAGACCAATTGAAAAAAAATAAATAAAACCAATCCTAGGTTAACTAATAAATACGGTCCTGAACCCAACCACCATTCTACTATTCCAAATTCTCCCTCCATCTAAAATTGATGTACTGCTAACCAAAAGACAAAAAAGCGAACAACTTTATTTAATGTTTTAATAAATGGAGGCAGATATTTTCTGGCTCGACAGTATTCCAAAGTTGCAATGACTAGTTTTTTATTCACAGAACACTTCCCCCTCCCAATGATTGTTTCTGAAAATTAAGCTAGTAAAAAGTTACATTTGGATTGAAAGCATACATTTAATAACCCAATTTCACCAAAAAGGAGCCTGCACCTTCCCAACTAAAGAAACCTGCCTAAAACTTAATTCTAAGTATATTTAAAAAAACAGGCTTACCGTATCCACTCATGCTGCTCTGGCCACCATAGCCGCCTCCGTAACCTCCACTCAGCTGCTGGCTGGCTGGGCCACCGTAACTGGACTGGTTTGCTGTTAAGTTAAGAAAACTTTAGAACCTTGTTCCTTACATAATGTGGTACCTGGTGGTACCGGGCTTGTAATTCTATATCTATATTTTCCAGTCTTGACCTTATATTACTATAACCCTCTGCCTCCTTCTGCCTACTGTCTATAACCGGGCTACCCTTCTATCCATCATTTGAGCTACTCAAATATTTATAAACCAAAGTGCTAACGGGATATACATCAGCAGGACTAAAACCCACAAGATTCCCTAAGTAGAGGCATTTTGTGAAGATCTTATGAAACTGCCTGACTAGATTTAGTGGGGTTCCCCCTTAGATATATCAAAGGCACGTCAATACACCTAATTATGCCCACATTTATCTTAATCCTATTTTGCTATTTAAACTTTATACTCAGAAAATTTAAGTAGTTTCACTCCGTAGTCCCCTCCCCCAAGAGTACTTAAATCTAATTTGAATTATCTATCCTAAGGAACTTCATAACAAAGATTTAAGTAAGCCAGATACAAAATTCAAATATCAAGAAACTGCTTTCTTTGCCTAAGTTTGTTATGCTAAACTTATTAAATAGATTAACAACTTATAATTGACTTATACAGATATAAACGTTTTGGTTTTTAAAAAAACTAACGATATTTACACAAGCCCATGCCTCCCATCATTTGGCTACCATAAGCACCACCGCTTGCTCCTGCTGTAGAATTCAAGAAGAGTTCTACATATCTGTGTTCTGAAATGAGAGAAAAGGCATACAAGGTTAGCTTAAAAAAAAGACACTAAAGTGATATTTACACAAACCCATGCCTCCTAGCATTTGGCTACCGTAAGCACCACCGCTTGCTCCTGCTGTAGAATTCAAGAAGAGTTCTACATATCTGTGTTCTGAAATGAGAAAAAAAAAGTTTGAAAATGTTTGTTGGTGAAACACAACAGGATAAGCACTTTTATAAAGTTTTTAAACAAGCAGATCTGTGAACTTCAAATACCTTGGCAAAGAAAATTCTAGCTACTTCTCTTAGGTGATCTACTTTAACTCCAATATCTAGCCTTTACATATTCATCTATGTTGTCAATTAAGGATATAAACCTCAAGATGTGCGTATCACAAATCCGTTAGACTAATTTTTAAAACCCAAACCTCCTTCAACCCACTGCCCCCCATCCCCCAAGAATTAATCTATTACTGGAGAGGAAACTTCTCATATATCCTTATTTTTCCATTTCTCTATTGTAAATGTTAGTCACACAATCACCTGTTAAGAGCCCACAAACGCTCAACCACACTTACGCATATTTGCTTTGTCTTTTGACATAGCTGCCACGGCATCTTCATGAGTTGCAAACTCGACATCTGCTTCACCAGTTACTCTGCCATCAGGACCAATTTCAATGTGTACTCTCACAGGATTGAGTGGTGAAAAAAACTACAACACAAGGCATTTCAAAGAATTAAATCAACTTTCTAATGTTACAAAATAAAACTACAATTTCTAACACAGTGCTCACATTTATAGAGTAAGGCTCAGACTTTTACTGCCATACTGAAATAGACTTGTGAGTTCATCCTACACTTACATTATAAATGTCATTCTCAGTAGCTCTGTAAGGTAATCCACGCATGTGTACACAGTGTCCTGTTGTGCTCTGGAAAGTAGAGCCACCATCCCCGTATCTGTGATCAGACATTCCTGAAAAACAGTAATTGAGGTCTAGATGGACAAGAGTGTAAGCATCCTTCAACTGAGAAATTCAATTCTTACCTTACCTCTTCCAAATCTATCTGACCCAAATCCATAGCCATCATTATAGCCATTGTAATCGTCATAGCCTCCATAGCCTGAAAGACAAAGTACAATCCATCAAACAAAACACCTAAACAAAGGAACAGACTACTTGCCAAACCCTGGGAATCCTCACGTACCTCCACCGTAAGCACCGCGCCTCATCCTCTCAAAGCCAGCTCCTCTGCCAATGCTGTTATACCCTCTGCCAGCCCCAGGTCTGTCATAGGGACCTGGCCGCTGCATGGCCATAAGCTTTCGTGGTGGATCATAATGAGTTCTAACTTCAGCTCTACTGCTCTTAAAGATCTCAATATACCTAAAGCATCGTTCATAAGGAAAGGGTAGGGAGGGGAGAGACAACATTAGTTCATTTTATACAGGTATTTAGTTACACAAGAAATACAATCTAGTCATAGCCATGAAACTGACTAATATTTAAAGCCAGATTTCTTATATTTGCATAGGCAATGACCAGAAATTCACTCAATAAATAGTAAGACAATGTAAACTTTACAGAAAAAAAACACTCACTCCTCCTGAGGCAGAGCCCAACCTTAGGGGTAGAGAGGAGTACTGTAAAATAAACGTTCTAGGAGGGAAATAATTCCACTCAACTTTCAACATTTCAAGTCTTAAATCCATTGGCAGCATGTATAGCAAGTGGGCTAAAAAGCCAGCCTCCACCAACAGTCTAGCCCACACTACACATTTCCTTTCGCCAATAAATACCCCAGCCTATGCTTTTAGTAAGAATCAGCATAGGTAAGCGCATGCTTCAATGAAAAATAGTCACAAGCAAAGAGAATAAAACCTTTTGTGACAATTTCTTGAAAGCTATGCTTATTAATACTATGCAGAATATTTATATACAGCAAGAAAAAGTTTGTTGCATTTCAACTTTAAAAACAAGATCAGAAAGTATCACATTTTCTTATGGTAATATTAATTTACTCTAGGTGGGTGTTATTACAGCTAAAGCCAGGTTTGCATTAATTTTTTAAAGCCATAGTCTCTCAACTCTATTGATTGGGGTTAATAAGACTCACAAAATTGTCAAGTAGACCAATTAACTAGGGACAAATTTTAAACCTAAAATTTAGTTTGCGTGTAACATGGGACTGACACAAGAAAAGTTTGGAAATCATGGCAAAACATCAATTACCTAGGACTACAAAACATTAATTTCTTCTTTTAAGCAGAGAGAATATGGATTTAATTGTTTACCATAAGAAAAGTGACATATCCAACCAACCATCCATCCCCACCTGTGCCCTATTCTTTCCTTGTGTTTCTTTAGAGCCTTTTCAGCTATTTCCTGTGAAGCAAACTGCACGAAGGCCTCCCCCGTACTCCTCCCCTGGAAGTCCACCGGCAATGTTATCCCATTTGGCACGATTTCCAACCCTTCAACCCAAGGACAAATAACCCCAGTAGGGGGGCAATATTAACATCACAAGCCCAGAAATGATTCTTCTTATAGCTTTAAATAAACCAGAACTTTTAACTTTAGGTGAATGGTATGCTTTCAACAAGTACTCTTTAAATATGCATTGCAATAATATGAAGTTCCATTATTACGAAGTATAACTATTCTTAACACACCCATGGTACAGTATAAATTAAAAAAAAAAAAATTGCTGAACGCAGGATGCATTAAGAATTCAACAACTTAAGAACACATATCTATGCAACTTAATGTTGAGAATTATACAAGAATTCAATTAAGTTTTAAGCATTAAATAACAGTTTTACTAAATTCAAAACACCTTTTACCTCATTTTATATTTCAATGCTTTAAGTTATTGGAACTTCAAGTCTTTAAAAAGATATACATTTAAACATTTCATATAAAAACTAAAACATTAAATTATAATTGACAAACATAACAATCTAAACTTTCAACAAAACTGATCTACACAGCACAATCATGCATGCTTATGCTCTAACAGTAGTTATGATTCACTTCTGGAAATTCCGTCTATGAAAAATCCTTTCCGTGGATACATTCCCAAGCTTACAAAAAGGACTTAAAGCACTTTCCTAGAAGATATGAAATTATGTTCATATTTAACGTTGACAGATAGCATTCAATTCTCACCAATTTAGAGTAAAAACAAAACAAGACTTGATTTTTAAAATTCTGACATTAGGACTTGATACATATATAAATTTTTAACATACTACACTAAACCATGAAAGGATTTCTTGCTTCCAGTGTATCACATCATAAATATTAATATTTAAAATATACGATATCTAACATTGTTAAACATGCAATCTTATCAGCTCTTCAGCATAAAAACATTCAAATACTTTAGGCCCAGGAACAATTTCAAAACACTTTGTTATTTCAGATACCGAGACTACAAGCATTCAAACTACTCTCACTACATCTGATTTTCAGTAAGTTTATATCACACTGGTTAAACCAAGTCTTTCATAAATCGACTTCTGCATTAAAGAGAATTAGACCATTCTGGTCACATGACCCAAATGTGTCTCTTGCAACAACACAGACACTTGCCATAATTTACAACAACCTAATTCGTCACACTAATCTGATGTTAAGGGATCTTACCTTTAACGTGAAGTACTTAGCTGGACACCAATGTGAGGAAAAGCAGTTAAGCTGTTGAGGGCAATCCTCAATGAAAGATCTACTCTGAACTATAATACTAAATATAGGCAAAGTTAACATTTTGGAAGTACTTCATTTCCACCTTTAAGATGGGCTTAAATTATTTGAAGGTCTCTAGGAAGAAAACATTAATTCATTGGCAATTTACACAACCTATTGAAATACCTAAGCTACTCAACTTTAAGGTCTATTAAATCACCTTGCAGAAGCTAGCCAAAACTCACTGCTCATCAACAAACAGGACTACATACCTGAGAAGAACTGAACAATTTCTTCCTTGCTACATCCAAAGGGAAGTCCTCTAAGCCGTACAAAGCCATCATTGGCCGTGTCAGGACTATTTGGACCAGTATGCTTCAACACCCAATCCATTTCAACGTTGTTTGACTTGAATACTGAAAGAGGTGCTTAGAATTAGTCACTTTTGGAAAATTAGGTAACAAAGTTCAGACTTCCTGGGTCTTTAGATAAGCTAGGAAGAGCTGCCACAAACTCCCTTAGATGACCATTTCCATGCAGTCAAATACCTAAAATTCAGAAGGGGTAAGACCTCTATTGTTTAATGCTTTATTTACTGTAACTAGGGCAATGTAAATCAAACCTTCAACATATCTGTGTCCCATAGTTTCTCTGTCTTTTTTCAGGGCCAATTTGACTTCATCTTCTGATTCAAGTTCAACAAAAGCCTCGCCACTTGGTCTGCCTTCTCTGGTGTAGATGAAACGAATACCTTGAGCCCCATTTTGAATTTTGCAGTCTGGAAAGAAAACAACCGTTAATACGGAATTTAAAACCTAAAACCACCTCTGGGTGACACAGATGAAATGTCTATTCCGTGTCCCCACTACAAATTACGTAACTTGTGAAGCCTGCATATAATGACGATATTACCAACTCCTGGAACTCCAATAAAAAAAAAAAAAACCTCATTCCCAAGGTGATGTATTTCCAACCCATCAACAACATACAATATTCAAAGCAGTTTCAGAATGAATTTCTCTCTTAAGTCCCTGCTACTTATGTCCACATCACACATCTTTTATCAATTTCTCAGAACATTATCAAGCCTGGACTTTGTGACTTTATGGCAAACCTACTTCGTTGCGAGTTGCTTTGGTCTGGTCTGGCGCGTTTGTCAAGTTCTACCTTACCAGCAGCCACATTACGGTTTCTCATTCAAATCCAAATTACAGGCCCATTACTCACCTGAAAGGGGATCAGTGTTACCAAGCTAAAATGCTCCAAGTTGCACAGCTGAAGCCAAACCCAGCGTTGCCCCCTGCAAGGTGGCTTCCAGTGTACTTGGTTCTTGTTTTACAGGTCGTTTTCCGTTACCAATGCTAAATTCAGATAGTAAGTCAACACTACAAACGTCTTGCCAAAAGCTGTCAATTTCATACAAGTAGGATTTTATCAGTCTAATTTTTCCCAGTCTAATAACGGGAACAAGGACATTCTGATAGAAAATATTCAGGAAACCTAGGGACTGCAAAAACACTTCCCTGGGTTTCAGTGTTTTCAATTGTATAGCCAGCCAAATTAAGAACTAGATGAGCAAACACTCTTCAATTACCAAATCTTGATTAGGAAAACTGAAATTAAGACGTGACATTTTAACTTTCCGAAGAATGCTCCTTTTCAAGGAAACACCAGAACTGGAAACAAGAGATTACACTTCAAGATACTGAAAAACATTACTATTATTGGTCTAATTACTCGGCAATTTTCTCGAGATTGAGGAGGAAACCCACCTATGCCAATTCATCTTTTCGCAAAAAGACACCGGGGCCAGGCGCGGTGGCTCACGCCTGTAATCCCAGCATTTTGGGAAACCGAGATGGGCTGATCACTTGAGGTCCAGAGGTTCGAGACCAGCCTGGCCAAAATGGTGAAACCCCGTCTCTACTAAAAAAACAAAAATTAGCTGGGCGTGGTGGTGCGCGCCTCTAGTCCCAGCTCCTCGGGAGACTGAGGCAGGAGACTCGCTTGAACCCAGGAGGCGGAGGCTGCAGTGAGCCGAGATCGCGCCACTGCACTCCAGCCTGGGTGACAGAGACTCCCAACACAAAGGAAAAAGAAAAACGACATCCATAAAAGAAAAGTTGGTGTTCAAAGGTAGTAAAGAAATCAAAGGGTCTGCCAGATCTGCCGCACTCCCCCCGCAGGGCCAGGAGGACGGGCGGGGCTTTCGAAAATTCCATTGCGTAACCGCGGCCGGCCGGGCGCGAGCCACACGGCGGTGAGTGCAGTCGCCCGCGCCTCGCCAGGGGGCGCCCCGGGTCCCGCCGCCCCGCCCCGCCCCAGCCCGGCTGCCCGCCAGCCCGCCCGCCCCGGCCTCGAACTCGAACTCCCGCGTCCTAGTTCTAACTCACCAGAAAAAAACCTCTGCACTTCATCGGCCGAGCAAGACCACGGCAAGCCCCGGACCTTCACCACGAATCCCTCTCCGCCTTCGGTGCCCAACATCATCGTCTCTTACGCGGTCCGGCGTCGAAACAAACTGCAAGGCGGGGAGGACCAAACCTAAGAGCGCCAATTAAGCTGTCCTCCGCCTCCGAGGCGCCCCCGGGCCCGCACCGGCCCCCCCACCAAGCAAAAACCGGGGGGATGCACCCACCCCGGCGGCTCCAATACCCAACACCTCCTCGTCCGGCGGCCGGACCCCCAAAAGCTGTTCTGAGCAGCAACCGTCGGCGCCCCGAACCGTGGGGGCCCGGGCCGAGCCAGCGTGGAGGAAAGGAAATGGCGGCGGCCGCTTCCGCTCCGCCTCCTCCGACTTCTCACACAATAGAGTCGGCGCGGCCTGCAGGCCTCAGCTGCGGTGCCGACATTCAGCGAACCACTCGCGGCTCTCGATGGCAGCCCGCAGCTCGCCAAGGTCCCCGTGGCCCTCCCAGAGGTATGAGGACAACCAATCCTCGCAAAAACGGCGCCCACGGTGGTCGGTGAACTGCAAGCGAGGACCCACCGAGACTCACCCAGAAACCCGACTTCTGCGTGGCTAAGACGAAATGGCCAGCGGGCGCCTGCGCAACCTAAATAAGGCCCTTTGTGCGAGTTCTGCGCACGCGCAGCCAGCTGCCCGCACCGCCCCGTTGCGTCACAAAGAGCTCTGGCGCATGCGTAGTTTCAAGAGCCAGCCCACCGTCCGCCGGCGGATTATTACACGCTTGGGTTTTGGGCGCAGCACCCCCACCCATAAACCCGCCGGGCTTTTTATTGCGCATGCGCCTTCCCGCGAATATTGAACTTGGGAGTCTTAGCGGTTTATAATTGTTTCATGCGCATGCGTCTTCCTTGAAACCGTTCTCTAGCCTTACCCGCCAGCGTGGGGGAGGGGAATGGCGGCCGCCTGTTCCCTATGGGACTGTATAGGAGTCCCGAGCTCTGGGTTGAAGAGGTGGGCGTCTTTCTACCCCTTACCCCCTGGCTCTTACCGGTGCGCTCCTGGCCGACCTGAAAGGAGAGGCGCGGCCTTCAGGCGTTCCCACTCCCCGCGCCGCCTGTCTCCCCTTTATCCCCAAACCGGCCGAAGCTGATCAGCCGCAGATGGTCGAGCGTCCTGGGAGCTGCGGGGCTGCGGACGTCCCGCGCCCGAAGCCACCCGGATGGTGCCTGGGGCACGTCCCAGCCATGTGTGCCTCCACTTCCCCTTACCTGCGGTCGTCGGGCCTAGGGCCCCGGTCGGCGCGAGGTTCCCGTGCCTGTGGCTCGCGCCTGTACCCAGCTTTTGCCTAACGAACTCGCACCCTGTGTACCCCTTGACCCGCCTCACGGTCGGTGGGCCTTCCGTGCCCTGGGGCCCTGGCACGAGGAGGAATCGCGAGCGCGGGCTTCTCCACGGGTGCGCGCCGGCCTCTGCCCGGTAGGTTACCGCTGAATCTCCCAGGACAGAATCGGTAACAGTGCGTCCAATCCCCGGGCGTAGACGCCGCATTCGAGGAGACCCCCGGCTCACCCCATGTGCACACATGCTGCCAGATGAGTAATGTTCGTGGTTTCTAACAGCACTGCCCAACACCGAAGATGCCGTAGCCTCCCAGGCCTCCCCAGGTCTGATCTGGCTGCCCTCCTCACCCCAGCTCTAGTGGACACAGACAATAAACAAATTAACAATAAGGCAGGGTTGGACCTTGCCGCAGGGCTACCTTAGCTAGTGCAGGCCTAAGTGCCACCCTGGGAAGATGCAGACGAAGCATGTTTCCAACCCCAGGGCCACAGAGTCCGAATCCAGTTTTGACAGGTTTGAGAAAAGTAGAGAGGACATCAAAAGAAAGACGGGAGCCCAGAGCTAAGCAGGGCCTGATCTTCAAAAGCCACTTAGGCCTTGGCAAGGATGTTAACTCCGAGAGAAGGCTTTGGCAGGTGATCAGCAGGGGAGCAATAAGCCCTATGCAAAGGAAAACTTGCTGGATGTGAGGGGGATGCAGATGGAGCAGGCAGGGTGAATGACGGTACATGCCATGCCCTCTACTACAAACGGAACTGGAAGCACATATCTGTGGTACCATTTCAGAAAACACTTTGGCCGAGGTAATCAAGAAGAGAGACTCTGGCCAGGTGCGGTGGTTCACGCCTCTAATACCAGCACTTTGGGAGGCCCAGGCAGGCAGATCACTTGAGGTCAGGAGTTTGAGACCAACTTGGCCAACATGGTGAAACACCATCTCTACTAAAGATACAAAAATTAGCTGGGCATGGTGGCGCACGCCTGTAATCCCAGCTACTCTGGAGGCTGAAGCAGGAGAATCACCTGAACCCAGGAGGCAGAGGAAGCAGTGAGCTGAGATGACACCACTGTCCTCCAGCCTGGGCAACAGAGAAAGACTCCCTCTCAAAAAAAAAAAAAAAATATTAGCCAGACATGGTGGCATATACATGTATTCCCAACCACTTGGAGAGACTGAGGCAGGAGAATTGCTTAAACCCAGTAGGCAGCGGTTGCAGTCAGCTGAGATCATGCCATTGCACTCCAGCCTGGGCAACAAGAGCGAAACTCCATCTCAAAAAAAAAGAATAGTAGTGAGGTAGAATAAATTTCATACATTTATAGCCAATGCTCTTATATATAAATTGTCCAACTTATATTAAAACAAGGTTTTTAAATATTTATTTTTTACTTATTATCTATTTATTTTTGAGAAACGGCCTCACTGTCACCCAGGCTGGAGTGCAGTGGTGCAAACATGGCTCACTACAGCCTCTACCTCCTGGGCTCAAACAATCCTCCTGCCTCAACCTCCTGAGTAGGTAGGACCACAGGCATGTGCCACCTTGCTCAGATAACTTTTTTATTTTTCTTTTTGTAGCAATGGGGTCTCATTTTGTTGCCCAAGCTGGTCTTGAATTCCTGGACTCAAGAAGTCATCCCACCTCAGCTGCCCAGAGAAAGTGCTGGGATTACAGGTATGACCCACCATGTCTGGCAATGAAAGAAGGTTTTTTGTTTGCTTTTGTTTTTGAGACAGTCTCACTCTGTCACCCAGGCTGGAGTACAGTGGTGCAATCTCGGCTCGCTGCACCCTCTGCCTTCCAGGTTCAAGGAATTCTCGTGCCTCAGCTTCCCAAGTCTAAAGGGATTACATGTGTGCCACCACACCTACTTTTTTTTAATTTTTAGTTGAGATGGGGTTTTGCCACGTTGGCCAGGCTGGTCTGGAACTCCTGACCTCAAGTGACCTGCCTGCCTCGGCCTCCCAAAGTACTGAGATTACAAGCATGAGCCACCACGCTCAGCCAAAGGTTTTTTAAAATAAAAAGTTCATCATCAGCCCAGGCGAGGTGGCTCATGCCTGTAATCCCACCACTTTGGGAGGCCAAGGCCGGTGGATCACGAGGTCAGGAGTTCGAGACCAGCCTGACCAACATGGTGAAACCCCCTTTCTACTAAAAATACAAAACGTAGCCGGGTGTGGTGGCGGCGCCTATAATCCCAGCTACTCAGGAGGCTGAGGCAGGAGACTCACTTGAACCTGGGAGGTGGAGGTTGGAGTGAGCAGAGATTGTACCACTGCACTCCAGCCTGGGCCACAGAGCAAGACTCCATCTAAAAAAAAACAAAAAAATTCACCATCTTGCCTCAGTGGTCTTTATGTCTTGGTACACTTCTTATAGTTTACAGAGCTCTTTGTTAAGGCTGTTAGCCCTTAGGATAGTTGCCCCAAACATTCTTCTCAGTTTGCCTACCTTTTAATTATTTTTGTGGTTTTGTGGTGGTATTTTTTGTTTGTTTTACAGACAATGTCTTGTTCTGTGCCGTGACACAATCATAGCTCACTGCAGCCTTGAACTCCTAGGCTCAAGCCATCCTCCACACTCAGCCTCCTGAGTAGCTAGGGCTACAGGCACTTTCAACCAGGCCTGACTAATTGTTTGTATTGTTTTGTGGTGATGCGGGTCTCACTATGTTGCCCAGGCTAGTCTTGAATTCCTGGCGTCAAGCAATTCTCTCACCTTGGCCTCTCAAAGCACTGGAATTATTCTACATGTGAGCCATGATGCTCGGCCCCGATTTGTGATTGCTTTTTTTTTTTTAAGACAGGATCTCACTTTGTCACTCAGGTTGGAGTGCAGGTATGTGATCTCGGCTCACTGCAACTTCCACCTCCCGGGTTCAAGCAATTTTTGTGCCTCAACCTCCCAAATTGCTGGGATACCCCAGGCGCAGTGGCTCACACTTGTAATCCCAGCACTTTGGGAGGCCGAGGTGGGTGGATCTCTTGATGTCAGGAGTTTGAGACAGCTTGGCCAACATGGTGAAACCCTGTCTCTACTAAAAATACAAAATTAGCCAGGCGTGGTGGCGAGTGCCTGTAATCCCAGCTACTTGGGAGGCTGAGGCAGGAGAATCACTTGAACCCAGGAGGTGGAGGTTGCAGTGAGCAGAGATCCCGCCAGTGTACTCCAGCCTGGGCAACAGAGGGAGACTCCATCTCAAAAAAAGAAGGAAAAAAGTACCAAATAGCTGGGATTACAGGCAGGCACCATCACACCTGGCTAATTTTTGTATTTTTAGTAGAGATGGAGTTTCACCATGTTGGCCAGGCTGGTCTGGAACTCCAGACCTTAAGTAATCCACCCACCTCAGCCTCCCAAAGTGCTGGAATTACAGGTGTGAGCACTGCACCCGGCCTATGATTGCTTTTTAATATTTGGACATATAGAATGTTTAAATTTCTTGATGTCAAAGCCATGGATATGTTCCTTTGAGGTTTGTCTTTAAGTTTAGAAAGCCTTTCCCATCCAGAGATTAAACACATATTTGTTATCTTTGGTATCATTTATAAGACACATTTTGTACAGCTTAGCCTTAATGAGATAGGAATGTGTTTTATTTATTTTCTTCTGCTTTTTTTTTTTTTTTTTTTTTTTTTGAGATGGAGTCTTGCTCTGTCACCCAGGCTAGAGTGCAATGGCGTAATCTCGGCTCACTGCAACCTCCACCTCCGGGATCCAAGCAATTCTCCTACCTCAGCCTCCAGAGTAGCTGGGATTATAGGCGTCCGCTATCATGCCCAGCTAATTTTTGTGTTTTTAGTAGAGACGGGGTGTCGCCATGTTGACCTCAGGTGATCCACCCACCTCAGCCTCCCAAATTGCTGGGATTATAGGCATGAACCACCTCGCCTGGCCAGGAATGTGTTTTAAAACCAATGATATTAGCTGGGCGTGGTGGCTCACCCTGTAATCCTAGCTCTTTGGGAGGCCATGGTGGGCTGATCACTTGAGGTCAAGCGCTCCAGACCCACCTGGCCAACATGGTGAAACACCGTCTCTACTAAATTGTCACATCTCATCCTTTGAGCAAAGATCAAGTGTAGTAAAAAAGATAAATTAACCAGGTGTGATGGCACACACCTGTAATCCCAGCTACACAAGAGCCTGAGGTGGGAGGATGGCTTGAACCCTGGAGGGAGAGGTTGCAGTGAGCCAAGATCACACCACTGCACTCCAGAATAGGTGACAGAGCAAGACTCTGCCTCAAAGAAAAGAAAAGAAATGCAATCATAAATAACATGGCTGGGCGTGGTGGCTCACACGTGTAATGCTAGCACTTTGTGGGCCGAGGCAGGCAGATTGCTTCAGTTGAGGAGTTTGAAGCAAGCCTGGGCAACATGGTCAAAACCCATCTCTACAAAAAATACAAAAATTAGCCGGGCACAGTGACAAAGTGAGACCATCTCAAAAAATAATAAAAATACAGCCAGGCGCGGTGGCTTACACTTGTAATCCCAGTACTTTGGGAGGCCGAGGCGGGCGGATCACGAGGTCAGGAGATAAGAGACCATCCTGGCTAACATGGTGAAACCCCGTCTCTACTAAAATACAAAAAAAAGTAGCTGGGCATGGTGGCGGGCGCCTGTAGTCCCAGCTACTTGGGAGGCAGAGGCAGGAGAATGGCGTGAATCTGGGAGGCGGAGCTTTCAGTGAGCCGAGATCACACCACTGCACTCCAGCCTGAGCGACAGAGCGAGACTCCATCTCAAAATAATAATAATAATAATAATAGTAATAATACTATGTCGCCCAGGCTGGAGTGCAGTGGCACGATCTTGGCTCCCTGCAACCTCCCCCACCCAGGCTCAGGTGATCCTCCTGCCTCAGCCTCCCAACAAGTAGCTGGAACTCTAGGCACATGCCACCACGCCAGGCTAATTTTTGTACTTTTAGTAGAGACAGGTTGACCAGGCTGGTCTGGAACTCCTGAACTCAGGTGATCTGACTGCCTCGGCCTCCCAAAGCGCTGGGATTACAAACCACCATGCCAGGCCAGAATTTGTTTGTAGTAGTGCAGAAAATAATGGTGGGACTTAAAATTGATGATATTTTAGATTTGATGGAAACTGTTATACTCCAGTTATTTTGTGTGATGACATGTTACAGCCATTAAAATTATATTTTCATGGATTTCTTAATAATGTGAAGTAGACTGGGCACAGTGGCTCACGCCTGTAATCCCAGCACTTTGGGAGGCCGAGGTGGGCAGATCACCTGAGGTCAGGAGTTCAAAACCAGCCTGGCCAACATAGTGAAACCCTATTTCTACGAAAAATACAAAAATTAGTCAGGTGTGCTGGCAAGTACTTGTAATCCCAGCTACTTGGGAGGCTGAGGCAAGAGAATCACTTGAACCTGGGAGGCGGAGGTTGCGGTGAGCCAAGATTGCGCCACTGCACTCCAGCCTGGGCAATAGAGCAAGACTCGATCTCAAAAAAAAAAAAAAAAAAAAAAGAGACCTGGTCAATATGGTGAAACCCTGTCTCTACTAAAATACAAAAATTGGCCAGGTGTGGTGGTAGGTGTCTGTAAACCCAGTTACTCAGGAGGCTGAGGCAGGAGAATCACTTGAACCCGGGAGGCAGAGGTTGCAGTGAGCCAAGATCGCACTACTGCACTCCAGCCTAGGTGACAGAGCCAGACTCTGTCTCAAAAAAAAATAAAATGCTTACTGGTATCTCAGCTAATTCCCAAAACAACCCAATGGGAGATGAGTACTATTATTTACCCCATTTTACAAATTTTACAAAGAGAGGTTAGAGTAATTAATTTGCTCCAGGTAGGTGCACAGCTGGTAAACACTGCCATGATTGACCTGCTAGTCGGCTAGGATCCGGAAACCACCGCTCACCATACAGCCCTCAAGAAACAGAACCCCGGGCTAGGCACAGTAGCTCACGCCTGTAATCCCAGCACTTTGGGAGGCCGAAGTGGGTGGATCACGAGGTCAGGAGATCGAGACCATCCTGGCTAACATGGTGATACCCCGTCTCTACTAAAAAGACAAAAAATTAGCCAGGCGTGGTGGGAGGTACCTATAGTCCCAGCTACTCGGGAGGCTGAGGCAGGAGAATGGCGGGAACCCAGAAGGCAGAGCTTGCAGTGAGCCTAGATTTTGCCACTGCACTCCAACCTGGGTGACAGAGCAAGACTCGGTCTCAAAAAAAAAAAAAAAAAAAAAAAAAAAAAAAAAGCCAGGCGTAGTGGCTACACCTGTAATCCCAGTACTTTGGGAGGCCAAGGCAGGTGGATCACCTGACATCAAGAGTTGGAGACCAGCCTGGCCAACATGGTGAAACTCCGTCTCTCCTAAAAAAATACAAAAATTAGCCGGGCATAGTGACACGTGCCTGTAATCCCAGCTACTTGGAGGCTGAGGCAGGAGAATCACTTGAACCTGGGAGGCGGAGGTTGCGGTGAGCCTAGATCACGCCACTGCACTCGAGCCTGGGTGACAGAACGAGACTCTGTCTCAAAACAAAACAAACAGAAAAACAGAACCCTGAGATTTGCAAAAGAAAATATGCAGATGACCAGGCTCACGCCTGTAATCCCAACACTTTGGGAGGCCAAGATCGTGGATTACCTGAGGTCAGGAGTTCAAGACCAGTCTGACCAACATAAAGAAACCCTGCCTCTACTAAAAATACAAAAAATTAACCGGCCGTGGTGGCACATGCCTGTAATCGCAGCTACTCGAGAGGCTGAGGCAGGAGAATCGCTTGAACCTAGGAGGTGGCAGTTGTAGTGAGCTGAGATCATGTCATTGTACTCCAGCCTGGGCAACAAGAGCAAAACTCAAAAAAAAAAAAAAAAAAAAAAACAGCTGGGCGCAGTGGTTCACTCCCATAATCCCAGCACTTTAGGAGGCTGAGGTGGGCGGATCACCCGAGGTGGGGAGTTCAAGACCAGCCTGACCAATATGGAGAGACCTCATCTCTACTAAAAATGCAAAATTAGTGGGGCATGGTGGCACATGCCTGTAATCCCAGCTACTCGGGCGGCTGAGGCAAGATAATCGCTTGAACCTCGGAGGCGGAGGTTGTGTTGAACCGAGATCACACAATTGCACTCCAGCCTGGGCAACAAGAGCGAATTTCTGTCTCAAAAAAATAAAGAAAAGAAAATATGCAGATGATCCATAGGCTTGAGAGGTGTCCCTCTGAGTGGTAACCAAAGAAATGCTAATTAAATAAAATAACACAAAGCCTTTGCAACTAATTTTCAAATTAGTGATCCTTTAAACGAGTAATTAAGAGAGCTGGAAAGCATGCAGGGAGATGTCATCGAGGTACATTGTGGTTGGAGTGTAAATTGGTACATCCTCTCGCTTAGGGCTATTTGCAGTATAAACACATACATTTCATTAAAACATTCATTCCATTCCTGCTTTTGCACTGATTTAATTATAAGATTGTTCATGGCAGCATGAAATAGGGAAGCTTTAGAAAGCAGCTTAATGTCTAATGAAGTATGGAATAAATTGTGGTATGAGTGCATGGGGGTAGTGGGATGGGGAGGCTATGAGGGGGAAGGAAACAAATCTTAGGTAACACAATGGTTTGTTGCCTTCCAAAGGGCCACAGGACATAAAAAGACATACGTTACAGTATATCTATGTTATTAAAATGTCATGTGGTGGGGAACTAGGAAAAAAGATCTAGAAAGGATCTTTAAGATGGTGATCATGAAAAAAAAGTTGAGAAAAAATGATCTAGGTTCCGTGTGATGGCTCACGCCTATGATCCCAGTACTTTGGGAGGCCAAGGCAGGCACATCACCTGAGGTCAGGAGTTCCAGATCATCCTGGACAACATACTGAGGCCCCATTTCTACAAACATTTAAAAACATGCTGGGCGCAGTGGCTCACGCCTGTAATCCTAGCACTTTGGGAGGCCGAAGCAGGCAAATTACCTGAGATCAGGAGTTCAAGACCAGCCTGGCCAACATGGTGAAACCCCGCCTCTACTAAAAATACAAAAAATTAGCCGGGTGCAGTGGCGCAGGGCCATAATCCCAGCTACTTGGGAGGCTGAGGCAGGAGAACTGCTTGAAGTCAAAAGGCGGACGTTGCGATGAGCCGAGATCGCGCCACTTCACTCCAGCCTGGGCAACAAGGGCGAGACTTCAGTCTCAAAAAAAAAAAACAAAAAAAAAAAAATAAATATTAGCCAGGCCTGGTGGCACATGCCTGTAGTTCCAGCTACTCAGAAGACTGAGGTGGGAGGATCGCTTGAGCCCAGGAGGTGGAGGATGCACTGAGCTGAGATCGCGCCCCTGAACTCCAACCTAGGCAAAGTGGGGAGACCCTGTCTCAAAACAAACAAACTTTACATTTCTGAGTGATAAACAGCATGGGCCGCCTCCGGGACCTGCTCGGGTGGGACACTCCAGGCTGCTCCAGGCTGCCCTTAAGAAACGGGCATCTCGGTTGGAGCGCGGGTATGGGGTACCACCCGCCCCCGCCACGGCCGGGCAGCGCGGGCCGCCCTTCCGGCGGGGATCCCCGCGTCTCTCGGCCTTTCCCGGAGCCCCACTGTTGTGTTGAAAGAGACCGCCCTTCGACGCGGAGTCCGGCTCCACAACCACGTAAACAAATTGTGGATGCAGACACCACGAGCGGCGGAAACAAAGGCGTCCCCACAGTGTCCCGCCGCCCGCTGAGCAGAAGGGTCCGCCCCGCGCGGACCTGGGGAGGGACCGAGCGCGCCGCGCGCCGCCTTCAGGCCGACAACACACGGTCCGTTTTGAACTTTCTGGGTGCGGATCTCCCAAGGCTTCCGCCGAGTCACTCACAGTCTTCAGCCAAATCAAATCTTCAAAACCTACCGCCGGCTAATTTTTTTTTTTTTTTTTGAGACCGAGTCTCGCTCTTGTTGCCCAGGCTGGAGGGCAGCGGCGCGATCTCGCTCACTGCAGCCTCCGCCTCCGGGTTCCAGTGATTCTCCCACCTCAGCTTCCCGAGTAGGTGGGATTACCGCCCCACCACACCCGGCTAAGTTTTTGTTTGTTCGTTTGTTTGTTTGAGACGGAGTCTCGCTCTGTCTCCAGGCTGCAGTGCAGTGGCGCGATCCCGGCTCACCGCAACCTCCACCTCCCGGGTTCAAGCGATTCTCCTGCCTCAGCCTCCCGAGTAGCTGGGATTACAGGCACCCGCCACCACGCCCGGCTAAGTTTTTGTATTTTTAGTAGAGACGGGGTTTCACCGTGTTGACCAGGATGATCTCAATCTCTTGACCTCGTGATCCGCCCGCCTCGGCCTCCCAAAGTGCTGAGATTACAGGCGTGAGCCACCGTGCCCGGTTAAATTTTGTCTTTTTAGTAGAGATGGGGTTTCACCATGTTGGCCAGGCTGGTCTTGAACTCCTGATATCAGGTAATCCGCCCGCCTCAGCCCCCAAAGTGTTGGGATTACAGGCGTGAGCCACCACGCCCGGCTTTTTTTTTTTTTTTTTTTTTTTTTTTGAGACAGAGTCTTGCTCTGTTGCCCAGGCTGGAGGGCAGTGGCGCAATCCCGGCCCACTGCAGTCTCTGCCTCCAGTGTTCAAGTGATTTTCCTACCTCAGCTTCCCAAGTAACTGGGATTACTGCCCCACCACGCCCAGCTAATTTTTGTATTTTTAGTAGTGACCGGATTTCACCATGTTGGCCAAGCTGGTTTCGAACTCCTGACCTCGTGATCCGCCCGCATCAGCCTCCCGAAGTGCTGGGATTACAGGTGTGAGCCACCGCGCCCAGCCCAAGTCTTCATAATTTCATTCTCCATTTGGAAGGATGCTTGGCCCACTGCTTACCAGCTCCACATTTGTGTCTTCATTTCACGCATTTGTCCATCCAGTGAATGTTCAAGTACATTCTATTTGCCTTGTCCTGGGATGACCAGAGGAGAAAAGATCCCTTTCCTGGAGAAGCTTCGAATCTAGCAGGGAGATGAAGAAAAATGAGTAATTTTACAATACAGTCCACAGCTACAAGTTTCAGCAAGTGCTATGCACTACAGTGAGAGCCCCTAATTGGGAGCTATTTGGGAGTTGGGGAGAGTTGCTGAGAAAGTGATGCGTAACCTGGGATTTGGCAGGTGATAGATAGGGCCTGGTCAGGCAGAGGGAAGCAGGCTTTGAGGCTAAGAGGCCAAGGGCCTGGAGCAGTAGCCTCCAGGCTGGACAGGCAGGGAGCAGATTCTACTTGGAGGACAACTACTGAAGGCTCAAGCAGCACAGTGACACAATCGAATTCATGTCCTTTTTTTTTTTTAAGGATGGGGGCTAAGGCAGGTGGATCACTTGAGGCCAAGAGTCCGAGACCAGCCTGGGCAACACAGCGAACCCCATCTCTACAGAAAATACAAAAATTAGTCAGGCAGGCCGGGCGCGGTGGCTCAAGCCTGTAATCCCAGCACTTTGGGAGGCCGAGACGGGCGGATCACGAGGTCAGGAGATCGAGACCATCCTGGCTAACACGGTGAAACCCCGTCTCTACTAAAAATACAAAAAAAAAACTAGCCGGGTGAGGTGGCGGGCGCCTGTAGTCCCAGCTACTCCGGAGGCTGAGGCAGGAGAATGGCGTAAATCCGGGAGGCGGAGCTTGCAGTGAGCTGAGATCTGGCCACTGCACTCAAGCCCGGGCTACAGAGCAAGACTCCGTCTCAAAAAAAAAAAAAAAAAAAAAAAAATTAGTCAGGCATGGTGATATGTGTCTGTGGTCCCAGCTACAGGGAGGTTGAGGCAGAAAGACTGCTTAAGCCTGACAGGAAAAAAAAAAAAAAAATAGCCAGTGGCTCACGCCTGTAATCCCAGCATTTTGGGAGGCCGGGGCCAAGGGATCACTTGAGGCCAGGAGTTCGAGACCAGCCTAAGCAGTGGTAGTGAGCGCCTGTAATCCCAGTTACCCGGGAGGCTGAGGCAGGATAATCGCTTGAACCCAGGAGGAGGCAGGATAATCGCTTGAACCCAGGAGGTGGAGGTTGCAGTGAGCCGAGACCACGCCACTGCACTCCAACTTGGGCGATAAAGTGAGACTCTGTCTCAAACAAACAAACAAACAAAGAAAAAGGCCGGGCACGGTGGCTTACGCCTGTAATCACAACACTTTGGGAGGCCGAGGCGGGCGGATCATGAGGTCAGATCAAGACCATCCTGGCTAACACGGTGAAATGCCATCTCTACTAAAAATAAAAAAACAAAATTAGCCAGGCGTGGTGGTGAGCACCTGTAGTCCCAGCTACTCGGGAGGCTAAGGTGGGAGAATTGCTTGAACCCGGGAGGCGGAGGTTGCAGTGAGATGAGATCGCGCCACTGCACTCCAGTCTGGGCGACAGAGCAAGACTCCGTCTCAAAAAAAAAAAACAAGAGAAAGGGAGGAAAAGTAATCGAATGTATGAACTCATGCTATCATAATTTTAATGTCCAGCTATAAAAGTATATGATTATAGCAATAGCTATCTAAAATTTTTATGAGCTACAGTAGCTGTTTTCCATTTTCATTACAATTTTTTAAAGTCTTTGCTTGGTTATCTAAAGATGTTGTTCAAATTTCAAAAAATCTACTATTATCGTCCTCCTTGTGCCCCTAAGGAATTGATAAAATGCACATTCATTTCCTTCTTTCTAAATGTTCCAGTTATAAACTAAAAAATAAAAAAATGGGAAACATTTTCTCGGGCCATTTTTGTTTTCACTGTAACAACAAAAAATGTGCAAGATAAACAGAACTCAAGTTTTGTTTTACTTTTCTTTTTGTCTGTTTATTTTTTAACAAGTCTGTCCAGAATACTACAGGTTACATAGCTGTCACCATCTTAAGGAAAATGACATTAAGTTTGCAACAAATACTTGCTGGTGAAAACACATTACTATCATTTCAAAAATTTAACAAAATATCCTAAACAGCTATCTTTAGATTTGTAAATGAAGTATAAACAACTGGCTTAACCAGTTTCCACGGCGCATCAAACAGGTGGCAAAGTGATAGAGATCATCTTTGATTTTTAAAGGAGAATAATAAAAACTAATTTATATCCCACACATTACAATTCTAGGGGATTAGGAACAGGATAACACATGATGTCATCTACTTTAACAGCCTTTTCATTTACTTGTATTGTCTTGATACTTTACAATGATTGTTTTTATTCCTATAACAGTATTGTTGCTGTAAAAGCCATACTTCTTTTATTTATTTATTTATTTTGTATTCCCTTAAAGAAATAGTGTGATCCATTTCCCATTAGATTTCATAAACACACGTGAAACTTCAGACATAATAGGAGGGTGGTGGTTCTTTTTCAGTTTCTGAGGCCTTCTCTCTGAAATATCAGAGCTGATAATAGTTCGGCCTATACATGCATGCTGCCATAGATAATTGAGTGGTACCTGCACCTCCTATTTCAAAAACACAAGCAGAAAGTAGGTCCGGACAAGGGCAAACTGCAACTCAATTTCTGCTGCAACCCCATCTCAGGTCAGTTATGTTTCTTCCTTCACTTTGCTGATAGTCAGTGAGTCTGTTGCGGTCTTCTTCCTGCTCTTGTAGGGCATCCAGGACAATGCCCGTTGGTGTCCTCTTCAAACCTATTCCTTCCATTTTATTCTCCAGTGTGTTCCGGAGGTTCCACAGTCTCAACGATGCATGGATAAACATCAACAACCAAGGAAAAGTGATGCCAAACACAAAGACCATGACTCCTCCAAACATGGATATAAGGAAATAGCTGGTGAACATGACCACCATAAGGAACGTCGTAGGGTGGCGCTTCTTCATCCGGCGAAGGATGTCTTTATTGTGGGCTGCTCACACAAACACTGTGAACGCCAGCACCACCACAAGTCCTCCCAGGATCATGTTGAAGGGACTCAGAAACCCCACGACGGAAATCATCATGGCAGCCACCACCAGGTAGTTGGTCTGGCAACAGAGCAGGTTGCTCACCACGTGGTTGTTCCATTTGCAAATGTCCCTGAAGTCCGGCCAGGCAAAGTGATCGGAGCTGGGGAAGAAGTCATCCCAGGTGTGGAGTGGGGTGATATTCTTTTCTTTTCTTTTCTTTTTTTTTTTTTTTTTTGAGACAGAGTTTCGCTCTGTCGTCAGGCTGGGGTGCACTGGTGCAATCTTGGCTCATTTCAACCTACACCTCCCGGGTTCAAGTGATTCTCCTGTCTCAGCCTCCTGAGTAGCTGGGATTACAGGTGCCTGCCACCATGCCTGGCTAATTTTTGTAGTTTTAGCAGAGACGGGGTTTCACCATGTTGGCCAGGCTGGTCTCAAACTCCTGACCTCAGGTGATCCGCCTGCCTCGGCCTCCCAAAGTGCTGGCTATGTTTTTATTTCATAAAATTTTTTTGTGGAGATGGGGGTCTTGCTACATTGCCCAGGCTGGTCAACTCCTGGCCTCAAGTGATCCTCCTGCCTCAGCCTCCCAAAGCACTGGGATTACAGGCATGAGCCACTGCACCTGGCCAAATTTGCATTTCTTTGACACACTATTAACTGCATACTCAATATCCAGTACCTGTTGTATTAATGGAACCTTGATTTTGTTCGTTGGCTTAGCCTAGGTGAGATACCCATGTTTACAACGTCCCTGGCAGCCTGGGGTGCCATGTGGCATAGTTCTAACCAATGAGCTGTAACCAAATGTGTTGGTGCTTCTGGGAAATCTTTTGCTTTCCTCAGTATATGGAAAAATATAGCTAATGATCCATGTCCTTTTTCTTTTCTTCCTGCTTTGACTGTACATGTGATAGCTGGAGCTAGGGCAGCCTTTCTGCCATCATGAGATGACAAGCATGAGGGAATGGTCAAGGTAAATGACCCTATTTAAGCCACAGTAACTCTCCCACTTGCCGCTGAAAGTGCTCCTGAATGATGAAGCAGGCTGGCTGAGCATCGGTTTGGATGCCGTATGATAGTCCTTTGTTTGTCTCTCCGACTCCTTTCTATAGGGGGAGCTCCCTGGGACAAGGAACCACGTGGCAATTCCTCCCACTTCTGTGTTGCAGAATGGATACAGAGTGAGTGCTCATGACCTGAGTCTGGTTTCTATTGCTTCTGAGAGAATACCTGAAACTGAAACTAGATATACCTAATTTATAAAGAAAAGGAATTTATGTATTTCAATTAGGAAGTCCAAGGTTGAGAGGCCACATCTGATGAGGACCTTCTTGCTGGCGGGAACTCTGCAGAGTTCAGAGGGCGATGCAGGGCATCACATGGTGAGGGGCTGAGCGTGCTCACATGCTCGCTCAGATCTGTCTTCCTCTTCTTACATAGCTGCCAGTTCTGACCTCTCTTCCTCTTCATATAAAGCAGCCAGTTCTGGCCGGGCTCCGTGGCTCACACCTGTCTTCCCAACACTTTGGGAGGCTGAGGTGGGTGGGTCACTTGAGGTCAGGAGTTCGACACCAACCTGGCCAACATGGCGAGGCCCTGTCTCTACTAAAACTACAACAATTAGCTGGGCTTGGTGAATGCCTGTAATCCCAGCCACTTGGGAGGCTGAGGCATGAGAATTGTGGAGGTTGCAGTGAGCCAAGATCGTGCCACCACACTCCAGCCTGGGTAACAGAGCAAGGTTGTAAAAAAAAAAAAAGCAGTTAGTTTACCAGGAATCCATTCATCTGTGAGAATAGAGCCCTTGTGATCCAATCACCTCTTAAAGGCCTTACCTCTCAATACTGTCACCTTGGGGACTGAGTTTCAACATGAAGTTTGGCGGGAACCCTATTCAAACCATATGCAAACCATATGCAAACCATATTCAAACCATCTTCAAACCCAATTCAAACCCTATTCCTACCCTATTCCAACCATATTCCAACCCTATTCAAACCCGATTCAAACCCTCTTGAAACCCTATTGCAACCCTATTCCAACCCTATTCAAATTATTCAAACCACATGCAAACCATCTTCAAATCCAATTCAAACCCTATTCCTACCCTATTCAAACCCTATTCAAACTTTATTCAAATCACAAGCAAAATGTATTCAAACCATCTTCAAGCCCTATTCAAACCATATTCAAGCCCTATGCAAACCATATGCAAACCCTATGCAAAGCATCGTCAAATCCTATTCCAACCCTATTCAAACCAAATGCAAACCATCTTCAAACCGTCTTCAAACCCTATTCAAACCCTATTCCAACCATATTCCAACCCTATTCAAACCCTATTCAAGCCCTATGCAAACCACATGCAAACCACATTCAAACTATCTTCAAACGCTATTCCAACCCTATTGTAAACCTTATGCAAACCATCTTCAAACCCTATTCCAGCCCTATTCCAACCTTATTCAAACCATATTCAAACCCTATGCAAACCCTGTGCAAACCCTATTCAAACCATATTCAAATCATTGCACTCATTAAGTCTGTTTTGAAGGAAAGAGTGATATGATTTAATTCCATATGCAAACTGTTTTTCTGCTGGAGAGTCCAGGATGATTCTTCACTTTTCTAGGGTAGGTGGCTCTTCCTAGTCATTTCTTGAATCAATATTCTCAAACTTGATGGTATTTTTACTCCTTTATTAGGACCAGAAATTCTCACTCTCTGAAGCTGTGCCTCTTAATCTTTTTCACATTATGATCCACCTGGCACATGATACTATTTGTTGTACAACACAGCATTGTAAATGGACAGAGCCTGCTTGCTGCAGAGGTAACCCTTGGGAAGTCTGGCTCCCCCGAATTTTACCTGCTCATCTCTGGGCCAAGGGCATAATATCTCTGCACAGCTAAAAGCCCAGTGGCCACACTAGTCCAGACACTCCGCTCTGCTCTGCACAGAGATGAAAGTTCATCGACTTCTCAGTGACGAATATCATGAGTTCTTTAAAATTTATGCCAGTACAGGCCGGGCGAGATGGCTCATGCCCGTAATCCCAGCAATTTGCGAGGCCGAGGCGGGCAGATCATTTGAGGTCAGGAGTTCAGACCAGCCTGGACAACATGGTGAAACCCCATCTCTACTAAAAATACAAAAATTAGCCAGGCACGGTGGCAGGTGCCTGCAATCCCAGATACTCAGGAGGCTGAGGCAGGAGAATTGCTTGAACCCGGGAAGCCACTGCACTCCAGCCTGGGCAACAGAGCAAGACTGTCTCAAAAAAAAAAAAAAAAAAAAAAAAAAACGCCAATATAAAGACAGACACAACTACGTAACAGTTCTAAATGTTTGGCTGCCACCTAGTGATCGAAAATGGATTTGGGTTTCTAATTATCTGGAATTTGACAGTATCCATCCATCCATCCATCCATCTGCCCTTCCACCCACTTATCCACCCTCCCATCCACCCATCCACCCACCCATCATCCACCTACCCACCCATCACCCACCCATCCATCCACCCACCCACCAATCCACCCACCTTCCCATTCTTCCATCCATTTATCTTTATCCACTTTTTTTCTTTTTAAACCCTTTGTTTAAGTTCAGGGGTACATGTGCAGGTTTGTTACATAGGTAAACGTGTGTCATGGGGTGGGGGGGGTTGTTGTACATATTATTTCATCACCCAGATATTAAGCCTAGTACCCATTAGTTGTTTTTCCTGATCCTCTCCCTCCTCCCACCCTCCACCCTTATGTTTATGCATCTTTCTTTCTTTTTTTTTTTTTTTTTTTTTTTTGAGACAGAGTCTCGCTCTGTCGCCCAGGCTGGAGTGCAGTGGCCTGATCTCGGCTCACTGCAAGCTCCGCCTCCCGGGTTCACACCATTCTCCTGCCTCAGCCTCCGAGTAGCTGGGACTACAGGCGCCCACCACCATGCCCAGCTAATTTTTAGTATTTTTAGTAGAGACGGGGTTTCACCGTGTTAGCCAGGATGGTCTCCATCTCCTGACCTCGTGATCCGCCTGCCTCGGCCTCCCAAAGTGTTGGGATTACAGGCGTGAGCCACCGCGCCTGGCCTGTTTATGCATCTTTCAATACATCCATCATCCGTATCCATTCTCCCATCTATCCATCCGTTCTGGCCTACATGCCTTAAGTAATCTGGCCCCTGCCAGTCTTTCTGACCCCGTTTTGTATCATTATCTGTGAATTTAAGTCTCCCATGATTTTTTTCTGTTCCTTAAACGCACCAACTCTGTTCTTTGCATGTGCGAAGAACTGGACTGGTTTTTCTGGACTGATTTTGTCCTAGTCTTGGCATGTCTGGCTTTTTATCATCATCATTCATATCCAAGCTCAATTAAACTTTTCAGACACACTTTTTCTAGCCATTCTAAAATATGCATCCCTCCCAACCTCAAGTCCCTGTGCCACTTCACACAGTTTTCATTTGTTTGCCGTTCTTATCACTTCCCAGTATTTTCCTGTTGGAGTTTTATTTGGTATTGTCTGCCTCCCCTCCCAGAATGTAGCTAGAAAAGTACATTTCCTCTAGAAAGCTTGTCTGTGTTGCTCACAGCTGGATCCCAGTGCTCATAACAAACTACCCTTAATGTTAGTGACTTTAAACAAAAAAAAATCATTTCATGTTGTATTAGTCTGTTTTTATGCTGCTGATAAAGACATACCTGAGACTGGGCAATTTACAAAAGAAGGAGGTCTCTTGGACTTACAGTTCCACGTGGCTGGGGAGGCCTCACAATCACGGCAGAAGGTTAAAGGCGAGTCTCACATGGTGGCAGACCAGAGAGGAGTGTTTGTGCAGGGAAACTCCCCTTTTTAAAACCATCAGATCTTGATAGTGGGATTTATCAACTATGAAGAGAATAGCACAGGAAAGACCTGCCCCCATTATTCAATTACCTCCTACAGGGTCCCTCCCACAACAGGTGGGAGCTCAAGGTGAGAATTGGGTGGGGACACAGCCAAACCATATCACATGTTCACCCTGCACAGCCGCCGTGGCTTAGCACTGTTGCCCCACATCTCTTTCATTCAGAGACCTGGCTGGCCAAGCCTCCCCCCTCTGGAACTTCCTTCATGCCCCCTGCAGGGGGAAGGGAACAGGGGACAGTGACGTGTCCCCAAAGGCACAAAGTGACCTGGGCTACTTTTTGCTCACGTTTCAGTTGTCAGAGTGGACACATGGCCGTACCTAACTTCAAGGGTGTGGGGAACTGTAGTCCCACCACGTACCTAGAAGAGGAACCAGACCCAGAGGTGACCAAGGCTCATGACTTCCACCTTGGTGAGGCAGCCACACGCAGTGAGTGCCCTGAAGGGCTTTGTTGGAAGGGGCAGCTGCGTATAGACTCTCCTGATGCATGAAGGAGCCGGGGTCAGTCTCCAGTGGTGGGGGGCGGTGTAGGAAAGGATTCACAGAGAAGCTAACACGGCTTGAGCCTGGAAAGAGCAGCGGCTGCTCACCCGCATGGTGGAGCTGGGGCGGGGGCGGGCACTGGGCAGAGGAGCCAGCCAGAGAAAAGGCATGGAGCCCTGCAGCTGCGCCAGGACCTGCGCCTGTGGGGAAGGGGTGTGTGTGGCTTTGAGTGACGCAATAGGTGGTGGCGAATCTGGAAAAATGGTCTGGGTGCAGGTCTTGGAGGGTCCCATGTGGACTTGATTCTTCATAGGTAACAGGGACAGTGTAGCTTGCAAAGTAGGGGAGGGATGTGCTCAGAATTGTGCTTCAGAAATGAGAATCTGGAGGCAGATGGGGTGATCGAGGGCAGGTGAAATCAAGGGCCTGTAGACGGTTGGGAAACTATCCACAGTCATCCAGGTGAGACATGAGGACTGACAGAGGCAGAAGCAGCAGGGATTTCACAAAGGAGTCGAAGACCACAGATGCTGGAGAAGGGCGGTGGGGAGGCCATGGCTGTTGGTTGGACAGGGGCTGGGGGAGGGGAATGAAGTATCCGCCGGGCTTGCTGAGCTGGGCATGGGTGAGTTGGGGGGCAGAGGACGCATCCAATGTGGATGTCCAGGTGGACGCTCAGGCCTGTGAGTACCCCAGGAGCGCAGCTGTGTGTGTCTCCTGTCCCACAGACAACCATGAAGGGGTGCTGGTGTACATGTCAGCCCAAGGTAGGAGGAAGGGCTGGGTGGGGCAGGGAGAGAAGGCCCCAGACCGTTCTACCAAAGCCTCTTTCCCCAGAGGAGCACAGGCTGGGCTCTCGTTCCTGTCCTCCCTGTCGTTCCTGACTCTGGGTAACCTTGGTGGACCCTGGTGACTGTCTGGCTTTAGGATTCCTCTCCTGCACAAGAGTGATGCTGCCTCGTGAGCTTGTGGGGACTCTCACATGCTGAGCTTTTTACCTAAAAAAATAGCACATGACTGCATGAGTAGATTCTCTTTTTTCTTTTTAGTTTTTTTTTTTAATTTTTTTTTTAATTTTTTGAGTTGGAGTGTCGCTCTGCCGCCCAGGCTCCAGTGCAGTGGCACAATCTCGGCTCACTGCAAGCTCTGCCTCCCGGCTTCAGGCCATTCTCCTGCCTCAGCTTCCCCAGTAGCTGGGATCACAGGCGCCCGCCACCACGCCCGGCTAACTGTTTTGTATTTTTAGTAGAGATGGACTTTCACCATGTTAGCCAGGACGATCTCAATCTCCTGACCTCCTGATTCGCCTGCCTCGGCCTCCCAAAGTGCTGGGATCACAGGCGTGAACCACCGCGCCCGGCAACTGCATGAGTTTATTCTCATTGCAAAAAATCAAAACACGGAAAAGGAAAAGTCCAAGTTTCTGTTCTCCAAACCTCCTTGCCTGCCCCGCCCCCCGCCTGCCCAATTCCTTCCCTTCCCTTTCTGCGTATCCATATAGACAGTTTCCTTCGCATTCACTTACAGACACAGACATATATGACAAATAGTTTTGTTTTTGGTGTTTCCCTCTTAACATTTTGTCCAGAAAAATGTACAGAAAAGTTGAAAGAATTACAGAATGAACACCCTTATAACCACCTAGGCTTTAGAGTAAACACTTTGCTATACCGCGTTATCAAGCCCCTCCTCACTTACCCGTGCTTCCTTTCCTCCATCCATCCTTTCACGCTTTCACTTTAGCATGCAGTGAGTTGCACCAATCTGGAGTCAACATTGCGTAAGGGTTTTTTTGTTTTGTTTTTGTTGTTGTTTTTTGAGATAGGGTCTTGCTCTGTCTCCCAGGATAGAGTGCACTGGCACGTATGATCTTGGCTCACTGCAACCCCTGCCTCCTGGGCTCAAGCGATCCTCCCGCCTCAGCCTTCTAAGTAGCTAGGACTACAGGTGCACACCACCACGCTTGGCTAATTGTTTTATTGTTTGTAGCGGTGGGGTTTTGCCATGTGGCCCAGGCTGGTCTTGAACTCCGGAGCTCAAGCTATCTGCCCACCCAGGCCTCCCACAGTGCTGGGATTACAGGTGTGAGCCACTGGACCTGGCCTATTTCTTTACTTCAAAACCTCAGAAGATAACTTATCTCAAATAAAAAATTACTAAAATTAAGGATTTCTCATTGGCTGATTCTTTTTGTTTTTAATTTGTGGTAAGAACATTTAACATGGGATCTACCCTCTTCACAAATTAATTGTACAATGCAGTATTATGAACTCCAGGCACAACGTTGTGCAGCAGATCTCTGGAACATGTTCATCTTGCATAGCTGAAACTTTCAACCCACTGAACAGCAACTCCCTACCTCCTCCTCCCCTCAGCCCCTGGAAGCCACCATTGTACTGTCTGCTTCTGTGAGTTTGACTGTTTTATTTTAATTAATTAATTAATTAATTTTTTTAGACAGAGTCTCGCTTCGTCGCCCAGGCTGGAGGGCAATGGCTTGATCTTGGCTCACTGCAACCTCCGCCTCCCAGGTTCAAGCGATTCTCCTGCCTCAGCCTCCAAGTAGGTGGGATTACAGGCACCTGCCGCCATGCCCAGCTAGTTTTCACAATATTTTTAGTAGAGACGGGGTTTCACTATGTTGGCCAGGCTGGTTTTGAACTTCTGACGTCAAGTGATCTGCCCACCTCGGCCTCCCAAAGTGCTGGGGTTACAGGCATGAGCCACCACACCCAGCTGGTTTCTTTTTTTCTTTTTTTTTTTTGAGAGAGTCTCACTCTGTCCCCCAGATTGGAGTGCAGTGGCATGATCTCAGCTCACTGCAACCTCTGCCTCCCAGGTTCAAGTGATTCTCCTGCCTCATCTCTTGAATAGCTGAGATTATAGGCATGCGGCACCACGCCCAGCTAATTTTTGTATTTTTAGTAGCAAGAGACTGGGTTTCACTATATTGGCCAGGCTGATCTCGAACTTCTGACCTCCGCCTCTGCCTCCCAAAGTGCTGGGATTAGAGTCATGAGCCACTGTACCCAGCCAGCGGTTTCTTTCTAGGTAGATGGTGATATCATCTTCAAATGATGGCAATTTATTCTCACCTTCCAATCCTTACATCTTTTCTTTCCTTTTCTTTCCCTAGAGCATTGACTAGGACAATGTATTTCTGTGTTAAACCATAGGAGATTACTGAGTATTTTTGTGCTAATTAATCATGACCTTAAAAGATTAGTTAATTAAGGATCTTTGCAATTTTCTTTACCAAGTAAAATTTTGATGTAAGGTTTTGGTATATGAAATTTACTAGTTGTGAAAGTTTCTTCCAGTCTTAATTGGCTAAGAGGGAAAAAATCATAAGTAGGTTTTGAATCCTATCAAATTTCTTTCTGAACAGACTGAGATAATTATATGATTTTTTTCTTTTTAATGTGGTAGCTCACGTTAATAGATTTTTTTGATGTTGAAAAATTCTTCCCAGGACTTTGAGAGTCTGAAGCAGGAGGATCACTTGAGTTCGGGAGTTGGAGACCAGCCTGGGTAACATAGTGAGATCTCATTCCTATTAAAATAAAATAAAATATACGTGTGTATATACATATATACGGGCGGGTCACGAGATCAGGAGATCGAGACCATCCTGGCTAACACGGTGAAACCCCATCTCTACTAAAAATACAAAAAATTAGCCGGGCGTGGTGGCGGCGCCTGTAGTCCCAGCTACTCGGGAGGCTGAGGCAGGAGAATGGCGTAAACCCGGGAGGCGGAGCTTGCAGTGAGCCGAGATCGCGCCACTGACTCCAGCCTGGGCCACAGAGCGAGACTCCGTCTCAAATAAATAAATAAATAAATATGTGAAATGAATTTTAATATATTTAATTCAGTATGTCCAAAGTAGTGTCATTTCAACATGTTATCAACATAAACACGAATGAAATATTTCACCTTCTATTTTTGCACTACTTTTTTTTTTTTTTTTTTTTTTTTTTTTTGAGACGGAGTCTCGCTCTGTCGCCCAGGCTGGAGTGCAGTGGCCGGATCTCAGCTCACTGCAAGCTCCGCCTCCCGGGTTTACACCATTCTCCTGCCTCAGCCTCCCGGGTAGCTGGGACTACAGGTGCCGCCACCTCGCCCGGCTAATTTTTTGTATTTTTTAGTAGAGACGGGGTTTCACCGTGTTAGCCAGGATGGTCTCGATCTCCCGACCTCGTGATCCGCCCGTCTCGGCCTCCCAAAGTGCTGGGATGACAGGCTTGAGCCACCGCGCCCGGCCTGCACTACGTTTTTGAAATCTGATATTTTGTATTGATAGCACTTCCTAATTCAGACAGGAAATTTTCATAATAAATACATGATTTGTATTTAGGTTTCATACAATTTACAATTCAAAAAGTAGATTCACATACGCGAATCGTTTCAAACATACCTCTGGGCCCAGCTCCTCGCCCGGCCTCGCCCGGTGAAGTCAGCCCGGACTGCAGCTGCGGAGCGCCCGCCCGTGGTCCCCGGAGAGGGCGCCTCGGACGCCAGCGCAGAGCCCCGGGGAGGGGCGGGAAGCCGGAGGAGGGCGAGGGGGCCGCGGACGGCGATGGGGGCGAGGAGGGGCGAGGAGGGGCGAGGCGGGGCGAGGCGGGGCGAGCGGGGACTCGGGGCCGAGGGGGGCGAGCGCCGGGCCGCCGCAGCCGGAGAGAGCCGCCCCTCCTGAAGGCCGCGGGCAGGTGGAATGAGACCAGCGCGGACAAAGGGTGGGACGCGGAAGACTCCTCAGGAGCGACTTGGGAGCCGAGACCACCCTGGGGAAGCTCCGCCTCGGATCCGCGTCCACAGACCCGGCGGCCTCAGACCGGGCGCCCGGGGAAGAGGCAGCGGCTGTGAGCACCGCGGTGAGGAAACCAGGCTCCTGCCATCCCCAGGCCTTAGGCCGCGACCCCAGGGCATTCGGGAGCGGGTCTGCGTCCGGGACCAGCACACTCTGGACGGGAGCGCTGCCTTTCTGGGGTCCTCCAGCTGAAGGATGCGATTTGCAAGAAACCGGCTCTGTGGACCTCGACAGCGGCGGGGGGCCCCAGGCACTTGGCGGGGTGCGGGGACTTTGATGTGGCTCCCGCGCACCCACCCGGCACCGCGTGGATTGCAGGGCGCGGGACGAGCTTGAGTGGACGCTGGGTTCGCTGAGCCCCCCAGAGGCTCCTCGCCGTGGGTCCCCTGTGCCGCCTTGGACCCCCCAGAGAAACCTTCCCCCTGTCAGGGGAGGCCAGGCCAGGCGCCAGGCCTGAGTGTGCCCTGGACGGGGATTTCTCTGTGAACAGCCCATCATCCCGTCATATCCATGTTATCTTAGCCTCGTGTTCTGAAGAAACACGAATGTCATGCACAAGCGTGGATTTTAGCGCGTTTTAAATTGTAATAGGACTAACTCCAAGGAAGCTGGAACTTGAAGCAGGCTCCAAGCAAACTTACTGCGTCACGCCCCACCATCCTCCAGGGTAAACTGAGGAGCATAGTTAATTGGTTTTCCACAGGTATTTGGCTGTTCCGGATGTAACCACGTAATTCCTGGAACCCAGTGAGAGTCAGCTTCCTTTATGGGCGTCTGGCAAGATGTGCTCAGAGTCAAACACCTTGAAGATCTTCATGGAAACAACTTTTGGTGCTTTATCAAGATGTCATTCAGGGCTCTGAACAGTCGAATACGTTGAAGTGGGCTGTTAGGTGGATGGGTTTGATGTAGTTATACAGTGTGCATTTGGTACTTGTCAATAGTGCAAGTAATGATATTGCGAAAATAAAGAAAACCTTCTTTGAAAAAGAAAAGCAGCCCGGCACGATGGCTCATGCCTGTAAACCCCGTCTCTACTACAAATACAAAAATTAGCCAGGCGTAGTGGCCCGCGCCCAGGCAGGCTGTTCTGGAAGGGGATGCTTGGCTCTCCAATGCAGTGTGGCCATTTGGCTATGATATCACACTGCACAGTTTAATGACTGAAATCAGACCTCTTGTTGTTAGAGATGACTGGAGGATTTTTTTTTCTTTTTTCTTTTTTTTTTCCTGAACGTAAGTAGGTAAGCCATGAAGATCCCAGATTTCATTCAGGGACTCGGAACCAGCAGCAAGGAGCAGGCTGCAGGGAGAAAACAGTTGGCTCTGAAGTACCCCAGACATCCAGCTTGTTCAAAGTAAGCGGCAATGGCTTTGAGATCACAAAAACAGCCCTTTAACATCCAAGTCAGTTAGTAGAAACCCCTAAATACCATGTGGCAAAAAAGATTTGAAATTTATTTTAATATTCAGTTTATTTTCTCAGATGGGACTTTTTTTTTTTTTTTTTTTTTTTTTAGACAGAGTGTCTGTTGCCCAGGCTGGAGTGCAGTGGCGCCATCTTGGCTCACTGCAACCTCTGCCTCCCAGTTCAAGCAATTTTCCTGCCTCAGCCTCCTGAGTAGCTGGGACTACAGGCACGAGCCACCACACCTGGCTATTGTTTGTATTTTTAGTAGAAACGGTTTCACCATGTTGGCCAGGCTGGTCTCAAACTCCTGATCTCAAGTGATCTGCCCGCCTCAGCCTCCCGAAGGGCTGGGATTATAGGCGTGAGCCACCGTGCCCCGCTGGAACTCAATTTTTAACACTAGCTTTTGTGCTAATAAATTAAATTGATTAATTCTTTAAGAAAACCCCAATTGTGTGTACTGTAACAAGTAAAACTAAGTTGGTTATAATGTGACAAAAATACAAGCAATAATAATAGCAAAATGATCCAATAGGAACCATGCAAAGAGTTTATATTATAACTCATGTCCCCTTTCCTGCAATGTTCTTAACTTCCATCCCCATTTTCCATATCAAGGAAATTAAGTTTGGAGACACTGAGTGAGTTACCTAAGTCACAGATCTGGTAGGTGGAGAGTTTCTCTCACTTCAGGGACCACAATCTACAGAATAAACTTGCACATTCTGCAAAATATTTGTTACCATTGGAAGTAGGTAGGCAAAGTGTTACTAGCATCAAATTATGGCAGGACTAAAAAGGAAGGGTGGTGGGCTGGTCTTGCTTCTACAGTTTAAGGGGGATCCGTGCACCGAGATGTCTGGCTAAGTGGTCATTGTAACAAATGGCAGAGATCGTGAAAACATCAGGGAGCAGGTGGTGGCCGTTCCAGTTTCTGATCTCAGGAGGAGGGAAGAACTGCCGATGTCTTTACTGTGAATGAGGGAGAGAAACGCTAAAGCGCAGAAATGCTCAGAACCAAAGAGCTGGATCACTCATACTTCTAGAAAAGACATTAGCATCTTCTCATTGCTCATCTACTGTGCCTGGCACAGCCTTATTTTCTAGCTTTCTGAATGTGAGTTCCATCCATATCCTTTGCATAAGGGTGGTACCGGGCTGTGGAGAGCTTGGAATGTGTGTCCATGGGCAGATGGACTGTTCTGGTTATTATAAAACGGCCAAGGGAGGGCGCCATGGCACACCTCTGAGTAACCCAGGACACTCCTGTTCGGAAAATGCAAACCATCCATATGGCAGGGTCACAATTATAAAGCTTGATCCTGTCACGGGAATGGTTTCAAATCTGACCAAGCTCATGGCACACATGGGGAAGCAATTTTGAAACCCCTTCGTTCTCTGGCTCTGGACACGCTGTACTGCGACAGTGGTTTGCAGGTGACAGAAAACGTAGCTGTGTCTACTGGGAAAGACGGGGGAGATTTCTTCCCATGGAGTTCTTTATAAAGCAAGAATGCGTGAAACTGTCAGTAATATTGTAGTCTATAAAAGGAAATTGCTCTTAGAGGCTAATATGGCACAATGACTACTTTTTTTGCTTATTTGGAAAAGATCTTTATCGCTTGTGAGTATTAAGAAGTCAACATATAATTGCCACCCTAAACATTGTGTTCTGGAATGCCTGATTTATTGAAATCAGTGTGAAACCTTTTTTTTTTTTTCCCAGATGAAGTCTCGCTCTGTCGCCCAGGCTGGAGTACGGTGCGGCCATCTTAGCTCACTGCAATCTCTGCCTCCCGGGTTCACGCCATTCTCCTGCCTCAGCCTCCTGAGTAGCTGGGACTACAGGTGCTTGCCACCATGCCCGACTAATTTTTTGTATTTTTAGTAGAGAAGGGGTTTCACCGTGTTAGCCAGGATGGTCTTGATCTCCTGACCTCGTGATCCTTCCGCCTCGGCCTCTCAAAGTGCTGGGATTATAGTCATGAGCCACTGCACCCGGCCAGTGTGAAACCTATTTTAAATAAAAATCTAGTTCAAAACCAAGGCCAGACATGGTGGCTCATGCCTGTAATCCCACACTCTGGGAGGCTGAGGTGGGAGGATCACTTGAGGCCGGGAGTTCAAGACCAGCCTTGGCAATACAATCTTCACCAAAAAAAAAAAAAAAAAAAAGGCAGCAATTAGCCAGGCCTGGCGGCACAGACCTGTCTGTCCCAGCTACTCCGGGGACTGAGGCGGGAGGATCGTTTGAGCCCGGGAGGTCAAGGCTACAATAAGCGGTGCTGCACCACTGCACTCCAGCCTTCGTGTGAGACTGTGTCTCCAAAAAAAAAGAAGTCTGGAAATATTGATAAAGGCATAAATTTACACCCTGGAAGTTGGACACATAAATCATCTGCAGCCATGTATGGTGGACACAGGTGCAGCAGATGATGGGAACGTTGCTTTAGTGCACACCGTGCACTGCAGTTTTGCACAACCTATTGAACTAAGAATTCCTAGTGAGGGACAGCGCATTAAACATGTCATAACAGCTGGCCGGGCGCGGTGGCTCAAGCCTGTAATCCCAGCACTTTGGGAGGCCGAGACGGGTGGATCACGAGGTCAGGAGATCGAGACCATCCTGGCTAACACGGTGAAACCCCGTCTCTACTAAAAGAATACAAAAAAAACTAGCGGGGCATGGTGGTAGGCGCCTGTAGTCCCAGCTACTCGGGAGGCTAAGGCAGGAGAATGGTGCAAACCCAGGAGGTGGAGCTTGCAGTGAGCTGAGATCCAGCCCCTGCACTCCAGCCTGGGTGACACAGCGAGACTCCGTCTCAAAAAAAAACAAAAACAAAACAAAACAAAACAAAAAAAACATGTCATAACAATAAGCTATTTATTATGGACAGTTGTCTGTTTTCAGACATTGTGGCTACCCCAAACCACATTAAGTGAAAAGACATGATCATTTAGTTTAACCCTGTTTAAAAGGGTACACTGCTCTGTAATGTATTTTCTGTGGAAATCTTTCCTAGTTGGTCCATTGTTCTGATGATTAAACATCTGTTGCACTAGAAACAGAATATAAGCCGACAGTGCACTAGAGGATACTCATGACCATATTTCATCATTTTGTGATTCAATGACATTAAAGGGAGTAAAGTAAAAAATATAATAGGTATAAATGTGTAATTATAAGGACGAGGAGGGAAGTTCTTGTTGGAATAAATTGGCTTCCAGGGCCTTCGTGTCGACTTCGCTCCTTGTGAGGAAAGTCGTGTGATGCTTTCACCCTGAGGGATGATCTGAGAGACTTCACCAGGGACACGTGCTTGACAGATGCTCTGAAAGCAGACTTTAACCAGCCAACGACAGCAGCGAGAAATACACAGTCTCAACAAAGTGCACCCTTTAGAAAGTGCTGGGCATATAAGTAGTGAGGGCTTTCGTTATTCTAATACACATGTTGACTAAATGGGCACTGTCTTCAATTCAGATGACAAGACACCTCTTTCCAGCAGTTTCAATGGGCCGTGTATCTATCTCAAGCATACATTCAGTGAGAAATTCTGTAAGATTCCAAGATATTTCAAGAATCACATCCTTTTTTAACCCTTTACTGAAGATAAAATGAAGCCTGACCTCCTGAGTCTTGGAAAACGTGCATTTCTTAGAACTATTTTAAAAATGAATCCTACGGCTGGGCATGGTGGCTCACACCTGCAATCCCAGAACTTTCGGAGGCCAAGCGGGGAGGATCACTTGAGGTCAGGAGTTCAAGATCAGCCTGGCCAACATGGTAAAACCCCGTCTCTACTAAAAATACAAAAATTAGCCAGGCATGGTGGTGGGCGCCTGTAGTCCCAGCTACTTGGGAGGCTGAGGCAGGAGAATTGCTTGAACCCAGGAGGCAGAGGTTGCAGTGAGCCGAGATCGCATCACTGCACTCCAGTTCGGGTGACAGAGCGAGGCTCAGTCTCACAAAAAAAAAAAAAAGGAATCCTTCTAAGTAATTCATCAGCTTAAGCCATGTTGGCTGAACATTAAGACTTTGTCAAATCCTAAGGAACAAAATAATATCAAAATTACGACGAATTATTTTGCCATAGAATAAAATAGAAATATTACCATACATTTGACTCATTTGTTTGAAAATCTTTATATGATTGTTGCTTCATTTTAAAAACCAGACCTCACAAACCTGACCCAAGTTATGTGCAAAATAACGTGTCAGTTGCACAGCCCCTGGAGGCGAGTGAGCCCACATGCCTCTGCTGGTGTAATTTCTAGAGTCTGTTTGCTGTGGGCCTTTATCGTGTTTCCAAAATAAGGAAGTCGCCCAATGACATTTTAAAATATAACATTGATACCGTTTGACTAGAAAATAACTAAAATTGGGCAAAGAGGATATTTCACTCTCATTGGAGGATGCAGCATTTTATTCAGGTTTAAAATGTGTGATTCATCCAGGTGTGGTGGCTCAAGCCTATGATCCCAGCACTTTGAGAGGCCGAGGTGGGCAGATATCTCAAGGTCAGGAGTTCAAGGCAAGCCTGGCCAACGTGGTGACACCCTCTCTAGGCTAAAATTACAAAAATTAGCTGGTGCATTGACACGCGCCTGTAATCCCAGCTACTCAGGAGGCTGAGGCAGGAGAATGGCTTGAGTCTGGGAGGCAGAGATTATGATGAGCCAAGATGGTGCCACCGCACTCCAGCCTGAGCAACAGAGTGAGATCCCATCTAAAAAAGAAAAAAGAATTGTGATTCTCTAAACTGTGGGTCAGGGAACTGCAGAGAACATGGAATCTGCAGTGCTGTTAGGAAAGAATGGCATTGCGAAAGAGCAACAATTCCTGAGCCTCTTCCCTGGCAGAGTCCATTTTAGCGACAATGTTGACAATGACCCAAAGTCTCTGGGTTTTCTGGCGGAGGGCACAGCTGATGTCATCCCTCCTGTGCTGGCAGTTTTCTAAGTGAGTTCAGATCCTCTAGGAAGGAAGAATGGACACTCTGAGATCTCTGCGGGAGGTCTTTGCTTTGCAGTGGCAGGTCTCTACGTGCAGCGCTGTGGAGAAGTCTCTGTGGGGGCCAAGCCTCCCAGGGAGATTTACTGGCTCCAGGGACTGGAGGTTTGGACCCTATCTCTGCCTCTCCCAATCCATTAAAACACGTGTTTCTAGCATCTGTGGAGTGCCTGAATGAGGGGACATGCCTCCAAGTTGTCCTCAGGAGATTCCGAATTGTTCGTGGATGTCGGATGTGCGGTGTCCATGGGAGTGTCTGGGATTTTGGTGTCTTGTGCGTCCAGCAGCGTTGGCACCTCCAAGCTGAGGGAAGTGGGGTCCCTGCCTCCACCTGCCCGCATGTGGGGTCTCCCTAGAAGGAAGCCTTTGGTAGGTGGGTGGGAAGATTAAGGTGCTCGAATGCGTACTGCGAGGAGGTGCAGAGGCACCAGGCTCTAGCAGCCTCCTGCCTCCAGGAGAGGCCCAGGTCGAGATCACTGCGGCGACCAACGCCTCGGATCACTCGAGGACTAGAAGGCACCCACCAGCTGTGTCGACAGGAGTGCGCAGGGGCCTTGCACATTGGGCATATTGTGGCGTCAGTTTCGGAATCAGCCTGCGTGGAGTCGGTCCAGGACACCCAGCCAGGATTCCGTCGTCGGGGAAAGGAACGCCCACGTGGCTTGGATGAAGGACACGCCAGGGGATGCAAAGGCTCTGGTTGCTGGGAGGAGCTGAGGGATGACAGATACCCCAAGGATTCTGCGGAGGTGGTCGTGTTTGGTGATAGGGTGCTCGCAGGTGGCTCCTGTGAAGGCTGCTTCAGGGGACACAAAGGCTCTGGTGACTTGGAGGAGCTCAGGGATGACAGAGACTCAAAGGACCCTACAGAGGTCTTCGGGACTGATGACGGTGCGGAGGCCAGAGGAGCCAGGGGAGCCCGTGGGGACACATGGAAGCTGGTGGGAGAAGCTTTCCCATGCCCCCCACGTGGCCGGTGGTTCCTCACAGATGTTCGTTTGTACACTGACCCCGAGCGGGCTTGGCGTGGAACGTGCTGGGAGCTGCCCTCAACAAGGAGCTTCCTCAGGCACCTGCAGCAGACGGGAGGCACAGGCTGCAGCTGGGAGCACTGGGCACCTGAGGCCCACGCCCCTCCAGGGCCCCCCATGCTGACTTCACAAAGCTCTGCCTACCCCTGCCCCAGGGCTTTAGTGACATCCTGGCTGTGATCTCCCCTTCCACATCAGCCCCAGGCCCTGGGCTGGCATCCTAGGTCCTGGTAGGAAGGAGGACACGGGAGAGAAGGGGAAAGAGACTCACTTTTTCGACAGGAAAGTGTAGAACTCAAGGTTCTCCAATTCTTTCAAGAGACTTCTGCAAGCTGGAAAGCAGGAGATGGGTTATGGTGGTGAGGGAGGAAACTGGGACTTACAGGAGGCTGAGTGCATGTGCCCTTAGGGGAGACCCCGGGATCGGGGATCAGACCCTGGAGCCCCAGCATCCCTGTCGAAGGCCACAGGGCCCCAAGAGTGAGAGCCAGGTGCCCGGGGGCCAGCACTTTGTCATTTACAAAGTGCTTCCCGACATGCCACCTCCTGGGGAGAGAGGACTCAGCCATGTTAAACAGCTGCCCACATAGACCTGCATCCCCTCCAGCATGTCCAGGTGGTCACTGGTCCCCTCCCCCACACAGTCCCCTCCTGGGCAACACCCGCTCCCTGGACCCCAAGGCTTCATCCCAGCAGGGAACGGGAGACATATCCCAGGTTCCAATCGCCTTACCAGGAGCTTCCCCACCAGGCCTCTGCAAATGACTTCCTAGGAGACTTGGTGCTTATTCCTAGGGACAGGTGAAGCTGTCATCTCGGGCTTCTGGGACCCTCAGAGCCTTACCTTTCCAGGTGATGTATTTATTTCCGATCCTGAGCCATTCCCCCACTTCAGCTTTATCCTGAGAGACAAGACAGAGTGAGGGCGCAGGCCGGGTCTCAGTCTCCTGTCCCCACAGCTGCAGACCCACAGTGCTCAGACCCAAGTGAATGACACACTTTCTCCGCCCAGCTCACGGAGCCCTGTGTGCTTCTCTTTCCTTTCACTCGATTCTAAAGTGCATAATAACCTGTTCTGGTTTCCTCCTTCGAAAAGCACGGAGGGGTTTTCTTTTCTTTTTTTTTTTTTTTTTTTTTTTTTTTTGAGACGGAGTCTCGCTCTGTCGCCCAGGCTGGAGTGCAGTGGCGCTATCTCGGCTCACTGCAAGCTCCGCCTCCCGGGTTTACGCCATTCTCCTGCCTCAGCCTCCCGAGTAGCTGGGACTACAGGCGCCGCCACCTCGCCTGGCTAATTTTTTTGTATTTTTAGTAGAGACGGGGTTTCATTGTGTTAGCCAGGATGGTCTCGATCTCCTGACCTCATGATCCGCCCGTCTCGGCCTCCCAAAGTGCTGGGATTACAGGCTTGAGCCACCGCGCCCGGCCATGCACGGAGGGGTTTTCTATGTGAGGCCCACCCTGGGCGTCCTCAGTGCCTGTTACCCTGCTTGGGAACCACACACACTTGCGTCCGCAGGAGCCTCTTAGCTGGCAGGGGAGGATTCGGCTTCCGAGGAGGCCAGAGGCGAGTCCAGGCTCAGGTGGGGGCTCTCAGGGGCTCAGCACAGCCGCCAGAGCACCCCACACAGAGGCTGGGCCCCGAGGCACCTGCCCGGGAAGGCGGCTGATGAGCCCGGGCTCAGGGCCTGTCCTCCCACAGAGACCTCACCCCTCTCAGGACCGGGTCCTCGCCGCTGAGTCCCGGGGTTTGTTTTTGCTCTGACGCCTCCCGTGCACCCCACAGATGGTCTGGGAGCTGGGGATGGAAATCCTATGCCCACTCCAACCCCTGCCTGCCCTGCTGTCCCTAGAGGGATGATGAGACTTCCCATCACAGGAGCGCCTCTGCTTGATTTGGAAAAGTGGAAAAGAGAGCAGGAAAAATAGAATTATTCTCTGCTAGGTGTGGGCTGAGGGATCCTTACATTCTCGCTGTTCTCGTCTCTGGGAGGCACTGAGGACGGCTCCCTGGGAAAGTAGGGGCTTAAGATGATGAGGAACACCAGGCTAAACCCAACGAAGAGGATGAGATGGATGATCTGGGGAACGGGGCTGGGGCACAGCTCTGTATCAATAACACTCAGAGGAAAGAGAATATCCATGTCAGCTGCACTGCTGTCCTCCGGCTACTGAGCCCTGGGCATCCCCTCTGGGAGTATTTATTGGGGCCCAGGCCCACATCACAGAGCTGGGGCCTCCCCCTCACAAAGGGCTCCTAAGGGTGGGTGGGCAGTGGCAGGAGGAGGCTAAATCCCAGCCCTGCCCACCACCACCCACCCCTGCAGTTCCCCTCACCCTCCTGGCCTTCCAGATCCCTCCTTCCCACTCCATCTGCTCAACCTGTCAGAGACAGACCTGGTCCGTTTTCTGTCCTCTCACCCTGGCATACAGATGGTATCTGGCTCCTTGGAGATCTCTGCTCAGGCTCCCTCAATTTCACAGTTTTTGAGGATCTGGATTTGTCCCTTAAATTTCCGTTTTTCCAGGAATTATTGTTCTAGGGTCTCCTCTGACTGCTCACTGCAACCTCCAACTCCCAGGGTGTTTTTGAGACGGAGTCTCACTCTGTCGCCCAGGCTGGAGTGCAGTGGCCGGATCTCAGCTCACTGCAAGCTTCATCTCCCAGGTTCACACCATTCTCCTGCCTCAGCCTCCAGAGTGGCTGGGACTACAGGTGCCTGCCACCACGCCCGGCTAATTTTTTTGTATTTTTAGTAGAGACGGGGTTTCACCGTGTTAGCCAGGATGGTCTCCATCCTCTGACGTCGTGATCTGCCCGACTTGGCCTCCCAAAGTGCCAGGATTACAGGCGTGAGCCACCGCGTCTGGCCTTAAAAAAGTTTTTCTAGGGCTGGCCGGGCGCGGTGGCTCAAGCCTGTAATCCCGGCACTTTGGGAGGCCGAGACGGGCGGATCACGAGGTCAGGAGATCGAGACCATCCTGGCTAACACGGGAAACCCCGTCTCTACTAAAAATACAAAAAACTAGCCGGGCGCGGTGGCGGGGGCCTGTAGTCCCAGCTACTCGGGAGGCTGAGGCAGGAGAATGGCGTAAACCCGGGAGGCGGAGCTTGCAGTGAGCTGAGATCCGGCCACTGCACTCCAGCCTGGGTGACAGAGCAAGACTCCGTCTCAAAAAAAAAAAAAAAAAAAAAAAAAAAAAAAAAAAAAAAAAAAACTAGCCGGGCGAGGTGGCGGGCGCCTGTAGTCCCAGCTACTTGGGAGGCTGAGGCCGGAGAATGGCGTGAACCCGGGAGGCGGAGCTTGCAGTGAGCTGAGATCCGGCCACTGCACTCCAGCCTGGGTGACAGAGCGAGACTCCGTCTCAAAAAAAAAAAAAAAAAAAAAAAAAAGTTTTTCTAGGGCTTTGGCTAAATATATGAACATAAGTGATGCCCAATTCAGGTTTTGCCAAATAACACAACTCTTTTCAGAAACTACAAATTCCAGTGGCTCCGGCAGAATGAGTATCCACCTAGGGAATTAATATCAACCTAGGGAGTGAGTGTCAACCTAGAGAATGAGGATCAACATCAACCTAGGGAATAAGGATCAACCTAGGGAATGAGGATCAACCTACGTCAGCTCTCCATAACAAGAACCCACAAATTTGAGAGTCCACTTCACATCTCAACTGTTAGATAACAGCAGGCAAGATGCATGTTCCTGACGGGCACAGGTTGTTTATATGGTGATTCTTTGAGTTGTTGGTGTTTTCTCCCTTTCTTCCCTCTCTCCCTCCCTCCTTTCCTCCCCTCCCCTCCACATAATAGAGGGCCCGAGTCTCCACAGGGTGCTCACCTCTAACTGCCTCCACCATTAGAAAAGGAAGTCAGGGCCAGGGGTGGTGGCTCACGCCTGTAATCCCAGCATTTTGGAAAGCCAAGGAGGGAGGATCACAAGGTCAGGAGATCGAGACCATCCTGGCTAACACGGTGAAACCCCGTCTCTACTAAAAATACAAAAAATCAGCCGGGTGTGGTGGTGGGTGCCTGTAGTCCTAGTAACTGAGGAGGCTGAGGCAGGAGAATGGCATGAACCCGGGAGGTGGAGCTTGCAGTGAGCCGAGATCGCGCCACTGCACTCCAGCCTGGGCGACGACTCCGTCTCAAAAATAAATAAATAAATAAGTCAGAAAGCTAAGCAAGGCCTGGATCAGGAGAGCTCCTTATTCTGATGATGAGAAACTACCACAGGTCTCTGGGAAGGGAAGTGGCATGGTCTGATTTACCTATTTTTAAAAATCCATGTAAAGATTATGGGGAGAGCTGCTGGGCACAGTGGCTCACGCCTGTAATCCCAGCACTTTGGAAGGCCGAGGCGGGCGGATCACGAGGTCAGGAGATCGAAAACCATCTTGGCGAACACGGTGAAACCCCGTCTCTACTAAAAATACAGAAAAATTAGCCAGGCGTGGTGGCGGACGCCTGTAGTCCCAGCTTCTTGGGAGGCTGAGGCAGGAGAATCACGTGAACCTGGGAGGCGATGGAGCTTGCAGTGAGCGGAGATCGTGCCACTGCACTCCAGCCTGGGCGACAAAGCAAGACTCAGTCTCAAAAATAAAAAAAAAAAAATTAAAAAAAGATTGGGGGGGGAGCAGGGGCAAGAGTGGAAGCAGAGATGCCAGGTAGGAAGCAGTTAGAAGAATCCAGATAGGAATGGTTGCGGGTTGCTTGGACTGGGGTGATAATACTGTAGACAGGTTCGGGATGTATTCTGAAGATGAAACCAGCTGGTCTTGCTCATGTGAACACTGAGAGAAACTGGGGCCGCAGAAACAGGTAAATTACGGGATAGGTGGGGAAGGGCGGGAAGGATGCTACTTTGAGATGGAAAACACGGGGGGAGGATCTGGATGTGAGTTGTGTGGTGGCTTCAGAAACCTTTTGACCTTAAATGTCAGATGGCATCAGACATACCAGTGGCACTAGAAGCTGCGGAAGCACGGGTACAATCTAGAAATCGGCCGAGAGTTTTGGCTAGAGATGTAATGTAGGAATCATCAATTTATAGGTGTCATTGGTGTATTTAAAACCATGGACCAAGGGCCAGGCACCGCGGCTCACGCCTGGAATCCCAGCACTGTGGGAGGCCAAGGTGGGCAGATCACTTGAAGCCAGGAGTTCAAGACCAGCCTGGCCAACATGGTGAAACCCCATCTCTTCTGAAGATACAAAAATTAGCTGAGTGTGGTGGTGAGTGCCTATAGTCCCAGCTACTCAGGAGGCTGAGGCAGGAGAATCACTTGAACCCGGGAGGCCGAGGTTGCAGGGCACTGAGATCATGCCACTACACTCCAGCCTGGGCAACAGAGACTCTGTCTCAAAAAAGAAAAAAAAAAAAATGTGACTGGGGACTCAAAAAGCGTGGAGAGCAGGAGCAGGGGAAGGGCTGGAAAACCACCTGTTGGGTACTGTGTTCACTATTTGAGTGACAGGTTCACTAGAAGCCCAAACCTCAGCACCACACAGTTTATCCACGTAACAAGCCTGCACATGTACCCACTGAATCTTACAATTTTTAAAAAGTGATGAGCCATGTTAATAGCAGATACCCTTGGTGTGATGTGATGAGAATGACATTTTCCCTCTGGGCTTCCTTCCCATGGCACAGGGGCCACCCCAGTCATGTTTACAGCCCCGGCCCCGGACAGTATTGAGTCCCTGAGCCCCCAGCACGTGTGTGTACAGCTCCCGTCCCCCTGCCCCACCTCACCCGGCCGGCTCTGCCTTATTTTGACGTCACAGCTGAGCACCGTGGTGGGAGGTGGCCACGGTACAGCCTGTAAGTAGGGCTGTAAGCAGTCACAGTGGGCTGTAAATAGCCCAGCCCCATTACCACATGCTCCAAGCCAGCTGGCTACAGGTCAGTTGTTTCTAGAACCAGAGTTTATACGATGAGAAAAATAGAAGGGACAGAACAGTGTGTTCCCAGAACACACCTGCAGCTCCCCCAGGCTGGGGCGGGGGTCTGGGGCCGGCTCTGCTGGCTCAGTCCCTTTGCGTCTCCTCAAGTTCCCTCTGTGGGACTGGGCGCTGTTTCCACCAAACCGTCTGCTCTCCAGTCCCACAGGGGGTTGCTGTCAGTCATCCTACGGCCTCTCCGCCTAGGCTTTGAAACTGATTCATTGCTCTTTTGCTGTATTTTTCTTTGTAGGTTTCAGAATTCTCTATTTATTTGTGATAATCTTTTGGAAGGATCCTGTGAGAGTGAAAATAAATGAAGTGCTCAATCAGCCAAGTTTCACCGGAGGCTCCACTGATCCTTCCACCATGCTCGAATGCCTGCAGGAAATCTGAGGAATCATCTTTCCCACCCTAAGATCTTGTGTGATACCCTACCTTGTTTTAACCTGATTAACTCTCTCTTAGCTGAGAGATCCAGACAGACTCCATTTTGGTTTCTTCACTTGCAGCCCCTTGTCCCCCTCCTTTAAGGACATAACTGGTGCAAGCTGACTCCAGGCACACCCAGGAGTGCGCTTACTGATAAGATACTGCGGCAAGCTGTGCCAGCGGCTCCTGGGAACGCGCTCGGTTAGTGGTACCCAAAGGCTCTGTGTTTATCACTTTGTGATAATTGAAGCCCCTGCACCTGGAACTGTTTATTTTCCTGTAACTGTTTCTGTAACCATTTATCTTTTAACTTTTTGCCTGTTCTGCTTCTGTAAGAAAAAAAAAAAAAAAATTGCTCCAGCTGGACTCCCCTTCCCCTATTTAAACCAAAGTTATAAAAAGAAATCTGCCCCTTCCTCGGGGCCAAGAGAATAAGGCTCCTGAATTAGTCTCAGAGTGTGGTGTTATCTCTACAACTCGCTGGGTTACGACACCTGGGACTCAGCACTGGCCCTGAGGCCCCTGACAGCAAACGTGCAGGAAAAATGCGGAGCTGCAAGATCAAAGTCAGATTCCCACTCTCCCTAAAGGCCGGGCTTCCCCTGGAAACCCACGTCGCCACTGCCTGGAAGGAGGGGTGAGGACCCAAGGGAGTGGCTCGGGGCATCAACTGGTCCAGGCAGGAGGCGGTTCCCCATCTCCCATCTTTCCAGCGCCCAAGGGAGCCTCTCAGAGGACTCTCATTGCCTCCCCCCACCATCACAAAGCAGCCTGCTCCTGGCCTGTATCCAAACACCCCTGGGGACGGCTGCCCTGGGCATGCTCCCCTTGCCCTGATGGCCCCTAGAACTCCATAAGGAAAGGCTCGCCAGGGCCACCCAGACAGTCTCTGACCCCACATTGTCCCAACACACAAGGCTTCACCCTGGAGGAAATAGGAAAAGGGAGTGAATCCCACGGGCTCCCCTCACAAAAGGAAAGCTACATGCTGTCACTTGGATGCTAGGTGGGCTCTGAGGCTGGAGAAAAGCTCCCAGGGACGATGCCTCCTGGAGTTTTTTGTTTTTTGTTTTTTGTTTTGAGATGGAGTCTTGCTCTGTTGCCCAGGCTGGAGTGCAGTGGTGCAATCTCAGCTCACTGCAACCTCCACCTCCCTGGTTCAAGCCATTCTCCAGCATCAGCCTCCGGAGTAGCTGGGATTATAAGCGCTCGCCACCACGTCCAGCTAATTTTTTTGTATTTTTAGTAGAGATGAGGTTTTACCATGTTGGCCAGGCTGCCCTTGAACTCCCAATCTCAGGTGATCTGCCTGCCCTGGCCTCCAAAGTGCTGGGATTACAGGCATGAGCCACCACATCTGGCCACCTCCTGAAGTCTTTGCTGCACAGGACTCCGTCCTTTTGTGGAGCCAGGAGGGTGGGATTCTGCCCTCGTCTGCTGGCCAGTGCTCCCACCTCATTTCAACAGGGACTGCCCGGCCAGGGAATGTTAGCCTGGGATGCACCCACCACTCGGGGGCCTGTGGGAGGTAGTCACCCCCTCCTGGCCAGACTGAGCGTCTTTGCTTTGCAGTCCACGGATTCAAGTGTTAATCCCTCCCTCACCACCATAACCCATCTCCTGCTTTCCAGCTTGGAGAAGTCTCTTGAAAGAATTGGAGAACACTAACGACCACACTCTCCTGCTAGAAAAGTGAGGCTCTTTCCTCTTCTTTCCCGTGTTCTCCCTCCTACCAGGACCTAGGATGCCAGCCCAGGGCCTGGGGCTGATGTGGGAGGGGAGATCACAGTCGTGATGTCACTAAAGCCCTGGGGCAGGAGTAGGCAGAGCTTTGTGAAGTCAGCATGGGGGGCCCTGGAGAGGCGTGGGCCGCAGGGGCCCAGTGCTCCTGGCTGCAGCCTGTGCCTCCTGTCTCCTGCAGGTGCCTGAGGAAGCTCCTTGTTGAGGGCAGCTCCCATCACCTTCCACGCCAAGACCGCCCAGGGCCAGTGTACGAACGAGCCCCTGCAAGGAACCACCGGCCACGTGGGGGGTGTGGGAAAGCTTCTCCCACCAGCTTCCATGTGTCCCCACAGGCTCCCCCGGCTCCTCTGGCCTCCATGCCGTCATCAGTCCCGAAGACTTCTGTAGAATCCTTGGGGTCTCTGTCATCGCTGAGCTCCTCCAAGCCACCAGAACCTTTGTGTCCCCCGAAGCACCTTTCACACCAGCCACCTGCGAGCACCCTATCACCAAACCCAGAATGAATCCTCTCCTACCCGGCTTTTGTGTTCTGTTCAGGTCTTTGATGGATTGTAGGGGCCACCCACACTGGGGAGGGCCATCTGCTTTGCATTCCACTGGTTCAAGTGTTAATCTCACCTAGAACTCCCTCACACACACCCAGAATAATGTTTGGCCAAATGCCTCCCCTCTGTGGGCCAGTCAGGCAGACCCATGAAATTAACTGACACAGGCTCTGAGACTCCAGGCCCAAGAGGCCCATGTCCTCCAGCTTCTGCTGATGTGGCCCGGGGGTCCCTGGGGACAGGCTGTGGCTGGGAGGCTGAAGCTGTGGCCTGGACAGGGATGGGGCCACTCAGCAGCATGTACCCTGGTCACGTCCTTCACACCTGAGCCTCCCTCCTCCTCCGTAAGTGGGCTGTACTGTTGTGCTGCCCGTAACTGATGACCCATATGGTGTGCTTTGACAACCTCCCCCAGTGATAGACGTGACACCAAGACCCCGCCTGGGCGTGTCCCTGTTGGCTGCTACCAGATGAGGGCACTGGGGCTGGAAGGGGTCAGCTGACTGCTTGGGGTTCCATGGCCGGTCAGAAGCATGGCTGGGATCTGAGCCCAGGCAGTCTGGCTACAGAGGCCACATTCCCACCCCTGACCACCCCTCTGCCTGCCCCTCATGGGGGTGGTGTGGCTTCCCCCACTCTCGCTGGCTCATGGCTGCTTCTGAAGGTGGTGAAGGAGCCCACCAGCCCAGGTCCTGGGGCCAGTCCAGGCTTTGTAGCAGGAAGCTGAGGCAGAGTGGGGGCCTCAGGGTGGGGAAGATGACCCTCTGCCGTCAGGAGAGGACCTCGTCCTTTGCTGGGACCCAACCCGGGCTGACCTCAGTTGGGCAATGCCCAGGGCATGAAGTTGGAGGGAGCTGAATGGCCTCAAAGGAGGAAGGCTCCCCACACTCGGGTGAGAGAAACCCCCACACGGAGACCCGAGACTTAGTGTAAGATCCCAGAGAGAATGGCCTTCACATACGGTCGATACAGGCTCTTAAAATACTGAAATAGTTCTAGTGAGTGCTGAGATGTGTTGGAAAGTGTTTAAAATCCTGGACTGTGTGCATGTGTGCGTGCACGCTCATCTGTGTGTGTGTGTGTGCGCGTGTGTGTGTGTGTGCGCGCGCGCGTGCATGCTCGTGTGTGTGTGTGTGTGTGCATGGTGAGAGTGCTGGTGAGCTTGGAGAGGCTCTAGTGTTAAAAAGGAGTCTGGCCTCGAGAAGCTCTCCAAGTGTAAACAAAGGACAGCCTGCATGGTCCTGGAGGGTGGGTCTTTAATTCCTGCTTCCTCAACAGGGTCCCTGAGGGCTCAGGATGGAGGGATGGAGGCTGCTAGGGGGTAAAAACAGCACGTCCCTGGCAGGGAAAGGCCCGGCCTGTGAAGGCTCAGACGAAACCTGGCTCCACACGCAGTTAATGCTGCCTGGGCCTCAGGGACCAGCCCATCCACCTCCTGTCCTCCAGTTGGGGCCACAGGGCTCCCAGAGAAAGAAGCAGGGTCCCCTCAAGCCCCCGACACCAAGGACCAGCCAGGCTCCAGTCTCCACCCCTCCTTGTGCATTTCTGCCCTCCCCAGGCTTCTCTGTGGCTTTGCTGCCATCTCCTGGAAACCAGCCTAGCGCTGACCCAGCCTTGTCCTCAGCAACCATGGCCTTCACATCGCATCCCATGTGCCTGAAATTCCCCTCTGGACACACAGGCTCCGTGAAGACGGTTTAGGCAGTTCCCAACTTCATGATCACAACAGGGCCCTCTGGCCGTCACTGCACGGTCCCTAGTCTGGGCCAGGGTCACCCCACCCATGGGAGGATGGGTCAGAGCTGTCCTCCCATAGCCAGGCTGGAATGGGCCCCACAGCCTTCAGGGAAGTGCCTTTTCCTCTACAAAGCTGGTCACCTGCTCTCACTCACCCTTATAGGCTCTGTACCTGGGAGTCTCCATTCCCAGGGACCCTGTGTATTTAAGTCTAGGTTGGGTATTGACCCGGTCACCCCGGCTTTCTTCCCATCCGCACTCACACTGCATACTATTCCACACCCTCTTGCCTTCTACCTTTCTACACTTCACTGTGACCTTTGTAAGCAACATCTGGCTAGATTTTGTTTTGTGTCCAATCGGAGAGGCTCTGTTCTATACATTTATGGATCTTATTTTTATTGATCTATGAGAATTATTTCCACCACTTAATTTTTTGTCCTGGCTTTTCTAAACTTCCATTTTCTCTCTTTTCCTAATTTCTAGTAGAGAGACTCAGTTTTCTGTATTCGCCTTCCTCTTTCGAATGACTTGGAGGTTATGGTAGGCAGATCATGGCTCCCGCAGATACACCCATGTCTAAGCCCTGCAGCCCCTGAGCATCACCTTGTGTGGTGATAGACGTGATTAGGGGAGGGACCCTGAGAAGAGGAGCATATCCTGAGTCTTCCAGGCCAGCCCTAAACGCCTTATAAGAAAGAAGCAAAGGGAGCTTCCACCCAGACCCGCCGCACAGGCAACAAGGCCCTGTGAAGGATGGAGTAGGTCTTGGGACACAGCCACAGCGCAGGAACGCCACGGCAGCCGCTGGAGGCCGGAAGAGGCCAGGAATGCTCCTTCCCGACAGCCTCAGGAGGGAGCCTGGCCCTGCCTTCTCCAGGCCTTGATTTCTGTCTTCTGGCCTCCAGGACTGTGAGGGGGTAAGTTTCTGTTGCTGTGAACCCCCAGGCCTGTAGGAGCTTGTTATAGCAGCCACAGGAAACACAGAGGACGTATTTTCTCTTTTACTGTAATAAACTGCCTTTAACACTTTATCGTGTGTACCCAGACACGCCTGCTCTCGGCCTAGACACAGCCAGCGTCTCTGCAGGTTCCTCTCCTAACCCATTAGAACACACATTTCCCCATCTGCGGGGTGCCCCGATCAGGGAGGGGACGCAGCTCCACGTTGCCCTCAGGATATTCCTAATTGTTGTGGATGTTGGATGTGCGGTGTCCATGGGAGTGTCTGAGATTTTCGTGTCTTCTGCATCCAGCAGCTTTGCCACATCCAGGCCAAGGGAAGTGGGGCTCCTGCCTCCACCTGCCTGCTTCTGGGATCTCCCTAGAGGGAAGCGTTTGGTAGGTGGGTGGTAAGACTAGGGTGCTCGAATGGGTGAGGAGGTGCAGAGGCACTGGGCTCTAGCAGCCTCCTGCCTCTAGGACAGGCGCAGGTTGGGATCACTGTAGCGACCAATGCCTTGGATCACTCGAGGGCTAAAAGGCACCCACTAGCTACACAGCTCAGGGGCGTCGCACATTAGGTATATTGTGGCGTCAGTTTCGGAATCAGCCTGGGTGGAGTCAGACCAGGACACCCAGCCAGGATTCCGTGGTGGGGAGAACGCCCACGTGGCTTGTGTGAAGGATGCTCCAGGGAATGCAAAATCTCTGGTCACTGGGAGGAGCTGAGGGATGACAGCGACCCCAAAGGTTTTATAGAGGTGCCCAGGTTTGCTGATACGGTGCTTGCAAACGGCTCATATAAAGGGTGCGTCACAGCGGGTCTGGAATTGGTGGGTTCTTGGCCTCGGTGACTTCAAGAATGAAGCCACCGACCCTTGCGGTGAGTGTTACACTTCTTAAAGATGGCGTGTCTAGAGTTTCTTCCTTCTGGCGGGCTCAAGCCGCAGACCTTCCCACTGAGCGTTACAGCTCTTAACCCCAGCACATCCGGAGTTGGTCCTTGTCTGGCCAGCTTCAGGAGTGAAGCTGCAGATTTCTGAGGTGACTGTTACAGCTCATAAAGGCAGCGCCAACCCAGAGGGCACATAAAACTAAACAACAAAGATTCCACGATGCAGAAAAGGACCCAAATGGATTGCAGCGGCTGGCTGGGGCCAGCTGCTTTTATTCCCTTATCTGGCTCCACACACATCCTGCTGATTGGTCCATTTTACAGAGCGCTGACTGGGCCGTTTTACAGAGAGCTGATTGGTCCGTTTTCACAGAGTGCTGATTGGTCCGTTTTGACAGAGTGCTGATTGGTCCATTTTGACAGAGTGCTGATTGGTGCATTTACAAACCTTTAGCTAGACACAGAGGGCTGATTGGTGCGTTTACAATCCTTTAGCTGGACAGAAAAGTTCTCCAAGTAACCACCGGTTCCGGAAGCCCAGCGGGCTTCACCGCTCGCTGGTGCTGGTGCGTGGGAGTTTGCGGCGTCTAGCCAGGGCGCTCCCGCAGCCCAGAGAGCGCTGCCCTTGCTGGAGTCCAGCAGGCACCCCTCCGGCTGCTCTGAGGAGGGCCCGCCGAGCCCGCGCTCACCCGGAACCGCTCCTGCCCGCCAGCGCCCCAGCTCCCGCCCACGCCTCCCCCCAACACCTCCGGGCCAGCAGAGGGAGCGGACTCCGGCCTCGGCCAGCCCCAGCGAAGGGCCCCCGCAGCGCAGAGGCGGGCTGAAGGGCTCCTTGAGCGCGGCCAGAGCGGACACCAAGACTGAGGAGGCGCCGAGAACCAGCAAGGGCTGCTAGTACGTTGTCACCCCTCAAGAGGACATGAAGACGCTGGTAGCTTGGAGGAACACAGGCATGACAGAGACCCAGAGGACCGTATGGAGGTCTTTGGGACTAATGATGGCGTGGAGGCCAGATGAGACAGGGGAGCCCAGAGACAATCTGGTGGGAGAAGCTTTCCCATACTGCCCCCAACCTGGCCAGTGAACCTTCCAAGGGCCTCGTTCAAACAACTTCCTCAAGCGGTGTCGGCTTAGAAGACAATGGAAGCTGACCTCACCAGGGAGCTTCCTCAGCAGCCTGCAGGGCACAGGAGGCACAGGCTGCAGCCAGGAGCACTGGGCACCTGCGGCCCACGCCCCTCCAGGGCCCCCCATGCTGACTTCACAAAGCTCTGCCTACCTCTGCTCCAGGGCTTTAGTGACATCACGGCTGTAATCTCCTCTCCCACATCAGCCCCAGGCCCTGGGCTGGCATCCTGGGTCCAGGTAGGAAGGACACGGGAGAGAAGGAGAAACAGCCTCACTTTTCTGGCAGGAGAGTGTGGTCCTTAACGTTCTCCAGTTTTTTCAAGAGACTTCTCCAAGCTGGAAAGCAGGAGATGGGTTATGGTGGTGAGGGAAGAAACTGGGACTTACAGGAGGCTAAGTGCATGTGCCCTTAGGGGAGACCCCGGGATCGGGGATCAGACCCTGGAGCCCCAGCATCCCTGTGGAAGGCCACAGGGCCCCAAGAGTGAGAGCCAGGTGCCCGGGGGCCAGCACTTTGTCATTTACAAAGTGCTTCCCGACATGCCACCTCCTGGGGAAAGAGGACGGGGCACTCTCAAAGAGGACTCAGCCATGTTAAACAGCTGCCCACATAGACCTGCATCCCCTCCAGCATGTCCAGGTGGTCACTGGTCCCCTCCCCCACACAGTCCCCTCCTGGGCAACACCCGCTCCCTGGACCCCAAGGCTTCATCCCAGCAGGGAACGGGAGACATATCCCAGGTTCCAATCGCCTTACCAGGAGCTTCCCCACCAGGCCTCTGCAAATGACTTCCTAGGAGACTTGGTGCTTATTCCTAGGGACAGGTGAAGCTGTCATCTCTGGGGCTTCTGGGACCCTCAGAGCCTTACCTTTCCAGGTGATGTATTTATTTCCGATCCTGAGCCATTCCCCCACTTCAGCTTTATCCTGAGAGACAAGACAGAGTGAGGGCGCAGGCCGGGTCTCAGTCTCCTGTCCCCACAGCTGCAGACCCACAGTGCTCGTGAATGACACACTTTCTCCGCCCAGCTCACGGAGCCCTGTGTGCTTCTCTTTCCTTTCACTCGATTCTAAAGTGCATAATAACCTGTTCTGGTTTCCTTCTTCGAAAAGCACGGAGGGGTTTTCTTTTTTTTTTTTTGAGACGGAGTCTCGCTCTGTCGCCCAGGCTGGAGTGCAGTGGCGCTATCTCGGCTCACTGCAAGCTCCGCCTCCCGGGTTTACGCCATTCTCCTGCCTCAGCCTCCCGAGTAGCTGGGACTACAGGCGCCGCCACCTCGCCCGGCTAATTTTTTTGTATTTTTAGTGGAGACGGGGTTTCATTGTGTTAGCCAGGATGGTCTCGATCTCCTGACCTCGTGATCCGCCCGTCTCGGTCTCCCAAAGTGCTGGGATTACAGGCTTGAGCCGCTGCGCCCGGCCATGCACGGAGGGGTTTTCTATGTGAGGCCCGCCCTGGGCGTCCTCAGTGCCTGTTCCCCTGCTTGGGAACCACGCACGCTTGCGTCCGCAGGAGCCTCTGAGCTGGCAGGGGAGGATTCGGCTTCCGAGGAGGCCAGAGGCGAGTCCAGGCTCAGGTGGGGGCTCTCAGGGGCTCAGCACAGCCGCCAGAGCACCCCACACAGAGGCTGGGCCCCGAGGCACCTGCCCGGGAAGGCGGCTGATGAGCCCGGGCTCAGGGCCTGTCCTCCCACAGAGACCTCACCCCTCTCAGGACCGGGTCCTCGCCGCTGAGTCCCGGGGTTTGTTTTTGCTCTGACGCCTCCCGTGCACCCCACAGATGGTCTGGGAGCTGGGGATGGAAATCCTATGCCCACTCCAACCCCTGCCTGCCCTGCCGTCCCTAGAGGGATGATGAGACTTCCCATCACAGGAGCGCCTCTGCTGGATTTGGAAAAGTGGAAAAGAGAGCAGGAAAATAGAATCATTCTCTGCTGGGTGTGGGCTGAGGGCTCCTTACATTCTCGCTGTTCTCGTCTCTGGGAGGCACTGAGGACGGCTCCCTGGGAAAGTAGGGGCTTAAGATGATGAGGAACACCAGGCTAAACCCAACGAAGAGGATGAGATGGATGATCTGGGGAACGGGGCTGGGGCACAGCTCTGTATCAATAACACTCAGAGGAAAGAGAATATCCACGTCAGCTGCACTGCTGTCCTCCGGCTACTGAGCCCTGGGCATTCCCTCTGAGAGTATTTATTGGGGCCCAGGCCCACATCACAGAGCTGGGGCCTCCCCCTCACAAAGGGCTCCTAAGGGTGGGTGGGCAGTGGGAGGAGGAGGCTAAATCCCAGCCCTGCCCACCACCACCCACCCCTGCAGTTCCCTTCACCCTCCTGGCCTTCTCAATGTTTCTCAGGGTTTCTCAATGTTGGTCAGGCTGGTCTTGAACTCCTGACCACAAGTGATCCGCCCGCCTCGGCCTCCCAAAGTGCTGGGATTACAGGCATGAGCCACCATGCCTGGCCATTTTTTTAGTTCTTTTAACATACAGTAACTGCTTTGAAGTCTTTGTTTGCTAAGTGTGACATCTAGGGACATGAAGACAGTTTCTATTGACTGGTTCCCTCCACACTTTCCTGTTTCTTTTTGTCTTGTAACTTATCATTGAACACTGGATGCTTTAGGTTATAGACTGTTCTACGCTGGATTCTGATTCTTTTCTCCTGAGAATTGTTGTTACTGTTTTGTTCATTTGTTTGTAACCTGCCTGTACTAAATTTGTAAATTCGGTCAGCAGTGTGTAGCCACAGCCGCCTCTGCTCATTTTTTGTTTGTTTCTGTTCTTATGCATGGCTTCCCAGGAACCGCTCCTTTATCTGCATGCATGGTATTCCGCCAACAGTTGTGTGAATTTGTGCACTAACACCTTGAGTCGGTGAGGCTTCCATTGCTGCTGATGGATCTCCCCGTGGACTGGGGCGTGCACACAGAGCTCAGGCCATCTGCTTTCCACAGGCATCTCCCCTCGCCATGTCTTCTCTTCACATGCGCTCAGGCACCGTCATCAGTCAGGGATGCTGGGTGGTTTGGGCAGGTTCTGGTCTCTGGGGAGACGAGCAGAGCTACTGGTCCTTCCTGTTTGTTTGCATCAATATCCCTGTTTGAAAATTCTCCAAATCATGTGAGGCCCTCTGGTGGTGACAGCAAAGCTGCTGGTTTCGTGGCGTTCAACAAATGTGTTTTACATTTAGGTCTATGAGCCCGGAGTGGTGGCTCAGGCCTGTGATCCCAGCACTTTGGGAGACTGAGGTGGGTGGATCACCTGAGGTCAGGAGTTCAAGACCAGCCTGGCCAGCATGGTGAAGCCCCATCTCTACTAAAAATACAAAAATTAGCTGGGTGTGGTGGCGCATGTCTGTAATCCTAGCTACTCGGGGGGCTGAGGCAGGTGAGTCACTTGAACCCGGGAGGTGGAAGTTGCAGTGAGCTGAGATTATACACAATAAATTAACAATTTAATGCCCATATAATGGAGTGCTGTGAAGCTCTTAAAAAGAATGCCATGAGGATGATCAACAAATACTGTTCTGGATGAGGTTTATTACCATCAGCTCCATTTTTCAGATGAGAAAACCGAAACTTAGAGAGGTTACATAATTTTCCGAAGGTCACTCCCTACCGAATGTAGGAGCGGGGATCTGACAGCCACCTGATCACACCCAAGAACAGCATTCTCTCCTCTGCTCTCCTCCATGGCCCCCTGTGACACCCAGGAGACCTCCCCAGCTCTGCAGTCCCCAGGGCCCTGGTGTCCATAACCCGAGGAAGGGGAAGGGCCATGAGATCTTGGGCTTTCTCACTCTCCGAAAATGAGCAAGTGAGAATGAGACTTTGCTTAGAAGTATAAATAAATGCGACATTTATTGCCTATCAGATATGAGAAGCAGTTTCTCTGTTTAACACATGTGTTAGTATCAGTGTCCCTTGTTATTCAAACTCTCCCTATTGAGCTCGAGAATCAAAGTCAGATAACTTTGTTGATAAATCCCTTCCTCTCTGCACCCTTGCTACTCACTGTCTCAAGACCCAAACTCACTGGGACAGGGCGCTGGCCTCCTGATTCTAGCCTGGTGTCTGCCTCTCACTACGCACATCGGGAGCCAGAGAGCAGAGGAGGGGCGGCTGTGAGTGCACAGAGCACACACGTGGGATTGCCCCCACCCCACCCCCATTATCTCTATGGGTGTGATGAGAAACTTTCACCTTTCCAGTGAGCTACTGTGCTGCTTGGACTTTCACAGGCGTGTTTACGTGATGGATTTTCGTACATACAGCTGTCAGTGGAGGCCTCTTGTCCCCATCTCGGGAACCCTAACCCAGATTCCCAAAGGGGAGCTTGCCCTCATGGATGGAAACTGAGGCCCTCAGAGATGCCATCGGCCTTGATCCCTTGCTGCTATTCAAAGATCTCGACGTTACCGGAGATTCCTTGGGGCAGCCGGACATGCCTGCGTTGAGGAAGCGTCCACTCACACGCCGTGGGAACGTTGTAGATTTTACTGTGATGCAAACACTCCCTGTGAGGCCCCCGGTGCCCAGGGCCCATTGTTGGGTGCTTTTGAGGGTGGGAGGTGGAGGCGTTTCCGTTTTGCTTGGGGGATCAGCATCACCCTTTCTTTCTCCTTTTCCTCTGGGCTGCTGCTCAGATGGTGAGAGCACAGTGCTGATGAGGTGGGCCCTGGGGTGGAACCCACGGCCCCCTCTGACTCCCAGGAGACCTGGCCAGCTGCAGCGGCCCCCGTGGACCAGCAGAGAGACAAGAGAGGAGCTGACGTGGAGGAGCCGAGGCCCACTGGGGGCTCCGGGAGAGTCCGTCCGCCTGTGGACAGCAGCTCAGGGCTTCAGCTGCTTCCGGAGAGGAAACACCGCTCCCTAGACTGAGGCATCGTTTTGGTTAAAAAAAAAAAAAAAAAAAAAAAAAAAGTTGTTTTCATCTTTGTGTAAATTTTTGTTTGTAACAATATGTTAGTTGTGACAGTTACCACTATTTGTTTTTTTTTTTTTTGAAATTATTTTTAGAGATGGGCTTTCGCTATGTTGCCCAGGCTGGTCTCAGACTCCTGGCCTCAGTGGTCCTCCCACCTTGGCCTCCCAAAGTGCTGGGACTACAGGTGTGAGCCTTGGCAGCTGGCCTGTTTTTGTTTATTACTACAGATATTATATGGAGCCTTAAAGCCTCCTGGAGTGAGAGCTAGTTCATAACCACACTGTTTGGAGAGAAGAGAACTAGCTGGAATTCTTGTTCTCCAAAGATGTGGAATTATCATCCCAACAACAGCCGTCCCTCACTCTATCCTGAGGACCCTCAGGTGTGGCCCATCCATCCTCTCAGTGTTTTCCTCTGTCCTGGGGACCCTCAGGTGTGGCCCATCCACCCCCTCAGTGTTTCCCTCTGTCCTTGGTACGCCCAGATGTGGCCCATCCACCCCCTCAGTGTTTCCCACTGTCCTGGGGCTGCTCAGGTGTGGTCCATCCCCTCAGTGTTTCCCTCTGTCCTGGGGCCGCTCAGGTGTGGCCCATCCATCCTCTCAGTGTTTTCCTCTGTCCTGGGGACCCTCAGGTGTGGCCCATCCACCCCTCAGTGTTTCCCTCTGTCCTGAGGACCCTCAGGTGTGGCCCATCCACCCCCTCAGTGTTTTCCTCTGTCCTGGGGACCCTCAGGTGTGGCACATCCACCCCCTCAGTGTTTTCCTCTGTCCCGGGAACTCTCAGGTGTGGTTCATCCATCCCTTTAGCGTTTCCCTCCAACCTTGGTAAGCTCAGGTGTGACCCGTCCACCCCCTCAGTGTTTCCCTCTGTCCTGGGGACCCTCAGGTGTGGCCCATCCACCCCCTCAGTGTTTCCCTCTGTCCTGAGGACCCTCAGGTGTGGCCCATCCACCCCCTCAGTGTTTTCCTCTGTCCCGGGAACTCTCAGGTGTGGTTCATCCATCCCTCTAGCGTTTCCCTCCAACCTTGGTAAGCTCAGGTGTGACCCTTCCACCCCCTCAGTGTTTTCCTCTGTCCTGGGGACCCTCAGGTGTGGCCCATCCACCCCCTCAGTGTTTTCCTCTGTCCTGGGGACCCTCAGGTGTGGCCCATCCACCCCCTCAGTGTTTCCCTCTGTCCTGGGGACCCTCAGGTGTGGCCCATCCACCCCCTCAGTGTTTCCCTCTATCCTGGGGACCCTCAGGTGTGGCCCATCCATCCCCTCAGTGTTTTTCCTCCCACGTTCTCTATGTTTTGTTTCCAATCTTCCCACACAGGTGGAGAGAGGAGGGGATCCCATTGCCTGTGAGGAGGACACGGCTCCTGGGTGGGCCCTGCAGATTGTGAAGTTCAAGTCACAGCTCCTGGGAAGGTCTCTGTGTGTCAAGATCGTGGGGGTGAGACAGATGCAGGGACCACACTGTGCCCTGCTCTGTACCTCTGAGTGTTGATCCAGCTGCTTTGTGACCAGGACACTTAGAAGAACCATAGATCCTGCAAGAGGGCAGGTTTGGAGAGCGAGATGAGCACGCCTGAGGGATTAAAGTGTAACTTGAACCACTGCCTTGCAAACTGCGTGAGGGTGTGCAGGTGTGTGTGTGCTGGGAGGATGTTTAGCAGCCTCATGGAGGGGTAACTGACATACAAGAGAACAAGGCTGGGCGAGGTGGCTCATGCCTGTAATTCCAGCACTTTGGGAGGCCGAGGTGGGTGGATCACCTAAGGTCAGGAGTTTGAGACCAGCCTGACCAACATGGTGAAACCCCGTCTCTATTAAAACTACAAAAAATTAGCCAGGCATTGTGGTGGGTGCCTGTAATCCCAGCTATTCTGGAAGGGTTCCAGATGCCAGGAGCCATGGAAATTATCCTCATCCCGATCATCTGGCTTGGCAAATGATGATGAAGGTAGTTTTCCCACAAGATAGGCATAGCCTTTGGGACAGTGCCTTGTTTATTTTCTAGCACAAAATAGGCATTAGAACAGTGGGACTTTGTAGGCATATGGAGATTTTTAAGGTTCCTTAGGAGTCAGGTAAAAATTTCTTCAATAAGACAGACAAAACACTATCCCCAAAGAAAATGATTGATACATTGGGTGATAGTAAAATTAAGAATTTTTCGTCAATAAGAGAGCAAAAAGATGGGACTGGGTGTAGTGGCTCATGCTGTAATGCCGGCACTTTGGGAAGCCAAGGTGAGAGGATCTCTTGAGGTCAGGAGTTAGAGAACGGCCCGAGCAACTTAGCAAGACCTTGTATCTAGCAAAAACGAAAAATTAGCTGGGCGTGGTGGTGCATGCCTGTGGTCCCAGATACCTGGGAGGCCGAGGCAGGAGGATCACTTGAGCCTGGGAGGTTGAGGCTGCAGTGAACCATGACTGTGCCACTGCACTCCAGCCGGGGTGACAGGGTGAGACTCTCTCTTAAAAAAAAGAGGCGGGAATGGAGGAGGGTGAATCACAGGTAGAGTATAAAGAGAATTCCTGTACATTAATAAGAAAAATGCATGCAGGGCTTAATACCTAGGTGACGGGTTGACAAGTGCAGCAAACCACCATGGCACGTGTTTACCTGTGCAACAAACCTGCACGTTCTGTACATGTGTCCCAGGGCACATGTTTACCTGTGCAACAAACCTGCACGTTCTGTACATGTGTCCCAGAACTTAAAAGTAAAATAAATTTTTTTTAAAAATTAAGAAAAAAGCTGGCAGGCCAATAGGTGAAAGAAATGAAGAGGGACAAAAAAGGGAAGGAGGAGGGAGGAAGGGAGAGGAAAGAACAAATGAACATCCCAGTGGCCAAAAAGCATATAAAACATGCTCAACCTCGTAAGCCATCAAATTTAAACCACAGTGAGAAGCCAATATTACACCTACTCGAATGGCTAAAATTAAAAACACTGTTGATACCAAGTTTGGGCAAGAATGTGGAGTAACTGAAACTTCATATACTACTTTTGGAAATGTAAAATAGCACAACTACTTTGGAAAACCCTTGGGTAATACCTACTAAAGGAGACCACATCTGTGATCCCCACATTCCACTCCTATGCATAGACCCAAAAGAACTGTGCACTGGGCCGGGCGCGGTGGCTCAAGCCTGTAATCCCAGCACTTTGGGAGGCCGAGACGGGCGGATCACGAGGTCAGGAGATCGAGACCATCCTGGCTAACACAGTGAAACCCTGTCTCTACTAAAAAACACAGAAAACTAGCCGGGCGAGGTGGCGGGCGCCTGTAGTCCCAGCTACTTGGGAGGCTGAGGCAGGAGAATGGCGTGAACCTGGGAGGTTCAGTAAGCTGAGATCCAGCCACTGCACTCCAGCCTGGGCAACAGAGCGAGTCTCCATCTCAAAAAAAAACAAACAAAAAACTGTGCACTGTACATGTGTTCACCAAATGATGTGCACTAGAGTGTTTTATCAGCACAATTCACAGTAGCCCCAGCTTCCAACAGGAGAATGGATAAGTACCTATCAGTATATTTATAGAGTAAAATTCTTTTTTTTTTTTTTTTTTTTTTTTTTTTTGAGACGGAGTCTCGCTCTGCCACCCAGGCTGGAGTGCAGTGGCCGGATCTCAGCTCTCTGCAAGCTCCGCCTCCCGGGTTCACGCCATTCTCCTGCCTCAGCCTCCCGAGTAGTTGGGACTACAGGCACCCGCCACTTCGCCCGGCTAGTTTTCTGTATTTTTTAGTAGAGACGGGGTTTCACCGTGTTAGCCAGGATGGTCTCGATCTCCTGACCTCGTGATCCGCCCGTCTCGGCCTCCCAAAGTGCTGGGATTACAGGCTTGAGCCACCGCGCCCGGCCTATAGAGTAAAATTCTTATAGCACTGAAAATGGATTAACAGCTACCATGCACAGTTGGTGAATCTCAGCAACATAATGCTGAGCAGAAGAAGCCAGACACAAATGAATGCGTACTGCACAATTCTGTTTCTGTGAAGCTCTAAAACAAGCAAAAGAAACATCTGGTGAGAAGTCAGGATAGCAATTATCTTAGTGCTCTGGGGGAGGTAATATTCTATTTCTTGATCTGAGGGCTGGTGTCCAGATATATTCACTCTACAATAATTTACCAAGCTGCCCACTGGGGATTGGTGGCTTCTCTGTATGTATATTATACTTCAATTAAAAAAAAAAGTCAACAACAAAAACCTAACAATCAAGAAATGAGCAAGGCCAGGTGCAGTGGCTCACACCTGTAATCCCAGCACTTTGGGAGGCTGAGGCGGGCAGATCACCTGAGGTCAGGAGTTTGAGACCAGCCTGGCTAGCATGGCAAAACCCTGTCTCTACTAAAAATACAAAAAAATTAGCTGGGCGTGGTGGTGGGAACCTGTAATCCAAGCTGCTTGGGAGGCTGAGGCAGGAAAATCATTTGAAAGAAAGTGGAGGTTGCAGTGAGCACAGATTGCACCATTGCACTCCAGCCTGGGCAACAAAAGTGATACTCTGTCTCAACAGAAAACAAACAACAAAAAAAATTAGCCAGGTGTGGGGGCACATGCCTGTAATCCTAGGTACTCAAGAGGCTGAGGCAGGAGAACCACTTGAAGCCAGGAGGCAGAGTTTGCAGTGAGCAGAGATCACGCAACTGCACTCCAACCTAGGTGACAGAGGGAGACTCCCGTCTCAAAAAAAAAAAAAAAATTCTAGTTTGTTGCTTAGTGTGTGTGTATACATATATGCACATGTGCGCGCACACACACATATAAAAGTGTGTTAAATTATTTCATATGAATGCAAGAAAATCATAATTTTCTTTCTTTTTTTTTTTTTGAGACACAGTTGTGCTCTGTCGCGCAGGCCAGAGTGCAGTGGTGCGATCTTGGCTCACTGCAAACTCCGCCTCCCAGGTTCACGCCATTCTCCTGCCGCAGTCTCCTGAGTAGCTGGGACTACAGGCGCCTGCCACCACGCCTGTCTAATTTTTTGTGTGTGTTTTTAGTAGAGACAGAGTTTCACTGTGTTAGCCAGGATGGTCTCGATCTCCTGACCTTGTGATCCACCTGCCTCGGCCTCCCAAAGTGCTGCGATTATAGGCGTGAGTCACTGCACCCGGCCAGGAAAATCATAATTGTTTTGGTAAATTGATCACTTTGCAAAGCATGTGAATTCAGACCATTACAGGAAGGTATTAACATAAATTAAGAGGGTAACGGTTAACTCTGTTTTTGTAAATGTGATTTTAGGCTTGCCACAGAATTCTGAAGGAATGCTACTCACTAAATTCATTTTTCCTCTACTTCAAATAGTGCTATTAATATCCATGTGGAAATTAGAGTGTGAAGGGGATAACCGAATCGAGAATGGTAATATTCTGTACTCCCGAGTAATTGATATCATCAGTCCTTTAGAGCTATATTCTTAGCCCAAGAAACTCGCAAATTACGCTTTGAAATGGCAGTGGGATAATTAAGGAATCAGAGAGACCGAGGGGTTGAGGAGGAATTATTTAATTATTTAGGTGCACCCACCCAGTCGGATTAACATCCAAAGGACTGAGCCCCGAACAAAGAGTCGAGTTATCTTTTAAGCATTTCGTGGGGCGGGGGGAGATCTGTGCAGGGGGAAGCACGTTACAGAAGCGAGAAACAAAGACAGTTATTCAGTTGAGACATGCATTACATCATTTTTTACTTTTCAAGGAACAACATGTTTTACGACTTATCGGTCTAGTGCCCTTGCAGCTGCACAGCTGGAGAAACGGTCTTCACAATGCCTGGGATAGGGAGAGATAAGGCTCAGTAGCCACAGACAGAAAAACAGGCAGTTAATTTTTAGAGGACTCCACCTCTCTCTCTTCCTCAGGGGGAATTGGGTTTTCTTACATAAACTGAGTTTTTGTTTACACGTTCTTTAATTTCTTTTCATTCCTGTTTCATTTCCCCCCTTTGGTGCTTTGTATAACAAAGGTGTTAATAGAAAGCACCAGTATTTGCCACCTCTTGGTGGAGCTGAGCTGCTGCTTTTACTGGCAGTGGCTGATATTTGGTTAATGCCATCCACGGCGTGGTAGTGTGTTGGGTTACTGCTGCCTCTGTAGTTGACTGAATACTCCTAATACACAGGGGTGAAAGGCAAGGGAGGATGAGGCAGATGCCAAGAATAAGCAAAAACCTACCAATGAGGGTTTTGAATCCTCCAAAGGTTGAGAACCATCCTCCAAACAAGGAATCCGGGGACCATCCGGACCAAGTCTAAACTGGAGCTTGGGCCAACTTGCGTATTCTAGCTGTGATTATGCTTCTAGTTTTTTTATTTTTATCATAAATTGGATACCCTAAGAGTTCCCCTTGGTTTAGAGGAAGTAAAAAGAAGGATGGCTTGATTGTTTCTAACACACATCCTTGTCCATTTAGCCGGCAGTTGCCGATATGCCCGTGCTCCACATGTCCAATATCGGCCAGAGGGTGCTTTCCAAGCATCTGGAGCCTCTAGCTGATGCCAAGAGTGGCTTAGAGTAGAGAATCGAGAGAAAGGGTTTGGAGCTGGTAAGTAGGAGTGGTTCTGGGCGTTTCTCCGTTGAGTTTTGTTTTCGGCTTGTTGTAATACGTTGCCCTGGGCAGGTGGTTTCTCCTACTGCCTCTGTGAAAGTCTTTCCTTAACGGGAGATACAGTATTTTCCAATTATGGAGGTTTTTAACAACCAAACACTGGCTGAGGCTGTAGGTTCACTGGCAGGGTTAGGCGAAGTGAAGTTATCTTGTGGCATTAATTTCTTTGCTTCTCCTGGCCACTGGTTCCCCATATCAGTTCCTCCACATACGAGGGATGAGGAAATTCCTAAGCTGCCAGCTATGTTTTCAGCTGGTTGAGTAAGTTTTTGGTTGATGGGAAAACTCAGGCACTGACTGATCAAAATGCTTATTGAATGACTTATGGACCTGAAATTGTGGGGTTGGACATACTTGAGTCTTTTTAGTCTATTTGACCATTAGTAGTGGAACTTTTTTTTTTTGTTTTTTTTTTTTTTTTGTTTTTGTTTTTGTTTTTGAGACAGAGTTTCGCTCTTTTTGCCCAGGCTGGAGTGCAATGGCGCGATCTCGGCTCACCGCAACCTCCGCCTCCCGGGTTCAAGCGATTCTCCTGCCTCAGCCTCCCGAGTAGCTGGGATTACAGGCATGTGCCACCACCCCAGCTAATTTTGTATTTTTAGTAGAGACGGGGTTTCTCCATGTTGGTCAGGCTGGTCTTGAACTCCCCACCTCAGGTGATCCACCTGCCTCAGCCTCCCAAAGTGCTGGGATTACAAGCGTGAGCCACCGCGCCCAGCATTAGTAGTGGAACTTTAAGGCCTGCTTCTTGTCTATTAACTCGTAATAGTGCCATCTGTCCTGTAGACCAAAAAGGTAGCTCTGGCTTTAAGATAGTAAATTTTTTTTTTTTTTTTTTTTTTTTTTGAGACGGAGTCTCGCTATGTCGCCCAGGCTGGAGTGCAGTGGCCGGATCTCAGTTCACTGCAAGCTCCGCCTCCCGGGTTCCCGCCATTCTCCTGCCTCAGCCTCCCGAGTAGCTGGGACTACAGGCGCCCGCCACCGCGCCCGGCTAAGTTTTTTTTGTATTTTTTAGTAGAGACGGGGTTTCACCGTGTCAGCCAGGATGGTCTCGATCTCCTGACCTCGTGATCCGCCCGTCTCGGCCTCCCAAAGTGCTGGGATTACAGGCTTGAGCCACCGCGCCCGGCCAAGATAGTAAATTTTAAAGGATTGCATGTTCTTGTCTTACAATTTGGTTTGATTGACATACTACTTAGCAGAGCAGTCCTTCCTGAATATAAGTGTTGGAGCTGTGGTAGCATAGACCACTGAATGTTACAGTCTAGGCATCCGATTTGTGGTTCTCTGTACAGATACTTAGGGCTGCTCCTGCTAAGCCTCCCTTGTGTTAAACCATTGCAGACTGTTTCTGGTTGTATGTGTAGGTTTGTAACTTGGTTCTTGTACATTTATAGTAGATATGATACAGTAGAGTTTTAACTGTCGTATGTTTTTACTCAGTTAGTGTGTACACAGTGTGGGCATCCTTCTAAAGGTTTCTCCTCTTCTAGTATAGGCGGAAATGGTAACAACATCAGTGTATGTAATAGAAACATGCTAACACTACACATGGGCATAGCAAACCTTCTTCTGGGCATAGACACTTGCAGCATTTGCAGTAATAACATGACAACAGAACAATCAGTACTGATAGAATTATAACTAGGCTTATAAATGGTATCCACATTCACTTATCTGGAGATGGTCCTCTTAGCTTCAGCTGTGCATAAACTAGTCAGCTTCCGGGATGTGACTAGAGCAGAGCTTGCAGGATTCTCAAGCTTCAGCCGTGCGTAGACTGACCAGCCTCCAGTGTGGTCAGAGCAGGGCAGTCGTCCTTCTTACCGGTAGGCGTAGGACTATTCGGGTGGGGAGATCTGGGTCTTGTTGGTTAATCCACTGGTCATCGTCAGGAGTCACTGCTGCCGCTGGTTTCAGCCCGCTAGGATGAATCCAAGGTGTGACACCTGCAACTTTCACAGCAGTGGAAGTAGACATGATTACAATATGAGGTCTATCCTATATGGGTCCTAGATTGGTTGGATTCCATTTTTTTTTAGCTTAAACAAAATCCTTAGGTTTAAAGGGTGTACTGGGTCTGTTAGACTTACAGTCATTTTTCTATACCTAGCCATGCATTTTTACATGGCCATACCTAAAGTCTGCATTTGCCTTCTTAAAGTTAGTTGTTCTCGTTTATAGAAATTACCTTTAATCTGACTTATGATGGGGGTGGGGGTGGCCGGCCGAACAAAATCTCACAGGGCGAATACCCAGTTTGTTTGGTGGAGGTGCACCCGACTCGGAGGAGGACCACGGGCAAGACCTGATCCTACCTCTGATGAGTTTCTTGACACAATTTCTTCAGTAGTTGTTTGAATGTCCGGTTCATGCGTTCCACCTTCCCTGAACTCTGTGGTCAGTAGGCTGTGTGCAGTTTCTATTTGATCTTTAAAAGTTGAGTCAGCTGTTGCACAACTTGTGCCACAAATGCAGGACCATTGTCTGATCCTAGGGTTAGAGGCGACCCAAACCTTGGTATGGTATCTTTCAGTAGCACCTTTGTCACCCCTCATGCCTTTTCAGTTCTGGTGGGGAAGGCCTCAACCCACCCCGAGTAGGTGCAAACAAACACTAGTATATACTGGTAACCTCTTGCTCAAGGCAACTCGGTAAAGTCTACAAGCAGGTTCTCACAGGGCACAGCTCCCACTTCCTGAATTCCTGGAGGTCGAGTAGGTCCTTGTTTTGGATTATTCCGGGCACAGGATAGACATTGTTCACAAACAGCACGGGTGATGGCAGAGAGCCGTGGCACACAGAAATGCCGACCTATTAAAGTCTCTAGGGCCGTCCTTCCAATGTGTGTTCCTTGATGGATCTTTTTCACAAACCTTGGGGTTACTGTTTCTGGGATGGCTAGCCTCCCATCAGAGAACAGCCACCATCCACCTTTAATATATTTTCCTGTTTCCTGACCAAACCAAGCTTTTTCACTTGAGAGTAATTGGGCACCTCCGGTAAAGGGGGCTCTGTAAGGAGAGGCATTGCTAGAGTTCTTTCTTCAGGTGAAGCCTTGCTCCTTGCTGCCTGCCGAGCCTCCTGATCTGCCTTTCTGTTGCCTTGTGCCTCATAGCTTTTCCTGATTTGGTGTCCTTTGCAATGAATGACAGCCACCTTCTTTGGAGCTTATATGGCTTCTAATAATTGCAACATTTCCTCTTTATTTTTTTTTAATTTCTTTTCCTTCAGTAGTCAAAAGTCCTCCCTCTTTGCATGTTGCCTCTTGGGCTTGCAGGGTTGCAAAAGCATATCGTGAATCAGTATATATGTTTACTTTCTTCCCCTTGGCCAGTAACAGTGCTCTGGTTAATGCTAATAATTCAGCCTTCTGAGCAGAAGTCCCAGAAGGTAAGGCTTGAGCCTCGACTACCTAGTGTGGGTCACTACTGCATGCCCTGCATATCGCACCCCATCTGTTAGGAAACTGCTACCATCAGTGAAGTATTTAGCATCTGGGCTTTCCAAGGGGGTATCTCTGAGATCTTCCCGGCTCGAGAACACTTGGTCCACCATATTTATGCAACAGTGGGGAAGCTCCTACCAGCAGTGAGGCAACCCATGGTCCTTCCAATTGGGTTCCTCCACAGGCAGCAGGGTAGCTGGGTTCAAGGTATTTACAGTCTCCAGTGTTACCTGGGGATTTTCACACAGAAGACTTTGATACTTTAGCATTCTACAGTTGGACAGCCAACGATGTCCTCCTTGCTCCATTAAGGTGACTACATCATGTGGCACCTGGACTGTTACCTTCTGACCTAGGGCCAGCTTGTTGGCATCTTCTATGAGGACTGCAGTAGCTGCCAACGCCTTGAGGCAGTGGGGCCAACCTAAAGCCACCAAGTCTAGTCTTTTGTATAAGTATGTTACTGGCCAGTGCCAAGAGCCTAACAACTGAGTTAAGACTTCGACTGCCACCACTTTCGTTTATCCACATACAAAAAGAAGGGCTTTTTTAAAATCTGGCAACCTTAGCGCGGGGGCTTGAATGAGAGCTTCCTTTATACCTTTGAAGGCCTTTTTTTGTTCCTTTTCCCATAGAAGGGGCTCTCTTTCTTTTCCTTTGGTAGCGCCATATAAGGGCCTTGCTATAAGGGAGAAGTTTGGAATCCAGGTTCGGCAGAATCCCACCACACTGATCTGCCGCCTTGTAACTGGGGTGGGCAACGCACATCCAGCCTCCTTGCGTGCACTTCCAAGCCTGCACTGGCCTTGGGATACTGTGAATCCTAGATATCCAACCTCCTGAAAACAGACTTTTGCCTTGTCCTTGGACACCTTGTAAACTGGCCGGTATTCACCATTTGGCTTGCACACAGGCAGCAGAGGAGTATTCCAGGAGGACTTGCATTTGACTATAATCCCATGTTTATAGGGCCGATTTAAATGGTTTGTTATGCCATCAGTTGCCTCTCTGGGTAGGGAGTATTGACGGACTCATACTGGGGCAGCATGAGGGTTAAGCTCTACTACCACCGGGGGGGCTGTTTGCAGCAAGTCCAGGGGGTTGTCCTCAGCACATACACCTGGTACCTTGAAAAGCATTCCCCACATACTGTGTAGGTCCGGCTGTGGTAGCCTGCTGGCACACAGTTCATAGAGCCGCCATTCCTCAGTTCTCCAGACAGAGTCAATACCATTGCCTTAGTCTTTTCAAACTCCAGCGTCATATTCCCTTTAGATGTAAAGGAAATTTGTGCCTGCAGTTTCTGGAGTAAGTCTCTTCCCAACAAGGGCACTGGACAGTTTGGCATGTGTAGAAACTCATGCTGCGCTGCTTGTCCCCCAATAACACATCTCCTGGATTTGCAAAAACGTCTCTTTTCTTTGGCCCCAGTAGCCCCTACAATAGTAGCACGGTTCTTTGTTGAGGGGCTAACTGGGTGAGTTACCACAGAGAAATCAGCACCAGTATCGACCAAAAAATCCATTAATCGGCCCTCTACTTCCATAGAGACCATAGGCTCCCCAGGGCCTAAAAGGAGGGAGCCCAGTCTGTCTCAGTCCTCTAAATTCTCGGCCCCTGCTAAGCCAATCAGATCAGGATCTGCCTTACAATTGCTGATCCACATGCGCTGATGAACCCTCACAAAGTCTTTCTTCAAACTCATTGGTGCTTTTATCTGCACCCCAGAGCACCTCTGAGATTTTTTATATTGGTTGCCTTTTTCTTTTACCATCCTTTAGACTTTGCAGAAGTGCTTCTCAGCACTTTTGTAGGTGCTGAAGCTGGACTGCATCATCTGGGTCCGAGTGGGGGTCCTTTTGTCCTCTTAAGAGGCATACGCATAATTTGGCATGGCCAGACCTGAGACAGCATGCCTGACTTTTCCAGCCTTTCACTTTTCCAGCCTTTCACGGGCTTTTCCAGCCTTTCACGGGCGCGGTGGCTCAAGCCTGTAATCCCAGCACTTTGGGAGGCCGAGACGGGCGGATCACGAGGTCAGGAGATCGAGACCATCCTGGCTAACACGGTGAAACCCCGTCTCTACTAAAAAATACAAAAAACTAGCCGGGCGAGGTGGCGGGCGCTTGTAGTCCCGGCTACTCGGGAGGCTGAGGCAGGAGAATGGCGTAAACCCGGGAGGCGGAGCTTGCAGTGAGATGAGGTCCGGCCACTGCACTCCAGCCTGGGTGACAGAGCGAGACTCCGTCTCAAAATAAATAAATAAATAAATAAATAAATAAATAAATAAACTTCCCGGAGCTCTGATTTCTGCTTCTTGGGTGATACTGGGAGCTTGTATCTCTTAACCCCTTAGGGGCAGTTAGCCTTGGTAACAGGGGGAAGATTGGAATGTAGGGAGGAGGGGTCTCCATTCCCTCCTCTGGTTCTTGCAAAACCGGTTTTCTCTTTCCTGAGACTTTTCTTTTGTTTCCATAGCTGCCTGGGCAGCTGATTTTTACTTCCACTCTTGGTTTTTACTTTTCGCTTTTTACTGTTGGAGTTACAAGCCTCTGTGACTTTCCCTTTAACTCTGTAGCTGCCAGCGCAGCTGGTTCATCTTGGCATGAGCTGCGAGCATTCTACAGTAAACTGCTAGGCAAGGCTGCATTTATTTAGCCATGAATCAATATAAAGACTAGGTCGTGTCCTCGACCCCAATCACCACCTTAAAACACATGGCCAATTTCTCTACATTGCCTTCGGCCAGCCATCCAACACTAAAAGAGGGCTGTTCTAATTCATAGTATGTCCTTAAGTTTTGAGCATCCAGTTTCATCCCACAATCACCTCTAAATCCTTTTTAAAAACTTTTTTTTAACATGCACTCCAAAGGAGTTGGTTGTGACGCTTTCCCTCCCATTTCCTTCCTTGTGGCACACTTTCAGTCTCGGGTCTACCAGACCAGGTCCTATTATGAGAGTTTCGGATGCTGCTTAGCCAGGAATGTGCCTTCCCATCTCACAGCCTGCTGCAGCCGTGGAGCTGGTCCTATCAGCCGTATGCAGTGCCCTAGGTCTGATTTCCCCTGCACTCACCTCGGAGCACACAGCCTACACTAAGGGATCTGTGCCTCCCCACGTCACTCCCTGCGTTGGCCTCTCCCATACCATCTCTTTCACACACTTTCACACACCTCCTCTGCCCCAGGACTCCTCATCAGATGAAACGGGCCTCTCCTGTGTCCCGGGTGAACCTAGTTAGGCTCCCACGTTCACACACATACATACATACACCACTGCTACCCCAGGGCTCCTCATTGGACGAAATGAGCCCCTGTCATGTCCCCAGTAGGTTCATACGCACCCACACACTCCCAGTTCACATGCACCCACACACTCCCATTTGGGGTGGCAAACCACTCTTGCCACCCTGCCAGCAAGCTCTTTCTTGCTGCACTTGCTACTCTGTTGGCCTGTTTTCTCCCTTCCACCTTATTAGTGGGGACATGAGGTTCATCCAAATTGGCAAATTGGCAGGCCACTCCTGCCACCCCCAGCCACTCTGGGTTGGATTAGTGGTCGGTCCCCGGGAGGTGATCAGGCTCCCCTTTGTCCCTATGGGACGTGTTTCCTGCCTTGGACCTTTCTCCTTACAGCAGTTCCTGAAGTGCTGCTATCGTCCCGCAGCCCTGTCTCTGGTTCCACTGCACTGTGGGGCAGGGCACCAGGACACAGGCAGAGCCGGTCTCCATCCGGTATTTTTAGTAGAGACGGGGTTCACTGTGTTAGCCAGGATGGTCTCGATCTCCTGATGTTGTGATCCGCCCACCTCAGTCTCCCAAAATGCTGGGATTACAGGTGTGAGCCACTGCGCCTGGCCTGGCCTCCTGCTTTTTAATTTAACATGGTGCGGATGACAATGTTCACTAAAAGCTGTGATCCGTCATGACTACTGACTCATGAATATATAACAACTACAAAAAGAACCCAAACAAATAAGAAAGAGGCTTGACTTACAGGGCTAGAGCCAAGGAGCCCTGTAGGAGGAATGAGGAGGCTGTTATCAGAGCCCTGTGGAATGACCCACAGCCCCAGAGTCCACTCTGACCTGCAGCCTCACAAGGCCATGATGTAGATGAGCACAACACGGAGCAAGGGCTGGTCCTGAGTAGCTGTGACCGTGGCCCTCCAGCTCAGAGTGGGAGCTCCCACACCTTCAGCTCAGTGTGAACGTGAGGTGTGCCAACCTTGATTTGAGCATACTTTCACTTGCCATCCAGCATCCAAGAAAGGAACTCTGGATTCTCAGGGCTCAGAGTTTCCAGGGAAATAATCTGCCTGCCTGTCTGTTTGCTAGTTCGCCTGTACTGTTTTGTTTCTGAAAGGATTTAGGATGTGTTAGTCAGGATGGGCCTGGTTTGCTGCAATAACAACCCCAAATCTCAGTGGCTTCACATGACAAGGTTTATTTCTCACAGCTCATACTACAGGAGGGGAATGACGCCTCCGCCATCTGGATTCATCACTATGGCTCTTAAAGGCTTTTGCCCAGAAGTGACACACATTCCTTCTGCCAACATTTCATTAGTCGTATAAGTCACATGGCCAAACCTTTCCTCAAGATGCCAGGAATGAAAAACCTTCCATAGGCCTAGAAGGAAAAGAACCAGAAATATCAGTGAACTATGGGAAAGACCAGCCTTGGCAGTGTGTCTGTGTTTATATTATATACACATTGAAAAAATATATATATTTATACACATTGAAGACGAAATGCCTCTTGCACTAAAACTAGAGCACCTTCTTGGTACCACAGCTAAATTTCATTTAGCCTTTGAACCGTTTACCTTGGTCAATCCTCACCTAATGAATCAGTCAGGAGGTGATGGCAGTATACCAGAGAGCTGGGCCTCCTCAGTGACACCCAAATACACCAAAGCCCTTGCCCTTCCACACCTTTCCTCCAGGGTTTCCCCCACTCACCGCTGTGTCTGTTGACTGACAAGACCTAGACTTTTGGTCCTGAAATTTGACAGATAACTATTTTATTTTAATTATTATTATTATTTTTTTTTTTTTTTGAGGTGGAGTTTTGCTCTTGTTGCCCAGGCTGGAGTGCAATGGCACGATCTCGGCTCACCGCAACCTCCGCCTCCCAGGTTCAAGCAATTCTCCTGCCTCAGCCTCCCTAGTAGCTGGGATTATAGGCATGTGCCACCAGGCCCAGCTAATTTTTGTATTTTTAGTAGAGACAGGGTTTCTCCATGTTGGTCAGGCTGGTCTCGAACTCCCGACCTCAGGCGATCCACCGGCCTCAGCCTCCCAAAGTGCTGGGATTACAGGCGTGAGCCACTGCGCCCGGCTTTTAATTATTTTTTAGAAATGGGATCTTGCTGTGTCACCCAGGCTGGAGTCCAGTGGCACAATCATAGTTCACTGGAGCCTCCAACTCCTGGGCCCAAGCTCTCCTCCCGTCTCAACTTCCCAACAGGCTGGGACCACAAGCAGGTGCCACCACACCCAAGTAATTATTTTTTAATTTTTTATGGAGATGAAGACTCGTTTTGTTTTCTGGGCTGGTTTTTTTTTTTTTTTTTTTTTTGAGATGGAGTCTTGCTCTGTCACCAGGCTGGAGTCAGTGGCATGATTTTGGCTCACTGCAATCTCCGCCTCCTGGGTTCAGGCAATTCTCCTACCTCAGCCTCTTGAGTAGTTGGGACTACAGGTGCACACCATCATGCCCAGCTAATTTTTGTATTTTTAGTAGAGACGGGGTTCCCCCCATATTGGCCAGGATGGTCTCTATCTCTTGACCTCGTGGTCCACCCGCCTAGGCCTCCCAAAGTGCTGTGATTACAGGTGTGAGCCACGGCACCCTGCCCCTGTTGGGATTACAGGCGTGAGCCACTGCACCGGTCTCAAATAATTATTTTAGAGTTGACTTTTTACTGAATCTGATGAGTTTGACTAATGCAAGACTTCCTTTTGGCCCTGGGCAAGTATAAAAGCCCGGGGGCTGTGGCTCAGGCCTGTAATCCCAGCACTTTGGGAGGCTGATGCAGGCGGATCCCAGGAGTTCGAGACCAGCCTGATCAACATGGAGAAACCCTGTCTCTACTAAAACTACAAAATTAGCCGGGCATAGTGGTACATGCCTGTAATCCCAGCTACTCAGGAGGCGGAGGCAGGAGAATCAATCGCTTGAACCCGGGAGGCAGAGGTTGCTGTCAGCCGAAAGTGCGCCATTGCATTCCAGCCTAGGCAACAAAAGAGAAACTCCGTCTCAAAAAAAAAAAAAAAAAAATTAAAGTTAAAATTAGAAAAATAAAAACGAAAGGTAAAGCGAAGCCCATGTGTCAGGAGCAAGCACAGGACAAAACCACACAGAGCGGTGAAAGAGGGAGACTGGGAGGGCAGCCACAGCTGTGTGGGGTGGTCTGGAGAGGACATAGGGCAGCCACAGGTGGGTGCGGGGGCAGGGGCTGGGGAGGAGAGGAGGAATGTGCAAGCTCAGCTATGCAAGTTGCGGTCAATGGCTACATCAGAAGTAGGCCCCATTGCTGGTAGCTTCACCGTCTTGCTCTCATGGGGCCTCCCAGCTATCCCAAGCCTCCAAGAAACAAGCTCGGAGACCTGCGCAGTCAGAGGTCCAGCGAGGGGGAGCGCGGAAGTGAGCTCCAGGCCACGTGCAAGTGCAGTCCCGGTCCCCCGCCATCAGCACAACCTGTGTGACAGTACAGGGTATCGGGGCAGAAGGAAAACTAGGGGAGCCTCATCCAGCGCTGGAGATGGAGAAGCTTTGGGCTCCTCGACGGCGAGGCACCCGGGGAACGGGGAGTCACTTGGAGCCTCAAAGCAGCCTCTGGCGGGAACCAGCAAAGCAATTCCAAGCTTAGCAGGGCACCGAGGGCGCGAAACCCGCCCCGCGCTCCGGCCGGCCGGCAGGGGGCGCGCGCTCCCCGAGCTCCCGCGCACCGCGGGGAAGGCGGCCCCGGCGCGGGGAAGCAGGGTGAGGACCTTCCATTTCCAACCCTGCGCTTAAGTACGAAACATACCGTCTGGCGCATGTGCAAACGTGTATTATTTTGATCCAGTGCACGTGCCGTAGGTGACTTGGCTTGGCTTCCCGTGAAAGCGGCGGCGGTGGGGAGTTGATCGGGAAGTGAAGGGCCCTGGGCGACCCGGCGAGTGGAGCCAACACCAGCGCTGCTCCTGAGCGAAGGGTCTCCCCGCGCGGTGGCTGTCCGGCCCCCAGGACAGGAGGGATGTGTGCACTGGCTCCTGGCGCCGTCCTCCGGCACTGCTCTGAAGGGAGCCTGTGCAGTGGCACCCGTGCGAAGCTGGCCAAAGCCTGCCCAGGCTGCCCTGTGCAGGATGCAATAAAAGGTGAGCCCAGGGGGTCTGATAAAATGACCTCAGTAGCCACCTGTGGGAAGGGGCCCGGAGGAAAGCACACACAGTGACTACCAAGCGCCTTATCTCAGGGCTGTTTGTGACGGGGGATGCGTGTTTGAGATCCATTCTGTGAAGTGGAACTGCCTGGTCAGAGGGTGAAGGCACACGCGGTTTTGCTCCCCGTTGTCAAATCTCCTTACGTAGGCATTTTTCCATTGTACATTCTCTTCAGCAGTTTTATGTGAGTGCCCGCCCACAGCCTTGCTGGCAGTGGATGTTGCAAACTCTTGGGTTTTTGCTAATCCCTCAGGTGAGCAGAGATTTTTATTTTTATTGAGGGGGAGTCTCCTCTCCCAGGCTGAAGTGCAGTGGCTCCATGTCGGCTCACTGCAACCTCTGCCTCCCGGGTTCAAGCAACTCTCCTATCTCAGCCTCCTGAGAAGCTGGGTATTACAGGCATGCGCATCACCTGGTCAATTTTTGTATTTTTAGTAGAGACGGGATTTCACCATGTTGACCAGGCTGGTCTCGAACTCCTGACATCAGGTGATCCACCCACCTCGGCCTCCCAAAGTACTGGGATTACAGGCATGAGCCATCGCCCCCGGCCTCTTTGTTTCTGAGACAGGGTCTTGCTCTGTCGTCCAGGCAGGAGTGCAGTGGCTCAATCTCGGCTCACTGCAACCTCCACCTCCTGGGTTCAAGTGATTCTCCTGCCTCAGCCTCCCGAGTAGTTGGGACTACAAGTGCCCACCACCATGCCTGGCTAATTTTTTGTGTTTTTAGTAGAGACAGGTTTCACCATTTTGGCCAGGATAGTCTCAATCTCTTGACCTCACGATCCACCCACCTTGGCCTCCCAAAGTGCTGGGATTACAGGCCTGAGCCACAGTGCATGGCCCTAATTTTTGTATTTTTAACAGAGATTTAGTAGTGATGGGGTTTCACCATGTTGGCCGGGATGGCTCTTAGTTTCTTTTTAATTTTTATTTTGCATTTCTGTGATTAGGAGGAAGACTGAGCACCCTGCCTTATACTCAAGACTTTTCATTACAGTTTTGTTTTGTTTTGTTTTTAGACGGGGTTTCCCTCTTGTTGCCCAGGCTGGAGTACAATGGCGCGATCTCAGCTCACCACAACCTCCACCTCCCTGGTTCAAGGGATTCTCATGCCTCAGGCTCCCGAGTAGCTGGGATTGCAGGCATGTGCTACCACGCCCGGCTAATTTTATATTTTTAGTAGAGATGGGGTTTCTTGATGTTGGTCAGGCTGGTCTCGAACTCCTGACCTCAGGTGATCTGACTTCAGGTGATTCGCCCGCCTCTGCCTCCGAAGTGAGCCACCACGCGAGCTACCTCATTGCAGTATTAATTGTATTGATGAAAGACGGGAAACACAAAACCACAGTGGGGTACCACCTCACACCCATCAGGATGGCTAGTATTAAAGCAACAGAAAATAACAAGTGTTGGCTAGGCGTGGTGGCTCACATCTGTAATCCCGGCACTTTGGATGGCCAAGGCGGGCGGATCACCTGAGGTCAGGAGTTCAAGACCAGCCTGGCCAACATGGTGAAACCCCCACTGTCTCTACTAAGAAAATACAGAAATCAGCTGGGCGTGGTGGCAGGCGCCTGTAGTCTCCGCTACTCAGGAGGCTGAGGCAGGAGAATCACTTAAACCCGGGAGACGGAGGTTGCAGTGAGCCAAGATCGTGCCACTCCACTCCAGCCTGGGCGACAAGAGCGAAATTCCATCTCAAAAAAAAAAAGAAAAAAAAGGAAAATAAGTGTTGTAAGGATGCGGAGAAATTGGAACCCTTGTGCACTGTTGGTGGAATGGAAAAAGATACAGCTGCTGTGGAAAATGGTATGGAGGTTCCTCAAAATATTTAACATAGAATTATATGACCTAGTAATCCTGCTTCTGTGTATATACCCAAAAGAACTCAAAGTAGTTTTTTTTGTTTTGTTTTTGTTTTTTTTTTGAGACAGTGTCTCACTCTGTCACCTAGACTGGAGTGCAATGGTACAATCATGGCTCACTGCAGCCTGGCTTGGGACTCCTGGGCTCAAGCTATCCTCCTGCCTCAGCTTCCCCAGTAGCTAGGACTATAGACATATACCACTGCATCTGGCTATTTTATTTATTTATTTATTTAGAGACGGAATCTCGCTCTGTTGCCCAGGCTGGAGTTCAGTGATGCAATCTTGGCTCACTGAAACCTCCACCTCCTGGGTTCCAGGGATTCTCCTGCCTCAGCTTCCCAAGTAGCTGGAACTACAGGCACCCACCACCATGCCTGCTCAGCTGATTTTTTGTGTTTTTAGTAGAGACGGAGTTTCACCGTGTTAGCCAGGATGGTCTTGGTCTCCTGACGTTGTGATCTGCCCTCCTTGGCTTCCCAAAGTGCTGGGATTACAGGTGTGAGTCACTGCGCCCAGCCATTTTTTTTTTTTTTTTTTTTTTCTTTTTGAGAAGTCTCATTCTGTAGCCCAGGCTGGAGTGCAGTGGTGCAATCTCGGCTCACTGCAGCCTCCGCTTTCCCGGGTTCAAGTGATTCTTCTGCCTCAGCCTCCTGAGTAGCTGGGATTACAGGTGCACAACACTGCACATGGCTGGTTTTTCACATTTTTAGTGGAGACGGGGTTTCACAATGTTGGCCAGGCTGGTCTTGAACTCCCAACCTCAGTAATCTGCCCGCATCAGCCTCCCAAAGTGCTAAGATTACAGGTGTGAACCACCGCGCCCATGCGTCTGGCTATTTTTTTTTTTTTTTTTTTTTTTTTTTTAGAGAGACAGGGTCTCAATTAGTTACCCAGGCTGGTCTCAAACTCCTGGGCTCAAATGATTCTGCTGCTTCAGGCTCTCAAAGTGCTGCAATTATAGGCATGAGACAGCTTTATTTATAATAGCCAAACCTGGGAACAACATAAATAATTTCCATCAATAGGTGAATGGATAAACAAATTGTAGTATTTATTTATTTGAGACAGAGGCTTCCTCTGTCGCTCAAGCTGGAGTGCAGTGGCACGATCTCGGCTCACTGCAACCTCCGCCTCCTGGGTTCAAGCAACTCGTGCCCCAGCCTCCCAAGTAGCGCATGCCATCACACCTTACTTTTGTGTTTTTACTAGAGGTGGGTTTTCACCAAGTTGCCCAGGCTGGTCTCGAACTCCTGGCCTCACATGATCCACCGGCCTTGGCCTCCCAAAATGCTGGGATTACAGGCGTGAGCCATTATGCCCAGCCTTTTGTTGTTATTGTTGTTTTTTGAGATAGGATCTCACTCTCTCACCCAGGTTGGAGTGTACTGGCAGGATCACAGCTCATTGCAGCCTCGACCTTCTGGACCCAAGGGATCCTCCCACCTCAGCCTCCCGAGTAGCTGGGAGTACAGTCGTGTGCCACCCTGCCTGGCTGATTTTTTGTTGTTAGTAGAATCAGGGTCTCATCATGTTGCCCAGGCTGGTCTCAAACTCCTGACTTCAAGTGATTCACCCGCCTTGGCCTCCCACAGTGCTGGGATTACAGGCATGAGCCACCGCACCTGGCCTCAAATGATTTTTCTGTATCTGTTGAGATCGTATGACTTTTCTCTTGTTTTTCTTTTCTTTCTTTTTTTTTTTTTTTTTTTTTTTTTTTGAGACGGAGTCTCACTCTGTCACCCAGGCTGGAGTGCAGTGGCGCAATCTCAGCTCACTGCAAGCTCCGCCTCCCGGGTTCACGCCATTCTCCCGCCTCAGCCTCCCAAGTAGCTGAGACTACAGGCGCCCGCCACCACGCCCGGCTAGTTTTTTGTATTTTTAGTAGAGACGGGGTTTCACCATGTTAGCCAGGATAGTCTCGATCTCCTGACCTCGTGATCCACCCGCCTCAGCCTCCCAAAGTGCTGGGATTACAGGCTTGAGCCACCGCGCCCGGCCTCCTTTTTTTTTTTTTTTGTTTTGTTTTGTTTGTTTGTTTTGAGACAGGGTCTTGATTTGTTTCCCAGGCTGAAGTGCAGTGGTTCAATCATAGCTCACTGCAGCCTCGACCTCCTGTGCCCAACTGATTCTTCCACATCAACCTCCCGGGTAGATGGGGCTACAGGTAGATGGGACTACAGGCACATGCCACCATGCCAGGCTAATTTTTTGTATTTTTTTGTAGAGATGGGATTTTGCCATGTTGCCCAGGCTGGTCTCAAACTCCTGGACCCAAGTGATCTGCCCACCTCAGCCTCTCAAAATGCTGGGATTACAGGTGTGAGCCTCTGTGCCCTGCCTGCTTTTTCTCTTTTAATCTGTTTATGTATATATTTATATTTATAGATTTTTTTCCTAACTTTAGTCACCATTGTATTCCTAGGATAAACTCAGCTTGCTTATGACAAATTGCCACTTCAATACATTGTTGAATTTGGTTTGCTAATGATTTGTAGAGTTTTCTGCATTTGGCTTTCTGGTTGCCGACTTCGAATTAAATTGCTTCTATCTTTCTAAGGGAACTGAGGGTAATTTTCTTTTTTTCTTTCTTTTTTGAGACAGAGTCTTGCTCTGTCACCCAGACTGGAGTGCAATGGCACAATCTCAGCTCACTGCAACCTCTGCCTCCCGGGTTCAAGTGATTCTCCTGCCTCAGCCTCCTGAGCAGCTGGGACTACAGGCACAGACCACCATGCCCAGTTAATTTTTGTATTTTTAGTAGAGATGGGGTTTCACCATGTTGGTCAGGCTAGTCTTGAACTTCTGACCTCAGGTGATCTGCCTGCCTCAGCCTCCCAAAGTGCTTGGATTATAGGCATGAGCAACCACGCCCAGCCAATGAAAAAAAATTTTTTTTTTTTGAGATGGAGTTTCGCTCTTGTTGCCCAGGCTGGAGTGCAATGGCACGTTCTCGGCTCACCACAACCTCCACCTCCCAGGTTTAAGTGATTCTTCTACCTCAGCCTCCCAAGTAGCTGGGATTACAGGTATGCGCCACCATGCCTGACTAATTTTGTAGTTTTAGTAGAGACAGGGTTTCTCTATGTTGGTCAGGCTGGTCTCAAACTCCCGACTTCAGGTGATCTGCCTGCCTCGGCCTCCCAAGGTTTTGGGATTACAGGCGTGAGCCACTGCCCCCGGCCTGAAAAAAATTTTATTATGGAAAATATCCAACCATAAACAAAATTAGTGAGAACAGTATTATAAACCCTCATGTACTCATCACCCAGTTCCTTTTTTAGTTTTTTTTGAGATGGAGTCTCGCTCTGTCACGAGAGTGCAGTGGTGCTATCTTGGCTCACTGCAACCATAGGCTTCCTTGTTTCCACTGTTCCTGGAGACCCAGCAGGCTGTCATGGGCCTTTGGTCCCTGCACAGTCCACTCCGGTGGCCACCAGGCTTCTGTGGCCATTATTTCCCATATGCACATGGGAAAGAACTCACCTGGCTTCTAAGTTATCTAGACCTTCTTTTCTTTTTTTTTGAAGACACAGTCTCACTCTGTCGCACAGGCTGGAGTGCAGGTGGTGTGGTCTCGGCTCACTGCAACCTCTGCCTCCTGGGTTTAAGTGATTCTCTGCCTCAGCCTTCCAAGAAGCTGGGATTACAGGTGCACACCAACATGCCCAGCTAATTTTTTTTTTTTTTTTTTTTTTTGAGATGGAGTCTCACTGTCACCCAGGCTGGAGTGCAGTGGTGCAATCTCGGCTCACTGCAACCTCTGCCTCCCAGGTTCACGCCATTCTCCTGCCTCAGCCTCCCGAGTAGCTGGGATTACAGGCATGAGCCACCGTGCCCAGCCTAATTTTTGTATTTTTAATAGAGACGGGCTTTCACCACGTTGGCCAGGCTGGTCTTGAACTCCTGACCTCAAGTGATCCGCCCACCTCAGCCTCCCAAGGTGTTCGGGTTACAGGTGTGAGCCACCATGCCTGGCCTGGACTCTCTTTTTGACATGTGTGAGCATAGGCAGCAAGCAAGGTCCTGTGCAGAGAAGGGGTGCTTCCAGACTGACCAGGCCAGGGGCATCATTAAGGATGGGAATGTGTCAGGAGTGTCATAGGAGAGTTGAGACCAACACGCAAGTGTCGGAATTGACGGCTGAGGCAGGAGCAAGGTTTTTTGGGGGTTTTTAAGATGGGGTCTTGCTTGTAGCTCATAGCATAGCTTACTGCAGCCTCGAACTGCTGGGCTCAAGTGGTCCTCCCAACTCAGCCTTCGGAGTGACTAAGACTACGAGGACTACAGGTGGGCCCCACTGCACTGGGCTAGGGTTAATTATTACCATAGGTTTTATGCTTTGTACTGGGTTTGCATAGGCCATTTCCCCTCTGTCTGCAGGGTACTGATGTCCCCATCTCTCTGCATAGCTGCAGATGGGACCAGGGAAGCATTACTGTGGCAACAGCCATGGCAGGGTCAAGGAGTTCCTTGTGTGACTTTCATACTTCTGACGGGCTGAGATCCAGGCCCCAGACCTGTGGTAATGCTGCCCATCTAGCCACCACCTGGGCTGAGGAGCAGAAACAAGTTCCCCAGGCCAGAGCAGAGACCTGCCAGAGCAACCTCCATCATCAGCCCTGATGTGGGGCCACCCTCTCATGTCCCTCATCCTCCTGCCCAGTGAAGCAGTGGCTGCTCCAGCTGGAACTCCAGGAGATAGGGCTACGCTATGCCTTGAACCAGAACCTGGGTGATGGAAGGGCCCCAAAGTGGGACCAGCCTGACTGTCCCCATCCACCAGGCAGAGAGGAAAAGCATGGCACTCCCCTGCTGGGAAATACCCGTGCAGTCACAAGTCACAAGATGAACTGGCTAGATGTGTGGACACTGCTAGGTCTTTTTTTTTTTTTTTTTTTTTTAATTAGAGATGGGGTCTCACTCAGTTGCCCAGGCTGGAGTGCAGGGGCACAATCATGACTCACTGCAGCCTCGAACTCCTGGGCTCAAACCATCCTCCCACCTGAGGCTCCCAAGTAGCTGGGACCACAGCTATGTGCCACCATGTCCGGCAGGAGCAAGATTAAAGTGCACAGTGGGAAGCCATTCGGAGCTGAGCAAGATGCAGGCAGGAAAAATAGAGAAGTGGGGACTGTGGGAGGGGCGTGGTGGCTCACGCCTGTAGTCCCAGCACTTTGGGAGGCCGAGGCGGGCGGATCACGAGGTCAGGAGATCGAGACCATCCTAGCTAACACGGTGAAACCCCGTTTCTACTAAAAATATTAAAAATTAGCCGGGCGTGGTGGCAGGCGCCTGTGGTCCCAGGTACTCGGGAAGCTGAGGCAGGAGAATGGCACGAACCCGGGAGGCGGAGCTTGCAGTGAGCCGAGATTGCGCCACTGCACTCCAGCCTGGGCGACAGAGCGAGACTCCGTCTCAAAAAAAAAAAAAAGAAGTGGGGACTGTGGTTGTGAACACCGTGCTCCTGGCCAGACATGGGGCAGGCAGGTGGTTTTTTTTTTTTTTTTTTTTTTTTTTTTTTTGAGACGGAGTCTCGCTCTGTCGCCCAGCCCAGGCTGGAGTGCAGTGGCGCGATCTCGGCTCACTGCAAGCTCCGCCTCCCGGGTTCACGCCATTCTCCTGCCTCAGCCTCCCGAGTAGCTGGGACTACAGGCGCCCACAACCGCGCCCGGCTAATTTTTTTGTAATTTTTAGTAGAGACGGGGTTTCACCGTGGTCTCGATCTCCTGACCTTGTGATCCGCCCGCCTCGGCCTCCCAAAGTGCTGGGATTACAGGCGTGAGCCACCGCGCCCGGCCAGGCAGGTGGTTTTCCGGAGAACACCTGCCAGCTGTAATCAGACACCCTGGGACCCCTACGGAAAGGAGGGCACAGCCCCATCCTGGCCAACACAAGGCCAATGCGTGGGTCTTCCATGGGACCTATGGCTGTGGCACAGTCGCATATGTTTTTCATCCTTTTTACCCTCCCCACGCTCTCTCAAGCACCTTTTATATTTACTTTTTATTTTTTTGAGACAGGGTCCTGCTCTTTTGCCCAGGCTGGAGTGCAGTAGTGTGATCATAGCTCACTGCAGCCTCAATCTCCCAGGTTCAAGCGATTTTCCTGCCTCAGCCTCCAGAGTAGCTGGGACCACAGGTGCATGCCACTATATCTGGCTAATTAAAAAAAAATTTTTTTGTAAAGATGGAGTCTGGCCATGTTGTTCAGGCTGTTTTTCTTTGTTGTTGTTGTTGTTTTTTGAGGTGGAGTCTCACACTGTCGCCCAGGCTGGAGTGCAGTGGCGCAATCTTGGCTTACTGAAACCTCCACCTCCCAGGTTCAAGCGATTCTCCTGCCTCAGCCTCCCAAGTAGCTGGGACTACAGGTGGACGCCACAACACCTGGCTAACATTTGTATTTTTAGTAGAGACAGGGTTTCATCATGTTGGCCACGCTGGTCTTGAACTCCTGACCTCAGGTGATCTGCCCGCCTCAGCCTCCCAAAGTGCTGGGATTACAGGCGTGAGCCACTGCACCCAGCCTCAAGGACTTCTGTCCTGGGCTTTGCAATGTCAGTTTTTCCTCTTAAGAGGTGTGCTTCTTGTGCTTTTCTGGCTAATATTCCATTCTGGACAACCATCCCTGCACAATCGCCACTGACAATTTTTTTTTTTTTTTTTTTTTTTTTTTGAGACCGAGTCTCATTCTGTTGCCCAGGCTGGGGTGCAGTGGTGTGATCTCGTCTTTTTTTTTTTTTTTTTTTTTTTTTTGAGACGGAGTCTCGCCTTGTCGCCCAGGCTGGAGTGCAGTGGCCGGATCTTAGCTCACTGCAAGCTCCGCCTCCCGGGTTTACGCCATTCTCCTGCCTCAGCCTCCCGAGTAGCTGGGACTACAGGCGCCCACCACCTTGCCCGGCTAGTTTTTTGTATTTTTAGTAGAGACGGGGTTTCACCATATTAGCCAGGATGGTCTCGATCTCCTGACCTCGTGATCCGCCCGTCTCGGCCTCCCAAAGTGCTGGGATTACAGGCTTGAGCCACCACGCCCGGCCAATCTCGTCTTACTGCAACCTCCGCTTCCCGGGTTCAAGCAATTCTCCTACCTCAGCCTAAAAGAGTTGCTGGGACTACAGGTGTGTGCCACCACGCCCGGCTAGTTTTTGTATTTTTAGTAGAGATGGGGCTTCACCAAGTTGCCCAGGCTGGTCTTGAACTCCTGACCTCAAGTGATCCGTCCGCCTCCGTCTCCCAAAGTGCTGGGATTACAGACTTGAGCTGCCACCCCAGCCGCCACTGACAGTTTTTACTGCCACTTGTTACAGTCCCAGATTGTATTAGGGGCTTCAGAGTGCTTAGCTGCAGGTTGCCACCTGCCACCTGCATTAGGGGCTTCAGAGTGCTTAGCTGCAGGTTGAGGTCCTGGTCTCATCCTGGGCTCGCTGAGCCTGCTTCCGACGCACACATCACATTTACTTCCCCGCAGGCCATTCCTTAGCATCTCCTACTGCCTGGCCTCCTCCTTAGTCCATGTGGCTGGCACAGCTCTCACTCCACATTCTCAAATGGTTTTAAAATGTTTTTCTTTTGGCTGGATGCGGTGGCTCACGCCTGTAATCGCAGCACTTTGGGAGGCTGAGGTGGGTGGATCATGAGATCAGGAGATCGAGATCATCCTGGCCAACACAGTGAAATGCTACTAAAAACACAAAAAATTAGCCGGGCGTGGTGGCGGGCACCTGTAATCCCAGCTACTTGGGAGGCTGAGGCAGGAGAATCACTTGAATCTGGGAGGCAGAGGTTGCAGTGAGCTGAGATCGCACCACTGCACTCCAGCCTGGGCGACAGAGCGAGACTCTCTCAAAAACAAAACAAAACAAATTTCTTTTTATCTGATTTTCTTTTAGAGATGGGGGTCTCATTATACTGCCCAAGCTGGTCTTGAACTTCTTGCTTCAAGCAATCTTCCTGCCTTAAGCTCCCAAAGGGTTGGGATTACAGGCGTGACCCACTGCACCTGGCCTAAAATATCTTTGTATAATTCAATCTGTAGGTCAAACCTGCCACTCCACTGTAGTGGTACAAACTGAATTTCAGTTAATTGAGAGGTTTTCCTGTCTTTCCCAAAGGGCTGTGGCACCGTCAGAGGAAGACGGTCAGATCTCTGCAGCATGACCCTCGTCCTTGTTCCCAAACTTTCCAGTCAGTCACCGTCTGCCTCCCTTTCTTTGGTTGGCTGCCCATCAATGACCTGTTATTGTCACTGCCATAGAGCCCTGAGCAGCACGTCCCTTCCCACAGTTGCCATTCCAATCTTGCTGCACAGTATGATAAGAATGCCCTCTTGGCTTCTGAGGGTTAAATGTTGCCATCCAGAACGGTTAAATGCCATTCCAGAATTGTGTCATCCCCAAGACACTGAGGAGCCAAGTTCCATGGCAGCATCTCCTAGCCACAAAGCACAGCCAACACCAGCTTTCTGACACCGGTGCCCCCTCACGTCCACATTCTGCATTGCCTTAGTGAAGGGCAGCTCCATGCAACACTTTCTGGTCTCATGTAATAAATCCATTCTGACATTCCCACTTCCCTGAGCCTTCATCTTTTTTTTTTTTTTTTTTTTTTTTTTTTTTTTTTTTGAGACAGAGTCTGGCTCTGTTGCCCAGGCTGGAATGCAATAGTGCAATCTCAGCTCACTGCAACCTCCGCCTCCCGGGTTCAGGTCATTCTCCTGCCTCAGCCTCCCGAGTAGCTGGGACTACAGGCGCCCATCACCATGCCAGGCTAATTTTTTGTATTTTTTAGTAGAGACGGGGTTTCACCGTGTTAGCCAGGATGGTCTCGATCTCCTGACCTCGTGATCCGCCCGCCTCAGCCTCCCAAAGTGCTGGGATTACAAGCATGAGCCGCCGCACCTGGCCTGTGGATGCCCCTTTCTAAACAGGGCGTGCACTGGGCTGTAAGGCTCCCTGCCTGCTGCAGGTTTGGTGGGGCAGATACCTTTCTCCACCCTAGGACTGTATTTGTTTTCAAGTACTCTGGCCAAAGCAATATTCCCTAAACTTTAGGCATTCTTGGATCCCTTTATGAGTTTTGCTATTTTTGGCATGCTACATATAAGTTTTGCTTCATGTTTTTATGTAAAGCATCTTCCTCCTTTTACTGCTTTTATTGTGATAAAATTCACATAAAATTCACCGTTTTGAAGTGTACCATTCAGTGACTTTTATTACAATGTTGCAAAACTATCACCACTATAGTGCTAATTTCTCACCACCCCAAAAGGAAGCCCCCTTGTGTTCACACACACACACACACACACACACACACACACACTCACACACTCTCTCTCTCTCTGTCCTCCTATCCCTTGGTAACCTAATCTGCCTGGTTTTTTTTTGAGACAGAGTCTCACTTTGTCATCCAGGCTGGAGTGAAGTGGCTCACTGCAACCTCCACCTCTCCGGTTCAAGTGAGTTTCCTGCTTCAGCCTCCCAAGTAGCTGGGATTACAGGTGTCTGCCATCATGCCTGGCTAATTTTTGTATTTTTAGTAGAAATAGTGTTTCACCATGTTGGCCAGGTTGGTGTCGAACTCCTGACCTCAGGTGACCCACCCACCTTGGCGTCCCAAAGTGCTGGGATTACAGGTGTGAGCCACCGTGCCCGGCTGGATTTTTAAATTTTATTTTTTTGAGACAGAGTCTGGATTTCGAGTGCAGTGGCATGATGGTGGCTCACTGCATCCTCTGCCTCCCCGATTCATGCGATTCTCCTGTCTCAGCCTCAGCAGTAACTGGGACTGTAGGCGCATGCCACCAAGCCCAGCTAATTTTGTTTTGTTTTGAGACAAGAGTCTCACTCTGTCTCCCAGATTGGAGTGCAGTGGCATGATCTCGGCTCACTGTAACCTCCACCTCCCAGGTTCAAGTGATTCTCCCGCCTTAGCCTCCAGGGTAGCTGAGACTACAGGCATGCGCCACCACACCCGGCTAATTTTTTTGTATTTTGGTAGAGATGGGGTTTCACCATGTTGTCCAGGTTGGTCTCAAACTCCTGAGCTCAGGCAATCAGCCCACCTCAGCCTCCCAAAGTGCTAGGCTTACAGGCACCCGACACCGCGCCCGGCCGATTTTTGGTATTTTTAGAACAGACGTGGTTTCGCCTTGTTGGTCAGGCTGGCCTTGAACTCCTGACCTCAAGTGATCAGCCCGCCTCGACCTCTCAAAGTGCTGGGATTACAAGCATGAGCCACCATGCCTGGCCCCAGGAAATCTGGATTTTTAGTGTGGTATCTCCAAATTCTGAAACTGGCAACTAATGCAATTTTTAAAAGATTGTGAGCCAGGCAGACTGCATTCTATGGAGGTAGAAAAGGAGGCCTGAGGACGGGCGCGGTGGCTCACGCCTGTAATCCCAGCACTTTGGGAGGCAGAGGCGGGCAGATCACGAGATTACGAGTTCGAGACCAGCCTGGCCAATATGGTGAAACCCCATCTCTACTGAAAATATAAAAATCAGCCGGGCGTGGTGGCGCGCGCCTGTAGTCCCAGCTACTCAGGAGGCTGAGGCAGGAGAATCGTTTGTACCCGCGAGGCGAGCTTGCAGTGAGCCGAGATCGCAGCACTGCACTCCAGCCTGGGTGGCAGAGTGAGACTCTCAAAAACAAACAAAAAAATTAGCCGGGCGTGGTGGCGCATGCCTGTAATCCAGCTACTTGGGAGGCTGAGGTAAGAGAATCGCTTGAACCCAGGAGGCGGAGGTTGAGCCGAGATCGCGCCATTGCACTCCAGCCTGGGCAACAAGAGCCAAAGTCCGTCTCAAAGAAAAGGTAAAAGAAAGAAAAGAAAGGAGGCTTGAGCCCGGCGCAGAGGCTCACGCCTGTAATCCCACGTTTAGGAGGCTAAGCTGGGAGGATTGCTTAAGCCCGGAAGCTGGAGGTTGCAGTGAGCCATGATCGTGCCACTGCGCTCCAGCCTGGGTGATAGACCGAGACCCCGTGTTTAAAAAAAAACGGGGGGCCTGTAACACAGACGCCACTCCCCAAAATGCCGCACAGGCAAGTGGGGGCCGCACAGCCCATGGTTTCCAGAAAGCTTCTCTTGGGAATGTAAAGTAACACTTACCCTGGGACTCCTAGTTTCTAGACCTCCTGAGCCTAGAGGCCCTGAGGACGGACTAAGTGCAAAGTCCCCGACCCCCCGCTCGCTCCGCACCGCACCCTTCATTCCCCGAGCACCGCGGTTCCTCCGTCTCCGGGACTTCGCCCTCCATTACCTGGATGGCCTACAAGGCCATTACTCGCCACTCCGCCCTAGCTGGGTTATGTCGGCGGCAAGCCTTGCTTCCACTCTGCACTCCCGGAGAGCCACGCGCAGACCCTCCTCCACGGCCCCATCGCACCCTCCCAAAACAGGCAGCTTAGGCTTGCGTCCCCCGCCGACAGCCAGCACCGAAGGGCAGTCCCGGAGGCCACGCAGACCTCCCCCACCCACGCGCAGAGCCCGGCCCAGGGATCCGCGGGGGCCAGTCTAGCGCGGAGGCAGTGGCAGACGCGAGGCGCGAGGCGCGCATGCGTAGCGCGGCCTTTATTTCGTCACTGCGAGTCCAGAACGCACGGCTGGATCATGAGCACGCCCCCGCTGGCGCCTGCGCGCTTGCGCATCTTCCTCTGCCAGGCGCGCGCCGCAGCCGTCGGGGTCACCTCGGGGTTGAGCTTCTTCTCCAGCAAGTGCATGCGCGCCATGGCCTCAGTCATCATGTCCATGAGCAGTTCCTGCTGCAGCTTCAGGTAGTTGTTCTCCTCCAGCAACACCTGGCTCTTGGTCTGCTGCACCTGCGCCTTCCAGCTCGAGGCGGTCCGCGAGAGCAGCGGCGACCGCGGCCGCGCCAGCGGGCCCTCAGTGGTCCACCGCCCGCCGCGGAACACGAAGGCCTGGTTGCTGAGGCGCATGCGCGGGGCGCCGTAGGCGAGGCCCAGCTCTGCCTGGCGCGTGTTGTGGTCCAGCAGGTAGAAGGTGGACAGGGAAGACATGCGGCGCAGCGGCGGCCGCCGTGGCGAGAAGGGCCGCGAGATGTGATCGGCCCAGAACTGCTGCAGCTGCTCCCACAGGCGGCTGGCATGGCTTGTAGCCAGGCACTCGAAGGTTGCCAGGGCGTGGACCTTGTAGGGCACGCAGGAGCTCGGAGGGGAGCCTCGGGAGCGCTGGCGACTCTTGCTGCGCGCTTGTCGCGGGAGCCCGGATGTCCAGAATGATGAAGGCGAGCCAGGGGGCGCTGCTAGGAGACAAGAGTCCGGGTGAGCAGCGTGCTTGGTACAGGCCGCCTCTCAAACCGCGAGGCCGGTGGACATGTCTTAGCCCTGCACCTAGTGCTGCGGCTGTGGCTAACCGGCTGCTGGCCACCGAGGAGCCCCTCCTTCCACGCTGCACAGGCAACAGTCTCACCTAAACCACCTTCCCCAAAGACCACTGAGGGTTCAGGCCCTGGGATAGATATGCAGATGGAGGACGGGAGGAGGGCCCTGTTCTCTGAGTTGCAGCTGGAAGGGTGAGGAGTAGGGAATGATAGCAAGACAAGTAAGTAGATATTTAAAGGAGGAGTAGGACTGTGCCAGGTGGGTTGAGGATGGAAAATGGAGAGCTAGGCAGAGGGAAGAGCCGAGCAGGGCTTTTTCTTTTTTTCTTTTTTTTTTTTTTTGAGACAGAGTCTCGCTCTGTCGCCCAGGCTGGAGTGCAGTGGCGCAATCTCGGCTCACTGCAAGCTCCGCCTCCCGGGTTCACGCCATTCTCCTGCCTCAGCCTCCTGAGTAGCTGGGACTACAGGCGCCCGCCACCGCCCCCGGCTAATTTTTTGTATTTTTAGTAGAAACGGGGTTTCACCGTGGTCTCGATCTCCTGACCTTGTGATCCGCCCGCCTCGGCCTCCCAAAGTGCTGGGATTACAGGCGTGAGCCACCGCGCCCGGCCTTTTTCTTTTTTTTGAGACGGAGTCTCGCTGTTGTTGCCCGAGCTGGAGTGCAGTGGCACAATCTTGGCTCACTGCAACCTCCGCCTCCAGGGTTTCAGCAATTCTCCTGTCTCAGCCTCTTGAGTAGCTGAGATTACAGGCGCCTGCCATCACCCCCAGCTAATTTTTGTATTTTTAGTGAAGACGGGGTTTCACCATGTTGGCCAGGCTGGTCTCGAACTCCTGACCTCAGGTGATCTGCCTGCCTCGGCCTCCCAAAGTGCTGGGATTACAGGCATGAGCCACTGTATCCGGCAGGGCAGGACTTTCGTATTTCAGATGTGAACACGAGCTTGGATAGGATTGGTGCTGGGAAGAGCAGAAGAGGAACCTGGGAAGGTGGACCAGTGCACTACGTGAAGGTGCTGTACAGGCAGGCTCAGAAGCTTAGACTTCCTTTTGTGGGTAAGAGGGAACTGCGGAAGGATTACAAAGCCAGGGTTAGATCTGGATTCTGAAAACAATCTGGGAGTATGTCTAGCATAGCCAACAGCATTATTGCCCTCATCATTCAGTCATTTGATGGACTTGAACTAGCATCCGCTCTGTGCCAGGCTCTTGTCTTGGGAAGGGGACCCGGAACAGCCTCTACCTGCCCTCAAGATGGTCCTAATCCAGCTTGGAAGACAGATGTGTATACAGACCACAGTCCAGTGTGTTCACTGACATCCTGGGGTATGTGCCATAGGCTAGACCTATGCATAGGGCTCAAAGTAACAGGGATTGTGCACACTAAACATGACATTTGTCCCAAACAAACTATGCCCTCAGGGAGTCCAAAGTCCAGAAAACAGACAAGTCCCATTTTGCTCACTTCTCCCTGCACCCACCCACCCCCCAGCCCAGTAAGTACTGATTCTGTTATGTGAAAAAGGGAGTTATGTGTTGTTTCTAATTCCTCTTCTGCCCATGGACAGTGAGAAGAGAAAGAACTGGAGCAGGGTTCCCCCTCTGTTATGTCTTCGTTAATTCATAAGACACTTATCCCTCACATATAGGTGGACAGAGGCTGGATGGTACATACCATCCCCAAGATCTGGTTCAGGGAGATGGTCTCTGGAAGCCCACATCCAGGCCCACCCTTGAGATTGTATCTTCTCAGAGGATCCTTCCCCGTTAATCCTCACTGTATGTTGTGCCTCACCTGGAAGATGTGGTGGAGTTGCGGAGCTGCTGTCCCAGGGCTAGTCCTATCTCTGACCCACTCAGCTCCTGTCCACCTGCTGTGACTCACAATGCCTCCAGGCCAGGCCACCCCCGGACAAGAAGGGGTGCTGACTACTGAGCTGTCAAATAGACTCTGGGCTCTCCCCTGCATGCATTCAGTGCATCATTGAGCACCTACTGTGTTCTAGGAACAGTTCTAGGGAAGTGAAGAAGATACTCCCTCATTAAGCTGTCATTCTTGGCAGGGGAATGAGGGGAGTGGTCATAAGCAGAGTCCAAGACAGGAATTTGTTCTAGGGGAACTAACAAGATAGTCTCTCAGGAAGCTAACAGAGGGTGTCATGAGTCAGGTTCCCCAGCAGAGCCTAAGATGCGCATTCTTGTTCAAGTGAATTATTGGGGAAGTGCTCTCAGGAGAAGGGGGTGAGGGAAGCAAGACAGGGCAGAGAAAACAGGCTAAGGCTGAGCCAGAGTGTGGTCTCACGTGGAGCCTAGCTTCTGCTTGTTCTCATGGGGAACTCGGAGCACAAATGGCACCACAGTTAGGCCTCCTTAAGGCAAGAGAGCCAGCCTTTTGTACCCTCCTTTTACATGTCAGTCAGTTATTGGCCGGGGCAGCTGAGAGTTATCAACCAGCACCTTTGGATGCACCCAGGGATCTGGCTTCTCAGTAGGGTGCCAACTGAGGAGGGAGGAAGATAATAGAATAGATGATAAAAATGAAAGGGTAGACTAGCCAACATGGCAAGACCCCATCTCTACAAAAACAAAGTAGCTGGGTGTGGTGGCATGCGACTGTAGTCCCAGCTACTCAAGAGGCTGAGGTGGGAGGATCACCTGAGCCCAGGAGGTGAAAGCTGCAGTGAGCAGTGATTGTGCCACTGCACTCCAGCATGGGCGATAGAGACCTTGTGTTAAAAAAAAAAAAAAAAAAGAGGGCCAGGCATGGTGTTTCACGCCTGTAAATCCCAGCACTTTGGGAGGGGAAGGTGGGTGGATCACCTGAAGTCAGAAGCTCGAGAACAGCCTGACCAACATGGTGAAACTCCATGTTTACTAAAAATAGAAAAAAATTAGCCAGGCGTGGTGGCAGGTGCCTGTAATCCCAGCTACTCAGGAGGCTGAGGCAGGATAATTGCTTGAACTCAGGAGGCAGAGGTTACAGTGAGCGAAGATTTTGCCACTGCACTCCAACCTGGGCAACAAGAGCGAAACTCCATCTCAAAAAAAAAAAAAAAGGAATGACTAAATCAATAAGAATATTCAGGCCAGGTGCGGTGGCTCACACCTGTAATCCCAGCACCTTGGGAGGCCGAGGCAGGTGGATCACCTGAGGTCAGGAGTTCGAGACCAGCCTGACCAACAAGGAGAAACCCCATCTCTTCTCAAAATACAAAACTAGCCAGGCATGGTGGTGCATGCCTGTAACCCCCACTGCTTGGGAGGCTGAGGCAGGAGAATCACTTGAACCCAGGAGGCAGTGGTTGCAGTTGGCCGAGATCGCACCACTGCACTCCAGCCTGGGCAACAGAGCGAGACTCCGTCTCAAAGAAAATCAAAGAAGAAATAAAAAGAATGTCTAATTCTGATACGTACAGTGAAGAAAACAAACCAGGGAAATACAGAAAGTGATTTTGGGACAGGGTGAGGAGTAGGAACTAATTTAGATGTGGTGCTCAGTGCAGGCCCTTGACATTCGTGCTAAAACCTGAACAATAAGGAGACTCTAATCCCTTGAAGACCTGGGGGTAGAGGAAGGAAGTGGCTGGGCATGTTTGAAGGACAAGTGCCATGTGTGCGGACAGTGGAAGGAAATGAAGTCAGTCCTAACTGCTAAGCCCACCCACCTGACTACAAGGGACAGACCCAGAATCTCAGGAGCTCACAAGCTGGAGCAGAGCCCGCTGGTAGTGCCACCTCCTAGAAAGCTTCTGTAATCATTTTATTGAGGTATAACTGACATAATCAACTACATTTATTTATTTATTTATTTTTATTTTTATTTTTTGAGGTGGAGTCTTGCTCTGTCGCCCAGGCTGGAGTGCAGTGGTGCGATCTCAGCTCACTGCAAGCTCCGCCTCCCGGGTTCGACATTCTCCTGCTTCAGCCTCCCAAGTAGCTGGGACTACAGGCGCCTGCCACTATGCCCGGCTAATTTTTTGTATTTCTTTTTTTTTAGTAGAGACATGGTTTCATGGTATTGGCCAGGATGGTCTCAATCTCCTGACCTTGTGATCCGCCCACCTCAGCCTCCCAAAGGGCCAGGATTATAGGCGTGAGCCACCACACCGGGCCAACTACATATATTTATAACGTATAATGTGAAGTATTTCAATAATTTGTTACGTGAAATCATTCCCAAAATCAAGATAATGAATGTATCCATCTGGTGGTATCCATTACCTTTTTTTCTTTTTTTTGAGAGGAGTCTCACTTTGTTGCCCAGGCTGGAGTGCAGTGGTGCGATCTCAGCTCACTGCAACCTCTGCCACCCAGGTTCAAGTGATTCTCCTGTCTCAGCCTTCCAAGTAGCTGGGATTACAGGCGCACACCACCACACCCAGCTAACTTTTATATTTTTAGTAGAGATGGGGTTTCACCATGTTCACCAGGCTGGTCTCAAACTCCTGGCCTTCAGTGATCCGCCCGCCTCGGCTGCCCAAACTGCTGGAATTACAGGCATGAGTCACCGTGCCTGGCCTCAGTATAGATTTTTTTGGCATTGGCTTCTCACCACATAATTATTTTAAGATTTATCCATGTTGTTGCATTTATTAACAATGCATTACTTTTTATTGCTGAGTAGTATTTCATTGTATGGAAACACCACACAATTTGTTTTTCCATTCAGCTGTTGATGCACATTTGGGTTGTTTCCAGTTTGGGGGCTACTGCAAATAAAACTGAACATTTTTGTTCATCTTTATATGGATATATGCTTTCATTTCTCTTAAGTAAATCCCCAGGAATGGAATGGCTGGGTCATATGGCAGGTGCATGTTTACCTTTTTATTTTTATTTTTATTTTTATTATTTTTTTTTGAGACGGAGTCTCGCTCTGTCACCCAGGCTGGAGTGCAGTGGCCGGATCTCAGCTCACTGCAAGCTCCTCCTCTCGGGTTCACGCCATTCTCCTGCCTCAGCCTCCCGAGTAGCTGGGACTACAGGCACCCGCCACTTCGCCCGGCTAGTTTTTTGTATTTTTTAGTAGAGACGGGGTTTCACCGTATTAGCCAGGATGGTCTCGATCTCCTGACCTCATGATCCGCCCGTCTCGGCCTCCCAGAGTGCTGGGATTACAGGCTTGAGCCACCGCGCCCGGCTACCTTTTTATTAAGCCACTAACAGTCAGTGAAAGTTTCTGTTTCTGTGTAGCCTGGCCGACACTTAGTTTGGTAAACCTTCATTTTTAAAAAATTTGCTTAATTAAAGGTGGTAATGGTGTTTTGTGAGACAGGGTGTCACCATGGTGCCTAGGCTGGTCTCAAACTCCTGGGCTCAAGGGATCCTTCCACCTGGGCTTCTGGGCCTCCCAAAGTGCTAGGATTACAGGCAGGAGCCACGGGACCCAGCTAGTAAGCCCTTTTTTTTGAGATGGAGTCTCGCTCTGTCGCCCAGGCTGCAGTGCAGTGGCGCGATCTCTGCTTACTGCAAGCTCCACCTCCTGGGTTCACACCATTCTCCTGCCTCAGCCTCCTAAGTAGGTGGGACTACAGGTGCCTGCCACCACACCTGGCTAATTTTTTTTGTATTTTTAGTAGAGACGGGGTTTCACCATGTTAGCCAGGATGGGCTCGATCTCCTGACCTCGTGATCCACCTGCCTCGGCCTCCCAAAGTGCTGGGATTACAGGCTTGAGCCACCCTGCCCGGCCAAGCCTTTTTAATTTTAGCCATAGTGATAGCGTATCTAAATTGTGGGGTTTTTGCTGTTTTGTTGTTGTTTTAAATTTTTAACAAGCTCATCCTTAATTAATTAATTTTATTTATTTGTCTATCTATTTATTTTTTGAGATGGAGTTTCGCTTTTGTTGCCGAGGCTGGAGTGCAGTGGTGTGATCTCAACTCACTGCAACCTGCACCTCCTGGGTTCAAGCGATTCTCCTGCCTCAGCCTCCCAAGTAAGTGGGATTACAGGCGTGTGCCACCACACCTGGTTAATTTTTTTTTTTTTTTTTTTTAACTAGAGACGGGGTTTCACCATGTTGGTCAGGCCAGTCTTTTTTTTTTTTTTTTTTTTTTTTTTTTTTTTTTTTTTTTTTTTTTGAGACGGAGTCTCACTCTGTAGCCCAGGCTGGAGTGCAGTGGCACGAACTCGGCTCACTGCAAGCTCTGCCTCCCGGGTTCATGCCATTCTCCTGCCTTAGCCTCCCAAGTAGCTGGGACTACAGGTACGCACCACCATGCCTGGCTAATTTTTGTATTTTTAGTGGAGACAGGGTTTCACCATGTTGGCCAGGCTGGTCTAGAACTCCTGACCTCAAGTGATCTGCCCGTCTCGGTCTCCCAAAGTGCTGGGATTACAGGCATGAGCCACTCTGTCCAGCCATCTCTGTTCCTTATAACCAAAAAGAGCCCCCAGTTTAAAAGCTCTTAAAGGTCTGTGCGCAGTGGCTTACATCTGTAATCCCAGCACTTTAAGAGGCCAATGTAGGAGGGTCACTTGAAGCAGCCCCTGGGCAACAAAGAGCCCCTGTCTCTACTTATTTGATTTTCTAGAGACAGGGTCTTGCTCTGTTGCCCAGGCTAGTGGAGTGCAGTGGCATGATCACGGCTCACTGCAGCCTCAACCTCCTGGGCTGGATCTGTCCACCTACCTCAGCCTCCTGAGTAGCTGGCACTCAGGCACATGCCACTGATTTTTTATTTTCTGTACAGATAGGGTTTTGCCATGTTGCCCAGGCTGGTCTCAAACTCCTGGGCTCAAGTGATCTGCCTGCCTCGGCCTCCCAAATTGCTGACATTACAGGCAAGAGCCACTGCACGTGCACATAGTACCTAATGATTCCTTACAAACCAGTATGAAAAAGACAAACCCTATAGTGGAAAAATGGACAAACGACATGAATAGAGAATTCACAAAGGAAGAAATATACGTATGGTTAATGAACATGAAAAATGTTGGCCAGGTGCTGTGGTTCATGCCTGTAATCCCAGCAATTTGGGAGGCCGAGGCAAGTGGATCACCTGAGGTCAGAAGTTTGAGACCAGCCTGGCCAACATGGCGAAACCCCATCTCTACTAAAAATACAGAAATTAGCCGGGTGAAATGGCACATGCCTGTAGTCCCAGCTACTCTGGAGGCTGAGGCATGAGAATCGCTTAAACTCAGGAGATAGAGGTTGCAGTGAGCCAAGATTGTGCACTGTACTCTAGCCTGGGCAACAGAGTGAGAATCTGTCTCAAAAAAATAAAATAAAAATAAAAATTAGCCACGCATGGTGGTGCATGCCTGTAGTCCTAGTGACTTGGGAGGCTAAGGCAAGAAGATTCCTTGAGCCCAGAAGTTTGAGGCTGCAGTGAGCCATGATTGTGCCACTGTACTCTAGCCTGGCCGGGAACTTGTCTTAAAAAAAAAAAAAAGGTTTAATTTCACTGTAATAAAATAAACTTCAATTAACGTAGTTACATATCTCTTTCTTTGTCCATCATTCTGACAATGCCAGATTAGCATGAGTATAGAGAAACTATAGAGAAATGACCATTACCAGCCTAACTATTAAGAAAGTAATGGACTGGGCGTGGTGGCTCACGCCTGTAATCCCAGCTACTCAGGAGGCTGAGGCAGGAGATTCGCTTGAACTCCGGAGGCCAAGGTTGCCGTGAGCCGAGCTCGTGCCATTGCACTCCAGCCTGGGCAACAAGAGAGAAACTCCGTCTCAAAAAAAAAAGTAATGAGAGTGAACAATATAGTCAGGATGGCTAAAGGTGACCCCGAGAAACCAAAGGGCAAGATGTCTGCTTATGTCTTCTTTGTGCAGACGTGCAGAGAAGAACGTAAAAAGAAACCATCAATTTTGCAGAATTTTCCAAGAAGTGCTCTGAGAGGTGGAAGACAATGTCTGGGAAAGAGAAGTCGAAGTCTGATGAAATGGCAAAGGCGGATAAAGTACGCTGTGATCAGGAAATGAAGGGTTATGGACCAGCTAAGGGAGGCAAGAAGAAGAAGGATTCTAATGCCCCCAAAAGGCCACCGTCTGGATTCTTCCTGTTTTCTTCGGAATTCTGCCCCAAGATGAAATCCACAAACCCCGGCATCTCTATTGGAGACATGGTCAAAAAGCTAGGTGAGATGTGGAAGAACTTAAATGACAGTGAAAAGCAGCCTTACATCACTAAGGCGGCAAAGCTGAAGGAGAAGTATGAGAAGGATGTTGCTGACTGTAAGTCGAAAGGAAAGTTTGATGGCGCAAAGGGTCCTGCTACAGTTGCCCGGAAAAAGGTGGAAGAGGAAGAGGAACAGGGAGATAAGGAGGAGCAGAGGAGGATGAATAAACAAACTGTTTATCTGTCAAAAAAAAAAAAAAAAAAAAGAAAGTAATGGATAAAAATGTGAGTGCGCCCTCTCTCTGTGTGCCCACTTTCTCCTTCAAGCAAAAGCTGGGCATGAGCAAGGATGAGGGTGGCTTTGCGGGAAGGGTGGAGAGACAAGTTAAGCTATGAGAAGAAGCTGGATACAAAGGACAAATGGATCAACAATTTTGCTTACTGTTTGAAATATACTGCCTATTTTGAAAAAAGCACAAAAGCTAAAGCTAAAATTTCTTTTTATTTTTTTAAAATTTTTATTTAGTTTATTCATTTTTTTTGAGACAGAATCTCCCTCTGTCTCCCAGGCTGGAGTGCAGTGGCGCGATCTCAGCTCACTGCAAGCTCCACCACCCAGGTTCACGCCATGCTCCTGCCTCATCCTCCCCAGCAGCTGGGACTCCAGGCGCCCGCCACCATGCCTGGCTAATTTTTTTTTTTTGTATTTTTTTTTTTTTAGTAGAGATGGGGTTTCACTGTGTTAGCCAGGATGGTCTCGATCTCTTGACCTCATGATCCACCCACCTCGGCCTCCCAAAGTGCTGAGATTACAGGCGTGAGCCACTGCGCCAGTCCTAATTTTTATTTATTTATTTATTTATTTTTTGAGACGGAGTTTCACTCTTGTTGCCCATTCTGGAGTGCAATGGCGCAATCTCGGCTCACTGCAACCTCCGCTTCCCAGGTTCAAGCGATTCTCCTGCCTCAGCCTCCCAAGTAGCTGGGATTACAGGCATGTACCACCATGCCTGGCTAATTTTGTATTTTTAGTAGAGACGGGGCTTCTCCGTGTTGGTCAGTCTGGTCTCCAACTCCCGACCTCAGGTGATCCACCCGCCTTGGCCTCCCAAAGTGCTGGGACTACAAGCGTGAGCCACCACACCCGACCTATTTTTATTTTTTTAGACAGGGTGTTACTCTGGTACAGTGGCCTGATCTTGGCTCACTGCAGCCTCGACCTCTTGGCCTTAGACAATCCTCTCACCTCAGCCTCCCGAGTAGCTGGGACTACAGGCTCAAGCCACTATGCCCAGCTAATTTTTGTATATTTTGTAGAGATGGGGTCTTGTCATGTTTCCCAGGCTGGTCTTGAATCCTGGGTTCAAGTGATCCACCCACCTTGGCCTCCCAAAAGTGCTGGATTACAGGCATGATCTACCTCACCTGGCCTGATTCTTTGTTGAAAAAATCATATGCATGTTTAAAGAAAGTGTCATTTTTTTTTTTTTTTTTTTGAGACAGTCTGGCTCTGTCACCCAAGCTGGAGTGCAGTGGCACAATCTTGGCTCACTGCAACCTTCGCCTCCCGGGTTCAAGCGATTCTCCTGCCTCAGCCTCCCAAGTAGCTGGGACTATAGGTGTACACCAGTATGCCCGGCTAATTTTTGTATTAGTAGAGACAGGGTTTCACCATGTTGGCCATACTGGTCTTGAACTCCTGACCTCAGGTGATCCGCCCGCCTCCCAAAGTGCTGGCATTACAGGCGTAAGCCACTGTGCCTGGCCAAGAAAGTATTTCTGCTTCTAGAGTTACAGGTCCCCTCTCCAGCATTAACCTCTCCTAGCAGTTTCTTGTATATCCTTCTAGTAAGCTTGTTTGGCCAAGCGTACATGTATGAGAATACATCTCCCTTTCCACTGTGAAAGGAAACACACCTTTCTCTGTGCTTTTTCACATAACACTAAATCTTGACTGTTGCTCCATGTCAGAATGTAAACAGGCTGTAAACCTCTTGTTACTGCACTCCCTTTATTGCTTTTCACGGATACTGTGTTTTTTTACAAATTGAATGTGGCAACCCTGCATCAAGCAAGTCTATAAGCACCATTTTTCCAACAGCACGTGCTCACTTCTGGTCTCTGTGTCACATTTTGGGAATTCGTACAATATGTTTTCATTATTATTATATCTGTTATGGTAATCCAGGTTGATGTTACTATTGTAATTGTTTTGGACCACACAAATGGTGCCCATGTAAAACATCTATTTGTTTTTATTATTTATTTATTTAGAGACGGGTTCTCAGTCTGTTGCCCAGGCTGGATGGAGTGCAGTGGCCCGATCTTGGCTCACTGCAGCCTCCTCAACCAAGAAGGAGTCAAGGATACTCCTGCTTCAGTCTTCCTAGTATCTGGGTCTACAGGTGTGCACCATGCCAGGCTAATTTTTTTTTTTTTTTAGATGGAGTCTCGCTCTGTCGCCCAGGCTGGAGTGCAGTGGCGTGATCTCGGCTCACTGCAACCTCTGCCTCCCGGGTTCACGCCATTCTCCTGCCTCAGCCTCCCGAGTAGCTGGGACTACCGGCGCCTGCCACCACACCCGGCTAATTTTTTGTATTTTTAGTAGAGATGGGGTTTCACCATGTTGGCCAGGATGGTCTCGATCTCCTGACCTCGTGATCTGCCCCCGCCTCGGCCTCCTAAAGTGCTGGGATTACAGGCGTGAGCCACGGCGCCCGGCCATGCCAGGCTAATTTTTTTATTTTTATTTTTGTAGAGACAGGGGTCTCACTATGTTGCCCAGGCTAGTCTTGAACTCCTGGGCTCAAATGATCCTCCTGCGTCAGCTTCCCAAAGTGCTCAGATTACAGGGAGAGCCACCGCACCCAGCCAGTTCTAACCTCTTTGCTGGTCCATTCTGGATGGAAGCAGTTCCTCCCCCTCGGAATCCCACTGAATTCTCCATAGTACCACAGTCTTTTGGCACTTACCTTTGCAGGAGTAGCTCTTTTGCTCACAAATGTGGTTCCTGTAACCACATTTTTTTTTTTTTTTTTGAGACGGAGTCTTGCTCTGTCGCCTAGGCTGGAGTGCAGTGGCCGGATCTCAGCTCACTGCAAGCTCCGCCTCCCGGGTTTACGCCATTCTCCTGCCTCAGCCTCCCGAGTAGCTGGGACTACAGGCGCCCGCCACTCGCCCGGCTAGTTTTTTGTATTTTTTAGTAGAGACGGGGTTTCACCATGTTCGCCAGGATGGTCTCGATCTCCTGACCTCGTGATCCTCCCGTCTCAGCCTCCCAAAGTGCTGGGATTACAGGCTTGAGCCACCGTGCCTGGCCCCTGTAACTACATTTTAAGCTCATTATTTGGATCATGTACCATCCAGAATTTTATTCTGCTTTGAATAGCTGCTTCCCCAGGTAGACAGGAAACCAAAATTCTCCTACACAAGTTTTGGGGCTGAGGGCAGGGCGCCTGGCTCATACCTGTAATCCCAGCACTTTGGGAGGGGCGAAACAGGTTAATCACCTGAGGCCAGCCTGGCCAACATGGTGAAACCCATCTCTACTAAAAATACAAAAATTAGCCGGGCGTGGTGGCAGGCGTGTGTAATCCAAGCGACTCGGAAGGCTGAGGGATAATCGCTTGAACCCGGGAGGCGGAGGTTGTAGTGAGCTAAGATCGCACCACTGCACTCCAGCCTGAGCGACAGAGCAAGACTTCGTCTCAAAAAAATAAAAATAAAAATAAAAATAAAAAATTGGGGAGCTGAGGGTTGGATGATACTAACTCATGCAAACACCAAACCCTGCCTTTCTTCCCCTTCCAGGTGGCAAGAGGGCTTTGAGATCAGTGATACATCCGCTGATTCTAGTGTTTTCCACCCAAGTTTTCAAGCCTTTGGGTGTCCAAACAGAGGACAAGAAATCAAGATCTCTAAAGGTCTAGAAAAACCCAGGGCCACTTCCATTTTGTGAGGTTCTCAGCATACTGAAAACTGAAGACGTGCTAAGAGTGGGTTACTAAAATGGTGGCGTATCTGAAATCTTTCCACGGCACCATGCCTTCTCTCATCCTGTCATCCCTGTATCTCAGGGCTCATCCTCTGCCCTGACCCCTAATCTCACTTCAGGAAACATAAATTGAAAGTTCAGATAACCTCGGATTGTGTTACTCTGGACTGTGTGTTATGCTGGGCGACGAGGCTGCGCAGGCTCCTGCGCCGAGCCATGACTCTGCAGGAACTGCGGCGCCGGCTCACACGGCGCGGAGCGGGGCACGGCTGGCCGGCCAGGCGCCCGCGCTGCGTTCTGCTCACGCCCATAGGGGCCCGCGTTCGCTGCAACCGGCCCTCCTTGATGGCTGATCGTCGCACTCCCACCCCTCCCGCCTGCTGCCGTTTGCCCCGTCAGCTAAGGGCGCGCGATGCGTCGCAAGTCTCGGCTCCAGCAACCAGACGGGTGAGGGCCGCTGGGGGTTGGGTTGGAACGCCCCCGAAGGCACCACGGCAACCGAGCGCGGGAACGCCTGTTAAGCCAGCCCCGCCCCGGGACGCGCGCGCCCGGCGCTCTCGATCCAGCGTGACCCGCCCCTCACCTCCCGCCCAACCAACAGCCACTTCCTGCCTCACTCCCGACCAATCGTCACACTCCACGAAGAATAGCCGTAGGGGGCGTATGGGACGGTGCGTAGAGCGATGCCCACGCCGGCCAACCGGATGTCGGGGCTTGCGCGGGTGGGCGGGACTTGGCGCCGGCTGTGGCTACTGAGGGGCCAGGGGCGGGCGCAGGGCCGGGCTTAGTGCGGTGGGGCTCGCTCGCGCGGCAGCGGTGTCCGAGGCCTGTTGGTTCTGCGGCACGTGACGGTCGGGCCGCCTCCGCCTCTGTCTTTACTGCGGCGCGGGGCCAGGTGTGCGGGCGGGAAGGGGCACGGGCAGCCCCGCGGTCCCCGGGAGGCTAGAGGTGAGACGGGAGACCTGAGTGCGTCCTCGGGCCTGTGAGGACCCCGGGGGCTGGGAGCGCCTCTGCGGCTGAGGGGTCGGGCGTGGCCGGGGACTGAGGGGTCGGGCTGGCTCTTGAGGGCCCAGGCCCTGTCCGACGCGCCCGCCGTGAGCGGGGAGGCCCGAATTCGGGCCTCTTTGGTTGGGGAGCGGGCCCAGGCCGCGCGGCCGGGGTCGGGAGGCGTGGCAGGTGGCCCTACAGCCTTCCTTGACCTCTGGGAAAGCTGACTTATTCCTATGGCTTTGCTTCTAGGGCTTTCTTAGGCCTCTTTGCCTGCTGCCTGGCAGCCGCGAGGTGGGCTGGAGTAACTGGGTAAAAGTGTGGAGTGGAATCGGGCCTGCTGGGTACCCCCAGCAGTAGGGAAGGATGGTGTTAGACCGAGGGGGAATGTTTAGGATTAGCGTTACAGTTTAGTATTTGAAAATCCAAAGAGTAGACTGGACCCTAGCTCCCTGAAGAGAAAGGGGAATGTACTAGAAGGAGAACACGCAGTGGTTGAGAAACTTGACAGTTACAGCACCTATTCTGGAGGAGAGTCATCCAGTTGGAGATGGACAGGGCGTTAAAAGCAGGAAAGCACCCGAAAACTCATCTAATGCATCTGTTTTTACAGGGGAGGCCTAGAGGTATGAAATGACTGGCCCAAGGTCATGCGATTAGTTTAATGATGGTGCTGGGATTATAGTTCAGGGATAGGCAGTGCAGTGGTTAACGTTAAGGCCCTGGCTCAAGTCTTTCATTGGTCATTTGTTGCTCTGTGAACTTCGGCAGTTTTCTTACCCTTTGTGCCCCCGTTCTTGTCAAGTGATGGATATAATAATACCTGATGGATCTGTGAGGATTACATTCAGATATGTATACAATAAGGGAAGTCTGACATTTAGTAACTGCCCTATAATTACTGCAATACATTATTATAATCTGAATGCCTTTGGACCAATACACTGCCATCCTAGTGAACTGGTTCAGTCCTGTTTCCCAGGACCTGAAGTCACAGTTATGGTGATGGAAGAAACTGGGCATTGTGTATTAACTGTTAGGTATGACACAAGTGATTGCTGGTTGAGGGAAGTTAAACTGAGCTTAATATTAAAAGATTGAGAGGACAAGATGAACTATAGTTAAGTCTTTTTACCTCTGATTTAGGAAATGGAATATTTTGCTTAATTTTTTAATTAGATTTTTTTAAGGGGGAAGAATTTTATTGATCTTTAAAATCATTCTGTATCTCAGTCTTTTCCCAATATTGTTTGAGGGTCATGAATAGAATCAACTGCCATGTTAATCAACTGTTGTACATTTGGTGTAATTATACTTAGAGCAGAGGTAAAGGACTATGTGGGAGTTCTTTGTATCAACCAGGGTGCACAAACAAGCCAGGTAACTGGGTCATGAGAATGCCCGAGTGAACTGTGTGTGGGGTCAGTGTTGCACAACAGAAATTTTCTGACTTGGCTGCAAGTGGGTGTCAGCATTCCCCCACACCTTACTATCTTGACTCCACAGTTCATTTAGCGCATTATCTTCTCAGGGCCACAAGGGGTAAATGTTTTGACAAAAGTCGTTGCTGCCGTTTTGGCAATCACACTATTGCATCCTTGTAGTTAGAGTTCTCTTTGCCCTGGAAGACAGCTTAAGGGGATGAAGTGGCAGTTGGTGAGCATGAATTGCAGGCTCATGAAACTTGAATTGTGGGCCCAGTATGGTAGCTTTTTTTTTCTTTTTGAGGCGGAGTCTCGCTCTGTCACCCAGGCTGGAGTGCAGTGGCACGATCTTGGCTCACCGCAAGCTCTGCCTCCTGGGTTCACGCCATTCTCCTGCCTCACCCTACCGAGTAGCTGAGACTACAGGCACCCACCACCACACCCGGCTAATTTTTTTGTATTTTTCAGTAGAGACGGAGTTTCACCGTGTTAGCCATGATGGTCACGATCTCCTGACCTCGTGAACCACCCGCCTCAGCCTCCCAGAGTGCTGGGATTACAGGCGTGAGCCACCACCGGTAGCTTTTGTCCTACTTTTGTTTCCGTAACTTTAGGAATACGAAGTCTGCTGGGTTCTTCACCTTTAGGGGGCAATTGGGAGGGGCAGATAAAACGGTGAACATGGAACTACTTTAAAAAGTGTAATGAATTGGCTGGGCACGGTGGCTCTCACGCCTGTAGTTCGAGCACTTTGGGAGGCTAAGGTGGGCAGATTACTTGAGGCCAGGAGTTGGTGACCAGCCTCGCCAACATGGTGAAACCCTGTCTCTACTAAAAATACAGAAAAAAATTAACCTCTAGCTACTCTGGAGGCTGAGGCAGGAGAATCACTGAACCTGAAAGGCGGAGGTTGCAGTGAGTGGAGATGGTGCCATTGCACTCCAGCCTGGGTGACAGAGTGAGACTCCATCTCAGAAAAAAAAAAAAAAAGTGTAATGAACTGTGGAAATAGAATACATAGTTCATAATAACTCCTAGGAAATAATGAAAGTACCTAAACACAGTTATAGCCTATATAGCTTATGGTGAAACTTGTCAGGAAAGTCCTGGTTGAATTCTTTGTTACTGCAACAGATGTACTTTTTTTTTTTTTTTTTTTTTTTTTTTGAGACTGAGTCTCCCTCTGTCACCCATGCTGGAGTGCAGTGGTGTGATCTTGGCTCACTGCAACCGCCCCTTCCCGGGTTCAAGCAATTCTCCTGCTTCAGCCTCCCAAGTAGCTGGTACTACAGGCACATGCCGCCACGCCCGGCCCATTTTTTTGTATTTTAGTAGAGATGGGGTTTCACTGGGTTGTCCAGGCCGGTTGCGAACTCCTGAGCTCAGGCAGTCCGCCTACGTCGGCCCCCCAAAGTGCTGGGATTACAGGTGTGAGCCACTGCGCCCGGCCCTACTTTTTTTTTTTAGAGACAGGGTCTTGCTCTGTCATCAGGCTGGAGTGCAGTGGTGTGATTATTGCTCACTGCAGTCTTAAACTCCTGCGCTTATTGATTCAAGTGATCTTCCTGCCTCAGCCTCCTGAGTAGCTGGAACTACAGGCGGATGACACTACTCTTAGCTAATTTTTTTTTTTTTTTTAATTTTTCATAGATACTTCACTTTGTTGCCCAGGCTGGTCAAGCGATCATCCTGCTTCCTCCGACTCCCAGAGTTCTGGGATTACAGGTGCGAGCCCCCATGCCAACCAGGAGACCAGAAATTAAGCTCAGCTTTCTCTCCCTTCTTCTCTCCCTCCCTCCCTTTCTTTCTTCCTTCTTTTTTAAAACTTTGTGGTATCTGTTTGTGAATTGCTTATTTTACTTAGCATATTGTCTTCAAGGGTTCATCCATGTTATAGCCGGTGATGGGATTTCCTTCCTTTTTGAGGTTGAATAGTATTCCGTTGTATACCTGTACCACATTTGGTTTACTCATTCATCCATTGATGGACATTTGGGTTGCTTCTGACTCTTGGCTGTTGTGAGTAGTACTGCTATAAACACGGGTCTGCAAATATCTCTAAAACTCTGCTTTCTTTTTCTGTTTATTTGTTTGTTTGAGACAGTCTTACTCTGTTGCCCCGGCTTGAATGCAGTGGTGCCATCACAGCTGACTTTTTTATTTTTTTGAGACAGTCTCACTCTGTCGCCCAGGCCCAGTGCAGTGGCATGATCTCAACTCACACTGCAAACTCCACTTCGTGGGTTAAAGCAATTCTCCTGCCTCAGCCTCCTGAGTAGCTGGCCACCACGTCCGCCTAATTTTGTATTTTTAGTAGAGTCAGGGTTTCTCCATGTTGGTCAGGCTGGTCTTGAACTCCCGACCTCAGGTGATCCACCTGCCTCGGCCTCCCAAAGTGCTGTGATTACAGGTGTGAGCCACCACGCCCAGCCTGCCCAGCTAATTTTTGTATTTTAGTAGAGATAGGGTTTTGCCATGTTGGCCAGGCTGGTCTTGAATTCCTGACCTCAGGTGATCAGCCTGCCTTCGTCTCCCAAAGTGCTGGGATTATTGGCGTGAGCCACTGCGCCTGGCGTATTTCTTATTTTTATTTTTATTTTTTGAGGAGGTGGAGTCTCTCTCTGTGGCCCAGGCTGGAGTGCAGTGGCGCCATCTCGGGTCACTGCAACCTCCGCCTCCCAGGTTCAAGCGATTCTCCTCTCTCAGCCTCCTGAGCAGCTGCGGCTACAGATGTGCACCACCACGCTTGGCTAATTTTTTGTATTTTAGTAGAAAGGGACTTTCACCATGTTTCCCTAGCTGGTCTCAAACTCCTGAGCTCAGGCAGTCTACCAGCCTCCCAAAGTGCTAGGATTACAAGCATGAGCCACCCCACCCTGCCCAACTGCTCACTTTAGCTTCAACCTCTCAGGCTCAAGCTTCTCCTACTTTAGCCTCCTGAGTAGCTGAGACAACAGGTGTGTGTGCTACCATGTCTGGGTGAAGTTTTCTTTTTTTGATTTTTTGTAGAGACAGGATCGTGGTTTTTGTTTTGTTTTGTTTTGTTTTGGTAGAGACGGGGTCAGGCTGTGTTTATGTTGGCCAGGCTGGGAAATAAGGTCTTAATCGAGGGAGTTGAAGATTCTTGGGGGAATGGCACGTAGAGCAGCTGTGGAGGGAGAGGGTGCTGATTGCTAGCTAAAGACTTAGACATTTTTGCAGACATGGACTCATGATAGTTTTTGGGTGATGAGTCTGTCTTGTTGTAGGATAGCTTGAAAGAGGAGGAAGAAACTAGAGGCCATAGTAATATAAGGTAACATTTAAGTATCCTGATGTCAGTAATGGAGAAGAATGAAAGAGTAGGATTGATCGGGTGACTGTGTGGGCAGAGGATGTGAGGAGAAAAGGACATCTTGTGTGTGTGTGTGTGCACATTTCTAGTTGTATATCTTCTACTTGTTTTCTCCCCCACCTTTTAGCTGTGCTTTCTCAGGGCCAAAAATGAAAATTTCCCTGTTACCAACCACATCATCTTGTGCATCTGTGTAGCTCAGTTTTTATTTCTTTAGATCTGTGGTCCTTGGAAAGAGAGCCCACTACCACCCAAGACACGTCTAATATAATACACAGGTCACTTACGTGGTTAGAAAATAAGAGATAAAAGTAGCTTGTTGGCCAGGCACAGTGGCTCACTCCTGTAATCCTAGCACTTTGGGAGGCCGAAGCGGGCAGATCACGAGGTCAAGAGATTGAGACCATCCTGGCCAACATGGTGAAAACCCGTCTATACTAAAAATACAAAAATTAGCTGAGTGTGGTGGCACACACCTGTACACCTGTAATCCCAGCTACTTGGGAGGCTGAGGTAGGAGAATCACTTGAACCCAGGAGATGGAGGTTGCAGTGAGCCGAGATAGCGCCAATGTACTCTAGCCTGGTGATAGAGTAAGACTCCATCTCAAAAAAAAAAAAAAGTAGCTTGTTTTGTCTAGGTGCAGTGGCTCACGCCTGTAATCCTAGCCATTTGGGAGGCTGAGGCAGGCAGATCACCTGAGGTCAGGAGTTTGAGACCAGCCTGGCCAACATGGCGAAACCCCGTCTCTACTAAAAGGACAAAAATTAGCCAGGCGTGGTGGCGGGTGCCTGTAATCCCAGCTACTCAGGAGGCTGAGGTGGGAGAATTGCTTGAACCTGGGAGGCGGAGGTTGCAGTGAGCTGAGATGGTGCCACTGCACTCCAGCCTGGGCGACGGAGGGAGAATCCATCACAAAATAAATAAATAAAGTAAATATATGAATTTTAAAAGTAGCTTGTTCTTAGTTTAATATTCTTGTTGAGTTCTAAAACACTAATTTGAAAACATGTCTATTGATGGTATTTGAGCAACAGTATCCATATTAAACCTTTAATGTGAGAGGAATTATTTTCTGTGTTATTTATTTATTTTTTTTGAGACGGAGTCTTGTTCTGTCACCCAGGCTAGAGTATAGTGGCGCGATCTTGGCTCACTGCAGGCTCTGCCTCCTGGGTTCAAGCAATTCTCCTGCCTTAACCTCCCAAGTAGCTGAGACTACAGGCACCCACCATCGCGCCCAGCTAATTTTTGTATTTTTAGTAGAGACAGAGTTTCGCCATGTTGGCCAGGCTGGTCTTGAACTCCTGACCTAGTGATCCACCTGCCTTGGCCTCCCAAAGTGCTGGGATTACAGGTGTGGGCCACGGCGCCCAGCCATCTCTGTTATTTCATTGTAATGTTTTAACAGGTACCCATTGTAAATTAGTGTAGGAAAGGGCTTTTGTCTGTTGTAAAACACTTTACAAATGCAAAAGTTTGTTGGAAATTGTATTTGAATGCCTCACATCTGTGTAACCAATCCTCTCTATATGAGGATGGTTGTGTATGTTTCAGTTTTATTTTGAAATTTTCTAGAAATGGAATCTTCTGCCGGGCGCGGTGGCTCACGCCTGTAATCCCAGCACTTTGGGAGGCCGAGGCGGGCGGATCACAAGGTCAGGAGATCGAGACCACGGTGAAACCCCGTCTCTACTAAAAATACAAAAAATTAGCCGGGCGCGGTTGTGGGCGCCTGTAGTCCCAGCTACTCGGGAGGCTGAGGCAGGAGAATGGCGTGAACCCGGGAGGCGGAGCTTGCAGTGAGCCGAGATCGCGCCACTGCACTCCAGCCTGGGCGACAGAGCGAGACTCCGTCTCAAAAAAAAAAAAAGAAATGGAATCTTCTAACTGATTTTAGGGAAACCCTTTATCCTCTCTAGGCTGTCTTTCCTTATCTATAGATAAGGAAATAATAAGTTCTTTTTAGCTCTGTGATTTGAAAGCTTTAATTTTATTTTATTTTTTTTATTTATTTATTTTTTTTTTTTGAGACGGAGTCTCGCTCTGTAGCCCAGGCTGGAGTGCAGTGGCCGGATCTCAGCTCACTGCAAGCTCCGCCTCCCGGGTTCACGCCATTCTCCGGCCTCAGCCTCCCGAGTAGCTGGGACTACAGGCGCTGCCACCTCGCCCGGCTATTTTTTGTATTTCTTAGTAGAGACGGGGTTTCACCGTGTTAGCCAGGATGGTCTCGATCTCCTGACCTCGTGATCCGCCCATCTTGGCCTCCCAAAGTGCTGGGATTACAGGCTTGAGCCACCGCGCCCGGCCGAAAGCTTTAATTTTAAATGAGAGAGAGGTAGTGGTCTTTATGAAGTTTGATAAGTGGCAATACATTTAACTGATTTTGCTCTTTTTATGTGTAGATCATGGAAGGGAAGTGGTTGCTGTGTATGTTACTGGTACTTGGAACTGTTATTGTTGAGGCTCATGATGGACATGATGATGATGTGATTGATATTGAGGATGACCTTGACGATGTCATTGAAGAGGTAGAAGACTCAAAACCAGATACCACTGCTCCTCCTTCATCTCCCAAGGTTTGAAATGGTGTTTGAATCTATTCCTTTTACCTCTTGAGATGATAAAATTTTGAAGATAGCCAGGTGCAGAGACATGTAGTCTCAACTACTCAGGAGGCCTAGGACAGGAGTGTGAGTCCAGCCAGAGCAACACAGGGAGATACCATATCTAATAAAATATAAAAGAAAAACATCGTGAAGATAAATTTGGAACATTTTCAAAGGCAAAGCAAAATTTGCTAAAATACTTACTGATCTCTCTGGCAGCCTTTGTTATATCTTGCTAGAGGCCAATTATATGGGTTGAATTTGAAGGCTAGCTATGAAATTTTTATGACAGTTGAAAGCAGACCAGGATAAATGATTCTAGGTAAAAAGGCATGTTGCTGAAAATTTAAATTTTTAGTTCATTTATATATTTAACACAGGTCACCTACAAAGCTCCAGTTCCAACAGGGGAAGTATATTTTGCTGATTCTTTTGACAGAGGAACTCTGTCAGGGTAAGTGTTTTCCAGAGAAATATATCTTAGAGGCAAACATTATGTAAATAAGATGGGATAGTGGATTCCTTTTTGGATAGCATCTTATATAGTGAAATGTCTAACTTTATTTTATTTTATTTATTTATTTTTTGAGATGGAATTTCGCTCTTTTGCCCGGGCTGGGGTGCAATGGCGTGATCTCAGCTCACCACAACCTCCACCTCCTGGGTTCAAGTGATTCTCCTGCCTCAGCCTCCGAGGTAGCTGGGAGTATAGGCATGTGCCACCATGCTAGCTAATTTTTGTGTTTTTTTTTTTTTTTTTTTTTTTTTTTTTTTTTTTTAGTAGAGATGGGGTTTTAACATGTTGGCCAGGCTGGTCTTGAACTCCTGATCGCAGGTGATCCACCTGCCTCAGCCTCCCAAATTGTTGGGATTACAGGCGGGAGCCACCGCACCTGGCTTGAAATTTCTAACTTTAATATCTTCAGTGTTAACATCCATGTAGGAAAATAGTCCTTTGGAATTTGTGGTTTTTACTTCCACTCCTTTTCCTCCCCCACTCTACCCTATATTTTGTTCTTTGATTGAGGAAAAAAAAATCTTCTCTTGATCTTGAAACATCAGTGGAATTATCTCTTAGGTTTGGTACTTTTTCATATAGGTTTGTGAGTTGAAGATAATATATTATCATTAGTTGTGTGACAGATTTAAAGGTTGGAAGTAGAGTGGTTAAATAGGCTAAGAGCAGAATAAGTCTTATTTTTATGAGTATTTACATAATTTTCCCTCGCAAGACAACTGTCATTTTTAAGACTGATTTTGGGATTTGTGTTACTTACAGGTGGATTTTATCCAAAGCCAAGAAAGATGATACCGATGATGAAATTGCCAAATATGATGGTGAGAATTCCATTTGGTTTAGATATAATAGCAGATAGAGGTTTGACATGTTGTCTCCATGGCATTTCCTAAGACTAGTTTAAAAGGAAATCGTAAGCTTTAAGATTTTTCCGGCCGGGCGCAGTGGCTCACGTCTGTAATCCCAGCACTTTGGGAAGCCAAGGCAGGTGGATCACGAGATCAGGAGATCGAGACCATCCTGGCTGACACAGTGAAACCCCGTCTCTACTAAAAATACAAAAAATAAGCCGGGTGTGGTGGCGTGTGCCTGTAGTGCTAGCTGCTGGGGAGGCTGAGGCAGGAGAATGGTGTGAACCTGGGCGGCAGAGCTTGCAGTGAGCCAAGATCACACCACTGCACTCCAACCTGGGCGACAGAGAGACTCCATCTCAAAAAAAAAAAAAAAAGAGGCTGGGCATGGTGGTTCATGCCTGTAATCCCAGCACTTTGGGAGGCCGAGGCGGGCGGATCAGGAGGTCAGGAAATCGAGACCATCCTGGCTAACATGGTGAAACCCCGTCTTTACTAAAAATGCAAAAATATTAGCCAGGCGTGTTGGCGGGCGCCTGTAGTCCCACCAACTTGGGAGGCTGAGGCAGGAGAATGGTGTGAACCCAGGAGGCAGAGCTTGCAGTGAGCAGAGATCGAGCCATTGCACTCCAGCCTGGACAACAGAGCGAGATTCCGTCTCAAAAAAAAAAAAAAAAAAAAAAAAAGATTTTTCCATGAAAGTTTTGCCACCTTTGTGCGTTGCCTAATGTTTCTTTTCTTTTATTTTATTTAAGGTTCAGGGGTGCATGTGTAGCCTTATATTTAATAGGATTAGATCTGTTTAATCACCCGTGCTGCTGAATGTTGGAAATAAGTTATTTCAAGACAGTATAATATACTACAGTTTTATAAAACCATATCCTAATAATATTTGCCAAATAAAGTATGTTTATTTATTTATTTACTTTCTTGAGACGGAGTCTCACTCTTGCTGCCCAGGCTGCTGGAATAGAGTGGCGCGATCTTGGCTCACTGCAACCTCTGTTTCTTGGATTCAAGCGATTCTCCTGCCTCAGCCTACTGAGTAGCTGGGATTACAGGTGCCCATCACCAAGCCCGGCTAATTTTTGTGTTTTTATTAGCAATGGGGTTTCACCATGTTGGCCAGGCTGGTCTTGAAGTCCTGACCTCGAGTGATCCGCCTGCCCTCAGCCTCCCTAAGTGCTGGGATTACAGGTGTGAGCCACCATGGCTGCCCCAGTATAATATATTTATGCAAATAGGAGTTTTGTTTTGTTTTTTTTTTTTTGGTGTTTGTAGGACCTTCAGAGGTAGAGTTAAGGAATAGAACTTTTTTGTTTTGTCTTGTAGGAAAGTGGGAGGTAGATGAAATGAAGGAATCAAAGCTTCCAGGTGATAAAGGACTTGTATTGATGTCTCGGGCCAAGCATCATGCCATCTCCGCTAAACTGAACAAGCCCTTCCTATTTGACACCAAGCCTCTCATTGTTCAGTAAGTGAAATGCTTGTTGGATAAAAGCTTTCTACAAAGGGTAATCTTAGAAGACATTATACAACTTTTATTCTATGTTAAAAAATTATGAGATTATATAACTTGTGGTAGGGATTTTTGGGTGAATTTAAACACCTTGTAATAGTTTTTCTTGCCTCATAAATTACTTTGAAATAAACTGGTTACTCATTTTCCTGACTGTAAATAACTTGTAGATTTTGCAGAACAAACTTACTGGAAATCTGCATTAATGTTCAATTTAATTTTATTTATTTTTGTGGGATTTGATAGCTATTCAAAAACAATAGAAGATGGAATCCTTTGTAAAGGGAAACATTTGACCTGTGATAAAACATGACCAACATGAGGGAGAGAGGAAATACATTAAGAGAGTTTTGATCTTTCAAAATGCCATACGGTTTTCTGCCTTTCTCTCTGATATTAGGTACGAGGTTAATTTCCAAAATGGAATAGAATGTGGTGGTGCTTATGTGAAACTGCTTTCTAAAACACCAGAGCTCAACCTGGTATGTAATTCCCATTTCTGGAATGTAGCTGGACACCCACTATTACCTTGTAAGAATTTTGTAATTTGCGCCAGGTGCAGTGGCTCACACCTGTAATCCCAGCACTTTGGGAAGCCGAGGCAGGCGGGTCACGAGGTCAGGAGATTGAGACCATCCTGGCTAACATAGTGAAACCCCGTCTCTACTAAAAATACAAAAAATTAGCCAGGCGTGGTGGCGGCACCTGTAGTCCCAGCCACTCGGGAGGCTGAGGCAGGAGAATGCCGTGAACCCAGGAGGTGGAGCTTGCAGTGAGCCTAGATTGCACCACTGCACTCTAGCCTGGGCAACAGAGTGAGACTCCATCTCAAAAGAAAAGAATTTTGTAATACTTGTGAAAATAAAGGCTTCCTCCTGCTGTTTAACTCTTTGATAAGTTGGGAATATTGACTTTGACACTAACGTGCTTTTTATTAGAAGTGTAAATTACAAAGTTGTTACCAACTGTTTTTATCTGAATTTCTGGTTTTGCTTCTGTGTAAGTTTTAGTTTTAGCAAGCTTATTTCTTTGTTTTACGAGGAAGCAGTAACTGTCTAGATGCGTGCATTACTTTTCTTAGGCACTTAAATGTTATTTTAAATTTACTGATGATTGCTTGTTATTCCTTTTCACTAAACAAACTTGTAGTTAGCTTTTCCTGTAACTGTCATTAATGTATTTGGAATTTTATAAGAGGAATTACCATACACTTTTGAAATGTTGCTTTTGAACACTTTGACTACAGTGACTTCAAATACTCCTTTTTTGTTTCTGAAGGATCAGTTCCACGACAAGACCCCGTATACGATTATGTTTGGTCCAGATAAATGTGGAGAGGACTATAAACTGCACTTCATCTTCCGACACAAAAACCCCAAAACGGGTATTTATGAAGAAAAACATGCTAAGAGGCCAGATGCAGATCTGAAGACTTATTTTACTGATAAGAAAACACATCTTTACACACTAAGTAAGAAAAACCATTAGTTTGGGGGCTTAAGGTATTACATATTTATCATCCATTTACTTTAAAGATTGTATATCTGGCTGGGCACTGTGGCTCACACCTGTAATCCCAGCACTTCGGCAGGCTGAGACAGGCAGATCACCTGAGATCAGGAATTTGAGAACAGTCTGGCCAAACTGTTGAAACTCCATCTCTGCTAAAAATACAAATATTAGCCAGGCGTGGTGGCACACGCCTGTAACTCCAGCTACTTGGGAGGCTGAGGCAAGAGAATTGCTTGAACCTGGGAGGGAGCCAAGATCATTGTGCCACAGCACTCCAGCCTAGGCAACAGTGAGACACCATCTCAAAAAAAAAAAAGATTGTAAATCTTACCCCAGCCTCCAAATAAGAACAATCTCAGCCTGGTATGGTTGCTCATGCCTGTAATACTAGCACTTTGGGAGGCTGAGGCGGGCGGATCACTTGAGGTCAGGCATTCGAGACCAGCGTAGCCAACATGGTAAAACCCCGTTTCTACTAAAACTACCAAAATTAGCTGGGCGTGGTGTCAAGTATCTGTTGTAATCCTAGCTACTCAGGAGGCTGAGGCAGCAGAATTACATTAACCCAGGAGGCAGAGGTTGCAGTGAGTCGAGATCGTATCACTGCCCTCCAGCCTGGGAGGCAGAGGAAGATTCTGTCACCCTTCACTAAAGAAAATAATCTCTTTAATATCTTAGTTGGGAAATGACCTTAATTTGTCAGCATTAAAAGAAGCTTCTTGGCCAGGTATGGTGGCCCACACCTGTAATCCTAACACTTCGGGGGCTGAGTCGGATGGATTGCTTGAGTCCAGGAGTTTCAAACCAGCCTGGCAACATAGAGAGACCTTGTCTCTACAAAATATTAAGAAATTAAATGAGTACAGTAGCATGTGCCTGTAGTTTCAGCTACTCAGGAGGCTGAGGTAGGAGGATTGCTTGAGTCCAGGAAGTCAAGACCGTAGTGAGCCATAATCTTGCCACAGCACCGTAGCCTGGGTGAGAGATGCTGTCTCAAACAAAAAAACACACACAAAAAAACTTCTTTTCCGCAAGAATTGAGGTTCGAGATAATTTTAAGAATAGGTATTTTTGGCCGGGCACGGTGGCTCATGGCTATAATCCCAGCACTGTGGGCATCCAAGGTAGGCAGATCACCTGAGGTCAGGAGTTTGAGACCAGCCTGGCCGACATGGTGAAGCCCTTTCTCTATGAAAAATACAAAAATTAGCCGGGCGTGGTGGAGGGTGCCTATAATCCAGCTACTCAGGTGGCTGAGGCAGGAGAATGGCTTGAACCCTGGAAATGGAGGTTTCAGTGAGCCGAGATTGCGACAGCGCACTCCAGCCTGGGCGACAGTAAGACTCTGTCTCAAAAAAAAAAAAAATTGGTGTTTTTTGCTGGACATGGTGGCTCACGCCTGTAATCCCAGCACGTTGGGAGACGGAAGCGAGCAGAGTATTCAAGACCAGCCTGGCCAATATGGTGAAACCTTGTTTCTACTGAAAATACAAAAACTAGCCAGGTGGAGTGGAGGGTGCCTATAATCCCAGCTACTCGGGAGGCTGAGGCAGGAGAATCACTTGAACCCGGGAGGCAGAGGTGGTGGTGAGCCAAGGTCATGCCGTTGCACTCCAGCCTGGGCGACACAGTGAGACTCCGTCCCCCACCCACCCCCCAAAAACAAGGTATTTTTTTTTTGTATCCTATAAAGAGCTTTTCTGATCTACCTAATTTCTTCCTTTTTTGTTGGTGGTGGTGTTGAGAGATGTTGAATAATAGAATAAGTTATACATATAATTATACATAAATCCAATGAAAACAGGTTTTCAGAAGTAACTTATAGTTGAACTTCTTTGGATGCTCTAATACCTGGACAATTGACAATTGAGTTGAATCATTTTGATACAGGTTTATTTTGGTTTGGTTATTGAAGCTTTTCCTGCTAGTTTGAGATCATAAATAGGCATGCCTCTTTCTGAAGAATATAATAACCTTTTTTCCTTTCTTTTTTTTTTTTTTTTTTGAGATAGAGTTTCACTCTTGTTGCCCAGGCTGGAGTGCAATTGCGTGATCTCGGCTCACCACAACCTCTGCCTCTTGTGTTCAAGCGATTCTCTTGACTCAGTCTCCCAAGTGGCTGGGATTACAGGCATGTGCCACCACGCCTGGCTAATTATTTATTTTTTTTTAGTAGAGATGGGTTTTCTCCATGTTAGTCAGGCTGGTCTCAAACTCCTGACCTCAGGTGATCGCCCGCCTCAGCCTCCCAAAGTGCTGGGTTACAGGCATGAGCCACTGCACCCAGACTACCTTTTTAATTTTTTTGAGGCGGAGTGTTGCTCTGTCACCCAGGCTGGAGCGCGGTGGCGTGATCTTGGCCTACTGCAACCTCTGCCTCCCAGGTTCCAGTGATTCTCATGCCTCAGCCTCCTGAGTAGCTGGGATTACAAGCTTGTGCCACTATGCCCAGCTAATTTTTCTATTTTTAGTAGAGACCGGGTTTCACCATGTTGGCCAGGCTGGTCTTGGACTCCTGACCTCAAGTGATCTGCCCGCCTCAGCCCCCGAAAGTGCTGGGATTACAGGTGTGAGTGACTGTACCCAGCCTAGAATATAATAACCTTTTTTCTTTTTTTTTTTTTTGTGACAGAGTCTTGCTTTGTTGCCCAGGCTGTAGTGCAGTGACGCCATCTTGGCTCACTGCAGCCTCTGCCTCCTGGGTTCCAGCGATTCTCTCATCTCAGCCTCCCTGGTAGCTGCGATTACAGGCACACACCATCATGCCCAACTCATTTTTGTATTTTTAGTAGACAGGGTTTCAGGGTTTCACGTCGTTGGCCAGGCTGGTCTTGAACTCTTGATCTCAGTTGATCCGCCCACCTCGACCTCCCAAAGTGCTAGGATTACAGGTGTGAGCCACTGTGCCCGGCCTAACCTTTTTTTGTTATTTCCAAAAGTAATACATATTTAAGGTATAGAAATTGAGAAGCCATAAATAAGCAAGAAGAAAACACTTCAAGCAAGGGAGAGGGTTGAAGACAAGTTGGTTAATTGGTACAGAAATACAATGAGGTAGAAGGAATAAATTCTAATATTTGATAGTACATTAGGGAAATTATAGTTAGAACAATTTATGGTATATTTCAGAATAGCTGGAAGAGAATTGTAATGTTCCCAATACAAAGAAAAAGTAAATGGAGTCAGGTGCAGTGGTTCAAGCCTATAATCCCTGCGCTTTTGGGAGGCTGAGGTGGGAGGATCACTTGAGGCCAGGCGTTCTAGACTAGCCTGGGCAGCATAGTAAGACCCTGTTCCTACAAAAAAACAATTATTCAGGCTTGGTGGCATGTACCTGTAGTCCCAGATGTTTGGGAGGCTGTGGTGTGGAAGGATCCCTTGAGTTCAGGATTTCGAGATTGCAGTGAGCTGTGATTGGGCCACTGCACTCCAGCTTCAGTGACAGAGTGAGACTCTGTCTCTATAAAATAAAAAGAAAGAAAAGGTAAATGTTTAAGGTTACAGATATTTCAATTACTGTGATTTGGTTTTTTGTTTGTTTGTTTGTTTTTTGAGATGGGAGTCTTGCTCTGTTGCCCAGGCTGGAGTGCAGTGGCCTGATCTCAGCTCACTGCAACTTCCGCCTCCTGGGTTCAAGCGATTCTCCTGCCTCTGCCTCCCGAGTAGTTGGGACTACAGGCGTGCGCCACCATGCCTGGCTAATTTTTTTGTATGTTTAGTAGAGTTGAGGTTTCACCGTTTTGGTAAGCCTGGTCTCAGACTCCCAACCTCAAATGATCCGTCTGCCTCAGCCTCCCAGAGTGCTGGTATTATAGGCATGAGCCACCAGGCCCATCCAATTACTGTGATTTGGTCATTACACGTTATATGCACCTGCCAAAATATCACACGTACCCCAAAAATATGTACAAGTATGATATGTCAGTAAAAACATAACACAATGGGCTGGGTGCAGTGGCACATGCCTGTAATGCCAGCACTTTGGGAGGCCGAGGCGGGCGGATCATGAGGTCAGGAGATTGAGACCACCGTGAAACCCCATCTCTCCTAAAAATACAAAAAATTAGCTGGGTGCATTGGCGGGTGCCTGTAGTCCCAGCTACTCGGGAGGCTGAGGCAGAAGAATGGCGTGAACTCAGGAGGCGAAGCTTGTGAGCCGAGATCGCACCACTGCACTCCAGCCTGGGCGACAGAGCGAGACTCCGTCTCAAAAAAACAAAAAACATACACGAAGAGGTCACTTAAAATTATCTTAAACATCAACATTGTGATATATATTTGTCCATATGTGTATGTACATATATACAACTTTACGTGCTGTATCTAACTTTTTTTTTTTTTTTGAGACAGAGTCTCACTCTGTCTCCCAGGCTGGAGTGCAGTGGTATGATCTTCGCTCACTGCAAGCTCCGCCTCCCGGGTTCACGCCATTCTCCTGCCTCAGCCTCCCGAGTAGCTGGGATTACTGGTGCCCGCCACCGCGCCCAGCTAATTTTTTGTATTTTTAGTGGAGACGGGGTTTCACCATGTTAGCCAGGATGGTCTTGATCTCCTGACCTCATGATCTGTCCGCCTCAGCCTCCCAAAGTGCTGAGATAACAGGCATGAACCACCACGCCTGACCCTAATTTTTTTTTTTTTTGAGACAGAAACACTGCAATCTCCACCTCCCAGGTTCAAGCGATACTCGTGCCTTAGCCTCCCAAGTAGCTGGGTTTACAGGTGTGCACCAACGTGCCCACCTAGTTTTTGTATTTTCAGTGGAGACAGGGTTTCACTATGTTGGCCAGGCTGGTCTCGAACTCATGGCCTCAAGTGATCCACCTGCCTTAGCCTCCCAAAGTGCTGGGATTACAGGCATGAGCCACCACACCCAGCCCTGACTTTCTTAACAACAAAAGAGTGTGAAGTTCTTCCTCACAAAAATATTCGTTTTCATTATCACTGATACAGCAGCATAGGATTTCTTGTCAAGATGTGCTATAACTCAATCACCCACGTGTTAGATATCTAGGTGTGGAATCTGGCCTTTAATATACGTCACACTTAAGATGCTTTTATGGGGCCCATGTGGCTGGGCATGGTGGCTCACCCCTATAATCTTAACAGTTTGGGAGGCTGAGGTTAGGCGGATTGACCAGCCTGGGCAACATGGCAAAACTCCATCTCTACTTAAAATACAAAAAATTAGCTGGGCATGGTGGCATGGGGCCATCTGTAGTTCCAGCTACTCCGGAGGCTGAGGCAGGAGAATCACTTGAACCTGGGAGGCAGGAGTTGCAGTGAGCCAAGATCACACCACTGCACTCCAGCCTGGGAGACAGAGCGAGACTCTTTGTCTCAAAAAAAATAAAATTAAATTATAAAAAAAGCTTTTATGGATTTAAACTTGTTTTTTCATTCTCCATGGGAGTTAAAAAGGAGAACCATGAGTGGACATGCGTTTTAATAAATTAGAGGTTTGTGTAATTTCAGTGACGTGGTAATAATACCAGCTCTATTAGAAATAAAGAAATGGACCTTTTGTACTGGGAAGTAGTTATAAGTCCACTAATTTGTCTGCTCACTGTTATATATGTGTAAGCCCAATAATCGTGTTAGTTTATTAAGGTTTCTTGATTTATTATTATTTTTTTTAGTGTCTATAAGTAAAATCTTTAGTGTTAAAGATTTTAACTATCATTTGCTGTAATTCTTAGAAACCTGAGGAACTAAGCATTCATGTTTTCTGCATAAGGAAATGGGCACTAACTTGCCCAAGACCCCAAGAACCAGGCATTGTTCTTACTCCAAAGCCTCAGGTCATACTTCTGTTCTGCTGCTTCATGTTAGAAGTCATGATCTTTTGTATTATGGTAAAGGGAGCTTGGGAAATTAAGTACTTTTAATTCCATTTAATGTTTTTTTCAGTCTTGAATCCAGACAATAGTTTTGAAATACTAGTTGACCAATCTGTGGTGAATAGTGGAAATCTGCTCAATGACATGACTCCTCCTGTAAATCCTTCACGTGAAATTGAGGACCCAGAAGACCGGAAGCCCGAGGATTGGGATGAAAGACCAAAAATCCCAGATCCAGAAGCTGTCAAGCCAGATGACTGGTGAGTCTTGGGGACCTGTCTTCAAGTATAAGGAAGCATTTCACATATTCCGTGTGGCTGGAACAGCCAAATGTTGGTTGAGTGAGCTCTGATAATTTCAGTAATCCATGATGCAGTCCAATCTGTAGGGAAACTATTAGAGTAGCTGGAAAGGGGTGAGAGTCAAGGAGTTGGTGAATACGGGAAGGGGTGTTTCTGATTGAAGAATGTCATATGCAGAGGTAGAGGAGCAGCAATAAGCTTGACATGCAAGGGAGAAATTACTTGGCCTTTTATGTAGGGTGCACATTGAAGAGTGAGGAGAAATTAAGATAGCTGGGGCTGGATTCTTGTATATGGCTATCTTTGAGCTTCCAGCTTCTATACAGTGACTCCAGAAATGTCAGAAACTGAAGAAATTCTTACCCTTTGTAAAAGTATCTTCCTATGCCCAGCAATTAAATTCTAGATGATCTTTTTCCTCCTTGAAAGGTAAGATACATATAACTGAACTTTTATAATGTACTAGTATAAATGCCAAGTTTATTTGTATATTTGGTGCATATGAGATTTGGACTTAGCCTTGTTCAGTATTATATACCTTAACTAGCTTTATCACCTAAGAAGACCCCTGTACCCATTAAGCAGTCACTCCCTGTTTCCTCCCCGCAGCTCCCGGCAACCACTAACCTACTTTCTGCCTCTCTGCAGTTGTCCACTTTGTACATTTCATATAAATGGAATCATACAGTATGTGGCTTTCTCTGTCCAGTTGCTTTCATTTAGCACAGTGTTTTCCAGGTGTATCTGTGTTGAAGCATGTATCAGTACTGCATTCCTTTTTATGATTGAATAAATTCTACTGGTTTGATAATGCTACATTTTATTTATCCTGCCTTGGTGGACATTTAGGTTGTTTGCTCCTTTTTGTCTGTGATTATGAATGATGCTGCTATGAATGTTCATGTACTGGTTTTTATATAAATATGTTTTTTCTTTTCTTGCTTTTTTTTTTTTTTTTGAGATGGAGTCTCACTCTGTCGCCCAGGCTGGAGTGCAGTGGCCGGATCTCAGCTCACTGCAAGCTCCGCCTCCCGGGTTTACGCCATTCTCCTGCCTCAGCCTCCCAAGTAGCTGGGACTACAGGCGCCCGCCACCTCGCCCGACTACTTTTTTGTATTTTTTTTAGTAGAGACGGGGTTTCACCGTGTTAGCCAGGATGGTCTCGATCTCCTGACCTCGTGATCTGCCCGTCTCGGCCTCCCAAAGTGCTGGGATTACAGGCTTGAGCCACCGCGCCTGGCCCTTTTTTTTTTTTTTTTTTTTTGAGATGGAGTCTGGCTCTGTTGCCCAGGCTGGAGTACAGTGGCGTGATCATGGCTCACTGCAACCTCTGTCTCCCAAGTTCAAGTGATTCTCCCGCCTCAGCTTCCCAAATGGCTGGGATCACAAGTGCGTGCCACCACGCCCAGCTAATTTTTGTATTTTTAGTAGAGACGGGGTTTTACCATGTTGGCCAGGCTGGTCTCGAACTCCAGACCTCAGGTGATCCTCCCGCCTCAGCCTCCCAAAGTGCTGGGTTACAGGCGTGAGCCACCACGCCTGACCTCTTTTCTTTAGACATGGTCTCTTTGTGTTGCCCAGGTGGGAGTGCAGTGGTAAGGTCACGGCTCACTGCAACCTCCACCTCATCGGGTCAAGCGATCATCTCCCGCCTTAGCTTCCCAAGTAGCTGGGACTGTCGGTATGCACACCTGGCTAATTTTTGTGGGTTTTTTGTTTGTTTGTTGAGACAGAGTCTCGTTTTGTCGCCCAAACAGGCTGTAGTGGAGTGGCACGATCTCGGCTCACTGCAACCTCTGCCTCCCGGGTTCAAACGATTCTCGTGCCTCAGCCTCCCAAGTAGCTGGGACTAAAAGCGTGCACCACTGTGCTCATGCCTCAGCCTCCAAGTAACTGGGACGACAAGCGGGCACCACTACAAAAAATACTTGTATTTTTAGTAAAGATGGGATTTCACCATGTTGGCCAGACTGGTCTCAAAATTCTGATTTCAAGTGATCTACCAGCCTCAGCCTCCCAGAGGGCTGGGATTACAGGCATGTGCCACCGTGCCTGGCTATGTATGTTTTTTCTTTTTTGTTTTGAGATGGAGTTTCGCTCTTGTTGCCCAGGCTGGAGTGCAATGGTGCGATCTCAGCTCACCGCAACCTCTGCCTCCCAGTTTCCAGTGATTCTCCTGCCTCAGCCTCCTGAGTAGCTGGGATTACAGGCATGTGCCACCACACCTGGCTAGTTTTGTATTTTTAGTAGAGATGGGGTTTCTCCATGTTGGTCAGGCTGGTCTCAAACTCTGGACCTCAGGTGATCTGCCCACCTTGGCCTCCCAAAGTGCTGGGATTACAGGCATGAGCCACTGCACCTGACCTAATTTTTGTGTTTTTTAGTAGAGACAGGGTTTCATCATATTGTTCAGGCTGGTCTCGAACTCCTGTCCTCAGGTGATCCGCCCGCCTTGGCCTCCCAAAGTGCTGGGATTACGGGTGTGAGCCACCACACCTGGCCTTGTGTATTTTTTTACTAGAGACTGTGTTTCACCTTGTTGCCCAGGTTGGTGTGGCCTCAAGTGATCCTCCTGCCTTGGCCTCCCAAAGTGCTGAGATTACAGGCATGAGCTACTCTGCCTTGCTATAGATATATATTTTCATTTCTCTTGGGTAGATGTACCTAAAAGTGGAATTGCTGGGTCATGTGGTAACTATTTAACTTTTTGAGAAACTGCCAAACTGTTTTCCAAGTCAGCGGTACCATTTTACTTTCCCAACAGCAGTGTATGAGGGTTTCAGTTTCTCTACATTCTCTCCAACATTTGTTTTCATGAGTCTTTTTTATTATAGCCATCTTGGTACTAAGTGGTATCGTGGTTTTGATTTGCATTTCCCTGATGGCTAATGATGTTAAGCATCTTTTCATATGCTTATTATATGTTTGTATTGTATATTTATACATTCGTATGTCTTCTTTGGAGAAATGTCTATTAAAATCATTTGCCTATTTTTAAATTGGGTTGTCTTCATATTATTGAGTTGTAAAGAGTTATTTTACAGACCCTTAGCAGACATGATTTACAAGAATTTTCTAAGAAGAAGAATTTAAAATTTTGCGATTAAAACCAAAATATTTTTAGAATACTCTGTTCTGATCCACAAAGTGGTACTGTACTGTGACCAGCATTGGCATAATTTTTCTTTTATGTTTAAGGGATGAAGATGCCCCTGCTAAGGTTCCAGATGAAGAGGCCACAAAACCTGAAGGCTGGTTAGATGATGAGCCCGAGTATGTACCTGATCCAGACGCAGAGAAACCTGAGGATTGGTAAGAACTTCAGTTAACTTTTTTAATTACGTAGGTTGTTTTGTTTGTTTTTTTGAGATGGAGTCTCACTCTATCTCCCAGGCTGGAGTTCAGTGGCAGTTTCAGCTCATTGCAACCTTCATCTCCTGGGTTCAAGCGATTCTCCTGTATCAGCCTTGCGAGTAGCTGGGATTACAGGTGTGTGTCACCACACCTGGCAAATTTTTGTATTTTTTGTATTTTTAGTAGAGGCGGGCTTTAACCATGTTGGCCAGGCTGATCTTAAAAAGTCCTGACCTCAAGTGATCTGCCTGCCTTGGCCTCCCAAAGTGCTGGGATTACAGGCGTGAGCCACCACACCCAGCATAAGTTACCTGTTTTTATGGAAGTCAAACTTAATACTTAAATATAGCCAAGTTCCCCAATTTCAGGGTAGAATTTGACAATTTTAATTATATTTTCTTCTTTTTTAAAAAATATATTTTTCCTGAAAAAACTGTTATTACTGGAAAAACAGAAACAGGAGAAGCTGGTCTGATACTGTGAAAACATTTCAGCAGGATCTTGACAGCCCTGGGCCAGCCAGCTGTTCACAGTCCTGCATCACAGAACCTGTTTATAATTTGTTGTTTGTACCTCCATAGGGATGAAGACATGGATGGAGAATGGGAGGCTCCTCAGATTGCCAACCCTAAATGCGAGTCAGCCCCTGGATGTGGTGTCTGGCAGCGACCTATGATTGACAACCCCAATTATAAAGGCAAATGGAAGCCTCCTATGATCGACAATCCCAGTTACCAGGTTTGTGCCTCTTGATGGTTGAGTTGCTTTCATTGATCTGTTTGTATTCAGATAGAAGTTTTATCTAGAGTCAGGCTGCCAGGTTGGTCATTATGGTTGTTCATTATATTCAAGCTATTGAATTAAAAGCAGAAGGTAGACATCCTAAGTTGAAAGAGAGCTTATTGGGTGAGGTGTTGCAAAGATAAACCTAGAAACTGGAGTGAATAACTTTATGTAACTTTTTTTTTTTCTTTTTTTTTGAGACGGAATTTCGCTCTTCTACCCAGGCTGGAGGGCAGTGGCGTGATCTCGGCTCACTGTAACCTCTGCTTTCCAGTTTCAAGCAGTTCTCTTGCCTCAGACTCCCTAGTAGCTGAGATTCCAGGCGCCTGCCACCACGCCTAGCTAATTTTTGTATTTTTAGTAGAGACGGGGTTTCACCATGTTGGCCAGGCTGGTCTCAAACTCCTGACCTCGCGATCCCCCACCTCAGCCTCCTAAAATGCTGAGATTACAGGCATGAGCCACCGTACCCGGTCAACTTCCTTTTCTTTGAGACTGAGTCTCACTCTAGCGCCCAGGCTAGAGTGCAATGGTGCAATCTCGGCACACTGCCACCTCCACCTTGGGTTCAAGCGATTCTCCTGCCTCAGCCTCCTGAGTAGCTGGGAGCACAGGCGTGCACCACCTCACCTGGCTAATTTTTTGTATTTTCAGTCAAGACAGGGTTTCGCCATGCTGGCCAGGCTGGTCTTGAACTCCCGACCTCAGGTGATCCACCTGCCTCGGCCCTTCAAAGTCCTGGGATTACAGGCGGGAGCCACCGTGCCCAGCCAAGTATAACTTTCATAATTCCTCTGTAACTATATTTAAAAACAGAAGGAAAAGAAAAATGGAAAACAGTTGATTTGGGTACCCTGCTCTTGGGTGCCAGGGTTGCTTCAGCCATAAGATCCACAGCTGAGTCTGGACGGTCTGTGACGTGGTGGGTAGAGGACTGTGGTATGAGTCGGCATCTTGACTACAAGTCAGCTCACTGCTTGGCCTCAATGCTTGCAACTATAAAGAGATTGAGGCCCAAAGGGGAGATGGTAAGGATACAAGTAGTAAGGTTGTGAAGCTTTGGGCCTCATGCAGAAATGTACACCCTCAGACCTTTGTTCCTTTTATCTTTCTAGCCAAGTAAAATTATTTATAATCTCTACAAAGAGTGGCAATTAAAATTATTTATAATCATTAATTTCTACTTTGTCTATATACATATGCTAATATACGTACATAGATATACAGAAACGGGGAAGCTGCTCTGATACTGTGAAAACGTTGCAGCAGGATCTTTGCATAGTTATGTACATATACATATAGTAATACATGTTTTTCTGTTTGTAAATTTTTTTTTCCTCATAGTCTTTAAAGATGTTATGTGAATGTATTTTTTTTTTTTTTTTTTTTTTTGAGGCGGAGTCTCGCTCTGTCGCCCAGGCTGGAGTGCAGTGGCGCGATCTCGGCTCACTGCAAGCTCCGCCTCCCGGGTTCCCACCATTCTCCTGCCTCAGCCTCCCGAGTAGCTGGGACTACAGGCGCCGCCACCACGCCCGGCTAATTTTTTTGTATTTTTAGTGGAGACGGGGTTTCATTGTGTTAGCCAGGATGGTCTCGATCTCCTGACCTCGTGATCCACCCGTCTCGGCCTCCCAAAGTGCTGGGATTACAGGCTTGAGCCACCGCGCCCGGCCTGTGAATGTATTTTTAATTGTGTAGTCAAGCAATAAGATAAAATAAAAATTTTACTTTAAAAAAGTTGCCCTTTAGGCCGGGCGTAGTGGCTCAATGCCAGTAATCCCAGCACTTGAGAGTCCGAGGTGGGTGGATCACCTGAGGTCAGGAGTTCGACACCAGCCTGGCCAACACCATCTCTACTAAAAGCACAAACATTGGCTGGGTATGGTGGCACACACCTGTAGTCCCAGCTGCTCAGTCACGAGGCTGAGGCACAAGGATCACTTGAACACAGGAGGCAGAGGTTGCAGTGAAAAAGAAGTTGCCCTTTAGTTGTTCTCCTGTTGGTGGCCATTTAGGTGGATTGTCACTTTTGCTTTCAGAGTCACTGCTGCTGTAATAATCCTTGTACATATGTGGGTGTATGTTGTAAGTATTTCTCTAGGTAGTTATCTAGAAGTGAATAGCTGGTTGATGATCATGTATGTTTTATTTTAAATCACCACTGAAGAAGTATGTACTGACTTACACTCCCATTCTCATTAGCAGCTGATAAGAGTGGAGGCTGTTGAATGGGCCAGGAACTTGAGGGACTGGTTTGGACCAAGGTCATGGGTGATAGTAGAAATTGGAAGTAGTTGGAGTCCTGCAATCTTAGAGGCAGAGTGTGTAAAATAATCGGTAGCATTTATTATTTATTTTCCTGTTGCTTATTTCAAGTTTCATGAAGTTGGCATTTCTCTCCATTGTTCATGCAAAATTTCTCTTACAGTAGATTCACCACAAACTTTTGTTGATCATTATCTGAAATCATTTTCTAAAACATTTTTTTCTAGGGAATCTGGAAACCCAGGAAAATACCAAATCCAGATTTCTTTGAAGACCTGGAGCCTTTCAGAATGACTCCCTTTAGTGCTGTTGGTTTGGAGCTGTGGTCCATGACCTCTGACATTTTTTTTGACAACTTTATCATTTGTGCTGATCGAAGAGTAGTCGATGATTGGGCCAATGATGGATGGGGCCTGAAGAAAGCTGCTGATGGGGCTGCTGAGGTTCGTGTTTGCTGCTGGTGCATTTGTATGTTATTGTAAGGAGCTGTTATTTTGTGAAAGTCTGTGTTAAGGTTTATCTTTTTCTTCATTTGGCAATATTGGCATAAAAAGTACAACCATATATATGCCGGTAGAAGACACAACATTGGGTTTGGGGCATGATTTCATTAGTCTAATGTAGTGGCTTTAGAGTCTATTTGTGTTTTGTTCAGGGTTTTTTTTTTTTTTTTTAATCTGGGTATATCAAAATTTGTCATTTAGGCTATATTTTAATGCACTCTTATATGTTGAATCTCGGTTTACACTACATACAGAATTTTCAAACAACTGGTCATGTGGCCAACCTAAGAATTGGAGAGCCAGGGATACTGAGATAAGAAATAAACTGGACCCTGAGGTTGGGGAGCCTTTTGCAGGTGATGTAGAAGCCAGCTTTTGCACCTGTGAGAGTGAAATCACCTTGATTATAAGGAGAGCAAGAGGATGGAGGCTTTCTCTAATTTCTTTTTTACATTTAATGAACATTTTCTCTGAAAAAGAAGGTCCTGTGTAGTGCCGTGCCATAACTAAGCTGTGGAAAAACAACGCGGTCTATGTTTGGTGTCAAAAGCCGGAACTTTCAGCCAGTCCTGTCTTGTTTTCCAGCCAGGCGTTGTGGGGCAGATGATCGAGGCAGCTGAAGAGCGCCCGTGGCTGTGGGTGGTCTATATTCTAACTGTAGCCCTGCCCGTGTTCCTGGTTATCCTCTTCTGCTGTTCTGGAAAGGTAGGAAGTTTGGTTTTTTTAGAATCACTTTTAGAGACATCACTCTGGTGATTATTAAAAATAACTAAGAAATGTTGCCTGAGGTTTTCTTTGTAGTGGCTCAGTAATGACTGAGCCGTGTTTGGTGATGACTTCAGAAACCTTACTTACTGTTCCTCAGTGGCCATTTATTCTGCCCAGATGGGAACAGGATTTATAGCCCCTTGGTTGCTTTTATTATTTATCCTAATCTATTACTCTCCATAATGTTCGGCAGCAGCTTTCTAAAAAAAAAACAATAAAGTTCAATATAAAACTAGTCACTTGGCCAATAATCAGCTTTTCCTGCTGGCATACCTATTTCTATTATTTGAAATTCAGTCTTTGATTCCTCATTATCCATTTTGCCTTCACCTTCCCCACTCTGAAAACAGTATGTTGGGGTACCACAGCCTTATTGTTAGTTTTTCTTGTCTAGCCTTTTTTGCATGTGCTATCATAAAAAAAGGAAGTCTTATTTTGGCCCTCTACTTCTACTAAATGAGGATTATGCTTCATCTGGCATTCATAGCACTTTGTAACTGGATCCCAAGTTCCTTTTCCAGCCTTATCCTCTGACACTATTCTTTGTATCTGTGCCGCAGTCACCTTTTTTGACCCGTATTTTCCTGTCTGGCCCTTTTGTTTTTATTCTACCTTGAAACACGCATGCGCACACATGCTCTTCAGGGTAGGAATTACATCTTATTCGTTTCTATATATCTATCCCTGTATACAGCCTGGAACAGAACTTTGCCTGTAGGCATTCAGGAATTATATAACATAATACCTGAACATGTAAACAAAATTGTACTTTGGGGAACATTTCAGAAACAGACCAGTGCTATGGAGTATAAGAAAACTGATGCACCTCAGCCGGATGTGAAGGAAGAGGAAGAAGAGAAGGAAGAGGAAAAGGACAAGGGAGATGAGGAGGAGGAAGGAGAAGAGAAACTTGGTAAGAAATAGAGTCCAGAAAATCTGCTTTAAGCCAAGACCCTACGATGTCGTTAAACCTTTACAGTCAAGTTAAAGATTGTTTTTAGCCAGGCATGGTGGCTCAAGCCTGTAATCCTAGCACTTTGGGAGGTTGCAGCAGGAAAATCGCTTGAGCCCAGGAGTTTAAGGCTGTAGTCAGCCAGGATAGTGCCACTGTACTCCAGCTGAGCAACAGAGTGAGGTCCTCTCTCTCTCTTTTTTATGTTTATTTTGTATGTATGTATGTATTTATTTATTTTGAGATGAAGTCTCGCTCTGTTGCCCAGGCTGGAGTGCAGTGGTGCGATCTCGGCTCACTGCACGCTCCGCCTCCTGGGTTGACACCATTCTCCTGCCTCAGCCTCCCGAGTAGCTGGGACTACAGGCGCCCGCCACTATGCCTGGCTAACTTTTTTGTATTTTTAGTAAAGACAGTGTTTCGCCGCATTATCCAGGATGGTCTCGATCTCCTGACCTCATGATCCACCCACCTCGGCCTCCCAAAGTGCCAGGATTACAGACGTGAGCCACTGCGGCCAGCCTCTGTTTTTATTTTTTAAGACATGGTCCCACTCTGTCACTCAGGTTGGAATGCAATGGCACAATCACAGTTCACCACAGCCTCGAACTTATAGGCTCAAGTGATCCTCCTACCTCAGCCTCCCCCGTCCCCAAGTAGCTGGGACCACATGCCCAGCTGATTTATTATTTATTTATTTATTTGATGTGGTCTGGCCCTGTTGCCTAGGCTGGAGTGCAGTGGTGTGATCTTGGTTCACTGCAGCCTTTGCCTCCCGGATTCAAGCGATTCTCCCACCTGGGCCTCCCAAAGTGTTGGGATTACAGACGTGAGCCACCACACCCGTCGAGATCCTGTCTCTTAAAAAAAAAATTGTTGACCAGGCACGGTGGTTCACACCTGTAATTCCAGTACTTTGGGAGGCTGAGGCGAGTGGATCATGAGGTCAGGAGATCAAAACCATCCTGGCTAACACGGTAAAACCCCGACTCTTCTAAAAATACAAAAATTTAGCCGGGCGTGGTGGCGGGTGCCTGTAGCCCCAGCTCCTTGGGAGGCTGAGGCAGGAGAACCGCTTGAACCTGGAGGCAGAGGTTGCAGTGAGCTGAGATCGCGCCACTGCACTCCAGCCTGGGTTGACAGAGCGAAACTCCGTCTCAAGAAAAAAAAAAGTGTTGTAGATCTAGAGATTTGTTCTAATGCTAATGTGTAATCACCAAAAATAGTCAGGTTTTGCTCAGTTGTTTAACTTTTGTCTCAGAAGAGAAACAGAAAAGTGATGCTGAAGAAGATGGTGGCACTGTCAGTCAAGAGGAGGAAGACAGAAAACCTAAAGCAGAGGTAAAGGAAAGGGGTCACACATTCTGTTTTTCCAAGTTTAAGGTACATTTATTTAAAGGGAATATTTTAATAGGGTAGTTTACAGTGGCTTATGGCAGTAAAAATTCTGTTAAAACCAATTTTGTTGAAGTGGAATTCTTTGTGATACCGGTCAGTGTTTTGTTTGATAATCTGAAGCTACATCTGCCTCTCCAAAGTATCTTTTTAGCTGAAAATGATTTTCTGGAATAAGCAGAAGGTTGTAGGGGGATAATAAAATGCTTGCTAAGAAGGAAACTTCGGGTCATTAACAGTCTATTTGCCTCTCCTCACAGTGCCCTGAAAAGTATTTCTTATACAAATCACTGTGTTCTAAACTTTTTGTCCCCGTTATCCATAGATTGGTTCATTCATTCATTTACCTGATGTGTGTTGAGTGCCCATTTTGTTGCAGGCATTGTCAGTGAATAAGACAGACAAAGATACCCTGCCTTTAGGGAGCTGATATTCTACTTGGGGGAAACAGGCAGTGAGCAGTAAACATTGTAAGGAAGTAAACAACACAGCATATTAGGAAGTGAGAAACTATGAAAAATTAAAACAAGAAAAAGTATTAAAAGTGCTAGAGGTAGGGCGGGTCACCATGTTAAAAACCTTACTCGAAAGATGACACTGGACCAAAGACTTGAAAGAGATAGAGAACTTTTCCATGGGGATGTAAGTGGGAAGAGCATTCCAGGCAGAGAGAACAGCCAGTATTGAGAGCCTAAAGTGGTCTACAAAGCCAGTATGGTGAGTGGACAGACAGAGTGGAGAAGAGAAGGGTGGAGAAAAGAAGGGTGGAGAAGGCTCCGGGTTAGACAGGCTGTTGTGTGGACTTGGCTTTCCCTCCTAGTGAAGCAGGCAACCATCACAGGCTACTGGACACAGTTGTCACAGGATGATGACTATCTGCTGTGTTTCCTATATGCCAGTGAGAATCAGGGAGACCAGTTAGGAGGTTCCTGTAATCATCTAGGAAAGATATGGTGGCCCCAAAAAGGGTGACAGGAGAGGAACAGAGGGTATGAGAACTAGTTGGGGTTCTGGATCTTGGTTTTGTGGTGGATTGGATAGATATATAGAGTATGAGAGAAAGGGAACAGTCATTGTACCATTGCCCACTAAAGTCCTTCCCCCAGCACCTCTGTGTCTCAGTCTGGTCTCTCCTGGAAAGCTCTTCTCAGGTTTTACTTCCAGCTACAATTCTGCCTTCCTATTAATAAAGGTCATTGCTATCTGTATCTTTTGTATATTTTCAATGGATATGTTCTGTCTTAACTAGAATGCAGTTCTTAAAAGTAGAGACCATGTTTCCCCCAAACTCCCTCACATGTTAAAAAGTTGCTGGCGCATTTAAAAAAAAAAAGGAATATTTTCATAGGGTAATTTACAATCTTAGCAACTTGTGATAGAGTACAAAGAGCAGCAGCCTTGGAGTCAGTCTACTTGGATAGTCTTCCATCTTCATGAATCCTTGGTTTCTTACCCTCAGACTGGGGCGAGTGTGCCATAGGCCAGTAGATTGTTTGGGATTAAGCAAGATTAAGAAATCACTTAAGCAAGATGAAGAAACCACAGTGTCTGATCCCTTTTTAAGAATATGTTTATGGGTTAGATTGAGAAAAGTGTATGCTTGTAAAAAACAATGAAGACTAAACTGAAGTAGGAATAATTCCACCACCTCTGAGACAACCATTCTTCTTGGTGCATTTTCTTCTAATCATTTTTCTCATTTTTTCCTCAAATAAGTTACCCTCAGCCTGGCTGATCTTGAAAATATGGTGAACTTTTATTATGTTTTAAATGTGCTAATTATAGTGAATTTCTTTTCTTTTCAATCAATAGGAGGATGAAATTTTGAACAGATCACCAAGAAACAGAAAGCCACGAAGAGAGTGAAACAATCTTAAGAGCTTGATCTGTGATTTCCTCTCCCTACCCCCTGCAAGAGTGGTCCTAGGAGAGGACCTGGCACACCTTAGATTGAAATTCAGAAAACTTCAAGACATCACCATCAGCAGGCTCCAGTTGAACACTAGTCTGTGTAACTTTAAACATCTAGCAGTAAATACTTGCAGTTGTGATATAAAGGACCCTGTTTCTGTAGAAAAGAAAACATTTAACATAATGGTTGTGAAATGTAACATGAAGCAAACTAACTTCTTTTTTTTTTTTTTTTTTTTAACATCTTTGTTTTTTAAAATAGAATGATAGAACTTTGCCAGTCTTTAAGATCTTGGCTTAATTTAATGTATTAATCTGTTTGTGCAAACATAATACCACCATTTAAAAATGTTAGGGAGATGAGTTGCAGTTTTTATAATAGATTTTTTTTAAAGTTTGGTATTGTAAAACATTCACATCTCTGTCCCTCAAAATTGATAATCACGTTTAAAGTGCAGTCATTTGTGGTTATAATCTTGTTTTGTTTGCTTCCATTACTCAGTTCCTCCTAAGGAAATTGAGGAGAGGAACTGAATAGAAGCCCAAATTTATATAAAAGTTGCGTTTAAGTTGTATTGAAAATAGATACATAAGAAAAAAAATCTTTCACTTGATGTTGGTTAGACCAGAAAGCGCGTGTGTTCTGTAGCTCAGTTCCCAGACAGCTTTGCAGGTAGTGGAGGAGGTGGCTTCATGTGGCACTTGGGCATTCATACTCCACTTGGGAGGGTCAGGCTGTGGCCTTCTGGAGCAGGTGGCTTGGTAAGGAACGCTAGCAGGGCGTGGCACGTGAGCTCCGGAGTAGATGTCTTCATCACTTCTTCCACTGTGTTGACACTGTTTTCCTTACCCATTTCCTCAAATCCCCAGCTTTCTCCTCTGCTATGCATTTTCTTCACAGTGCAGCTTGCAGTCCGTTGCTGAAAATGATTATAAGCCCTGCATAATGTTAAGCTTTATTGTGATTACGTGTATGTTTCTTCTTTCTTTTAAGCAGACCCATACCTTTCCAGGGTCAAAGTACAGAATAGAATACAATCTTTGATTTTTATCCATTTCTTTTACTCTGTGTAAAGACTTTAGAAGTCTAATTCACAGGCGAGCCAATACAGAATTGACTGCAGTTGAACAGACTAGAAGTATTTGTGGGAGGAGTGACATGAAGCATGAGTTATCTGATTTTTTTTTGTAGCTGCTAAATATTTTAAGCCTTCATTTGCAATTCATGTAACAGTTGTGTCATAAATTACACAATAAAGCAGTCCTGTTCAAATTTTTTTTTAAATGTGGCTTGTAGAATTTTTTAAAAAGTGATCTTAGGTTTTTTCATGCGGAATGCAGATGGGTGCTATCAGAGCCTCTCCCACACCACTATAGTGTAATAATGTTATTATTACTCTACACTGAAACGTATTCAGAGTTAGATGTTATTTTAGCTTTAGTTGTTCTTTAGAGGCTTTCAAATGTACCGATGATACTGTTTCTTGCACTGATTATATAAACACTCCACAGTGTTTATATTGGGAAGATATTGGGAAGGAAATATATTTGTAAAAGATGAAGGCTGTATGTATTTTTTTTTTCTTTTTAAACTGGTTCACTTAAATTCTTTAGAGGATGGGATGTATTTTTCTTGCTGAATGTTCAGTGCTTTTTCCTTTTCTTTTGTTGTTCTGTGGTCACACTATGACCTTAGCTACATAGCAGACTTTCCCAGATGTATTGATTACAAATAAACAGTTGTTACTTAGCAAGACCTGAAAATATGTCTGCAGGTTTCTCCTTGAAGCAAATGTGTGGGATCATTGCATTTCCAGAAATCTGTCTCCTTCACCCTCCGTTGACAGTATATGTCATGCCTCACTTTCTTCTAGCTGAGCTTTAAATCATTAGAGCTTAAATTGTCAGATCGTTCATTGCCTTTCCAGGGTTATTTAGTAAAGTTTGTTCAAAACAAAAATGCCTTTTCTGGGTTCTTTTTTCAGTTTTATTTTGAAGGTCCAGCTTCCTGATTAAATGTCTGACCTATTAATGAATGACCAGCAGCAGCTTTCAGCTCTTAAAAAGACACTTATATTATGATTTTACATGCTGGTTACCTGTTCCATTGTTGTCAGATGCCCACTCTCCATCAGATGTGTTCCTCTATTTTCTTGTCCACAAAGTACTCCTCACTTTTCAATTTGTCACGTTACTAAATGGTGTTACATTAAAGCCCTGTGTTAAGTGTCTGCTTTTGACTGAATTTCTTGATAGTAACCTTCAATGTGTGTGTGTTACTATGTTCAAGTGGGTTGATCTTCCTTTAATTGGCCACTATGTGAAAGTTCACTAATATGCAGAAACTATTATGGACAGTGAAATAATGATTTTGTCTCACCACATGAGTTTGATGCAGTCTTTTATGTTTAGCCCTTTCCTCTTCCTGCCCACATGATTGCAGTGCAGTAGTTTCTGTTGCATAATAGTGTGGACAGCAGCTCAGAAAAGGAAGGAATGCTACTGGTAATTTGTAGATAATATTCTTTAAGACTTAGGGGAACCATTGAACTTTGAAATGTTTATTAGAAAATTCTTTGTTCAGAATCAGACTCCATATTTTACGTATACTTAAATACTTCAGGGATATTGTTGAAAGCCCAGTTTTTTTATGTGCTATTAAATTTTTAGGTTACATACTGAAGAAAAGTATGTACACAGAATGTAGTGCTCCTAGTTACTATTTTTTCTATTAATGAAATAGTTTAGTTCTGGTGTAAAAGTTCTATGTTTGAATGCTAAAAAAAAAAAAAAGCTGGACTGCATTATGGCACTTTTGCCTTGGTGGCCCACCTTCTCCATTTGAAACATTAGTATTTGTATTTTTCTGCTGCGTTTGTATGAAGACATACTTGACTGTTCTCTTGATTTTAAAATAAAACCTCATGGGCTAAAAAGCTAGAGTAACAAATGTTTGAGCTACTGATGGTGTGTCTCAGTGTGCAGCCTCCTGCCACCTCCTGCTTAACCTTTTAGCAATTAGAGTGCCAATATCTAGAGTTCCTGATATCCTTTGGCATCACACTACCTAGTTTTAGTACTAACACTGTTTCATTGCTCCAGTCCCTCTATTCCCCTTTGCCTATTAGTTTTAATTATGGGGCATAATTTGTCTTGGTTTGGTTTTGTTGAGTAACTCAGTTTTATCTAAAGGACCGTATTTGGCCGGGCGCGGTGGCTCATACCTGTAATCGCAGGACTTTGGGAGGGCGAGGTAGGCAGATCACCTGAGGTTGGGAGTTGGAGACCAGCCTGACCAACATGGAGAAACCCCGTCTCTACTGAAAATACAAAAATTGCCGGGCGTGGTGGCTCATGCCTGTAATCCCAGCTACTCGGGAGGCTGAGGCAGGAGAATCGCTTGAACCGGAAGGCGGAGGTTGCAGTGAAACGTCATCCTTTGCATTTCCAGTTCCCTCTAATGGAGCTGGACTCCTGCATGCTTTTGCTCACATCTTCTGGACTTTTTTAAAAAGTAGTGAGTAATACTGCACTTTTGAAACTTGCTCGGGCTTTTATAAATAGGTGGAAACTGACTACCAGTGATTCGGGATGGTGCAAGAGGAAACTACCAGCTCACTAGACGATTCTGACCAATTATGGGGCTGGATACAAGGAATAAGGTCAAAGTAAAACGGCTGAAGTTAAAATAGCATGGTTACTTAGAGTTCATCAAAGTCGAAATTTGAAAGATAAAAAGAAAGCTCTCTGTACCGCCAGGTGGGCGACGGGGACCGGCCAGCTGCGCCGCACCCGCCTGCCGGATTCCCGTTTCCTCGGGGGAGCCGGAAGGACCTGCCTTCAGCGGGCTACGTGCAGGAAACCAATAGCCGCCTCTTGGACGGACTCCTGTCAGTCACGCTTAGCTCCGCCCCCAGCACTAAGGCCCGCCCAGGGGCTTCCCTCCGCCCTTCGCTTGAGAGTTCCTTTTAAATACAGCTCTGGAGCCCGAGCGCGCCTCTTGCGTGCTCGTCCCCACGCCCTCGGGCGGCCGGTCCTTCCTTCTCTGATTGGCCGGGGCCCCTGCTCATCAGCCGTGACGCACTAGGTCTCTTACCGAGCCCCGCCTTCTTCCGAGAGGCCCGAAAACAATTTTAAGATGGCGGCCGCGGAGGTACCGCGGAAAACAATGGGGCCGGGGCGGTGGGGACAGGCCGAGGCTTGAGGTGGGCAGCAAGCGCCGGCTGGGGGTCGGGCCGAGCGGGGCAGGAGGAAAACCCGCCGCCGCGCGCGAGCCCGCTCCGCTACCCTCGGGGGCATGGCGCGGCCGTGAGGCGTACAGAGGTAGCCGCGGGGAGCGAAGCCCGCAGTGCCAGCCGGCCCCGAGAGGCCCGGCCCCGGGCCCGGCCCGTGCAGCCCGCGGCCCATGGTGCTGCCCACCTGCCCCATGGCGGAGTTCGCGCTGCCGCGGCACAGCGCGGTCATGGAGCGCCTTCGCCGGCGCATCGAGCTGTGCCGGCGCCACCACAGCACCTGCGAGGCCCGCTACGAGGCCGTGTCGCCCGAGCGCCTGGAGCTGGAGCGCCAGCACACCTTCGCCCTGCATCAGCGCTGCATCCAGGCCAAGGCCAAGCGCGCCGGCAAGCACAGGCAGCCGCCCGCAGCCCCGGCCCCGCCGCCCGCCGCCCCGGCCCCGGCGCCCGCCGCCGCCGCCGCCGCCCCGCGCCTGGACGCCGCTGACGGCCCCGAGCACGGCCGCCCGGCCACGGTGAGTAGGGCGCGGGAAGGCGCTTGTCGGGGCGGCAGCCCCCTCTCCCGAAAACGCTTCCTCTGACGAGGATCGGGCCGCTGGGAGACTTCCCCAGGCATCCGCGACTCCTGGATCTGGCTGGAGGGAGGGGAACATGGCAGGGAGCTGAGAGGTTGTCATCTTCGGGAAGTAGCACGGTGGCGTTACTTTGGGAAAACAGCATCGTGAGGGCCTTGCAGGAGGCCCGACCTGGGAAGGCTGGCGAACGCTAACCGGAGGGTTTTTCTTCCAGACTTGATTTCAGGATGTTGAGATCTTTATTCGAAATAGACTAGCATTCGAGTTGCCTGTGATAGAGGGAGTTCCTGCACCGTAGGCCTGGCCTCATTTATTCTGCAAATGTTTATTGGGTCCTTGCCCTTTACAAGATCCTGTGCTGTAAGCAGGGTCAGGGCTTTCTTATGGAAATAAGTCGGCCTTCGGTTGACCAACTCAAACTTCTCTGAATGGAAAATCAAGAAATCTGTGGAAAACTTAGTAAAACGTTCAGTGAGTTGCATATAAGTATTCCTTGTTTAGGTAGCCTGAACTTTGTGAACTTGAGATTCCTGCAATATTATTGACAATTCTAGTTTTAATTTATCAGGCCTGTTTAAAATCTCTAATGATGTTAGATTGTTGGTCAATTCTTACTCCCTTTGGGCTCTCAGTAAATGTTCCTGAAATTTGTTGGTTAGAGGTTTTTCTCCCTGAAACAGATTCACAAAAGAGACAAGATTTTTCAACGGTTGTCTTGGGGATTTTAGTTTAAAACAAATGTTAAAATCTAATTTGTTCTGTGTATTTTTAAATTCATACCTTTATTATCTCTCACTTGGGCTATTGCAGTGCCCGTCCCTAGCTAACTAACGAGTCTTTAGGCATCTAGTTTCTTTCTCTCTTCCTCTCGAAATGCTAGAAATCCTTCTATTGCTTGAAGGGATGAAGTTCAGAGTCTTTGGTTTGGCAATTGGGACCAGTCCTAACCTATCTTTTAATGTCTCTCACAGGTCCTCTGCTCTGGTTGAATTATATTTCTCATTCTCTTCCCCACTAGCCTTGATTGCTGGGCTAGAAGGGAAAAAACCACTCAGATTTCCTTGCTTATTGTATCAACTGGTCAAGGCTTCTCATCTTCGCTTTTGTCATCTATAAACTAGGGGCGTGTTGGGCTTATTATCTCCCAGTGTTCTTTCCCCGCCCTCCTCTCACTCTGTTGCCCGGGCTGGAGTGCAGAGGCACAGTCATGTCTCACTGCAGCCTCAACCTCCCTGGCTCAGGACTCCTCAGTCCTTCCGCCTCAGCCTCCTGAGTAACTGGGACCACAGTTGCACACCACCACGCCTGGCTAAATAAAAAAAGTTTTCTTTCTGTTAGATATGGGGGTCTCATTATATTGCCTAGGCTGGTCTTGAACTCCTGGGCTCAAGTGATCCTTTCTTCCAGCTTGGCCTCTCAAAGTACTGAGGTTATAGGCATGAGCCACCTCACCCTGCCACCCCCAGGGTTCTTTTAAAAATAAAAAGAAAGGAGTGTGGACTTGAAAATACAGTATTTCGTAGATTTAAAGACTGCCTGTGGGACCCTCCTTCATGCCTTTCAGAATCCTGCCACCCTGCCAGTCCCAGCTTATCTCTTTCTTCTGCCTTAAAGCTAGTTCCTGAGCACCCTAACTCACAGCAGTAAGAATCTCCTTTGTCAAAACATTTAGGAAACGTATTGTCTATGCTATTTATTTTATTTATGTGTTTGTTTATTTTGAGATGGCGTCTTGCCCTGTCGCCCAGGCTGGAGTGCAATGGCGCGATCTTGGCTCACTGCAACCTCCGCCTCCCGGGTTCAAGCGATTCTCCTGCCTCAGCCTCCCTACTAGCTGGGACTACAGGTGCTGGCCACCACGCCCAGCTAATAATTTGTATATTTTTAGTAGAGATGGGGTTTCACCATGTTGGCCAGGCTGGTCTCAAACCCCTGACCTCAGATAATCCACCCGCCTCAGCCTCCCAAAGTGCTGGGATTACAGGCGTGAGCCACCGCGCCTGACCTATTTATGTTTTTTGAGACAGAGTCTTGCCTTGTCGCCCAGGCTGGAGTGCAGTGGTGATCTCTGCTCACTGCAACCTCTGCCTCAGCAATTCTCCTGCCTCAGCTTCCTGAGTAGCTGGGATTACAGGCACACACCACCACACTCGGATAATTTTTGTATTTTTAGTAGAGACGTGGTTTCTCTGTGTTGGCCAGGCTGGTCTCGAACTCCTGACCTTGTGATCCACCCACCTTGGCCTCCGAAAGTGCTGGGATTACAGGTGTGAGCCACTGTGCCCAGCCTGTGCTATTTATTTTTAGCACATGGTCACTTATTACTTTAGGTCGAATCTTTCCAACTAGACTGTCAGCTCTTGGAGGCAGGGAGGGCTTGGGCTTATAGTTGGGTAGTGCACATCTTAGGTGTATCTTAAGTGCCTGTTTGTTGAGTTATTGATATAAACTTGGTAGTGCTTTACTCAGTAATCTCTCCTCCTATACACTGACCTCAAGCAAGATGATGTAACTTCATGAGCCTCCTTTCATGGCTCAAGAGTAACAACTCTTGTAAGGCCTTTTTTTTTTTTTAAAGGAGTCTTGCTTTGTCACTAGACTGGAGTGCAGTGGCGCCATCTCAGCTCACTGCAACCTCCACCTCCCAGGTTCAAGCAGTTCCCCTGCCTCAGCCCCCCAAGTAGCTGGGATTACAGACATGAGCCACCACGCTCGGCCTGTGTTAGGAAGGACTTTTAAGAGTAGTTTGTGGCCATTGCAATTGAAGGAAATAATGAAAGCTCATAAAAATCATAGTTTTATACACAAATAGTTGCCTTGAACCCTCCTTAGAAAGTATATTAGTGGGGGCTGGGCGCAGTGGTTCACTCCTGTAAATCCCAGCACTTTGGGAGGCAGAGGCGGGCGGATCACCTGAGGTCAGGAGTTCCAGACCAGCCTGGCCAACATGGTGAAACCCCGTCTCTACTAAAAATACAAAAATTAGCCGGGCGTGTGATGTGCGCCTGTGGTCCCAGCCACACAGGAGGCTGAGGCAGGAGAATCACTTGAACCTGGGAGGTGGAGGTTACAGTGAGCCGAGATCGTGCCACTGCACTCCAGCCTGGGCAACGGAGGGAGACTCTGTCTCAAATAAAAATAAAAAATAAAAATTAAAATTAAAAAAAAAACGTATATTAGTAATGGTTCAATTTTGGTTTAAAGTTATTCTAAGAATTTAGACCCTGTTTGATTTTTTTTTTAGTCCTGAGTCAGTGGAGGAAACTGGGCATGCTGTTTGAAGAGAAATTAATTCTGAGTGTGTTAGAATTTGAATCTAATTTGTCAGTCATTCCTTTTAATGTCAGAGCTTAATCAGATGTGCCATGTTAAGGTGATGTCTTTTTATCACATTAAACCTTGATCTATGGATTTCTTGAGTTTAAACTCTACAGTTGGATGTGCTTTTCTGTGTCTCTGCTAGGAAGAGGGACCCTTTCCACTTGGACTCCGAGTTACTCTAGCTGATCTCTTTGGTCTTGGAATGGGGTCGTAGGAGTAGAAGATGAGTGTCATTAAGAAAACAGTGGCTCCTTCAGTTCGGGGGGAAGAGAGCCCTTGAGTGTGTAGGATTTTGGCTTGGAGAAAACAGCTTTGCGCACACAGATGGAAAGAAGGCACCTCTTAGTCATTGTTATTTTTGACAACTCCATGTATTTGGTCTCATTAATATTTCTTACATAAGGAATATTATAAGTTCTTAATTTTTTTCCAAGTGAACTGTATACTTTTTGGCAGTCATTTCAAAGTTACTTCACCAGCAGCCCATTTGTACAACTGAGAAGAGATCAGATTTACTGCTAGAGTTTACTTCACTTCAGGTTATTGTTTTCTCAGGATATCCCACCACAGCAAATTCTTAGCTACTATCAGCTTAGTCTGTTAGAGATGAATCAGAAACACTGTTTCAGGCTTTTTCTCTATTCTAATTTTCTTTTTTTCTTTTTCTTTTTCTTTTTTTTTGAGATGGAGTCTCGCTCTGTCACCCAGGCTGGAGTGCAGTGGCGTGATCTCAGCTCACTGCAAGCTCCGCCTCCCGGGTTCACGCCATTCTCCTGCCTCAGCCTCCTGAGTAGCTGGGACTACAGGTGCTTGCCACCACACCCGGCTAATTTTTTGTATGTTTTTAGTAAAGACGGGGTTTCACCATGTTAGCCAGGATGGTCTCCATCTCCTGACCTGGTGATCTGCCCGCCTCGGCCTCCCAAAGTGCTGGGATTACAGGCGTGAGCCACCATGCCTGGCTTCTAATTTTCAAGGAATGAGTCTATTAGGTTTTCATTTTTTTTCCCTTTTTCTTGAAACAGGGTCTGGCTCTGTCACCCAGTGGCGCCATAGTGGGGCACTGCAGCCTTGAACTCCTGGGCTCCAGGGGTCCTCCCACCTCAGCCTCCTGAGTAGCTGGGACTACAGGTGTGCATCACCATGCCCGGCTAGGTTTTAAAGTTTTGTGTAGAGATGGGTGTGAGCCACCTTGCCTGGCCGGAAGTTGCTTTTCTTACTTAGTTTTAGGTGTGTGAAGTTTGTCTCTTTTTTAACCTTTTATTTGTAAATAATGTCAAACTTAGAGAAAAGCTCTAAGCTTGGTACAAAGAACATCTGGATACGCACTACCTAGATTTACCTGTTGTCACTGTTGTGCCCCATTTGCCTTATCATTTGCACGTTCTCTCTCTCCCACTCTCTGCCTCTTTCTCTCTCTCTCAAACTTTTATTCTCTGAACCATCTGAGAGTGTGCTGCACACCTCATAGCTCTCTGCTCCCAAACACCCCATGTGTACCTTTTAAGAGTTAAGAAAGCTGTTAATTTTGTAGACCAAAAGCATGCAAGAATTACAAAATAACAAATTATTTCCAGGAAGTAGATATTTCTGAATATAAAACAGATACTGTACTGTAATCATATGGGGTAGGTTTTTTTTGTTTTTTTTTTTTGAGACGGAGTCTCGTGCTGTCGCCCAGGCTGGAGTGCAGTGGCGTGATCTCGGCTCACTGCAACCTCCGCCTCCAGGGTTCACGCCATTCTCCTGCCTCAGCCTCCCAAGTAGCTGGGACTACAGGCGCCCGCCACCGCGCCCGGCTAATTTTTTGCATTTTTAGTAGAGATGGGGTTTCACCGGGTTAACCAGGATGGTCTCAATCTCCTGACCTCGTGATCCGCCCGCCTCGGCCTCCCAAAGTGCTGGGATGACAGGCGTGAGCCACCGTGCCCGGCCCGGGTAGTTTTTGTTAAAAAGTTCATCAGTGTGGCTTTAGGATCTCATTTCTTCCTGTAATGCCTGAGACCTTGTCTAGAACGCTCTTTCCTTTTTTGTCTTCCGTATCTCCCTTCCCAACTGAGTCTTTCCCTTCAGCTTGAAATTATGAACAAATATTCTCCACACTGACAAGTCCTGTGTTTTCTCACTGTCGAAATAGTTCCATATTCTTCCTTCCCTTTGCCCTTCCCACTTGAACTTCTCATTTACTCATTGGCCTATGGTAATATGCCTTCCACCTCTTCTATTCCTCTGAAGTTGCCTCCATGAAGGACACCAAGGATGGATTTGCCAAATTCATTGGCATCTTTTTTTTTTTTTTTTGAGACAGGGTCTCACTCTGTTGCCTAGGCTGGAGTGCAATGGCACCATTATGGCTTATTACAGACTCAACCTCCCAGGCTCAAGTGATCCTCCCACCACAGCCTACAGGCATGAGCCACCACACCCAGCCTCATTGGTATCTTAGTCATCATTCTTCATGACTTCTTCCTTTTCTTAGCTTCTCTCTTCTGATTTCCTTTTCAGCTTTCTGACTTTTTTTCTCTGTCTCCTTCCTATTTTCGCTTATTAATTCATACAGCAAATATGTGAGTGCCTGCTGTAGGCCAGAGTGCAATCAGCCCTCCATATCTGTGCATTCTGCATCTGCGGATTCAACCAATTGTAGATAGAAAATATTTTTTAGGAAAAAACAGTTAAAAAATAACAATACAGCAATTAACACAAATTTTAAAATGCAGCTGGGCATGTTGGCTTATGCCTGTAATCTCAGAACTTTTGGGAGGCTGCAGTGGAAGGGTAGCTTGAACTCAGGAGTTTTAGGCCAGCCTGAGCAATATAACAAGACTTCATCTCTAGAAGAGAAGAGAAGAGAATGGATAAAAATAAAAATATAGCTGGGTATGGTGGCTCACACCTGTAATTCCAGCACTTGGGGAGGCCAAAGCTGGTGGATTTCTTGAGCCCAGGAATTCGAGACCAGCCTGAGCAGCCTAGTGAGATGTCATCTCTATAAAGGTGCAGTGGCATGCACCTATGTTCTCAGCTCCTTGGGAGACCGAGATAGTAGGATCGTGTGGGACTGGGAGGTAAAGGCTGCAGCGAGCTATGATTGTACCACTGCACTTTAGCCCCTGGGTGACATCAAGACCCTGCCTCAAAAATAAATTAAGAAATAAAAATATGACAACATTTACATAGCATTTCTGTCATACGAAGTATTATAAGTAATCTAGAGGTGATTTAAAGTATACAGGAGGATGTGTATATATTATTTGCAAATACTAGGCCATTTTATATAAGGGACTTGAGCATCCTTGGATTTTGGTATCCTGGTGGAGCTGGGCAAGGGTCTTAGAACCAATTCCCCATGGATACCAAGGGAACTACTGTATACAGTAGTGAATAGAACAAATTAAAATTCTTCTCTCATGGGGAAAGAGGAGATCAATAATTTTAAGTTAATTTTGTTATAATAAGTGCTAAGCAAAAATTAAAGGCAGAGTAATGTGATACTAAATGACAGTAGTAGCTTAAGATGTCTTGATTTGAGCTTGATAATTGAGAGGCTGTCAGTCAGCTGAAAGTCTTAGAACATTCCAGTTAGAGAGAACCACCAGTACAAAGTGTCTGGGGCTGGACCCTTCTGCGCTGGCATGAAGAACAGAAAGGAGGCCAGTGTGTCTGGAGTAGCGTGGCACGGAGGGCCAGATCAAGTGTGGTGGGAAGCAGTAGCAGGATGGGGAGCAGAAACATGATGTGATCCAACTTAGGTTTTTTTTTTCCTTTTTTGAGGCAGAGTCTCGCTCTGCTGCCCAGGCTGGAGTGCAGTGGCGCCATCTCAGCTCACTGCAAGCTCTGCCTCCCGGGTTCACGCCATTCTCCTGCCTCAGCCTCCCAAGTAGCTGGGACTACAGGTGCCCGCCACCACGCCCAGCTAATTTTTTTGTATTTTTTTTTTTTTTTAGTAGAGACAGGTTTCATGTGTTAGCCAGGATGGTCTCCATCTCCTGACCTCGTGACCCGCCCACCTTAGCCTCCCAAAGTGCTGGGATTACAGGCGTGAGCCACTGTTCCCGGCCGATCCAACTTAGGTTTTTAAAGATTGTTCTGGTGCTAGGTGAAGGATGCCTGGGATTGGATGGACAGGAGTGGATGCATATAAAGCTTTTGCAGCTCTCTAGATGCCAGGGCTGGGGCGGGTAGTAGGCAGCAGTGGAGCTGGAGAAGAGGAGATGGGTTTTGGACAGTTTCTGAGGGCAGAGGTGGCAGGACTGGGTTGCTGGACTAGATGGCTTTGTTTTGGGGGCAAGAGTGGGGAGTATTCAAGAGAAATTCCTAGTTTTATGGCTTGAGAAACTTTCTTTGTGCTTTAAAAATATTGGTGTTCCCTAGGCAACTATATCCCTGACCATTTTCACTCTTTTTTCCCTGAGTAATGTTATTGATTTTTTCATAGCTTCATTTGTCACCTGTAATAAGATTCTCCAAATCCCCAGTCCAGATCTGTCTTCCAGATTTCAAATCCACATTTCCAGCTGTCTACTGGACATTTTCATCTTTCCAGGATATATTGCCCACATATCCAAAATGGACTTTCCCTTTTTCCTACCAAATCATATGCTCCTTCTAAGTATTTTCCCTAACCCAGTCATCCAAAGTAAAAACCTGAGAATTTTCCACTCTTTTTCCACAATTCCCAGCGTTTAGTTGGTGGTTCTTTCAACCAGCGTTGAAGTCCTGCTGGAGCCAGGAATCGTGGTAGATGCTGAACCTGTACTGCGGAGCCTAAGTAGGAGCAGATGATACATAGGTCATTGCAAAGCCAAGTTCAGGGCTAAAGCCTGTGAGAATATTGAGGAAGGGGGATGCCTTTTTGTTGAAGTTTGGAAGGCTTTAAAGAACTGACTCTGGGCCGGTTGTGGTGGCTCACGCCGGTATTCCCAGCACTTTGAGAGGCTGAGGTGGGCGGATCACTTGAGGTCAGGAGTTCAAGACCAGCCTGGCCAAAATGGTGAAACCCGTCTCTACTAAAACATACAAAAATTAGCTCGGCGCGGTAGCATACACCTGTAATCCCAGTTACTTGGGAGGCAGAGTTAGGAGAATAACTTGAACCCAGGAGGTGGAGGTTGTAGTGAGCTGAGATTGTGACATTGTACTACAGCCTGGGTGGCAGAGCGAGACTGTGTCTCAAAAAAAGAAAAAGAGACAGAACTTACTTTTAAGATGGATCTTAAGCTTTAGCCAGATGCTTTCCCCAAAGGTGTTCCATGGAACACTAATTTCATGGGCTATTGAAAGTTACAGTGGAATACATTTGAGGAACACTGGCCTAAACAGTTCTTTTTTCCCCCTGAGCATTTGTACATGTTGGCTAAACAAATTTATTTTATTTTATTTATTTATTTTATTGATTTATTCTTTGAGACGGAGTCTCCCTCTGTCACCAGACTGGAGTGCAGTGGAGTGATCTCGGCTCACTGCAGCCTCCACCTCCTGGGTTCAAGCAATTCTCCCACCTCAGCCTCCCAAGTATCTGGGACTACAGGCATGCACCACCACGTCTGGCTAAGTTTTTGGCCAACAAATTTAATTTGCTTTATTAAGAACATTTTTGGGCCGGGCGCGGTGGCTCACGCCTGTAATCCCAGCACTTTGGGAGGCCGAGGCGGGCGGATCACAAGGTCAGGAGATCGAGACCACGGTGAAACCCCGTCTCTACTAAAAATACAAAAAATTAGCCGGGCGCGGTTGTGGGCGCCTGTAGTCCCAGCTACTCGGGAGGCTGAGGCAGGAGAATGGCGTGAACCCGGGAGGCAGAGCTTGCAGTGAGCCGAGATCGCGCCACTGCACTCCAGCCTGGGCGACAGAGCGAGACTCCGTCTCAAAAAAAAAAAAAAAAAAAAAAAAAAAAAAAAGAACATTTTTGGCCAGGCGTGGTGGCTCAAGCCTGTAATCCTAACACTTTGGGAGGCCGAGGCGGGTGGATCACCTGAAGTCAGGAGTTCAAGACCAGTCTGGCCAACATGGCGAAACCTCGTCTCTACTAAAAATACAAAAATTAGCTGGGTGTGGTGGTGCGTGCCTGTAATCCCAGCTACTCGGGAGGCTGAGGCAGGGGAATCCCTAGAACCTAGGCACCGGAGGTTGCAGTGAGCCGAGATCCTGTGTCCAGCCCAGGCGACAGTGAGATTTCATCTCAAAAAAAAAAATTTTTTTTGCCACATTCAGTGTCTCACACCTTGTAATTCCAGCATTTTGGGAGGCTGAGGTGGGTGGATCATTTGAGATCAAGAGTTCGAGACCGGTCTGGCCAACATGGTGAAACCCTGTCGCTACTAAAAAAATTAAAAATTAGCTGGGTGTTATGGCACACACCTCTAATCCCAGCTACTTGGGAGGCTGAGGTAGGAGAATCACTTGAACCCAGAAGGCAGAGGTTGCAGTGAGCTGAACTCGTGTCCCTGCACTCCAGCCCAGGTGATAGAGAAAGATTCCATCTGTAAAAGAAAGAACATTTCAAATCTTTAATATGTGGCTATGCATGAAGACATGAGCTCTTATCAAGAAGCATTCAGTAGGACTTTGATTTCCTTTAGGGCACTAAGCAAAAGCACTAAATTATGATAGTGAGTAGTTCTTTGAATTTGGGACTTAAAGGCTGAAAGGTGAGTTAGGTCATGAAAAGCCTTATAGTTGAGACGGGGTGTTTGGACAAAATAATTTTGAAATACTGTGAACTCCTTGACGCTTTTTTTTTTTTTTTTTTTTTTTTTTGAGACGGGGTTTCGCTCTTGTTGCCCAGGCTGGAGTGCAATGGCGCCATCTTGGCTCACAGCAACCTCTGCCTCCCGGGTTCAAGTGATTGTCCTGCCTCAGCCTCCCGAGTAGCTGGGATTACAGGCATGAGCCACCACGCCCAGCTAATTTTGTATTTTTAGTAGAGACGGGGTTTTTCCATGTTGGTCAGCCTGGTCTTGAACTCCCGACCTCAGGTGATCCGCCCGCCTGGCTTCCCAAAGTGCTGGGATTACAGGCATGAGCCACCACGCCCAACCCCCCTCACACTTTTGTTGTTGTTGTTGTTGTTGTTGTTGTTGTTGTTGTTGTTTTTAAGACAGAGTCTTGCTCTGTCACCCAGGCTGGAGGGCAGTGGTGTGATCTCAGCTCACTGCAAGTTCCACCTCCCGGGTTCATGCCATTCTCCTGCCTCAGCCTCCCGAGTAGCTGGGACTACAGGTGCCCGCCACCACGCCTGGCTAATTTTTTTTTTTTTTTTTTTGTATTTTTGGTAGAGACGGGGTTTCACCTTGTTAGCCAGGATGGCCTCAATCTCCTGACCTTGTGATCTGCCTGCCTCAGCCTCCCAAAGTGCTGGGATTACAGGCGTGAGCCACCACGCCCAGCCTCCGCTCACACATTTTTAAGTTGACACCTAGCACTTTTCATCTTAAGTTTTTAAGCTTATGAAAAGTTATAATGCATTTTTTTGTTTATCAATTATAAACTAAGTTACCATAATTCAGTTTTATTAAATGAAATGTATGAAATAATACATTTAGGTAACACAGCCTTATAAATGCTACATATACTTAATTTGAATCAACTATTTTAAAAGAAGAAAGGGTCAAAAAAGTGCTGCTTGTAGTTACAGGGCATATAACTTCCAGAGAATTATAAATATTAACATTTAAAAATAAAATGGTTACATCAGTTTTTAAAATGTAGCCAGTGGAATCTGAATATCTTAGCGATATGCTATCTTTCATCAACTGTTTAAAGAATGCTTTAACAGAAATTTTAAATTCCTTTTTCTCCTGGAACTTGCATTCTTTTTACACTTAGCCCACATAATATGTTTTATTTTAACATAATATATGTTTGGAAGCCTTTTATTTATCATTCTAGCACATTTCTTTGTAACAAAAATAGGTATAAAAAATTAAAATAAAAATTTTTTTTTTCTTCACAATGGAGTCTTGCTCTGTTGCCCAGGCTGGAGTGCAGTGGCATGATCTTGGCTCACCGCAACCTCCACTCCCCCGGGTTTAAGCAGTTCTCCTGCCTCAGCCTCCGGAGTAATGGGATTACAGGCACCTGCCACCACACCTGGCTAATTTTTGTATTTTTAGTAGAGATGGGGTTTCACAATGTTGGCCAGGCTGGTCTTGAACTCGACCTCACGATCCATCTTCCTGGGCCTCCTAAAGTGCTGAGATCATAGGTGTGAGCTGCCACACCCAGCCAAAATAAAAATTGTAAATTAATTTACTTTCACCATTAAGCTGGATCCTTTGCAGGTTTTTTTTTTTTTTTTTTTGGAGACGGAGTCTCACTCTGTCTCCCAGACTGGAGTGTGGTGGCACGATCTTGGCTCACTGCAACCTCCGCCTCCCGGGTTCAAGCAGTTCTGCTGCAGCCTCCCAAGTAGCTACCATGCCCAGCTAATTTTTGTATTTTTAGTCGAGATGGGATTTCACCATATTGCCTAAGCTGGTCTCGAACTCTTGACCTCAGGTAAACCACCGCACCCAGCTGCTTTTGCTCTTTTTAAAGTTGATTCATGCAAAATAATATATGTAGCATTTATAAGATTCTGGTACATCTATTTCTTATTTCAACCAGTTGAGTTATAGTAGTTTAGTACAAAACAATGCATGAATTATAAATTTTTATAAGTAATTATTATGCAAAAAAGTACAAGTTTATTAGAAACGCCCTCCTTAATGAGATAGACAGGGCTCCCTTACCTGCCTTGATTTATTCATGTCATTATGGAGGAATATTACTTGTAGCCAAAGTAAGAGTTCTCAGTTCAGTTCTTGTTTTTGTTTTTGTAAATTTAAGTCCCAAAAATTCTTGCTCACATAAATAAACTATAAAGGAAAGTAATAATGGCTGGGCGTGGTGGCTTGCACCTGTAATCCCAGCACTTTGGGAGGCTGAGGCGGGCGGATCACCTGAGGTCGGTAGTTTAAGACCAGCCTAGCCAACATGGCAAAACCCCCCATCTCTACTAAAAATATAAAAAGTAGCCGGGCGTGGTGGCATGTGCCTTTAATCCCAGTACTCAGGAGGCTGAGGCAGGAGAATCACTTGAACTGGGGAGGCAGAGGTTACGATGAGCTGAGATAGCGCCATTCCATTCCAGCCTGGGCAACAGAGCAAAACTCTGCCTCAACAAAAAAAACGGTTAGGCACGGTGGCTCACACCTGTAATCCCAGCACTCTGGGAGGCTGAGGCGGGTGCAGATCACCTGAGGTCAGGAGTTGGAGACCAGTCTGGCCAACATGGCAAAACCCCGTCACTGCTAAAAATGCAAAAATTAGCCGGGCATGGTGGCTGTCACCTGTAATCCCAGCAACTTGGGAGGCTGAGGCAGGAGAATCACTTGAACCCAGGAGGCAGAGGTTGCAGTGAGCGGAGATCATGCCACTGCACTCCAGCCTAGGGACAGAGCGAGGCTCAGTCTCAAAAAAAAAAAAAGGGTGGAGGGGGATGAATAAGGTTAGTCAAAGGAATGTTTTGTTTTTTTGAGACGGAGTTTCGCTCTTGTTGCCCAGGCTGGAGTACAATGGCGCGATCTTGGCTCACCGCAACCTCTGCCTCCCGGGGTTCAAGCAATTCTCCTGCCTCGGCCTCCCGAGTAGCTGGGATTACAGGCGTACGCCACCACGCCCGGCTAATTTTGTGTTTTTAGTAGAGACAGGGTTTCTCCATATTGGTCATGCTGGTCTCAAACTCCCGACCTCAGGTGATTCGTCCACCTCAGCCTCCCAAAGTGCTGGGATTATAGGTGTGAGCCAGCACGCCTGGCCAGCAATGTTACGCAATATTTTGAAGCCTGAATTGTGTGCCAAAGAATCAGTTACATATCATCAAAAATTAACTTATCAGTTGACAGCTTGGTTAGTCTTTTAATTTCGTTGAAAACTAAGAATTAGAAACCATGCGACTTGCAAAAGGATTTATCTAGTCATTAGTCTTCACTGTCAGTGAGAAATATAACAAAAAGGCTTTAGCAAGTCTTGTAAATTGGTTATTGATTATGCATGTTGTTCTTTCGGTTAGAGGTACCTTGTTTCTTTCTTTCTTTGTCATTTCCCAGTCCCCGACCCCTGAAACAGAGTCTCAGGCTGGGTTTATTTTTTATTTTTTGTAGAGAGTAAGTCTTGCTCTGTCTCCCCTCCTGGAGTGCAGTGGCTATTAGGTGCTATCATGGTGCACTACAGCCTTCAACTCCTGGGCTTAGCTCCCTAGTAACTGGGACTACAGATGTGTGCCAATGCACCTGACTTTCACACTTTTAATTAGTGTGTTTTTGCTGTTCTATATTAGACTATGAGCAACTTAAGAGCAAGACCAAGAGTTTGGCATTATACCTGCTGTATTTGGCAGTCATCAAGCATCTGTTGAACGTGTGTTAGTGGTATTATAGAAGGACCTCTGAAGTGAGAGTCAGAAGCTGTATGATTTTGGGCTAGAACCAGTTTGGAAGTGGAGTTGGTAGAGATAAGGCAGTAGGCCCTGATTTGCACACCCATGTTTAGGGCATCATTGATCACACTAGGAGGGAGCAACCTAAATGTCCATCACAGATGAATGGATAAAGAAAACGTGGCATATCCATACAACAGAATATTATTCAGCCTTAAGAATGAAGGAAATATTGTCATATGCCAAAACATGATCTTTGAAGACATTATGCTAAGTGAAATAAGACAGTCACAAAAAATAAATATTGCATGATTCTACTTTATTTGAGATGTCTAAAATAATCAAACTCATAGAAACAAAGTAGAATGGTAGTTGTCATGGGCTGGGGGAAGAGAGAGGGGAGATTTTCATGGGTATAACTAGATGAGTAAGTTCTAGTTACGCAACAATGTGCATTTGGTTAACACTATCATATACTTTAGTTATTTTTTTTTTTTGAGGTGGAGCCTCACTCTGTCGCCCAGGCTGGAGTGCAGTGGTGAGATCTCAGCTCACTGTAGCCTCCACCTCTCGGGTTCAAGCGATCCTTCTACCTCAGCCTCCTGAGTAGCTGGGACTACAGGTGCCCGCCACCAAGCCTGGCTAACTTTTGTATTTTTAGTAGAGACGGGATTTTGCCATGTTGGCCAGGCTGGTCTCGAACTCCTGACCTCAAGTGATCCACCCACCTCGGCCTCTCAAAGTGCTGGGATTACAGCCACGAGCCACTGTACCCAGCCGACTACTGTATAGTTTAAAAAGTTAAGATGGTAAATTTTATGTTCTGTGCCTTTGACCACAGTTTTTGAAAAATGAGACAGAAACTGATTTTATAGACCACATGCCCTAAAAATGTTCAAAGAGTTGTTTAATAAAGGCATATCAATAAAATTTAAGGACCAGTGTAAGTGGTCCAACATCTGAATAATAAGAATTACAGGAAGAGAGAAAACAAGGTGGGAAGTGACTTGTAAAATAGTTGATAACTGAAGCACATGAGCCAACAGATTAAAACTGTATACTTGTGCCTAGCACTAGGGAAGAAAATAGACCTGCACCAGGCATGAAATTTCCGAACACTGAGTTTATAGAAAAGATTTACAGGCTTCTGGATAGTATCAAGAATCAGAATGTCTTTAGACTTCATGGCAGCAGCATAGGAAGCAAAAAGAGAATTAGAACAATGTCTTCAAAATTCTGAAGGAAAGTGATTACTAACCTAGACTCCTATACCCAGCCAAATGATACAACAAGAATAAGTGTAGAAAAGGGTGTTTTTTTGTTTTTTTGAGATGGAGTCTCACTGTCGCCCGGGCTGGAGTGCAGTGGCATAATCTTGACTAACTGCGACCTCCACCTCTTGGGTTTGAGCAATTCCCCTGCCTATGACTCCTGAGTAGCTGGGATTACAGGTGCCTGCCACCACGCCTGGCTGATTGTTGTTGTTGTTGTTGTTGTTGTTTGAGATGGATTTTCGCTCTTGTTGCCCAGGCTGGAGTGCAGTGGCGTGATCTCGGTTCACTGCACCCTCCGCCTCCAGGTTCAAGCGATTCTCCTGCCTCAGCCTCCCGAGTAGCTGGGATTACAGGCATGCGCCACCACGCCCGGCTAATTTTGTGTTTTTAATAGAGACGGGATTTCTCCGTGTTGGTCAGGCTGGTCTTGAACTCCCGACCTAAAGTGATCCGCCCGCCTCGGCCTCCCAAAGTACTGGGATTACAGACGTGAGCCACCACACCCGGCCAATTTTTGTATTTTTAGTAGAGAAGGGGTTTCACCGTGTTGACCAGGCTGGTCTTGAACTCCTGACATCAAGTGATCGACCCACCTCGGCTTCCCAAAGTGCTGGGATTACGGGCGTGAGCCACTGTGCCTGGCCGAAAAAGGTTTAAAAAATTTAAACGTC